>NW_026126727.1:2500-1257500 GCF_943737965.1 Phodopus roborovskii | reverse complement strand
GAAAACTGAGCCTGAAATATACATAACGCTAGCCCCAAAACTAATGCAATATGTAATGCACATTCAACACCCAAAACGAACCCTAGCCTTAAACGGAAATAAACCTGACCCTGACACTAACCAAAACCTAATCCTCACCCTAATCTAAACCTAATCACAACCCTGAAACTAACCCTAACCGTAACCCTAAGTTAACTGTACAACCAACCCTACCACTAACCATTATGTCAACTCTAACCCTAACGCTCACGCTAACAGCAATCTGCTGCTAACCCTAAACCTAAACATAACTGCACCCTAACCAGAAATCAAGTAGTAATCCTAACAATTACAGAAACTCTAAATGAAAACCTAACACTAACTCGAAAACTAACCTAATCTTAACCCTGATCTAAATGTAAACCTAACATTAACACTAACCGTAGCCCTAAACCTAAGCTAACTGTAACACTATCAATACCATGCACCCTTAGGTTAACTCTAACACTAACAGTCACGCTGGCACCAATATGCCGCTAACCATAAACCTAAACATAACCACACCCTAACAAGTAAACCCGTGCTAGACCTAACACTAATAGTAACTCTCATTGAAAACCTAACACTAACTTGAAAACTAACCCTGAAATACCCGCAACGCTAGCGCCAACACGAATGAAATTTTTTATGCTCCTTCGACAACATAACACAAACCCTAGCCTTAAACTATCATTCCTCAACCATAACACTAACCAAAACACTAAACCTAACATTAATCTAAACCTAACCATAACCCAAACAATAAACCTAACCCTAAGCTATCTGTAACTCTATCCCTACAGGAAACCCTTACGTTACATCTAAAGCTAACAATCTCCCTAACTCAAAATGTACCGCTAACCCTTAACCTACTCCTAACCTCACCCTAACTAGAAAACCCGTACTAAACCCAACACTAACAGTATCTCTTAATCAAAACCTAACCCTAATTCAAAACTAACTCTGAACTATCCATAACACTAGCAATGACACTAATGCTATCTGGAATGCACGTTCAAAATTAAACACTAACCTTAGACTTAACTAAGCTCACCTTAACTCTAACACTAACCAAAAACCTAATCCTAACCCTAATATAAACCTAACCATAACCCTAAAACTAACCCTAACCCTAACTAATCCTAAGCTAACTGTAAAACTAACCCTACCAGTAACCCTTACGTTACCTCTAATGCTAACACTCATGCTAACACCAAATCCAAAGCTAACAGAAATCTTAAATGCAACCAAACCCTAAACAGAAAACTCGTACTAAACCGAACATTAACAGCAACTCTAAATGAAAACCTAACCCTGAAATATCTGTAACGCTACGAATAAACACTAATGCAATATGTAATGCACATTCGACACCCAACACAACCCATAGCCTTAACCTAACATAACCTTAACCCTCACACTAACCAAAAACCTAATCAAAACACTAATCTAAACGAAACCATAACCCTATCACTAACCGTAAACCTAACCTTGAGTTAACTGTAACACTATCCCTACCACTCACCCTCATATTAACTCTAACCCTAACACAAATGCTAACACCAAATCTTCCGCAAACCTTAAAAGTCAACATAACCACGACCTAACAAGAAAACCCGTGCTAAACTTAACACTATCAGTAACTCTAAATCAAAAACTAACCCTAACACGAAAACTGAGCCTGAAATATATATAACGCTAGCCAAAACACTAATGCAATATGTAATGCACATTCAACCCCCAAAACGATCCCAAGCTTTTAACGGAAATAAACCTGACCCTGACACTAACCAAACTTAATCCTCACCCTAATCTAAACCTAACCACAACCATAAAACTAACCCTAACTATAAGCCTACGTTAACTGTACAACCAACCCTACCACTAACCCTTACGTCAACTCTAACCCTAACGCTCACGCTAACAGCAATCTGCTGCTAACCCTAAACCTAAACCTAACCGCACCCTAACCAGAAATCAAGTAGTAAACCTAACACTTACAGAAACTCTAAATGAAAACCTAACACTAACTCGAAAACTAACCTAATCTTAACCCTAATCTAATTGTAAACCAAACACTAACACTAACCGTAACCCTAAACCTAAGCTAAATGTAACACTATCCATACCATGCACCCTTACGTTAACTCTAACACTAACAGTCACGCTGGCACCAATATGCCGTTAACTATTAACCTAAACCTAACCACACCCTAACAAGGAAACCCGTGCTAGACCTAACATTAATAGTAAATATCATTGAAAACCTAACACTAACTTGAAAACTAACCCTGATATACCCATAACGCTAGTGCCAACACGTATGAAATAAGTTATGCACCTTCGAAAACACAACGCAAACCCTGACACTCTCCCTACACTAAATCTACCGCTAACCCTAAACCTAATCCTAATCAAACCGTAACCAGAAAATACGTACTAATCCTAACACTAACAGTAACTCTAAATGAAAACAACACTAACTTGAAAACTAACCGTGAAATAACCGTAACGCTAGCATAAACACGAATGAAATTTGTTATGCACCTTCGACAACACAACACAAACCCTAGCCTTAAACTATCATTCCTTAACCCTGACACTAACCAAAACACTAACCCTTACATTAATCTAAACCTAACCATAACCCTAACACTAAACCTAACCCTAAGCTAACTGTAACACTATCCCTACAGGAAACCCTTACGTTACATCTAAAGCTAACAATCTCCCTAACTCAAAATGTACCGCTAACCCTTAACCTACTCCTAACCTCACCCTAACTAGAAAACCCTTACTAAACCCAACACTAACAATATCTCTTAATCAAAACCTAACCCTAATTCAAAACTAACTCTGAACTATCCATAACCCTAGCAATAACACTAATGCTATATGCAATGCACGTTCAAAAATAACACTAACCCTGGCCTTAACTAAGCTCACCTTAACTCTAACACTAACCAAAAACCTAATCCTACCCTAATATAAACCAAACCCTAACACTAACCCTAACCCTCACCCTAACCTCTAACCCTAACCCTAACGCTAACCCTAACCCTATCGCTAACCCTAACCCTAACCCTAACCCTAACCCTATCGCTAACCCTAACCATAACCCTCTAACCCTAACCCTAAACCTAACCCTAACCCCAACCCTAAACCTAACCCTAACCCAACCCTAACCCTAACCCTAACCCTAACCCTAACCCTACCACTCACCCTTATATTAACTCTAACCCTAACACAAATGCTAACACCAAATCTTCCGCAAACCTTAAAATTCAACCTAACCACGACCTAACAAGAAATCCCGTGCTATAACTAACACTGACAGTATCTCTAAATCAAAAACTAACCCCAACTCGAAAACTGAGCCTGAAATATACATAATGCTAGCCCCAACACTAATGCAATATGTAATGCACATTCAACACCCAAAACGAACCCTAGCCTTAAACGGAAATAAACCTGACCCTGACACTAATCTAAACCTAACCACATCCCTGAAACTAACCCTAACCGTATCCCTAAGTTAACTGTACAACCAACCATTCCACTAACCCTTACGTCAACTCTAACCCTAAAGCTCACGCTAACAGCAATCTGCTGCTAACCCTAAACCTAAACCTAAGCGCACCCTAACCAGAAATAAAGTAGTAAACCTAACACTTACAGAAACTCTAAATGAAAACCTAACACTAACTCGAAAACTAACCTAATCTTAACCCTGATATAAATGTAAACCTAACACTAACACTAACTGTAACCCTAAACCTAAGCTAACTGTAACACTATCCATACCATGCACCCTTATGTTAACTCTAAAAATAACAGTCACGCTGGCACTAATATGCTGCTAACCATAAACCTAACCTAACCACACCCTAACAAGTAAACTCGTGCTAGACCTAACACTAATATTAACTCTCATTGAAAACCTAACACTAACTTGAAAACTAACCCTGAAATACCCGTAACGCTAGCGCCAACACGAATGAAATATGTTATGCACCTTCGACAACACAACGCAAACACTGACACTCTCCCTACACTAAATCTACCGCTAACCCTAAACCGAATCCTAATCAAACCGTAACCAGAAAATACGTACTAAACCTAACACTAACAGTAACTCTAAATGAAAACAAAATTAACTTGAAAATTAACCCTGAAATAACCATAACGCTAGCATAAACACGAATGAAATTTGTTATGCACCTTCGATAACACAACACAAACCCTAGCCTTAAACTATCATTCCTTAACCCTGACACTAACCAAAACACTAAACCTAACATTAATCTAAACCTAACCATAACCCTAACACTAAAACTAACCCTAAGCTAACTGTAACACTATCCCTACAGGAAACCCTTACGTTACATCTAAAGCTAACAATCTCCCTAACTCAAAATGTACCGCTATCCCTTAACCTACTCCTAACCTCACCCTAACTAGAAAACCCGTACTAAACCCAACACTAACAGTATCTCTTAATCAAAACCTAACCCTAATTCAAAACTAACTCTGAACTATCCATAACCCTAGCAATAACACTAATGCTATAGGCAATGCACGTTCAAAAATAACACTAACCCTGGCCTTAACTAAGCTCACCTTAACTCTAACACTAACCAAAAACCTAATCCTACCCTAATATAAACCAAACCCTAACACTAACCCTAACCCTCACCCTACCTCTAGCCCTAACCCTAACCCTAACCCTAACCCTATTGCTAACCCTAACCCTAACCCTAACCCTAACCCTATCGCTAACCCTAACCATAACCCTCTAACCCTAACCCTAAACCTAAACCTAACCCTAACCCCAACCCTAAACCTAACCCTAACCCTAACCCTAACCCTACCACTCACCCTTATATTAACTCTAACCCTAACACAAATGCTAACACCAAATCTTCCGCAAACCTTAAAAGTCAACCTAACCACGACCTAACAAGAAATCCCGTGCTATAACTAACACTGACAGTATCTCTAAATCAAAAACTAACCCTAACTCGAAAACTGAGCCTGAAATATACATAACGCTAGCCCCAACACTAATGCAATATGTAATGCACATTCAACACCCAAAACGAACCCTAGCCTTAAACGGAAATAAACCTGACCCTGACACTAATCTAAACCTAACCACAAACCTGACACTAACCCTAACCGTAACCCTAAGTTAACTGTACAACCAACCATTCCACTAACCCTTACGTCAACTATAACCCTAAAGCTCACGCTAACAGCAATCTGCTGCTAACCCTAAACCTAAACCTAAGCGCACCCTAACCAGAAATAAAGTAGTAAACCTAACACTTACAGAAACTCTAAATGAAAACCTAACACTAACTCGAAAACTAACCTAATCTTAACCCTGATCTAAATGTAAACCTAACACTAACACTACCGTAACCCTAAACCTAAGCTAACTGTAACACTATCCATACCATGCACCCTTATGTTAACTTAAAAATAACAGTCACTCTGGCACTAATGTGCTGCTAACCATAAACCTAACCTAACCACACCCTAACAAGTAAACTCGTGCTAGACCTAACACTAATATTAACTCTCATTGAAAACCTAACACTAACTTGAAAACTAACCCTGAAATACCCGTAACGCTAGAGCCAACACGAGTGAAATATGTTATGCACCTTCGACAACACAACGCAAACCCTGACACTCTCCCTACACTAAATCTACCGCTAACCCTAAACCTAATCCTAATCAAACCGTAACCAGAAAATACGTACTAAACCTAACACTAACAGTAACTCTAAATGAAAACTTAACATTAACTTGAAAATTAACCCTGAAAGACCCGTAACGCTAGCATCTACACGAATGAAATTTGTTATGCTCCTTCGACAACACAACACAAACCCTAGCCTTAAACTATCATTCTTTAACCATAACACTAACCAAAACACTAAACCTAACATTAATCTAAACCTAACCATAACCATAACACTAAACCTAACCCTAAGCTAACTGTAACACTAACCCTACAGGAAACCCTTATGTTACATCTAAAGCTAACAATCTCCCTAACTCCAAATGTACCGCTAACCCTTTACCTAATCCTAACCTAACCCTAACTAGAAAACCCGTACTAAACCCAACACTAACAGTATCTCTTAATCAAAATCTAACCCTAATTCAAAACTAACTCTGAACTATCCATAACCCTAGCAATAACACTAATGCTATATGGAATGCACGTTCAAAAATAACAATAACCCTGGCCTTAACTAAGCTCACCTTAACTCTAACACTAAACATAAACCTAATCCTAACCATAATATAAACGAAACCTAACCCTAACCCTAACCGAACCCTAACCCTAACCCTAAACCTAAACCTAACGCTAAACCTAACCCTAACCCTAACCCTAACCCTACCACTCACCCTTATGTTAATTGTAACCCTAACACAAATGCTAACACCAAATCTTCCACAAACCTTAAAAGTCAACCTATCCACGACCTAACAAGAAATCCCGTGCTAAAACTAACACTAACAGTAACTCTAAATCAAAAACTAACCCTAACTCGAAAACTGAGCCTGAAATACACATAACGCTAGCCCCAACACTTAGGCAATATGTAATGCACATTCAACACACAAAACGAACCCTAGCCTTAAACGAACATAAACCTAACCCTAACACTAAGCAAAATCCTAATCAAAACACTAATCTAAACGTAACCATAAACCTATCACTAACCGTAAACCTAACCTTGAGTTAACTCTAACACTATCCCTACCACTAACCCATATATTAACTCTAACCCTAACACAAATGCTAACACGAAATCTTCCTCAAACCTTAAAAGTCAACCTAAACACGACCTAACAAGAAAACCCGTGCTAAAACTAACACTAACATTAACTCTAAATCAAAAACTAACCCTAACTCGAAAACTGAGCCTGAAATATACATAACGCTAGCCCCAACACTAATGCAATATGTAATGCACATTCAACACCCAAAATGAACCCTAGCCTTAAACGGAAATAAACCTGACCCTAACACTAATCTAAACCTAACCACAACCCTAAAACTAACCCTAACCGTAACCCTAAGTTAACTGTACAACCAACCCTACCACTAACCCTTATGTCAACTCTAACCCTAACGCTCATGCTAACAGCAATCTGCTGCTAACCCTAAACCTAAACCTAAGCGCACCCTAACCAGAAATAAAGTAGTAAACCTAACACTTACAGAAACTCTAAATGAAAACCTAACACTAACTCGAAAACTAACCTAATCTTAACCCTGATCTAAATGTAAACCTAACACCAACAGTGACCGTAACCCTAAACCTAAGCTAAATGTAACACTATCCATACCATGCACCCTTACGTTAACTCTAACACGAACAATCATGCTGGCACCAATATGCCGTTAACTATAAACATAAACCTAACCACACCCTAACAAGTAAACCCGTGTTAGACCTAACACTAATACTAACTCTCATTGAAAACCTAACCCTAACTTGAAAACTAACCCTGAAATACCCGTAACGCTAGCATCAACACGAATGAAATTTGTTATGCACCTTCGATAACACAACACAAACCCTAGCCTTAAACTATCATTCCTTAACCCTGACACTAACCAAAACACTAAACGTAACATTAATCTAAACCTAACCATAACCCTAACACTAAACCTAACCCTAAGCTAACTGTAACACTATCCCTACAGGAAACCCTTATGTTACATCTAAAGCTAACAATCTCCCTAACTCCAAATGTACCGCTTACCCTTAACCTAATCCTAACCTCACCCTAACTAGAAAACCCGTACTAAACCCAACACTAACAGTATCTCTTAATCAAAATCTAACCCTAATTCAAAACTAACTCTGAACTATCCATAACCTTAGCAATAACACTAATGCTATATGGAATACACGTTCAAAAATAACACTAACCCTGGTTTTAACTAAGCTCACCTTAACTCTAACACTAACCAAAAACCTAATCCTAACCCTAATATAATCCTAACCCTAACCCTAACCCTAACCCTAACCTCTAACCCTAAACCTAACCCTAACCCTAAACCTAACCCTAACCCTAACCCTAACCCAACCCTAACCCTAACCCTATCACTCATCCTTATATTAACTCTAACCCTAACACAAATGCTAACACCAAATCTTCCGCAAACCTTAAAAGCCAACCTAACCACGACCTAACAAGAAATCCCGTGCTAAAACTAACACTAACAATAACTCTAAAGCAAAAACTAATCCTAACTCGAAAACTGAGCCTGAAATATACATAACGCTAGCCCCAACACTAATGCAATATGTAATGCACATTCAACACCCAAAACGAACCCTAGCCTTAAACGGAAATAAACCTAACCCTAACCCTAACCAAAAAGCTAATCCACACTCTAATCTAAACCTAACCATAACCCTGAAACTAACCCTAACCCTAACCCTAAGCAAACTGTACAACCAACCCTAACACTAACCCTTACGTCAACTCTAACCCTAACGCTCACGCTAACAGCAATCTGCTGCTAACCCTAATCCTAAACCTTACCACACCCTAACCAGAAATCAAGTACTAAACCGAACACTAACAGCATCTCTAAATGAAAACCTAACCCTAACTCCAAAACTTACCCTGAAATATCTGTAACGCTACGAATAAACACTAATGCAATATGTAATGTACGTTCGACACCCAACAAAACCCATAGCCTTAACCTAACATAACCTTAACCCTAACACTAACCAAAAACCTAATCAAAACACTAATCTAAACGTAACTATAACCCTCTCACTAACCGTAAACCTAACCTTGAGTTAACTGTAACACTATCCCTTGCACTCACCCTTATATTAACTCTAACCCTAACACAAATGCTAACACCAAATATGCCAAAAACCTTAAAAGTCAACCTAACCACTCCCTAACCAGAAAACCCGTGCTAAACCTAACACTATCAGTTACTCTAAATCAAAAACTAACCCTAACTCGAAAACTGAGCCTGAAATATACATAACGCTAGCTCCAACAGTAATGCAATATATAATGCACATTCAACACCCAAAACGAACCTTAGCCTTAAACAAACATAAACCTAACCCTAACACTAACCAAAAAGCTAATCCTCACTCTAATCTAAACCTAACCATAACCCTGAAACTAACCCTAACCCTAACCCTAAGGAAACTGTACAACCAACCCTAACACTAACTCTTAAGTTAATTCTAACCCTAACGCTCACACTAATACCAATATGCTGCTAATCCTAATCCTAAACCTTACCGCACCCTAAGCAGAAATCAAGTAGTAAACCTAACACTAACAGAAACTCTATTTGAAACCTAACACTAACTCGAATACTAACCTAATCTTAACCCTGATCTAAAAGTACCCATAACCCTAACACTAACAATAACACTATACCTAAGCTAGCTGTAACACAATCCATACCACTCACCCTTACGTTAATTCTAACCCAATTAGACATGCTAACACCAATCTGCCGCTAACCCTAAACCTAACCTAACCACACCCTAACAAGAAAACCCGTGCTAGACCTAACACTAATAGTATCTCTCAATGAAAACCTAACACCAACTTGAAAACTAACTCTGATATACGTGTAAAGCTAGCACCAACACGAATGAAATTTGTTATGCACCTTTGACAACACAACACTAACACTAGCCTTAAAGTATCATACATTAACCCTAACACTAACCAAAAAATCTAACCCTAACACTAATCTAAACCTAACCATAAACCTTACACTAACCGTAATCCTAATCCTAATCCTAAGCCAACTGTACCACTATCTCTACCAGTTATGTAACCTACCTTACCCATAACCCTAACACTCTCCCTAACACTAAATCTACCGCTAACCCTAAACCTAAACCTAATCAAACCGTAACCAGAAAATACGTACTAAAGTAACATAACAGTAACTCTAAATGAAAACCTAACACTAATTCGAAAAATAACCCTGAAATATCCGTAACGCTAGCACTAATAGGAATGAAATTTGTAATGCACATTCAACACACGCCACAACCCCTAGCCTAAATCTAACGTAACCTTAATCCTAACAATATCCAAAAACCCAATCCTAACACTGATCTAAATGTGACCGTAACCCAAACACTAACCGTAACCATAAACCTAAGCTAACTGTAACACTATCCATACCATTGACCCTTACGTTAACTCTAACACTAACAGTCACGCTGGCACCAATATGCCGCTAACCATAAACCTAAACATAACCACACCCTAACAAGTAAACCCGTGCTAGACCTAACATTAAAAGTAACTCTCAATGAAAACCTAACTCTAACTTGAAAACTAACCCTGAAATACCCGTAACGCTAGCACCAACACGAATGAAATTTGTTATGCACCTTCGACAACACAACACAAACCCTGACACTCTCCCTACACTAAATCTACTGCTAACCCTATACCTAAACCTAATTAAACCGTAACCAGAAAATACGTACTAAACCGAACACTAGCAGTAACTCTAAATGAAAACTTAACATTAACTTGAAAATTAACCCTGAAATATCCATAACGCTAGCACTAACAGGAAGGAAATTTTTAATGCACATTCAACACACGCCACAACCCCTAGCCTAAACCAAACGTAATCTTAACCCTAACAATATCCAAAAACCTAATCCTAACACTGATCTAAATGTAACCATAACCCTAATACTAACCGTAACCCTAAACCTAGGCTAACAGTAACACTAGCCATACCACTCACCCTTAGGTTATCTCTAACACTAACAGTCATGCTAGCACAAATCTGCTGCTAACCATAAACGTAAACCTAACTACACCATAACAAGAAAACCCGTGCTAATCCTAACACTAATAGTAACTCTCAATTAAACCTCACACTAATTTGAAAACTAACCTTGAAATATCCGTAACATTAGCACCAACATGAATGAAATTTGTGATGCACCTTCGACAACACAACACTAACACTAGCCTTAAACTAACATACCTTAACCCTAACACTAACCAAAACCTAATCCTAACCCTAATGTAAACAAACCATAACCCTAAGCTAAGTTTACAACTAACCCTACCACTAAACCTTTCGTTATCTCTAACCAAATTGCTCATGCTAACCCCAAATATGAAGCTAACCCTAAATCTAAACCTAACTGCGCCCTAACTCGAAATCACGTACTTAACCTAACACTAACAGTAACTCTAAATCAAAACCTAACACTACCTCGAAAACTAAACCTGAAACATCCGTAATGCGAGCACCAACACTAATACAATATATAATGCACATTGTAACCCAACACTAACCTTAGTCTTAAACTAACATAACCTTAACCCTAACATTAACCAAAAACCTAATCCTAACACTAATCTTACCTAACCATAAAACTAACACTAACCCTAACCCTAAGCTAAGTGTACCACTATCTCTACCAGTTACGTAACCTACATTACATGTAACCCTAACACTCTCCCTAACACTAAATCTACCACTAACCCTAAACCTAAACCTAACAACACCCTAACCAGAAATCGTGTACTAAACTGAATACTAAGAGTAACTCTAAATCAAAACCTATCCCTAATTCGAAAACTAACACTGAAATATCCGTAATGCTAGCACCAACACCAATGCACATTCAAAACCCAACACAACCCATAGCCTTATGTCTAACATAAACTTAACCCTAACATTAACCAAAAACTTAATCGTAACACTAATATAAACCTAACCATAAACCTAATACTAACCCTAAGCTAACTGTATCACTATCACTACCAGTAACCCTTACGTTACCTCTAACAATACACTCTCGCTAACACCAAATATACAGCTAACCCTAAACCTAAACCTAACCACACCCTAACCAGAAAACCCGTACTAAACCTAACACTTATAGTAACTCTAAATAGAAACCTAACCCTAATTCGAAAACTAACCCTGAAATATCCATAACGCTAGCACCAATACTAATGAAATTTGTAATGCACATTCGACACATAACAATAAACCGTAGCCTTAAACTAACATAACCTTAACCATAACACTAACCAAAAACCTAATCCTAACACTAATCTAAACCTCACCATAAACCTAACACTAACCCTAACGCTACCATTAACCCATACATTACCTCTAACCCTACATTCTCCCTAACACCAAATCTACCGCTATCCCTAAACCTAAAACTAACCACACTGGAACCAGAAACCTAAACCTAACACTAACAGTACCTCTAAATGAAAACCTAACCCTACCTCAAAAATTAAACTGGAACTATCCATAACAGTAGCAATAACACTAATGCAATATGTAATGCACGTTCAAAACCTAACAATAACCCTAGCCCTAAACTAACATAACCTTAACACTAACCATAACCAAAAAAATCTTATCCTAACCCTAAACTAAACCTAAACATAACCCTAACCCTAACACTAAGCTAACTGTAACACTACTCCTACCAGTAACCCTTACTCTAACGCCAACACTCAAGCTAACACAAAATCTACTGCTAAACCTAAACCTAACAACACCCTAACCAGAAAACCCATACTAAACCTAACATTAAAAATATCTCTAAATTGGCTGGAGTCCAGGGCCCCTCCCAGAGATCCGCCAATCTCTGTGGGTCCACTCTGAGTTCCTGCAGGCAAGATCCTTAACCTCCAAATCCTGGCCTCTGCCAAAGAAAGAGGTCTCATCTGGAGAGATTCAGTTGCCAGTGAGATCCGACTACCCTGCAAAACCTTCTCAAGTTCCAGCTCAGCCCTTGTCCTCTTCTGCCAGCTATTGGCCAGAGGTGAGTCTGGGCCCAATCAGGGCTGCCTGTCCCCTACAACCTCTTTTCTCCCTTCCCCCGCCCAAACTCACTGGGTTGGGCCCTGATCCTGCTGCTCCTGTCTCCGGTCCCCATCGAGAGCACTCTGGGAGCTCTGATACACTCCAACCCATCACCACTGCCAGCCTACCCCCCTACTCTGTGCCCTACCCCACCCACAATCCTGCCACTCTGGTTGAGCACTGGGACAGAGGGTGGAGGCAACAGTCTACCCAACTTTGGAGACTTCTCAGAGCAACCCTGAACAAAGGACACCCGACTATCCATGCAGGACCACCCTTAATTTCCACCTGCTTGGTCTCTGACCCCACCTCCAGTCCTCTGCTGGAGTCCCGGACACCTCCCAGAGATCTGCCTATCTCTGCGGGTCCACTCTGAGTTCCTGCGGGCAAGATCCTTGGCCCCAAATCCTGGCCTCTGCCAAAGAAAGAGGTCTCAGCTGGAGAGCTTCAGTTTCCAGTGAGATCCGACTATACTGCAAAACCTTCTCAAGTTCCAGCTCAGCCCTTGCCATATTCCACCAGCATTTGGCCAGAGCTATTGGCCAGAGGACCACTGTGAGTACCTGCTGGCATCTTCTTCTGGATCCTCATCCTTGACCCCATCCCTGGATCCCTGTCTGCAGAGAAAACTCCTAGAAAGCTTGGACCACAAAGAGCTACAGATATTGAATCTCAGACCCACAAAAGCCCATCGGGTAAGTATCATAGAGAGAGGGGGAGACCCCAACAACACCTACAGGAAGAAGCTATAGGAAGAAGGCAATACAAGAGAACACCTAACAACAGAAAGACAAGCATGACACCACCAGAATCTAGGGAATCTACACCAACTAGAATGGAACACAACAACAAAGCAGAGTAAGCAGAAGGGTACAACTTAAAAATTACCATCATAAAAATGATAGAGACCCTCAAAGAAGATGTGAGAAAATCCCTTAAAGAAATGGAGGAAAAAACAAACAAAAAAGTGGAAGAAATGAACAAATTCCTTAAGGAAAGTACAGAAAGCCAAGAAAAAACAATTAAGCAGGTGAAGGAAACAGTTCAAGGCTTGAAAAATGAAATAGAAAAAATAAAGGCAACACAAACTGAAGGAATGCTGGAAATTGAAAAGCTGGGCAAGAAATTGGCAACTACAGACACAAGCATAACCAACAGAATTCAAGAGATGGAAGAGAGAATCTCAGGCTCAGAAGATAAACTAGAAGAAATAGATTCATTGACCAAAGAAAATCATAAATCCAATAAATCCTTAACACAAAACATCCAGGAAATATGGGACACCATGAAAAGGCCAAACCTAAGAATAATAGGCATAGAGGAAGTTGAGGAACCCCAGCTCAAAGGTGTCGAAAACATATTCAACAAAATCATCGAGGAAAACTTTCCAAATCTGAAGAAGGACATGCCCATGAAAATACAAGAGCATACTGAACCCCAAATAGGCTGGACCAAAGAAAAAGCCCCCTTGACATATAATAATCAAAACACCTAGCATACAGAGTAAAGAAAGAATATTAAGAGCAGCGAAGGAAAAAGGACAGGTAACATATAAATTACACCTGACTTCTCCATGGAAACCCTCAAGGCCAGAAGGTCCTGGATACATGTTCTAAAAGTATTAAGAGAACACGGATGCCAGCCTAGGCTACTATATCCAGCAAAACTCTTAATCTCTATAGATGGAGAGAACAAGATATTTAATGACAAAACCAGATTTTCCCAATACGTATCTACAAATCCAGCCCTACAGAAAGTATTGAAAGGAAAACTCCAAACCAAGGAAGGTAACTATGCCCACAAAAATGCAGGCAACAGATAATCCAACTACACCAGAAACAAAGGATGAAGCAGAAGTAATATATTCACAATACCACTGCCTACAACAAACCTAAACCAAACAAGCATCAACAATCAATGGTCCTTACCCTCAACATTAATGGTCTTAACTCACCTATAAAAAGACACAGGCTAACAGAATGGATACGAAGACAGAATCCATCCTTCTGCTGCATACAAGAAACATGTCTAAGCTTCAAAGATACCTCAGGGTAAAGGGTTGGGAAAAGATTTTCCAATCAAATGGAAATAAGAGGCAAGCAGGTGTAGCTATCCTAATATCTAACAAGTTAGACTTCTAACCAAAATTAGTCAAAAGAGATGAAGATGGTCATTTCATATTCATTGCAGGAGAAATCCATCAACACAAAGTCTCAGTTCTGAACATCTATGCCCCTAATACAAAGTCAACCACATTCATAAAAGAAACACTATTAAAACTCAAAGGTCATGTAAAACCTGACACACATAGTGGGAGACTTCAATACAACACTCTCAACACTAGACAGGACCACAAATCAGAAACTCAACAAAGAAACAAAAGAATTAACAGAAGTGATGTCTCAACTGGGGTTAACAGACATCTATAGAACATTCCATCCAAAGACAAAAGAATATACCTTCTTCTCTGCTCCACATGGAACCATCTCTAAAATCGACATAGGTGACATAACAAAGCTCAACAGATACAAGAGAATAGGAATAGTATTCTGTATCTTATCAGACCACCATGTTTTAAATTTGGAATTCAACAACAACACAAATAGCAGAAAACCTGCAAACTCATGGAAACTGAACAATGTGCAATTGCACCACTCCTGGATCAAAGACGAAATAAAGAAAGAAATTAAGGACTTTCTAATATTCAATGAGAATGAGGATACAACATACCCGAACTTATGGGACACCTTGAAAGTTCATTGCACTAAGTGCCCATATGAAGAAAACAGAGGATAGTCACATAAGAGAATTACAGCCCAACTGAAAACCTTAGAAAAGAGAGAAGCGAATTCACCCTGCAGGAGTAGACGCCAGGAAATAATCAACTTCAGGGCTGAAATCAACAAAATAGAAACCAAGAAAACAATACAAAAAAAAAATCAATGCAACGAAGAGTTCGGTTTTTTTTTTTTTTTGAGAAGATCAACAAGATAGACAAACCTTTATCCAAATTAACGAAAAAGCAGAGACAGAACATGCAAATTAACAAAATCAGAAACGAAACAGGGAACATAACAACAGACACAGAGGAAATTCAGACAATTTTCAGGTCATACTTTCAAAATCTGTATTCCACAAAAATTGAAAATTGAAAGGAAATGGACAAGTTTCTGGATAACTATCACTTACCAAAATTAAACCAAGAACAGACAAACAACTTAAATAGAACTATAACCCGCAATGAAATAGAAGCAGTCATTGAAAGCCTTCCAACCAAAAAAAGTCCAGGGCCAGATGGATTCAGCGAAGAATTCTACCAGACATTCAAGGAAGAATTAATACCACTACTCCTCAAACTGTTCCACAATATAGAAACAGAAGTTTCATTGCTAAACTCTTTTTATGAGGCCAAAATAACTTTGGTACCAAAACCTCACAAAGACACAAGTAAAAGACCTATATAATAACAACTTTGTGACTCTAAAGAAAGAAATTAAAGAAGATACCAGAAAATGGAAAGATCTCCCATGCTCTTGGATAGGTAGGATAAACATAGTAAAAATGTCAATCTTACCAAAAGCAATCTACAGATTCAATGCAATCCCAATTAAAATCTCACCACAATTTTTCACGGACCTTGAAAGGATAATAATCAACTTTATATGGAAAAACAAAACACCCAGCATAGCCAAAAACAACCCTATTCTATAAAAGAACTTCAGGAGGCATCACCATTCCTGATTTTAAGCTCTACCACAGAGCTATAGTTCTGAAAACAGCCTGGTATTGGCATAAAAATAGACAGGTAGACCAACAGAATAGAATTGAAAATCCTGATATTAATTCACGCACCTATGAACACCTGATTTTCAACAAAACAGCTAAAATATACAATGGGGCAAGGACAGCATCTTCAACAAATCGTGCTGGTACAATTGTATGAGATTTGTGTGTAGAAGACTGCAGATAGACCCATGTCTGTCACTATACAAAAACTCAAGTCCAAATGGATGAAAGACCTCAACATCAATCCAGCCACATTGAACCTCTTAGAAGAGAAAGTAGGAGGTACCCTTGAACAAATTGGTATAGGAGACCGCTTCTTGAACATAACTCCAGGAGCACAGACACTGAAACAATCAATTAATAAATGGGACCTCTTCAAACTTAGAAGCTTCTGTAAGGCAAAGGACAAAGTGGCAGCCCACAGACTGGGAAAAGATTTTCACCAATCCGACAAAAGGCTGATCTCCAAAATATACAAAGAACTCAAGAAACTAGTCAACAAAACACCAAGTAACCCTATTAATAAATGAGGTACAGAGCTGAAGAAAGAATTCTCAATAGAGTAAATCAAAAAGGCTGAAAAACACTTAAGAAAATGCTGCACATCCTTAGCTATCAGGGAAATGCAAATCAAAACAACTTTGAGATACCATCTTACACCTGCCAGAATGGCTAAAATTAGAAACACCAGTGATGACTTATGTTGGAGAGGATGTGGAGAAAGTGGAACACTCCTCCACTGCTGGTGGGAGTGCAAACGCATACAGCCACTTTGGAGATCAGTATGGCGGTTCCTCAGGAAAATGGGAATTAGTTTACCACAGGACCCGGCAATCCCCCTCTTAGGCATATACCCAAAGGATTCACATCAATGCAACAAAGACATCTGTTCAACTATGTTCATAGCAGCACTATTTGTAATAGTAAGAACCTGGAATCAACCTAGATTCCCCTCAATTGAAGAATGGTTAATGAAGATGTGGCACAGCTACACACTAGAATACTACTCTGCAGAAAAAAATAAAGGTATCTTGAAATTCGCAGGCAAGTGGATGGCACTTGAAGAAACCATCCTGAATGAGGTAACCCAGTCAGAAAAAGAGGAACACAGTATGTACTCACTTTTATATGGATTTTAGACATAGACCAAAGGATCTCCAGCCTATAATTCACATCACCAGAGCAACTAGGATACAAGGTGTATTCTAAGAGATTCATATAAAGTCCGTCACAGAACTGGGAAGGGACAAGTCCCTCAGAGCTCAGGTGAAGTGGGGGACAGCAAATGCAGAGAAAAGTAGGAGAAAATGAGGGGGAGGAAAGGAAAACATGTGTGACCAGGAAGATTGAGCCTGGTTAGGAATAGAAGATAGGAAAGAGAGAGAGGCAGAGACAGAGAGAGAACATAAAAGAGGGTACCAATATTGGTTTGAAGATAAAATTGAACACAAAGACAGGTCTAGAGAACTACAAGACTGCTCCGAACTAATAATTTGAGCTTCCGTGGAAAGGCTATCATAAATGCCCTTCCCGGAGAGTGAGATCAACAACTAACTTCTCCATGGAGCCCTCAACTAATGCCTGTTGAAAACCAGGATCAAACACCCATACATAAACACTGAGTCAAACTAGAACCCAAATGCAGATGGAGAGGACAAGACCATCCAGCACAAACACATACAGACAGCTTACCTGAACAAGGAGGAGCTAACGGCCACTAGACTGATAGCAGGGAAGCCAGCATGGGACTGCCTCAGGCCCCCCTGAATATGGGTCTCAGCCAGAAGGACTAAGCAGTCTAAGAGGACTCAGACAGTGGAGCTTGGAAGTGTATCTTGTGCACAGAAGGACTATGCAAACATATCCCTCATTGAGGGATAACTGCCATAATCTAGAGACAGGAGAGAAGCCCTAGTCCCTACTTCACATGACCTGTCAGATCTACATGACCCCAACTGGATGGCATTCCACTAAATATGGAATTGGGGTGGGGGATGGGAGGGGAGGGTGGTTATAGTGCATGTGAGAGTGCAGAGAGGGTAAAAGGGAGGGAAGGAGGGAGGGGGGGTGGAGGGAGGGAGAAAGGGAGGGACGGAGAGGGAACTGGGATCAACAAGTAAAATAATAAATTAATTTAAAAAATGCTTTGACTCCAAAATTTAAGTTAAGGACAAGTTACAGGGGAAAAGGATTTCTATGTTTGTTTCCACAGAAAATGAAAAGATGTGGATTCCTTCCAGACTGATCTGGTTTGATCACGCCAGACCGCGTGAAACAGAGTACAAGGTGATCCTACATTCAAAACAGCTGAACAAAGCAGCCTTACAGACTACAGCCAGGATTTCTATATCTTCTTCGAATCCCCCATGAAACGCACCTTACCAGCAGGAAGTAGTTTGGAAAGAACAAAGCCCAAATTCCTAAATATTGTGTATAAATGTTTGTTTTCATTTATTTGAACTTTGTTATAAAAAACAAAATAAAATAAATTAAAACAATCTGTAAATCAAAATCTAACTATAACTCAAAAACTAACCCGAACTATCTGTTACACTAATGCAATATTTAATGCACATTCAAACCCAACACAACCCCTAGCCTTATTCTAACATAACCTTAACCCTAACACTAACCAAAAACCTAATCCTAACACTAATCTAAACCTAACCATAAACCTAACACTAACCCTAACCCTAACCATAAGCTAACTGTACCACTATTACTACCAGTAATCCTTACAGTAATTCTAACCCTATTAATCTCCATAACGCCAAATCTACCGCTAAGACTAATACCAAAACTAACCACACCCTAAAAAGAAAACCCGAACTAAACCGAACACTAACAGTAACTCTAATGAAAACCTAACCCTTCCTCGAATTTTAACCCGTAACTATCCATAACATTAGAAATAACACTAATGCACTATGTAATGCATGTTCAAAACCAAACAATAACCCTAGCCATAAACTAACATTACCTTAACCCTAAAACTAACCGAAAACCTAATCCTAACACTAATCTAAACCTAACCATAACCATAACACTAACCATAACACTAACTCTAAGCTAACTGTAACACTATCCCTACCAGTAAACCTTATGTTAACTATAACCCTAACATTCACGCTAACACCAAATCTACCTCTAACCCTAAACCTAAACCTAACCACACCCTAACCAGAACACCCATACTAAACCTAACACTACAAATATCTTTAAATCAAATTCTAACCACAGTTCGAAAAAAAACCCTGAACTATATGTAACCCTAGCACTAACACTAATGCAAAATGTAATGCACATTCAAAACTCAACAATAACCCTAGCCCTAAACTAACCTCACCTTAACCCTACCACTAACCAAAAACCTAATACTAACACTAATCTAAACGTAAACATAACCCTAACACTAACCGTAAACATAATCCTAAGCTAACTATAACACTAACCCTACCTGTAACCCTTATATGAACTCTAACCCTAACCCTCACGCTAAGCCCAAATCTGCCGTAACTGTAATCCTAAACCTAACCACACCCTAACCAGAAATAGCGTACTATACCTAACACTAACAGTAACTCTAAATCAAAACCTAACCCTAACTTGTCAACTAACCCTGAAATATCCGTAATGCTACCACCAACACTAATGCAATATGTAATGCATGTTCAAACCCTACACAAACCGTAGCCTTAAACTAACATAACCTTAACCATTACACTAACCAAAAACCTAATCCTAACACTAATATAAACCTAACCATAATCCTAACCCTAACCCTAACCCTGAGTCAGAGCAAGGAGGCTTCTGTTACTGACGGCCACTAGATGGCGCTGCCTCCTGAATGAGCCAAAGCTTCCTCCTGGTTGTTGTCTGGGTCACCAACAGAATTGCACCATTCCCTCTATTCCTCCCTAAATCCCATAGCTTTCCATCACCTCCAGGATGTAACTGTGTCCTTGTAGCACAACATGGCAGCGTCTATATTTGACTCTTTCCAGGTTTTCTTCTGACTTCTTAAGGCTTTCTGTGGTGCCTCTGAATTCATAGTAGCCCTTCGCACTGCCATACAATACAATGTCAGCCACTGGGAGGCTCCCTTAGGAGAGGATTATGTGCTGGATTGGGTGCTACATGCATTTGTACTGTGGACCACAGGGACCCAAGAGCAGAAAGAAAAAAAAATAAAATCATTCCATGTGCTATCAGGATTTGAGGAACAGGGAAGAGGACACTTCCCACATGATAACTGGGACATGTGATCAGACGTGACATTATGTATCCTGTTCAAAGAGCCATCAGAGGCACAGGAAGGTTCTCATGATCCTGGATGGGTGGCAAGATGGTGAAATTAAAAATGGGTCTCTGTGGTGCATATTACATGTACATACAGCTCCAAGAACAACTTACCCAAGTGGAGCTGAGTATCACCCTAGCAGAAACACAGCTAAACCCCTGTAGCTGTTCATTGTGTTTTCTTAGAATCACTTAGCCCCTAATTAGACCCCCTCCACTGATTGTCTTGCATTTTGCCACCCACATATGCCCCGCCTCCACTGCTTGGTGTCCTGACCTGAAAAGGCCTCCTTGGGCAGGTGGCTGGTGATGACCTTGCTGTCCATCAGAGGGGTGAGGTTTGCCGCTGTGTTTCCAAGCATGCTCCCCATACCCACCATCAGCAGCATGAAGAAGTAGAGAACTGACCACAGCTGGGACACTTCCTGGTTTTTAATGACTTTAGTGTATACGATGAAGTCCAGGCCCGTGTCCTAGACAGCCTGTGGATGATAAAAGACACCAGATACACATGTGAGTTAGAGGGGACAAGAGTGGAACACCATAGTTCGGATGTGGAATGTCTATCCACCGCGTGTTGCTGCACTTCTAGAGGTGTGTAACTGTAACACCAAAAATAAAAACCCAGAGACATATATTGGGGTTGAAGTTTCAAGCTTAAGGTCAGAGAAGCAAAGCAGCCGAGCCACTAGCTCTTACATCTACCTCAGTCCAAAAGGGGGCGATCCTGTCTCCACAAGGTCTCTAGCAAACCTCAGACTGCTGCCTGTCCTCAGGCTGGCTAGAGACTAAATCTCACAATGCAGTCTGAGATATTGGGTTCCTGTCTTTTATATGCCTCTCTAGAGCTGAGATTAAAGGCATGAGATCTGTTAATCTTTTAGACTGAATCACTGTATTGTAATCCTGGGAGGGCTCGAAATCACAGAAATCCATCCAAAGGCATGTGCCACCACTGCCTGGCTAGCTAGTAGGGTTGCTGTGATTAAATGTATGTATAACCATTGCCTGATCTCTATAGCTTGTGGCTGGCTTTGCTTTCTGAATCATTGGGCAAGCTTTGATAAATTATAAATAATGTATCACCACATATATCTTTTCGAGCTGGGCTCTCACTGGAGAAAGTAGATCACTGGGTAAATGTCTTGAGATTTTTATAGCCCGCTGTTACTTCCTGACTGTTCTTTGCTTCCTTGTCCATCAATAGTTAGAGTTCTTAGGCTCATGAGTTTATTGCCATTATGTATATATGTTTCTCAGACTGGTTAATGAATAAAGCACTGTTGTCCAATAGGAAAACAAGATAGGAGGGACTAGGAAACAAGGAGGAAAGAGGAAGTAGTAAGGAGGAGTCAGGATGGGGAGTCTGGAGAGAACAGAACCACCATTCCTCCACTCTAGGTAAGACCACGTGGAAATATGTAGAACTGGGGTAATAATTATGACAGAGCTAGCCGATAAGAAACTAGCACCTGGCCAGCAGAATCATATCAAATGGAAAGTCTCAAATGGGGCTGGCACGGCCGAGAGACAAGACCGGGCGGCGGGCAGAAAAACCTTACTGCTTACAGGATAACATGACACTGACAATTTTAAGGGAATATTAGATATCACACAACAATTATTTCACCATTATTAGCAGGAGCCATCAATTCTAAACAATGTCACTGTTAAAATACTCCCTATTGGGGTACTCTGATCTCACTTTATTGCCCAACTACGACCGAAAGAACCATATCGTAGACAGTTGGAATCAATGACGTAGAAAAAACAATAGCGTTTTCAATGATTATCATAATAATTCATTCAAAAGATCACTGTAATGTTAATATTGGATTAGATATGGCTGAAGAGAGAATTAGTGGACAGGGAGTTATTTCTCAGGGTAATTTTGTTCAATATAATGTAGTTTGACGTGAAGATGCACTTAAATTGAACTAATGCTATCTTTGTACACTATGAATCTTAACCTAACTTGATGTATCATGGACTTCAATCTTGTAACAAGCTGCTGAGTCTCAGATAATCTCATCAGCCAGCCTCTGCATGCTAGGTAGCCAACTGCTTAAAACAAGGTTCAAAAAAAGCAAATATAAGTTTTACCAAACGAGCACTCTGTATACTTCATTTCTATGTTCTTTTTAAAATTTTATTGTACATGCATTGACGTTTACTCCCATACATGTCTGTGTGTATGTGTTAGAGAGATAGAGATAGAGCAAGAGAGAGACAGACAGACAGAGAGAGAGATCTTATGGAGCTTGAGTTATAGGCAGCTGTGAGCTGCCATGTGCGTGCTGAGAATTGAACCCAGGTCCTCTGGAAAAGCAGCTAGATTTCTGAAACACTGAGCCATCTCTCTAGGCCCCTCGTTTACACTTTCCATATACAGTTTTCTTTACTTTTGATATCCTGTCCATGTGAGGGTAGAACATGCAGAATTTCATTTTGCCCAGTATGTTTTCTAACTACAGAATCAAGCCAATTAAGATCTATGAAAGTGATTCTGTCTTACTTATCCATCCGTGCCCTCCCCCTACCCCCACACCCCGATGGAGTTAGATGGCTGAGGAAGAGCAAGGAGGCTTCTGTTACTGACAGCCACTAGATGGCGCTGCCTCCTGAATGAGCCAAAGCTTCCTCCTGTTAATTGTCTGGATCACCAACAGACCTGCACCATCGCCTCTGTTCCTCCCTCCTTCCCATAGCTTTCCATCACCACCAGGATGTAACTGTGTCCTTTCTTCAGTCACCCCAGGGAGCCGAGGTCCTGGCCTCTCTTTAACTACTTCTACTCCGAAGCATCCACTTCCTGGCCAATCACTTTCTCCCTGAAACCTTGCATTGTTTTTCTACTGACCATTTAAACCTCTTATCCTTGGGTGATCCAGAAACTGGTCGCCTGATCTTTAAAGACTTGAATATGTCATAAGCAGAGGGATTGCATAAGAGTAGAGCATAAAAAAGTCAGTTTGGAAATACCACAAATTATAATCCTTTTCTTTGTTTCCTAGCATTTTCAAGGAGATATCATTATGGAAGGGGGCACCATTCTGATTACATAACTTACTGGAGAAGCGCAACTATGTCATGGCATCCTGACTCTTCTACAAGCGATAATGGGGAGTGTTTCTCAATGGACAGCCTGTCTTTAGAGTGTCATGGCTGCTTTTTACCTAAGCTCAAATCATCAGGTTTCCTTGCCTAAAACCTCTTGCAGTCACTCATCCAATTTCCACAAGAACACCAAATGATATTATAACAACCAGGTTTGGAGGATGCCCTAATTAGTAATATCGGCCCCAGAAATATACCCCATAACCGAGCAGGTAAAAAACATCCCAGTGCTGGCCAGGGTACCAAGGTAAAAATATGACATGTCCATGAGCTGACTTTTCAATCTGGACTAAGGTCAGGATTCCTGAAAAGCTCTGATGTTGGAAGATCACAGAATCTAGTCCTGGAAACTGAGTCCCCACCTAGAAAGCTACAAATATAGCAGTGCCAACAGGGAAACACACCAGGATAGAAAATCAGGAAAGAAAAAAAAAGGAAAATGAAAGAAAATAGAAACTGTTGGATAAAGGGAAACTGGGGAAGCAAGACAGAGCTAAGATCTGAGGGCAGAGAACAAACTGCCAGTTCTGGTATCTAAAACAGCCATGTGCACAGAGGAAAGATGATTTTCTTATTGATGAGGCCCTGCAGCTTCTCTGCCCACTGTAGCAGGCAGGATCTGGGGTCTCCTTACCTCTTTAGCCCAACACAGAGCACACAGCTATGATTAACACCAGCATGATGAACAGCAGGGACAGGGTGGCTGCATAGTTATTGAAGATGTCAAACCAGTAGATCCGAGCCTCCATGGTGAATACCATGCCAATGGCACAGTTGATGAGGCACACCACACCTGGAACAAAAGACCACTGCTCATCTCTCTAAGACTCCCTGAGTCATCCCACATTGGAAATCAACAAGAGCCATCGATCCCAAGGTGTACTGTGGAGGGTGAGTTCCCACATCAGTTTAGGAGCTGCTTTGCAGCAGATTTCAGAGCAGGAAAATAACAACAACCATCAGGGTGTTGCTTTTGGGGGGATGTCGTATTAACTGAAAAACTAGGAATACTGAAGTTACCAAAAACATAGTCGCTGAGACTATGAGAAGTGGACTTAAATGTGTTGTGGGGTCCTAGATAAGGATTGGTTTGGGAGGAAACTACAATTTACTTAGGTGCTATCACATGCCATGCTCGGGTCACATACTATACCAGAGTAAGCATCCAAAGTAGTAGTCAGGCATCCTTTTTTTTTCCGGGGTGCCAGGGCTTAGTATTGTCAGAAAGCTCCTTGGAGCACAACATGACAGCATCTATATTTGACTCTTTCCAGGTTTTCTTCTGACTTAGTAAGACTTACCGTTGTGCCTCTGAATTCATAGTAGCCCTTCCCACTGCCATACAATACAATGTCAGCCACCTGGAGGCTCCCTGAGGAGAGGATTAAGTGCTGGATTGGGTGCTACATGAATTTGTACTGTGGACCACAGGGACTCAATTGAAGATAAAATAAAAACATTCTATGTGGTATCAGGAGTTGAGAAACAGGGAAGAGGACACATCCCAAATGATAACTAGGACATGTCATCATACTTGCATGCATGTCTGTGCATGTGTCAGAGAGATAGAGTGAGAGAGAGAGATAGAGGAAGAGAGAGAGACACAGAGTGAGATCCTCCAGAAAAATGAGTTACAGGCAGCTGTGAGCTGCCATGTGCGTGCTGCGAATTGAACCCAGGTCCTCTGGAAAAGCAGCTAGTTTTCTCAACCACTGACCCATCTCTCCAGGCCCCTCATTTCCACTTTGTATGTATAATTTTCTTTACTTTTGATATCCTGTCCATGTGAGGGTAGATCATGCTGAATTTCATGTTGTCCAGTATGTTTTCTAACTACAGAATCAAGCCAATTAAGATCTATGACAGTGATTCTGTCTTACTTGTCCATTTGAGCCCTCCCCTTACCCCCACCCCCCTATGGAGTTAGCTGGCTGAGGCAGAGCAAGGAGGCTTCTGTTACTGACGGCCTCAAGCTGGCACTGCCTTCTGAATGAGCTAAAGCTTCCTCCTGGTTGTTGTCTTGTTTACCAACAGAATTGCCCTCTGTTCCTTTATCTTTCCATAGCTTTCCATCACCTCCAGGATGTAACTGTGTCCTTTCTTCACTCACCCCAGGGAGCCGAGGTCCTGGCCTCTCTTTAACTTACTTCTACTCTGAAGCATCCACTTCCTGGTCAATCCTATTCTCCCTGAAACCTGGCATTTTTTTAGATGACAATTTAAACCTCTTATCCTTGGGTGATCCAGAAACTGGTCGCCTGATCTTTAAAGGCTTGTAAATGTCACAAGCAGATGGATTGCATAAGAGTTGACAATAAAAAAGTCAGATTGGAAATGCCACAAAAGATAATACTTCTCTTTGATTCCTAGCATTTTCAAGGCCTAATCATTATTAGGGGGGCATCATTCTGATTACCTAACTTACTGGAGATGCGCCACTATGTCATGGGAACCTGGCTCTTCTTCAAGAGACAGTGGGGAATGTTTCTCAACGGACAGCCTGTCCTTTAGAGTGTCATGGCTGCTTTTTACCTAAGCCCAAATATTTATATACATCTAAGGAAGAAAAAAGGTATGGCACAGCTCTTTGACACAGATCACACCCAAAAAACCTCTGAATCCCCTTATATGAACTCATACAGCAGGGCTGGGTGACTGGAGGGTCTGAGTTTCCCTAGGTTTCCTTGATGCTGATGCTGCTTGGCAAAAAACTGGACATCTAAAACCCCATTAGTGGGTCTCTGCATGTAGTCCCAGAACTCCAAGGAACATCTGAGTGCTTGGAACTCAAGCCAGGTCTCCTGGCCTAAAACCTCTTGCAGGCACTAGTCCAGTTTTCACATGATCACCAAATGATATCATATCTCCCAGGTTTGGAAGCTTCCCTAATTGGTAATATCGGCTCCAGAAACATATCTCAACACCGGGGAGGTAAAAAATACCCAATGCAGGCCAGGGAACCAAGGTAAAAATCTGACATGTCCATGAGCTGACATTTCCAACTGGACTCAGGTCAGGATTCCTGAAAAGCTCTGATGTTGGAAGATCACAGAATCTAGTCCTGGAAACTAAGTTCCCAACTAGAAAGCCACAAGTATAGCAGGGCCAGCAGGGAAACACACCAGGATAGAAAACCGGGAAAGAAAAAAAGGAAAAGGAAAGAAAATAGAAACTGTTGGATAAAGGGAAACTGGGGAAGCAAGAGAGAGCTAAGATCTGAGGGCAGAGAACAAACTTCAATTTCTGGTATCTAAAACAGCCATGTGCACAGGGGAAAGATAATTTTCTTATGGATGTGTCCATGCAGCTTCTCTGCCCCCTGTAGCAGGCCGGATCTGTAGTCTCCTTACCACTTTCGCCAGTACACAGAGCACAAAGCTATGATCACCACCAGCATTATGAGTAGCAGTGACAACGTGGCTGTATAGTCATTGAAGATGTCAAACCAGTAGATCCGAGCCTCCATAGTGAATACCATGCCAATGGCACAGTTGATGAGGCACACCACACCTGGAACAGAAGACCACTGCTCATCTCTCTAAGACTCCCTGAGTCATCCCACATTGGATGTCAACAAGAGCCAGAGATCCCAAAGGTGTACTGTGGATGGTGATTTCCCACATCACTTATAGGAACTGCTTTGCAGGAGATTTCAAAGCAGGAAAACAAAAACAACTTTCATGGTGTTGATTTTGGGTGGATTTCTTAATGAATGAAAATCTAGGAATACTGATGATACCAAAAACTTAGCCCATGAGAATGTGAGAAGTGGATTTAAATGTGTTTTGGGGTCCTAGAAAGGATTGGTTTCTTCGGAAACTACAATTTGTGTAGGTGCTATCACAAGGCATGCTCTGGTCATGTACTATACCAGATTAAGCACCCAAAGTAGTAGTCAGTAATCCCTTTTATACCTGGGTGCCAGGGCTTAGTGTTGTCAGAAAATTCCTTGTAGCATAACATGGCAGCGACTATATTTGACCGTTTCCAGATTTTCTTCTCACTTTTTAAGGATTACCGTGGTGCCTCTGAATTCATAGTAGCCCTTCCCACTGCCATACAATACAATGTCAGCCACTGTTAGGCTCCCTCAGGAGAGCATTATGTGCTGGATTGGGTGCTACATGCATTTGTACTGGGGACCATAGGGACCCAATTGCAGGAAAAAAAACCATTCCATGTGCTATCAGGATTTGAGGAACAGGGAAGACGACACTTCCCACATAACTAGGACATGTGATCATGCTCGCATGCTTGTCTGTGCATGTGTGTGTCAGAGAATTATAGTGAGAGAGAGATAGATAGAGAAATAGAGAAGACAGATAGAGAGAGATCCTCCGGAGATTTATTTACATGCAGTTGTGAGCTGCCATGGGCATGCTGCGAATTGAACCCTGGTCCTCAAGAAAAGCAGCTAGTTTTCTGAACCACTGAGCCATCTCTCCAGGCCCCTCATTTCCACTTTCTATATATAATTTTCTTTACTTTTGATATCCTGTCCATGCTGAATTTCATTTTGCCCAGTGTGTTTTCTAACTACAGAATCAAGCCAATTAAGATCTATGACAGTGATTCTGTCTTACTCGTCCATCCGAGCCCTCCTCCTGCCTCCACTCCCCTATGGAGTTAGCTGGCTGAGGGAGAACAAGGAGGCTTCTGCTACTGACGCCCAATAGATAGCACTGCCTCCTGAATGAGCCAAACCTGCCTCCTGCTTGTTGTCTTGTTCACCAACAGAACTGCACCATGCCTTCTGTTCCTTTCTCTTTCCATAGCTTTCCATCACCTCCAGGATGTAACTGTGTCCTTTCTTTAGTCATCACAGGAAGCCTTTGTCCTGACCTCTCTTTAACTTACTTCTACTCTGAAGCATCCACATCTTGGCCAATCCTTTTCACCCTGAAACCTGGCATTTTTTTTCTAGATGACCATTTAAACCTCTTATCCTTGGGTGATCCAGAAACTGTTCGCCTGATCTTTCAAGGCTTGAAAATGTCCTAAACTGAGGGAGTGCATAAGAGTAGAGCATCCAAAAAGTCAGTTTGGAAATGCCACAAATTATAATCCTTCTCTTTGTTCCCTAGCATTTTTAAGGCGGAGTATTTATGGGGGGGCACCATTCTGATTACCTAACTTACTGGAGATGGGCCACTATGTCATGGGACCCTTGCTATTCTTCAAGAGACAGTGGGGAGTGCTTCTCAATGGACAGCCTGTCCTTTAGAGTGTCATGGCTGCTTTTTACGTAAACCCAAATCATCAGAAAAATCTAAGGAAGAGAAAGGTATGGCACAGCTCCTTAAGACAGATCACACCAAAAAAAACCTCTGAATAGCCTTATATGGCCTCAATCAGCAGGGCTAGGTGACTGGATGGTCTAAATTTCCCTAGTGTTCCTTGATGCTGATGCTGCTTGGCAGAAAATATGAAAAGTAACCCTGCCAACAGTGGGACTTTGCATGTAGTCCCAGAACTCCAAGGAACATCTGAGTGCTTGGACCTCAACCCAGGTCTCCTCACCTAAAACCTCTTGCAGGCACTCGTCCAGTTTTCACAAGATCACCAAATGATACCATAATGCCCAGGTTCGGAGGCTTCCCTAATTAATAATATCGTCCCCAGAAATTTATCCCATCAATGGGGAGGTAAAAAATATCCCAGTGCTGGCCAGGGCACCAAGGTAAAAATCTGACACGTCCATGAGCTGACATTTCAGACTGGACTCAGTTCAGGATTCCTGAAAAGCTCTGATGTCAGAAGATCAGAGAATCTATTCCTGGAAACTTAGTACCCACCTAGAAAGACACAAGTATAGCAGGGCCAGCAGGGAAACACACCAGGATAGAAAATCGGGAAAGAAAAAAAGGTAAAGGAAAGAAAATAGAAACTGTTGGATAAAGGGAAACTGGGGAAGCAATAGGGAGCTAAGATCTGAGGGCAGAGAACAATCGGCCATTTCTGGTATCTAAAACAGCCATGTGCACAGGGTAAAGATGATTTTCTTATGGATGTGTCCCTGCAGTTTCTCTGTACCATGTAGCAGGCTGGATCTGGGGTCTCCTTATCACATTAGCCCATGCACAGTGAACAAAGTTATGATCACCACCAGCATTATCGTCGGCAGGGACAATGTGGCTGTATAGTCATTGAAGATGTCAAACCAGTAGTTCCCAGCCTCGACCATGCCGAAGGCACAGTTGATGAGGCACACCACACCTGGAACAAAAGACCACTGCTCATCTCTATAAGACTCCCTGAGTCATCCCACTTTGGATGTCAACAAGAGCCATCAATCCCAAGGTGTACAGTAGAGGGTGAGCTCCCACATCAGTTATAGGAGCTGCTTTTCAGGGGATTTCAGAGTAGGAAAACAACAGCAGTCAGGGTCTTGCTCTTGGGGGGATGTCATAATGAATGAAAATCTAGGAATACTGATGATACCAAAAATGTAGCCCCTGAGACTGTGAGAAGTGGACTTAAATGTGTTGTGGGGTCCTAGATAAGGATTGGTTTTGGAAGAAACTACAATTTACATAGGTTCTATCACATGCCATGCCCTAGTCAAGTACTATACCAGATTAAAGTAGTAGTCTGGCATCCCTTTTATATTGGGGTGCCAGAGCTTAGTGTTGTCAGAAAACTCCTTGTAGCATAAAATGGCAGAGACTATATTTGTCTCTTTCCAGGTTTTCTTCTGACTTCTTAAGGGTTTCCGTGGTGCCTCTGAATTCACAGTAGCCCTTACCACTGCCTTACAATACAATGTCAGCCACTGGGAGGCTCCCTCATGAGAGGATTATGTGCTGGATTGGATGCTACATGCTGCTTGTACCTCAACCCAGGTCTCCTCACCTAAATCCTCTTGCAGATTCTTGTCCAGTTTTCACAAGTTCACCAAATGATACCTAATTCCCATGTTTGGAGGCTGCCCTAATTAGTAATATCGGCCCCAGAAATATATCCCATCACCAGGGTGGTAAAATATATCCCAGTCCTGGCCAGGGCAACAAGGTAAATCTGACATGTCCATGAGCTGACTTTTCAAACTGCACTCAGTTCAGGATTCCTGAAAAGCTCTGATGTCGGAATATCAAAGAATCTAGTCCTGGAAACATAATTCCCACCTAGAAAGACACAAGTATAGCATGGCCAGCAGCGAAACACACCAGGATAGAAAACTGGGGAAAAAAAAAGGAAAAGGAAAAAAAATAGAAACTGTTGGATAAAGGGAAACTGGGGAAGCAATAGAGAGCTACGACCTGAGTGCAGAGAACAAACTGCCATTTCTGGTATCTAAAACAGCCATGTGCACAGAGGAAAGATGATTTTCTTATGGATGTGGCCCTGCAGCTTCTCTGCCACGTGTAGCAGGTCGATCTGGGGTCTCCTTATATCTTTAGCTTATAGTAGTCAGGCATCCCTTTTATAAAGGGTTGCCAGGTCTTATTGTTGTTAGAAAACTCCTTGTAGAATAACATGGCAGCGACTATATTTGACTCTCTCCAGGTTTTCTTCTGACTACTTAAGGCTTTCTGTGTTGCCTCTGAATTCATAGTAGCACTTCCCAGTGCCATACAATACAATGTCATCCACTGGGATGCTCCCTCAGGAGAGGATTATGTGCTCAATTGGATGCTACCTGCATTTGTACTGTGGACCACAGGGACCAAGAGCAGTTAGAAAAAAAAATAAAAACATTCCATGTGCTATCAGGATTTGAGGAACAGGGAAGAGGACACTTCCCACATGATACCTAGGACATGTGATCATGCTCGTATGCAAATCTATGCGTGTGTGTGTCAGAGAGATAGAGTGTGACAGAGAGAAAATGGTAGAGAAAGAGAGAGACAGAGAGAGAGAGAGATCCTCCGGAGATTGAGTCACAGTCAGCTGTGAGCTGCCATGTGCGTGCTGGGAATTGAACCCAGGTCCTCTGGAAAAGCAGCTATTCTTCTGAACCACTGAGCCATCTCTCCGGGCCCCTCATTTCCACTTTCTATATATAATTTTCGTTCCTTTTCAGATCCTGTCCATGAGAAGGTAGAACATGCTGAATTTAATTTTCCCCAGTATGTTTTCTAACTACAAAATTAAGCGAATTAAGATCTATGACAGTGATTCTGTCTTACTTGTCCATCCGAGCCCTCCCCCTGTCCCAACCCCCCTATGGAGTTAGCTGGCTGAGGCAGAACAAGGAGGCTTCTGATACTGACGGCCACTAGATGGCACTGCCTCCTTAATGAGCTAAAGCTTCCTCCTGCTTGTTGTCTTGTTCACCAACAGAACTGCACCCTGCCCTCTGTTACTTTCACTTTCCATAGCTTTCCATCACCTCCAGGATGTAACTGTGTCCTTTCTTCACTCACCCCAGGGATCGAGGTCCTGGCCTCTCATTAACTTACTTCTACTCTGAAACAACCACTTCCTGGCCAATCCTTTTCACCCGGAAACCTCGCATTTTTTTTTAGGGGACTATTTAAACCTCATATCCTTTTGTGATCCAGAACTTGGTCACCTGATCTTTAAAGGATTGAAAATATCATAAGCTCAGGGAGTGCATAAGAGTAGAGCATCAGAAAAGTCAGTTTGGAAATGCCACAAATTATAATCCTTCTCTTTGTTTCCTAGCATTTTAAAGGCTGAATCTTTATGGGGGGCACCAATCTGATTCCCTAACTTACTGGAGACGGGCCACTATGTCATGGGACTCTGGCTGTTCTTCAACAGTCAATGTGGAGTGTTTCTCAATGGACAGCCTGTCCTTTGATACAATAATGCCCAGGTTTGGAGGCTGCCCTAATAAGTAATATCAGCCCCAGAAATATATCCCATCAATGGGGAGGTAAAAAATATCCCAGAGCTGGCCAGGGCACCAAGGTAAAAATCTGACATGTCCATGAGTTAACATTTCATACTGCACTCAGGTCAGGATTCTGAAAATCTCTGATGTTGGAAGATCACAGAATCTAGTCCTGGAACCTAAGTCCCCACCTAGAAAGCCACAAATATAGCAGTGCCAACAGGGAAACACATCAGAATAGAAAATCAGGAAAGAAAAAAAGAATAGAAAAAGGAAAGAAAATAGTAACATTTGGATATAGGGAAACTGGGGAAGCAAGAGAGAGCTAAGATCTGAGGGCAGAGAACAAACTGCCATTTCTGGTACCTAAAACAGCCATGTGCATAGAGGAAAGATGATTTTCTTATTGATGTGGCCCTGCAGCTTCTCAGCCCCCTTTAGCAGGTCCATCTGGTTTCTCCATACCTCTTTAGCTCATACACAGATCACAAAGCTATGATCACCACCAGCATTATGAGCAGAAGGGACTCCGGGGTTGTATTGTCATTGAAGATGTCAAACCAGTAGTTCCCAGCGTCCACCATGCCGAAGGCACACTTGATGAGGAACACCACACCTGGAACAAAAGACCACTGCTCATCTCTGTAAGACTCCCTGAGTCATCCCACATTGTATGTCAACAAGAGCCATCGATCCCAAGGTATACTGTGGAGGGTGAGTTCCCACATCAGTTTTAGGAGCTGCTTTGCAGGGGATTTCAGATCAGGAAAACAACAACAACATTCATGGTGTTGCTTTTGGGTGGATGTCTTAATGACTGAAAATCTAGGAATACCGAGGATCCCAAAAACGAAGCCCCTGAGACTGTGAGAAATGGACTTAAATGTGTTGTGGTGTCCTAGAAAGGATTGGTTTTGGAGGAAACTGCAATTTACACAGGTGCTATCACATGCCATGCTCAGGTCACGTACTATACCAGATTCATCCTCCAAAGTAGGAGTCTGTCATCCCTTTTATAAAGGGTTGCCAGGTCTTAGTGTTGTCAGAAAACTCCTTGTAGCATAACATGGCAGAGAATATATTCGACTCCTTACAGGTTTTCTTCTGACTTCTTAAGGCTTTCTGTGGTGCCTCTGAATTCATAGTAGCCTTTCCCACTGCCATACAATACAATGTCAGCCACTGTTAGGCTCCCTCAGGAGAGCAATATGTGCTTGATTGGATGCTACATGCATTTGTACTGTGGACCACAGGGATCCAGGAGCAGAAAGAAAAAAAATAAAATCAAAAACATTCTATGTGCTATCAGGATTTGAGGAACAGGAAAGAGGACACATCTCACATGATATCTAGGACATGTGATCATGCTCGCATGCATATCTGTGCAAGTGTGTGTCAGAGAGATAGAGTGTGACAGAGAGAGAAAGGTAGAGAAAGAGAGAGAGACGGAGAGAGAGAGATCCTGCAGAGATTGAGTCACAGTCAGCTGGGAGCTGCCATGTGCATGCTGCGAATTGAACCCAGGTCCTCTGGAAAAGCAGCTATTCTTCTGAACCACTGAGCCATCTCTCCAGGCCCCTCATTTCCACTTTCTATATATAATTTTCGTTCCTTTTCAGATCCTGTCCATGTGAGGGTAGAACATGCTGAATTTCATTTTGCCCAGTATGTTTTCTAAATACAAAATTAAGCGAATTAAGATCTATGACAGTGATTCTGTATTACTTGTCCATCCGAGCCCTCCCCCTGTCCCAACCCCCCCATGGAGTTAGCTGGCTGAGGCAGAACAAGGAGGCTTCTGTTACTGACGGCCACTAGATGGCACTGCCTTCCAAATGAGCTAAAGCTTCCTCCTGTTGTTGTCTTGTTCACCAACAGAACTGCACCCTGCCCTCTGTTCCTTTCCCTTTACACAGCTTTCCTTCACCTCCAGGATGTAACTGTGTCCTTTCTTCACTCACCCCAGGGATCGAATCCTGGCCTCTCATTAACTTACTTCTACTCTGAAGCAAACACTTCCTGGCCAATTCTTTTCACCCGGAAAACTCGAATTTTTTTAGGGGACCACTTAAACCTCTTATCCTTGTGTGATCCAGGACCTGGGCACCTGATCTTTAAAGGATTGAAAATATCATAAGCTGAGGGAGTGCATAAGAGTAGAGCATCAGAAAAGTCAGTTTGGAAATGCCAATAATTATAATCCTTCTCTTTGTTTCCTAGCATTTTAAAAGCCGAATCTTTATGGGGGGGCACCAATCTGATTCCCTAACTTACTGGAGATGGGCCACTATGTCATGGGACCCTGGCTGTTCTTCAACAGTCAGTGGGGAGTGTTTCTCAATGGACAGCCTGTCCTTTGATACAATAATGCCCAGGTTTGGAGGCTGCCCTAATAAGTAATATCAGCCCCAGAAATATATCCCATCAATGGGGAGGTAAAAATATCCCAGAGCTGGCCAGGGCACCAAGGTAAAAATCTGACATGTCCATGAGCTAACATTTCATACTGGACTCAGGTCAGGATTCTGAAAATCTCTGATGTTGGAAGATCACAGAATCTAGTCCTGGAACCTAAGTCCCCACCTAGAAAGCCACAAATATAGCAGTGCCAACAGGGAACCACATCAGGATAGAAAATCAGGAAAGAAAAAAAGAAAAGGAAAAGGAAAGAAAATAGAAACTGTTGGATAAAGGGAAACTGGGGAAGCAAGAGAGAGCTAAGATCTGAGGGCAGAGAACAAACTGCCATTTCTGGTACCTAAAACAGCCATGTGCATAGAGGAAAGATGATTTTCTTATTGATGTGACCCTGCAGCTTCTCAGCCCCCTGTAGCAGGTAGATCTGGGGTCTCCTTACCTCATCAGCTCATACAAAGATCACAAAGCTATGATCACCACCAGCATTATGAGCAGAAGGGACTCCGGGGTTGTATTGTCATTGAAGATGTCAAACCAGTAGTTCCCAGCGTCCACCATGCCGAAGGCACACTTGATGAGGAACACCACACCTGGAACAAAAGACCACTGCTCATCTCCATAAGACTCCCTGAGTCATCCCACATTGCATGTCAACAAGAGCCATCGATCCCAAGGTATACTGTGGAGGGTGAGTTCCCACATCAGTTTTAGGAGCTGCTTTGCAGGGGATTTCAGAGCAGGAAAACAAGAACAACATTCATGGTGTTGCTTTTGGGTGGATGTCTTAATGACTGAAAATCTAGGAATACCGAGGATCCCAAAAACGAAGCCCCTGAGACTGTGAGAAGTGGACTTAAATGTGTTGTGGGGTCCTAGAAAGGATTGGTTTGGGAGGAAACTGCAATTTACACAGGTGCTATCACATGCCATGCTCAGGTCACGTACTATACCAGATTCATCCTCCAAAGTAGGAGTCTGTCATCCCTTTTATAAAGGGTTGCCAGGTCTTAGTGTTGTCAGAAAACTCCTTGTAGCATAACATGGCAGAGAATATATTCGACTCCTTACAGGTTTTCTTCTGACTTCTTAAGGCTTTCTGTGCTGCCTCTGAATTCATAGTAGCCCTTCCCACTGCCATACAATACAATGTCAGCCACTGTTAGGCTCCCTCAGGAGAGCATTATGTGCTTGATTGGATGCTACATGCATTTGTACTGTGGACCACAGGGACCCAAGAGCAGAAAGAAAAAAAAATAAAATAAAAACATTCTATGTGCTATCAGGATTTGAGGAACAGGAAAGAGGACACGTCTCACATGATATCTAGGACATGTGATCATGCTTGCATGCATATCTGTGCGTGTGTGTGTCAGAGAGATAGAGTGTGACAGAGAGAGAAAGGTAGGGAAAGAGAGAGAGACAGAGAGAGAGAGAGAGATCCTCCGGAGACAGAGTCACAGTCAGCTGTGAGCTGCCATGTGCATGCTGCGAATTGAACCCAGGTCCTCTGGAAAAGCAGCTATTTTTCTGAACTACTGAGCATCTCCCCAGGCCCCTCATTTCCACTTTCTATATATAATTTTCTTTCCTTTGGATATCCTGTCCATGTGAGGGTAGAACATGCTGAATTTCATTTTGCCCAGTATGTTTTCTAACTACAAAATTAAGCGAATTAAGATCTATGACAGTGATTCTGTCTTACTTGTCCATCCTAGCCCTCACCCTGTCCCAACCCCCCTATGGAAATAGCTGGCTGACGCCTACCAAGGAGGTTTATGTTACTGACGGCCACTAGATGGCACTGCCTTCTTAATGAGCTAAAGCTTGCTCCTGCTTGTTGTCTTGTTCACCAACAGAACTGCACCCTGCCCTCTGTTCCTTTCTCTTTCCATAGCTTTCCATCACCTCCAGCATGTAACTGTGTGCTTTCTTCACTCACCCCAGGGATCGAGGTCCTGGCCTCTCATTAACTTACTTCTACTCTGAAGCAACCACTTCCTGGCCAATCCTTTTCACCCGGAAACCTCGCATTTTTTATTAGGGGACCACTTAAACCTCTTTTCCTTGTGTGATCCAGAACCTTGTCACCTGATCTTTAAAGGATTGAAAATATCATAAGCTGAGGGAGTGCATAAGAGTAGAGCATCAGAAAAGTCAGTTTGGAAATGCCACAAATTATAATCCTTCTCTTTGTATCCTAGCATTTTAAAGGCCGAATCTTTATGGGGGGCACCAATCTGATTCCCTAACTTACTGGAGATGGGCCACTATGTCATGGGACCCTGGCTGTTCTTCAACAGTCAGTGGGGAGTGTTTCTCCATGGACAGCCTGTCCTTTGATACAATAATGCCCAGGTTTGGAGGCTGCCCTAATAAGTAATATCAGCCCCAGAAATATATCCCATCAATGGGGAGGTAAAAAATATCCCAGAGCTGGCCAGGTCACCAAGGTAACAATCTGACATGTCCATGAGCTAACATTTCATACTGGACTCAGGTCATGATTCTGAAAATCTCTGATGTTGGAAGATCACAGAATCTAGTCCTGGAACCTAAGTCCCCAACTAGAAAGCCACAAATATAGCAGTGCCAACAGGGAAACACATCAGGATAGAAAATCAGGAAAGAAAAAAAGAAAAGGAAAAGGAAAGAAAATAGAAACTGTTGGATAAAGGGAAACTGGGGAAGCAAGAGAGAGCTAAGATCTGAGGGCAGAGAACAAACTGCCATTTCTGGTACCTAAAACAGCCATGTGCATAGAGGAAAGGTGATTTTTTTATTGATGTGGCCCTGCAGCTTCTCTGCCACCTGTAGCAGGTCGATCTGGGGTCTCCTTACCTCTTTAGCTCATACACAGATCACAAAGCTATGATCACCACCAGCATTATGAGCAGAAGGGACTCCGGGGTTGTATTGTCATTGAAGATGTCAAACCAGTAGTTCCCAGCGTCCACCATGCCGAAGGCACACTTGATGAGGAACACCACACCTGGAACAAAAGACCACTGCTCATCTCCATAAGACTCCCTGAGTCATCCCACATTGTATGTCAACAAGAGCCATCGATCCCAAGGTATACTGTGGAGGGTGAGTTCCCACATCAGTTTTAGGAGCTGCTTTACAGGGGATTTCAGAGCAGGAAAACAAGAACAACATTCATGGTGTTGCTTTTGGGTGGATGTCTTAATGACTGAAAATCTAGGAATACCGAGGATCCCAAAAACGAAGCCCCTGAGACTGTGAGAAGTGGACTTAAATGTGTTGTGGGGTCCTAGAACGGATTGGTTTGGGAGGAAACAGCAATTTACACAGGTGCCATGCTCAGGTCACGTACTATACCAGATTAATCCTCCAAAGTAGGAGTCAGTTATCCCTTTTATAAAGGGTTGCCAGGTCTTAGTGTTGTAAGAAAACTCCTGGTAGCATAACATGGCAGAGAATATATTCGACTCCTTACAGGTTTTCTTCTGACTTCTTAAGGCTTTCTGTGGTGCCTCTGAATTCATAGTAGCCCTTCCCACTGCCATACAATACAATGTCAGCCACTGTTAGGCTCCCTCAGGAGAGCATTATGTGCTTGATTGGATGCTACATGCATTTGTACTGTGGACCACATGGACCCAAGAGCAGAAAGAAAAAAAAATAAATTAAAAACATTCCATGTGCTATCAGGATTTGAGGAACAGGAAAGAGGACACGTCTCACATGATATCTAGGATATGTGATCATGCGCCCATGCATATCTGTGCGTGTGTGTGTCAGAGAGATAGAGTGTGACAGAGAGAAAGGTAGAGAAAGAGAGAGAGACAGAGAGCGAGAGAGATCCTCCGGAGACTGAGTCACAGTCAGCTGTGAGCTGACATGTGCGTGCTGGGAATGGAACCCAGGTCCTCTAGAAAAGCAGCTATTTTTCTGAACCACTGAGCATCTCTCCAGGCCCCTCATTTCCTCTTTCTACATCTAATTTTCTTTCCTTTGGATATCTTGTCTATATGAGGGTAGAACATGCTGAATTTCATTTTGCCCAGTATGTTTTCTAACTACAAAATTAAGCGAATTAAGATCTATGACAGTGATTCTGTCTTACTTGTCCATCCTAGCCCTCCCCCTGTCCCAACCCCCCTATGGAAATAGCTGGCTGAGGCCTACCAAGGAGGTTTATGTTACTGACGGCCACTAGATGGCACTGCCTTCTTAATGAGCTAAAGCTTGCTCCTGCTTGTTGTCTTGTTCACCAACAGAACTGCACCCTGCCATCTGTTCCTTTCTCTTTCCATAGCTTTCCATCACCTCCAGCATGTAACTGTGTCCTTTCTTCACTCACCCCAGGGATCGAGGTCCTGGCCTCTCATTAACTTACTTCTACTCTGAAGCAACCACTTCCTGGCCAATCCTTTTCACCCGGAAACCTGGCATTTTTTTTTTAGGGGACCACTTAAACCTCTTTTCCTTGTGTGATCCAGAACCTTGTCACCTGATCTTTAAAGGATTGAAAATATCATAAGCTGAGGGAGTGCATAAGAGTAGAGCATCAGAAAAGTCAGTTTGGAAATGCCATAAATTATAATCCTTCTCTTTGTTTCCTAGCATTTTAAAGGCTGAATCTTTATGGGGGGCACCAATCTGATTCCCTAACTTACTGGAGATGGGCCACTATGTCATGGGACCCTGGCTGTTCCTCAACAGTCAGTGGGGAGTGTTTCTCAATGGACAGCCTGTCCTTTGATACAATAATGCCCAGGTTCAGAGGCTGCCCTAATAAGTAATATCAGCCCCAGAAATATATCCCATCAATGGGGAGGTAAAAAATATCCCAGAGCTGGCCAGGTCACCAAGGTAACAATCTGACATGTCCATGAGCTAACATTTCATACTGGACTCAGGTCATGATTCTGAAAATCTCTGATGTTGGAAGATCACAGAATCTAGTCCTGGAACCTAAGTCCCCAACTAGAAAGCCACAAATATAGCAGTGCCAACAGGGAAACACATCAGGATAGAAAATCAGGAAAGAAAAAAAGAAAAGGAAAAGGAAAGAAAATAGAAACTGTTGGATAAAGGGAAACTGGGGAAGCAAGAGAGAGCTAAGATCTGAGGGCAGAGAACAAACTGCCATTTCTGGTACCTAAAACAGCCATGTGCATAGAGGAAAGGTGATTTTTTTATTGATGTGGCCCTGCAGCTTCTCTGCCACCTGTAGCAGGTCGATCTGGGGTCTCCTTACCTCTTTAGCTCATACACAGATCACAAAGCTATGATCACCACCAGCATTATGAGCAGAAGGGACTCCGGGGTTGTATTGTCATTGAAGATGTCAAACCAGTAGTTCCCAGCGTCCACCATGCCGAAGGCACACTTGATGAGGAACACCACACCTGGAACAAAAGACCACTGCTCATCTCCATAAGACTCCCTGAGTCATCCCACATTGTATGTCAACAAGAGCCATCGATCCCAAGGTATACTGTGGAGGGTGAGTTCCCACATCAGTTTTAGGAGCTGCTTTACAGGGGATTTCAGAGCAGGAAAACAAGAACAACATTCATGGTGTTGCTTTTGGGTGGATGTCTTAATGACTGAAAATCTAGGAATACCGAGGATCCCAAAAACGAAGGCCTGAGACTGTGAGAAGTGGACTTAAATGTGTTGTGGGGTCCTAGAACGGATTGGTTTGGGAGGAAACAGCAATTTACACAGGAGCCATGCTCAGGTCACGTACTATACCAGATTAATCCTCCAAAGTAGGAGTCAGTTATCCCTTTTATAAAGGGTTGCCAGGTCTTAGTGTTGTAAGAAAACTCCTGGTAGCATAACATGGCAGAGAATATATTCGACTCCTTACAGGTTTTCTTCTGACTTCTTAAGGCTTTCTGTGGTGCCTCTGAATTCATAGTAGCCCTTCCCACTGCCATACAATACAATGTCAGCCACTGTTAGGCTCCCTCAGGAGAGCATTATGTGCTTGATTGGATGCTACATGCATTTGTACTGTGGACCACATGGACCCAAGAGCAGAAAGAAAAAAAAAATAAATTAAAAACATTCCATGTGCTGTCAGGATTTGAGGAACAGGAAAGAGGACACGTCTCACATGATATCTAGGATATGTGATCATGCGCCCATGCATATCTGTGCGTGTGTGTGTCAGAGAGATAGAGTGTGACAGAGAGAAAGGTAGAGAAAGAGAGAGAGACAGAGAGCGAGAGAGATCCTCCGGAGACTGAGTCACAGTCAGCTGTGAGCTGACATGTGCGTGCTGGGAATGGAACCCAGGTCCTCTAGAAAAGCAGCTATTTTTCTGAACCACTGAGCATCTCTCCAGGCCCCTCATTTCCTCTTTCTACATCTAATTTTCTTTCCTTTGGATATCTTGTCTATATGAGGGTAGAACATGCTGAATTTCATTTTGCCCAGTATGTTTTCTAACTACAAAATTAAGCGAATTAAGATCTATGACAGTGATTCTGTCTTACTTGTCCATCCTAGCCCTCCCCCTGTCCCAACCCCCCTATGGAAATAGCTGGCTGAGGCCTACCAAAGAGGTTTATGTTACTGACGGCCACTAGATGGCACTGCCTTCTTAATGAGCTAAAGCTTGCTCCTGCTTGTTGTCTTGTTCACCAACAGAACTGCACCCTGCCATCTGTTCCTTTCTCTTTCCATAGCTTTCCATCACCTCCAGCATGTAACTGTGTCCTTTCTTCACTCACCCCAGGGATCGAGGTCCTGGCCTCTCATTAACTTACTTCTACTCTGAAGCAACCACTTCCTGGCCAATCCTTTTCACCCGGAAACCTGGCATTTTTTTTTTTTAGGGGACCACTTAAACCTCTTTTCCTTGTGTGATCCAGAACCTGGTCACCTGATCTTTAAAGGATTGAAAATATCATAAGCTGAGGGAGTGCATAAGAGTAGAGCATCAGAAAAGTCAGTTTGGAAATGCCATAAATTATAATCCTTCTCTTTGTTTCCTAGCATTTTAAAGGCTGAATCTTTATGGGGGGCACCAATCTGATTCCCTAACTTACTGGAGATGGGCCACTATGTCATGGGACCCTGGCTGTTCTTCAACAGTCAGTGGGGAGTGTTTCTCAATGGACAGCCTGTCCTTTGATACAATAATGCCCAGGTTCGGAGGCTGCCCTAATAAGTAATATCAGCCCCAGAAATATATCCCATCAATGGGGAGGTAAAAATATCCCAGAGCTGGCCAGGGCACCAAGGTAAAAATCTGACATGTCCATGAGATAACATTTCATACTGGACTCAGGTCAGGATTCTGAAAATCTCTGATGTTGGAAGATCACAGAATCTAGTCCTGGAACCTAAGTCCCCAACTAGAAAGCCACAAATATAGCAGTGCCAACAGGGAAACACATCAGGATAGAAAATCAGGAAAGAAAAAAAGAAAAGGGAAAGGAAAGAAAATAGAAACTGTTGGATAAAGGGAAACTGGGGAAGCAAGAGAGAGCTAAGATTTGAGGGCAGAGAACAAACTGCCATTTCTGGTACCTAAAACAGCCATGTGCATAGAGGAAAGATGATTTTCTTATTGATGTGGCCCTGCAGCTTCTCGGCCCCCTGTCGCAGGTAGATCTGGGGTCTCCTTACCTCTTTAGCTCATACACAGATCACAAAGCTATGATCACCACCAGCATTATGAGCAGAAGGGACTCCGGGGTTGTATTGTCATTGAAGATGTCAAACCAGTAGTTCCCAGCGTCCACCATGCCGAAGGCACACTTGATGAGGAACACCACACCTGGAACAAAAGACCACTGCTCATCTCCATAAGACTCCCTGAGTCATCCCACATTGCATGTCAACAAGAGCCATCGATCCCAAGGTATACTGTGGAGGGTGAGTTCCCACATCAGTTTTAGGAGCTGCTTTGCAGGGGATTTCAGAGCAGGAAAACAAGAACAACATTCATGGTGTTGCTTTTCGGTGGATGTCTTAATGACTGAAAATCTAGGAATACCGAGGATCCCAAAAACGAAGCCCCTGAGACTGTGAGAAGTGGACTTAAATGTGTTGTGGGGTCCTAGAAAGGATTGGTTTGGGAGGAAACTGCAATTTACACAGGTGCTATCACATGCCATGCTCAGGTCACGTACTATACCAAATTAATCCTCCAAAGTAGGAGTCAGTCATCCCTTTTATAAAGGGTTGCCAGGTCTTAGTGTTGTCAGAAAACTCCTTGTAGCATAACATGGCAGAGAATATATTCGACTCCTTACAGGTTTTCTTCTGACTTCTTAAGGCTTTCTGTGCTGCCTCTGAATTCATAGTAGCCCTTCCCACTGCCATACAATACAATGTCAGCCACTGTTAGGCTCCCTCAGGAGAGCATTATGTGCTTGATTGGATGCTACATGCATTTGTACTGTGGACCACAGGGACCCAAGAGCAGAAAGAAAAAAAAAATAAAATAAAAACATTCTATGTGCTATCAGGATTTGAGGAACAGGAAAGAGGACACGTCTCACATGATATCTAGAACATGTGATCATGCTTGCATGCATATCTGTGTGTGTGTGTGTCAGAGAGATAGAGTGTGACAGAGAGAGAAAGGTAGGGAAAGAGAGAGAGACAGAGAGAGAGAGAGATCCTCCGGAGACAGAGTCACAGTCAGCTGTGAGTTGACATGTGCGTGCTGCGAATTGAACCCAGGTCCTCTGGAAAAGCAGCTATTTTTCTGAACTACTGAGCATCTCCCCAGGCCCCTCATTTCCACTTTCTATATATAATTTTCTTTCCTTTGGATATCCTGTCCATGTGAGGGTAGAACATGCTGAATTTCATTTTGCCCAGAATGTTTTCTAACTACAAAATTAAGCGAATTAAGATCTATGACAGTGATTCTGTCTTATTTGTCCATCCTAGCCCTCCCCCTGTCCCAACCCCCCTATGGAGTTAGCTGGCTGAGCAAGAACAGGGAGGCTTCTGTTACTGATGGCCACTAGATGGCACTGCCTCCTTAATGAGCTAAAGCTTGCTCCTGCTTGTTGTCTTGTTCACCAACAGAACTGCACCCTGCCATCTGTTCCTTTCTCTTTCCATAGCTTTCCATCCCCTGCAGGATGTAACTGTGTCCTTTCTTCACTCACCCCAGGGATCGAGGTCCTGGCCTCTCATTAACTTACTTCTACTCTGAAGCAACCACTTCCTGGCCAATCCTTTTCACCCGGAAACCTCGCATTTTTTTTAGGGGACCATTTAAACCTGGTCACCTGATCTTTAAAGGATTGAAAATATCATAAGCTGAGGGAGTGCATAAGAGTAGAGCATCAGAAAAGTCAGTTTGGAAATGCCATAAATTATAATCCTTCTCTTTGTTTCCTAGCATTTTAAAGGCTGAATCTTTATGGGGGGCACCAATCTGATTCCCTAACTTACTGGAGATGGGCCACTATGTCATGGGACCCTGGCTGTTCTTCAACAGTCAGTGGAGAGTGTTTCTCAATGGACAGCCTGTCCTTTGATACAATAATGCCCAGGTTCGGAGGCTGCCCTAATAAGTAATATCAGCCCCAGAAATATATCCCATCAATGGGGAGGTAAAAATATCCCAGAGCTGGCCAGGGCACCAAGGTAACAATCTGACATGTCCATGAGATAACATTTCATACTGGACTCAGGTCATGATTCTGAAAATCTCTGATGTTGGAAGATCACAGAATCTAGTCCTGGAACATAAGTCCCCAACTAGAAAGCCACAAATATAGCAGTGCCAACAGGGAAACACATCAGGATAGAAAATCAGGAAAGAAAAAAAGAAAAGGGAAAGGAAAGAAAATAGAAACTGTTGGATAAAGGGAAACTGGGGAAGCAAGAGAGAGCTAAGATCTGAGGGCAGAGAACAAACTGCCATTTCTGGTACCTAAAACAGCCATGTGCATAGAGGAAAGATGATTTTCTTATTGATGTGGCCCTGCAGCTTCTCGGCCCCCTGTCGCAGGTAGATCTGGGGTCTCCTTACCTCATCAGCTCATACAAAGATCACAAAGCTATGATCACCACCAGCATTATGAGCAGAAGGGACTCCAGGGTTGTATTGTCATTGAAGATGTCAAACCAGTAGTTCCCAGCGTCCACCATGCCGAAGGCACACTTGATGAGGAACACCACACCTGGAACAAAAGACCACTGCTCATCTCCATAAGACTCCCTGAGTCATCCCACATTGCATGTCAACAAGAGCCATCGATCCCAAGGTATACTGTGGAGGGTGAGTTCCCACATCAGTTTTAGGAGCTGCTTTGCAGGGGATTTCAGAGCAGGAAAACAAGAACAACATTCATGGTGTTGCTTTTGGGTGGATGTCTTAATGACTGAAAATCTAGGAATACCGAGGATCCCAAAAACGAAGCCCCTGAGACTGTGAGAAGTGGACTTAAATGTGTTGTGGGGTCCTAGAAAGGATTGGTTTGGGAGGAAACTGCAATTTACACAGGTGCTATCACATGCCATGCTCAGGTCACGTACTATACCAGATTAATCCTCCAAAGTAGGAGTCTGTCATCCCTTTTATAAAGGGTTGCCAGGTCTTAGTGTTGTCAGAAAACTCCTTGTAGCATAACATGGCAGAGAATATATTCGACTCCTTACAGGTTTTCTTCTGACTTCTTAAGGCTTTCTGTGCTGCCTCTGAATTCATAGTAGCCCTTCCCACTGCCATACAATACAATGTCAGCCACTGTTAGGCTCCCTCAGGAGAGCATTATGTGCTTGATTGGATGCTACATGCATTTGTACTGTGGACCACAGGGACCCAAGAGCAGAAAGAAAAAAAAATAAAATAAAAACATTCTATGTGCTATCAGGATTTGAGGAACAGGAAAGAGGACACGTCTCACATGATATCTAGGACATGTGATCATGCTTGCATGCATATCTGTGCGTGTGTGTGTCAGAGAGATAGAGTGTGACAGAGAGAGAAAGGTAGGGAAAGAGAGAGAGACAGAGAGAGAGAGAGATCCTCCGGAGACAGAGTCACAGTCAGCTGTGAGCTGCCATGTGCATGCTGCGAATTGAACCCAGGTCCTCTGGAAAAGCAGCTATTTTTCTGAACTACTGAGCATCTCCCCAGGCCCCTCATTTCCACTTTCTATATATAATTTTCTTTCCTTTGGATATCCTGTCCATGTGAGGGTAGAACATGCTGAATTTCATTTTGCCCAGTATGTTTTCTAACTACAAAATTAAGCGAATTAAGATCTATGACAGTGATTCTGTCTTACTTGTTCATCCTAGCCCTCCCCCTGTCCCAACCCCCCTATGGAAATAGCTGGCTGACGCCTACCAAGGAGGTTTATGTTACTGACGGCCACTAGATGGCACTGCCTTCTTAATGAGCTAAAGCTTGCTCCTGCTTGTTGTCTTGTTCACCAACAGAACTGCACCCTGCCCTCTGTTCCTTTCTCTTTCCATAGCTTTCCATCACCTCCAGCATGTAACTGTGTGCTTTCTTCACTCACCCCAGGGATCGAGGTCCTGGCCTCTCATTAACTTACTTCTACTCTGAAGCAACCACTTCCTGGCCAATCCTTTTCACCCGGAAACCTGGCATTTTTTTTTAGGGGACCACTTAAACCTCTTTTCCTTGTGTGATCCAGAACCTTGTCACCTGATCTTTAAAGGATTGAAAATATCATAAGCTGAGGGAGTGCATAAGAGTAGAGCATCAGAAAAGTCAGTTTGGAAATGCCACAAATTATAATCCTTCTCTTTGTATCCTAGCATTTTAAAGGCCGAATCTTTATGGGGGGCACCAATCTGATTCCCTAAATTACTGGAGATGGGCCACTATGTCATGGGACCCTGGTTGTTCTTCAACAGTCAGTGGGGAGTGTTTCTCCATGGACAGCCTGTCCTTTGATACAATAATGCCCAGGTTTGGAGGCTGCCCTAGTAAGTAATATCAGCCCCAGAAATATATCCCATCAATGGGGAGGTAAAAAATATCCCAGAGCTGGCCAGGGCACCAAGGTAACAATCTGACATGTCCATGAGATAACATTTCATACTGGACTCAGGTCATGATTCTGAAAATCTCTGATGTTGGAAGATCACAGAATCTAGTCCTGGAACCTAAGTCCCCACCTAGAAAGCCACAAATATAGCAGTGCCAACAGGGAAACACATCAGGATAGAAAATCAGGAAAGAAAAAAAGAAAAGGAAAAGGAAAGAAAATAGAAACTGTTGGATAAAGGGAAACTGGGGAAGCAAGAGAGAGCTAAGATCTGAGGGCAGAGAACAAACTGCCATTTCTGGTACCTAAAACAGCCATGTGCATAGAGGAAAGGTGATTTTTTTATTGATGTGGCCCTGCAGCTTCTCTGCCACCTGTAGCAGGTCGATCTGGGGTCTCCTTACCTCTTTAGCTCATACACAGATCACAAAGCTATGATCACCACCAGCATTATGAGCAGAAGGGACTCCGGGGTTGTATTGTCATTGAAGATGTCAAACCAGTAGTTCCCAGCGTCCACCATGCCGAAGGCACACTTGATGAGGAACACCACACCTGGAACAAAAGACCACTGCTCATCTCCATAAGACTCCCTGAGTCATCCCACATTGTATGTCAACAAGAGCCATCGATCCCAAGGTATACTGTGGAGGGTGAGTTCCCACATCAGTTTTAGGAGCTGCTTTACAGGGGATTTCAGAGCAGGAAAACAAGAACAACATTCACGGTGTTGCTTTTGGGTGGATGTCTTAATGACTGAAAATCTAGGAATACCGAGGATCCCAAAAACGAAGCCCCTGAGACTGTGAGAAGTGGACTTAAATGTGTTGTGGGGTCCTAGAACTGATTGGTTTGGGAGGAAACAGCAATTTACACAGGTGCCATGCTCAGGTCACGTACTATACCAGATTAATCCTCCAAAGTAGGAGTCAGTTATCCCTTTTATAAAGGGTTGCCAGGTCTTAGTGTTGTAAGAAAACTCCTGGTAGCATAACATGGCAGAGAATATATTCGACTCCTTACAGGTTTTCTTCTGACTTCTTAAGGCTTTCTGTGGTGCCTCTGAATTCATAGTAGCCCTTCCCACTGCCATACAATACAATGTCAGCCACTGTTAGGCTCCCTCAGGAGAGCATTATGTGCTTGATTGGATGCTACATGCATTTGTACTGTGGACCACAGGGACCCAAGAGCAGAAAGAAAAAAAAATAAAATAAAAACATTCTATGTGCTATCAGGATTTGAGGAACAGGAAAGAGGACACGTCTCACATGATATCTAGAACATGTGATCATGCTTGCATGCATATCTGTGCGTGTGTGTGTCAGAGAGATAGAGTGTGACAGAGAGAGAAAGGTAGGGAAAGAGAGAGAGACAGAGAGAGAGAGAGATCCTCCGGAGACAGAGTCACAGTCAGCTGTGAGTTGACATGTGCGTGCTGCGAATTGAACCCAGGTCCTCTGGAAAAGCAGCTATTTTTCTGAACTACTGAGCATCTCCCCAGGCCCCTCATTTCCACTTTCTATATATAATTTTCTTTCCTTTGGATATCCTGTCCATGTGAGGGTAGAACATGCTGAATTTCATTTTGCCCAGAATGTTTTCTAACTACAAAATTAAGCGAATTAAGATCTATGACAGTGATTCTGTCTTATTTGTCCATCCTAGCCCTCCCCCTGTCCCAACCCCCCTATGGAGTTAGCTGGCTGAGCAAGAACAGGGAGGCTTCTGTTACTGATGGCCACTAGATGGCACTGCCTCCTTAATGAGCTAAAGCTTGCTCCTGCTTGTTGTCTTGTTCACCAACAGAACTGCACCCTGCCATCTGTTCCTTTCTCTTTCCATAGCTTTCCATCCCCTGCAGGATGTAACTGTGTCCTTTCTTCACTCACCCCAGGGATCGAGGTCCTGGCCTCTCATTAACTTACTTCTACTCTGAAGCAACCACTTCCTGGCCAATCCTTTTCACCCGGAAACCTGGCATTTTTTTTTTTAGGGGACCACTTAAACCTCTTTTCCTTGTGTGATCCAGAACCTTGTCACCTGATCTTTAAAGGATTGAAAATATCATAAGCTGAGGGAGTGCATAAGAGTAGAGCATCAGAAAAGTCAGTTTGGAAATGCCACAAATTATAATCCTTCTCTTTGTATCCTAGCATTTTAAAGGCCGAATCTTTATGGGGGGCACCAATCTGATTCCCTAACTTACTGGAGATGGGCCACTATGTCATGGGACCCTGGCTGTTCTTCAACAGTCAGTGGGGAGTGTTTCTCCATGGACAGCCTGTCCTTTGATACAATAATGCCCAGGTTTGGAGGCTGCCCTAATAAGTAATATCAGCCCCAGAAATATATCCCATCAATGGGGAGGTAAAAAATATCCCAGAGCTGGCCAGGTCACCAAGGTAACAATCTGACATGTCCATGAGCTAACATTTCATACTGGACTCAGGTCATGATTCTGAAAATCTCTGATGTTGGAAGATCACAGAATCTAGTCCTGGAACCTAAGTCCCCACCTAGAAAGCCACAAATATAGCAGTGCCAACAGGGAAACACATCAGGATAGAAAATCAGGAAAGAAAAAAAGAAAAGGAAAAGGAAAGAAAATAGAAACTGTTGGATAAAGGGAAACTGGGGAAGCAAGAGAGAGCTAAGATCTGAGGGCAGAGAACAAACTGCCATTTCTGGTACCTAAAACAGCCATGTGCATAGAGGAAAGGTGATTTTTTTATTGATGTGGCCCTGCAGCTTCTCTGCAACCTGTAGCAGGTCGATCTGGGGTCTCCTTACCTCTTTAGCTCATACACAGATCACAAAGCTATGATCACCACCAGCATTATGAGCAGAAGGGACTCCGGGGTTGTATTGTCATTGAAGATGTCAAACCAGTAGTTCCCAGCGTCCACCATGCCGAAGGCACACTTGATGAGGAACACCACACCTGGAACAAAAGACCACTGCTCATCTCCATAAGACTCCCTGAGTCATCCCACATTGTATGTCAACAAGAGCCATCGATCCCAAGGTATACTGTGGAGGGTGAGTTCCCACATCAGTTTTAGGAGCTGCTTTACAGGGGATTTCAGAGCAGGAAAATAAGAACAACATTCACGGTGTTGCTTTTGGGTGGATGTCTTAATGACTGAAAATCTAGGAATACCGAGGATCCCAAAAACGAAGCCCCTGAGACTGTGAGAAGTGGACTTAAATGTGTTGTGGGGTCCTAGAACTGATTGGTTTGGGAGGAAACAGCAATTTACACAGGTGCCATGCTCAGGTCACGTACTATACCAGATTAATCCTCCAAAGTAGGAGTCAGTCATCCCTTTTATAAAGGGTTGCCAGGTCTTAGTGTTGTAAGAAAACTCCTGGTAGCATAACATGGCAGAGAATATATTCGACTCCTTACAGGTTTTCTTCTGACTTCTTAAGGCTTTCTGTGCTGCCTCTGAATTCATAGTAGCCCTTCCCACTGCCATACAATACAATGTCAGCCACTGTTAGGCTCCCTCAGGAGAGCATTATGTGCTTGATTGGATGCTACATGCATTTGTACTGTGGACCACAGGGACCCAAGAGCAGAAAGAAAAAAAAATAAAATAAAAACATTCTATGTGCTATCAGGATTTGAGGAACAGGAAAGAGGATACGTCTCACATGATATCTAGGACATGTGATCATGCTTGCATGCATATCTGTGCGTGTTTGTGTCAGAGAGATAGAGTGTGACCGAGAGAGAAAGGTAGAGAAAGAGAGAGAGACAGAGAGCGAGAGAGATCCTCCGGAGACTGAGTCACAGTCAGCTGTGAGCTGACATGTGCGTGCTGGGAATGGAACCCAGGTCCTCTAGAAAAGCAGCTATTTTTCTGAACCACTGAGCCATCTCTCCAGGCCCCTCATTTCTTTCCTTTGGATATCTTGTCTATATGAGGGTAGAACATGCTGAATTTCATTTTGCCCAGAATGTTTTCTAACTACAAAATTAAGCGAATTAAGATCTATGACAGTGATTCTGTCTTACTTGTCCATCCTAGCCCTCCCCCTGTCCCAACCCCCCTATGGAATTAGCTGGCTGAGGCCTACCAAGGAGGTTTATGTTACTGACGGCCACTAGATGGCACTGCCTTCTTAATGAGCTAAAGCTTGCTCCTGCTTGTTGTCTTGTTCACCAACAGAACTGCACCCTGCCCTCTGTTCCTTTCTCTTTCCATAGCTTTCCATCACCTCCAGCATGTAACTGTGTGCTTTCTTCACTCACCCCAGGGATCGAGGTCCTGGCCTCTCATTAACTTACTTCTACTCTGAAGCAACCACTTCCTGGCCAATCCTTTTCACCCGGAAACCTGGCATTTTTTTTTTAGGGGACCACTTAAACCTCTTTTCCTTGTGTGATCCAGAACCTTGTCACCTGATCTTTAAAGGATTGAAAATATCATAAGCTGAGGGAGTGCATAAGAGTAGAGCATCAGAAAAGTCAGTTTGGAAATGCCACAAATTATAATCCTTCTCTTTGTATCCTAGCATTTTAAAGGCCGAATCTTTATGGGGGGCACCAATCTGATTCCCTAACTTACTGGAGATGGGCCACTATGTCATGGGACCCTGGCTGTTCTTCAACAGTCAGTGGGGAGTGTTTCTCCATGGACAGCCTGTCCTTTGATACAATAATGCCCAGGTTTGGAGGCTGCCCTAATAAGTAATATCAGCCCCAGAAATATATCCCATCAATGGGGAGGTAAAAAATATCCCAGAGCTGGCCAGGGCACCAAGGTAACAATCTGACATGTCCATGAGCTAACATTTCATACTGGACTCAGGTCATGATTCTGAAAATCTCTGATGTTGGAAGATCACAGAATCTAGTCCTGGAACCTAAGTCCCCACCTAGAAAGCCACAAATATAGCAGTGCCAACAGGGAAACACATCAGGATAGAAAATCAGGAAAGAAAAAAGAAAAGGAAAAGGAAAGAAAATAGAAACTGTTGGATAAAGGGAAACTGGGGAAGCAAGAGAGAGCTAAGATCTGAGGGCAGAGAACAAACTGCCATTTCTGGTACCTAAAACAGCCATGTGCATAGAGGAAAGGTGATTTTTTTATTGATGTGGCCCTGCAGCTTCTCTGCCACCTGTAGCAGGTCGATCTGGGGTCTCCTTACCTCTTTAGCTCATACACAGATCACAAAGCTATGATCACCACCAGCATTATGAGCAGAAGGGACTCCGGGGTTGTATTGTCATTGAAGATGTCAAACCAGTAGTTCCCAGCGTCCACCATGCCGAAGGCACACTTGATGAGGAACACCACACCTGGAACAAAAGACCACTGCTCATCTCCATAAGACTCCCTGAGTCATCCCACATTGTATGTCAACAAGAGCCATCGATCCCAAGGTATACTGTGGAGGGTGAGTTCCCACATTAGTTTTAGGAGCTGCTTTACAGGGGATTTCAGAGCAGGAAAACAAGAACAACATTCACGGTGTTGCTTTTGGGTAGATGTCTTAATGACTGAAAATCTAGGAATACCGAGGATCCCAAAAACGAAGCCCCTGAGACTGTGAGAAGTGGACTTAAATGTGTTGTGGGGTCCTAGAACGGATTGGTTTGGGAGGAAACAGCAATTTACACAGGTGACATGCTCAGGTCACGTACTATACCAGATTAATCCTCCAAAGTAGGAGTCTGTCATCCCTTTTATAAAGGGTTGCCAGGTCTTAGTGTTGTCAGAAAACTCCTTGTAGCATAACATGGCAGAGAATATATTCGACTCCTTACAGGTTTTCTTCTGACTTCTTAAGGCTTTCTGTGGTGCCTCTGAATTCATAGTAGCCCTTCCCACTGCCATACAATACAATGTCAGCCACTGTTAGGCTCCCTCAGGAGAGCATTATGTGCTTGATTGGATGCTACATGCATTTGTACTGTGGACCACAGGGACCCAAGAGCAGAAAGAAAAAAAAAAATAAAATAAAAACATTCTATGTGCTATCAGGATTTGAGGAACAGGAAAGAGGATACGTCTCACATGATATCTAGGACATGTGATCATGCTTGCATGCATATTTGTGCGTGTTTGTGTCAGAGAGATAGAGTGTGACCGAGAGAGAAAGGTAGAGAAAGAGAGAGAGACAGAGAGAGAGAGAGATCCTCCGGAGATTGAGTCACAGTCAACTGTGAGCTGCCATGTGCATGCTGCGAATTGAACCCAGGTCCTCTGGAAAAGCAGCTATTTTTCTGAACCACTGAGCATCTCTCCAGGCCCCTCATTTCCACTTTCTATATATAATTTTCTTTCCTTTGGATACCCTGTCCATGTGAGGGTAGAACATGCTGAATTTCATTTTGCCCAGTATGTTTTCTAAGTACAAAATTAAGCGAATTAAGATCTATGACAGTGATTCTGTCTTACTTGTCCATCCGAGCCCTCCCCCTGTCCCAACCCCCCTATGGAGTTAGCTGGCTGAGGCAGAACAAGGAGGCTTCTGTTACTGACGGCCACTAGATGGCACTGCCTCCTTAATGAGCTAAAGCTTCCTCCTGCTTGTTGTCTTGTTCACCAACAGAACTGCACCCTGCCCTCTGTTCCTTTCTCTTTCCATAGCTTTCCATCACCTCCAGGATGTAACTGTGTCCTTTCTTCACTCACCCCAAAGATCGAGATCCTGGCCTCTCTTTAACTTACTTCTACTCTGAAGCATCCACTTCCTGGCCAATCCTTTTCACCCTGAAACCTGGCATTTTTTTTTTAGGTGAGCATTTAAACCACTTATCCTTGGGTGATCCAGAAATTGGTCACCTGATCTTTAAAGGCTTGAAAATATCATAAGCTGAGGGAGTGCATAAGAGTAGAGCATCAAAAAAGTCAGTTTGGAAATGCCACTAATTATAATCCTTCTCTTTGTTTCCTAGCACTTTCAAGACCGAATCTTTATTGGGGGGCGGGGGGGCACCATTCTGATTACCTAACTTACAGGAGATGGGCCATTATGTCATGGGACCCTGGCTCTTCTTCAAGAGACAGTGGGGCGTGTTTCTCAATGGAAAGCCTTTCCTTTAGAGTGTCATGGCTGCTTTTTACCTAAACGCAACTCATCAGAAAAATCTAAGGAAGAGAAAGATATGGCACAGCTATTTAAAGCAGATTACACCAAAAAAACCTCTGCATAGCCTCAATCAGCAGGGCTGGGTGACTGGACAGTCTATGTTTCCCTAAGGTTCCTTGATGCTGATGCTGCTTGGCAGAAAATAGGAAAACTAACCACCCCCCCCCCCTACCAGTGGGTCTCTGTATGTAGTCCCAGAACACCAAGGAACATCTGAGTGATTGTACCTCAGCCCAGGTCTCCTCACCTAAAACCTTTTGCAGGCACTCGTCCAGTTTTCACAAGATCACCAAATGATACCATAATGCCCAGGTTTTGAGGCTGCCCTAATAAGTAATATCCGCACCAGCCCTGGCACTTCTTACTTAAGGAGTTAATTTTCTTTTATTAATACATGTTTCCTTCCTCTGTATAGATTTAAGGCCTACGTTTTCAAGCTTTAAATAATTAGAATTTCTGGTCCATCAGCTTTTGCTTAGTTTTTGGAAAAAATTGATAATCAGTTTATAGACATTACAATTTGTACTAATACATCCTTTTGTATTCCCTAAAATTGTAAGGAGTAACCCTGTTAAAAAAAATTCTATGTTGGTTTTTACTGATGGTTCTTCTGATAGAAAAGCAGCATATGTTATTTATTGTAGTAGTGCAGACAGATCCAGCATCAGCTCAGATAGTTGAGCTGTAAGCTGCTGCAATAATTTTTCAGCATCTAATGAAAGATTCATTTAACTCATATACTGATGGTCAGTATATGTTTTCAGAGCTCTTCAAGTTTTAGAGGTAGTTCTATACCTTGGAACTAGTAATAATCAGGTTAAATTACTGTTTGAGCAAATTCAGACTGCCATTTATCAAAGGAAGGCACTTTGCCTTGTGGGTCATATAAGAGCTCATTCAAACTTCCCGATCCACTGGCTAAGTGTAATTGGTCAGCTGATAGGCTGACAAATATAGTCACTTTATCTCAGGTAGAATTAGCTCAGCAGTCACCCAGCTTTCATCATCAAAATAGTAATAGTTTAAGAAAACAGTTTGGTTTAACTAGAGAGACGTAGAAGGACATTCAAGTTACCTCCAGGCTTATATCCTGGCTGGCCTCTCCACTAATTTGTGGGGAAGAGGTCTCTTAGAAGATATGGGAGTTGTCCTTACCTACCCAACCCATCGCCCAAGGCACTCTGCCAAGAGCCAAAGCTCTCCAGATGATGTATAAAATGGGCTGGGACAAAAGACAAGGGCTAGGTAAGCTGGAGCAAGGAGAAGTTCACTCTTTGGCCACTCTCCCATTAGACACTTAAAGTGATAGAAAAGAATTTAGTAATTTTTAAGGAGGATTGCTGTTGCACTGCCAGCCCCCATTCCCATTGCATAAATTTTTGACATCCAATGTGGATGGAACAATGGCTCTTACCCACAGAAAAATTTCCCAGCAAGTTCAAACAATTGGAGGTAGGGCATGTGATCCCCTCCACCTCTCCCTGAAATTTCCCTATATTTGAGATTTTAAAGGCTTCAGGAAAAGGAAGGTTGCTCCAGTATTTGAGGGCCATTAATTCAACAATGCAGCCTATGGGAACTCTTCAGCCTGGCTTGCCCTCACCTATGGTTATTCCTAACGTTTGGCATCTACTTGTTACTGATTTAAAGGATTGCTTCTTTTCCATTCTGCTGCAATCCCAAGTTAGCCCCAGGTTTGCATTTAGCCTTCCTTCGATTAAATTTCTAAATCAGGAACACGCCCTTCACTTTCAATGGGTGGTGCTCTCCCAAAGAATGCCTAATAGCCCTACAATATGCCAGGCTTATGTGGCTGCCTGCCTGGATGCTTATCAGGCACAAGTTTTCTAATTTTTACAGTTTCCATTACATGGATGATATTCTGCTGGCAGCACCTGCTGAGGAGAGATGTCTTGAAGTGTTTCTGAAATTGCAGGAGCTCCTGGAGGCTTGTGGATTTATTTTGGCCCCAGAATATATTCAAAAGAAACCTCCGTACACCTATCTAAGCCATCAGATCCAACAGGCTGTCCTCCAGCTTCAAAGACTCCAAATTGATTGTTCAAATTTAAAAACTCTTCACGATTGGCAAAAGTTTTTGGGAGATGTTCAATGGATCCACCTCTCTCTCCATTAAAACAGGGCAGCTTAGACTAATATATGATATTCTTCCAGGGGATCCAGCTCAGACCTCTCCCTGAGAAATTACACTAAGGCCAAAGAGGCCATCCAATTCTATTAGAAAGCATTGAAAAAGCCCATCTTTCCCGCCTAGATTATCAACAGCCTCTTGTTGTAGTTGTACTTTTCTCCAGTTTTTCACCCAATGCTGGTTTTTGGAAAAATGCCTTATATATTGGATTCATTTGCCAGCCTCCCCTAAGAAGGTGGCATCATCATCAAAACAGGAATAGTCTAAGAAAAGAGTTTGGTTTAACTACAGAGACCGCTCGACAAATTGTCAAACATTGTTATGTGTGCTCACAATATTTACCAGTAACTAATATAGGAGTAAATCCTCATTCCTGCTTCCTAATCTTTCATCTCAAATGGATGTTACTCACGTGGCAAAATTTGGCAGATTAAAGTATGTACATGTGACAGTCGATATGCATTCAGGCTTCTTAATGGCCACTACACAAAATGGAGAATCCACTAACATGTGATAAGTCACTGTTTAAAATGCTTTGCTTACATGGGAGTTCCAAAAACTTATAAAGACAGACAACAGATCTGGATATACTAGTAAACTATTTCAACATTTTATGCCCAATAAAAAAGTAAACATATAACAGGCATTCCTGTTCCTCAACAACAAAGAATTGTGGAGCATGCTCATAGCTCTTTAAAAATGCAACTTATAAGGAGAAGGGAGACATGTCCCCAGTCTCCCCATGATACACTAAATCATGCACTCTTCATTTTAAAGTTTTTGAATGTGGATGCCTATGAGCAATCTGTGGCAGAAAGACTCTGATATGATGGGACTCAAGCGACTTTTACTCAAGTCAAATGGAAAGATCCATGCATGAGACTATGGAAAGGGCCTAACCCTCTCCTAAATATGGGGTTGAGGGGGGTCAAGGGCATGTTTGTGTTTTCTTGCAGGAAGAAAATGAGGCCCGGTGACTGCCAGAATATTTGGTGAGATGCATGGAACACAGGAAAACCGGACATGAGACCTCAGAAGCCTAATTACCTCCCCCCCCCTCTCTCTCTCTCTCTCTCTCTTGGGTCATTGTCCAGAACAGGCAAGGCTTAAACCTCTTGTTTTTACAACAAGGAGAAATTTGTACAGCACTCAAAGAGGAATGTTGCTTTTATGCTCATAAGACTGGCTTAGTTGAAGACAGCTTAGATAGAGTACAGAAAAGTCTTGAGGAACTTAAATGACAAGGGGGACAGGCTATGTCCTAGTATAAAAATTGGCTTTACATCTCCACTTGGCTTTCTCCCTTGCTTCCTTCTTTCCTGGGACCATTTGTGGGATTATTGCTGCTGCTGTTGACTTTTGGGCCTTGGACTAATACAATTGATCAAAACTCACATTGATTTCATGCTCAAAAAACCTATTTCTGTACACTACCATCAGCTTTGGGAAAAGGAACAGGGCTCCTATGAGGAACCTGTTGAGGATGGTGACAATGCCAATTCTGATCCCCCTAAACAAGGACTTGATTTTACCGGACTCGAACAACAGTGGACCTGGTTCTCTCAAATATGGCGATGTCAATGACAGGAGTATCGCGGTGACACAAAGCAGATGCAGACCCTCCTCTTCGGCTGTAGGTCCCTCAATGACGGGAGTAGCATAGGGCCTTCTCTCAGGAGCCCACTCATCTTGCCCGAGGTTCTCTTCCAATTTTTTACTATGTCCTTGAGTGCTAGGGGAAGATGCACCCTATGTAGCCTAAGACAGAGGTCCTACCCATTCATCACATAGTGGCAAGCCTGTCCCCAGGATCCCGATTGTGGGAGCCCACCGCGTAGCCTAAGACAGACCCTCCATAAAAAATAATAAAATAGGTGGCTATGTTGGGAGCCAGCCGGCATTGAGTCAAATCCTCTTGCAGAAGGACTTACACCTTAAAAGTCTAATTGAGCTTTATCTTGGTAAAACAGAAAAGTGCTGAACAAGCAGTCTGTTCCACTCAACCCAGGAGCTGAGATGAACAAGACACCAGGAACTGAGATAAGCAGATGTTTATGGCCTGGGACAATACCAGATCCCCAGAGTTGGCAGAGCAACCCCCTTCCCATTTCCTCCCTGCTTTGCTTTAAAAACCCCTCTTTGTGCCTAATAAAGTGAGACCTTGACAAAGATTGCTTGGTCTGGTTCCTTCTTTCTCTCCCATTATTTTCAGGGTCTAGCCCACGACCCATGAATAACTAGGCCCCACTGGTCGTGGCAGGCCTGGAGTGAGAAGGTTAAGGAAGGGATGATTGCAACCTGGATGGTAAGGAAAATGGGTACAGATGAGGGAAATGACAGGAGTGGCATCTGTGGTCATCAGCTCAGAGTGGAAGAGAGCTGAAGCAGGAAGGGCAGAAGGGAGGAACTGGTATCAGTCATTAGGGGTAGTGAGAGTATAGGAGGGAATGAACAGTGCATAGAGAATCACCTATCTGAGGACGGGTCCATGTCCATAAGGCAGCCCTTGGCCCAGCCTTGAGCTCACACCATCCTCTTTGGTTACTTGCAGCATTTTCTTCCTTGTACTATGATGCCCCACCACCACCCCACCCCAGCCATACCAAAAGGGAACAAAGCGGGTAGTAGCACTCTCAGAACTTCTTCCCGTACCTTGGCTGTGAACATGTATACCAGGCCATTGATAGCACCGTGGAGTGTGAGACCCCGAATCCAGTAGATGATGAGCACAAAGTAGGGCATTGATGCAGTGAAATACACCACCTGTGGGAACCCAGGTGTGGAGTCAGCCTCAGCTTGTAAGAAATAACTTTGCCAACAGCGTGCAAAAAGTCCACTTAAAAGTATCAGTTTATCTTCATTGAAATGGAGATGTTTGTACACAATGTTTAATTTAAAGTATGTGAAATTGACTCAATAATGTAAGTGCTGTGGGATCTTAAAAATTGAGCGTAAAAGAAAACCCCATTCAAGGGAAGATCTTTATGGAGCCTAATGCTGCCCCAATCAGAGAAGAGCACAGATGACTTGGAGACAGAGTCCAGCGAACCTGTTCACATCAACTCAGAAGATGGCACAATCTTTGGGTCAAATGTCTTAGGAGTTTGCCCACAGCTGGTAACATCTGGAAAATGCACTAAAATTCTTTTACAGGGTCTGAAGGTTTTCAGGATAAAACTGTGGTCATGTTTAATAAACTCTAATATAAAAGTAAATAAGGCCAGGAGGCTATGAAGAGGGGTTCTCATATATGACTGCTTGGTTGCCACTGCCACCAAACATACAGAAAAAAAAAGACCACTGGATCTTGTCAAGAAGGTCTGCCTAGAGCTATGTTCAGTCTGGGACTGAGGCGTTGCTTGTTGTCAGTCCTTGTACTCAAAGACACCTCAAAGCATCTTGCATAGTCCTCACTATGTTTGCCTTTAAAAGTTCCCCCTTGGCCTCTGCTAATATATCCTGTCTACTATGGCGTCCATTTCTCCGTGGCTGTCTGTAAATATTCTAGTTTATTATGGCACCATGCTACTCTTCTTTCTGTACTGTAGTAAACCTTTTTAAACAAATGCAATTAAGGGGAGGAAAGGGTTTATTTGGCTAATTCTAGGTCATGGTGCATCACGGAAGAAAGCTGGGTGATCCCAGATCTGCTCCAGGGTAGCCAAGAGAATGCCTCAGAGTGGCAGGGGGCTTGGGATTCTTATCTGAGGGTTGCTAGACTTTTCTGTCTTAGGAGAAAGACATGCTTCCTGCTGGTAACCTAAGAAAAAAGCTGGTAACCTTCTCCTTACTCAATCTCTTTTTCTTGACAATCTCTATTTACATACATGCATCTCTCTCCTGCTGTTACATAGTTTTATATTTAGTTACCTGCCTTTTCAAATGGCTACACATCTCCTTTTGACATACATCTCTCAACATAGCTCAACTTCTTTTAATCTTAATGTTGGGGGATATGTTCATGGATTTGAGTGTGCATCATGGCTAAAACACAGCTTTAAGTCATGACTTAAGGTTAGGATAAAGTGTCTTTGTTAATGACCTGGAGAATAATTTACAAATTTTAGAAAGGCACACTTTTGATAGTTGAATGAGGGACTCACTGAGGCCAGGAACAAAATCAATGGCAGCCTAGCTATTACTGATTCACATACCTTTCTTGCTGGGATGGATTGGTTATCAAAGGTGATGATTAATTCCTTGTACCCATTTCTACCCTCAGCCTCACTGTTGGTGAATGGGTATGCACCCTGAGGACTGCATCATGCAGCCTGCCAGTAAAAGAACTCTCTGAGAAAAATATCTTGCTTGCTTACACACACTGTTAATCTAAAGCTGCTTGAATGTATGTATGTAAAATGTTTAATCATGTAAGGGATATGGAAAACGTGTTAGGTTTTACTTGTATTCACTGTAATCATTCCCTTAAAAAAATAGAATGTAACCACACTGATTTTATATTGCTTGAGAGATTCTGCTGGGGTATACTAACTGTAAGGGGGAAAAAATAAAGCCATAGAAGGGATACATTTGAATAGAGGTAAGAAAAGAAATAAGGGAGAGAGAGATTATAGAGACACCCTAAAGTTGTATGTGTGTGTTTCCCTTTTCCCTTGGCCCCAGAGTGTTAAACTTTGCCCCCCTTGCCAGCCCTAGAGAACTAAGAACTAACCTCAGATAGGAAAGTCAAATTGAGTGGTTGGTCTGCCCATTCCATAGCTCCTCTTCTGAAGGCTAGTCCCCATGTCAGCTCTCAGGTCTGTTGTTAAGCTGCTGACCTTAGTCATGCTTGGGAGTATAGTGGTATCGCCACCACCACAGGGAGATCTGGCCCTTAGGGATTCCAGTCTTTCTTTCCCATTATACAGAGCTGACCCTTCCTCGCTTCTGAACAACTGCTCTCCTTTCTGGGTTGGGGAGGCACCCACCATTGATGGGCCTGGATCCTGGGCTTTTACAGAGGAGGTAAACCATGTCTTGGAGATACCAGAGGATAGCAACTGAAGGTCCCTTTGAAAAGCTATGGTGGGAAGCAAAGCCACCTAGTATGCATAGGCGCCTCGGCATTCAAACTCTGGGAACATTTGTGATGCGCCAATGCCCCTAAGTGGTGCGGTGAAGATGAAATGACTTCACACATGTGCATGCCATGTTCAGCACCAGGCACACATTAAGCAGGGAGTGGTGTTTGTGTACATCCCCAGAGGGTAGGTAGCTGGGTCCAAATGAATGCTATGTCCAGCCAGTCAGAGAATCTCAAGTTGAGGTCCAGAGTGGAGATGCCCCAAGGTGGGAGTTTCCCTGGGGATGGGATGGGGTTCCATGTGAGGGTCAGAATCCAGGGCCCTCTCTGCCCGAACTCCATGATAGCCCTCTTGGGGGGTCATTTCACCCAGTCACAGGTCCAGCCCATGCACACCGGTGATGCCCAGAAACCCACAAGTCTCTGTCAGAGGGACTGAGAAGGGCCCCACACACCAACACCACTGAGGTAGGGGCTGATGGTGCTCCAGGCACTGATGCTGCCCTGTAGCATGTGCTGCCCCACAGCCAGCTCCAGGTACAAGAGCGACATCCCCTCTACAATGAGCATGACAATGTAGGGGACCAGGAAACTCCCTGTGGGAGGCCAGAGATGAGCATCAGGTCAGTGAGGAGAGATGAGATTTATGTCTCTGCAACTGTGCTTCAGTCACCTGCCTTTCCAGCAGCCTCTTCCAGCAGCCCTTCCACCCCCAGCAGCCAGGGTAGTCCCTGGAAGTGGCTGACCCACCTAAACATGACTCAGGTCCCTGCCATCTCCCAGTTTTCCTTTTTACTTTCTCTTACTGCAATATTGCTACCTTGTGCCTGGCCACAGGGAGTCAGGCTCAAGTCCCCTAAAGCTCTATTTGTACGCAAGACATTTAATGCCACCATTCCTCAAAACACTTGATTTGGCTGGAAGGTAGCAGAAACACAGCCACCTTCTGTGAGTTCAAGTCCAGCCTGGTCTACACAGCAAGTTTCAGGACAGCCAGAGAAACTTGGTCTCAAAATAAACAAAACCAAACCAAACAAAAAAAAAAAAAAAAAAAAAAAAAACAAACCCAAAACAAACCAAACAAAACTATTGATGTTCCATGAGTCACTTTCCATGTAAACCACATAAGCTCTGGAAGAGGTGATGGAGCCACATTTACTGAGTTCATTGAACACATGCTATGTGTGTGCCAGGGGCATCCCTGTTCCATCCTTTCATGCTCACAAAATCTACAATTATTTCCCATGATCAGTAATTCACACAAGTTCACAGAGCCAGACAGACTTATGCAAAAAAAAAAAAAGGAGCTAGATAGATAGGTTCCATCCTGTGTGTCAACTGTCACACATGTCATGCAGTTATAAATAGCCAAGACTCTACTAGGACGATCCTATGGGACAATATTCATCATGGATACCTTCTAAGAAGTCCAATGTTTAAGGCTCTATCTCCTTTTGGGATACATAAACCCACCAACTGAGAAACTCTAAAAGTCAATTGAATAAATCTCAGAAAAACAACTAGAATTACCAGCCCATTATCAGCCTTGGCTGACAAGCAGGGTTACTCACATTCCTATTTGGTCCCCAGATGTGCAGGCTTTAGGGGAGAGAGCTCCAAGTTATGTAAACTCTGTGACTGTGACTTTGTTTTCAGATTGGCCAGCAAGGTTTCAGGCATGTATTAGGTGTGTTCTGGTCACTGATGTTTGCCTGGTTTTCAATAGGATCTGGCTATTTGTACCCAACGATGAGGCTAAGCATTTGAGGCTGCAAGAAGTTAACACCTGTTACACAGAAAACAATTGCAGCGAAGGTGGATCCTTAATAGGGAGAGGCATAAAGCATTCCAGGTGGGGTATGGGGTTATCTAATTGGAAGGAAAAGTCATCATAGACCCACAAAACATCAAGAAAACATCAAGATAAAAGGGGCGGGTCTCTATGAATTGTAAGCCCGCCAGGTCTACAGAGCTAGTTCTAGGACAGCCAAGGGTACACAAAGACCCTCCTGTCTCAAAATAAAACAAAAGATAAAAAAGGGTTCACAGCACAAGTGGACATCTGCAAGGGCACTCTTGGAAACTAGTTAACAATATCTTCCAAACTCTGATGATCCCCTGATCGTGGCAACCAGGTCAGACTGAGGAGGTATTATCCCAGTCTGTTACACCCCCTGTTAACCACGGGAACCAAGAGGCTGGAGGGAGAATCTCCAGGTGCTCAGAACACTGCAGTCTGTCTTCAGAGCCCCAGATCCTAACCCCTTTTTGTTCTCCTGACCCCACAACAGTGAATGGCTTCTGATGCATCTAATGCACCCCTCTGTTGCTTCTGGGAGCATCCCTGAAGGTGCTTCCTGTATGGACAACACTTAGAAGAAATTGTGACATGCGAAATAAGAAATGCAGGAGCCTGAAACAGCCTCTTGAACTTGGAGCAGCAAGAAACCAGTCCACGCAGCTCTAAAACTCACAGTAGGACCAGCTCATAGCTGTGGAGACTTGCTATGCTTTTGTTTTTATTATCTGATATTCCCCATTTCAGGGTTTTTAAACAGTGGATAAAAGAGATCCAAATGGGCAAGGACACTGCCTAGAGGGTCTCTTCTGACCTCCATGCATGACAAAAGAGACATGGGATCTGTCTCCCCAGCCACAGTAATTGCCCCCTCCCCCTCTCTCTGTCTCTGTCTCTCTTTCCCTCTCCCCTGCCCTCCTCCTCCCTCCCTCTCTCTCTCTCCCTCTCTCTGTCTCTCTCTCTCTGTCTGTCTCCTCGTTTTTTGGTTGAGAGAGTTTTCTTTGTATAGTTCTGGCTGCTCTGGAACTCTGTAGACCAGGCTGACCTCAAACTCAGAGATCTGCCTGTCTCTGCTTCCCAAATAGTGGGATCACCCTGAGTGCTGGGACTAAAGGTGTATGACAGGAGATGTCATTCTGTATATATGTTTCTCATACTGGTTAATGAGGAAAACACTGTAGGCCAATAGGAAAGGAAGATAGGAGGGACTAGGAGTCAAGGAGGAAGGAGGAAGTAAGGAGAAGTCAAGATGAAAGACTGAGAGATCTGGACGCCAGTGGGCTCTCTCTCCGGTAAGATAAGACCACGTGGAGATTAATAGAAATGGGTTAATACTTAACACAGAGCTAGATGATAAGAAACTAGTACCTGGCGAACAGCATTATATCAAATACAGAGTCTCGGTGTGTTATTTGGGGCTGGTGCGGCGGTGGGACAAAACCTTACTCCTTACAGGTGTACACTATCATGCCTGGCATATTATTTGCTCTTACAACTGGATCTTTAGTAACTTGTGACTTTAATGAATTCCTCGTCTTATAAGACCCACCATTCAAAATAACCTGAAGTATATATTCCCTTTGACCTCTTTCCCCCTTCAAATTAATAATCCAAAAGCAAACACCCTAAGCACTCAAAGCAAATAATTTACCACATGTACCCATAATAAGAGAATATGAACTACTTTCCCCTTTGTCACACAATTGGAGAGTGGGGGGGTGGAGAGTAGGTGTGCCCATATCACCAGCTACAAAAGCAGGCAGGAAGAAGGGAAGAGATATTCTACACCCAACTGTGGCAAACCAATATTGGAGATGCCAGCTACAAAAAGCAGCAGTATCACAGCAAAGCCCCTGTCTCCAGCTTCCCAACTCAGGCAGGCTGATGCTTCTTTGCCTACATCTGCCAATGGTAACAGCTTGTTTAGCACCTGACCCTACACTGCTGAAAATTCACATGAGCTTCCTGGGTTGGTAATCATAGTGCTAAAGGCTCACTACTGGAAAAACTTGAAGTCTCCTGATGGGAGATGTCATTCTGTATGTTTCTCATACTGGTTAATAATGAATAAAGCACTGTTGACCAATAGGAAAGGAAGATAGGAGGGACTAGGAGACAAGGAGGAAATAGGAAGGAGGAAGGAGGGGTCTAGAGACTAGAACCACCAGCCGCCTCTCGCTGGTAAGACCACATGGAAATACATAGAAATGGGTTAATAATTAACACAGAGCTAGCCGATAAGAAACTAGTAACTGGCCAACAGAATTATATCATATACAGAGTCTCTGTGTGTTATTTGGGGCTGGCGCGGCAGAGGGACAAGACTCGGCGGCGGGCAGAAAAAACCTTACTCCTTACAAATGGCGCCCACGTGGCTAATAAGAACTTACACTTAAAATTTAACAAAAGCTTAAAAAAGGGTTTTAGAAACAAAAGAACAGAGACAAGCAAGGATTCTTGGTAACAGCATTTTTCTCTGTTGGACTCTGACTTGCAAGAGACAAGCAGATTGCGCGGCTCCTTTAAGAGAGCTTTCCTGACTCAGCAGAGTCAGTAGAGAAACCTCCTAGAGAACTTGGATCACACAGAGCTACAGATATTGAAATCTCAGATCCACATAAGCCCATCGGGGAAGGACCATAGAAAGAGGAAAGAGACACCACCAACACCTACTGGAAGAAACTATGGGAAGAAGGCAATACAAGAGAACACCTAACAACAGAAAGACAAACATGACACCACCAGAATCTAGGGAATCTACACCAACTAGAATGGAACACAACAACAAAGCAGAGGAAGCAGAAGGGTGCGACTTAAAAATCACCATCATAAAAATGATAGAGGCCCTCAAAGAAGATGTGAGAAAATCCCTTAAAGAAATGGAGGAAAAAACAAACAAAAAAGTGGAAGAAATGAACAAATTCCTTAAGGAAATTACAGAAAGCCAAGAAAAAACAGTTAACCAGGTGAAGGAAATGGTTCAAGACTTGAAAACTGAAATTGAGAAAATAAAGGCAACACAAACGGAAAGAAGGCTGGAAATTGAAAAGCTGGGCAAAAAATCGGAAACCACGGACACAAGCATAACCAATAGAATTCAAGAGATGGAAGAGAGAATCTCAGGCGCAGATGATAAACTAGAAGAAATAGATTCATCGACCAAAGAAAATCATAAATCCAACAAATCCTTAACACAAAACATCCAGGAAATATGGGACACCATGAACAGGCCAAACCTAAGAATAATAGGCATAGAGGAAGGTGAGGAAGGCCAGCTCAAAGGTGCCAAAAACATATTCAACAAAATCATCGAAGAAGACTTTCCAAATCTGAAGAACAAGCCCATGAAAGTACAAGAAGCATACAGAACCCCAAATAGGCTGGACCAAAGAAGACCCCTCGACATATAATAATCAAAACACCTAGCATACAGAATAAAGAAAGAATACTAAGAGCAGCAAAGGAAAAAGGACAAGTAACATATAAAGGCAGACTTATCAAAATTACACCTTACTTCTCCATGAAAACCCTCAAGGCCAGAAGGTCCTGGATAGATGTTCTAAAAGTATTACGAGAACACGCATGCCAGCTTAGGCTACTATATCCAGCAAAACTCTCAATCAATATAGATGGAGAGAACAAGATATTTAATGACAAAGCCAGATTTTTCCCAATACGTATCTACAAATCCAGCCCTACAGAAAGTATTGGAAGGAAAACTCCAACCCAAGGAAGGTAACTGCGCCCACAAAAATATAGGCAACAGATAATACGACAACACCAGAAACCAAGGGTGAAGCAGAACTAATATATTCACAATACCACTGCAAACAACAAACATAAATCAAACAAGCATCAATAATCAATGGTCCTTACTCACCCTCAACATTAATGGTCTTAACTCACCTATAAAAAGACACAGGTTAACAGAATGGATACGAAGACAAAATCCATCCTTCTGCTACATACAAGAAACACATCTAAGCTTCAAAGATAGATATTTATCGCGGTTAAATAAGGATCTGGATAAACAAATAGGCTGAATAGATGTTTATTCAGGGAGAAATAACTTACAACCTAGACAGATGAACACCAGGAAATTCAACCCGATCCTCTCCTGTCCGAGTCACGCCAGAAAGAGAGCGCCTTTCCTCCGACCTCCTTCCACAGGTCACTCCACCCATAGCTCCACCCCTCAATGGGCGTGGTCAGTGCCACAGAACTATCTCACTACAATTCCCCTTTTAGTCTAAAGAAAAGATTTAGGCTTAATACAAAACTATATACAAAACAGTGAATAACAAGTGTGCTCTAAGAAAAGGAAAATCGAGAACAAAATGACCTACATATCTAGTCCTAGGGTGAGGGCATAATGGAGTTTACAATAGAGTTGTCCTAAGCTGGAAAACATAAGTCTAGTACCTATTATATCTAACTAGGAAGAGAGAATGATAGTTGTGATAGTTTAATCTTCAACCTCATCAAGACCTGAGAAGGAAATTAACAATACTAGAGTAGACAGGAAATGCGGATGGACAACTTCCAAAAGGTGTAGCAAGGACAGAAAAAGCAAGCCACCTGAACAGTCACCCTAGGTCTCACAGCCACATTGGTACACCCAGATTTGGATAAGGCCAAGAGAACTTGACAGACCACAACAACAGCAGGGAGGTAGAATGGCTGTCTTACCCTGACTTGTCAAGGTCAAGCAGTCTTCTATATTTGCATGTCCAAATCAGTGGTCAAGGTGGGGGCAATTCTTTGCCCAACAGGCCATTAGCTGAGGCGAGATTAAACTCCAGCAGGAGCAAGAACAGTGTCCAACATATTTTCGGGAAAGTGCACGGTGCTGTCAGGAGCAACAGTGTCTCATGTCAGTGGAATACTAATATTAAAACATTTAAATGCCATGTTCTGTATGTCTATGAAGTGATTGAAGACACTGTCTTCATTTGCAGAGAAGCACTATGCTCCTTTCCTCTTGAAACCCAAAGCCAAGGTTGTCGTAATCCTCCTTTTCCTGGGCTTGCTGGGGGTCAGCCTCTACGGAACCACACGAGTGAGAGACATACTGGACCTCACGGACATCGTCCCTTGGGAAACCAGAGAATATGACTTCATTGCTGCACAGTTCAAATACTTTTCTTTCTACAACATGTATATAGTCACCCAGAAAGCAGACTACCCAAATATTCAACACCTCCTTTATGACCTTCATAAGAGTTTCAGCAACGTGAAGTATGTCATGCTGGAGGAGAACAAGCAACTACCCCAGATGTGGCTGCACTACTTCAGAGACTGGCTCCAAGGACTTCAGGATACATTTGATAGTGACTGGGAAACTGGGAGGATCGTGCCAAACAATTACAAAAATGGATCAGACGACGGGGTCCCCGCCTACAAACTCCTGGTGCAGACTGGCAGCAGAGACAAGCCCATCGACATTAGTCAGCTGACTAAACAGCATCTGGTGGATGCAGATGGCATCATAAATCCCAGCGCTTTCTACATCTACCTGATGGCTTGGGTCAACAACAACCCTGTAGCTTATGCTGCCTCCCAGGCCAACATCCAGCCTCACCAACCATAATGTGTCCACGACAGAGCCGACTACAGATATACCTCAGGGTATAGGGTTGGAAAAAGATTTTTCCAATCAAATGGAAATAAGAAGCAAGCAGGCATAGCTATCCTAATATCTAACAAGTTAGACTTCAAACCAAAATTAGTCAAAAGAGATGAAGACGGTCATTTCCTATTCATCGCAGGAGAAATCCAAAAACACAAAGTCTCAATTCTGAACATCTATGCCCCTAATACAAAGTCACCCACATTCGTAAAAGAAACACTACTAAAACTTAAAGCTCACATAAAACCTCACACACTTATAGTGGGAGAATTCAATACACCACTCTCAACACTAGACAGGACCACAAATCAGAAACTCAACAAAGAAACAAAAGAATTAACAGAAGTTATGTCTCAACTGGGGTTAAGAGACATCTATAGAACATTCCATCCAAAGACAAAAGAATATACCTTCTTCTCTGCTCCACATGGAACCTTCTCTAAAAGCGACCACATACTAGGAGACATAACAAACCTCAACAGATACAAGAGAATAGGAATAGTCCCCTGTATCTTATCGGACCACCATGCTTTAAAGTTGGAATTCATCAACAACACAAATAGCAGAAAACCTGCAAACTCATGGAAACTGAACAATGTGCAATTGTACCACTCCTGAGTCAAAGAAGAAATAAAGAAAGAAATTAAGGACTTTCTAATATTCAACGAGAATGAGGTTGCAACATACACGAATTTATGGGACACCTTGAAAGCAGTGCTGCGAGGGAAGTTCATTGCACTAAGTGCCCATATGAAGAAAACAGAGGATAGTCACATAAAAGAATTAACAGCCCAACTGAAAACCTTAGAACAGTCAGAAGCGAATTAACCCCGCAGGAGTAGATGCCAGGAAATAATCAACTTGAGGGCTGAAATCAACAAAATAGAAACAGGAAAACAATACAAAAAAATCCATGTAACAAAGAGTTGTTTTTTTTTTTGAGAAAATCAACAAGATAGACAAACCTTTATCTAAATTAATGAAAAAGCAGAAACAGAACATGCAAATTAACAAAATCAGAAATGAAATGGGAAACATAACAACAGACACCGAGGAAATCCATACAATTTTCAGGTCATACTTTGAAAATCTGTATTCCACAAAAATTGAAAATTCAAAGGAAATGGACAAGTTTCTGGATAACTATCACTTACCAAAATTAAATCAAGAACAGACAAACAACTTAAATAGACCTATAACCTGCAATGAAATAGAAGCAGTCATCAAAAGCCTTCCAAGAAAAAAGAAGTCCAGGGACAGATGGATTCAGTGCAGAATTCTACCAGACATTCAAGGAATGTCTACTACTCCTCAAACTGTTCCAAAAGATAGAAACAGAAGGTTTATTGCCCAACTCTTTTTATGAGGCCACAATAACTTTGGTACCCAAGCCTCACAGAAAGAAAGAAAGAAAGAAAGAAAGAAAGAAAGAAAGAAAGAAAACTACAGACCAATATCCCTGATGAACATCGATGCAAAAATACTCAATAACATACTGGCAAACCGAATTCAAGAATACATCAGAGGAATCATCGAACATGACCAAGTAGGCTTCATACCTGGAATGCAGGGATGGTTTAAGATACGAAAATCTATCAACTTGATCCACCATATAAACAAACTGAAACAGAAAAAACATATGATTATCTCCCTAGATGCGGAAAAAGCCTTCGACAAAATTCTACACCCTTTCATGATAAAGGTATTGGAGAGGTCAGGGATAACAGGACCATACCTAAACATAATAAGAGCAATATACAGCAAACCAACTGCCAACATCAAACTGAATGGAGAGAAACTTAAGCAATTCCTCTAAAATCAGGAACAAGACAAGGCTGTCCTCTCTCTCCATATCTCTTCAATATCGTACTAGAAGTTCTAGCTAATGCTATAAGACAACAAAAGGAGATCAAGGGAATCAAATTGGAAAAAAAGTCAAACTGTCTCTATTTGCAGATGATATGATAGTTTACATAAGCGACCCAATAAACTCTACCAGGGAACTCCTACAGCTGATAAACACCTAGAAGGATACAAGATAAACTCAAAAAAATCAGTAGCCCTATTTTTTTCAGACGACAAAGAGGCAGAGAAAGAAATCAGAGAAACATCACCTTTTACAATAGCCACAAGCAACATAAAGTATCTTGGTGTAACGCTTACCAAACAAGTAAAAGACCTATATAATAAGATACCAGAAAATGGAAAGATCTCACATGCTCTTGGTTAGGTAGGATAAACATAGTAAAAATGGCAATCTTACCAAAAGCAATCTACAGATTCAATGCAATCCCCATTAAAATCCCACCACAATTCTTCACCGACCTTGAAAGGATAATAATCAACTTTATATGGAAAAACAAAAGACCCAGGATAGCCAAAACAACCCTATACAATAAAAGAACTTCAGGAGGCATCACCATTCCTGACTTTAAGCTCTACTACAGAGCTATAGTTCTGAAAACAACCTGGTATTGGCATAAAAATAAACAGGTAGACCAATGGAATCAAATTGAAAATCCTGATATTAATCCACGCACCTATGAACACCTGATTTTCGACAAAACAGCTAAAATTATACAATGGGGCAAAGACAGCATCTTCAACAAATGGTGCTGGCACAATTGGATGAGGGTGTGTAGAACTGAAGAAAGAATTCTCAATGGAGGAAATCAAAAAGGCTGAAAGACACTTAAGAAAATGCTCCACATCCTTAGCTATCAGGGAAATGTAAATCAAAACAACTTTGAGATACCATATTACCCCTGCCAGAATGGCTAAAATTAGAAACACCAGTGATGACTTATGTTGGAGAGGATGTGGAGAAAGTGGAACACTCCTCCACTGCTGGTGGGAGTGCAAACTCATACAGCCATTTTGGAGATCAGTATGGCGGTTCCTCAGGAAAATGGGAATCAGTTTACCACAGGACCTGGCAATTCCCCCTCTTAGGCATATACCCAAAGGATTCACATCCATACAACAAAGACATCTGTTCAACTATGTTCATAGCAGCACTATTTGTAATAGCAAGAACCTGGAAGCAACCTAAATGCCCCTCAATTGAAGAATGGTTAATGAAGATGTGGCACACCTACACAATGGAATACTACTCTGCAGAAAAAAATAATGGTATCTTGAAATTCGCAGGCAAGTGGATGGCACTTGAAGAAACCATCCTGAATGAGGTAACCCAGTCACAAAAAGAGAGACACAGTATGTACTCACTCATATATGGATTTTAGAACTAGATCAAATGATCACTAGCGTATAATTCACATCACCAGAGGAACTAGGATACAAGTTGTATTCTAAAAGATTCATATAAAGTCCCTCACAGAACTGGGAAGGGACAAGTCCCCCAGAGCTCAGGTAAAGTGGGGGAGGACAGCGAATGGAGAGAGAAGTAGGAGAAAATGAGGGGGAGGAGAGGAAGGCATGTGCGACCAGGAAGATTGAGCCTGGTTAGGAATGGAAAATAGGAAAGAGAGACAGACAGACAGAGAGAGAGAGAGAGAGAGAGAGAGAGAGAGAGAGAGACAGAAACAGAGAGAACATAAAAGAGGGAGCCAATATTGGTTTGAAGATAAAGTTGAACACAAAGAAAGGTCGAGGGAACTACAAGACTGCTCCCAACTAAAATTTCAGCTTCCGTGGGAAGGCTATCATAAATGCCCTTCCCGGAGAGTGAGATCAACAACTAACTTCTCCATGGAGCCCTCAACTAATGCCTGTTGAAAATAGGAGCAAACACCCATACATAAACACTGAGTTGAACTAGAACCCAGAAGCAGATGGAGAGGACAAGACCATGCGGTAGAAGTACATAGAGACAGCTTACCTGAACAAGGAGGAGCTAAGGGCCACTAGACTGATAGCTGGGAAGCCAGCAGGGGACTGACTCGGACCCCCCTGAATATGGGTCTCAGCCAGAAGGTCTGAGCAGTCTAAGAGACCTCAGACTATGGATCCAGGATGTATCCCTGGTGCAAAAAAGGACTTTGCAAACATATCCCCCATGGAGGGATAACTGCCTTATTCTAGAGATAGAAGAGAAGCCCTAGTCCCTACTTCACAGGACCTGTGAGATCTATATGACCCCAACTGGACGGCATTCCCCTACATATGGTATTGTGGTGGGGGGTTGGGAGGGGAGGGTGTTTAGATTGCATGTGAGAGGGCAGAGAGGGTAAAAGGGAGGGAAGGAGGAAGGGAGAGCTGGAAGGGAGGGAGGGAGATGGAACTGGCATCGATATGTAAAATAATAAATTAAAAAAAAAAAAAAAAAAAAAAAAAACGCTTTGACTCCAAAATCTAAGTTGAAGAACAAGTTAATGTGGAAAAGGATTTCTATTTTTGTTTTCACAGAAAATGAAAAGATGTGGATTCCTTCCAGACTAATGTGGTTTGATCACGCCAGACCGCCTGAAACAGAGTACAAGCTGATCCTACATTCCAAACAGCTGGACAAAACAGCCCTACAGACTACAGCTAGGTTATCTGAATCTTCTTCGAATCCCCCAAGACAGCGCCCCTTACCAGCAGGAAGTAGTTTGGAAAGAACGACGCCCAAATTCCCAAATATTGTGTATAAATGTTTGTTTTCATTTAACTGGACTTTGTTATATAAAATTAAATAAAAAATTATATATATATAAAAAAAAGATTTCAGCAGCCCTGCTGGATGTTGGTGGCACATGCCTTTAATCCCAGCACTAGAGAGGCAGTGGCAGGCAAATCTCTGCGAGTTCAAGGCCAGCCTGGTCTACATAGCAAGCGCCAGGACAGGCTCCAAAGATATACAGAGAAACCCTATCTTGAAAAGCCAAAAAAAAAAAAAAATAAAAAAAAAAGGTTTCCAGCAGCAAGAGCCTGACCCACAACCCTCAGCTAAGTACTCTTGGCACTTTCTTTCGCACTCACCCACCCAACCGCCCAGTACACCCGAGACATGGAGAGCCTAAGGAAGGATGTGTGTGTGTGTGTGTGTGTGTGTGTGTGTGTGTGTGTGTGTGTGTGTATGCAGGGGACATTTGTTCCAGCACCCCAGCAGTAACTTTGTGAATTCTGGGCAAACAGGTGCCTACACCCAACAAAGATTTCCTACATAGAGACTTGCCCTGCTAGCTCACTCACCAGCTCCATTGGAATTTCAGGCAATCCCCACTTCAATTTCAAAAGCAGGCTTGGTATCTCTTCCTTCCATGCTGGAAAACTTCAGGACTAGCTCACATTTTGCCTGTGTGCTAGAGCAGCTCAGGAAAGAAAAAAGCTGAACAAATCATCCCTACCCAAGACAACCTACCTCCGGGTGCTTACATTTAGCAATCCTAGCCCAAGAGCCCAGCACGGGGTAATGAAACAATCTACAGGTGGAGGGGGGAGATCCACCCCTCCCACTCTTCCTTCTCTGGAAGATTCTTGGTTCCTTGGAGTCCAAAGTGTCTTGGTTTTGGAGTTGTGACTTACCCCTCTACCCTAATTATCACATGGATAGCCAAATGATATCAATCACTTTGCACAGACAGACAGAAGCCCTACTTTCCTTATTCCTGGTGGAGGTGGAAGCTGTCTGGGCTTCTCACCATGCTTATCCAGGTTGGAGGGGGTTCCTTCACTTGAGGAGAGAGTGCTGCGACAGTCTGGACACTTCCAAGTCCCCCTCCACAATTTTGAGTCTGGTATATGACCCTATGTAGAGGTCTTCTCGAATTACATATGGGAGACACCAAGAAATGTAACAGGTACAGGGGAAAGGAAAGCAATAGCTTTATCCCTTTGGAATGGGGGTGGACCTAAGGCTGTCAGCCTTCACTCCCGTGAGTATTTGATAGGGTACCTGGGATCTTCCCTTTTCCCTCATTGGTACTGTTTAGATGTCCCCTTCCCGTGCACCGCACCACAACCACCTTCCTAAGATTTTTCCTCACAACACCTTCCAGGACCAGGAAACAGTCATCTCAGAGCCTGCTTTGCAGAGGGGAATACTGCTCTATAAACACTGGGGTTTTACTTTCAGCTTGATGTTGAAGGAGGTTGAGGCCTGTGTGGTTTATTCTTAGAGACACCTGGGAGCAGGAGCCATAGCCAAGTTTCCCACAGCTGTTTGGAGTTGCGCTCTAACACACAAGACATCACTCCTCAGCAGGAACTGCCAGCAGAATATCATCCATATAATGGATAATGTAAAGATTAGAAAACTTGTGCCTGATAGGATCCAGGCAAGCAGCCACATAAGCCTGGGATATTGTAGGACTCTAGCCATTCTTTGGGGCACCATTCAATGGGCACCACCCATTGAAAGCGAAGGACGTGTTACCGATTAGGAATTTAATCAAAGGAAGGCTAAATGCAAACCTGGGGCTAATTTGGGAGTGCAGCAGAATGGAAAAGAAGCAATCTTTTAACTCAGTAACAAGTAGATGCCAATCTTTACTAACTATAGGTGAGAGCAAGCCAGGTTGAAGAGTTCCCATAGGCTGCATTGTTGAATTAATGGCTCTGAAATCCTGGAGCAATCTTCCTTTTCCTGAAGCCTTTTAAATCGCAAATATAGGTAAATATCAGGGAGAGTTGGAGGGGATCACATGTCCTGCCTCCAATTGTTCTTGAACTAGTTGGGAAGTCACCAGAAGTTTTTCTCTCATTAAGAGTTATTGTTCCATCCACTGTGGATGTCAGAAATCTGTGTAATGGGAATGGGGGCTGGCAGTGCAACAGCAACACTCTTTAAAAATGGCTAAATTCTTTTCTATCACTTTAAGTGTCTAATGGGAGAGTGGCCAAAGAGTGAACTTCTCCAAATTTGCTCCAGCTTACCTAGCCCTTGTCTTTTGTCTCAGCCCATTTTAAACATCATCTGGAGATCTTTGTCTCTTGGCAGAGTGCCTTGGGCGATGGTTTGGGTAGGTAAGGACAACTCCCATATCTTCTAAGAGATCTCTTCCCCACAAATTAGTGGAGAGGCCAGCCAGGATATAAGGTTTGAATAATCTGAATGTCCTTTTGCATCTCTCTGGTTAAACCAAACTGTTTTCTTAAACTATTACTATTTTGATGGTGAAAGCTGGGTGACTGCTGAGCTAATTCTACCTGAGATAAAGTGACTATATTTGTCAGCCTATCAGCTGACCCATTACTTTTAGCCAGTGGATCGGGAAGTTTGAATGAGCTCTTATATGACCCACAAGGCAAAGTGCCTTCCTTTGATAAATGGCAGTCTGAATTTGCTCAAACAGTAATTTAACCTGATTATTACTAGTTCCAAGGTATAGAACTACCTCTAAAACTTGAAGAGCTCTGAAAACATATACTGACCATCAGTATATGAGTTAAATGAATCTTTCATTAGATGCTGAAAAATTATTGCAGCAGCTTACAGCTCAACTATCTGAGCTGATGCTGGATCTGTCTGCACTACTACAATAAATAACATATGCTGCTTTTCTATCAGAAGAACCATCAGTAAAAACCAACATAGAATTTTTTTTAACAGGGTTACTCCTTACAATTTTAGGGAATACAAAAGGATGTATTAGTACAAATTGTAATGTCTATAAACTGATTATCAATTTTTTCCAAAAGCTGAGCAAAAGCTGATGGACCAGAAATTCTAATTATTTAAAGCTTGAAAACGTAGGCCTTAAATCTATACAGAGGAAGGAAACTTGTAATGATAAAAGAAAATTAACTCCTTAAGTCAGGAGTGCCAGGGCTGGTGCCTGAGCCCACTCTCAGAAAAGGGAAGGTAACCTCTTACCATCTAAGTAAACATTCCTTTGCCTGTAATTGCTGGTTGTAAAGATTTAGAAATAAGCAATAACTTACTATTTGGTATATGGAACATGTATTACGCTTGGTTCTCTCGCAAAATAACTCTTAGGCAGCATTTTGTACCACACAAGCTACTGCTTTAAAATAAGGATTTAACCCTTTGGCTGGGGAAACAGCTAACAGTTCCCCTTTGCCATAAGACAGAAAGAATTTTGACTATGCTGTGTGGGAAGTACATAAGCCTTGCATGGTTTTGCATACTCGATATAGCATATCTGCTGATGCTGTATTGTATTCTCAGATTGTAAGAGAACTTGTCTACTCTCTTCGTTTAGCTGTCTAGGTTAATTGGGATCACTATCTCCTTTCAGAATACTTAAAGGTTTCAAATCACCAGTAGGTACCTTTTAAAAAAGGATGTAGCCATTGGAATATTTCCTAATAACTTTTGAAAATCATTCAATGATCATAAGCTATCTTTTCTAGTTTTTAATCTTTGAGGCCTAATTTCTTTAGGATGTAACAAAAGTCCCAAATACTTTTGAAAACTTTCTACTTTGACCTGTAAAGCTTTCATTAGCATTTTCACTGATACCTTTCTAGGTGGGGGTGGGGCATCGAACAGGGCCTGCAGTTCCCTGAGGCTTTTTCTCAATGGTTGGCAAGGTGTCATTTGCATTTTCACTGACACCTCTCCGGGGGCCTCCTTTCAATAGCTTTTCTCAAATCTTACATTAACTTCCATTCTTTCAATTTCTTTTTTAACCATCAAAATTTAGGAAGATTTTTGTATTCTCTCCTCTGCTAATCTCTTTTGAGACATCCATACAGATTTCTCTGGCTTTCAGGCCTGATGTCTCTCTCTCTCTCTCTCTCTCTCTCTCTCTCTCTCTCTCTCTCTCTCTCTCTCTCTCTCTGTATTATGTTTTGTTTTGATTTTTTTTATATCCCAAGCAATTTAAGTAGTACCTATTGTTGGGATTCACACATTTACACATTTACAATTACATTTTGGACACTCAGACACTCACATGTGTGGCTACACCATACATACAGAGCATTCATATATATTTTAGCTCTCTTTTTCTTTAGACCAAGATTAGTTTGTTGAAATAAAACATCCTTATTGATATCTCTTGTAATGCGACTGTTATACACAACCCTTAAATTATGAGCATGCAAAATCTTAACAATTTTCAATAAATTCACCTGTTTCTGACAGGCTGCATTAATTTTTCCATACACTTGGCTGGGAGTTAGCCACCGCAGGAGTTCTAAGGCTTATGGCCTGTAGGCCTTGTTCTTTAAGTAGTCAATTAAGATCCTCAGCCACCTTTTCCCATGTCAGGGGGTGAATAACCTAAGGACAACTTTTAGAAAGAAAAAAAAAAAAAGAAAAAAGAAAAAAAGAAACTTACTCACTCTTTATATGAAGCTCTAATTCCTCTTTCTGGAAAGGAAGACTTGAAGTTCCTAATGAACTTAACTTCCTTGGACAAGGATTAACCCATTATTATGGAACAGAATGTGGGGGTGGAGGGGGTGGGCGGAGAACTCACCAGGGAATTGGGTGTGCTCATGAGCAGTGAGGACAGATTCCAATTTCTCACCTGGCTGCAGCTCTCAGGTCTTGCAGGTCTGGCCAGCTTCTCTGTGGTTGCTACCGACTTTCTTCAGGGGTAGGGGCTCTGTTCGGTAAAAACCCTCCCTCGAGCAACACCTTGGAGACCACTTGCCCCGACCAGAGGTGCCTAGTTATTCGTGGGTCCAGGTGGGCTTGAACTTGAAAATAATGGGAGAGAAAGAAGGAGAGAGACCAAACAATCTCTGTCAAGGTCTCACTTTATTAGGCACAAAGAGGCGTTTTTAAAGGAAAGCATGGAGGAAATGGGGAGGGGTAGCTGTGCTGACTCTGGGGCTCTGGTAATGTCCCAGGCCATAAACATCAGACCATAAATGTCTGCTTAATTCAGTTCCTGGTGTCTGGTTCATCTCAGTTCCTGGGTTGAGTGGAACAGATTGCTTGTTTAGCACTTTCCTGTTTTACCAAGATAAGGCTCAATTAGAGTTTTAAGGTGTAAGTCATTCTGCAAGAGGATGTGACTCAAGGCTGGCTCCCAACAGACATCTCAAAATTCACAATATGCTGTAATTCACATTAGCTGTCAACTTGATGGCTGAGTTTTCATCCATTATGCTTTGGTTACATCTGTGTGAGATTATGTTGATCAACATAGGGTGAACCAGGTTAAACTCTGCTGCATAAAGAAGGTACTGTGAGCAAGTGAGAGAGCCAGAGATGAGCTGACAACTGCATTCCTCCACAGTTTCTTCCCACTGCCCTGCTTGAGTCTCTGCTGTAATTCTCATTAGGGACAGTGACCTGGAGTGTAAGCTAAGTAAGCCCCTTTCTGGCCTGCATTGTGTTTGGTCAGTGTTTTAGCACAGCAACAGAAGCACACCAGAATGGTAAGATATGATTCTCTTCTTTTCAACTGTGGTGAAGTAAATGTATGTTTTATTGTTTATTTTCATCTCATTTGTTCTTTTTCCAAGATAGGTTCTTAGCAATACAGTCCTTTCTGGCCTTGAACTTGTGACTCCTGTCTCAAGCTTCTGAATGCTGAGCAAGGCATGTACCATCCCACTGGTTTGTAATTTTCACTAATTAAATATGAGATGGTTACATTTAAGTTTCTTCATCTATATTTATTTGTTTTGAGGCAGGGTCTTGCTTTGTAGCCAAGGCTAGCTTGGAGGTAATAGCAGTCATCTGTCCATACTTCCAAGTGCTACAATTATGAACTTGCACTACCTGAATGTATGGGCTTTTTTTGTAAAAGTAAACAATGATATATGTTTAGGCTTAAATTTTGTGATGTTCAAAACAATTTTGTTGTTTCTTTAAAGAGTTAATTTTTAAAATTTTTCTGTATACTTAGGCTTTTCATTCGAAACTTCCTAACATTTAGAGAAGCCCATGCATGCCATTAGACTCTGTGATCTCAAAACTGGGGTTGATGAAGGAGGGTTGAATGTTAGATACTAGGCAAGGCCTAATCTACAAAAGTATTGTTAGGAACTAGCAGCCAGCTGACCCCTGCCCCAACGATGGGCGGGACGCTATTGGCCATGTCATCCCTACATCAGCTTTACCTGGCGCTTACCTGCCTGCCAGAGGACTCGGTTAAAGCAAGCTCGCCAAGTGTTTCTCTCTCTCTGCCTCTCTCTGCCTCTCTCTGCTTCTTTGCTCTCTCTCTCTCCTGCTTTCGGTTGGCCACCAGCTACCCCTTCTTTCTCTCCACTCTCTCAATAAACTCCAAGTGGGCACTGAGTCTCGTGTTTGTGTTTCTTAGGCATTAGCTGCAGCAAAAGAACAACAAGTATCTTTTCTTTTGCTGTCCCCCATCTACTCCTCAAAGAGAAAGGGCCTATTTTCAATAGTCTACTACCTGTGACAAACCAAGCTGAGAAAGCAGTAAGGCACTCCATCATGTATAAAGAGTGATCAAATTATCCCACCACAGGGAGTGGCCTCGAAAAAGCCAGTTCATGTACCTGCCATGGGTCCTGATTTCACTGACAGGGGCCCCTCAACATATCACCCACATTCAGTGGGTCTAGTTTGGTGCCATGAATTTTCCATAGCTCTCAGTCCATAGTCTGTGATCATAAGAGTGACAGTAGGAGGAAGTATACCTTTTTTTTTTTTTTTTTTTTTAGAGTTGGCTTTTCACTGTTAGATGAAGTATGACTCTGTGGGTCACACAATTGAGCTTTCTTACCTTCAGGGTGTTGCACAGTGTTATTAGTCAACTTCCTGTTGCCGCTGTCTTAAGCTTTTAGGACTATAACTTCCAGAACCATAGGTGCTGCATGCTGCAATAATGATGATTAATTGAACCTCTGAAGTTTTAACTGAGACTCCTCAATTAATTGATTTTATTGTTTATTCTTGTTTTGTTTTTAAACGTAGTCAAGGCCGGTGTTGTCTCTTCACGACAATACAAACCTCACAAAGACAGAAGTTACTACCAGGGCCTGGGGTATTGCTGTGATAGGCTGGGCCTATGATACAGTTCCTCAGATGTGTTCTCAGGAGTGTTGTTCTGCAAGCTTTCCTCTCCCTTTATGCCTCTTCGTAGTGATTTTTTTTCTCAGGGCTATAAGCAATTTAAAGAGCCAAGAAATGGTGCATGTTTCACTCCCATTCTTTTCTCTCTAAAATGACTAGGTGAATACAGCATGAAGACCGTGTCATGATGTAAGTGTGAGAAGCACCAGGATTTTATAACTATATTGGAAAAGAAGAAGACATTTCTAATGTGAGTAACACACTTACTCTTCCACACATGTACGGGTTATTTTAGGATGCAGTGACCTATGATGATGTACACATCAATTTAACTCAGGAAGAGTGGGCTTTGCTGAATACTCCCCACAAAACAGTCTACAAGTATGTGATGCTGCACACTTACAGAAATCTCACTGCTAAAGATAAGATTGCATTTTCCTTCTTGTTTGAAAATAAGGGGATAGGTTTCCTTGCTTATTGATACTATTGTCTAATTTCAATTGAGTAAAGACAAAATTAGTTCTTAGAATTTTTTAATATATTAACTTACATTTTGTACTATTTCGGTTAATATGTCATATATAATCTGGTCTTATATTTCAGGCTACATTTGGGAAGAATTTACTATTGAAGAACATTGTCAATGTTCTAGGAAGAAATGAATGGAAATACATAAATTTATACAAAATAACCTCTGAAACCATTTTAATTTTTCATGCAACTTTTACATAAAAACAACAGGGTAAATAAGCACAGCTTAAACTTTATTGATTTCTCTTAATTTCTCAAAAACAAGTACCTCAATGTCACATAGCTATTCTGTGTTTTCAAGGAATTCCTGTGCAAAAAAGACAAGGATACAATGACTAAACACATACCACTGTTTGAATTATAGCCCCATGAAAGATATGCTTGTTTTTGCAAGACGTAGTTTCTCTGTATAGCAGTGCCTGTCCCTGGAATTTATTCTGTAGACCAGGCTGGTCTTGATCTCAAACATTTACATGCCTCCGCCTCCTGAGGGCTGGGATCAAAGTTTCACCTTTGGGAAACATAAAACCATTTGGGATACATGAGGAATAGGTATTACAAATCAGTAAGGCTCTGAATAATCATATCAGGGTAAATTGAGTGGCACTGATCTTTCTGCAGTGAAAACAAGTGGTACGGATGCTGCTGCCTTATTTGAGACAGCAGGCATACAGGCATTTAGGGGCTTGGATAGGAACCTTAGTAGGTATAGGCATCTGCACCTCCATGATATATGCCTGAAGACATGAACTCAATCACCAGAACACATCAATGGAAGATATGTCTTATGGCATCTGCATTCCTCAAATGCATCTCATGAGCAAACATACTGATACATAGTAAGAATAATATTTAGTCATTCTTACTGGGATAGTGCAGGCTCTTCCTGATTTTGATTATTTAGAGATCTTTCTGCAAAATTGGAGTTATGTGAGTTTTGACATCCTAGTTAGTTTTGTTGTGTTGCGTTTTGTTTTATTCCCATTGGCTCCAGACCTTTAACAACCATTTTCTCTATCACAGGAAATTCTGGATAGGATTATTACTGAAGAGGAGGGAAGCCTCTTGAGACAGCTTATCAAAAGCATATATGTTGCAATCTTGGCATTGTGCTGACCTTGCCCCCAAACTATGGGCAGGACAAGCATGCCCAACATGGCCACATCATGGATACCTCTTCTCTCCCTCTTCTCTGCTCTGTGTTGGCTAACTTTTTTTGCCACCTTTCTTTTCCCTCCAACAATGAACTCCAGGTGGCCTCATTGAGTTTCTTGTTTGTGTTTGATTGCTAACTGCTGTAGCAAATGGACAACAATATCCATCTTTCAGGAAGAATTGAGTACCCTTTGTAGTGACTTATAGGTGAAGCCAGATTTCAGGTGTGTCAGTTTAGAGTGCTTGGGAGCTGGTGGGTATCCAAGACAGAGGAATATGTTGTCAGTTTAGCAATGCAAATGGAAAGCATTCTAGTTGGAGGAGGGATATATATGACAAATGTGGAAGGCAGTTAACCTATTCACCCTGCTTACAATATTTCTGTTTTACAGAGCATAATAATATTTTAACTTTAGAGAAATGGGAGGCATTAATGATTATTTGAAAGAGGAGGTATGGAAACATTGAATAAATGGATTAATTTGTAAAGTACTTCCCTCAAAACCATGAAAACCTCAATTCAATCCTCACAATTCTTGCAAATTAAGCCAGATTACAGGGTTGTGTTTTATGCCTTTCACACCAGTACTTTGGATGCAGTGGCAGAAAGTCTCCAAAGGTCAGCCTGTTCTACAGAGTAAACTTCAAGACAGCCAGGGCATCACATAGGAACCTTGTCTCGAGTGAAAAAAACATAATGGTTGCTAGGTGGAATGAGAAGCTTCATTTCCAAAATACCTAAAAGTAAGACAGCAGCTGAAGATAGGTTGAGCAGTTGCGAGCATTTTCTGCTCATGCATAGGAGCAGGTTTCAGTTCCCAGCCCATGTGGTGGCCTACAACTGTCCTGAACTGCTATTCCAGGGAATCCAGCACTGACTTGTGACTTCAGTGGTCAACACACTTAAATACATATAAGAAAGAATCTCATAGTCTTGTAAATTAGGCTTTATGTAAAAACACAAGGTAGACACTATCACCCCAAACTTGATTTCTGTCCTCCATTCATTCTTCACATATATGTCTGTGCTACCATCCACCACCACAGAATAAAGTGGATACGTAAGAGCCAATTATATATAGTGATACAAATAGTTATTACCAGACAAACTTTAAACTTTGTGGCTCTTTTAATGATCAAAGCTGTACACCACTCAGCCATCCAGAATGGTTCTGAAAATATGGGACACCCAGGGAGAGTTGAAAGATAATAATGAGGTATCTCCTGTTCCAATGACTATTAAAGTAAAAGCATATCACCCATGTCTGTAGATGGAGTAAGACTAGCAGTCAGACTGCCTTTCAAAGGTAAGGATAATTGATCCCTGGATGTGAAGAACATTCAGGAAGACCATGACATTAGAGCATTTTCCTTACTTTAATATAAATGATGTAGCTTTGCTACATTAAAAAAAAAAAACTACTTTTTTTTTTCTTAAACACTCAATTTCACTCATGTGAATTTAGGCACATGAGAACCTTTGGAATATACTATTAGATCTGTTTTCCCTGAATATAAGGCAATTTTTAAACAATGATAAGTGAAACTATATTTTTTACAATATATGAATAATACTCACTCTACTGCCTTCTTTATCCACTAGGAATCGAGCAGGATCTACTGTATTCATAGTAATTGGCAAAGAGGTGATCATGGGAATATTACTGTAAGTATTGTGTAATTTGAGTACTGTATTGAAAGTAAAAAACTGGCCGTGTTTATACTTTCAATATAGATTCTGCTGAGTACATATTGCTTTTGTCCCATTTGTGAGGATGGAATTTCATTAAGATTGTTTTTACCTTGGAGCAGGGCAATAATTCAGGGGTATTTTACTATAGTATAAATTGGAGCAATCTGTATTGACTACCAAGATATTACATGCACAGCTATAATTCAGGGGTGTTTTACTACAGTATGAAGTGTAAAAGGAAGTTGAGCATGGTGACTGATACCTGTAATCTTAGTACCTGAAAATGAGGTTGGAGTATCAGGACCCTGAGGTATTTCTTTGCCACATAACACAAGTCAAGCAAGAAACAAAGTCATAATTGTTCTTTCTTGCTAGAAGTATTAGGTGATCCTTTTTTCATTATTTTCTTTTCAACATAACCTACATTTTTGCCAGTTTACCTCTGTGTAATAGCCCTGTCCATCTTAGAACTTATTTAGTAATCAAGGGTGGCCTCCAACTCACAGATAACCACTGCCCTTCTGCCTCCGAAGTGCTAGAATTAAAAAGGTATGACACCACCCCAGGCTTAAACTGCCTTGTATGTAAATTTAACCATTTGGCATTCCTATTATTTTGTAGTTCCATTACCAACCTTGCACCTTACTATAGTCATATCTGGTTTCATTAAAAAAAAAAAAAAAAGAAAGAAAGAAAGAAAGAAACAAGTCTCCATTAACTAGAAAAGAATTGGACACTCAAGTAGAATTTCTCAAAAAATGTAAAAAAGAGAGAAATCAGAAACATAAACTACTCTTATGCCTATGTATGATGTGGATATCACCTCTGACCCCACCATAGAGAAGCTGAACCTGTTCCAACAACCTGTGGCAACTTTGAGCCAAACAAAGGTATGCTGCTGCTGCATTCATTCCCCCCAAAAATTTCACTGGACTTTTATGTATCTCATAATAATTTTGTTTATTTTAAGAATTTAGGAATTAACAGTTTGTCAATATTAATAAACAAATCATATTGTATATGAAAAAGTTGGAACTAACTTCTGATTCAAGGTTTGAAAAAGATGTAGTGTGTGAATTTCAAAGTGTATATTCTTTGTCATTGCAGAGTATTGTGGCACTACATACATGGCTTTTGCAGGTAATTTGTGCTCAGATTATGCAGTATCAACTCACTTGTATTTATCAATTTGAAAAACCTGACAGCTTTTGCCTTAATTTTAAATAAGGAGCCAGTGTGTATTAAGGGAGTCAGAGGTAGGCATCACTTCATATTGCGGTAAATAAGGGTCAGGATAAACAAATAGGCCGAATAGATGTTTATTCAGGGAGAAATAACTTACAACCTAGATGTTTTTTCGTTGTTGGCTTTTCATGAATAGATACAGGGAAAGCTCCCCTGACCCTAAATGGTGTGGAAAATTTTAAATCTTTTTTATGCCCTATTACCTGTAGTTTTTTTTCTGATGTATCAGACTGAAGGTCTTTTAAAGCCTGAAATCTATTCACCATTGTTTCTTTGAGTGTCTGAACTTCTTGAATTAAATAACTTTTTAGAGACTTCATTGTATCAGTCAGTTTCTTACTTTCTCCAACTACAAATGATTCCATGTTTTTAATCTTATCATCCTTAGATATTATCTGAATGGCGTGTAAACTGCCTTTCAGAAACAATGTTCTATCTGCTAGCTTGCCATTATCCTCAGACATGGAAGAGATTTTGTCATCTAGTCTTTCTATCTGATGTTTCAGTTTTTTAAACTTATTAGTAGCTTCCTCCGACCAGGAGTGGGCTGTTTTTGCTAGTTTGTTAATGCATTGCATTGTTTCTGTTCTGGTTATTGAAGTATCTGACATTAAACAAATTATACCTTTCAGCTCGCCAACGCCATCTTCAATATTCTGAATCTTTCTTTCTATATTTTTTATGCTTTGAATTTTATCATTTTCAATGTTTTGAATCTTTGTCTCTATGTTTTGGATTCCATCATTTTCAATGTTTTGAATCCTTGTCTCTATGCTTTGAATTTTATCATTTTCAATGTTTCGAATCTTTGTCTCTATGTTTTGAATTCCATCATTTTTAATGTTTTGAATTCTTGTCTCTATGCTTTGAATTCTATCATTTTCAATGTTTCGAATCTTTGTTATTAAGTCTCCCATGGTTTGTACAAGTTCCTTATTGTTTGCTGTAATCTTAAACCATTTCTTTAAGAATATCATGTTAATGATGAAACCCATTGCTATTACAAAATAAAAGTATATATTGGTCCAGTCATAAGTTTCTTCTGCTAAAATCCCTTCTACATATGAAGTAAAATAATTTCTAAAGTTCTGCATAGTAAAATTATCTGCCATAGTTATAGAACAATTTATCTCAGATTTTATATCAGCTTAAATTGCAAAGGATGTTACAATTACCTTAGGTGTAATTCTGCTGTCCTGGAACTTTGATGCTTTTAGTTGTATATCTCCGCTTGTGGTAGCTACGCCTGGAGGTGTGTCATCAAATAGCGCCCTAGCCGCCCAGGCTCGTCTGATCCCGGTTCCTGTAAAAAGTTCTTAACAAACTATGGCAAGCAGAATTTTGTTAAAAGGGGACTTTTGGAGTTACTTGTAACACAAGACGAAACGCGTGCAAGCCGGGCGGGTGCCGCCGGGCGGGTGCCGCCGGGTGGGTGCCGCCAGGCGGGTGCCGCCCGAGAGGCTCTGCGCGAATGCAAAGTCCCGTGCGGAAATGGGCAAAAAATGTTAAGCGGTAAGTGCCTTCTCAGGTCTGCTTTAGCGGCAAAGATCTCCTTTGCAGTAAGGAAGAGGCAAATGTCCCAAAGCTGTGGTGAGTCCACCTGGTTAAACCCTGCCCGTTGGGGAAGGTGGGGAGGGGGGGGCGGCTTCTGCCGCCTGGGGGCAAAACCCAGGTAAATCCCGCTTCTGACACCAGATATTGCGGTAAATAAGGGTCAGGATAAACAAATAGGCCGAATAGATGTTTATTCAGGGAGAAATAACTTACAACCTAGACAGATAAACACCAGGAAATTCAACCCGATCCTCTCCTGTCTGAGTCACGCCAGAAAGAGAGCGCCTTCCTGCCCCTCCGACCTCCTTCCTCAGGTCACCTCCGCCCATCGCTCCACCCCCCAATGGGCGTGGTCAGTGCTACAGAAGGACTACCTCACTACAACTTCAGTTTTAGGCCAGCCTTGTACACAGAGTGAGTTTGGGGACAGGCAGGGCTACACAGGGAAACCCTTTCTCGAGTAAACAAACAGAAAGGGACAGAATAGGTGAAGACAACCAACCATAATACAATATGGAATATATCTCTTTGTTTAGTGTGTGTGTGTGTATGTGTTACAAGGAGAGAGAGAGAGAGAAGCAGAGAGAGACAGAGACAGAACAAGAGAGAGATCACTTGTCAAAGTCAATTCAATTCCAAGTGTTCATCTTATTTATCACGTTCTCATTTATGAAGGTAGACTTTTCTGCCACTGAGACTTACAGATCTCTCTCACCTTTCCAGTGCTAATATGTAGTTGGACTTTCTTGTCAGATTTTCTTGGAACAATTCATCCCTGAATAATGACACAGACATTTCTAAATTATGAAAGATTGGCCTTTAACTTAACCTTGTTCCCAACGATTTCCTATAACTTAACATATGTCTATTAGTCTATTGTCTATTATTCTGTATTTGCAGCTCCCTCCCTGTCTTCCTGGCATGGGTCCAGGCCTAGATTCATTCCCCTGAGTTTTTCTCTCAGCCTAGCAGTCCTGCCTAAACATTCCTTTTGAGCTATTGGCCATTTAGCTTTTTATTAAACCAATTAAGTGCCTTAGGCAGGCCAGGTAAAAAGCACCATATTTTCACATAGTGATTAAATGTCCCACAAGTTTAGTTTTTAATCATCCCCTTCTAGATTCAGCATTTTTCTTGATCTCAGGTCCTTAGTGTTTAGTACTTTATTGACTGAGATACCTACTCAGCCCCTATTTTGCTTTTTTTGGTGATAGAGGCTGAACTTAAATCTTGTAGTATCAGGAATTCTAGACCCCAGCCAATGACCCCTAATTATAGCCCATAACTTACTACTTTTTAATTCAGAAACAAAATCTAACTCACCTTTTGTGTGAATAAGAAATGTAATAAAGATTAATTAATGTCTCAAAATGCATAGCACTAGCCATTTTAAGTAAACTAATGCTTATTTATGTTAACAATATAAAATTTTAATCCTGAGATGATCATGGTGTTACATGCCTTTGAACCCAGTATTCAGGAGCCAAAATCATGACTCTCAATGAATTCCAGGCCAGTCACAGATACATAATGAGGCCCTTTCTTAAAAACACAACAATGGAAGAGATAGATGACTAAAAGTTCAAGCATACTGACTGTACTTACAAAGGATATGAGTTAATTCCCAACAACCACATGGTAGCTCACAACCATCTACAATGAGATTTGGTGCCCTCTTCTTTTCTACCAGCAGACATTCAAGTAGGATACTACATATGATATATAACTTTTAAAAATGAAATAAAACGTCCTACTGGATACTTGAAATGCATCACTGGGTCAGCTGTCTCAATGTGTTTCTGCAACTTGATCTTGTCCTCTCTCTCTGCATCTGGATTCTAGTTAGACTCAGTGTTTAGTTATGGGTGTTTGCTTATGTTTTCTACAGATACTAGATGAGGGCTCCATGTAGTGCGTAAGTTAGCTGTTGATCTCATTTTCAAGGAAGGTCATTTATGGAAGCCTTTCCACTGTTGCTCAGATTGATAGTTGGAGTCAGGCTTGTAGGTCTCTAGATATATCTTTAGGTTCAATTTTCTCTTCAAACCAATAATGGCTTGCTCTTTTATGTTCTCTCCCTCTCTACCATGTTCTACTTTTTGTGCCTGGCTTACCTCATTCAGGATTGTTTCTCCATGTACCATCCACTTGCCTGTGCATTTCAAGATTCTATTTTTTTTTTTTTTTTGTAGATTAGTAGTCCATTGTGTAGATGGGCCACAACTTCTTTATCCATTCTTCAGTTGAGAGGCATCTGGGTGGCTTCTAGTTTCTTGCTATTACAAATAATGCTGTTATGGGTATAATTAAGCACTTGTCTTTGTTGCATGAATGTGGATAATTTGGGTATATGCCTATGAGGGGGATTGCCAGGTCCTGTGGTAAACCAATTCCCATCTTGCTGAGGAACTGCCATAGCTATCTCGAAAATGGCTGTACAAGTTTGCACTCCCAAAAGCAGTGGAGGAGTGTTCCCCTTTCTACACATCCTCTCCATCAGTACTCAGGAGCCAAAAGCATGAATCTCAATGAATTCCAGGCCAGTCAAAATTACACAACACAACACAAAATTACACAACAATGGAATAGATAGATGACTAAAAGTTCAAGCACACTGACTGTACTTACAGAGGATATGAGTTTATTCCCAACAACCACATGGTAGCTCACAACCATCTACAATGAGATTTGGTGCCCTCTCCTTTCTACCACCAGACATTCAAGTAGCATACTACATATGATAAATAACTTTTAAAAATGAAATAAAACGTCCTACTGGATACTTGAAACCCATCACTGGGCCTCTGCTCGAGAGGCCTCAGCTAAAGACCGCCAGATCTCTGTTAGATCCACCAATCCTCTTGCGAACATTCTGAGTCCCTGCATACCGAATTGTTTTAATTAATTTATTATTTTTTATTTTACATGTCAATTCCTATCCCTCCCTCCCTCTTACATTATGTCCCCCTTCCTATGCACCCTGACCACCTTCCCCTCCCATTCACCCCCACTCCACATGTAGGGCTATGCCATCCAGGTGGGGTCATGTATTTCTGACAATGAGAGTTCAGTTTAGGGTATGGTTAGGGTTAGGGTTAGGGTGAGTGTTATGGTTGGTGTTAGCATTCGGGTTGGGTTCCTGAAGCCCAAGGAAGGAGTGAGAGCCCATGCCGAAGATAACAGGAAAGGAAAGTAAACTTCAGATAGGAGAGAGTTTCCCCTTAGCCATCTATGTAATTATTTGGGACCTTTGCTAAGCAATCAGTGGGATACGAGATGTGGCAAGAATCATTTGAGGCACACAGAGATAATGTGACCCAGAGCCACAGGTCAACACCTCTACCAGAGCTGATTAATAAAGGAACAGGGCCCTGCTGATATCTTGCACCTGGGTTTTCCCAAGGATCCAGAGCTCTTGGGGTTTGTACTGCAAAAGGAATGGGGGAAATGTGGGTAGGAGCAAGATGTGTAAACTGATGGACTACCTCTGAGGTCTACACAGAGAGGGAAACTTTGGAAAAACAGGGAGGGCCAGAATCAGGGTTTGGTGAGACAGCAGAACCTGGAGCCCATGAGACAGAAAGGTGAAACAGGAGCCCAGGTCTGATGAAGGCACATGAATTTTACATCCTGTAGTGATTGTTGCCTCAAGGGATGGAGTCACCTTTGATACGTGTGACCTTCCTGGCAGAGGTTGAGGAGCTGTAGTTCTGGAGAACCCTGACATGCCCTTGGTCAGCACCCAAAGAGGGAGCAGAGGCGAGGAGAAAGTCACATCCTTTTCAGAGGGAAGTAGTGCAGCATGCAACTTAGGGCTCCATCCCACAGCTGCCTGCAGTCTAAGCATAGAGAGGAATGCTGCATGGCAGGCAGTATCACTGAACTTCCAGGCCAGGACTGCCTAGTGGAAATTGTACAATGATGTTCTGTGTCTTTCCAGTCCACACACAGAAGCCACCAGCTACAAGTGGCTAAATGATTGTCATAATTAACAGAAAATTCCAGGCTCTTTCTTGACAAAAAATAGGCTTAGCTGCAAGTTTGTGGTATTGAGGAGTACTTGGCAAATGAAATTCCACATGAAGATGCGACCTACACTAGTTACTGTAGTGAGGCTACCCTGGACGTAATATCAAAATCCTGGAGACTGTAAGGATGTGGGCAGCTTCTGAAAAGGTCAGAGTACCTAGTGTGAGATATATGACCCAGGAAATACAGGAGAAGAGCCATTTTAAAATTCTTAATATCTATCTAAAAATACATAAGAAAAACAATAGCTTCATATACATAGTAGTATCAAAGTTTCAGTTTTACTTTCAAAATTTTTTATTTATTAAATGTGCATGCATTTGTTCCTGAGTGACAGGAGCCTTCAGAACCCAGAAGAGGGTATCAGATCCCCTGTTAAAAGAATTACAGATAGTTGTAACCACCATGTGGGTGCTAGGAATTGAACCTGGGGTCCTCTATGTGCACTTAACCACTGAGCCAGCTCTTGGTGCCCCAAGCCCTGCAGAGCTGCATTTGTTCTGAAAAGTGAATTGTATGTGTTCCTTTGGGACTGTGGCTGATACGTGCTATTCATCCTTAGAGGTAGGTTTCTCACCTGCAGCAAAATGCTGTGTATTTTTAGACTTAAGAGTTAAAACTCTGTTTCTAGAAGCCAGGTATGCAAGGGTCAAATTCCTCAGGGCTCAATTTTTAAAAAAAAAAAAAAAATCCACTCTCCTTGCAGCGGCGGCCCGAGTGCAGAGTCTGAGCTGCGGCGGCGCGAGTCATGGCTGGACAAGCTTTCAAAAAGTTTCTACCGCTCTTTGACAGAGTATTGGTTGAAAGGAGTGCCGCCGAAACTGTGACCAAAGGTGGCATTATGCTTCCAGAAAAGTCTCAAGGAAAAGTATTGCAAGCTACAGTAGTGGCTGTGGGATCAGGCTCGAAAGGAAAGGGTGGAGAGATCCAGCCGGTTAGTGTGAAAGTTGGAGACAAAGTTCTTCTCCCAGAATATGGAGGCACCAAAGTAATTCTAGATGACAAGGATTATTTCTTATTTAGAGATGGTGACATTCTTGGAAAGTATATGGACTGAAATCACTGAAATGGTATCACATGAAGCTGCCCATTCCGCCGACATTCTGAACTATTCATCATGTAAATAATTTCCGTGCCTCCCTTTTATAATAAACTGATGATGCCTAAACTAATAACAGTCATTGTCTCTGAAGTTTAGTATCGCTGTACTGTTATAAACATTTCTGAATAAAATAATGTAAATAAAAAAAATATCCTCAAAGCTTTCCAAACAAACTAAGGAGTTTGGACTTAATCTTGTGGGGAACTAGAAGCTCTAGAGGGTAGTTAGGTAACAATGGAAATCACCAAGATGAGCAAATGATTGAAAGCTGCATGGCCTTCATATTAATAAGGTAAGAATATAGAATCCCGGGATTCATTTAGTGGCTCACACCCGTGCAGTCATGGCCCCCTCTTCTCTTCTTTAGGAAAGTACATAACATGAACTTCAGTGTTGCAATTGTCATAGATGCTATGAAAGTAATCTGAAGAAAGAGTTCTCCCACAAGCCAGAGTAGCCTCCTCTGAGCACTAAAGCTTGTCTGAAAACTCTGCTTCTGGTACACCAGGCACCCAAAAGAGAAACAAACACCTCAAAGATCTGAGTTCGCTCTACCACTCAATCCTCTACAGAGCTCTGAGTAACCAGTTAGGGCATATGGAGGGATTTTGAGAATTTGTTTTATTAAATACAGTTCTTCCTGAGGACTAAGTTATTGTACAAATTATCTAAAGCAGAAGTAAAAGTTAAAAATCATTTCCAGTTATTTGCTACTCTTTACTATCAGCTAAGGTCTTGTGGCTACCCATGTATATGCATGATGAGAATTCAACATGATGGTTTGCCACTAAATGACTTCTCCCCAACCCCACCCGGTGATATGTTGGAAGCTTAATATAGCCTAAAGTTGAGGTATTTGCACAGAAATTAACAAGCAGATGAGAGATTTTTCTGCATAAAGGTAATATACATCTGTCAGTCTACCATTAATATTCACAGGCTGCATCACTCTCTCCGTGTAGAGGTCCCCCATGACCACTCTCTTTGTAATTGTAGTAGTCCATCACTCAATGAATCATCTCAGATAAAAGTTACCAAGTGCATATTTAGGGTGGTGTGGTGATCTGACTACTTTATTTGCATTTACTTGGACTGGGTGATTCTTTATACTACACACACACACACACCACAGAGACACAAAGGCAGAGATTTTCACTTACTGAGCCTCACATATTGGGGTGGCTTCCCAAGGCAGCTAAGACCTGGTCCCTGGGGTAAGGACTAAAAGAAGGGCACTGCCACCATTGTATCAACAAATCCCATGGTAACTGTCCTGGGTATTTTTCTGAGGTGTCCAGTTCCTAAATGTCACTATGTGGCTAAGAACCCTATAGGAGAACGAATTTGTGATACCCAAAACATAAGTACATAGCTGGAGGCAGCAACAGCTGTTTTATCCAAACTATTCACCATCATGCTGTTAGGTAGACCCCCTACCAGGACCGCTGGGGCTGGAGATGGCTCATTGGGTAAAAGGTCAGGGACAGTGGCACATGACTATTTCTCCAAATACTGAGGAGAGGGAAAATATGGAGACAGGAGGATCCCTGCAGTGCATTAACCAGCCAGCCTAGCAGAATCCATGAGATCCAGGTTCAGTGAAGGGCAGTTTCTAGGCAGTAACTCATTTGCTGCTGAGATTACCTTTGCTAAGGGATTGACTCCTCAGGAATAGCTTCATGACCTTGGACTTGATAAGGAAGAAGTTGGGCTTTTTGTTGTTGTTTGGGGTTTTTTTTTTTGTTTTGTTTGTGTTTGCTTTTATGTTTTTGTTTTTTGAGACAGGATCTCTCTGTAATCACTATGTTAAACCAGGCTTGTCTCGAACTCACAGATTCTCCTGTCTCTCAAGTGCTAGAATTAAAGGCATCTACTACTCTCCTGGTAGGACAAGATAGTGTAAAGTAACACATGAGGAAAAAAAAGGTCATGAAGACAACTTTTTTAAAAAGATTGTTAGATTTGTTTGTTTTTAATATTTATTTTTATTTTGTGTGTATATGTCTGTGTATATATAGAAGCAACTATAGGTGCCCTCAAAAAAAAAAAAAAAAAAAAACCATCAGATCCCCTACTATCCCCTACTACACCTGGAGTTACAGGTGGTAGTGAGCTCACCATGAGGATGCTGGAAACTAAACTCTAATCCTTCTGCTTCCTTGTTTACTTTTTGAGATAGGGTCTCCAATAACAGGCTAGCCTTGAATTTGCTATGTAGCTGTGTAGCTGAGGATGACCTTGAACCTCTGATCTTCCTGCCTCTACCTCCCAAGTACTGGGATTATAGGTATACACCACCATACATACCCAGTTTATGGAGAACTAGGAATAGAGCCCAGGGTCTCATGCATGTTAGGCAAGCACTCTAAACACTGAGCTACATACATCTCCAGCACAAATTGAACTTTCTTGAAGTTAAGAATTCTCTCCAATAGAAGACACTTAAAATGAGCCAGAAAGGCAACACAGTAAGAAATGAAACTGTTGGTATATAAAAGCAGACATAGGGCCTGTAGCCAAAGAAGGGAAACAAATGTAAACCAGCAGAAAAAGACAGCCCAGTAAAAACCTATCAAGGGCTCAGGCTGATGGCCCAGTGAGCAAGTGGAAAGGTTGCAGACTTGTCAGTTGTCAGGGAAATCAACAGGCAAATGGAACCATCAGTGCACAGTCATAAGTCTACACAAAAATTTAAAAACGGAACTGCAGGGCCAGTGAAATGGTAAGGTCACTTGCCTGGGTCCCACAAATGGTCTCTGACTTCCACTCATGCTGTGGCACCTGCCCCAATAAATGCTTGTTTAAAACACACACACACACACACACACACACACACACACACACGAACACATACACACATACACACATACACACACATACACACACACACACAGAGAGAGAGAGACAGAAAGAGAGACAGAGAGAGAGAGAGAGAGAGAGAGAGAGAGAGAGAGAGAGAGAGAGAGGAACAGCTAGAATGTGCACACTAGTTCTGTTCATAGTAGCCGCAAACTGGAACAACACAAATATCCAACAGCGATAGAGTGGAACTAGGCATGGGGGGAAGTAGACAGGGGTGGGGGTGGGGGTGGGGAAACCTATAATCTGAAGCTTAAGTAGCCAGAGTGCCTTCTGCTGTATTGTGCCTGCTTTCTTTACTGTTTGAAGGTCAAAAGTTCTGGGATAGGTTGTTTAAGCTTGTTGGGGTAGGGGTGGGAGTAGTAGGGGTCGCAAATATAGGGGAATTTCACGGAGAGGTGGAGGGGGATCTCATGCCCTGCCTCCAAATGTTTGAACTTGCTGGGAAGTTTTTCTGTGGGTAAGAGCAATTGTTCCATCCACATTGGATGTCAGAAATATATGCAATGAGAATGGGGGCTGGCAGTGCAACAGCAATCCTCCTTAAAAATGGCTAAATTCTTTTCTATCATCTTAAGTGTCTAATGGGAGAGTGGCCACAGAGTGAACTTCTCCTCCTTGTTCCACACTCAGGGGAGAGAAACTGCTCTAAAACAAAGGAGATGAAGGCAGTTGCTCTGGGAACCTGCAAAATGGCTCTCCATTAGCGAGGCTTGCTTGGAGCCAGGGTCTCATGGAATAATTTCCCTAGAGTGCAGATCTGGCTCCTGGTGTTATGTAGAGTAGCCTTGGCCCACTGGATGATGCCACTGGGCCACTGAGCTGTGTCCCGTGGAATGTGGCCATAAAGCCAAGAGGTCGTCCAGACTGTTTCTATTAGTGGAACATTGTTTTGTTCTATAAATCTGACCTCATAGGACCCAGACCTGGGCAACAAGGTGCTTGTCTTAGAGCAGACTTACTCCTACACCACCCACAGCTCTGATCAGGTTTATATGTCTTCCCCTCAGTCCCCTTTAGTGTCTCTCTGAGCAGTTGGCCTTGGGTTACGATCATTGACAGACATAATTTAATTTGTTTTTAAGTGTCAAAGAACCCAGTTGCAACAACTGAAAACAGAAGAGGGTTTCACTGTCTCCACCCTACAGGGTTCAAGGAGTCTTAACTGCCAAGCTGAGGTGCTGCTACTTACTGCTCAAAGGAAGTCACTAGTGCCAGCGTCTCTGGCACAGGGTTCAAGACACTGGACTTCACCTGTTTCTTGTTTCCACACCCATGGCATGAAACATCTGTCTATACTATTAAGGGCGTCCTAATGATGAGGTGGCTTGGGGAAGTGGGAAGTGAGCTAACCGTTTAACTGTTGCTTTCTCTAATTTGTTCTAATTTGAAGGGAGGAAGGAAAATTCATGAGTCATTGGCAACTCTTTTTTTTTTTGTTGTTGTTGTTGCTGTTAATTATTTTTTGGGGGTGTCTGGCTGAATGTTGGTGGTACATGTCTTATTCCCAGCACTCGAGAGGCAGAGGCATTCAGATTTCTGTGAGTTCCAGGCCACCCTGGTCTATAGAGGTAGTTCCAGGAGAGGTCCCAAAGCTACACAGAGAAACACTGTCTCAAAAAACCAACAACAATTTTCTTTTGCCTATGGGTGTGTTTTCTGAAGGTTTATCTGTGTATGCATTAGTACAGTGCCTGTGGAGGTCAAGAAATGGGCTTCAGATCTCCTGGAACTGGAGTTACAAATGCCTATTGGTATTATGTGGGTGCTAGGAATTGAACCTAGGTCATCTAGAAGACATCCAGTGTTCTTAACTGCTGAGCTGTTTCTCCAGCTCCATCATTAACAAGTTCTGACCATTCCAGCAGTGGTGCAAGGGCTTGGAGTTTAAGCTCCTGGTTTGGTTGCTGTAGTGATGCTAGGTCAGTGTTCTCTTGTTGTAGTTGGTCTGGTCATTATCTAGACACTAGTAACAGAGTCTTCTAGACCTACAAAAGAATGCAGTAATCCTCAAAGACCACATTCAGGATTGCAATAAGAAGCAACTCTTATTATTCAGCTCTACTGGATCAAAACATCCTAGGCACTAACTTACAAAGAGGAAAGATTTGTTAATTCACAACTCTGCCTCTAGTAAAGATGAAGTTTGGCAGAACGTCATATCCTAAATACATATAAGAGGACACATCCACAATGACACCAGAATAGGAAGCAAATGACAGGATTCCCCTTAGCTCCTTGGAAAGCTCACCCCAATGACTTCTGAATTGGCCCTACCTCCTAAAAATCCATAGCATCTTTCCACCCATGGAAACACAGCCTCTAGGTGTGGATCTTTGGGGAATCCTTAACATTCAAACCAATCCAGTTATCCTCCATGCTGTCTATATCTCCTGAAGACCCAAGTCCTTGGTCAAGGCTGCAGCCATTTGCCCTTGGGTGATCAGCTTCCTTCCCTTCCAAGACCTCTCTGGCAAGTCTGTATCCCATCATCCCACCAAGCCCTTGGCCTTCCCCTTGATTCTCTGTTGATTCTCACTTCATTCCAAAGGATCCCCTGTTGTGATCTGTCTGCCCACTGAATGGTAACTGCACAGGCTAGATGAGGAATGTGAAAAGGCTTCATCGACACAGTACTTCTGGTCAGGAAAACACTCAACATCTCACCATCCATCCAGGGGGATGGAGGAGTGCAGTGGGAGCCATCACTGTGCCTCACCCTGGCCTGGCTAATTGTCTATCTGTGTATACTGTGGGGTGCTGAGTCAACTGGCAAGGTAGGCATGATACCATTGAGCCTGGGTGGATTTGAACGTGGACAGAGGGGTGTCATAGTGAGCTCTGCAAATATTCACAGACAGCCATGGAGAGTAAAGTGCCTGCCATAGTTAGCTTTAACTGTCAGCTTGACATAGTCCAGACTCACCTCACCTAAGAAGGGAGTCATAGTTAAGACGTGGCCAAGAGCAGATTGGCCTATGGGCAAGTCTGTAGAGGATTGCCTTGATTATTATTATGTTCATATTGAATCAAGATTATTCACTTGATTATTTTATCATTACTTTATAAATGTGGTGGTCTCAAATCTCTAATTTATATAGTGTTATGTCAATCAGCTGATGATTGCCTTATGAGTTGATTTAAAGGGGCCATCCCACCAAATAAACCCTTTCTTCCCCATAATTGCATTTGTTTAAAAAGGTTTACTACAGTACAGAAAGAAGAGTAAATGGTGCCATAATAAACTACAATATTTACAGACAGCTACAGAGAAATGGACGCCATAATAGACAGGATATATTAGCAGAGGCCAAGGGGGAACTTTTAAAGGCAAACATAGTGAGGACTATGCAAGATGTTTTGAGGTGTCTTTGAGCACAGGGACTGACAACAAGCAACGCCTCAGTCCCAGACTGAACATAGCTCTAGGCAGATGTTCTTTGACAAATTCCTGAGGTCTTTTTGTTTCTGTATGTTTGGTGGCAGTGGCAACCAAGCAGTCATATATGAGAACCCCTCTTCATAGCCTCCTGGCCTTATTTACTTTTATATTAGAGTTTATTAAACATGACCACAGTTATATCCTGAAAACCTTCAGACCCTGTAAAAGAATTTTAGTGCATTTTCCAGATGTTACCAGCTGTGGGCAAACTCCTAAGACATTTGACCCAAAGATTGTGCCATCTTCTGAGTTGATGTGAACAGGTTCGCTGGACTCTGTCTCCAAGTCATCTGTGCTCTTCTCTGATTGGGGCAGCATTAGGCTCCATAAAGATCTTACCTTGAATGGGGTTTTCTTTTACGCTCAATTTTTAGGATCCCACAGCACTTATATTATTGAGTCAATTTCATATACTTTAAATTAAACATTGTGTACAAGCATCTCCATTTCAATGAAGATAAACTGATACTTTTAAGTGGATTTTTGCACAATGTTGGCAAAACTATTTCTTCCAAGCTGAGGCTGACTCCACACCTGGGTTCCCACAGGTGGTGTATTTCACTGCATCAATGCCCTACTTTGTGCTCATCATCTACCGGATTCAGGGTCTCACATTCCACAGAGCCATCAATGGCCTGGTATACATGTTCACAGCCAAGGTACGGGAAGAACCCTGAGGGTGCACTCTCTTTCTCTATCTATATATCTCTCTCTCACTCAATCTCTCTGAAACTCACATGCACAGACATGCATGTGTGCATAAACACATGTCCTAGTTATCATGTGGGAAGTGTCCTCTTCACTGTTCCTCAAATCCTAATAACACATGGAATGTTTTTTTTTCCCCCTGGAATTGGATCCCTGTGGTCCACAGTACAAAAGCATGTAGCAGCCAATCTAGCAATTAATCCTTTCCTGAGGGAGCATCCCAGTGGTTGACATTGTACTGTATGGCAGTGGGAAGGGCAACTATGAATTCAGAGGCACCACGGTAAGCCTTAAGAAGTCAGAAGGAAACCTGGAAAGAGTCAAATATAGAGGCTGCCATGTTGTGCTACAAGGAGTTTTCTGACAACACTAAGCCCTGGCACCCCAGTATAAAAGGGATGCCTGACTACTACTTTGGAGGCTTAATCTGGTATAGTACGTGACCAGAGCATGGCATGTGATAGCACCTACTTAAATTGAAGTTTCCTCACAACTCTTAGAGAGATGAGCAGTGGTCTTGTGTTCCAGGTCTTGTGTGCCTCATCAACTGTGCCATCGGCCTGGTGTTCACCACGGAGGCTGGGAACTACTCGTTTGACATCTTCAATGACTATGCAGCCACACTGTCCCTGCTGCTCATCATGCTGGTGGTGATCATAGCTGTGTGCTCTGTGTATGGGCTAAAGAGGTAAGGAGACCCCAGATCCTGCCTGCTACAGGGGGCAGAGAAGGTTTAGAGCCACATCCATAAGAAAATCATCTTTCCTCTGTGCACATGACTGTTTTAGGTACCAGAACTGGCAGTTTGTTCTCTACCCTCAGATTTAGCTCTCTCTTGCTTCCACAGTTTCCCTTTATCCAACAATTTCTATTTTCTTTCCTTTCCCCCTTTTTTTTTCTTTCCCTGTCTTGGCTCCTCTGTTGTTCTTTTGTTACAATTAGCACCTATTAAACACAAACATGAGACTCAGCACTCATGAAGAGAATGGAAGGGGGAGAGAAAGGGCAGAAGAGGGGAAAGAGAGAAGAGAGGGGTGCTCTTGCACAAGATGATCTCTGTTTTTTGCTTCACCCCTTGTCTTAGGGTTACTATTGTGATAAAATACCATTAGCAATAAGCAATCTGAGGAGAAATGGGTTTATTTGGCTTACATGTCTATATCATTGCTCATCATCGAACTCAAACAGTGTAGGAACCTGGAAGCAGAAGCTGAGACAGATGACATAGAGGTGTGCTGCATACCGGCTTCCTTCTGATGTGATGACTCTAGCTTGTGTGAAGTTGACTCAAAACCAGCCACCATACCTGTAGTATTGCTTCACCGACTGACTGCTGAGATTTTGTTTCTTCTGATTTATTGTTCTTCAGTGCAGCAGAGAATAAACATTCATTCCCATTACCCTCTGACATGGAATAGAATAGGTCAGCAAGATCCAACTGTGGCACAGTCACACCAATGGCTTCCCGATGCCCTTGCTTCATTCATGGTCACATTCTTTTCCCACTGCTCTCCAGTCCCTCCCTCACCCTTACTTCCCCTCACCTCCTAGGCCGAGCCCTTCAGCCTCTAATGGAGACTATCCTGGGAAGATCAGGACCCCATTCCCTGTCAGAGTCTCTGGTCCCAATATGCTTAACCTCTGGGTGGTTCTTGAGCTCTGCCATCTCTCCCCTTGTCATGACACAGTTCTGCAGACACTGCCTTGCTGCTCCCCTTCACCTGCACCCTACTTCCCAGCTCTCATTCATAGAAACATAAAAGATCTCTGTATTCATTTCCTGTTCTTCTTTGATCCTTATCTGCCCTTCTGATGCTCTGCTGCACCCTCTGAGCACAGCAGGACTCCACCATGGCCCTGCTCCTGAACCCAGCTGCCCAGGTCATAAGGCCCTCAGCAGCTTTGGTCCCAGGATTCAGGGCTCCTTCCTTCTTGAATGGTTAGTCCAGGCTGAGACTGGCTGGCCTACTGCTGGGTCTTTAGCACTTGTGTCTCAGTACCTCTGAGCCTTCCTGGCCCTGCCTGTCATTGCAAACCCTTAGCTCCTGCCTTCCTTGCCCTGCCTCTCCAGCCATAGCTACCATATTGGAGCAGCCTGGGCTCACATGGATGTGCCATCTGGCTTCCTCCCCAGCACTAACTGGGGATGTCTGCTTACTTGGCTTATGGCTGCAGCTGGACATGGAGGTAACCCCTGACTGTGTTACCCAGCTGGCCTCATACTCTTTCAGAGATTCCCCCTCCTCCAATACCTGGATGACAAGTGTGTACTACCAAGCAGGTTAGAAAATAAGTTCAATCAAAGATAGGGATTTGAGGTCCTCACTACTTCCAACAGTGGGGACACCAACATTCTGAATGTCCAGTCATCTTGTACTATGTCGAACAGTGAGGGACTCCATGAGTACACTCTCACCCTGAGGCCATACCTGTGTTAACAAAACCAGGCAGCATGCAAAGATGTCAGAGGTTACAAACTGGAGTGGCAGGCTGTCTCTCTACAAATGAAACACTTATTTCTCCCCTGATTCCATAGGAATTGTTTAACAGTGGTTTCTTGCATAGAGGCTGCCATGGAGAGCCACTGTTGGTAGGCTGCTCCTATCTCAGCACAGAAGCAAATGTAGCCAGAAAGATGTGTTTTGTTTTGTTTCTGATATGGCCTAGTTGCACCCTGACAGGCAGCATTTGCATTCTCGAACACTAATTGTTCAATGAATTCAGTTCCTGCTGTTAGTCAATGGTGAACAAAGTCGGAAGAGGGCTCATCGGGCCCTTACTTAGTATTGGTAAGGAAGAGCTCATATCTCCTTTAGTGGGTAGCTTCTTCCATGCTCTGGTGGCAGCTATTTGAATTTGGGCATACAGCCCAGGATCATATTGCATTTGAAACATCTTCTACCTCAAAATTTCCCTCTGCCATCAGCATATCAGCATTCTAGCCATTGCCGCCTTGAGCATTTCATTTTGTAGTTTCTTTACAAGCCTCTGAAAATTCTGATTTCCATAAGAGGTTATCTCCTGCTGCCAGAGTTGCTCTGGCTAAGGTATACCAGTCTGAAAGAGTAAGCCAAGTATATTAGCCACAGATTCTATGATGGCAGCGGTATAAGGAGCTCTGTGGCCCCTTATTGAAAAACTGTACTTTTAACCTATTTGATGACATTAAAGTGGAAACCCCTATAAAGTGGAAACCTGTATGATGTCACCATGCACCGCCTTGTGCATCTGTTGTTTCAGAGACAGGAAAGGTAGTTACATTGTCTGACTCTGTGTGTTCCTGATAGGTAAGAGAAATCCTGGGGGCAGCCCCTTTAAGGGGTGCCTTGGTGGTGTTCCTTTGAGAAGTCTCAGAGGATTTGTCTGTCTTTAAACTTTCTAATTGGGCAATTAATTCTTGGTGTTCTTTTTCTGAGCAAATTTGTTCCTTAAGGTATTGAATTTTATCCTGTAATTCTTTCTGGGGGTTTAAGACTGGGCAAGCTAGAGGAGGAACCGTGGAAGGAAGTGTATAGGGCAGAGGCCATTGTTTTAATGAAGGCCAGTCTGACACATGATATACTGCTGCTTTGTCCTCCAAGTCCTCCCAATCCTCATCACTAAGGTCATCATCTGTGGATGGTCTGTCCTTAGTGACATTTTTAGTGATGGATACATATATATATATATATAAAAATATATATACATATATATATACATATGTACATACATATATATATATATATATGTATATATATATTTTAGCTCCTAAATCTCTACTCTTGGGATTAGCTCCCAAATCCTTTTTAGAGTGTGTCTTTTTTACACTTTTGTCTTGGGTCTGTGGGTTAGTCTTTTTAATATCTTCAGTATCACTCTCAAATGACATGAGGTGCTTTTCCTCATTGGCATGTTCCTCTGAGTCTTTTTTCTGAGGTTCAAAATTTTTCCAAGGTCAAAGCCACACGGTTTAAGACATTTTTCTCCTTCTTCTATAATATTGGCAACAAGAGGGTCAGTTTGTTTGTGAGAAATTATTTCTTCAATTAAGTTCCAATATGAAAATGCTGTTATGGGGATTTTTTTTTTTCAGATCCAGAAGTCCTATAATAATCATTAACGTGTCTCCTACTCTTTTCCATCATTTCTCGTCTATTGTTGCCTCAGTGGGAAACCATGGACAAACCTCTTTCACAAAAATAAAAACATTTGAGGATATCTTACATTTGAAGCCTAACCTCTCTATCCTGAGTGCCAACTCATGTTGCTTCTTTCTTATCTCATTTGCATGGCTCACTTACCAAGGTCTGGAGACTGCAGGCTCCCATCTGCAGCTTCCTCTTTCTCTTTATCTTCTTTTGATTTGGCTGGCTCTTCCCTGGGGTGGCTTTCCTCACTGAAGCCCTCCTACTGGCCAGCAGGGTCAGTTGACAGTGACCCTGAGGGAGGGGGGAGAATGAGGAGACAAGAGATGTGTGAGTGGAGGCAAGACAGTGATCTGATCAAATGTATGCATGCATGTATGTGTTTATGTGTGTATGTATGCATGTATGCATGAATGTATGTATGCATGCATGTATGAATGTATGTGTATGTACGCATGCATGTATGTGTGTATGTGTGTATGTATGTATGTGAGTATGTATGTATGTATGCATGCATGTGTGTAAGTGTGTATGTATGTATTTATGTATATATGCATGAATGTATGTATGCATGCATGTACAAATGTATGTGTGTGTATGTATGTATGCATGCATGTATGTATGTGTGTATATATATGTGTGTGTGTATGTATGTATGTATGTATGCATGTATATATGTACCACAGGGTTTAAGTAGTGGAGAGATGAGGGAATGGGCTGAAGGGAAGGTTTGAGGGAGGTGGAACGCCCTTCCAAGCTGAATGCAGGTGTTCTGCTATAACATAAGTTGTTATACAATAAGCCTGCAGCCGGGCTCTTCCAGGGTGAGTATGCATCATATATGCTTGACAAGAAAGCAGTCATAGGGGGAAATTACCAGTATGTTAGTATCTAAGAGAGTATTAGGAAAGATGGCTAACTTTGTTCTGGGGTTACTCACATTATGATCCAATATAATTAACTCTTGGATGATTCCTGGGCTCTGTGATCTCTCCCCTTGCCCTGACTCAGCTCTGCAGACACTGCCTGCTGCTCCCATTCACCTGCATCCCACATCTCATCTCTGATTCACAGAAGCACACAAGATCTCTGCACTCATTTCCTGTTCTCCTTTGGTCTTTGTCTGCACTTGTGATGTTCTGCTGCACGACCCCACCATGGTGCTGCTCCTGAACCCAACAGCCACCAGCAGCCCAGGGTTTGGGGTCCTCAGTATCTCTGGGCCCAGGACTCGGGGCTCTTTCCTCCTTGAATGGTTGCTCCAGGCTGAGATAGACTGGACTGATGTTCGGTCCTTCAGCTCTTAGGCTGCATTACCTCTGAGAACCTCTGGTGCTGCTCTTCATTAAAAACAAGCACCTGCTTCTGCCTTCCTTGCCCTGTCTCTTCAGCCATAGTTGCCATATCGGAGCATCCTGGCTCACATGGGTGATGGGAGATGTCATTCTGTATATATGTTTCTCATACTTGTTTAATGAATAAAACACTGTTGGCAATAGGAAAGCAAGACAGGCGGGACTAGGAGGCAAGGAGGAAAGAGGAAGTAGAAGGAGGAGTCAAGATGGAGAGTCTGGAGAGAGCTGGGCACAAACCGGCTCTCTAAGGGTAAGAGTAGACCACGTGGAAATACATAGATTAGCAGAAATGGGTCAATACTTTAGACAGAGCTAGCTGATAAGAACCAAGTAACTGACCAACAGCCTTATATCAAATACAGAGTTTCTGTGCATTAATTGGGGCTGGACTGGTGGCTGGACAAGACAGGCAGCAGGCAGAAAAAATTACTCTTTACATATGGCACCCACGTGGCTAATAACAACTTCCATTTGGCTTTCCTCCCAGCACTGACTGGGGTTGTCTCCATGCTTGGCTTGTGGCTGCTGCTGGACATGGAGGTAGCACCTGACTGTGTGGCCAAGGCTGGCCTCAGACACTTCAGGAGATACTCTCCCTACCCATGTGCCTGGATGACAGGTGTGTGCTACTAAGCTGGCTAGAAAACAGGTTGAATCTAAAACAGGGATCCAAGTTCCTCCCTACTTCAAATAGTGGGGACATCAACATTCAGAGTGTCTTGAATTATGTCTGACAGTGGGGGACTCCATGAAGATACTGTCACCTAGAGGATGTGTCTTTGTTAACAAAACCAGGCAGCATGCAAAGATGTCAGAGGTTACAAACCAGAGTGGGAGTCTGTGGCCATTCAATGGTTGGGTACTCACTTGGCATTGTGAGGGCCCAAGTTCCATTGCACTAAATAAACATATGCTGAGGATATAGCCCAGTATTTGGGTGATTTCCTAACATATGTGAGGATCCGTGCTCCATCTCCATGACTAAACCCCAATACCCACAAAATCCCACCAGGTCCAGGGATCACTGTCAACATTGAAGGACTGAGTGCAATTCTCAGTTCCCCTTCGTGAAAGGAAAGAAACATCTCACCCAAGTTGTCATTCACCCCCATGTGATCCTACCCTGTACACACACACACACACACACACACACACACACACACACACACACTCACACACCACACAGTATACCTGAGATATGAAGAAGCAGGGCAGTTGCTGGTTCACAACTTTAAACCTAGCACCTGGGAGGTGGAGGCAGGTGGATCTCTAGGAGTTACAGGCCACACTGCTCTACAGGCCAGTTCCAGGAGACCCTGACCTTCACAGAAACCCTGTCTGCAAAACAAAGCAAAAGAAAATATTGGGTCTGAAGAGCACTATTTGCCCTTCCAGGGCACAGGAGTTCGTTTCTACTCATACAAAGTGGGAGTCTACCCAGGTTTCTGACTGGAATGTGAATGCGTGGCACTGTGCCACTGTACCCATCCACAGTGGGGACTGCAGCTTCCTACAGATAGGCAAGTCTGGCCTCCAGACCTGGACTTTCAAATGGCCTGTCCTTTCTCACTCAAAGGCAAGATTCTCAGGATGGTGCCTTCCAAGAGGAAGGGAGTGCCACTTAGAACAAAAACTGGTGAGGATTTTCTCTGCAGGTATCAGGCAGGCAAGCACATACCTCTCAGCAAAGGGATTTGTGAGTGGGCATGGCTCCATGCTCCTCTCTAAGCAAGCTATATGTTTGAGTAGCAAGCTGGGAAGACGGTACCATATCACCCCTCACCTAATAGCTTTATGGATCTTCCAGAAGGGAATGAACCTGAAAAACCCCCACTATGCTTATTGTCTGTTTGAGCTGCTCTCATTAATTGCCAAGGTCAAGTTATGAGAAAAGAAGAGGAGGGAACCAGGTGCTGCTCTCATCTGATGCCAACCAAGTCTGCAGCTTGGACTAAAGCAAGGTCAGCAGGATGGTATCCGGGATGCTGAGAGAGTCATAACTGAATTCTTTGTATTCTTTGTGCCCAACCGGAACAACCAACTGTCCTAGGTTAACTACAACTGCTACATTTAGATGAAACAATGAAATCCCTGTAACCATGCTTCTGCTTCTGTAAGCCTGCTTCTTGTCACACCAACCTTATATAAACTGCATATGCTTTACCCAGGCACGCTCTCTCAATCTCCCGAACGGCTGAAGCGTCCATAGGTACCTGTGTGTAAACATTAAATAACCTCTTTTACTTGAATCCAGTGGTCCGGTCTCGTCTCCTGGGGGCAAAGGCCTTCCCTGCTGACAGGCTCCAAACTCTTGGGCTCTGCTGGGGTCTTTCAAATCAAGTGCAGGTTGGCCTTACTGGGACTTCATATGGGGAATGCCCTTAAGATGCCCCACCTTTCTGTTGAGCTAGCATCCTGCCCAATCAGCATCCCAAGGACCCCAAAGTCTGAGAGCAATGAGGGGTGTTTCCAAAGAGGCGAGTGGGACGAGCATCAGGGAGCAGTGAGGAGTCTGTGAAGTCCGCTGTTGCAGTGAGTTCTATTACAGTTCTCATGTCTGCAAGTAGTTTTTTAGATTTAATGAAGCATTGCTCTGTATACAGTCCTGTATCCTTCCTTGTGTATGTGACCTTTTTTTTTTTTTTTTTTTTTTCAATCTATTCACAGTACTCCTGGTAGCCCAAACCAAGACAATGATGATGCAGATTGCAACAGGCTTGGCAAAGGCAAAATTGAGAAAAACCCTCTTAGGAGAGGCAAGGAATTTTTTTTTAAAGAGGAAAATGAAGAAGGGGTTGAGGAAGTGGCAGAAAAGTTGCTGTGTATTTAGCCAACAACACAGGTCATGTGCTTTGGTGAAGAGTGTGCCTTTGCAGGTCTGGGTGGGAGAGGGGACACAAAAGTGGAGACTAAAACTGTCTTGCCATGGCAAATTTCAGGGCATATTGCAGACATGTTTCTTCCCATTGACTGTTTAATTCTTGTCAAGCTGTGCCTATAATACATCTGATTTCTGATACTGTAGGTGAGTCAGAGTGTAAATATGTAGAGGTTGTGACCCAGTATGTTCTTAGATGAGTGACAAACCAGAGATATTTAACACTCAGCACCTAAAGCAGTGGGGTAGAGGTTTTGGCTAATCTGTATTTCTCTGACTTGTTGTTTTTGCACTGCTGGGGCTTAAACCAGGGGTTTGTGATTGTTATGTAAGTGCTCTCCCACAAGCCTATATTCCCAGGCTTCCACAGGAATTTTATAAACTTATTTTCAAATAAAGAATCTGGAGACTTTTGCTCTGCAAGTTTGGGGATTTGAGACATGGACACATTGGCTCATATATTTCAATGCTTGGTCCCTCATTGTGCAAGTGTTTGGGAAAATGTGACCTTGCCCTGGCCCCACCAGGAACCCTGAGGAGGGGAGTGAATATGAGGGAACAAGAGACCCAAGAGATGGAGACAAGATGGTATTCTGATTAAGTCTCATTTATTGAATATAACCACAGGGTTTAAGTAGTGGAGAAATGAGGGAATGGGCCAAAGGGAGGATATGGGGGAGACATAATGTCCTTCTAAGCAGGATGCAAGTGTTCTGTGATAAGATAAGTTGCTATACAATAAGTCTGTAGCAGGTCTCTTTCAGGGTCAGGCTGCTTCATATGCTTAACAGGATAACTGTCATAGGGGAATGGAAAGTTACCATTATGTTAGTATCTAAAAGAGTAGTAGGAAAGATGGCTGTTAAAATGCTAACTTTGCTCTGGTAGTCCCCACATGACCTTGGGGGAGAAGTGTCCTTGGGAGTAGGCTTTGAGGTTTCAAATGCCCATGTCATTCTCAGTTTCTTCCATCTGCCTTCTGCTGTGAACAAAGGAGATACAAGCTTTCAGGTACTGCTCCCCCACATGCCTATCTACTGTCATTCTCACAACCATGATGGTCATGGAACCATGAGCCCAGAATTAAATAGTTTATAAGTTACATTGTTGCCAATGTCTTACCAGAGCAACAGAAAAGAAACTAAGGCAGCAAGCAAAGGCACTTACCACCCAGCTTTAAGTCCTAAGTTTGATTCCTAAAACTCCAAGGTGGAAGAAGATAACCAAGTCTCACAAAACGTGCTCCATGACATACATGCACCTATACATTTGTAAACACATGCATTAAATGAATAATTTTAAACAAGAAATGTCTTACAGCATTCAGAAAATTAGAATGTTGAGGACTAACCTTTAAATAATTGACCTTTTGATCTTAGAAAAAAAACATATATGTACATACAAATGATTTATCCTGATTTCTCAGTAATATCAGTAGTTTTTAGTATATGAATCTTTATCTGCTCAGCACATTAATCTTTATTAATTATATTGTCATAAAGTATAGTTTTAAATTCTGTTTATACATTTGTGTATTTCAATGATGTCTGGTTGTATCTTATGTTCCAATGACATCTCCATGAATATGATCAACATGGATGATCAAAAGTGAATGGTTGTCATGTCTCTCACCTCATATATTTACTATTTTCCTGTTGTCGTAGCATCATCAACGTACCGTGCTATTTTAAAGTCTTCAGTCAGGTCTTGTAATCTTATTGTTCTATGTGATATGGGATATTAGAAGTGATTCCTCCTGTTTAGCTGTAAGTTTTCCAGTCATCCCTTTTTATTTTCCTCTGAGATCTCCTAACCACCATTACTTTGTTCTAAATGGAAATTTTTGCAGAGGCTAGTTTTGTTGATATCCTGAAAATATGTTATTTCTTTAAGTTCTAGGAATTAAACCATCAGCCTTATCCATGCTAAATAAATACTCTACCACTGAGTAACACCTGTAGTTTTTAGTTTTTGAGAGGGTCTCAGTAGGTTGCCCAGACAATCTCCCTGGTTCCACTTCAGTCCCTTCCCTTTGCAAGGTTTGTGATCATGACCATTATTGCTGACAATCCCTTATCTTATATATTGTGAACAAAAGATTCTCATCTGTTTTGGCATTAGTGGTGTCAGATAAAAATGTAAGGTGATATCTCTTGTTCCATCTTGGATGAAAGCAGACTACAATGGAGTCTCAGCAAATGCTGTAGATTGGGTAGACTGTTCTTCACCTTCTGCCTGAAACCTGTTGCTCATAGATTTCTAAATATAGCCATCTGTTCCTCAGGAAAGTCTTCCCTGGGTCTACTGTAGATCTGTTTCCCTTCATTCACGTGACTTCATAAAGTTATTTTACTTTGTCTCTCTATTAACATAAACATGGGCAGAATCTCATCCATTGTGCCTGAAGAGTCAGAAAAGTGTGTTCCATGTTGTCATGGTTTGTTCTGTGGGATGAACTATAGACACAGGGACCACTGATGCAGCTGGTGAGCATGAGGCTGGGGGGGGGGGGGAGAGGGCAACAAGGCAGCCTTGGTGACACTGAGACATCCTGGAGGCCTTGAGGTGAAAGGGTGGCACTGACAAAAGTGTGTGACTTTGATGTAGCTAGGTGTGATATTAAAGTAGCATGTGGGATACTGAGGAACTCTGTAGAGCCCCCACTACAATCTGTTCCACTAATCAGGTGAAGGCTTAGAGAGTGAAAAAAGAGGAATTCTGATGCTGAGTGCCCTTCATTGGCGGGACTCATAGCACAGTGGAAAACAACAGGGTCGAGAGTTTCCGGGCTTAGCTCCTCCCCAGCAGATGTGTGTTAGCAAAACAGGAAGAGAACCAATAACAACTGGGGGGGGGGGCAAGATGTTCCAGCAGGCAACTTCAGGCTTGTTCAAGGTGCCTTGGGGATCTATGCAGGACCCTAGAGAACTCCGGGGAGACATTAAATCTTTTGGAACATAAAGAGGGGGAGGGATTAATTAGCCAGGAGGAATGACGAATCAGTGAGTGGCATAAGGCCGGTAGTGGGACACCTAATAAGAAAGGGGTATATTTTGCGGCAGCAGGGGACAAGGGGACACTGAGGCAGGAGGGATATACCCAGGCAGCTAGTGGTGGGACACTAAGCAGTTCGTGGTCCCTCAGTTCACATCAGTGTTGGTCAGCTCTTCTCTTGCATGCACCATTGAGTTACAGTGAGGCAGTCTGGAGACAATGAGAAGGTAGAAGGTGGGACATTGATGCAGCCAAAGCCAAAGCATCGTATGGGGGACACCTGGACACCGAGGCAGCCAGGAGAACACCCAGGCAGCCTGAGACATACTGAGGTAGCTGGCAGAGAGAACATTACTGTCACACTGAAGTGGCCTCAAGAACTCTGAGGGACTTGAGAGGAATGCCAAGGTAGCCTGGGGTCCATTATGTGAGGTGTGTGCAGGATTGGGACACATTGAGGCAGCTTGAGGGCAAATGTGGCAATTAGAGAAGACACCAAGGCATTTGGGGGGAGACACTATGAAATACCATGACAGCCTGGGAGACACTGAGGCAGCCAAGGGATCACCAGGGTAGCTGATGGGCACTGAATCAGCTGTGGAGAAACTGAGGCAGCTGGGAGAGACGCAAGGGAGTCGGGGGTTTGGAGATCCAAAGCAGCTGAGGGGGCACAAATTCAGTCTGGGGGACACCGAGGGAGACACACCAAAGCTGCAAGGCACTCAGGTGAGGTGGGGGAGGGGACAGTATGTGTGGGGGAACAGTTCTACAATAGGGGGAGGGGACACCCATGCAGCCCAGGGAAACTTATGCAGATGGTAGTTGCTGCAGCAAAAGTGGGGATTGGAGGCACTGAGGCACTAAGGATAGCAAACTGAGGCAGCCTGAATGACATTGAGGAAGCCCTGGGTCAGGGAGCATTGTAGGAGTCTAAAAGAGTCACTGTATCAAGGAAAAACTTTAGAACAGAACAGTTGTTTTGTTAACAGATGTTAATGGAAATCAGTGATTGTTGAGAATCAGTGGTTGTTTTCTGTAATTTATAGAGTTGTTTTTCTGGAGCATCTTTACAGCCTTTGCACTGCCTTTGGTCATAGATGGTTCTTGCACACCTGAAGCTGTTGGATTACTGGGTACTGCCAATGGTATACTAAGGACTAAAGTCACAGGGCCATGATGTTTATAAAATCGGGCAGATTAGATTAGGGGCTTTTTCATGAAGAACTTTTTCACCCAAAAAAACAACTGTGTAACTGTGAGGGGAAATTAATAACTAAAAGGTATGGAACTCATGGCAAGAAGGGAAAACTAGAAAAAACAAGAGTTCCTGCCAATGACTAGAGAGTGCTGAGCTCTTGTGCTGTTCTCAGGAAACAAAAGAACAAAGGAGGAGCTCACCACCAACTGTGCAGACATGCACCCTGCCCCCCAGTATTTTAAGGAACTGGCCACTGAGCTCTCAGGTCCTAGAGAAATAAACCTCCCTAACCTTGCAGGTGCACTAAACAATCCCACCTTGTAAAAAGTTTGTACTTTATGAAATCTCTGTAACCTTGGAAACCTTATGGGCTGAGACTAGCAATCTCAAGCCACCCTTTCCCTTTAAAAAATGCTTCACAAGTGTAAGCGGGCACCTTACTCTTCTGATAGAGTGAGGTCCCAGATGGTTTGGTTCTTAGCAATAAAAACTCTTTGCTTTTGCAGTTGGGAGTCACTTCCTTGGAGGTTGAGGAAACCCGTTGGCACAACAGTAACATTCAATAAACATGCCTTTGTATTGCTTCTCCAGGTGTAGCCCTTTAGAAGCTGAACTTTCCTGCTGCCATCCCGGCCTAAAGACTTCATTTTGGAGTGACATCTTTCTTCAACCAACTCAGGGCACTGAAGCAGCTGGGCGTGCTCTGTGGCAGCCAGAGGTACACGATGGCAGTGGAAGGGGCACACAGAGGCAGATGGGTACACTGAAGTAATTGTGGCCAGACTGTGATTCAGAAGCATAGCGGGACACCAGGACCCCCTGGGTGATACTCAGGCAGTTGGTGGAGACACCATGTCAGCCAATGGGATACTGAGACAGTGGGGGGGGGGCACTTCGCTGCCTGGGTGACCCCAAACAACCAGTTGCAGGGAGAAAATGAGGCAGCCTAGGGGACACAGAGGCAGAAGGGAATACAGCAAAGCAGTATGGGGGACCCTGACACAGCTGGGTGGAAGCTCAGACAGGCACTTGGGACCACAAGGCAAATGGGGTGTGGGTGAGCGTAGGACATGTGAACATTTCAGCACCTGAGGATACTCTGAGGCATTCATAGGAGACACAATGGTATCCTTGGTTCAACTGACATAGCCAGGGAGACAAGTCTGTAGTAGGGGACACAGAGGCAGCCTGGGGGAAACTGTGGAAGCTTAGGGGTGGGAACACTGAGGCAGACAAGGGGGGACATCTGGCAGACCTTGGCACCCTGAGCCCTCCATGGGACACCAAAGTAGTATGAGGAGACACTGAGGAATTATGGAGGGACACCCTCAACAGACCTGGTGAAGACACATAGGCAGCCAGTGGGATACCCAGGTAGTCAGTGGCATATTGAGGCAGTCATGGGTTATGTATTGAGGCAACTGGGGTACAGCAAAGCAGCATGTGGGGGACACTGAATAATCCAGTTGAATATCATGGAAGAGTTGCGGGGAGTGCACACCCAGGCTTGTGGTGGGAAAATGAAGCAGGGTGGGAACTTTCGGGTAGCTTGGGTGTGGTGATTGTAGCAGGTGGTAGAACAAGGAGTCAACATCACAGTAACCAAGACATCTCAGAGGGTTGGGACTCTAAGGTATGCTGGGTTTTTCCCAGGGAGCTGGGGGACTTGAGGGTGTCTGGGGAGCAATGAGATTGCAGGCAGACACTGAGGCTGTGGGCACACGTGATGGTGCTGGTGGTGGTGACACAGCCTGGAGAACACTAGGAAGCCAAATAGTTGAAACATGAAAGAAGTCAGATGGGTCACACTGATGCAGATTGGGGAACACTAAAGTAGCCAGTGGGGTACTGAGTGTCTGAGGAATAATGCTGGGAGTCCACAGAGGCTGCGATGGTGACACAGAGGCAGACTTGTTGGGGACATTGAAGCAGCCTTGGTGAAATTATGACAATCCTGTGTTGTGGAACACTAAGACACCTGGGGGGGGGTGTTGAGCAGGGGCTATGGAGATAGGTGGGACACTAAGACTTTAGGGCCAACCTCCAAGGCAGCCAAGGGTGGAGTTAGGGATAGGATGTCAAAGTAACCAGGGAGACACTGAAACAGCATGGCAGGAGACTGAGGCATCCAGGGAAACCAGGTATTTGGGGAGACAGTAAGGCAGACTGGGAAACTTCCATGGAACCAGCATGAGTCTGAGGCAATATTGGGTGGGGATACTGGGCCTGCCAGGGGGTTGTGGGATGAGGCAGCCTGGGTGACCTTAAGGCAGTCTGGGGGGACACAGAGATGGAGATCACTGGGGAAATCTACTGTGGCATGTGTGTGTGTGTATGTGTGTGTGTGTGTGTGTGTGTGTGTGTGTGTTTAGGGCATGTGGGGTGGGGAGGATGGGGTGGGCATGGAGACAGCCTGGAGTGGGACACTGATGCTGCCTGTGGTACTCTGAGGTAGTCTGTGGGACACTGAGGTACCTGAAGGAAGACCAAGGCAGGCTGGGGTTCACTGAAGCACCAGTGTGGGTGGTGTATGGGGGAACTTGGTAGAAGTGGAGGGGTAACACTGAGGAGTCCAGGGGGGACATTGAGGCAACACAGCCTATATAGACTCTGTCCTGTTGTTACTAGTAGTAACTCTAATGTGACTTTCTGCTTGGCCATAGGTGTGAAAGCACCCATTGAGGGATTCATGAGAACTGATATCCTACTAAAAGAAGTCCCTTTTCTTACTTGTGCAGTTTCTTGAGATTTTGGTCAAGATTTAGAGTCCTTCTGTTATCTCTTTAATAGTGTTTCCAATAGAATGTGCTCTGTATTGCTTCCATTCTTACCTTCAAAGGGGATATTAACTGGTTCACACATATTGGATACTTGTGAACAGGAGCAAATTCTCTGGCCTGAGTTCTGATTCCAGTTCATATACCATGGGATCACCTAATTTTGGCATAAATTCATTGTTTGCAGAGGATGTGTTTTGGTTTTGGTATTGGATTGTTTTGTTTTCGAGAATGCTTTCCTCTTTGAGAAAGCACTGGCTGTCCTGGAACTCACTCTGTAGTCCAGACTGCTCTTGAACTCACAAAGTTCTACCTGCTGTGGCCTACCTAGTATTGGGATTAAAGGTCTATGCCAATTGAGGATGTGTTCTGAAGCAGGGGCTGCCTCTGGGTTTTGAGAGATTCTGGGTTCTTAATATGGGGGACAAGGTACTGGAATCTTGTTTCTGAACTTGTCTGTGACACCTAAAACAAAAGTATTTTAGATTCAGAATCTTCTGAGAGAAATTGTGTGTGGACAACAACTCAAAGAAAATTCGTCAGTCAACTATCAATGTTTACTGTATTTATCAATATTATTTCTTTAAGAGCAAAAGTATATGAGAGAAGAGTATGGAAGAAACTTCTAAATGGTAACATTTTGTAAGTCATTGCATGTTGAAATGTCTCTGCAATTAGCTTAAAAATAGTTCACATGTAACTATTTAAAGAGTAGTTTTTTGAGTTATAAAAATGTTTATTTTTGTGTTTGCTAGTCCTTGGGGGGGTTCTTTTATTTCACATGGATTCCATTTCATCAGCCCATTTTCAGATAGTTTTCTCTTTTGTCATCTTTTTGTGAATATTGTTTAATGGAACTTTTATCTTTTGTTTTTAAGTGGAGCATTGCGAGACTTGCTTCAAATATATCACATATTCTTGGGGTTTGGCTTTCAAGACAGTTTGAGAATTGTGCTGCATGCCATCCCATCCATGCTGCTGCTTTGTATGTCACTGTATTGCACTTAATTTAAAAGGCGTCACAATGACAGTAAGTAGTAAAATACCTTTCAATATATTCAATTCTTTATTTTCACATGCTCCCTTAGTTTTATTTGTGAATAGACTGACTAAAGATTTTGGGGCCAGAGAAATAGCTCAGCAGTTAAAAGGGCATGAAATTTGTACTTCATTTCCATCATATTGAATAATTTATTGGTGCAAAGAACAGCATATAAATAATGTTAGTAAATATGTTGGAAAGAAGAAAGATGGGTGTACAGCAATGATAGTCACTCAACAGCAGCCTATTGAACTAATATGTGGGAATACAATAATAGTGTCTATACTGGAAGATACTGTTATGCATGACTTTTTGGCAGTAGAAGAAAAGGACATTTCACTGGTCTCTGTTCCAATAGTTCAGAGTTCATCCCAGTGCTATATTTGTGTTGTCATGACTCTTACTGATGACTTCCAATAGGTGAAGCTATCCTGAGTGAGATGTCATTACTGATATCTTCTCCTCACCAATGTGTTAGTAGAACAAGGAAAGCCTTTCATAACTTGGCCAAAGGAGATGTGTTTGAAGTCTTCAACTATCCTGTATATTTATATATTTACTCTATGGCTATAGTAAAACAATTTGAGAGTATTTAGTTCTTTGGTTGAAAAAAATATATCATGCATCATTTGTGTAAAAATACTTGTTTTCATGTTTTAGTACTAGCTTCCATAACTGAAAAATGAACATGAAAAAATGAATTCGCTATTTGTACATTTATCATTAGCTCACTCAGTGGAGGTCACTGTGTATATCCAAGGTCAGTTCCCCATCTGTGTGGTGACTCAGCTGGTATGTTTGTACAGAAGTTGAAACAGGCAAGGAAGCCCTTGAACTCGGTTTGGCAGTACACCTCCATGCCAAACTGCTGGCCAAATATTGTCATTGCAACTTAAAGTTAAGAAGATAAGAGGCAGAGATGATTTTCTGAGGATTTAACTTTAGATAAATTACTGGATACTGTTGCATTTTAAGCTAGTAAATAAATTAATTAAAACAATTTTTAAAATAACTTGTTAACTACTGCAACAACAATGGTGGATAATATTGTCATCCAGGAATTTAAAAATGTTTTTGCTTCTACTATGAATGGAATTTTTAAAAAATTATATGACATACATGGGATGAATACAATCTTTGCCATATTTGCTATTAGAATGGTTATCCATATTATATCTTTAAAGAAATGATTTGACCCCCTACACCGCTCGAACTCCCCAGGTTGACTCCTGATCCTGCTGCTCCTGTCTCTGGTCCCCATCGAGAGCACCCTTGGAGCTCTGATACACCCCCACATCCCCACCACCAGCCTACCACCCCCTACCCTGTGACCTACCCCACCCATGGTCCTGCCACTCTGGTTGAGCACTGGGACAGAGGGTGGAGCCAACCCTCCACCCTACTTCGGAGACTTCTCTGAGCAACTCTGAACAAAGAAGACCTGACTATCCACATGGGACCACCCCTAATTTCCAACGGCTGGGTCTCTGACCCTGCCTCCAGTCCTCTGCTAGAGTCCTGGGCCCCTCCCAGAGATCCGCCTATCTCTGCAGGTCCACTCTGAGTTCCTGTGAGCAAGATACTTGACCCACAAATCCTAGCCTCTGCCAAAGAATGAGGTCTCAACTGGAGAGCACCAGTTTCCAGTGAGATCCAACTATCCTGCAAAACCTTCTCAACTTCCAGCTCAGTCCTTGTCCTCTTCTACCAGCTATTGCCCAGAGCTACTGGCCAGAGCTATTGGCCAGAGCTACTGGCCAGAGGACCACTGTGAGTACCTGCTGGCATCTTCTTCAGGATCCTCATCCTTGACCCCATCCCTGGATCCATGTCTGCAGAGATACCTCATAGAGAGCTTGGACCACACAGAGCTACAGATATTGAGTCTCAGACCCACATAAGCCCATCCGGGAAGTACCATAGAGAGAGGGGGGAGACACCACCAACACCTACTGGAAGAAGCTATGGGAAGAAGGCAATACAAGAGAACACCTAACAACAGAATGACAAACATGACACCACCAAAATTTAGGGAATCTACACCAACTAGAATGGAACACAACAACAAAGCAGAGGAAGCAGAAGGGTGCGACTTAAAAATCACCATCATAAAAATGATAGAGACCCTCAAAGAAGATGTGAGAAAATCCCTTAAAGAAATGGAGGTAAAAACAAACAAAAAGTAGAAGAAATGAAAAAATTCCTTAAGGAAAGTACAGAAATCCAAGAAAAAACAATTAATGAGGTGAAGGAAAGAGTTCAAGACTTGAAAACTGAAATAGAGAAAGTAAAGGCAACACAATAAACTCTACCAGGGAACTCCTAAAGCTTATAAACACCTTCAGCAAACTAGCAGAACACAAGATAAACTCAAAAAAATCAGTAGCCCTCCTTTTTTCAGACGACAAAGAGACAGAGAAAGAAATCATAGAAACATCACCCTTTACAATAGCCACAAGCAACATAAACTATCTTGGTGTAAACGCTTACCAAATAAGTAAAAGACCTATATAATAAGAACTTTGTGACTCTAAAGAAAGAAATTAAAGAAGATACCAGAAAATGGACAGATCTCCCATGCTCTTGGTTAGGTAGGATAAACATAGTAAAAATGGCAATCTTACCAAAAGCAATCTACAGATTCAATGCAATCCCCATTAAAATCCCACCACAATTCTTCATCGACCTTGAAAGGATAATAATCAACTTTATATGGAACAACAAAAGATCCAGAATATCCAAAACAACCCTATACAATAAAAGGACTTCAGGAGGCATCACCATTCCTGACTTTAAGCTCTACTACAGAGCTATAGTTCTGAAAACAGCCTGGTATTGGCATAAAAATAGACAGGTAGAGCAATGGAATCAAATTGAAAATCCTGATATTAATCCACACACCTATGAACACCTGAGTTTTGACAAAATAGCTAAAATTATACAATGCAGCGAGGACAGCATCTTCAAAAAATGGTGCTGGCACAATTGGATGATGGTGTGTAGAAGACTGCATATAGACAGACCCATGTCTGTCGCCATGCACAAAACTCAAGTCCAAATGGATCAAAGACCTCAACATCAATCCAGCCACATTGCACCTCTTAGAAGAGAAAGTAGGAGGTACCCTTGAATAAATTGGTATAGGAGACCGCTTCTTGAACATAATTCCAGGGGTACAGACACTGAGAGAAACAATTAATAAATGGGACCTCTTCAAACTTAGAAGCTTCTGTAAGGCAAAGGACACAGTGGACAAGACCAAACGGCAGCCCACAGACTGGGAAAAGATTTTCACCAATCCTATATCTGACAAAGGGTTGATCTCCAAAATATACAAAGAAATCGGGAAACTAGTCATCAAAACACCAAATAACCAAATTAAAAAATGGGGTACAGAACTGAAGAAAGAATTCTCAATGGAGGAAATCAAAAAGGCTGAAAGACACTTAAGAAAATGCTCCACATCCTTACATATCAGGGCATTGCAAATCAAAACAACTTTGAAATACCATCATACCCCTTCCAGAATGGCTAAAATTATAAACACCAGTGATGACTTATGTTGGAGAAGATGTGGAGAAAGTGGAACACTCCTCCACTGCTGATGGGAGTGCAAACTCATACAGTCATTTTGGAGATCAGTATGGCAGTTTCTCAGGAAAATGGGAATTAGTTTACCACAGGACCCAGCAATCCCCCCTCTTAGGTATAAACAGACAGGATTCACATCCATGCAACAAAGACACCTGTTCAACTATGTTCATAGCAGCACTATTTGTAATAGCAAGAACCTGGAAGCAAACTAGATGCCCCTCAATTGAAGAATGGTTAATGAAGATGTGGCATCTTCATTATCTACAAATCTACACAATGGAATACTACTCTGCAGAAAAAAAATAATGGTATCTTGAAATTTGCAGGCAAGTGGATGGCACATGAACAAACCATCCTGAATGAGGTAACCCAGTCACAAAAAGAGGAACACAGTATGTACTCACTCATATATGGATTTTAGACTTAGATCAAAGGAACACCATCCTATAATTCACATCACCATTAGGAACTAGGATACAAGGCATATTCTAAGAGATTCATATAAAGTCCCACACAGAACTATGAAGGGACAAGTCCCCCAGAGATCAGGTGAAGTGGGGGGGGCAGCGAATGGAGAGAGATTTAGGAGAAAATGAGGGGGAGGAAAGGAAAACATGTGCGACCAGGAAGATTGAGCCTGGTTGGGAATAGAAGACAGGAAAGAGAGAGAGAGAGACAGAGACATAGAGAGAACATAAAAGAGGGAGTCAATTTTGGTTTGAAGATAAAATTAAACACAAAGAATGGTCTAGAGAACTACAAGACTGCTCCCAGCTAACAATCTGAGCTTCCTTGGAAAGGCTATCATAAATGCCCTTCCAGGAGATTGAGATCAACAACTAATTTCTCCATTGAGCCCTCAACTAATGCTTGTTGAAAACAGGATCAAACACCCATACATAAACACTGAGTCGAACTAGAACCCAGATGCAGATGGAGAGGTCAAGACCATGCGGCTGAAACACATACAGACAGCTTACATGAACCAGGATGAGCTAATGGCCACTAGACTGATAGCTGGAAAGCCAGTATGGGATTGACTCAGGGCCCCCTGAATATGGGTCTCAGACAGAAGGACTGAGCAGTCTATGAGACTTCAGACAGTGGAGCCAGCATGTATCCCTGGTGCACAAAAGGACTTTGCAGACATATGCCCCATGGAGGGATAACTGTCTTAATCTAGACACAGGAGAGAAGCCCTAGTCCCTACTTCACATGACCTATCAGATCTACATGACCCCAACTGGATGGCATTCACCTACATATGGAATTGTGGTGGGGGGATGGGAGGGGAGGGTGGTTAGAGTGCATGTGAGAGGGCAGAGAGGGTTAAAGAGAGGGAAGGAGGGAGGGAGGCATTAAAGGAGGAAGGGAGGCATGGAGGGAGACAGAACTGGGATGGACATATAAAATAATAAATTAAATTAAAAAAAAATGCTTTGACTCCAAAATTTAAGTTGAAGGACAAATTACTGGGGAAAAGAATTTCTATTTTTGTTTCCACAGAAAATGAAAAGATGTGGATTCCTTCCAAACTAATGTGGTTTGGTCACGCCAGACCACGTGAATTCCCCATGACAGCGCCCCATACCAATAGGAAGTAGTTTGGAAAGAACGATTCCCAAATTCCCACATATTGTGTATAAATGTTTGTTACCATTTAATATAACTTTGTTATATAAAATAAAGTAAAAAAAGAAATGATTTGATAATAGAGCTAAGAGTGAAGAACTTATAGATATTAATGTTTGGTATTTATATAGATTTTGGTTTATTGATACAAATTTAAGGTCATTTTTAGATGTACATTTCTATTCTTATTTAGGAATTGTATTTATACAGCTCATTTAAAAGTGTAACGTACAGTTAAATACAGATTATAGAAGGTAATCTATAATAGTCAAGTATTCTAGAAATACAGAGATATGCTTCAAATCTTTCAAAAACCTGCAAATGTGTCATTTAATTTTTTTTTTTTTTTTTTTTTTTTTTTTTTTTAGTGTTTTTCATGACAATACGACACAACTGCTCCTGGCAAGACTAATTACTTCAGACAGAAAGATGGGAATTGAAGTAACTCAATATGGAATTTGCTGTTAATGGGGCAAGACTAGCCATTTGGGCAAGAACCTGCTCTTGCCTGGGCTGTTTGACTGTATGCTGTATAAACTGGACATGCAGGTTCCACAGGAAAGTGATGGGAAACAGAGACCTGTACATGTGACTCATATTGTAAGTTTTATTGAGGGGGAGGAAAGAGAGGTGATGTAAAGAGACACAGAGACAGAGAGAGGATAGAAGAGAAAAAGATAGGAAAAGGCCTATCTGCCCCTTCAGAGGAACAGTGGGAAAGAGAGAAAGGGAGTGGGTGGAATCTTTCTTTTAAAGGGCCAGGCTACATACACCTGCCATGTTCAGATGGGTCAGAGGCAGGGACAGGTTTGCTTGGATTGCAACAGTGTAGGCATGCACCCACCAAATACATGCTCAATGCCTTGAACATATTTCAAGGCTATACAAATATTACTCCTGAAGAGGGAAGAAGAGAAACCAGCCAACTTCAAATGCTTTCACTATGCACAAGGGAAGCATTACTCACCTATTCTTATTGCCCTGGGCTGAGTGAACAATTCCAGTCATAAGAACACTAAGTCCTTACCTCTGTTCTGTTGGCATATTGCTCAACACCATGGCTTTATGTTTTCTCTACTCTGTGCACAGCATAGCTGAAAATATAATATCATGTTACAAGCCCTATCACAGAACTGCAGGACTTCCTTCAAGAAAGATCATTTTCTTAGAAATATTCATGTGCAACTTGACACTCAAACTTCTGAAACCCAGAGAATCAATAATCAGTATCCACATGCAAAGTTCCGCAATGACACTCTGGAAAGAGGGTAAAGAATGCTTCAAGAGCATAGAACTGCCATACCAGATCATAGCCAAGATGCTGGGAGATGCTTAGCCTAGACAATCAAGTATACATGACCAACATTTTGATATTTTTGGAGAAGGCTTCTGCCTTTGTTAGCCTCAGTTGATAACTTGTATTTTGTGACAAGACTGTTTCTGAAATGCAACACACAAGTCACCTCACTCTACATAGGGAACCCACAACAGACCAAAGAATAATGGTTAATGCCAAAGACCAATTTGGTGAACCGATGAGTTTTATTGGCGTTACTTTTAGGAATGTGGTCCAGGAGAAACTTATAGGAGTAGATATGATTCAAAGACATATGAATCACCAAAGCCCATCATGCCATAGATGACACTTCACTGAAGCTAGGGACCTGGAACACACAGCACAGCCTGCAGGTAGTTCAACCGGTTGCAGAGTATCCTTTCTGACTCATAATGGGACCTGCCCTGTAGGAGCTTTCTTTTGAAATGGTGGGACAGGTGCTTGTCAACTAAGACAGCAGGTAGTTTTGATTGTCATCCTTGTTACTCATGGAATTATTAGTAATACTGACTAGTCTGTTTTGGGAGTAGAAAAAGTAGTGGTTTTAGACTGGCTTGTGAAAAAGAATGTGTGTGTGTGTGTGTGTGTGTGTATGTGTTTGTGTGTGTGTCCACACAAGTATCTGTGGTAAGTGTAAGTAGGCATGGCAAGAAATTAGAGAGCACAGCCACTCTCTGTGAAAAGAAATAGCAGTTTTAAGAAAAACAAACAAAAGCCTCCCAGGCCCCTCAAAGTAAAGAGCAGTATCTAGCTATAAATGGTTGTTAATAGATAGGGTTAGGTGATGGTTAGGGGTTAGGGTTAGTTTACAGAGTTAGAGGGTTATGGTTAAGGTTAGGCAAGTGTTAAGGGTTAGTGTTAGAGGGTTATGGTTAGGATAAGGACTCAGGGTTAGCATTAAAGGGTTGGGGTTAGGGTTTGTGGCTAGCATTAGAGTTAGGGCCTAGTATTTGGGTTAGGGGCCCCTTTATCATTGAAGGATTAGGATTATGGCTCAGGCTTAGGGTTAATGGCTATGCTTAGGTTTAGGTGTTGGGGTTACAGTTTGAGGGATAGTGTTATGGTTAGAGGGTTAAGTAAAAGATTGGGGGTAGTGTTAGTAATAGGCCTTTGATGCTAATAACTGCATAAGGAATCCTTTTGCCCTAATAGGGAAGCATCAAAGAAGTTTAGCCACTGTTTCAAAGGAGGACAGCATTAACAAGTTGATGTAACATCCTCCCAGTCCTTAACCCAACTGATTCTATGATGGAAGTGTCATTCAGACTATAAAATTCAGTATGTAGACAGCACCACCAACCCAAATGAAAACAAATATCTGACCCATCAAAGTTCATAGTCCTGGGAAAGTCTCTATATATAAAAACCTTACTTTTGGCTTTTGAAGTAATACTACTGGCTAACTGTTCTTCTTAACTGAAGTATGTCAACCCAGGACATGATTTTTGTACTTAAAACTCATCCCTAAAAGGCTCAGTGCTACGCCAGGATCCTGAACACCCAGTGTACTTGCCAACCAGGTGATAAAGTCTTTCTATTGGCTTAAACACATGTCTGAGCGTTCTTCTCTAGTCAATACCCCACAACAATTAATACATAGAATTAATTTTCACAGGCTCATTCCTCAATAATTAGATTAGTGGCAAAAGTCAGCAGTCATAGAAAGGGATATAAAACTATTTTTCCTAGGTTCTACTATATCATAGTTGTTTTGTTTTGCCTTGTGGCAGATTAAATTTTCTGAGTGTTTAAGTAGAAAGAACCACTTTTACCTCCAAAAGAATTCAACATTTGTTCTTCCTTTGAGGCATAAATGTGAAAGTTTGGGGGTTTTGTTTGCTTGTAGTGTTTTTTTTTCTTTTGTTTTTTGGCTTATAAAAGTCCCATTGACCATTAATACACTGGAAATTAGATGTGATAAGTAATCGAATATATTTGTCACACTGACTCACAAAGAAAAAGTGATCTATTTTTAAAAAATTGTTTTGGACAGAGAGGCTTCCTAATTTAAAGTGTTCCCATTCCTTTCTGTTCAAGACACTAATCAGACCTGGCATGTTGGCTCACACCCCGTTGATCCCAGTACTCAGAAGACAGGTGGATCTCTGAGTTTGACGCTAGCCTTGTCCACAGAGTATGTACCAGGACTGCCAGAGCTACAAAGAGAAACCTTGTCTTGAAAAAACAAAAACAAAACAAAAACCCAAGAGCCCCAAAATCATATAGTCCCATCATCTTACAGTGTTATTTATCTGTTAAACCATATTGCTACATATAACCTAAAGTGTGTTCTTTTTAAAGCTCACTAGAAAACAGAAAGAAGCAAAGCTGTCACAGTTAGTGCAAAGGTGGAAGAAGGGCCTCAGCACCACCAGAGACTTCTTTTTATGCCTACCCATATTCCCCAACACACACAATGGCAACCTTGTCTACAGTAGTTTGCAGGAGCTCCCTACTCAACAGGATGTTGTGTGTTGTTGTAGAAGTCCTCTACTGGGAAAACAAAGGCTGTTATAGAACTCTTCACATTCATGTCTGTTGCCAGACAAGGCCACAGTCCAAGAATAGTGGAATAGACCACAGTGGTTGAGAAATTGTTACAAGATTTGCTTGCATCTGGTGGATTATAGGGTATGAGTGACTGGAGATTGGGGTGAAATTTGCTTATTTGCAGGGAAAGTGTTGGATGGTCCCTTCCCATCTTCTCAATTCAGATAGCAGAGTTCGAAAGGGGCCACCTGGGGAGATAGATGGTCATTACTTTTAGTTGGCAGACATAGTGGACCAAGGGAGAATAATGTAAGTTGAGAAGCTGTTTTGGTGTGGAGAAGGGCTGGGTTTCTGGAAAGAGGGAAAATGTGTATATGTGTGAGAGGTACTATATGCATGTAAGTGTGTGAGTGTGTGTGTGAGTATGTGGGTGTGTGGAAGGAAGGTGGCATCAAGGCTTTCTCATATCTTGTTATAGCAACCTAGTAATGGCTCATAGCCAGAAAAGCCCTGTGAAGCATTGCCAAGGATGTCCCTTCCTTCTCCTGGCTTCTCTCTTTGCTAAACTATTGATACCAGATGTCCCTATATGCATGACCAAGGTTTAGCTCAAGGGAAAGATTTACCAAGACCTCAGTGACGTTTTATAGAGTATTTACATGAAGGTGATGATGTAATTACATGACTAGACCCAATGATGTTTGTTGGGGACAATTACACAGAAAAATGCAAAGAACTGCCAGGGAGTTTCCCCCCTCTTCCTACTGAATCAGCTGACCAGAGCATGCAAAGAAAAGCAATGCCTCAAGCTCCTCTCTTTCAGTTTACCTCTGCCTGAAATCACACTCAAAGTGGTGTGGCCTCCTTTTCAGGTCAACAGACAAGATGCCTACATTTATTGATTTTGTGTGTGTATATGCGGGCATCCCTGCATCATAGCACATGTGTGGAGGTCTTAGCAAAGCCTGCACAAGTCAGTTCTTGCCTTCTACTTTGCAGATTCCAGGTATCAAGCTCAGGTCTTCAGACAGCAGCAAACACCTTCTGAGACCTAAAATCTACATTTTTAACAAAATAAGGAAAGGGGGAGAAAATGGCTAACAATTCAGATCATCAACATGGCCTTGCAGGGGTCTTCAAACTTTTGACTCTGTGACATGATATAGTCATTTAGAACATTCACCTCCTGAACCAGCATATTAATTTCCATGGAGGAGGGTGGAGGGGTGGGCAACTAGCAAAAAAAAAATTAGATAGCATTGAGCGGTCTGCTGGGCACTGATGTGTCTCCTGCAGTTCTACCTTGAGTAGTGAGTTACTGCAGAGGGTGGGGTTTCACTGGAGGAAATGACATTTGCTCTGACATCATATAGAATGGCTTTGGGGATGGAAAGTTTAGGGACAGATGGCAGAGTGAGGTGCAGAATATGGCTGTAGACTACAGGCCCTTGTAGATATCCCCTGGGAAAATGGTTGTGTTAAGACTCTGGACATTAAGGTTGGAAGAGTGTTTTTTTGGGAAGGTCCAGGGTGTTCTTTTCAGCTTGTGGGCCTCCGTAGCACCAGGGGCAGTAATGGGCAATTTGGGCCACCTAAGTCCTTCTTTAGTGAGCATGGGTTGCTCCAGGATCCAGTAACTCTGTATCGGAATTTATTTATCTGCCTGGTGTAAATTCTGGGTAGTTCCTTTGCCTCTTGAGCCTGACTACATTGAGAGCTATGGGAGTGGCTGAGGAGTTGATGGTATGAATAGGATTCCCAGCATAGGACTTGGCTGGCAAGCCTCCCAAAAGTTTTTCCATCTAATTTTTTTCCCCTGTAATTATCCTCTTACCGTAGATTTCATAGCTACCTGCCATGAATTCAAATGTCCAGTTACAACATTACTAGGGATTTTTCACATTCAAGTTCTGAAGCCTACAATTGTCAAAGTCACAGCTAACTCCTCATGGAACAGTTTAAGAATATGTTGGAAATTGACCATAAGGGATAATATTTATTGCCTGGTGCACTCTGCCTGAAATATGGTAAAAATATACCTGTAAGGCCAGTGTTAGGAAGGCAAATAAGCAGAAATAAAGCTGAATCCAAACTTTAGGCTGCTGCCACACAGTGCAGAGTGGAACTCACAGAGGCCACTCCTTGCTGGCACAGCAACAGATGGAGTCCTTTAACAGGAAGCACTGATGACTTTCCTTCTTGTTTAAAATAATACATTAGAATGAGCTTGGGGTGGAATTGAGTTTTATCTCGTCATTCACTGTTCTGAAACACATAAAGGTGTCTTGAGCCTACTCACCATTCTCCACTTCTGTTTTTAATATATTTAGCTTGTGGTTGAAATGCACTCTGCACAGGACTTTCTCTTCCACCAGGACAAATACCTCTCCAGTTGACATTGCCTCATGCAAGAAAAGAAGACAAAGCAGGCTCAGTGATACACATTGCCTTTGGCCCTGTGGACCCAATAAGTAGAGTAGGTGTGCCTCCCCCCTCCCACAGTGGGAGCAGCATGTCCCTTAGTGTCTGGGACACACAGGGAGTCTTAGCAGGCAACCTCAAATTGATTCATCATCACTATTTTGGGATAATGTAAGCTTTTAAGTATTGTGAAAGTGAAACAGGAATAATTTTCCCCCTCAATATGGGAAGCAGTTGAGATAGGGTCACAATTGACATCTGTTTTAGAAACAAAACTGTCTTAATTGGTAATGGTAAGGGAGATAAGTTTTCTTTGAAAATAAATGAAATCGGAATTTCACTTGTCCTTTTATTATGTCACATATTAAGATATTTATAGGTTATCTAGAGATTCCAGATATACAACCACGAAGTCACACATACACACCAGGTTGAAAACCTCAAAGGGCAAAACCACAGTAACTCAACATGAAAACACTAACAGACTCAGATCTGGTTGGGGTGGAGTATGTACTTAGCACACTGGGTTCAGTCTCCAGTACCAGAAACAAACTAATAAACAAGTTGAGATGACTACGGGAATAAGGAATGTTAACACATTCAAAATAGAAATTATCAGAGACTCTACAGAGTCTATACTCTTCACTCTGAGGGTCAAGAAGGAAAAATACAGAAGCATTCCAGCCATGGTGAATGATCAGATTGCCAGATACAGGAGAGTGGAATAGTGTCTAAAACTTCCAGGAACATCTGTAGGTATTCTCAGCAAGATATTAGAGGCAAAGGAAATTTCCCCCCTCCTGGTCTTAGTGATTGGATGTATTCAGATAAGGACACATGGGACCAAGATCCTACCTGCAATGGTACGGGTAAATGCAGCCCGACATAATTTGAACTCCATATCTCACCTTACCCATTGTGCACAATATTTTAAAAGAAAAGCTTACACAGAATTAAGGCAGTGAATCAGTCAACTCTGAATCCACCATGTGAAACACTTTGACTGAGAGGCTTAATATGTGTGTCTAACTTTACATGTATTTGGATTTGCAAACCCCAGCAATGGCATACAGCATTGTGCTCAGCAAGGTCTGGGAGGTACCCAAGGGCTTCTAAAACCTTGTATAAACTTTTGCTTTGGGAAGGTTGCAGATATCTGTAAATAAATTCAAGACTGTGACGATAATTACAACACAAATAAGAGGTAGTTAAATTCAGTTTACAGTGTTTTTAGTCATAAAGGGAGAGGAGGAGAAGGTGAATCAGTTAATATGCCTACGTAGACTACTCTAAGAAGACAACAACATGCACATATTGGAGAGTAGGGACCAATTTGTAGAGTACAGGAATTTAAAGTTTAGGTCTAGGCTTGGTAAACAGAAACCGTGGCAACTGGCACTTGTTTCAGGATCGATCAGTGGCTCCTTGCCAAGCCCTTAGCACACACCTGGGGAACCCTTGTCTGCACACAGTTTCACAAGGCCCAAATCCTAATGATTCCTTATTGCACTTTCTCCTCCTCGATGTGGGCTCTGGAGTGGACTCTTTTGCTGAGAGGGTCTACAGAGCCTTGGTTGACCTGGGGTGGGACACTTGTCCCCAGAGCCTCAGGCCTCAGGCTCATCTTGTCACCAGAGCCTCAGCCTCAGCTCTGGGGCTTTAGTGCCATCCCCATCCCACCTTTAGGAGGTATTTGTCCTTGATCTGCTGGCCACAGTAGCTGCAAACACACTTGCAGAATGAGCCAGAGGCCATGGATTGTGGCTAGGATGAAGGGGAAAGCTAGGCCAAGGAGGAGCAGGAGACCTTGTCCCTGGCTCCCTCAGGATTCACCTGCTGGAATAGCAGACCAAGTCCTGGTTGCAGACTCCTCTTCCCTTCCATGCCCCTCCAACCTGTGGCAGCTAGGAGGTGGGGGGGTCTGTCCTTCCTTCTCAGTTTTCCCTGCCCTGTACTTGGGTTTCCCAGACATGCAATGTAAGGGAAAATGAATAACTAAAAGATACAAAACTCATGGTAAGAAGGAAAAATTAGAAAGAACAAGAGTTTCTGCCAAAAAGATATAGATAACTCCCAGTCTGGAGAGTGCAGAGCTCATGAGGTGTTTTTGGGAAACAAAAGAACAAAGAAGGAGCTCACCACCAACTCTGTAGACTGCTCCCTGCTCCCCATTATCTTAAGGAAGAGGCCACTAAGCCTGCCATTCCTAGAGAAAGAAAACCCCCAAACCTTGCAGGTGTTCTAAACAATCCCGCCTTGTAAAAAGTTTGTTCTCTATGAAATCTCTGTAACTTTGGAAACCTTATCGGCTGAGACGAGCTGTCTCAAACCTCTCTTTCCCTTTTTCCCTTTAAAATGCTTGCAATCATAAGCAGGCACCTAACTCTTCCAACAGAGTGAGGTCCCAGCTGGTTCGGTTAGGTTCTTAGCATTAAAATCCTTTTGCTTTTGCAGTCACTTACTTGGAGGTTGAGGAAAACAGGTAGGCACAATAGCAAGACCCCTGGAGACTGGCAATCCCCTACCCCACTCCTGACAAGGACCTGGGATGTCCTCCCAGCCACCAGGGCTGCTGGCCAACCTCACTTCTCTGATTTGAGCCCAGGTTCTGCTTGACTGGAAGTATCAGCCTACCCCCCCCCCACACACACACTATTGAGGGCCCCCTTAAAAGGGCCTCATGTGCAGCTTTAGACATCTGAGCCCAAGCTCAGCTGGTGGGCCAGCATGCAGCCTCTCAGAGCCTTGGCTGCCTGCCTGTGATTCCAGGACGATGTGGCTTTGTCGAGGAGCTTGGACATGGCACTTGCCCAGGCATGCCAGCTCCCTCCTCTTCTAGACTTCAATCCCAGGGAACACCCAGCTAAAGAAGGTTCAAGGCCTTGGGGGCAGGGGTGTGATGTGGAGTGAGAGAGAAGAAAAGATGACTGATTTGGGTGGGGGGGAGTGGGGAGAAAAACTTGATTGCTTTAATAACGTCAATTAAAAGAGCAAGACATACATATATTTGGGGGGGGTCTTTTTGAATAGGATAGTCCTAAAAGTGAAGAGCAAATTACAGTGGGATTTAAAAAGCCTGGTAATTGTTTCAACAATTTGAATGAAAATGCTTCAGACTAAAGGGAACCAACAGCTCTTTGGTAAACTTGAAGCAATTAGAATGGTAAGAGATTTACACTAGTTTCTTTATGGTGTGAATTGCCACTTAGTGGTCAGGAAGTCAACATTTTTTAGCTACTAAAGGATTATTTTTAACCAGTGGAAAAATCTGGTTTAATAATGGAAATATCCAGCTGAATTGAACTTGTCCCATTTAAAAAACAAAACAAAACAAACAAACAAACAAAAAACCCTCACCCAACAGGGGCCCGTGTGTTTTAGAGGACTCACAGGGGCTTAAGCTTAAGTGTCCCAAGGATGGGCTGCACTTTGAGTTTTCTACAAATGCAAGCAATCTCTCTGAAAAATCTAGTTTAGGGCTGGTGGGTCCACAGATTCCACCAGCTCACACCCTCTGCATTTTTGCCCCTCTTCTCAGTCCTGTGCAGCTGCTCTCAGGCCAGGTCTAGGAGAATACACTGCATCCAGGCAGAAATTCTACCCACCACTCCCCCCACCCCACCCCTGACACAAACAGGAAACCACCAATGTGCTACCTGAATCCTGCTGGGGCCCCCAGTCTGGGAGCCAGCTATAGCTTCAAACTTGAGCCACCCACAGGTCTTGCCTCTGGAGAGAGGTGACAGCTTTCCTGTGTCACCCCCCCTCCTCCTCGTCCCCCCCTCCTCAACCCCCCCCACCCAAGTTAGGCTCACCTCTTGCTGTGGGGTTTGCCTCTTGGGTTTTTCCAGTGAAATCATTTTGTTTCTGCAGACTATGGAGAACCAAGTTCTCAAATCTGTTGCCAGACCACATAGGGACCTGACTCGATTCTAGGCAAGAGCCAATGCTCAGGAGAGCACAGAAATTGGTATCTGGTGCTACTCACCAAATGCCTGGACACACTATCCCACTGCCGCCCAGAATAGCAAGGTAAATGTAATAAAAGCAGGAATCACATGGCTCTGAGACCTTAGACTTAAGGCTTCCTATCCCCAACTAGTGTCTCCTCACCTCGGCTGAAGTGAGCCTTCTAGGAGGGGATGCAATGATTACTACCTAACATTATATGAAAAAAAAAAAAAAAGTCCAAATGTCCGGTCTGGAGATAAGGCAGTGACAAGCAGTTTATGAACCTGGGCTAGGAAGCCATTGAACTCTCTTTTCTCAAGGAAACTGTCTTCAAAGTATCCCGCTGGATGTTGGCTCCTGGCTGCTCACCTTCTCGCTGGGAACTGCCAGCTCTGGCATGTTTTCACTTCAGTTTACACAGAAAAACCTGGTCGTTCTTCCAATACATGTATGGCCCTGCAGGTTTTGCTTATCACATACCAGCTCCAGATGGTCAGAGGCTGTGGGTATCTGTGGTGCCCCCTCCCCCACTCCACAGGGCCAAGGAAAATTAACATGTAGGACTGCAATGATACACGTGAGTCTCAGTGTAGGACCCATGCTTCCTAAGACTGAGGTCTGTCCCTTCAAGAAAAGTGGGAAAGAATTGTGTTTTCTAGAATGTGGAACCTCATAGGGAGGAGAGGGTGTGGGGGGAAAGCCTTTTCCTGGAGGGAGAGCCTTACCTTCTTATGGAAAATCCTGTCTTCCCTTGAAAGACCCCCACTATGCTTATTGCCTGTTTGAGCTGCTCTCATTAATTGCCAAGGTCAAGTTATGAGAAAAGTACAGGATGGAACCAGGTGCTGCTCTCATCCAATGCCAACCAGATATCTGTGGTCTGCAGCTTGGACTAAAGCAAGGTCAGCAGGATGCTGAGAGAGTCATAACTGAATTCTTTGTATCCTTTGTGCCCAACCCAAATAACCAACTGTACTTGGTTAACTACAACGGCTACAATTAGTTGAAACAATGAAATCCCTGTAACCATGCTTCTGCTTCTGTAAGCCTGCTTCTTGCCAACCCAATCCTATACATACTGCCTGAGATTTAACCTCGGCATGCTCAGTCCCCGGAAAGACTGAAGCGTCCACAGGTACCTGTGTAAACAATAAATAACCTCTTACACTTGCATCCAGTGGTCTGGTCTCGTCTCTTGGGGGCAAGGGCCTTCCCCCCTGACAGGCTCCAAACTCTTGGGGGTCTTGCACTCTACATGTTAAAATTTTTATCTGCACCAGACAACTTACTCTAAATTCATTGTTAAAGGAGGGAAAAATGTGGATGACCCATCAACTTGATTTCTTTTTCTTTTTTTCTTCTTGTTTAGAATCTGTGTTCTGCATCTGATTTGTATTAAATTCTCGCTCCTCAGTCAACGCCTAAACAAAGACTTGGGTTATATCTCTTTTCTAGGAACCCTGGAGGGGAAGCAGATGTCTTCTGGGTTTCCAAGCCTTAGTCCTCCCTAAATGTGCATCAGCAGTGCTATCTTCATTTTAAAAAATTTTCCCTTTAAGAAAATGAAGGGGTGTCTCAGCGAGTAGGTTTGATTTTTGACTGGATTTGTAATTAAGGAGGAATACAAGAAGGACGAAGTAACTTAGCTTTTATTTAATTCTCCACAGATGGAGATGGCCAGTGCAGTCCTGCATTCCCTTGCTACACTGTGCACTTGTTCCTCTCAGTAGGGGGTAGGAGAAATTTCTATCTGAATGGAAAAGTGCAGGAGGTTTTTGTTTGCTTGCTTTACTGTTATTTCCCTAAAAAGTCTCACTTCATTTATAGAAGAAGATGAATATTTAAGAAGTTACTTGTAAATGACTTTCATTTCCTATTTTTTCCTTTTAGAAAAAATCAGAACATTAGGAACTTAGGTAATATAAAGGCATCTTGGAGTCTTTATTTTTTTCAAGCCTTATAACCAGGCTTTGTTACTTCAGTTAGACAGGATATGTGCAGTAAAACACAAGGAAATGAAAATCTTATTCCCTTGTCCTGTTTGTGCAGAAGAGGAAGAGGAGATACTTTGTCCAGACCTGCCCCCAGCCACTGACAGAGGGGTGGGCAGTGGAGGGGCAGACATGCTTTCTCAGGGTGAAATGAGCCTGGGGCTGAGTAAGGGCTGCAACTTTGTGTTTTCTTTAATTGCCCCTTTTGCTCCTTAGACACAGAACTTTTGAACATACACCATCCCTGCTTTCCTATCCACTGGTTATGCACATATTCATATTAGCGTTCTCCATCCAGTTCCCATCAGGAAAAATACTTTACATTTAGCAGAATTAGAGGGACCCAAGATTTAGAGTAACCTATATTCTGGTGGCATACTGAGGACTCAGGTTTGGACTGACTGCTGGAAAATCTAAACTGTGTTTTGTTTAGTTTTTCTTTTTCCGTCTGAGAAAAAAAATCAGGTCTGGGTGAGGAAATCCACATAATAATGCATTTCCCTGAAGATACTGCTCTGAGATGATACTCCGGGATGGAACCATAGTGGTGCAGAACACAGGCCATGTGGCATGTAGGACCAATCCCCTGGGGAGGAATTAAAACTAGAATCTAGCCTTTACCTTTGCCTGCTAGCGAGAATGCCTGAGTGGGTCTTCTGGAGAGCCCAGCATGGCAGAGCTGTTTGGGGGGAGTGGGTATGGAGGCCCGCTTGTACGATGCTTTTCCACCCACCCTTGCTTAGTCTGGTAGCTTTCAATCATGTTTTCAACACACTAATCTTGATCTAAGATTACTTGATCTAAGATACTGTCTCTGCATAATTGTAGTGATTGATTCATTTTTAGAGGGTCTGGGCTTAGAGAAGGAGGACGACATCAGACTGAGGCTGATGATCTAAAAGGCTGGTTGGTCTGTGTCTGTCCAGCTCCTGGTGCCTGGAGGGACTTCGATCTCATTGACCTCATAATTGCATGTTTCCAGCATGCTCCTGCGTGTGGGAGGTGGAAGGTCTCGAGTCTTGACTGTTTGGAGTGTCAGCCATGACAAAAAGTTATGGGTCTCTAGTGGAGGAAGCCACTATAGAGATGCAGTCTGGTACATGAATCTACAGCAAGGCACAGCCAATTCATTCATGACATTATAATGCCATGTACAGCTTTGCACCTGGTACATGACACTTGTGAGTTGCAATGTGGGTTCTGGGAATTGAACCTATATCCTCCAGAAGGGCATTCAATGGTCTTAATTTCTGAACCATCTCTCTAGCCTGTAATGGTATCTTTTAAGTTTAACCTTTCTTTGAGAGAGAAATATTTAGGGGCTTGGATAGGTAACTTAGTAGGTAAAAGCATATGCAACTTCATGATATAAGCCTGAAGACCTGAGCTCAACCACCAGAACCCATCCATATAAGGTATAGAGCGAGAATTGAATCCATAATGTCTTCTTGTTCATGTTTCATTGCCCACAGCTGCAGTCAGGAGGAGCTGAGTACTGTGTGTAGTGAGTTTCAAGAGAGGCCATTTCAGGTGTGGCAGTACAGAGTGCTTGGGGGACTGATTGGGGTCTAAGATAGAGGAATATGTTTTTAACTTAGCAATGCAAATGGAAAGCGTTCTTGTAAGAGGAGGATAGATATGATAAATGTGAAAGGTAGTTAAGTTACCCTATTGATATGAAATAACTATCAAGCACTTCTTGCTGTATTTCAGATTTGTAGAGCATAATAATGTTTTAACTTTAAGGACAAGGGTGGCATGGATCTTTGTTTAAAAGGGCAGGGGGTAGGGAGACATTGCAGAAATGGGTTAATTGGTAAAGTCCTCCCCTCAAGGACATGAGAACCTGAATTCTGTCCTCACACACCTTGCAAAATAAGCCAGATTGCGGGGCCATGCTTTATGCCTTTAACCCCAGCATTTGGGAGGCAGAAGCAGGCAGATCTGAAGGTCAGCCTGGTCTACAGAGTGAGTTTCAAGACAGCCAGGGAAACCTTGTCTCAAGAGGAAAAATCATAATGGTGGCATATTCTTGTAACCTCAGCATTGGTAGGGCAAAGATAGGTGAATATTGGAGGCTTAAGCATCAAACCAATGAAAGACCTTGTCTTCAAAATATCTAAAAACAAGATAGCAGCTGGAGAAAAGGTTGAACAGTTGAGAGCATTTGCTGCTCTTGCATAGGAGCTGGTTTCAGTTACCAGCACATGTGGTTGCTCACAACTGTCCTGGGAATTGAGCACCCTTTTATGACTTCACTGGGCAGCAGGTTCACATGCAGCACACTTAAATTCATTCATGAGAGAAGCTCATACTCTTGTAAGTTAGTCTTTAGAACAAAAAGCAATGTAGACATTATCTCCCAAAAGATGGTCCTCTGTCCATCTTTTTTCTTTTTTTTTTTTCTTCACATATATGTCTGTGCTACCATCCAGCCCCACAGAATACAGTGGGTACATAAGAGGCAAAGATACCTTATGATACAAAGAGGAAGTACCAGACAAACTTCAACCTTTGTGGCTCTTGTAATAATCAAAAGCTACATACCACTGAACCGTCCAGAATGGTTCTGAAAAGTTGGGACACATAGGGAGCTTTGAAAGATAATGATGACTGGATCTCATGTTCCAATTACTGTTACAGGAAATGCTTACTACCTGTGTCTATAAATGGAGAAAGTCTGGCAATCAGACTTCCTTTGAAGGGTAAGGATAATTGATCCCTGGCAGGGAACAGCATTCAAGCAGATCGTGACATTAGAGTAGTTTCCTTAAATTAACATAAATGATGTAGATTTGATACATAAAGTTTCTCTGTTTTCTTAAACATTCAATATTAAATTAGGTACATGAGAAGTTGGCAGTACACTGGTACATCTGTCTTCCTTGAATGTATGGAAAGTTTTTAATAATGCTAAGTGAAACTATGTTTGTACAACATATAATTAATACTCACTCTATTCCCTTTTTAATCCACTAGGAATAGAGCAGGATCTACTAAATGGGTTGTTATTGGTAAAGAGGTGTTCATAGGATTATTATTATAAGTATTCAGTTAATAAGAACTAGACATACCATCTTCTGGGTAACCAAAGTAAGCTTTCTGGTCCTTGCACAACTATTCAAAAGTATTCTGGCACATAAAACAGTCAGCTGTAATAAAATAGATTTGGATTTGTGGGAGCATAAAATGAGGACATTTTGCCAAATTAATGATTTCAGTTTTGCAAGATGAAATGAGTTCTAAAGGTAGTGGTCATGATGATTATGCTACTATATTTACAATTGCTTCTTAACTTAGATTACATTCTAAAAAAACCCATCATAACTTTTAGAGAATTGTACAGTTGATTCAATTCAGTTACTGAAAAGTGTAGCTGATACTTTGTTATGGTACATATGCAAAAAACACAGCCTAGTGTTGGGCACCATCATGTCCAACCTGTGGATTAATTCAATACTCTAATCTAACTGTGGATGCAATTCAGTAGTGAAAGCTTGGTCAGCATGATGTCCTAGTTTTACCCTCAAGTCAAAAATAAAAGAAGAGATCAAACCAGTAAGATGCTATCAGTGGATAAAGTGTAAAAGCCTGGTGACCTGAGTTCAATCTCCAGAACCCGTATGGAAATGAGCAGAAATGCCAGGCGGTGGTGATATGCATGCTCTTCATCCAGCACTCAGGAGACAGAGGCATATGGATCTCTGTGAGTTCGAGGCCAGCCTGGTCTACAGAGTGAGTTTCAGGACAACCTACAAATCTACAGAGAAACTTTCTAAAAAAAAAAATAGAATGAGTGGAAAGAATCAACTTCATAACGCTGTCCCATGACTCATATCAATGGCATGGCATGGCAAAGTGCATGGTCCCCTACTATACACAAATAGCAGTAATAATATTAAATTTATAAAACTATTCAATTTTTTAAAAAAATTATAAAATCTTAAAACATGAGATCTTTTTTTTTTAAAAGGGTTTTTTTTTTTTTTTTTTTTTTTTTTTTTTTTTTTTTTTTTGGGTGTGTGGTTGTTCACATGCCATCAGCGTGTAGAGGTCAGGGAACAAGTTGCTAGAGTTGGACTTACTCTTCTACTGTGTGGGTTCTGGAAATCAAACTCAGATTGTCAGGCTTGACAACAAGCCTTTACCCTCCAAGTGACAGTCCTGTTCTCAGGTATGAACTGTGTATGTTCATATGCATGGCATGGCATGGCAAAGTGCATGTTCCCCTACTATACACAAATAGCAGTAATAATATTAAATTTATAAAACTATTCAATTTTTTAAAAAAATTATAAAATCTTAAAACATGAGATCTTTATTGTTAGAGGTGATTTTCTTTTCTTTTCTTTTTTGTATTTGAATTTATTGTGGGTGTGTGGTTGTTCACATGCCATCAGCGTGTAGAGGTCAGGGAACAAGTTGCTTGAGTTGGATTTACTCTTCTACTGTGTGGGTTCTGGAAATCAAACTCAGATTGTCAGGCTTGACAACAAGCCTTTACCCTCCAAGTGACAGTCCTGTTCTCAGGTATGAACTGTGTATGTCAGTGTATTTTCACAGTGTCAAAAGGTTGTACATACCTGATTGTTGTTTGCTGTAATAGTGAAGGTCTGTAATCTCAGCATGTGGAAACCTGAGCCAGGAAGATCAAAAGTTCAAGGCCAGTGAGACCATCTTAAAAGTATTTCATAGTTTGTATTAGTACTGCATTGAAAGTGAAAAACTGGCTGTGTTTATACTTGCAGTATAGAGTCTGCTGAGTACATATTGCTTTTGTTCCATGAAGATGAAAAATCATGAAGTTTATTGCTAAGTTGGAGACTATCTGTATTTAATACCAGTACACTATACACTTAAAAATGGCAAAGATGTTAAATACAGGGCAATAATCTTTAGGAGTATTTTACTATAGTAAAAATTGGAAAAGGAAGTTGGGCATGGTGACCAATACCTGTAATCTCAGTGCCTGAAACAGAGATTGGAGGATCAGGACTCTGAAGTCTTTCTTAGCCATATCATACAAGTCAAGCAATAAATAAGGTCCTATTTGCCTTTCCTAGCTAGAAATCCAAGGTGATCCTCTTTATATCATCTTTTAGTTGGCTATAAGCTAAGTTTTTTTTTTTTTCTTTTGACAGGTTTTCTCTGTGTAATAGCCCTGGCCATTTTGGAACTCACTTTGTAGACCAGGTTGGCCTTGAATTCACAGATATCCCCTGCCCCTCTGCCTCCTAAGTGCTAGAATTAAAAGTGTGTGCCACCATCCCAGGCTTAAACTGTCTTGTTTGTAAATTTAAATATTTGTCATTCATATTCTCTCCTAGATTCCTTCCCATCCTTGAACCTAACTATAGTCATATCTTATTTCATACAGGAAGAAAAAGAGACAACTATTTGACTAGAAAAAGATTTGCACAATCAAGTAGAATTTCTCAGAAAACAGAAAAAGGAGAGAAATCAGAAACTTAAGCTTCTGCAAGAACAAGATCACTAACTCTGTAAAATTCTTTGTGTGCTTATGCATGATGTGGATAGTGCTTCTGCCCCCATCTTAGAAGAGCTGAACCTGTTCCAACAACATTTGGCAACTTTGAGGGAAACAAAAGTATGCTGCCTGCATTCATTCTCCCCTAAAACTTCACTGGGCTTCTAGGTATCCTATAATAATTTCACTTATTTTAAGAATCTAGGCATGAGGAGTTTGTCAATATTAATAAACAAAGCATATTTTATATGAAGGATTATAACACACTCCTGATACAAGGTTTGAAATAGATGTAGTGTGTGAAGTTCAAAGTGCCTTTCCTTTTTCATTGGAGAACATTGAAGCACAACAGAAGTTGCTACAGCAGGGAATATGTGCTCAAATTATAGTTTAATAACTCATTAATATTTATCAGGTTGAAAAAACTGACAGCTTTTACCTTAGTTCTCAATAAAGTGGCAGTGTGAATTAAGGCAGGCAGAGGCAGGCATCTCTTGAGTTTGAGGCCAGCCTTGTCATCAGAATGAGTTTGAGGACAGCCAGGGCTACACAGAGAAATCCTGTCTTTAACAAACAAACAAAAAAGGGGAAGTGGAGGGAGATACTAAGTGAAGACAAAAAAAACAAAGAACAATGTGTAATATATCTGTTTGTTTAGTATGTGGTTTGTGTGTGTGTGTGTGTGCGTCAGAGAGAGAGAGACAGAGACAGAGAGAGAGCATGTGTCAAAGGTCAATTCAATTCCAAGTGTCTTTACTATATCCATTTTATTGATTAAGTTCTCTTTGGGACTATTGCTCACTTCTTAAGCTAGTCTTGTCAGCCACTGAGTCTTACAGATCTGTCTCACTTTTCCAGTGCTAAGATTTAGTTGGATTTTCTTTTCAGACTTTTTTGGAACAATCAGTCCCCAAATAATGACACATAGACTTCTTAATTATGAAAGCTTGACCTTTAACTTAACCTTGTTCCCAAATACTTCCTATAACTAAACCTATTTCTATTAGTCTATGATCTGCCATTCTGTATGCCCAGCTCCCTCCATGTCTTCCTGGCATTTTCCACCCCCCCCCCCCCGAGTTTTTCTCTCTGCCCACAGTCCTACCTAACCTTTCCTTTTGAGCTATTGGCCATTCAGTTTTTTTTTTTTTTTTTTTTAAAACAATGAGGTACCATAGGCAGGCACATTTACACATAGTGATCAAACATCCCACAACATTAAGATTTCCAGCATTCCCTTCCAGACTCAGCATTGTGCTTATTGTTTGAGTGGCAAATACTTTATTGACTAAACCTCTATTTTGCTTTTTTAGTGATAGAGGCTGAACTCAAATCTTGTAGTATCAGGAATCATAGGCCCTAGCCAATGATTCCTAATCATAGCCCAGACCCTCTTTTTATTTAGGAAAAAATCTAAACCATTTGTGTGAATAAGAAATGTAATAAATATTCTTAGAACAGTAATTGACATTTCACATGAAATAGCATTATTCATTTTAGCTATCCTAATGATTAATTATAATACAAAAAATAAAATTTTAATCCTGAGCTGGGCATGGTGGCACATGCCTTTAAACCCAGCACTCAGGAGGCAAAAGCATGAATCTCAATGAATTCCAGGCCAGTCAGGGTTACATAATGAGGCCCTGTCTTAAAACACAACAATGGACTGGAGAGATGACTAAAAGTTTAAGAGCAATGACTGTACTTCCAGAGGTTCTGAGTTAAACTTCCACCAACCACATGGTAGCTCACAACCATCTATAATGAGATCTGGTGCCCTCTTCTTTTGTACAAACATACATTCAGGTAGGACACTACATATAATAAATAACTCTTAAAACAAAACAAAACAACAAAACAAGTAAAAATTTGTATTCTCTAAAGTCTGATATCCTATGGCAATGACAGCATTATAGTGTATGTTTAGATGGCATGAACACATGTCTCTCAGCACTCAATGAAGAAGTGTGATAACACACACGTAAACTATAATCTGAACACTCAGGAAGCTAAGTAATAGTCAACCTGTGCCACACAGAGAAGATATAAATATAAATATAAATGGATCTTATGAAAGTGCTTTCTCTTCCCATGGGCCCAAACATTTTCATTTGAGAGAATAGAAGGCTAACTTTCATGATTTTGGTGTAACCACTGCCTTTCCTTGTTATAGCTGGAAAGTAAATAAATCAAAACATGAAGAAGAGTGTGAAGGGCTCTGTCCTCAAACCTGAAATCTCTGGGATGGGTTACAAATACCTGAAGAAAGAGAGAACCTGCGGCTACAATTATGACTAGATCAAAATGTGGTATGAAAACCAATGGGCACTGGGTAAATAGTGCTCTCTGAGCTTTTCTGGGTCCAGTTCAAGGTCCTACTTCCTACTGTCTTGGGCCAGCAAAGAAAAGTTCTATTTTGTCACATTTTTTGGGTACATACCTTAGACTTCTGGCTTTTATAATGTTATAAGATATGTTGATTTACTTCCACAGCTTCATGTGGTAATTTTATTCAAACATGGAAAGGTAAAGAAGTGAATATGAAAGTATGGCTTAGAATAATTGAGAAATGCAAAACATAAAGCAAGTGATTGACACAGTTCAAGTAGAACTGGCTCAGTTGTGGGACCAGCGTTTTTATAGCCAGGAACAGAGATATAGTTTTATCCCTTATATTTCTGGTTAGTACAGACATGGTGATCTTCATGTGGCTGTTCTCATGGGGTTTTTACAAGCTCAGACACTCACCAGGAAGTTCTATATTTCTACTTCTGAGTAGATGGAGCCAAGCCTTAAAAATATTCCCTTACTCAGTTTTCATGTTATAGGAAAAGGGCACTAAGACGTGTGCTGGTGGTTCACACCTTTAATCTCAGCACTCAGGAGCCAGAGGCAGGTGGAACTCTGTGAATTCAAGGCATAAAGGAAGGGTTTGAAAAAAGGAAAGACAACACATTTTGGAGAATGTCTATCAATTTTTACTATTTTACTTAATTCCAACTAATGTGGCTTGCTTTCATTCCTCTTTCCATTTCTCTTGTTTAAGGATTATTTTTGCTTTATTCCTATGTCATTTTTTTTTAGACAGATTTTCTCTGTAGATTTGGAGATTGTCCTGTTCCTATGTCATTTTAAATTATAGGATAAAAAACTTTTCATGATGTAGGGTTAATTACTTACAATACCAAACACAAGAACAATGGTTCTCAACCTTCCAAATGCAAGGTGTCTTGGATAGAGTTGGGTCTCTCCTGACTTCTATGCCATCCACTGTTCCTCTGTCTTCACATCATCTTTCCTATGTGTCCTAATTACTATTAGTCCTGTTCATTTTGGACCTGCCCTAATGACCATAGTTGAATCCACTTACCCTTTTTAATATTTTTGTTAATTTATTATGTTACATTCCAATCCCAGTTCCCGCTCCCTTGTCTCTTCTGTCTCCCCACACTCCCCTATCCTCCTATCTGCTCCATGGAGAGGGTAAGGCCTCCCCTAGGAAGTCTACTAAGTCTGTCCCATCACCTTGATGAGGCAGGACCAAGGCACCTCTCCACCCCCACACCCATGTGTCTAGACTGAGCAAGGCTCCACTTAGTTATTTTGTGCAGTAGTGTTAGACTTGGACCCTCTCTCAGTGGCCTCATATATTGTCCCAGTCACACCATTATTAGCTATATTAAAGGAGTCTAGTTTGGTCTTATGCACATTCCCCATTTGTCAGACCTGAGTCAGTGATCTCTCATTAACTCAGGTCTGTTGATCTTGTGGGTTTCCCTATCATGATCTTGACTCCTTTGTTCATATTATCACTCTACCCTCACTGAGAACTTGACCCATTGGTTAGTTGAGGATTTCTGCATCTGCTTCCATCTGTGTTGTGCCCAAGTCATGAGGATCCCCAAAGACCACAAGGGAAAGACAGACCCGCTAATGTAAATGCATAAGGTTTATTGTTCATCCAACCATGACAGGGAATTCATCTAGCCAGATGATGCAGCAGCCACCAGAGGAAGCGAGTTCCTTGTCTACTGTCAGGTTTTTAAAGGCAAAAAATTACAACATTACATCAATAGATACAGATACAGGTTAGTTTCTGATTGATGGTTATTTGGGGAACAATCAGGGGAATTTTTCAAAGTCATATTTTGGCATGAAATAACTGTGTACCAATTATTCTCATTGGTCAGTGCTGAGAGGGAACATTCTATGGTTTCCATGGTTTTGCCTTTTTACTGCAGGTGGCCTATTCATAGATAATAATAATTTTCAGAATTGTATTCTGGAGACTACAGGGGAGGGTTTGGTGTCCCCTGGGGTTTCTTTTGTGGCCAAACAGTTTCCAGGAACCAAGAATCTAAGAGGTTTGGTGGTGGTGGTGGTGGTGGTGGTGGTGGATCAGGTCTGGAGTTTCTTTGTGTTCAGTTTTAGCCCTAAGCTCCAGGCCAGGGGATCTGGAGTTTCTTTGTGTCATATGCTGAGTCAGAGGCCTACATATCTTTTCTGTAGCCTGTGAGGGCTGATAAAGTAGGCGGCTGATTGAGGGTCTAGTCCCTTTATTAGTTTACCCCCATCATCTGTTTCTGGAAGAGGGTTCAAGTTCTCTGGGCTTATAGATCGTAGGTTAGGTATCTTTTGCTCTATGTCTGGTATCCACTTATGAGTGAATACACACTATATTTGCCTTTCTGGTTTTGGTGAACCTACTTACCTTAAAAACTGTCTTCAGATAATAACAATGAGGTATGGGTAACACGGTAAATAAGGATCAGGATAAACAAATAGGCCGAATAGATGTTTATTCAGGTACTAGGGTTAAGACTTCACAGTAAATTATAGGATGACATTTACACCTATAGCATAAGGCAAACTTTTACAAAAGTGCTGTGTACCTTATTGCTTTCTATTTAGTAATAGTACTAAATAGCTTTTATTGACTTCTATCTGGTAGTATTCACTGGTATTTATTTATTCATGTCATTGTCCAATAGCCCTATAGGTTAATGTTATTTCCATGTGTAGTGATGAGAACTGAGATATTAAGAAATTTAACTTATCCACCTTTACTGCTAGTTAAGAGTTTGACTCCATATTTAAACCCGGGTAGTGTGTGCGGTTGGTTCCATAGTTCTGTTCATGATACACCCTGTCTAGATAATGTTGATATTCCCAGTGCTTCTTCCAATTTCAGACCAGGTCCTTGCTTATTTTTCTTTTTAGTGTGTATGTGTCTAAATGAACTCTCAGTTGGTTTCCATTCACTCATCCTGTGGGTTCAGCTATCAGAAGGGTGATGACAATGAAAAGAGTCTATCTTAATTATTTCATTTGAGATTAACACCAAAGGTTTGAGATAAATAACATGTGTTTTGTTTCTGGTTCAGATGGTAGAGGAATTGAAAGCATGAATTAAAAAGTGGGAACAAGAGCAATCAATGGCATTTGTGGTGAATTCATGGAGTATGTGACAGAACAAAGGGAATTACATCAATTAGAGAAAGAAAGATACAATCAGAAAAGAGTAAGTTGTGCACACAAATTAGAAAAAGAGGCAAGCAATTAGTGGTCCTGTGCTTTTTCCAGGGATCAGGGTTTATTGAAGGTTGCTACAGTTCCTTGTACCTCTGGGTTCTAGTTCTGCTGTCTTACTGGACATATTATTGTTTCATTCAGTACTAGAGACAGAGGGGGCAGTACTCCCCTGGAACCTAGCAAGAGACCAAGACTGACTTGCAAGAAGCCTGATAAAATACACATGGTAAATCTTTGTGCTGTTGCTGTTTACGAGGGTACAAGGAAGCTAGAATTCTTTTTTCCTGGTTCTGCTGTCTTAATGGGGGTGAGGGTGAGAACTAGATAAAAAATTTGTGGGTGATAGAGTCAAATAAGAAATGCAGCCAGATGTTGGTGCTGTAAGCCTTCAATCCCAGCATTCTGGAGGCAGAGGCAGGCTGATCTTTGTGAGTTTGACACCAGCCTGGTCTACAGAGCTTCTTCCAGGACAGGCTCCAAAGCAATACAGAGAAACCCTGTCTTAGAAAAGAAAAGAAAAACAAAAACAAAAGCAAAAGAAGAAGAAGAAATGATGATATATTAGGCCATTTTGCCTGACTGAGCATACAAGCTAGAGGGAGTGGAGCACAGCAGCCACTGCACAGCAGCCACTGTTGCCATAGCCTTCCTCCTCCCACAGTAAAATACCTAGGTGACTAGGCCTTTGACCCTCCAGCCAAGACTTGTCTCTTACTTAGTTCTCAGGAACTCCCGGCTGCCATGAATGTGAGGTAGAGGAGAAGAATTTCGAGGGCAGATTTGCTGGAAGTGGAACCCAGAGATTAGGCATGCTAGGTGAGTGCTCTACAACTCCATTTTTTTAAAAAAATAATTTAGTGTTTAAATATAGAACTTATTGAGAAGGTATCTCATCTGATACACTCACTTTTTCTTCAGGGTTAATGCTCATGAGGAAATTGATGAGTTGTTTTTCCAAGAATATTGAAGATAAATCAAGATAAAGGAAGGCTGAAGGATCAGAAAATTAGTATTGGATGGGAGAAAAAAATTGAACAGAAGATTGGTTAGCTAGAATCACTTTCTTATTTTTAAAGCTATTTTGAATTGTAGAAGAATACACAAAGTATGAAAAATGCAATGAAGAATGAAGAGAAGTAGAAAGCAAGAGTGAAGTAGAATGAATAGGTCCTTGGTTAAGTAAACGAGTCACCCTCTCAGTCAAATCTCCAATGGAAACTCCTGTTCAAGTAAAATCAGAGAGCAGGTCAGGATCTCATAGACCATCAAGGGTTTCCAAACATTCTGAATCCCATTCTTGATCATGACCAAAATCCAGGTCAAGGTCAAGGAGGCATTGTCATACACACTACACTTGGTCCAGGTTCCATTCTCATAGGATATGATCTCGAAGTTGATCCTATATACCAGAGTATCATCCACAAAGAAGTCCAAGTCTTTCTCTAATGTCTAATCACAGAAGACATACAGGCACCAGGCAAATCCATTTTCCAACACTTGCCTGGAAGTGTTTGTTTTTACACATCAGAGAAAGGTCTTCGTGAAGTATTTTCTCGATACGGACTGTTGAATGGTGTGAATATGGTTTATGATCAGTGAACTGTGAGGACATATGTGCCCTGACATGAAGAGCAGTCAATGATGAACTAGGGTACATGTAGAAAAAAAAGAGGCAAGGGACATGAAGAATGGACAGCAAGCAATATTCTGAGGGACAGCAAGCCTCTGGGGAGGCTTATGTAGGACCGTGGGCAGGATGTGAGCAGGGTTTGCACATAGCCATGGCATGGGCACTGGCACATAGGCAGAGTGAGAAGGTCAGTAGAAGGAATGCCCTAAGGTGCCCTGAGCTATTCTTTAGCTGGCTGTGAAACCTCAGGCTTGTACCTTGGAATGTTCTGCTGAACATTCTGTTTATTTCTTAAGAGGCAGTAATTTTCTGTCTCAGAGAACTGGGGTTGTGAGGATGGTGATGTTCTCAATATCTTATCCTCTCTGGTATAATAATAGAGAAGATCAGCCGAGATGTTTCTCCAAGAGAACCTTAGGGCTGATGACTGCCTGTTTTAGGAATATTTTGAGGGGTTCTCACCTGTACCCCTACTTTGAATATCTTTGGCAGCCATCAAAGTCCCTGTCTTAGGGGGTGGGACATCAGAACGGTGCTCATCTTTGGCAAGCCTCCAGTGGAGAGAGGTCCTCATTTTTTATGGGAGGGATGCCTTTCTAGGTTTCCTGATGGGATTGCTCAAGGGTTTTGGTTTGAAGACTGTTTTGACCCAGGAAGGAAATATGCCTGTTTAAGTTAACTGGGAACAGGGAGTGTTAGGCGAATGTTCCTTTCCCCTCACACATGAAGAAATATACATAGAAATAAGCACATTGTTAGCAGGGGAAGAGATCTCAGGAGTTTACTGTATAAGGAGGGGGTTACTAAGTAACCTAACTGTATTCCTATATGCCCAAAATTCTACTTCTCAGGAAGTTCTGGAGGGGGAGAAGGTAGATCAAGACTGACAATAGCTAAGAAAAAAACTAGCAATCTCTAAGGCTTATGCAATTCCTTTCTTTTTTTCCCCAAGTAAGAAGTTGGGCTACTGACACTATCTCACCACAAGTTGGAGCAGGAATCCTGATGGATATGTGACATATATCCTGAAGCAAGCTAACCCAGCCTTCACAGGTGAGATTGCTGAGGCCTGCCTGTATGCCTTTTTGAAGAGGGAAGGGTTTTTATGGCATCAAATTTCATGCAACCAGGTATACTCCCATGAAGCCCAGGATAGGCAATTTGGGCAGCCTCTTCATTGCACTCACACAAGGTGCACCTCTGTGGGAGATGTTTTAGTTTTATCAATAGCAGAAGGAGTCTTCCCTGGGAAGTGGCCCCCTTGGTCTTGGGTTGTCACCACAACTCCTTGAGGTCAAGCCTGTAATAGGATAGGCTTTGCACTTAGGGAATGTTAGGGAGTCCATCTGTTGGCAGATAAAGGCCCAAGGGCCTAAGGGAGGTGTAATTAAGAAGCCAGCAAGGGGTACTAAAAGGCTGAGAGCTACTTTTGGAACCAGCCTAGTTTCTGTTCTTGCTGTTTTCTTCTTTTTTCCAACCCTTCACTGACCTAGGCCATACTGTCTTTTGTCACTCCTGTGATGTGTATAGAAGTAATGTTCCTCCTTGAGTGCTGCACAAATTCCTCCATGTTGTGAAAGCAACAGGTCTAAGCCTTGCCTGTTCTGGAGAGAGGGTGGCAGAGAGGAAGTAATTATGCTCCCAAGATCTCAGGTCTGGTTTTCCTCTGTTCCATGCACCTCACCAAATGGTCTGGCAGCCAAGGGGATTTATTTTCTTCCTGAAAGAAAACACAAACACACCCTCGACTCCCCTTGATCCCTTTGCCCCCCCCCTTGCCTCCATACTAGGACCGCATATTAGCCCTTTTCAAATGATCTTTGCATTTGACTTGAGTAAGTAGCTCATATTTCATCATGCCAGAATATGTCTGGCACAGATTGCTTATGGGCATCCACATTTAAAAAATTTAAAACAAAGAGTGTATGATTTAATCCATCATGTGGAGACTAGGGGAATGACTGCCCTCTCTATAAGTTGTATTTTCAAGGAGCTATGAGCATGCTCCACAATTATTTGCCCTTGAGTGTTATAAGGAATGCCTGTTATTTGTTTAATTTTTCTTGCAATGATAGATGGGTATGAGCAAGGCTATGATAGATATGAAGATTATATTTACAAGTGCAGAAGAAGATTTCCTTCCCCTTATTACAGTAGCTACAGGTCACAGTCAAGATCTCCTACAGCCCAAGACACTATTGATAATAAAGTGGTTATGATCAAGGACCCCCTGCCATTTTTGTGGGGGGAATTCTGAATTTTTGAGCTTCCAATGCTTCCTAGTCTTCAAAACAAAACAAAAAACCCTTGGTTTATCTAATCTATAGTGTGGCCAGTTGTGTTGCTGTTTTCCACCCTTTGTTATACTCTTAAAGGTGTAATTGTCATTTAAGTCATTCAACATTTGAGTAAGAAGGAGAGCACTGTTATACTTTGTGGTTCTTCTTTGCCTTTACAGGGGATTAACTCCCTACTAGGAGGAAAGAAATGATCTTTTGAAAGCTTTTGTGATGTATAGTATAGTAGATGTCCTATTATTAGAACCCTGTAATTAAGACACACTGCTTTTTAACCTTCTATAGGGGAAGATAAATCTCTTATTTCCATTTCCCAGAGAGACCTGGGCATTCAGGTGACTGGGCATGTTCTTGGTATTAGCATGGAGAGGTGACTTCATAAGTGATCTTTTAAGATTTTCATTTGCCAGGCAGGTTCTTTGACTCTGTAGTGGCTCAGTTTTGTTTTAATTAGAGGTGGTTTCCCTTAGTTTCCCTTTATTCCCATGGCTCAGTGTTTCCACTTGTGGAACAACACTTGAAGTTTGGAGTATTCACTCCATCTTTTACTCTCTTTCTTCTTTTACCAATGCCCCAAGAACTTCCAAATGCTCTCTTTGCTTTTCTGTCATCCAGTGCAGTACAAGTACTAGGATGGAGCTTGTAGGTGTCTCCTGTGGACATCATATACATCAGGCCTTTCCATAGGCCTGTCCTCATTGGGATCTCAAGCCTCTCACCTTGGCTTTCTTGGTCGTCACATAGATAGGAAGGCTATCTCCCCCTGCCAGGGAACAGTATCTCAAGCACCAGGTCCCTGTTGCATCTCAGCATGATTTGACATACTGAAATAAGAACACCTGCAGGATGAAAGAACAGTGGTGAGTTTGGATGTGATCTGGACATTTCCTTTTGTACAAGACAATAAGTTGTGAAACCTGGCTATGTTAGTGGTTGTCTGATACCTGTTTTATTTTTTGTTGTCTTTTGTTGTCATATTCCTGGGAACCATACCAAGGGCCTAATATATGGTAGGCAAGCACTCTACTAGTTATGCCCCCAACCTTTCCAATACCTTCTTTTTTACATTAAATAAATACTTCTGAATTGTATTCGTTTTTAAGTTTTTTTTTCTGTTATTGTAATTGAGAACAGACAGAAACGTGGAACTTATGCATATTAGGCACATGTCCTATCACTGAACTACATCCCTAACACTTTCTGTTTTTAAAAACTGTGTTTATCATACTGAATGTTAAAGATAAGGAAAATTAAATCTGTTATATTTGCAACCAGAAAATTAATTTGCTTGGGAATGCATCTGACCAAAGATGATGGTCTTTATAGGAAGACATTTTCTATTTAAAATAATATTTTTATAAATCTCAAGAATTTCATACATTGTATTTTCCTTCTATAACCACCAGACATACCCACCCAACTTTGAGTTTTCTCCTTTTTTAAAAAATAATTTTATTTAATCATTTACTTATTTATTTTACATCCTGGCCAGTTTCTCCTCCCTCCTCTCCCAGCTACCTCCCCTTATTTACCACATCCCCATCTACTCCTCTTTCATTTCTATTCAGAAAAAGGCAGGCCTCCCATTGATATCAACAAATCATGGCATAGTAAGTTGCATTAAGACTAAGAACCTTCCGTTATATTAAAGATGGACCAGACAATCCTGTATGAGAAACAGGGTTGCAGCAGCCAGTAAAAGAGCCAAAGACAGATCTTGTTCCCACTCTTAGGTGTCTTACAAGGAGAGCAAGCTACAAAACTGTCCCATATATGCCGAGGGACTATCATGCAGGCTCCTTGCTTGGAGTATTAGCTGTGATCATCCTTATAGATTCCTGGGAGGTTTCCTTGTGCCAGATTTTTATCATAGTCTGAAATGCTCCTCCCTTTTAGTTGTCTCTTTCAATACTATCCCCTCTGCCCCCATCCCAACCTGCATGCTCATGTTCCCCATCCTCATCCACCCTCAGTCTACTCAAAACTCTTTTTTCTCTTTCCCAGAGAGTTCTGGGCATCCCCCATAAACTTAGCTACCTAGTTACCATGTTACCTAGTCTCTCTGGGTCTGTGGATTATTGCATAGTTATTTTGCAGCTAATATCCACTCATAAGTGAGTACATACCATATTTGTCTTTCTTAGTCTGTGTAACCTTACATGAAATGATTTTTTTTTCTCCTTCCAATTGCATTCAAATTTCTAGGTGGCCTTGTTTTCAACAGCTAAGTAATACTCCATTGTGTAAATGTATGATAGTTTCTTTATCCATTCCTTGGTTGAGGGACATCTAAATTGTTTATTTCCAGATTCTGGCTATTATGACTAACGGTCCTGTGAAGATAGTTTAGCAAGTGTCTGCTACTAGTTGTTTTACTACGCGCCTGGACCCACTACAATGCCAGCCCCAAATAATACACAGAGATTCTGTATTAGATATAATTCTATTGGCCAGTTACTAGCTCACTGCTGGTAGGGGGCACTGATGGGGAATCCTAAGATGACACAGAAAACTTGGCTGTAGTCTGCAAGGCTGTCTTGTCCCAACTGTTTTGAATGTTGGATCACCTGGGACACTTTTTCTGGGTGTCTTGCTTGATCAAACCATGTTAGTCTGGAAGGAATCCACAGCTTTTCATTTTCTGTGGAAACAAAAACAGAAATCCTTTTCCCTAGCAATCTGTCCTTGGACTTAAATTTTGGAGTCAAAGAAATTTTATTTTTTTATTATTTATTTAATTTATTTTATAAAACAAAGTCCAATTAAATGAAAACAAACATTTATACACAATATTTGGGATTTTGGACATTGTTCTTTCCAAACTACTTCCCCCCCGGGGGGGGCCCCTTCCCTGGGGGGTTCGAAGAAGATTCACAAATCCTGGCTGTAGTCTGTAAGGCTGCTTTGTCCAACAGTTTTGAATGTAGGATCACCTCCTACTCTGTTTCAGGCAGTCTGGCTTGATCAAACCACATTAGTCTGGAAGAAATACACATCTTTTCCTTTTCTGTGGAAACAAAAATAGAAATCCTTTTCCCCGGTAACTTGTCCTTCAACTAAATTTTGGAGTCAGAGCACTTTTTTTAATTTAATTTATTATTTTACATATTGATCCCAGTTCCCTCTCCCTTCTTCCATCTCTCCCTCCCTCCCACTTCCCCTCCCTCCCACCTCCCCTCCCTCCCTCCTTCCCTCCTTCTTTCCCTTTTACCCCCTCTACCCTCTCACATGCACTCTAACCACCATCCCCTCCCATCCCCCCACCACAATTCCTTATTTAGGGGAATGCCATCCATTTGGGGTCATGTAGATCTTACAGGTCCTGTGAAGTAGAGAAGGGCTTCTCTCCTCTCTCTAGATTAAGGCAGTTATCCCTCCATGGGGGATGTGTTCACAAAGTCCTTTTGTGCACCAGGGATACATCCTGGCTCCACTGTCTGAGGTCCCTTAGACCGCTCAGTCCTTCTGGCTGAGACCCATGCTGGCTGAGTCAGTCCCATGCTGGCTTCCCAGCTATCAGTCTAGTGGCCATTAGCTCCTCCTTGTTCAGGTAAGCTGTCTGTATGTGTTTCTGCCACATGGTCTTGTCCTTTCCATTTGCATCTGGATTCTAGTTCAACTCAGTGTTTATGTATAGGTATTTGATCCTGTTTCCAACGGGCATTATTTGAGGGCTCCATGGAGGAGTTTGTTGATTTCACCCTCGGGGAAGGGCATTTATGATAGCCTTTCCACGGAATCTCACATTCTTAGCTGGGAGCAGTCTTGTAGTTCTCTAGACCTTTCTTTGTGTTTAATTTTATCTTCAAACCAAAATTGGCTCCCTCTTTTATGTTCTCTCTCTCTCTGTCTCTGTCTCTCTCTCTTTCCTGTCTTCTATTTCTAACCAGGCTCAATCTTCCTGGTCGCACATGTTTTCCTTTCATCCCCCTCATTTTCTCCTAATTCTCTCTTCATTCGCTGCCCCCCACTTGCCCTGAGCTCTGGGGGACTTGTCCCTTCCCAGTTCTGTGAGGAAATTTATATGAATCCCTTAGAATACACCCTGTATCCTAGTTCCTCTGGTGGTGTGAATTATAGGCTGGTGATCATTTGATCTAGGTATAAAATCCATATATGAGTGAGTACATACTGTGTTCCTCTTTTTGTGACTGGGTTACCTCATACAGGATGGTTTCTTCAAGTGCCATCAACTTGCCTGCCAATTTCAGGTTACCATTATTTTTTTCTGCAGAGTAGTATTCCATTGTGTAGATGTGCCACATCTTCACTAACTATTCTTCAATTGAGGGGCATCTAGGTTGCTTCCAGGTTCTTGTTATTACAAATAGTGCTGCTATGAACATAGTTGAACAGATGTCTTTGTTGCAAGGAGGTGAATACTTTGGGTATATTCCTAAGAGGGGGATTGCCGGGTCCTGTGGTAAACTAATTCCCATTTTCCTGAGGATCTGCCATACTGATCTGCAAAATGTCTGTATGAGTTTGCACTCCCACCAGCAGTGGAGGAGTGTTCCACTTTCTCCACATCCTCTCCAACATGAGTCATCATTAGTGTTTCTAATTTTAACCATTCTGGCAGGGGTAAGATGGTATCTCAAAGTTGTTTTCATTTGCAATTACCTGATATGTAAGGATGTGGAGCATTTTCTAAAGTGTCTTTCAGCCTTTTTTGATTTCCTCTATTGAGAATTCTTTCTTCAGTTCTGTATCCCATTTTTTAATAGGGTTATTTGGTGTTTTGTGGACTAGTTTCTTGAGTTCTTTGTATATTTTGGAGATCATCCCTTTGTCGGATTTAGGATTGGTGAAAATCTTTTCCCAATCTGTGGGCTGCCGTTTGGTCTTGTTCACTGTGTCCTTTGCCTTACAGAAGCTTCTAAGTTTGAAGAGGTCCCATTTATTAATTGTTTCTCTCAGTGTCTGTGCCCCTGGACTTATGTTCAGGAAGCAATGTCCTATACCAATTTGTTCAAGGGTACCTCCTACTTTCTCTTCTAAGAGGTTCAATGTGGCTGGATTGAGGTTGAGGTCTTTGATCCATTTGGACTTGAGTTTTGTGCATGGCGACAGACATGGGCCTATCTAGCCTTCTACACACCCTTATCCAATTGTGCCAGCACCATTTGTTGAAGATGTTGTCCTCGCCCCATTGTATAATTTTAGCTGTTTTGTCGAAAAGCAGGTGTTCATAGCTGCGTGGATTAATATCAGGATTTTCAATTTGATTCCATTGGTCTACCTGTCTATTTTTATGCCAATACTAGACTGTTTTCCGAACTATGTCTCTGTAGTAGAGATTAAATAGTGATGCCTCCTGAAGTTCTTTTATTGAATAGGTTTGTTTTGGATATCCTGGGTCTTTTGTTTTTCCATATAAAGTTGATTATTATCCTTTCAAGGTCGGTGAAGAATTGTGGTGTGATTTTAATGGGGATTGCATTGAATCTGTAGATTGTTTTTGGTAAGATTGCCATTTTTACTATGTTTATCCTACCTGTCCAAGAGCATGGGAGATCTTTCCATTTTCTGGTATCTTCTTTAATTTCTTTCTTTAGAGTCACAAAGTTCTTATTATATAGGTCTTTTACTTGTTTGTTAAGCGTTACATCAAGATATTTATGTTGCTTGTGGCTATTGTAAAGGGTGATATTTCTCTGATTCCTTTCTCTGTCTCTTTGTCGTCTGAAAAAAGTAGGGCTACTGATTTATTTGAGTTTATCTTGTATCCTGCTAGTTTGCTGAAGGTATTTATCAGATGTAAGAGTTCCCTGGTAAAGTTTATTGGGTCGCTTATGTAAACTATCATATCATCTGCAAATAGAGACAGTTTGACTTCTTCCTTTCCAATTTGCATCCCCTTTATCTCCTTTTGTTGTCTTATATCATTAGCTAGAACTTCTAGTACGATATTGAAGAGATATGGCGAGAGAGGTCCGCCTTGTCTTGTTCCTGATTTTCGAGGAATTGGCTTAAGTTTCTCTCCATTCAGTTTGATGTTGGCAGTTGGTTTGCTGTATATTGCTCATATTATGTTTAGGTATGTTCCTGTTATCCCTGCCCTTTCCAAGGCTTTTATCATGAAAGGGTGTTGAATTTTGTTAATGGCTTTTTCCGCATCTAGGGAGATAATCATATGGTTTTTCTTTTTTTGTTTGTTTATATGGTGGATCACGTTGATAGATTTTTGTATGTTAAACCATCCCTGCATTCCAGGTATGAAGCCTACTTGGTCATGGTGGATGATTTCTCTGATGTATTCTTGAATTCGGTTTGATAGTATTTTATTGAGTATTTTTGCATCGATGTTCTTCAGGGATACTGTAGTTTTCTTTCTTAGTTGTGTCTTTTCTTAAATCTAATTTTATATAACCAAGTGCAAAAAATGAAAACAAACATTTATACACAATATTTGGGAATTTGGGCGTCGTTCTTTCCAAACTACTTCCCGCTGGTAAGGGGTGCTGTCTTGGGGGATTTGAAGAAGATTCACTTATCCTAGCTATAGTCTGTAGGGCTGTTTTGTCCAGCTGTTTTGAATGTAGGATCAGCTTGTACTCTGTTTCAGATGGTCTGGTGTGATCAAACCACATTAGTCTGGACAAATTCACATCTTTTCATTTTCTGTGGAAACAAAAATAGAAATCCTTTTCCCCAGTAACTTGTTCTTCAAGTTAAATTTTGGAGTCAAAGCATTTTTTTTTTTTTTTTTTGTAATTTATTGTTTTACATGTCCATCCCATTTCCCTCTACCTCCCTCCTTCCCTCCCTCCACTTCAGGCTTCCATCCCTCATTCCTTCCCTTTTACACTCTAGGCCCTCTCACATGCACTCTAAACACCCTCCCCTCCCATCCCCCCACCACAATTCCATATGTAGGGAATGCCATCCAGTTGGGGTCAGGTAGATGTGACAGGTCCTGTGAAGTAGGGACTAGGGCTTCTCTCCTGTCTCTAGAATAAGGCAGTTATCCCTCCATGGGGGATATGTTTGCAAAGTCCTTTTGTGCACCAGGGATACATCCTGGCTCCACTGTCTGAAGTCCCTTAGACTACTCAGAACTTCTGGCAGAAACCCATATTCAGGGGGGCCTGAGTCAGTCCCCTGCTGGCTTCCTAGCTATCAGTCTAGTGGCCCTTAGCTCCTCCTTGTTCAGGTAAGCTGTTTCTATGTGATTCTGCCGCATGGTCTTGTCCTCTCCATCTGCATCTGGGTTCTAGTTCAACTCAGTGTTTATGTATGGGTGTTTGCTCCTATTATCAGCAGGCATTAGTTGAGGGCTCCATGGAGAAGTTAGTTGTTGATCTCACTCTCCGGGAAGGGCATTTATGATTGCCTTTCCACAGAAGCTCAAATTGATAGTTGGGAGCAGTCTTGTAGTTCTCTAGACCTTTCTTTGTGTTCAACTTTATCTTCAAACCAATATTGGCTCCCTCTTTTATGTTCTCTCTCTGTGTCTCTGTCTCTCTCTATTTCCTATCTTCTATTCCTAACCAGGCTCAATCCTCCTGGTCGCACATGCCTTCCTCTCCTCCCCCTCATTTTCTCCTACTTCTCACTCCATTCGCTGTCCTCCCCCACTTCACCTGAGCTCTGGGGGACTTGTTTCTTCCCAGTTCTGTGAGGGACTTTATATGAAAATCTTAGAATACACCTTGTATCCTAGTTCCTCTGGTGATGTGAATTATACGCTAGTGATCATTTGATCTAGTTCTAAAATCCATATATGAGTGAGTACATACTGTGTTCCTCTTTTTGTGACTGGGTTACCTCATTCAGGATGGTTTCTGCAAGTGCCATCCACTTGCCTATGAATTTTAGGTTACCATTATATTTTTCTGCAGAGTAGTATTCCATTGTGTAGATGTGCCACATCTTCGTTAACCATTCTTCAATTGAGGGGCATCTAGGTTGCTTCCAGGTTCTTGCTATTACAAATAGTGCTGCTATTAACATAGTTGAACAGATGTCTTTGTTGCAAGGAGGTGAATGATTTGGGTATATGACTAAGAGGGGGATTGCCGGATCCTGTGGTAAACTAATTCCCATTTTCCTGAGGAAACGCCAAAATGGCTATATGAGTTTGCACTCTCACCAGCAGTGGAGGAGTGTTCCACTTTCTCCACATCCTCTCCTACATAAGTCATCACTGGTGTTTCTAATTTTATCCATTTTGGCAGGGGTAAGATTGTATCTCAAAGTTGTTTTCATTTGCATTTACCTGATAGCTAAGGATGTGGAGGAATTTCTTTTTGATGTCCTCTATTGAGAATTCTTTCTTCAGTTCTGTACCCCATTTTTTAATTGGGTTATATGGTGTTTTGTTGACTAGTTTCCAGAGTTCTTTGTGTATTTTGGAGATCAGCCCTTTGTTGGATATAGGATTAGTGAAAATCTTTTCCCAGTCAGTGGGCTGCCCTTTGGTCTTGTCAACTGTGTCCTTTGCCTTACAGAAGCTTCTAAGTTTGAAGAGGTCCCATTTATTAATTGTTTCTGTCAGTGTCTGTGCTCCTGGAGTTATGTTCAAGAAGCAGTCTCCTATACCAATTTGTTCAAGGGTACCTCCTACATTCTCTTCTAAGATATTCAATGTGGCTGGATTGATGTTGAGGTCTTTGATCCATTTGGACTTGAGTTTTGTGCATGGCGACAGACATGGGTCTATATGCTGTCTTCTACACACCCTCATCCAATTGTGCCAGCACCATTTGTTGAAGATGCTGTCCTCTCCCCATTGTATAATTTTAGCTGTTTTGTCGAAAAGCAGGCGTTCATAGGTGCATGGATTAATATCAGGATTTTCAATTCGATTCCATTGCTCTACCTGTCTATTTTTATGCCAATACCAGGCTGTTTTCAGAAATATAGCTCTGTAGTAGAGCCATACAGAAAGTATTGGAAGGAAAACTCCAACCCAAGGAAGGTATTTACGACCACAATAATTTAGGCAACAGATAATCCAACTACACCAGAAACCAAAGGTGAAGCAGAACTAATATATTCACAATACCACTGACAACAACAAACCTAAAACAAACAAGCATCAACAATCAATGGTCCTTACTCACCCTCAACATTAATGATCTTAATTCACCAATAAAAAGACACAGGCTAAGAGAATGGATACAAAGACAGAATCCATCCTTCTGCTGCATACAAGAAACACATCTAAGCTTCAAAAATACACATTACCTCAGGGTAAAGGGTTGGGAAAAGATTTTCCAATCAAATGGAAATAAGAAGCAAGCAGGCATAGCTATCCTAATATCTAACAAGTTAGACATTAAAACAAAATTAGTCAAAAGAGATGAAGATGGTCATTTCAATTTCATCACAGGAGAAAACCATGAACACAAAGTCTAAGTTCTGAACATCTATGCCCCTAATACGAAGTCACCCACATTCATAAAAGAAACACTACTAAAACTCAAAGCTCATATAAATCCTCATGGACTTATAGTGGGAGACTTCAATACACCACTCTCAACACTAGACAGGACCACAAATCAGAAACTCAACAAAGAAACAAAAGAATTAACAGAAGTTATGTCTCAACTGGGGTCAACACATCTATAGAACATTCCATCCAAAGACAAAAGAATATAGCTTCTTCTCTGCTCCACATGGAACCTTCTCTAAAGTCGACCACATACTAGGTGACATAACAAACCTTAACAGATAGATACAAGAGAATAGGAATAGTCCCCTGTATCTTATCGGACCACCATGCTTCAAAATTGGAATTCAACAACAACACAAATAGCAGAAAACCTGCAAACTCATGGAAACTGAACAATGTGCAATTGCACCACTCCTGGGTCAAAGAAGAAATAAAGAAATAAATTAAAAACTTTCTAATATTCAACGAGAATGAGGATACAACATACCCGAACTTATGAGACTTCTTGAAATCAGTGCTGCGAGGGAAGTTCATTGAACTAAGTGCCCATATGAAGAAAACAGAGGATAGTCACACAAGAGATTTAACAGCCCAACTGAAAACCTTAGAGAGAAGCGAATTCCCCCCACAGGAGTAGATGTCAGTAAATAATCAACTTGAGTGCTGCAATCAACAAAATTGAAAACAGGAAAACAATACAAAAAAATCAATGCAACAAAGAGTTGGTTTTTTGAGAACATCAACAAGATAGATGAGAACATCAACAACAAACCTTTATCCAAATTAACGAAAAAGCAGAGACAGACCATGCAAATTAACAAATCAGAAATGAAAAGGGGAACATAACAACAGACACAGAGGAAATCCAGACAATTTTCAGGTCATACTTTGAAAATCTTCATTCCACAACAATTGAAAATTCAAAGGAAATGGACAAGTTTCTGGATAACTATCACTTACCAAAATTAAATCAAGAACAGACAAACAACTTAAATAGACCTATAACCTGCAATGAAATAGAAGCAGTCATCAAAAGCCTTCCAACCAAAAAAAGTCCAGGGTCAGATGGATTCAGTGCAGAATTCTACTAGACATTCAAGGAAGAACTAATAGCACTACTCCTCAAACTGTTGCACAAGATAGAAAGAGAAGGTTCATTGCCAAACTCTTTTTATGAGTCCACAATAACTTTGGTACCCAAACCTCACAAAGACACAACTAAGAAAGAAAACTACAGACCAATATGCCTGATGAACATCAATGCAAAATACTCAATAAAATTCTGGCAAACCGAATTCAAGAATACATCAGAGGAGTCATAGGCTTCATACCTGGAATGCAGGGATGGTTTAACATATGAAAATCTATCAACGTGATCCACCATATAAACAAACAGAAAAAGAAAAACCATATGATTATCTCCCTAGATGTGGAAAAAGCCTTGGACCAGATTCAACACCCTTTCATGATAAAGGTTTTGGAGAGGTCAAGGATAACAGGAACATACCTAAACATAATAAGAGCAATATACAGCAAACCAACTGCCAACATCAAACTGAATGGAGAGAAACTTAAGCCAATTCCTCTAAAATCAGGAACAAGACAATGCTGTCCTCTTTCTCCATTTCTCTTCAGTATTGTACTAGAAGTTCTATCTAATGCTATCAGACAACAAAAGGAGATCAAGGGAATCAAATTGGAAAGAAATCAAACTGTCTCTATTTGCAGATGATATGATAGTTTACATAAGCAACCCAATAAACTCTACAAGGGAACTCCTAAAGCTGATAAACACCTTCAGCAAACTAGCAGGACACATGATAAACTCAAAAATATCAGTATCCCTACTTTTTCAGACGACAAAGAGACAGAGAAAGGAATCAGAGAAATATCACCCTTTACAATAGCCACAAGCAACATAAAGTATCTTGCTGTAATGCTTACCAAACAAGTAAAAGACCTATATAAAAGAACTTTGTGACTCTAAATAAAGAAATTAAGATGACACCAGAAAAAGGAAAGATCACCCATGCTCTTGGAAGGTAAGATAAACATAGTAAAAATGGCAGTCTTACCAAAAGCAATCTACAGATTCAATGCAATCCCCATTAAAATCCCACCACAATTCTTCACCGACCTTGAAAGGATAATAATCAACTTTATATGGAACATCAAAAGATCCAGAATAGCCAAAACAACCCTACACAATAAAACGACTTCAGGAAGCATCACCATTCCTGACTTGAAGCTCTACTACAGAGACATAGTTCTGAAAACAGCCTGGTATTGGCATAAAAATAGACAGGTAGACCAATGGAATCAAATTGAAAATCCTGATATCAATCTACCTTTTTAACAAAATAAGGAAAGGGGGAGGAAATGGCTAACAATTCTGATCATCACCATGGCCTGGCAGGGGTCTTCAAACTTTTGACTCTGTGACATGATATAGAACCTTCACCCCAATAATCTCACAACTGAGTTTAAAAGCTAAAAACAAACAAATGAAACCCCTCACCTCACAGTGTTTTAATGATTGACAAATTGGTGTTGAGCTGCACTTGTAGCTCAGGTCACATGTTTAAGGAACAGAGTGGACATGACTGGAAGGTTTCCAGGCTTGCCAGAGGCTAAATGGCTCAATATGTCTCAATCCAGGATTCAGTCACTGGAAGCCCATTCATTGCTGCTCTTCATGGAAACACTGCTCCAAATAACAGCAGCACCACAGAAAGCCAGTTCCCCAGACAGGCTGCTCCCCAAAGGAAGAACAGTGGAATGACATTCCCTGTATTTCTCCTTACCTCCTGAGCCACCGTGGAGGATGGTGGGGGGGGGGGCAACTAGCAAAAAAAAATTAGAGAACATTGAGCGGTCTGCTTGGCACTGTTGTGTCCCCTGCAGTTCTACCTTGAGTAGTGAGTTACTGCAGGGTTGGAGTTTCACTAGAGGAAATGACATTTTCTCTGACATCACACAGCATGGCTTTGGGGATGGAAAGTTTAGGGACACATGGCAGAGTGGGGTGCAGAATATGGTTGCAGGCTACAAGCCCCTGGAAAAATGGTTGTAAGGGTTAAGACTCTGGACTTTAGGGTTGGAAGAGTGTTTTTTTGGGAAGGTCCAGGGTGTTCTCTTCACCTTGTGGGCCTTCCACGGCACCAGGGGCAGGAATGGGCACATGGGGTCACCTGTGTCCTTCTTTAGTGAGCATGGGTTGCTCCAGGATCCAGTAACACTGTATCGCCTGACAGAAAATGTATGGACCTTCAGAAGGGAAAAATGTGCCCCCTGTACAGGACCCTAACAGCAGAGCCTGGCTCCTTAGACCAGAAGGAATGGTTTGGATCCTCACTGTTGGGGTAGTAGGAAGGACACACTGGTTACAGTGAGGCCTCAGATGACTTAAACTCATGTTAAGTTCAAACTCCCCTCCAAGTTGCCAAATTAAGATATTTGAGGATGTCTGTGTTTGGTGTGGGAGTGTGGCATTACAGAGCATCAGCCTAGCACATTCAAATCCCTGAGTTTGAACCCCAGAACTGAAAATAAAAGTTTTCTTGATTACATCTTATGTTTTTGGAGATGGGGCAGCATGATGATTGACGGTGTCCACTGTAGAGCAAAACTGTTGAGGTTTAAATGCTGACTCCCCAGCTGAAATGCTTTGTGAACAGGTCTTTTTTTTTTTTTTTTTTTACTTTTTGGTGGCCACCCAGTGATAGGAGATGTTATTCTGTAAATATGTTTCTCGTATTGGCTAAAGTACTGTTGGCTAATTGAAAAACAAGGTAGGCGGGACTAGGAGACAAGGAGGTTTTGGGGAGAGGGAGGAGAAGTTTTCAAGATGTAGGACTAACAGGGTAGAATGCTGGCACCTCTCTCCGGTAAGATAAAACAATGGGGAAATACTTAGATTGGTTGAAATGGGTTAATATTTATGATAGAGATAGCCAATAAGAAATTTTAGTAACAGACTAACAGCTTTATATTTAATATAGCATCTCTATGTGTTATTTGGGGCTGGCACGGCTCTTGGACCAGGCCAGTGGGAAAACTGTTCATAACAACCCAGCTTTTACCTGTCTGTTTTCTATATACCTTCCTTTCCTTCTTATTTCAAGGCTGGCTGCATGGCTGGGTTACTGGCACTTGCTGTCTTCCTCTCCTCACTTACTCACTCTTCCCTTGTCTCTTCTTTCCTCTATTTAATATGTCTGCACACTAGCCCCACCTATTCTTACTCCAAGTTGTTGGCTGTTCTTTATTAGGCCAGTCAGGCATTTTAGACAGGCAAAGTAACAGGGCTTCACAGAGTTTAGCAAATGCAACATAAAAGAACACAATATATCTTTTCATCATTAAGGAAATATTCCACAGCATAAATGAATGTAACACATCTTCAACTGATATACCACTACAACTGATTCTACCCAAAGATGAAGTGGGGATGGTTGATCACTTCTGGGATGCAGCAAGGATTAAGAATTAAGCTCTTAACACACATGGGACACATGAAAAGGGATCACCTGATGTAGGGTGCTGACTTTATACTGACATGAATTTCTTTTGTTTATGGTCTGGTGCATTGTTTGTTTCTTTTTGTGAGAACACAGATGGAATCCAGGTCTTTGGGTATACCAGGCCAGCACCTTATCGCCTGGCTTCAGCCTGGTCCTTGCTAGTGCAGCATGGCCTGCTGTTACTTACCTAAATATAGACCTGTCTTCACCGGTGCAAGTGGTCACAGGTCAAGGATGCTTAATCTGCACCCAATCCTCTGCACCTTTCTCCAAGAGAAGGGATACTAGGAAGGGACAGAATGCTGGAGTTTGGAATTTTCCAGGAAGGGTTTTCAACCAAGAACTTTTTTTTTTCAAGACAGGGATTTTGTGTGTAGCTTTATAGAACAGGTTGGCCTGGAACTCATACAAATCCACCTGCCTCTGCCTCTTGAATGCTGGGATCAAAGGTTTATGCTGCCCCAGGACTGAGAGATATTTTGAGATATTTTAAGGCATGTGAAAATAGCCTACTAAAGTGTTTTCATTTCACCGAGGTAGTCACCGAGGATTGGTTCTCCAGCAGAGCCCAGGTAGTTCCTCAGAGATGCCAGGTGTGGGGCCCAAGCAAAACAAATTCTGTCCCTGTTTCTAAAGAAGAGCCATGAAGGTGGACAGATCTCACAGAGGAAAAATCAGAAGATTGGATGAGTGATTCTAAATCCTGTTACACACCCACAAACACACACACACACACACACACACACTGCAGGAGGGTATACCTTGGTTCTAATCATTTTATCATCTACAGAGGGAAAAGGACAGAAGCTTCTTCCCATTACCCTGTACAACTGTGTTTATTTAAAGTTCCTAGCTCAGTAAAGAGCAGACCCTGATGACTGCACAGCAGATTATGGGGGAAGACACTGCATGGACTGGACCTGATGAGGCATCATCATTCACCACAAACCTATTTTTTTCTTCCACCTCCACTGTCTTGGGGTTCAAGGGTTGTAGCCAGGGACTTCTGACCACCTGATGGAGACCCCCCTTGGGGATTCATGAGACTTCTAGTCTCCTCCACAGTGACAGCAAGTCAACATGTCAGTGCTACTTCTAACACTCCTTTCAGCCACTGATCTGGACCAGTAGTTAAGATGTGCTCACTACTTATTCATTGTTTTCAATAATTTTGTAACATTCTTTGTAGTTTCTGATACTGTTTGAGAGGGTTTACAAAGCCAGTCAGCGTTGTTCAAAAGAAGGCAGGGCTTAAGGTTGAGGATGTGATTTGAAGGTAGTATGCCTTTAATAAAACTCCAATTACATTTGAAGGCATCCGGTCTAAAATCCATGCATTCATCAACTTGAGATTCCCCGAGAATTCCTTAATCCAAGCAGCAAGGTGGGCATAAGGTAATATGAAGGTAAGGCGCCCAGCAGGAACAATGGTCTTTACTTTTGGCAACACAGCCTGGTATTTCTGCTTAAAAGGCAAAAACAAAGTTAGCAGAGCTGTTAGGCTCCTAGAGGTGCACTGAGACTAGGAAGTAAGTGGGCCAGTTTGACTACCAAGGTCTGGGAGCCCACAATCCCTTATTAAGTGGGCCCCAGTGCTAAGCAACAATCTGCAGAGGTTGGAGTGGGGCCACAAGAGGCAATCAGACCAATTCTGCTAAAAAGGACTAAATCCTTATAGAACTGGCCTCTAGAATAGAGTAGGTAGGGTCTTGGGCTGAGGAGTGGGCTGATCAGAAGTTTTGGGTGGCTAATTGTCAGCTAAGACTAAAGATCTCCAACCTGAATATTAAAAGACTCTATTGCACTTCAATGTAGAGAGGTGTGCAGCTTAAGACCTGGTTGTGAGAGAGAAAGTTCACTTGTTCTAGAATCTAATGTTGCTTTCCCACCCATGGACCCCTCTCCTGATTAATTGGTCCCTTATTCCTGGGACTTCTTTATGTAGGGCTGATAATGTATCAGGTGCTGTGCTGAACATTTTATCATTAGTATGATATGCTATTCTCCAATCAATCCTGTGTGGTGGACAGGGGCATGACCATTTTTAGAAATGCACTAGGTTAGATGTAGCCACAAGTTCAACAGAAAGGTGACTAATTGACTCAACCCTGCTTTTCTTCTCACTCACCACAGCCTGGAAGAACAGTGTGGCTGGAGGAAGATAAAGTGTAGGAAGGGAGAGAAGATGAGAGATGAGCCACAGGGCTCCAGGATGCAGGCAAATGGGGCTCTTTCAATGACAAGTGCCCAGTGGGGCCACAGAATGTCATATTTCTTCTGAGTAGACAGGAATCCATGGAAAGGGGGTGTAACAACAGCAACAAAATATCTGCATCCTGTGTATATTAGGGGAGGAAGAAAACAGCACAGATGAAAGAAGGATGACTTACTCCATGACAGTTACTCACACACTCTAGAAACAACTTTTTAGCACCAACACATAAAAACTAATTCTGTGGTCTTCACACTAGCTTTAATGATTTGTGGTCAGGGGTAAGTAGGAGAAGGATTTCCAATAGCTACATGTGAAGACAAACTGTGACAGATTCCCACTATGTGAAACTCATGACAGAAGGGGTATGTGTGTGAGAGCGAGAAAGAAAAAAATAGAGAGGCAGAGATAGAGAGATACAGCAAGAAAAAAAGACAAAGAGACAAAGAGAGGCACACAGAAAGAGATAAAGAGAGACAAAATGAGATGCATATATACACAGAGAGACAGAGGGAAATGGAGAGAGAATCACCTCTTTTCTGAAAAGTGAAAAGTCCATAGAGATTTCCAGAACACAGAGAAAGCAATGAGCACACAACCTGTCATTCCTCTTTGAGGACTAATGGGCCTCAGTGAGGTGATGGCCCATAACAGCTACTGTGGATGAAGAGAAAAGCCTCAGCAATATTAGACAAGAGCCAGTGAGGAAAGTGCACATGCAGCCACATTTACACAAGGAAAGTCAAATATAAGACTGAACAATTACTCCAGTAACTACAGGCTGGGGAGCTGGCCAGCTTGGGTGACTTGGATACAAGCATGTATATTGTTCTTTTGCTATAATTTTGCCTAAGAAACACAAACATGAGACTCAGTCCATGTGGAATTTATTGAGAGTGGGGAGAGAAAGGGGTAGCTGGTGGCCAACCGAAAGCAGAGGAGAGAGTGAGAGAAAGAGCAAGAAAGAGGCCAGCTTGGCGTGCTTGGTTTAAAAGGGGGGGGGGGGCTTGCACATGTGTAATTGAGTCCTCTGGCAGCCAGATAAAGCTTGAGCAGTCAGGTAAAGCCTGACATAGTGATGACATGGCCATGAGCATCCTGCCCATCACTAGGGGGTGGGGTCAGCAGGCTGTTAGTTCCTAACAATGGGTGCTGTCTGCTTCTCTCACTAGTATTACTTGATAATCATCCAACTGTCTCTTTTGTTCAGATAAAGAGAACAAGAAATAGGATTCCATCCCAAGCAGCAATCCCCCATGGGCCACAGTGAAATGGTAAAAACTAATGATAAACTACAGTTTCACAATATGTGGTAAACATTTTGCACATTATCATCAAGTCTTTTAGGCAAAGTGTTCTTCTGATAACAGATACACACTAGAGCCAACTATTTCCAGACCAAAAACAAAAACAAAAACAAAAACAAAAACAAAAACAAAAAAAAAAACAAAACAACAACAAAAAAAAAACAAAACAAAAAACATTTTGACTTGTTTTCTTCTTGTAAACATAAGTTTAAAAAAAAATGAAGAATCAATGAAAGTGTCGTGCATCCAACTACAGATACATACCTGGGCAGTGAAAGGATATCTGAAATGCTTTGAGTACTAAATAAAAAATTAACATTCATATATTTTTAATGGTATTTCATATATAATAAATGACAAGTTTATATTCTCGATCATTTCTAACCCTGAAAAAAAAAGAAATTATGTATGACTTATTGGCAGCTAGGTCATTGTGTAGGGAACAAGGGCTGAAGTCCAGGAGGTGTTGGTGAGCTACAAAATAGAAAGAGGAATGAATATCAGTTCTTTAGGGTGACTGAAAGCAGTTTGAATAAACAAGGCCGTCTCAAGGCAAAGTGGCTTTATCACTGTCTCAGATGTGGTCATCTAGTCTATGAGATATCTGGTATAAGATCTAGGCAGAGGTCACTCAACCACTTCAGTAGGACCACTGACTCATCTTTAGTAGGGGGAGACACAAACTTGGGGTATGGTAGTGTGCCCTATCTTTCTCCCAGTCACTGCACCTCACCCAGCATTGAGAAAGGTACTGTGTGCCTCTCACAGAGAGAGCTTTGTATGCAGATGCTGCCTGTGTGTGTGCAGGTATTGGTGGAGGAGCATACACAGGTTCTCCCTGAACTCCAACTCATGGTTTTCCTTCCCTGGCCTTATTCTGGATGCAATGAAGTCACAGGTGAGAACCACCATGCTCAGCTGGTATCCAAACATGTTTATCACAATTAGTGCTGCAATAGCTCACGGGAACACACACAATTCCAACAGCAGCATAACTAAGTGACACAGTGGTATTGTAAACTGTCTGTGTGTTTTTAACTAAAACTTAAGTTCTACCTTCAGCAAAGGCTGTGTTGCTTCAAACCAAACTTCCTTCTGAGAGTAACTGGGAGAGCCAGACAATGGCTGGATCATGTTCTGGGAGTCATTTAAAAGACACACAAGTTTTGAAGTGCAGACCCAGAGAGGAAAGTAAGAAAATGAGGCTTCTTGCTAACAAAGATACCAACAAATTTAAGAAATGAGGAATGTCTGCTGACAGGCTTAGATATTGAACAACTTATTTAGAAGTTAGACTTTGGCAGAGCACATGGTGGGATTCCAAACTCAGGAACCGTGAGACAGAATTAGATTATCCTCCTAAGGACTACTGAGGCTTAGGTGAATTCTGAAGTCCAGTTTGGTACCACAGAAAACTATAGCCGTCTTTGGAAGAAGAGCCAGAATCTCAAATTATTTGTCTTAATCTTAAATGATTTTTTTTGTTTTGTTTTTGGTTTTTGGTTTTTTTTTTTTTTGTTTGGGCACGGGGGTAGGAACAAATAATAAGATCTGGCTTGACAAAAGACAGAGGGGAAACATCAGAGGAGAAGATGCAGAAAAGATACAGGTGCTGGAATCCATCAGATATGAGCTTTAGTGTGAGCATTGGTAACACAACTGTTCAATCAGGAATAAAGTGCCAAGCAGAAGGACATTTTCAGAGATGAGAGTCCCCAACCGAACATTGCAACTGAATAAGAAGCTAATGGATGCTCATATATACACAGAGACTTTGTGACCTAAAAGATGATTTGGAAGAAAATATGCTAAAAAGCAGAAATCCAAAAAGGTGGAATGTAGGAAATCTTCTTCATTGACTCAATATATATTGTGACAGGGTCTCCCTTAGTAACTTTGGCTGCCCCAGAACACTCAATGTAGACCAGGACAATCTCAAATTCAAAGGTTCACTGACCTCTATCTCTTCCTGAGGGGTGAGATTAAGACCTTTGACACCACAACCACAAATAATGTTTGAACGACACTGAGAGGCCTTCTAAATGCAAGACAGCAAAGAGCTTAGTAAAGCCTCCAAGGAGAAGACACTTCCCACACATGGCAGTTATCAAAAAGTGTTGTATGTAGATTATAATCAAGACATGAAATCTGCTTGTAAAAGGGAAACCATCAGTCCAGTAGCCAAAGATAGACACAGCATCTTCAGGAGATAAACAGATGTCCTAGGGGAAGGGCATCTCGTCAGTCATGAGAAAGCAGTGATAAATGTATGGAGATGGCACTACCCTGTCCCAGACTGGCTGGGATGAAGAAGAGACAGTGTGCTCAGTGCTTACATGCTGCTGCAGCTCAAAGTGAAAGCAGGCTTGAGCAGTGTGAAGCTGTCTGGCAGAGCTGCCTAAGGCAGATCGGCACATACTACCCATGTATATATCAAACATCATTTTGAATTAAACGTACTAGAAGATATGCAAGAGAACTCACAACACCTTGTTCCCAAAATACCCAAACTGGAACACAAAAGGCTGTAAACCATAAAATCGACGTGAGTGGATTTTTGTGCAATGAGCCAGCAATATGGATGACTCTCACACTGCATGAAGTAGATGAGAGAGAAACATGATCCCACTGTCTGGTTCAGTTCACATGAGGCCACAAAATTGCTTAGCAGAGAAGAGCAGTTTTTGTCAAGCGTGACAACCTGTGTTCAATCCCAGGGTCCCCAGTAATAAAAAAAGGTAACTGACTCTTGAAAGTTGTCCTTTGATCTCTACATGTGTGCCATGGCACATAAGCACACACACACTCACACACATGCACACACACACACACACACACACAGACGATGGGAGATGTTATTCTATAAATATGTTTCTCTTATTGGTTAATGAATAACGCACTGTTGGCAAATAGAAAAGCAAGATAGTCAGGACTAGGAGACAAGGAGGATTCGCGGAAGAAGTAAGGAGGTGTCAGCATGTAGAGAGACGAGAGAACAGAAGTCCAGGCCCTCTCTCCGGTAAGATGAGACCACATGGGAATACTTAGATTAATAGAAATGGGTTAATATTTAAGACAGAGCTAGCCAATAAGAAATGCTGGTAACAGACCAATAGCATAATATATAATACAGAGTCTTTGTGTGTAATTTGTGGCTGGTATGGCTCTGTGGCCAGGCTGGTGGGAAAACCTACTCATAACACACACACACAGGCATACACTCAATTCACATGTACAGACACATACACACATGGATACACACATGCACACATACATTCACACATGTACACACAAATGTACACACACACACGTGCACAATGAACACAGGCACACACACATGCACATTCACACACACCCACACACACATTCACACATGTACACATACATGCACACACATGCACACAGGCACAAACACACATATACACACACATGCACACACACACATACACAAAAACACACACACACACACACACCAAATGCATGTATAAAAACATTTTAAAAAGAAAGATTAAGATAAGGCTTTTGCACTCAGGGTAAACTTTGGCCCAAGTGACTAAACTGAAGAGATGCATGGAACTCTGAGGCTAATGTTGCCACTCTCCATCATCCAGGTGCCATAGCTATGGCAATACATCAAGTCCAGCACTATGTGTGCTTTCTACATGTATGACTTCCTTCAATAAAAAAGTATAAAAAAAAGTCCAGTCCAGAGAGATAAGTGTCAGTACCTTCTCTGAGCTAGGAAAAGAAAATATCTAAGTATGTACCCAGTTGAAAACAAAACAAAAGGTGCTAGAAAGATGGCTAAGCAGTTAAGAGCACTGTCTGATCTTCCAGAGGATGCAGGTTCAATTCCCAGCACCCACATGATGGTTCAAAACCGTCTGTGACTCCATTTCCAGATCGGATACCTTCCCTCTGGCCGCTGAGGTTATACTTCATTCATGTGGTGCACAGACACAATGCAGACAATACCTATACCTATACACATACAATAAAAACAAAGGAAATTTAAAGGAAAGGAAGAAACAAAAATATGTTGCCAGTGAAAACCAAGCACAGAGTCAGCATTGAGAGTTGCAGCTCAACATCAGCAGAGCACTGCACTAACAGTCAGATAAGCCCGCTGTTTGCACTGCTGCAGCTCAACATCAGCACAGCACTGCATCAGCGGTCAGATAAATCTGCTGTCTGCTGTGCCCTATGATATTTTTCAACCTATACTGAAGAAATCTTTCAGAAATGTGGCCTAAGGCAGAAATCACATCTTAAATGTTACCAGCTGCTGGGTGTTGCGCTACTTGCCATCTGTGTAATTATGCAGTGTGATCAACATTGTCCCATTCCATCCTCGGGCTCACAGGCCAAATAAGTCACTTCTTCAAACACGGGCGGAGGCAGCCTGGGTGGGGCAGCACTGTGACTGGGGCAGAGGAGGAGTGATTTGGACTGACCTGTTTCTTGTGGAGGGCTCTGAGTTTCTGAAGCCATACCTGACAGGGAGAATAGTGAGGCAGGGAGGTCACACACCAGCTTCTGATCGGTGGCCCAAGTCATTACCACACATCCCCCAGAAACAAACTTTGCAGAAACTTTGGGCAGAGCTGCAGAAGCTGTTCCAAGGCCCTGGTTTCTACCCCCACACCACAGAAACCAGGTGAGGCGGTACATGCCTGTAATCCCAACACATGTGAGGTGGTGATGGGTAGGGCCTAAATTCAAGGTCATTTTTGCATACATGGCAAGGCTCATTTTAATGAGCCTGGGCTACACAAGATTCTGCCTCTTGCTACATGGGAGCCTAAGGTTTCACTTAGCTATACAAGATCCTGCCTCAAAATGGAGAAACATTGTAGCTCAAATTTTACAACAATATTCTTTTTTCGCTTAGATATTAATCTCTGGTAATTTAATTAAACATCTATTCTATGTTTTTGAAAGCACCTTTAAAAACTGGCAAAGCCTTAAGGAACTCTAGGAATATGTGTCCAGTTTTATTATTGGCATTTGGAAAAAGCAGAAAGCAGGGGAAGACTTTTAAAATAAGAACATTAGAAGGAAGTACTGTTTGATTCTTAGACACCTGCTGGACACATTTCAAACCCTTGTACACATTATTAAATCCCTACTGGGAGCTCACAACTTTCTACAAGGTTTTGATTCAGCCATTCCATCACATTGAACTGCTCAGTTCACTCTCTCTTAGTGAATACATAAACTGTTCCGGTAGAAGCATGTTAAGGTCAATTATGTAAGAAGAAACTAGTCATATTTAAGCAGAAAGAAGTATAAACACATCTAACCGGTGAGGCCTCACCCAAAGCCACCCACTCTGCTCTCCAATTTGCAGCCAGTTCCCCAGACAGGCTGCTCCCTAAAGGAATAATAGTGGAAGGACATTCCCTGTATTTCTCCTTACCTCCTGAGCCAGCATATTAATTTCCATGGAGGAGGGTGGAGGGGTGGGCAACTAGCAAAAAAAAAAAAAAAAAAAAAATTAGAGAGCATTGAGCAGTCGGCTGGGCACTGTTGTGTCTCCTGCAGTTCTACCTTGAGTAGTGAGTTACTGCAGGGGTGGGATTTCACTGGAGGAAATGGCATTTGCTCTGACATCATACAGTATGGCTTTGGGGATCTAAAGTTTAGGGACAGATGGCAGAGTGGGGTGCAGAATATGGCTGTAGGCTACAGGCCCTTGCAGATATCCACTGGGAAAATGGTTGTAAGGGTTAAGACTCTGGACTATAGGGTTGGAAAAGTGTTTTTTTGTGAAGGTCCAGGGTGTTCTCTTCACCTTGTGGGTCCTCCGTGGCACCAGGGGCAGTCAGTAATGGGCACACGGGGTCACCTGAGTCCTTCTTTAGTGAGCATGGGTTGCTCCAGGATCCAGTAACACTGTATCACCAGACAGAAAATGAATGGACATTCAGAAGAGCAAAATGTGCCTCCTGTTCAGGACCCTAACAGCAGAGCCTGGCTCCTTAGACCAAAAGGAATGGTTGGGATTCTCACTGCTGGGGCAGTAGGAAGGCCACACTGGTTACAGTGAGGCCTCAGATGACTTCAACTCATGTTAAGTTCAAACTCCCCTCCACGTTGCCAAATTAAGATAGTTGAGGATGTCTGTGTTTGGGGTGGGGGTGGGAGTGTGGAGTTACAGAGCATCATCAGCCTAGCACATTCAAATCCCTGAGTTGTCTGCAGGCCTGGAAAGTAAGCACCCCTCTGCCTAAACTGTTGCCCTCCCCCCAGGCTGGTGAACTGAAGCTTTGCTCCTACCACTTCTCTCTCTCTCTCTCTCTCTCTCTCTCTCTTCCCTCTCTCCTCTCTCTCCTCTTTTTCTTCCCCTCCCCCTTAGTCTGAAGCAACATAGGTATCCTTTTATGATTACTGTTTATTATTTTATTTTTTTTATCATTTTGTTTGAGGCAATATTTGAATGCATTCAGTTTTATTTAAAAAAAATGGGACAATTTGACAAGGTGAATATAATACTTGGATTATCAGATAATCTCATGAAAGTAAATGGCTTGCCTCCCCCCTTTAAATCTGTCCATATTCCAGCTTTCTTGTTCTTTTACAACTAAGGATTGTATCTCATTTATTTTAACCACCTTGGATATAGGATCAGTGATACTGAATGCTATATAAAGGGGCCCATGTTTCTGACCACATGTTTAGCTTATGACTCAGGTCACATTCTTACATAGCAGTGTGTGGTTTAAGCATTTTGTGAACACTAGAAGGAGTAATTGTAAGCCTGTCTGCAGGAATCAGAATTTCTCCTTTCTTTACTGCTGGGTTCTGGTGAAGAGTACTGACTCCCAAAAGACAAAACCACACAGGAAACACAGAGAATGTTCAAGTCTGGCTGGGCGTCTCTCCTCTGCCATTCTCAGAGCAGGTGGTTACATTCTTGGTGGTTCCTGTGCCTCTTGAGTCTGACTACATTGAGAGCTATGGGAGTGGGTGAGGAATTGATGGTATGAATAGGATTCCCAGCATAGGACTTGGCTGGCAAGCCTGCCAAAATGTTTTCCATCTAATTTTTTTCCCTGTAATTATCCTCTTACCGTAGATTTCATAGCTACATGCCATGAATTCAAATGTCCAGTTACAACTTTACTAGGGACTTTTCACATTCAAGTTCTGAAGCCTACAATTGCTAAGGTCACAGCTAACTCCTCATGGAACAGTTTAAAAATATGTTGGAAATTGACCATAAGGGATAATATTTATAGCCTGGTGCACTCTGCCTGAAATATGGTAAAAGTATACCTGTAAGGCCAGTGTTAGGAAGGCAAATAAGCAGAAATAAAGCTGAACCCAAACTTTAGGCTGCTGCCACAGAGTGCAGAGTGGAACTCACAGAGGCCACTCCTTGCTGGCACAGCAACAGATGGAGTCCTTTAACAGGAAGCACTGATGACTTTCCTTCTTGTTTAAAATAATACATTAGAATGAGCTTGGGGTGGAATTGATTTTTATCTCGTCATTCACTGTTCTGAAACACACAAAGGTTTCTTGAGCCTACTCACCATTCTCCACTTCTGTTTTTAATATATTTAGCTTGTGGTTGAAATGCACTCTGCACAGGACATTCTCTTGCACCAGGGCAAATGCCTCTCCAGTTGACATTGCTTCTTGCAAGAAAAAAAAAAAAAAAAAAGGGTTATTAATAATTTTTTTTTTGGGGTGGGGCCAAAAAAAAAGAGGGGGGGGGGCCTCCCCCCTCCCACAGTGGGAGCAGCATGTCCCATAGTGTCTGTGACACACAGGGAGTCCTAGCAGGCAACCTCAAATTGATTCATCATCACTCTTTTGGGATAATGTAAGCTTTTAAGTATTGTGAAAGTGAAACAGGAATTATTTTCCCCCTCAATATGGGAAGCAGTTGAGATAGGGTCACAATTGACATCTGTTTTAGAAACAAAACTGTCTTAATTGGTAATGGTAAGGGAGATAAGTTTTCTTTGAAAATAAATGAAATCGGAATTTCACTTGTCCTTTTCTTATGCCACATATTAAGATATTTATAGGTTATCTAGAGATTCCAGATATACAACCACGAAGTCACACATACACACCAGGTTGAAAACCTCAAAGGGCAAAACCACAGTAACTCAACATGAAAACACTAACAGACTCAGATCTGGTTGGGGTGGAGTATGTACTTAGCATACTGGGTTTAGTCTCCAGTACCAGAAACAAACTAATAAACAAGTTGAGATGACTACGGGAATAAGGAATGTTAACACATTAAAAATGGAAATTATCAGAGAATCTACAGAGTCTATACTCTTCACCCTGAGGGGCAAGAAGGAAAAATACAGAAGCATTCCAGCCATGGTGAATGGTCAGACTGCCAGATACGGGAGAGTGGAATAGTGTCTAAAACTTCCAGGAACATCTGTAGGCATTCTCAGCAAGATATTAGAGGCAAAGGAAATTTCCCCCCTCCTGGTCTTAGTGATTGGATGTATTCAGATAAGGACACATGGGACCAAGATCCTACCTGCAATGGTACGGGTAAATGCAGCCCGACATAATTTGAACTCCAAATCCCTCCTTACCCATTGTGCACAATATTTTAAAAGAAAAGGTTACACAGAATTAAGACAGTGAATCAGTCAACTCTGAATCCACCACGTGAAACACTTTGAATGAGCCTCTTAATATGTGTGTCTAACTTTACTTGTGTTTGGATTTGCAAACCCCAGCAATGGCATACAGCATTGTGCTCAGCAAGGTCTGGGAGGTACCCAAGGGCTTCTAAAACCTTGTATAAACTTTTGCTTTGGGAAGGTTGCAGATATCTGTAAATAAATTCAAGACTGTGACGATAATTACAACACAAATAAGAGGTAGTTAAATTCAGTTTACAGTGTTTTTAGTCATAAAGGGAGAGGAGGAGAAGGTGAATCAGTTAATATACCTACCTGGACTACTCTAAGAAGACAACAACATGCACATATTGGAGAGGAGGGACCAGTCTGTAGAGTACAGGAATTTAAAGAATAGGTCTAGGCTTGGTAAACAAAAACTGTGGCAACTGGCACTTATTTCAGGATCGATCAGTGGCTCCTTGCCAAGCCCTCAGCACACACCTGGGGAACCCTTGTCTGCACACAGTTTCACAATGCCCAAATGTTAATGATTCCTTATTGCACTTTCTCCTCCTCGATGTGGGCTCTGGAGTGGACTACTTTGCTGAGAGGGTCTACAGTGCACTTGTCCCCAGAGCCTCAGGCCTCAGGCTCAGCTTGTCCTCAGAGCCTCAGCCTCAGCTCTGGGGCTTGAGTGCCATCCACATCCCAACTTTAGGAGGTATTTGTCCTTGATCTGCTGGTCACAGCTGCTGCAAACACACTTGCATATGGAGCCCGAGGTCATGGACTGTGGCTAGGATGAAGGGGAAAGCTAGGCCAATGAGGAGATGGAGACCTTGTCCCTGGCTCCCTCAGGATTCACCTGCTGGAATAGCAGACCAAGTTCTGGTTGCAGACCCCTCCTCCCTTCCATATCCCTCCAACCCGAGGCAGCTAGGAGGTGGGGGGGTCTGTCCTCCCTTCTCAGTTTTCCCTGCCCTGTACTTGGGTCTCCCAGACATGCAATGTAAGGGAAAATGAATAACTAAAAGATATAAAACTCATGGTCAGAAGGAAAAATAGGAAAGAACAAAAGTTTGTGCCAAAAATACATGGATAACTCCCAATCTGGAGAGTGCAGAGCTCATGAGCTGTTCTTTGGAAAACAAAAGAACAAAGGAGGAGCTCACCACCAACTGTGCAGACTGCTCCCTGCCCCCCATTATTTTAAGGAAAAGGCCACTAAGCCTGCCATTCCCAGAGAAAGAAAACCCCCAAACCTTGCAGGTGTTCTAAACAATCCCGCCTTGTAAAAAGTTTGTTCTCTATGAAATCTCTGTAACTTTGGAAACCTTATCGGCTGAGACTGGCAGTCTCAAATCACCCTTTCCCTTTAAAATGATTTGCAATTGTAAGTATACGTGGGCACCTAACTCTTCCATTAGAGTGAGGTCCCAGCTGGTTCGGTTCGGTTCTTAGCAATAAAAACCTTTTGCCTTTGCAGTTGGCAGTCACTTCCTTGGAGGTTGAGGAAAATAGGTAGGCAAGACACCTGGAGACCTACAATCCCCTACCCAGGCCCGTTCAAGGACCTGGGGTCCTGGTCCTCCCAGCCACCAGCCACCCACCCTCACTTCTCTGATTTGAACCCAGGTCCTGCTTGCCTGGAAGTTTTAGCCTCGCCACCCCACTCTTGAAGGCCCCCACAAGTGGGCCACATGTGCAGCTTTAGGCATCTGAGCCCAGGCTCAGCTGGTGGGCCAGCGTGCAGCCTCCCAGAGCCTCTGCTGCCAGCTTGTGACTCCAAGTCTATGGGGCTTTGGCACTTGCCCAGGCAAGCCAGCTCCCCTCTCTTCTAGACTTAAATACCAGGGAACACCCCGCTAAAGAGGGCTCAAGGCCTTGGGGGAGGGGGGAAGTGGAGTGAGAGTGAAGAAAAGATGACTGACCAGGGTGGGGGATGGGGAGAAAAACTTGATTGCCACATTACCCCAATTAAAAGAGGAAGGCATACATATATGGTGGGGATTTTCTTTTTGAATAGGATACTCCTAAAATTGAAGAGCAAATTACAGTGGGATTTAAAAAGCCTGGTAATTGTTTCAACAATTTGAATGAAAATGCTTCAGACTAAAGGGACCCAGCAGCTCTTTGGTAAACTTGAAGCAATTAGAATGGTAAGAGATTTACACTAGTTTCTTTATGGTGTGAATTGCCACTTAGTGCTCAGTAAGTCAACATTTTTTAGCTACTAAAGGATTATGTTTAACCAGTGGAAAAATCTGGTTTAATAATGGAAATATCCAGCTGAATTTAATTTGTTCCATTTAAAAAACAAAACAAAACAAAAAACCCCTCACCCAACAGGGGTCAGTGTGTCCTAAGGATGGGCTGCACTTCCAATTTTCTACAAATGCAAGCAATCTCTCTGAAAAGTCTAGCTTAGGGCTGGTGGGTCCACAGATTCCACCAGCTCACACCCTCTGCATTTTCGCCCTTCTTCTCAGTCCTGTGCAGCTGCTCTCAGGCCAGGTCTGGGAGAATACAAAGTATCCAGGTAGAAATTCTAAGCACCCCTCCCCCGACACAAACAGGAAACCACCAGTGTGCCACCTGAATCCTGCTAGGGCCCCCAGTCTGGGAACCAGCTTCAAACTTGAGCCATCCACAGGTCTTGCCTCTGAAGATAGGTGACAGCTTTCCAGCCCCCCCCCTACTCCCCCTGTCCCCCATCCCACCTCCCCTTAGGCTTGCCTCTTGCTCTGGGGTTTGCCTCTTGGGTGTTTCCAGTGAAATCATTTTGTTTCTAGTTCTTCCTAAGAGTGGGGAGACTATGGAGAACCAAGTCTTCAAATCTGTTGCCAGACCACATAGGCAAGAGCCAATCAATGCTCAGCAGAGCACAGAAATTGGTATCTGGTGCCACTCCCCAAATGCCTGCAGGCACTATCCCATCACTGCCCAGAACAGCAAAATAAATGTAATAAAGGCAGGAATCACATGGCTCTGAGACCTTAGACTTCAATGTCTCCTCACCTCAGCTTAAGTGAGCCTTCTGGGAGGGGATGCAATGATTACTACATAACATTTAAAAAAAAAAAAAAAAAGTTCAAATGTCCGGTCTGGAGATAAGGCAGTGACAAGCAATTTGTGAACCTCTGCTAGGAAGGATCGAAACTTTTTCTTTCTCAAGGAAACTGTCTTCAAAGGACCCCGCTGGATGTTGGCGCCTTGCTCTCCTTCACTCTGGGAACCGCCAGCTCTGGCATGTTTTCATTTAAGTTTACACAGAAACATCTGGTTCTTCCAATACATGATGGCCCTGTAGATGTTGCTTATCACATACCAGCTCCAGAGGGTCAGAGGCTGTGGGTATCTGTGTTGCCCCCTCCCCCACCCCTAAGGGACAAGGAAAGCTAACATGTAGTGTAAGACCCTCAGAATGAGGAGTCTTCCAGGTTTGGTCGATACCCCAAGAACTCAATGTCCAGTCCAGTTGCTGCAAAACGCAAGAGGCTTTAATGGACAGGAAAAGTTTGTGCAGACGGGCTCCTCCAGCATGCAGGCTAGGGAGAAGCCCCCTCCCCTGGGCCCAGGTGTCTTTAAAGGCAAAACCACAAGCTTAGGGAGGGGGTGGGACCCTCTGTCCATTGAGTACATGACCCTTGGAGGCCGGATGGTCTCCCTATTAGGGTCAGCAGACCTTAGGGCCTCAGGTGTGCTAATTAATATTGTCTGTGCAAACCAGAGTTACAGCTATCTCTTGACCCTCTTTATCACCTTTTGACTCACAGGAAAGGAGGGGCAGTGTGAATTCTTCTTATCTCAGGGCCTTGTGAGAGGAAGCTAGCAAATTCCAAGGAACAGATATTGGTTTCTAGGTTAGTCCATCATTAACATTACTTTTTAGGTCTTTCAGTAGGACTACAAAGCTACAAGTGAGTCTCAGTCCAAAGAGGTCTCAGTGACCTTAGTCACTCCAGAACCCATGCTTCCTAAGACTGAGGTCTGTCCCTCCAGGAAAAGTGGGAAAGCAGTTGTGTTTTCCAGAAGGTGGAACCTCACAGGGAGGAGCGGGTGTGGGGGGAAAGCCTTTTCCTAGAGAGAGAGGCCTCACCTCCTTATGGAAAATCCTGCCTTCTCTACATGTTAAAATCTTTATCTGCTCCAGACAACTTACTCAATTCATTGTTAAAGGAGGGAAAAATATGAATGACCCATCAACTTGATTTCTTTTTCTTTTTCTTTTTTTCTTCTCGTTTACAGTCTGTCTTCTGCATCTGATTTGTATTAAATTCTTAATCCCCAGTCAACTCCTAAACAATGACTTGGGTTACATGTCTTTTCCAGGAATCCTGAAGGGGAAGCAGATGTCTTCTGGGCTCCCAAGCCTTATTCCTCTCTAAATGTGCATCTGTGGTGCTATCTTCATTTTCGAAAACAATGAAGGTGCATCTCAGCGTGTAGGTTTGATTTTCAACTAGATTTGGAATCAAGGAGTAATACAAGAAGGATGAAGTAATGTTGCTTTTATTTATTTCCCCACAGATGGGGGTGGCACAGTGCAGCCATGCATTCCCTTGCTAAAGTATGCACTTGGGCCTCTCAGTAGGGGGTAGGAGAAATTTCTATCTGAATGGAAAAGTGCAGGAGCTCTTTGTTTGCTTGCTTTACTGTTATTTCCCTATAAAGTGTCACTTAATTTATAGAAGATAAATTTTTAAGAAGTTACTTTTAAAATACTTTTATTTCCTAGTTTTTCCTTTTAGATAAAATCAGAACATTAGGAACTTAGGTAATATAAAGTCATCTTGGTCTTTATTTTTTTCAAGGATTATAACCAGGCTTTGTTACTTCAGTTAGACAGGATATGTGCAGTAAAACACAAGGACACTAACTCTTATTCCCTTGTCCTGTTTGTGCAGAAGATGTAGAGAGATACTTTGCCCAGACCTGTCCTCAGCCGCTGACAGAGGGGTGGGCAGTGGAGGGGTGGACATGCTTTCTCAGGGTGAAGTGAGCCTGGGGCTGAGTAAGGGCTGCAACTTTGTGTTTTCTTTAATTGCCTCTTTTGCTCCTTAGACACAGAACTTTTGAACATACACCATCCCTGCTTTCCTATTCCCCGGTTATACACATATTCATATTAGCGTTCTCCATCCAGTTCCCATCAGGAAATATACTTTACATTTAGTGCAGAATTAGAGGGACCCAAGATTTAGAGTAACCTATATTCTGGTGGCATACTGTGGATTCAGGTTTTGGACTGACTGCCACAAAATCTAACCATTGTTTTGTTTAGTTTTTCTTCATCCACCAGAGAAAAAAATCAGGTCTTGGTGAGGGAATCCACATAATAATGTATTTCCAACAAGATACTGCCCTGAGATGATCCTCCTGGATGGAAACATAGTGGTGCCGAACACAGGCTTTGTGGCATATAGAACCAATACCCTGGGGAGGAATTAAAACTAGAATCTAGCCTTTACCTTTGCCTGCTAGCGAGAATGCTTGAGTGGGTCTTCTGGAAAGCCCAGCATGCCAGAGCTGTTTGGGGGAAGTGGGTAGGGGCGCCCGCTTGTACGATGCTTTTCCATCCACCCTGGCTTAGGCTGGTGGCTTTCAATTACATTTTCAACACACTAATCTTGATCTAAGATTACTTGATCTAAGATACTGTCTCTGCATAAGTGTAGTAAATGATTCGTTTTTAGAGGGTCTGGGCTTAGAGAAGGAGGATGACATCAGACTGAGGCTGATGATCTAAAAGGCTGGTTGGTCTGTGTCTGCCCAGCTCCTGGTGCCTGGAGGGACTTCGATCTCATTGACCTCATAATTGCATGTGTCCAGCATGCTCCTGCGAGTGGGAGGTGGAAGGCAGAAGGTGTTGATTCTTGACTGTTTGGAGTGTGCTCCATGACAAAAAGCTATGGGTCTCTTAGAGGAGAAAGCCACTATAGAGATGCAGTCTGGTACCAGAATTTACAGCAAGACAAAGCCAATTCATTCATGACATTATAATGCCATGTACAGGTTTGCACCTGGCAGGTGACACTTGTGTTTTGCTATGTGGGTTCTGGGAATTGAACCTATCCAATGGTCTTTATTGGTGAACCATGTCTCTAGCCTGTAATAATATCTTTTAAGTTTAACCTTTCTTTGAGAGAGAGATATTTAGTGGCTTGGATAGTTAACTTAGTATGTAAAGGCATATGCAACTTCATGATATAAGCCTGAAGACCTGAGCTCAATCACCAGAACCCATCCATATAAGTTATAGAGCAAATATTGAGTCCATAATGCCTTCTTGCTCATCTTTCATTGCCCACAGCTGCAACAAAAGAACAACAATATCACTCAGGAGGAACTGAGTACTGTGTGTAGTGAGTTTCAAGTGAAGCCATTTCAGATGTGGCAGTACAGAGTGCTTGGGGGACGGATTGGGATCTAAGATAGAGGAATATGTTTTTAACTTAGCAATGCAAATGGAAAGCATTCTTGTAAGAGGAGGAGACATATGAGAAATTTGAAAGGTAGTTAAGTTACCCTATTGATATAAAATAACTATCAAGCACTTCTTGCTGTATTTCAGTTTTGTAGAGTATAATAATGTTTTAACTTTAAGGAAAAGGGTGGCCTGGATCTTTGTTTAAAAATGGGGGGGATAGGGAGACATTGCAGAAATGGGTTAATTGGTAAAGTCCTCCCCTCAAGTGCATGAGAACCTGAATTCAGTCCTCATAATGCTTGCAAAATAAGCCAGATTGCCGGGCCATGCTTTATGCCTTTAACCCCAGCATTTGGGAGGCAGAAGCAGGCAGATCTGAAGGTCAGCCTGGTCTACAGAGTGAGTTTCAAAATAGCCAGGGAAACCTTGTCTCAAGGGAAAAAATCATAATGGTGGCATATTCTTGTAACCTCAGCATTGTTAGGGCAAAGAAAGGTGAATATTGGAGGCTTAAGCATCAAACCAATGACAGACCTTGTTTTCAAAATACCTAAAAACAAGATAGCAGCCGGAGAAAAGGTTGAACAGTTGAGAGCATTTGCTGCTCTTGCATAGGAGCTGGTAACAGTTACCAGCATATGTGGTTCACAACTGTTCTGGGAATCCAGCACCCTTTTGTGACTTTACTGGGCACCAGGTTCATATGCAGCACACTTAAATACATTCAGGAGAGAAGCTCATACTCTTGTAAGTTAGTCTTTAGAACAAAAAACAAGGCAGACATTATCAGCCAAAAGTTGGTCTCTGTCCTCTGTCCATCTTTTTTTTTTTCCACATATATGTCTGTGCTACCATCCAGCCCCACAGAATACAGTGGGTTCATAAGAGGCAAGGATACCTAATGATACAAAGAGGAAGTACCAGACAAACTTCAACCTTTGTGGCTCTTGTAATATTCAAAAGCTACATACCACTGAGCCACCCAGAATGGTTATGAAAAGTTGGGACACATAGGGAGCTTTGAAAGATAATGATGACTGGATCTCATGTTCCAATTACTGTTACAGGAACCGCTTACTACCTGTGTCTATAAATGGAGAAAGTCTGGCAATCAGACTTCCTTTGAAGGGTAAGGATAATTGATCCCTGGCAGGGAACAGCATTCAAGCAGATCGTGACATTAGAGCAGTTTCCTTAAATTGACATAAATGATGTAGATTTGATACATAAAGTTTCTCTTTTTTCTTAAACATTCAATATTAAATTAGGTACATGAGAAGTTGGCAGTACACTGGTACATCTGTCTTCCTTGAATGTATGGAAAGTTTTTAATAATGCTAAGTGAAACTATGTTTGTACAACATATAATTAATATTCACTCTATTCCCTTCTTTATCCACTAGGAATAGAGTACGATCTACTAAATTGGTTGTTATTGGTAAAGAGGTATTCATAGGATTATTAGTGTAAGTATTCAGTTAATAAGAACTAGATATACCATTTTCTAGATAACCAAAGTAAGCTTTCTGGTCTTTGTACAACTCTTACAAAAGTATTCTGGCACTTAAAACAGTCAGCTGTAATAAAATAGATTGGATTGGTGGGAGCATAAAATGAGGACATTTTGCCAAATTAATGATTTCAGGTTTGTAAGATGAAATGAGTTCTGGAGTTAGTGTTCATGATGATTACACTGCTATATTTATAATTGCTTCTTAACTTAGACACACGTTCTAAAAAACCCATCATAACGTTTAGAGAATTGTACAGTTGATCCAATTCAGTTACTGAAAAGTGTAGCTGACACTTGGTCATTGTACATATGCACAAAACACAGCCTAGTTTGAGCACCATCATGTCCAACCTGTGGATTAATACAAAACTCTAATCTAACCACTGTGGATGCAATTCAGTAGAGGAAGCTTGGCCAACATGATGTCCTAGTTTTACTTTCAAGTCAAAAATAAGAGCCAACTATGTCCAAAGGCAGTGCAAAGGCTGTAAAGATGCTCCAGAAAAACAACTCTATAAATTACAGAAAACAACCACTGATTCTCAACAATCACTGATTTCCATTAACATCTGTTAACAAAACAACTGTTCTGTTCTAAAGTTTTTCCTTGATACAGTGACTCTTTTAGACTCCTACAATGCTCCCTGACCCAGGGCTTCCTCAATGTCATTCAGGCTGCCTCAGTTTGCTATCCTTAGTGCCTCAGTGCCTCCTATCCCCACTTTTGCTGCAGCAACTACCATCTGCATAAGTTTCCCTGGGCTGCATGGGTGTCCCCTCCCCCTATTGTAGAACTGTTCCCCCACACATACTGTCCCCTCCCCACTTCACCTGAGTGCCTTGCAGCTTTGGTGTGTCTCCCTCGGTGTCCCCCAGACTGAATTTGTGCCCCCTCAGCTGCCTTTGGATCTCCAAACCCCCGACTCCCTTGCGTCTCTCCCAGCTGCCTCAGTTTCTCCACAGCTGATTCAGTGCCCATCAGCTACCCTGGTGATCCCCTGGCTGCCTCAGTGTCTCCCAGGCTGTCATGGTATTTCATAGTGTCTCCCCCAAATGCCTTGGTGTCTTCTCTAATTGCCACATTTGCCCTCAAGCTGCCTCAATGTGTCCCAATCCTGCACACACCTCACATAATGGACCCCAGGCTACCTTGGCATTCCTCTCAAGTCCCTCAGAGTTCCTGAGGCCACTTCAGTGTGACAGGGAATGTTCTCTCTGCCAGCTACCTCAGTATGTCTCAGGCTGCCTGGGTGTTCTCCTGGCTGCCTCGGTGTCCAGGTGTCCCCCATACGATGCTTTGGCTTTGGCTGCATCAATGTCCCACCTTCTACCTTCTCATTGTCTCCAGACTGCCCCACTGTAACTCAATGGTGCATGCAAGAGAAGAGCTGACCAATACTGATGCGAACTGAGGGACCACGAACTGCTTAGTGTCCCACCACTAGCTGCCTGGGTATATCCCTCCTGCCTCAGTGTCCCCCTTGTCCCCTGCTGCCGCAAAATATACCCCTTTCTTATTAGGTGTCCCACTACCGGCCTTATGCCACTCACTGATTCGTCATTCCTCCTGGCTAATTAATCCCTCCCCTCTTTATGTTCCAAAAGATTTAATGTCTCCCCGGAGTTCTCTAGGGCCCTGCATAGATCCCCAAGGCACCTTGAGCAAGCCTGAAGCTGTTGGCTGGAACATCTTGCCCTGCTCCCCCAGTTGTTATTGGTTCTCTTCCTGTTTTGCTAACACACATCTGCTGGGGAGGAGCTAAGCCCAGAAACTCTTGACCTTGTTGTTTTCCACTGTGCTATGAGTCCCTATATACGCCTGATCTTTTCCCCCCAATGAAGCGCACTCAGCATCAGAATTCCTCTTTTTTCACTCTCTAAGCCTTCACCTGATTAGTGGAACACATTGTAGTGGGGGCTCTACAGAGTTCCTCAGTATCCCACATGCTACTTTAATATCACACCCAGCTACATCAAAGTCACACACTTTTGTCAGTGCCACCCTTTCACCTCAAGGCCTCCAGGATGTCTCAGTGTCACCAAGGCTGCCTTGTTGCCCTCCCCCCCCCCTGCCTCATGCTCACCAGCTGCATCAGTGGTCCCTGTGTCTATAGTTCATCCCACAGAACAAACCAGGACAACATGGAACACACTTTTCTGACTCTTCAGGCACAATGGATGAGATTCTGCCCATGTTTATGTTAATAGAGAGACAAAGTAAAATAACTTTATGAAGTCACGTGAATGAAGGGAAACAGATCTACAGTAGACCCAAGGAAGACTTTCCTGAGGAACAGATGGCTATATTTAGAAATCTATGAGCAACAGGTTTCAGGCAGAAGGTGAAGAACACTCTACCCAATCTACAGCATTTGCTGAGACTCCATTGTAGTCTGCTTTCATCCAAGATGGAACAAGAGATATCACCTTACATTTTTATCTGACACCACTAATGCCAAAACAGATGAGAATCTTTTGTTCACAATATATAAGATAAGGGATTGTCAGCAATAATGGTCATGATCACAAACCTTGCAAAGGGAAGGGACTGAAGTGGAACCAGGGAGATTGTCTGGGCAACCTACTGAGACCCTCTCAAAAACTAAAAACTACAGGTGTTACTCAGTGGTAGAGTATTTATTTAGCATGGATAAGGCCGATGGTTTAATCCCTAGAACTTAAAGAAATAACATATTTTCAGGATATCAACAAAACTAGCCTCTGCAAAAATTTCCATTTAGAACAAAGTCATGGTGGTTAGGAGATCTCAGAGGAAAATAAAAAGGGATGACTGGAAAACTTACAGCAAGACAGGAGGAACCACTTCTAATATCCCATATCACATAGAACAATAAGATTACCAGAGCTGACTGAAGACTTTAAAATAGCACAGTACATTGATGATTCTACGACAACAGGAAAATAGTAAATATATGAGGTGAGAGACATGACAACCATTCACTTTTGATCATCCATGTTGATCATATTCATAGGGATGTTATTGGAACATAAGATACAACCACACATCATTGAAATACACAAAAGTATAAACAGAATTTAAAACTATACTTTATGACAATATAATTAATAAAGATAAATGTGCTGAGCAGATAAAGATTCATATACTAAAAACTACTGATATTACTGAGAAATCAGGATAAATCATTTGTATGTACTTACATTTTTTTTTCTAAGATCAAAAAGTTAATTATTTAAAGGTCAATCCTCGACATTCTAATTCTCTGAAGGCTGTAAGACATTTATTTTATATTTCTTGGTTAAAATTATTCATTTAATGCATGTGTTTACAAGAGCACGTTTTGTGAGACTTGGTTATCTTCTTCCACCTTGGAGTTTTAGGAATCAAACTTAGGACTTAAAGCTGGGTGGTAAGTGCCTTTGCTTGCTGCCTTAGTTTCTTTTCTGTTGCTGTGGTAAGACATTGGCAACAATGTAACTTATAAACTATTTAATTCTGGGCTCATGGTTCCATGACCATCATGGTGGTGAGAATGGCACGTGGGGGAGCAGTACCTGAAAGCTTGTATCACCTTGGTTCACAGCAGAAGGCAGAGAGAAGTAACTGAGAATGACATGGGCATTTGAAACCTCAAAGCCTACTCCCAAGGACACTTCTCCCCCAAGGTCATGTGGGGACTACCAGAGCAAAGTTAGCATCTTAACAGCCATCTTTCCTACTACTCTTTTAGATACTAACATATTGGTAATTTTCCATTCCCCTATGACAGTTATCCTGTTAAGCATATGAAGCGGCCTGACCCTGAAAGAGACCTGATACAGACTTATTGTATAGCAACTTATCTTATAACAGAACACTTGCATCCTGCTTGGAAGGACATTATGTCTCCCCCATATCCTCCCTTTGGCCCATTCCCTCATTTCTCCACTACTTAAGCCCTGTGGTTATATTCAATAAATGAGACTTGATCAGAATACCATCTTGTCTCCATCTCTTGGGTCTCTTTTTCCCTCATATTCACTCCCCCCACCCCCAGGGTTCCTGGTGGGGCAAGGGCAAGGTCACACTTTCCCAAATACTTGCACAATGAGGGACCAAGCATTGAAATATATGAGCCAATGTGTCCATTTCTCAAATCCCCAAACTTGCAGAGCAAAAGACTCCAGATTCTTTATTTGAAAATAAGTTTATAAAATTCCTGTGGAAGCCTGGGAATATAGGCTTGTGGGAGAACACTTACATAACAATCACAAACCCCTGGTTTAAACCCCAGCAGTACAAAAACAAGTCAGAGAAATACAGATTAGTCAAAACCTCTACCCCACTGCTTTAGCTGCTCAGTGTTAAATATCTCTGGTTTGTCCCTCATCTAAGAACATACTGGGTCACAACCTCTACATATTTACATTCTGACTCACCTACAGTATCAGAAATCAGATGTATTATAGGCACAGCTTGACAAGAATTAAAGTCAATGGGAAGAAACATGTCTGCAATATGCCCTGAAATTTGCCATGGCAAGACAGTTTTAGTCTCCACTTTTGTGTCCCCTCTCCCACCCAGACCTGCAAAGGCACACTCTTCACCAAAACACATGACCTGTGTGGTTGGCTAAATACACAGCAACTTTTCTGCCACTTCCTCAACCCCATTGTGAAGAAATTCATTTTCATCTTTAAAAAAAATTCCTTGCCTCTCCTAAGAGGGTTTTTCTCACTTTTGCCTTTGCCAAGCCTGTTGCAATCTGCATTATCATTGTCTTGGTTTGGGCTACCAGGAGTACTGTGAGTAGATTAAAGAAAAAAAAAAAAAAAAAAAAAGGTCACATACACAAGGAAGGATACAGGACAGGACTGTATACAGAGCAATGCTTCATTAAATCTAAAAACTACTTGCAGACATGAGTACTCTAATAGAACTCACTGCAACAGCGGACTTCACAGACTTTTCACTGAGTCTTATTAGTTTCATGAGAACCCATTCTGTTAAGACAAAACTTGCAAGATTTTTCCTGACAAAGGGAGTCCTACCTCTTCCTCTCCAGACCTCAGAAGCGTTTTACACATTTTGCTGCTCAGGGAATTGATTCCTTGTGCATTCTCCCTCTTCCTGCCCCTCTCTGGCACTAACCTTGCTCCTCTGACCAACACTATCACCTTTTAACTTCACAGAGGACAACACACCCTCTTAACAATGTCACTTAGGATGGAAATGACCAGGCTGGAGGAGGCAAGCATTCCTCCAAATTCCTGGTTGTCTACAATTGCTTGTCTATAATCAGGAACAGCAGCTTTTCATTTGATGGTATTTGTTCACCAAGATTTAGACAATAGCCAAAACTGCATTTATATCTAAAACATTGTGTTGATCACTAGTTCTTCTTGCCTCAGGTATCTTAAAAACCTGACTGAATCAGGAGGGGCTCACAGAGAATAACCACAAATCAAGCAGGAAAAGCATCAATCATCAGGGCTATTTAGGCATGGAGTGATGACATCAAAGGGATGTAATGTCAACTGAGCTAATGTTCAATATTGCTAGCTCCAGTAGCACCGTCTCTTTCATGAAATGGGTTTAAATAAGAATAAAATAGATACCATTGTGAGTATATTTGGTTTTTTAATTTAGAGACTTTCTAAAAATCCAAACACTGATCAATGCAGCAAACCTCCCCACTGGACACAAAACACAAATCACAAGCATTCAAGAGCACAAGGAACACTGTTCCTTCAAAGACAAACAAGGGAAGAAGTACCTGGTAGCCTTGGAAGCATTAATAATCTCTTTAATAAGAGGCACATGTAGGGTGATGTGCTTGGAGGCTTGCCTAGGGGAAAGTCTTTGGTGTTATCTGGGTGCCTGGCCAGCCCATGCATTGTACCCATAATGCACCCACTTCAAAATCTGGCTCCCTCTGTGCCCTAGAAGAAAAGCCACAGAAAGGGATATGATATACCAAAAAAAAAAAAAAAAAAAAAAAAAAAAAAAAAAAGGCCAGCAAAGTTACTGGGGAACAGACTTCTGGTTTCTTCCCCTTAAAAGATTTTGTTCAGTATAGGAAGTGAGCAAGGCAGTGATTGTGCTAGAGGAAGAGTCTGTCACAGGCTAGGGAAAAGTGCCAATAGGCAAGTGGGATGGTCAAAGGATGGTCAAAGGAGCTGGTGTCTCACACTTGGAGCTCGGGCTGAAGGTAACAGGTGCCATTTGGCTTAGTGTGACTAAATTATGTGTGGTTAGTCTGTGAGTTGCCAGTGCCACTTACTCATAATTCCTCTAGCCCAGATTACAATTGTGTCTCTACACTTCAATAATCAGCTAAGAAATCTCTTGAGCACATTCCCCATGGAGAGATACTCATTTAGCCTAGAGGCTGGAGGTGGGGCCTAGTCCCTACTTTAAATGACTTGACAGATTTTGATGATACATCCTAGAAGGCATCACCCTCCCTGTGGAGTGGGGGGAATGGAATGGGTGGGGAGTCAATGGGCATGGGAGGGAGGGAGACAGAACTAGGATCTATATGTAAATTAGAAATTTTTTATATGTATATATATACATATATATGTACATATATTTAAAAAAAAAGAAGAAATCTCTCACAGCTGTGTGCAGTCATTTTGTTTTAACTATTTCTTGATGTGGTCAATTTGACAACCAAGGATAGCCATCAGAAGATGCATCAGTAAGATGCATGTGCTAATGTCTAGAGCAGGGACCTAGCATTCTAGCCACTGTTCTTGATCCTAGAAAGCCTAGATCCATCTGCAAAGCCAGCATCTATTTGAATCCATTTTTGGAAACTTGTAAGAAGGACCTCCTTTGGTGGTTGACTGGAAATTCAATTGACACAAACAAAAGCAGGGATCACTGCAAGTGTCCTAAAGAGCAGAGCTATGGGTGCTCTGTTTCTGTCATCATGGGTTCATCACTGACATGACTTTCCATGTTTGGTTGAGTTCAGCCACCTCTTCCGTGGAATCATAGTCCCTCATCCCAAGCCTTATTCCCTGTGTCCCCTATTCTGCTCTATGCTAACTCTTAGTATGAGGACTTGCCTGATGGGAGTGTCACTATTTCCATGTAAAGGGACAATAGCTGTCCCTCTGAGGTACAAGGATATCTCAGTTCTGTTCTGAGGAGGCAGCCAAGCTCTTAACACAACAGGCTCTTGCTGGATTAGACTGTGGGCCCATGCAGCACATGACACTTCAGAGAAATAAGGGAAGGGGAGACACAAGTTCATGGTCTTTTGTCAGAAGGGGAGTCAAGCCAGGAGTCCTGAGTTCCCACCTCACAGGTGGGAGAGTTTTACCCAACTGGGGGGGGGTTAAAGCCAGAACTCTGCACTTCCTTGAAGCAGCATACTGGATACCTGTCTTCAGTGTGGCTGCAAGGTGGACACTTACCCAGTATGCATGCACAGTGCTCTAATTTCCATCCCCAGAACTGCAGGCAGGAGACATAAAAGACAGGGTTAGGTAAAACCAAAGGAGGAAAGTGGAAACGAGCCTCCAGAGGCAGCAACCCATCATATCCTGAGTTGCTGGAGGTCTTTTCTCCTCTCTTCTCCTCGGGCCTCTTAGCAGCTGTTCTTGTGTGGCTTTCTAGGCCCAGCTTTTGCAAGTTTCACTCCCAATACAGAGTTGCCATAGACTGTGTCCTGTTCTGTGAGTGCCTCGCAGGGCTCTCCTACACCCCGGGCTCAGATGCATATAGGTACCCCTTACACTGGTCCTAGTCCTGGGCTCTGCCTCCCTTGCCCCTCCCACTTTCCTGAGAAGCCCTTGGTTGCCACCATAGCCATGGCTTGCCCCAGCTGCCTTCAAGCCAGACAATTCCATCAGCCTCTCCCAAATCGGTGTCCCAGCATCCCCCAGGCATACTTCCCCTCTCTCAACCAGGAACCCCAGGACCAACCTCATACACATCCCTCGCTGGCTTGGGTCTCTGGACATGACCACCACGAGAACTCACGTGGACTTGGGCCCACAGTCCACAGCACTCCTTGGCAGGCTCCACATCCAGACAACCATTGGCCTGCTCACTGCTCCCTGCTGCTCCTCCCACACTTGCCTCTTTGGAAACAACCCCCATTGCTCTCAGACTTTGGGGTTCCTGGGATGCTGATTGGGCGTGATGCTAGCTCACCAGAAAGGTGGGCCACCTTAAGGGCATTCCCCATATGAAGTCCCAGTAAGGCCACCCTGCACTTGGTTTTAAAGACCCCAGCAGACCCCAAGAGTTTGGAGACTGTCAGCAGGGGAAGGTCCTTGCCCCCAAGAGACGAGACCAGACCACTGGATGCAAGTAAAAGAGGTTATTCATTGTTTACACACAGGTACCTATGGACGCTTCAGTCTTTCGGGAGACTGAGAGAGTGTGCCTAGGTAAAGCATATGCAGATTATATAAGGTTGGTGTGACAAGAAGCAGGCTTACAGAAGCAGAAGCATGGTTACAGGGATTTCATTGTTTCATCTAAATGTAGCAGTTGTCATTAACCAAGGACAGTTATTTATTCGGGATGGGCACAAAGAATACAAAGAATTCAGTTATGACTCTCTCAGCATCCTGGATACCCTCCTGCTGACCTTGCTTTAGTCCAAGCTGCAGACTTGGTTGGCATCGGATGCGAGCAGCACCTGGTTCCTGCCTGTTCTTTTCTCATAACTTGACCTTGGCAATTAATGAGAGCAGCTCAAACAGACAATAAGCATAGTGGGGGTTTTCAGGTTCATTCCCTTCTGGAAGATCCATAAAGCTATTAGGTGAGGCGTGATATGGTACCGTCTTCCCAGCTTGCTTCTCAAACACATAGCTTGCTTAGAGAGGAGCATGGAGCCATGCCCACTCACAAATCCCTTTGCTGAGAGGTATGTGCTTGCCTGCCTGATACCTGCAGAGAAAATCCTCACCAGTTTTTGTTCTAAGTGGCACTCCCTTCCTCTTGGAAGGCACCGTCCTGAGAATCTTGCCTTTGAGTGAGAAAGGACAGGCCATTTGAAAGTCCAGGTCTGGAGGCCAGACCTGCCTATCTGTAGGAAGCTGCAGTCCCCACTGTGGATGGGTACAGTGGCACAGTGGCACACATTCAAGTTCCAGTGGGATACCTGGGTAGATTCCCACTTTGTATGAGTGGAAACAAACGCCTGTACCTTGGAAGGGCAAATAGTGCTCTTCAGACCCAATATTTTCTTTTGCTTTGTTTTGCAGACAGGGTTTCTGTGAAGTTCAGGGTTTCCTGGAACTGGCCTGTAGAGCAGTGTGGCCTGTAACTCCTAGAGATCCACCTGCCTCCACCTCCCAGGTGCTAGGTTTAAAGTTGTGAACCAGGGTAGGATCACATGGGGGTGAATGACAACTTGGGTGAGATGTTTCTTTCCTTTCACGAAGGGGACCTGAGAATTGCACTCAGTCCTTCAATGTTGACAGTGATCCCTGGACCTGGTGGGATTTTGTGAGTATTGGGGTTTAGTCATGGGGATGGAGCACAGATCCTCACATATGTTAGGAAATCACCCAAATACTGGGCTATATCCTCAGCATATGTTTGTTTAGTGCAATGGGATTTGGGCCCTCACAATGCCAAGTGAGTACCCAACCATTGAATGGCCACAGACTGGCACTCTGATTTGTAACCTCTGACATCTTTGCATGCTGCCTGGTTTTGTTAACAAAGACATATCCTCTAGGTGACAGTATCTTCATGGAGTCCCTCACTGTCAGACATAATTCAAGATGACTGGACACTCTGAATGTTGATGTCCCCACCATTTGAAGTAGGGAGGAACTCAGATCACTGTTTTAGATTCAAACTGTTTTCTAACCAGCTTAGTAGCACACACCTGTCATCCAGGCACAGGGGTAGGGAGAGCATCTCCTGAAGGGTCTGAGGCCAGCCTTGGCCACACAGACAGGTGCTACCTCCATGTCCAGCAGCAGCCACAAGCCAAGCATTGAGACAACCCCAGTCAGTGATGGGAGGAAAGCCAAATGGAAGTTCTTATTAGCCACATGGGCACCATATGTAAAGAGTAATTTTTTCTGCCTGCTGCCTGTCTTGTCCAGCCACCAGTCCAGCCCCAATTAATGCACAGAAACTCTGTATTTGATATAAGGCTGTTGGTCAGTTACTTGGTTCTTATCGGCTAACTCTGTCTAAAGTATTGACCCATTTCTGCTAATCTATGTATTTCCACGTGGTCTACTCTTACCCTCGGAGAGCCTCCTGGTGCCCAGCTCTCTCCAGACTCTCCATCTTGACTCTTCCTTCTACTTCCTCTTTCCTCCTTCCCTCCTAGTCCCACCTGTCTTGCTTTCCTGTTGGCCAACACTGTTTTATTCATTAAACAAGTATGAGAAACATATATACAGAATGACATCTCCCATCGCCCATGTGAGCCAGGATGCTCCGATATGGCAACTGTGGCTGAAGAGACAGGGCAAGGAAGGCAGCAGCAGGTGCTTGTTTTTATTTTTTTATTTATTTTTTATTCATTTATTTTTTATTTTATTTAATTTTATATAACAAAGTCCATTTAAAAGAAAACAAACATTCATACACAATATTTTGAATTTGGGCGTCGTTCTTTCCAAGCTACTTCCTGCTGGTAAGGGGCACTGTCTTGGGGGGATTCAAAGAAGATTCAGATATCCTGGCTGTAGTCTGTAGGGCTGTTTTGTCCAGCTGTTTAGAATGTAGGATTAGCTTGTACTCTGTTTCAGGCGGTCTGGCGTGATCAAACCTCATTAGTCTGGAAGGAATCCACATCTTTTCATTTTCTGTGGAAATAAAAATAGAAATCCTTTTTCCCAGTAACTTGTCCTTCAACTTAAATTTTGGAGTCAAACCATTTTTTTTAATTTATTTTATTGTTTTACATGTCGATCCCAGTTCCCTCTCCCTCCCTCCCTCCCTCCCTCCCTCCCCCGCAACCCTTCCTCCCTTCTTCCCTCCCTTTTACCCTCTCTGCCCTCTCAAATGCACTCTAAACACCCTCCCCTCCCATCCCCCCACCCCAATTCCATATTTAGGGGAATGCCATCCAGTTGGGGTCATGTAGATCTGACAGGTCCTGTGAAGTAGGGACTAGGGCTTCCCTCCTGTCTCTAGATTATGTCAGTTATCCCTCCATGGGGGATATGTTTGCAAAGTCCTTTTGTGCACCAGAGATACATCCTGGCTCCACTGTCTGAGGTCCCTTATGCTGCTCAGTCCTTCTGGCTGAGACCCATATTCAGGGGGGCCTGAGTCAGTCCCATGCTGGCTTCCCAGCTATCAGTCTGGGGGCCCTTTAGCTCCTCCCTGTTCAGGTAAGCTGTCTTTATGTGCTTCTGCCGCATGGTCTTGTCCTCTCCATCTGCATCTGGACTCTAGTTCGACTCAATGTTTATGTATGGGTGTTTGCTCCTATTTTCAACAGGCATTAGTTGAGGGCTCCATGGAGAAGTTAGTTGTTGATCTCACTCTCCTGGAAGGGCATTTATGATACCCTCTCCATGGAAGCTGAGATTGTTAGTTGGGAGCAGTCTTGTAGTTCTCTCAACCTTTCTTTGTGTTCAATTTTATGTTCAAACCAATATTGGCTCCCTCTTTTATGTTCTCTCTCTCTGTCTCTGTCTCTCTCTTTCCATTCTTCTATTCCTAACCAGGCTCAATCTTCCTGGTCGCACATGTCTTCCTTTCCTCCCCCTCATTTTCTCCTACTTTATATCTCCATTTGCTGCCCCCACCCACTTCACCTGAGCTCTGGGGGACTTGTGCCTTCCCAGTTCTGTGAGGGAATTTATATGAATCTCTTAGAATACACCTTGTATCCTAGTTCCTCTGGTGATGTGAATTATAGGCAGGTGATCATTTGATCTAGGTCTAAAATCCATATATGAGTGAGTACATACTGTGTTCCTCTTTTTGTGACTGGGAAACCTCATTCAGGATGGTTTCTTCAAGTGCCATCCACTTGCCTGCAAATTTCAAGATATCATTACTGTTTTCTGCACAGTAGTATTCCATTGTGTTGATGTGCCACATCTTCATTAACCATTCTTCAATTGAGGGGCATCAAGGTTGCTTCCAGGTTCTTGTTACTACAAATAGTGCTGCTATGAACATAGTTGAAAAGATGTCTTTGTTGCATGGGATGTGAATCCTGTCTGTTTATGCCCAAAAGGGGGATTGCCGTGTCCTGTGGTAAACTAATTCCAATTTTCCTGAGGAACCGCCATACTGATCTCCAAAATGGCTGTATGAGTTTGCACTCCCACCAGCAGTGGAGAAGTGTTCCTCTTTCTCCACATCCTCTCCAACATAACTCATCACTGTTGTTTCTAATTTTAGCCATTCTGGCAGGGGCAAGATGGTATTTCAAAGTTGTTTTGATTTGCATTTCCCTGATAGCTAAGGATATGGAGCATTTTCTTAAGTGTCTTTCAGCCTTTTTGATTTCCTCCATTGAGAATTCTTTCTTCAGTTCTGTACCCCATTTTTTAATAGGGATATTTGGTGTATTGTTGACTAGTTTCTTGAGTTCTTTGTGTATTTTGGAGATCAGCCCTTTGTCGGATTTAGGATTGGTGAAAATCTTTTCCCAATCTGTGGGCTGCCGTTTGGTCTTGTTCACTGTGTCCTTTGCCTTACAGAAGCTTCTAAGTTTGAAGAGGTCCCATTTATTAATTGTTTCTCTCAGTGTCTGTGCCCCTGGACTTATGTTCAGGAAGCAATGTCCTATACCAATTTGTTCAAGGGTACCTCCTAGTTTCTCTTCTAAGAGGTTCAATGTGGCTGGATTGAGGTTGAGGTCTTTGATCCATTTGGACTTGAGTTTTGTGCATGGCGACAGACATGGGTCTATCTGCAGTCTTCTACACACCCTCATCCAATTGTGCCAGCACCATGTGTTGAAGATGCTGTCCTTGCCCCAGTGTTTAATTTTAGCTGTTTTGTAGAAAAGCATGTGTTCATAGGTGCGTGGATTAATATCAGGATTTTCAATTTGATTCCATTGGTCTACCTGTCTATTTTTATGCCAATACTAGGCTGTTTTCAGAACTATATCTGTGTAGCAGAGCTTAAAGTCACGAATGGTGATGCGTCCTGAAGTTCTTTTATTGTATAGGGCTGTTTTGTTATCCTGGGTCTTTTGTTTTTCCATATAAAGTTGATTATAATCCTTTCAAGGCAGGTGAAGAATTGTGGTGGGATTTTAATGGGGATTGCATTGAATCTGTAGATTGCTTTTGGTAAGATTGCCATTTTTACTATGTTAATCCTACCTAAACAAGAGCATGGGAGATCTTTCCATTTTCTGGTATCTTTTTTAATTTCTTTCTTTAGAGTCACAAAGTTCTTACTATATAAATCTTTTACTTGTTTGGTAAGTATTACACCAAGATATGTTATGTTGCTTATGGCTATTGTAAAGGGTGATGTTTCGCTGATTTCTTTCTCTGCCTCTTTGTCGTCTGAAAAAAGTAGGGCTACTGATTTTTTTTGAGTTTATCTTGTATCCTGCTAGTTTGCTGAAGGTGTTCATCAGCTGTAGGAGTTCCCTGGTAGAGTTTATTGGGTCACTTATGTAAACTATCATATCATCGGCAAATAGAGAGTTTTACTTTTTCCTTTCCAATTTGCATCCCCTTGATCTCCTTTTGTTGCCTTATAGCATTAGCAAGAACTTCTAGTACAATACTGAAGAGAAATGGAGAAAGAGGACAGCATTGTCTTGTTCCTGATTTTAGAGGAATTGTCTTAAGTTTCTCTCCATTCAGTTTGATATTGGCAGTTGGTTTGCTGTATATTGCTCATATTATGTTTAGGTATGTTCCTGTTATCCCTGACTTTCATGGGCATGTCCTTCTTCAGATTTGGAAAGTTTTCCTCGATGATTTTATTGAATATGTTTTCGACACCTTTGAGCTGGCCTTCCTCACCTTCCTCTATGCCTATTATTCTTAGGTTTGGCCTGTTCATGTTGTTCCACATTTCCTGGATGTTTTATGTTAAGGATTTGTTGGATTCATGATTATCTTTGGTCGAGGAATCTATTTCTTCTAGTTTATCTTTTGCGCCTGAGATTCTCTCTTCCATCTCTTGAATTCTATTGGTGATGCTTGTGTCCGTAATAGCCGATTTTTTGCCCAGCTTTTCAATTTCCAGCATTCCTTCCGTTTGTGTTGCCTTTATTTTCTCAACTTCATTTTTCAAGTCGAACCGTTTCCTTCACCTGATTAATTCTTTTTTCTTGGATTTCTGTACTTTCCTTAAGGTATTTTTTCATTTCTTCCACTTTTTGTTTGTTTTTTCCTCCATTTCTTTAAGGAATTTTCTCACATCTTCTTTGAGGGCCTCTATCATTTTTATGATGGTAATTTTTAAGTCATACCCTTCTGCTTCCTCTGCTTTGTTGTTATGTTCCATTCTAGATGGTGTAGATTCCCTGGATTCTGGTGGTGTCATGTTTGTCTTTCTGTTGTTAGGTGTTCTCTTGTATTGCTTTCTTCCCATAGCTTCTTCCAGTAGGTGTTTGTGGTGTATCACCCCCCCTCCCTATGGTACTTCCCAGATGGGCTTATGTGGGTCTGAGATTCAATATCTGTAGCTCTGTGTGGTCCAAGCTCTCTAGGAGGTTTCTCTGCAGACAGAGATCCAGGGATGGAGTCAAGGATTTGGATCCAGAAGATGTAAGCAGGTACTCACAGTGGTCCTCTGGCCAATAGCTCTGGCCAATAGCTCTGGCCAATAGCTGGCAGAAGAGGGCAGGGGCTGAGCTGGGACTTGAGAATGTTTTGCAGGATAGTGGGATCTCAGTGGAAACTGGCGCTCTCCAGCTGAGACCTGGTTCTTTGGGAAATGCCAGGATTTGGGGGTCAAGGGTCTTGCCTGCAGGAACTCTGAGTGGGCCTGCAGAGATAGGCTGATCTCTGGGAGGGGCCTGGGACTCCAGCAGAGGACTGGAGGCGGGGTCAGAGACCAAGCCAGTGGTGAGTGGTCCTGTGAGGATAGTTGGGTCTCCTTTGTTCATAGTTGCTTGGAGAAGTCTCTGAAGTAGGGAGGACCGTTGTCTCCACCCTCTGTCCCAGTGCTCAACCAGAGCTGCAGGACCATGGGTGGGGTAGGGCACAGGGTGGGGGGGGAGTAGGCTGGCAGTGGGGATGGGTGGGGGTGTATCAGAGCTCCAAGGGTGCTCTCGATGGGGACAGGAGACAGGAGCAGCAGGATCAGGGGCCAACCCAGGGAGTTCGGGCTGGGGAGGGGGGAAAAGAGGTTGTAGGAGACAAGCAGCCCTGATTGGGCCCAGACTCACCTCTGGCCAATAGCTGGTGGAAGAGGACAAGGTCTGACCTGGAACTTGAGAAGGTTTTGCAGGAAAGTGGGATCTCACAGGAAACTGGCGCTCTCCAGCTGAGGCCTCGTTCATTGGCAGAGGCCAGGATTTGGGGGTCAAGATCTTGCTTGCAGGAACCCCAAGTGGACCAGCAGAGATAGCCAGGTGCTTGTTTTTAATGAAGAGCAGCACCAGAGTTTCTCAGAGGTAATGCAGCCTAAGTGCTGAAGGACCGAACATCAGTCCAGTGTATCTCAGCCTGGAGCAACCATTCAAGGAGGAAAGAGCCCTGAGTCCTTGGCCCAGAGATACTGAGGACCCCAAGACCTGGGCTGCTGGTGGCTGTTGGGTTCAGGAGCAGGGCCATGTTGGGGTCCTGCTGTGATCAGAGGGTGCAGGAGAGCATTACAAGGGCAGACAAAGACCAAAGGAGAACAGGAAATGAGTGCAGAGATCTTGTGTGCTTCTGTGAATCAGAGATGAGATGTGGGATGCAGGTGAATGGGAGCAGCAGGCAGTGTCTGCAGAGCTGAGTCAGGGCAAGGGGAGAGATCACAGAGCCCAGGAATCATCCAAGATTTAATTATATTGGATCACAATGTGTGTAACCCAAGAACAAAGTTAGCTATCTTTTCTAATACTCTCTTAGATACTAACATACTGGTAATTTCCGCCTATGACTGCTTTCCTGTTAAGCATATATGATGCAGCCTCACCTTGGAAGAGCCCCGGCTGCAGGCTTATTGTATAACAACACATGTTATAGCAGAACACCTGCATTCAGCTTGGAAGGGCGTTCCACCTCCCTCACACCTTCCCTTCAGCCCATTCCCTCATCTCTCCACTATTTAAACCCTGTGGTAAATACATACATGCATACATACAAACATACATACACACACACATATATACATACACACATGCATGCATACATACATACACACACATACATATGAACATGCATACACACACATACATACATACATACACACATACATTCATACATGCATGCATACATACATACACACATACTCACATACACATACATACACACATAAACACATACATGCATGCATACATTTGATCAGATCACTGTCTTGTCTCTACTCTCACATATCTTGTCTCCTCATTCTCACTCCCTCCCTCAGGGTCATTGTCAACTGTCCCTGCTGGCCAGTAGGAGGGCTTCAGTGAAAAAAGCCACCCCAGGGAAGAGCCAGCCAAATCAAAAGAAGATAAAGAGAAAGAGGAAGCTGCAGATGGGAGCCTGCAGTCTCCAGACCTTGGTAAGTGAGCCATGCAAATGAGATAAGAAAGAAGCAACATGAGTTGGCACTCAGGATAGAGAGGTTAGGCTTCAAATGTAAGATTTCCTCAAATGTTTTTATTTTTGTGAAAGAGGTTTGTCCATGGTTTCCCACTGAGGCAACAATAGACGAGAAATGATGGAAAAGAGTAGAAGACACGTTAAATGATTATTATAGGACTTCTGGATCTGAAAATAAATCCCCATAAAAGCATTTTCATATTGGAACTTAATTGAAGAAATAATTTCTCACAAACAAATTGACCCTCTTGTTGCCAATATTATAGAAGAAGGAGAAAAATGTCTTAAACCGTGTGGCTTTGACCTTGGAAAAATTTTGAACCTCAGAAAAAAGACTCAGAGGAACATGCCAATGAGGAAAAGTACCTCATGTCATTTGAGAGTGATACTGAAGATATTAAAAAGTCTAACCCACAGACCCAAGACAAAAGTGTAAAAAGGACCCACTCTAAAAAGGATTTGTGAGCTAATCCCAAGACTAGAGATTTAGGAGCTAAACTATATATATATATATGTATGTATGTATGTATGTATGTATATATATATATATATATACATATATATATATCACTAAAAATGTCACTAGGGACAGACCATCCACAGATGATGACTTTAGTGATGAGGATTGGGAGGACTTGGATGACAAAGCAGCAGTATATCATGTGTCAGACTGGCCTTTATTAAAACAATGGCCTCTGCCCTATACACTTCTTCCCACGGTTCCTCCTCTAGCTTGCCCAGTCTTAAACCCCCAGAAAGAATTACAGGATAAAATTCAATACCTTAAGGAACATACTTGCTTAGAAAAAAGAACACCAAGAATTAATTGCCCAATTAGAAAGTTTAAAGTCTGACAAATCCTCTGAGACTTCTCAAAGGAACACCACACCACCAAGGCACCCCTTAAAGGGGCTGCCCCCAGGATTTCTCTTACCTAACAGGAACACACAGAGTCAGACAATGTAACTACCTTTCCTGTCTCTGAAACAACAGATGCACAAGGCGGTGCATGGTGACATCATACAGGTTTCCACTTTTATAGGGGTTTCCAATTTAATGTCATCAAATAGGTTAAAAGTACAGTTTTCCAATAAGGGGCCACAGAGCTCCTTATACTGCTGCCAGCATAGAATCTGTGGCTAATATACTTGGCTTACTCCTTCAGACTGGTATACCTTAACAAGAGCAACTCTGGCAGCAGGAGATAACCTCTTATGGAAATCAGAATTTTCAGAGGCTTGTAAAGAAACTACAAAATGAAATGCTCAAGGCGGCAATGGCTGGAATGCTGATATGCTGATGGGAGAAGGAAATTTTGAGGTAGAAGATGTTTCAAATGCAATATGATCCTGGGCTGTATGCCCAAATTCAAATAGCTGCCACCAGAGCATGGAAGAAGCTACCCACTAAAGGAGATATGAGCTCTTCCTTACCAATACTAAGTAAGGGCCTGATGAGCCCTCTTCCGACTTTGTTCGCCATTGACTAACAGCAGGAACTGAATTCATTGAACAATTAGTGTTCGAGAACACAAATGCTGCCTGTCAGGGTGCAACTAGGCCATATCAGAAACAAAACAAAACACATCTTTCTGGCTACATTTGCTTCTGTGCTGAGATAGGAGCAGCCTAGCAACAGTGGCTCTCCATGGCAGCCTCTATGCAAGAAACCACTGTTAAACAATTCCAATGAAATCATGGCAGAAATAAGTGTTTCATTTGTGTAGAGACAGCCTGCCACTCCAGTTTGTAACCTCTGACATCTTTGGATGCTGCCTGGTTTTGTTTACACAGTTGAGAGTGTACTCATGGAGTCCCTCACTGTTCAACATAGTACAAGATGACTGGACATTCAGAATGTTGGTGTCCCCACTGTTGGAAGTAGTGAGGACCTCAAATCCCTATCTTTGATTGAACTTATTTTCTAACCTGCTTGGTAGTACACACTTGTCATCCAGGTATTGGAGGAGGGGGAATCTCTGAAAGAGTATGAGGCCAGCTGGGTAACACAGTCAGGGGTTACCTCCATGTCCAGCTGCAGTCATAAGCCAAGTAAGCAGACATCCCCAGTTAGTGCTGGGCGGAATCCAGATGGCACATCCATGTGAGCCCAGGCTGCTCCAATATGGTAGCTATGGCTGGAGAGGCAGGGCAAGGAAGGCAGAAGCTAAGGGTTTTCAATGACAGGCAGGGCCAGGGATGCTCAGAGGTACTGAGACATAAGTGCTAAAGGAACCAGCAGTAGGCCAGCCAGTCTAAGCCTGGACTAACCATTCAAGAAGGAAGGAGCCCTTAATCCTGGGACCAAAGCTGCTGAGGGCCTTATGACCTGGGCTGCTGGGTTCAGGAGCAGGGCCATGGTGGAGTCCTGCTGTGCTCAGAGGGTGCAGCAGAGCATCAGAAGGGCAGATAAGGACCAAAGAAGAACAGGAAATGAATACAGAGATCTTTTATGTTTCTATGAATGAGAGCTGGGAAGTAGGGTGGAGGTGAAGGGGAGCAGCAAGGCAGTGTCTGCAGAACTGTGTCATGACAAGGGGAGAGATCGCAGAGCTCAAGAACCACCCAGAGGTTAAGCATATTGGGGCCAGAGACTCTGACAGGTAATGGGGTCCTGATCTTCCCAGGATAGTCTCCATTAGAGGCTGATGGGCTTGGCCTAGGAGGTGAGGGGAAGTAAGGGTGAGGGAGGGACTGGAGAGCAGTGGGAAAAGAATGTGACCATGAATGAAGCAAGGGCATCGGGAAGCCATTGGTGTGACTGTGCCACAGTTGGATCTTGCTGACCTATTCTATTCCATGTCAGAGGGTAATGGGAATGAATGTTTATTCTCTGCTGCATTGAAGAACAATAAATCAGAAGAAACAAAATCTCAGCAGTCAGTCGGTGAAGCAATACTACAGGTATGGTGGCTGGTTTTGAGTCAACTTCACACAAGCTAGAGTCATCACAGCAGAAGGAAGCCGGTATGCAGCACGCCTCTATGTCATCTGGCTTAGCTTCTGCTTCCAGGTTCCTACACTGTTTGAGTTCCTGTCCTGACTTCCTTCGATGATGAGCAATGATATAGACATGTAAGCCAAATAAACCCATTTCTCCTCAGATTGCTTATTGCTAATGGTATTTTATCACAGCAATAGTAACCCTAAGACAAGGGGTGAAGCACAAAACAGAGATCATCTCATGCAAGTGCGCCCCTCTCTTCTCTCTCTCCGCTCTTCTGCCCTATCTCTCCCCCTTCCATTCTCTTCATGAGTGCTGAGTCTCATGTTTGTGTTTCATAGGTGCTAATTGTAACAAAAGAACAACAGAGGAACCATGACAGTGTGGAATCTTTTACTTTTGGGTTTTTTGTTTGGTTGGTTGGTTGGGTTTTTGTTTGTTTGTTTGTTTGTTTGTTTGTTTGTTTTGCTGGAAGGTTGGGTGATGTGCACAAAAATGTAGTTGCTCCTAGAGGGCAGAGAGAGAATTGAATGTCCAAGAGTTGAAATGGGTGTGGGCCTCCATGTGGATGCTGGGAACTGAATTCCAGTCCTCTGAAGAAGCATCAAGCACTCAACCACCAAGTCATGTCTCCTGTCCCCTTTATAAATTACACTAATCTACTTGCAGGGTGTTGGGGAGATGCCATGGGGCATATGTGGAGGTCAGAGACACCTCTTGGGAATTGTTTCTCTCCTCATACTTGGGTATCAGGTATTGAACTGAGGTTGTCAGGCTTGATGGCAAGCCACAACCCAATAAGCCATCACACTTTCTAGGATATTTCTGTCCTTTACTTGATGTTTTCTCCTTCTCAAGACCCACACAATAGGCAGTCTATAAAAGTCTTGTAAACACTAAGTATCCTATGAAGGTTTCCACATGTGGTAGCTGCCCTGTGAATACCTGTGGAGGTTGAAGGAGCCAGACTGTAGAGAGAAGAAGGGCTGGTGCTTTTCCTGTCATTGACCATGAAGAGCCTGTGGCCATGGCTCTCCACTGTGGGATCCTGGTCATGCTGTGTGCCTTCATGATGCAGTATTCATGTTCTATGACAAACATTGTGACGTCTTTAGGAAGAAAAATGGGTGAGTTCAATAGCTGCAATTCAAAAGGAAAACTAAGAAGATAAAGGACCACTTTTCTGCTGGAGTCAGTGTGAGTGGATGGGTGGAGGGCACTTGTGTGGCCACAGCCCATTTCAGGAGGACACCTTTTGTGCCTTTGCCAGGTACCATTGTGGCTCCAGGTTTTGGACATAGGGGTCTCAGCATTAGTCTCTGTGTTCTGTGGGGTGGACCTCATTTGTGGCCCTCTTGCTTTTGGGCCTCTGTTGTGCTAAGTCTGTCCTTCAGAATCATCTCCTCCATAATGCAAGTGGATTCTGAGAGCATTGTCTGTGGGGATTTGGTGTGGGTCACAGCTAGAGCTGGAATGGGGAATTTTGCTATCCCAACCCAAATGGTGTGAAATGTACAACTTAGATGGTGTTCACTTACAAAACTTCCTTATGATATTTTGAGCTGTCATGTTTTCAGGTCAGGCAGTGTCCTGGAGAGTTCTGTCAGGTACAGGTTCATCCCTGTGGTGATACCTCACCCCCTGGAGGATGGGACTCCAGTTCCTCGTTATGTGGGAAATTTAGGGCTCACTGCTGAGCACAGGCAAGGTCATCCCCTGCTTGAATATTGATTTATGATAATGGGAATGCTCTGTTTGTCTCTGCATGGCCTGTGCATTCGGGTGGGTGATGTTGTGACTGGATGCCTGGTTTGAGGGAAAGGATTTCCCAAGCTAGTTATCGCTGCTGTTATTCACCTGTTGCTGCTTCTGCTTGAAGCCCTGACCACATTCATGTTATAAGCCAGGCTTTTAGCACTGGTGTGTGAACAGATCCCTGCAGGTTAGTCTTATCCAGGCCTCAGAATTTGTCCCATAGATCTGGCTGGAGTGATGTGTGTGTGTGTGTGTGTGTGTGTGTGTGTGTGTGTGTGTGTGTTTGTGTGTGTATGTGTGTGTGTGTGTTGTCATGGTAATGCCTGAAACTTTCTCCTGAGGGTGAATGGATCTCATAAGGGGTGGGCCAGGGTGGAGTGCTCTCACTGGGTTAGGATTCTTGGATTATCTCATCTCCATGTCCTGAATAAAACCACTTCCAGTTGAAAAGCCCCTTCCCTGACTGTGGGGCAGGTGAATATCTAGATCTGAAATTCAGGGGTGTTGAATGTGTATTGTTCATTTACATTTTTCACAAGACTGTCCCAGGTGACCCACATATTTGCCATCACCAAAACCTACCCAGTGTTTTTTCAAACAGCCACACCATCTCACATTTCCCCAGGCACACTTGAGTGGTCATCTTGAGGATGTGCTCTGCCTTCTCCTATGCTTTCAGTTGTCATCTCCACATCAGGGTTTTGTGTGTGTGTGTGTGTGTGTGTGTGTGTGTGTGTGTGTGTGTGTACAGGTGTTACTAGACCAGTTTGTACAACCATGTGTGCAAATTTGAATGCCAGAGTGAACTATCATGTATCTTCCTTTTATGACAGGGTCTCACTGAATTACCAGGATCTCAGGATCATTTTGTGTCCTTCATCCCTTTGCAAGGCTTAGAGGCTCCCACAGTCACATACCATGATTTGTTTTTAATGTAGGTGCCAAGATTTCAAACTCAGGCCCTCAGATTTGCAGAGTGACTGCTGACACACACTGAAGGTCAAAGAGCCCCATTAATTGGTCATTCAATTCTCATATCATTGCTGACTTTTCTGTTCAATATTTTCTAGGTGGGATATTTTCTCACTACAGAGTCACAGATTTTCATTTTGTTTATTTTTTGGTTATGTGTTTTGTTTTGTTAATAGCCATTTGCCAGCGGCTGCATTTAGCATTCCTTGTGTCTTGATTCACAGAATTTCCAGATTTGTTTTCAAAAGACCAATATTACATTGTGAAGGGATTTTGTTTTTGTTTTGTTTTGTTTTTTGTTGTTATTGTTTTCTCTATACTTAACCTTACAGAGATCAACCTGCTTCAGCCTCCTTCAGGCTGAGGTTAAAGGCTTGGGCTAGGGCTCTCACATCCCACCCTATTTGATAGCCATGTGTATGCACACACCTGTGTAATGGTGGACATGAAACCCAGGTCTGCCATATCCCAGGTGGGAGACCAGAACCTACCTGGGGGTTGACGATGTGGAATCCTGGATCAGTGTCAAGGATATGCTGGTGTTAAGGGTCGTCAAGACCCCAAACACCAAGTTCCCCCTTACCACATGGCTCTTCTCTGGTTTCCACACATGGTCTCATGCATGAAATTTGGGGGTGGTATCCAGTTTCAAAACATGCCATTTTCCCTCTGAAATTATTAAGGCTGTGCTTTTGAAACATTCATTTTTTATTTTTTATTTATTTCATTTTTGTTTGTTGGTTTGTTTTTTTTATTTTTGAGACAGGGTTGCTCTGTGTAGCCCTGCTGTCCTGGAAGTTGCTCTGTAGAATTTGCTGGCCTCAAACTCAGAGATATGTCTGCTTGTGTCTCCTGAGTACTGTGATTAAAAGCTTGTGTAACCACCACCAGGTTGAAACATTATAATTAGCAATGATTGTGCAAATAATGAGTTTTTGGTGACTTTTTAAGACTTACTACATGTTTGTTTAATTAGGGGCTGGATTCAGACCAACATGTCCATACAGCTGTCATAGGACTACTTGTGGGAATTAGTTCCCATCTTCCAACACATGGGTACTGCAGATCAAACTCAGGTTGTCAGGCCTGGTGGCTGCCACATTTACCCACTGAGCCATCTCACTGACCCACCCTTTGTGTGGTGTGTGTGTGTGTGTGTGTTTTTTTTTTTTGTGCTGAAGTTGGATATAGGGATAACACATGCTAGGTAAACTCTGTTTCAGCCAACTCTTTGTTTTTTGAGAGCCTCATGGTGACATTTTTGTCTTTCTTTGCTTTTTTGTTTTAAGAATTTTTTTTAATTTTTTATATAGGAATGTTTCATCAGCATGTATGCCTCTGCATCATGTGCAATCTTCCTGTCTTTGGTGGTCAGTAGAGTGTATTGGATCCCCTGGAGCTGGAGTTATCATGTGGTTGCTGGGAGTTGAACCCAGATCCTTCATAAAAGGAAGAAGTGCTCTTAACCACTGAGCCAACTCAACTCAGTGCAGTTACTTCCATGAAAGGTTCTTTTAGTTGGATTGACCCTAAGTCCTGCAGCCCTGTGATTAGGTTACTACAAGGACAGGAGCCAGATCTACTTGAGTGCATTCACACATGCCTGTTGCCTACTCATATGTACTCCCTATGAAGTTTAGCTCTGAGAGGTAGGCACAGGCAAAAGCGGTCTTGGAGAAAGATGACACCAAGTTCTGGAAGCAAGACTGTGGAGGAAGCCCAACATGAGTCTCAGTGGGAACAGGGCAGGGTACACAGCAGCCCTACTGTCGGGCACATGAGAAGCAGAGCTTGCACTCTGCTCTACACAGCTGATTCTCATTCTCTTCATGCCCTTGAGGACGTGGCTGGTACCACCTATGCAGCCTGGGAGTCTGTAACTTGCTGGATCTGATGCTGGCCTAGACAGTCAGGGCCATTGTAGTGGATGAACAGAGTGACCCACATACTTGGCAAACTTCTTCACTATAATCCAAATATACTTTGGTGGTTTCTGCAAGGAGAGGGTTTAGTTTCTCTGTTCCATCATGCTGCCTCCTGATTTCCTCAAGAGGGTCCACTGCTTCAGTGGTGAATGAGAGAGAAGTGAACCAAAACACAACCCACATTGTGCTCCTTCTTGTTTTATCTGTGATACCTTGTAGTGATGATTTGTTTATGATCTAACAAACAAGGCTTGCCTGAAGATCAGAGTGCAAAGCTAGCCACAGCCATAGAGGCTAGCCACACTAGTTAGCCATAGAAGCCAGGTAGTGGAGGTACACACCTTTAATCCTAGCACTCTGGAGACAGAGGCAGATGAATCTCTGTTAGTTCAAGGCCACCCTGAGCTACAGCAAAAGTGATCCAGTATAAAAGAGAAACAGGGCTGACACTAAAACAACCTCAGAATTTGGGATCCCATACCTTTAAACTCAGCACTAGTGAGGAAGTTAAGGTAGGAGGAGACAGTAGCTCAAGGAGTCTCAGGAGTAGTTCTATTAAGACTAGTCTGAGGTTCATAGAATGAGCCTTCATTCTGAGGATTAGTAGAGGTGAAAATGTTGTAGGGGCTGGCTGCTTTGCTTGTCTGATCTTCAGCTTTAACCCCAATATCTGTCTCTGGGTTTTAATATTGGTGCTATAGTACCTGGGACCCACCATTGCTTCTGGTGATGTTGCTGCTGTTTGTAAACTTTGTGGGCTTATACCAGTGTCAAAATGTGTTGTCTCCTTAAGCCCAATGTAATAGGTCTAGAAAACAAGCCCATCCTGAATATGCCAAAGGAAGCTCTCTGGAGAACCCAGCCACAGGTGGGGAGGACAGCTATTTGCAGCCCTGAAGTGCCAATGAGTGGCACAGTGGCCACATAGGCAAAAACCACAGGCATCACTACTTTCCATACTTGTAGCAGGACTGACCAAAGTGTGGAGAGGCCAGGAGGCCAGGAGGCTGTGGGCAGCATGACTGATCACCTCTAGGATTTGCACAGAAAGTGGAATGTCAAGGTCTCATCAGGGAAGTTCTGAAGATACTGTGTTGTACAAGGCCAGCAAGCCTGGCCAGTGAAGATGATGGCTGTCACACCTGATGACCTGAGTTTCATCCTGGGAACCCACATGATACATGGTATAAGGAGAGAACTATCCTTAAACTTTCATACTTGGGCTGTTTCTCTCTCTCTCTCTCTCTCTCTCTCTCTCTCTCTCTCTCTCTCTCTGAATAAAGTAATGTAAAAAGAATAATTCGTCATAGCTCAGTGGTAGAGGCACTGACTAGAAGTGAAGGGCTGTGGTACACCTTGGGTATATTTGCCTAGCATGTTGCAAGACATTATATTTAATTCCAAGGACAGAAAAATAAACTGTATTTGAATCAAGTGTGCAGCGTTTCTGGTTGTAATTTTCTAAAATATACTGCATATTAGGGTAGGTTTGATGGCACACTCCTTTAATCCCAGTGCTCCAGAGGCAGAGGCAGGTGGATCTTATGAATTCCCTGCCAGCACAGTTTTCTACACTGTAAATTCCAGAACATCAATGGCTATGTGTAAGGAGTAGGGTTTTTCCTCTCACCACCTGGTCTTTTCCCACCGCCGCACCAGCCCCAATTAACACATAGAGACTCTGTATTTGATATTATGCTGTTGGCCAGTTACTACTTTCTTATTGGCTAGCTCTGTCTTAAGTGTTAAGCCATTTGAGTTAATCTATGTATTTCCACGTGCAGCGTACTGATCTCTCCAGACTCTCCATGTTGCCCCCTCCTTCCTACTTCCTCTTTCTTCCTTGTTTCCTAGGCTCTCCTATCTTCCTTTCCTATTGGCCAACAGTGCTTTATTCATTAACCAGTATGAGAAACATATATACAGAATGGCATCTCCCATCATCTCCTCTTTTCTGTCTAAATGAAAAGAAGGGTTTTAACCTTAAAAAATATATAACACAACAGTTATCCAATAAGAATCACAGTTAACAATATCTAGGCCATTAACATTTATCAAGATTTAAGAAAATATTCCATCATCTATTGTATCTTTGTGTGTCTACATTCTAAGTAACTTATCTTTAATCCTAATGAAGGAAAACTATAACGAAAACTATCTGTCTTCAACTCCTTCAAAGACCACAGAAGGATAATATATAAACTCTAGAAATGTCATTTCACCTAAAGTTCTTCTGTAATCTTCCATCTTCAGCCCATAGGCCATAATGTGTTTGGCAGACTCCTCAGCAAAAGAGGAATCTTTAAACTGCCTTCTTGTATTGGCAGTTTGTCAGTCAATTTTCTCTGTGTCCTTCAGATTGTCTGGCAGACTCTTTCATGAAGCAGGAATTCTGTAGCAATGTCCATTTTGAATCAGCATCACTTTTCTGTGGGTCCTGCATGTCCTGTTTATACAGCATAAAGTCAAACAGTACAGACAAGAGCAGTATCTTGTCCAGTATGTCATGCCATAGTGGAAGTAAACTCCATAACGAGTTTCTTCAATGTCCATCTTCCTTTCTGACGCAGGTGGTGTTGCCAGGAGCAATTGTGCCTCATTGTCAAGAAAAACCCTAAACCACTTTAAATGCCATATTCTGTAGGTCTTTGAAAGGTTTGAAGAATTCCTATCTATCTCAAATACATCTCTGTGTATCTTGAAAACCTAACTAACTTAACTCTAAGCTTTGACTATCATAGGTAATTATCTATAATCTGTACTACATTATACATTACATTTCTAAATGAGCTATATAAACACAATACCTAAACAAGAGGAGAAATATACATATCACAAAATTGACCTTAAATTGTATCAATAAATGAAAGTCCATTCCAAAACAAAGTATTCATATCTATACCATAATCCCCTTTTTACCTTTAAAGAGATTGGTTATGGTAATTAACCATTTATAACCAAAACCAGTTAAATGAAAACAAACATTTATAAACACTATTTGGGTATTTGGGCGTCGTTCTTTCCAAACTACTTCCTGCTGTTAGGGGGCGCTGTTATGGGTGATCCTAAGAATACACAGAAATCCTGGCTGTAGTCTGCAAAGCTGCTTTGTTCAGCGGTTTTGAATGTAGGACCACCTGGTCCTCTGTTTCAGGGTGTCTGGCTTGCTCAAACCACATTAGTCTGGAAGGAATCCACAGCTTTTTATTTTCTGTGGAAACAAAAATAGAAATCCTTTTCCCCAGTAACTTGTCCTTAGACTTAAATTTTGCAGTCAAAGAATTTTTAAAATATATAAGTTGAATTAATCTAGCAGTATTTCCTTTAAAAGTTGTTTCTTCAGCAAACAATATAAAGACAATATAATTCCATACAGTATACAGATTTTTTTTGAGCTTTTCATTTTTACATGGCTTTATTATTACTCTCTTTCTTCTTTATTTTTTAATTTTTTGAGACAGGGTTTCACTGTGTAACTCTTATCTGTCTTGGAATTCACTCTGCATACCAGGCTTATTTTGCAAAAACAGAAATCTGCTTGCCTCTGTCTCCCCAGTGCTGGGATTAAAGGCGTATACCACCACACCCAGCTGCTCTCTGTCTTTTTAAAGCCATTATTTCCCCCAAGCCTATGTATATTTAAGATATACTGTAAACCTTTAGAGGTTTTCTTAATGTGAATCTGTCTTTACTGTAAATCTTTATCTCTTTCTGGCCACTAGTCTTTTATTTGGTAAACAGCAACATTACTGAAATGAAAGTCATAGCTGTGTCAGTCACGGTTTATCAAAGATGGTGGCAGCTACTGTACAGCCAGCACTGAGTGCTTTGGTCACTGCCTTGGTCTGCACTGCCATCCAGCAGCATGCTGCCCACTTGTAGATGTGGGTACTGCCATTGCCATCTCTCATACACACCAATAAATTGTTAGCAGAGTTATTTTAAAGCCATATGGTTTTTTTTTTTTTTCCGGCTTATGCTAAGTCAGGAAATTTCCTTTAAAGGAGCCGCGAGCAAATCTCTGTTTTTCTTTAGCAAAATAGAACCCAACCAAGAAAAAAATTTTGCTACCAAGAAACCTTGCTTGTCTCTGTTCTTTTGTTTCTAAAACACCTTTTTAAGCTTTTGTTAAATTTTAAGTGGAAGTTCATATTAGCAACCTGGGCACGATATGTAAGGAGTAGGGCTTTTCCTCCCGCCACCTGGTCTTGTCCCGCCACCATGCCAGTCCCAATTAACACATAGAGACTCTGTATATGATATAATGCTGTTGGCCAGTTACTACTTTCTTATTGGCTAGCTCTGTCTTAAGTATTAAGCCATTTGTGTTAATCTATGTATTTCCACGTGGTCTTCTTACCAGGAGCCAGCTGCAGCATACTGATCTCTCCAGACTCTCCATGTTGACCCCTCCTTCCTACTTCCTCTTTCCTCCCTGTCTCCTAGTCCCTAGTGTCATCTTTTCCTATTGGCCAACAGTGGTTTATTTATTAACCAGTATGAGAAATATACAGAATGGCATCTCCCATCAGCTATGTAATGAGTATTGTTCTATTTTCACAATTACAGTTTATAGGTTTTTAGGTTATAGGATAAAGTTGAAGGAAGAGAGAGATCAGTGAGGGGTGTTGTCCTATGTGAGGGTCCCAAGGTAAAGGAACATGTGGGAGAGCACAGCGGGTTGTATAGTGGGTGAGGGTGACTGGGGCGAAGAAAATAACACACCAGGCAGACAGAGCTTAAGAGAAAAGTTGATTTAGAAGGGGGAATGATGGAAAAGAGAAATGGAGATGCCAGGAACAGAAGAGAAGACTAGTGAGGGGGAGAGAGAAAAACAGAGGGGGAGAAAGGGAAAGAGAGTAGGGGGGAGCCAGAAAGGCAGCAAGGAGCCAAAGAGATCGTAAGTGGGTGGGGGGGGGTCTGTCTTTTAAAGGGGTCCTTTGCACCTTCCTACAGACTGTGAAACCGTGGAACCCTGGGCTGACCAGAGTACTGCCTTATTGCATTCTGCCAGGTGACAGGGCCAGGCAGGCTCAAGGCCTGAATCCTTACAGTGAGACCTTGTCTTAAAAAGGAAATACAGAGTGTATGAAAGGAAATGTATCTACTCAGGACCCTTCCTCCAACCTTCAGGCTAACTTACTAGGACAAAGGAGATTTCATTGCCCCAGAGGGACAGAGGACAGGGAATAAGAAAGAAACACAGGGGATAGATGTGGCTCATAGGCAAATAATGGTTTAAAAAAGTTGTTGTACCCAGACCGCAGAACCCCAAAATTACTACCACTAAGGAGATGACTCACTGAATGCAAGATCAAAGATTTCTTTATTAGGAGTTGCAACTCAAACCTCGCCCATTCAGGAACAAGTAGAGTGCTGCTTTTTGGCTGAGGGGTTTTTAAAGGGGAAAGTTCAAAAATTGGATTTCTTGAGATTATAAAGTTTTTACGGTAGCATAGGATGAAAAAAATAACTGCATGTTTACACAGGATGCAATTAAACAGGAAGCTGTAGAGGAAATAACTTTGTTAATTATCTCCTAGGCAGGGACTTTTACAACTATGAATTGACAGCTATTTGATCTTTTGAGGGCAGAGAAATGTTAACACAACTGGGAGGTATCATCTGTTCCCAGGCCTCTGTACCCAGTTCTTTGCTTAGACTTAACTGTCTGTTTGCCTTTTTGGGAACTCAGAGAGGCTTGAAAATTTTCTTTTTCTTATATAGGTTACTTTAGTCTAAGTCTTAGGCTTTTATTAATTATTTCCTTTCAAGGTAAAATGGGAAATCTTGTGTCAAGATGAGGTGTTTAATTTTTAATTGAGTATATTAGTTAGTTGAATCAAAGAACACTTGATTGCTGGATTTTAATACTTTGATAGCTGGACCTTGGTAGTCATCCTCAGCCAGAGAGAGGAAGTGGCCAATTAAGGCAATGGACCTTGGAGGCCAGCTTCAGAAATGCAGTCTAATGATTTTTTTTTTTAAATCAACATAGAGGGAATGTGGAGAAGGATAAAGTCTGACAGAACCACATGCTGGAATCAGATAGCGTCCCTTTAGTGTATAGCTGGGTAGGTAGTACTTTTTCTGGGTCAGTCAGTCATCCTAGGTGCAGAGATGGGACAAAGTAATTGGGAAGCTGTGCACAGGTTGCCTACACATTGCACCCAAGACTTTGGTCTATTTGTGAATTTCTCTTATAAATACCAAAGAATGTTCACTCTGAGTGGGGAGAAAACTGGTGAATTTCAACAGCCTGGAGGCCACTAATTTTACCTGAGGATGCCATTAGCTGCTTGGACACTTTCCAGCTGACACTCAGAGGAAACTGAGTGAAACTAGGTGAAATGGAGGTGAGACTTTGCAGGCCCTGAGAGAGTCAATCACAACCAGTTAGCTAAGGAGGGGAGCAGCTCAAGATGCCAGTAGCAAGTGTTCCTCAAAGATGGAAACTGTAAGGCAATGTGATGGAGTTGGGTGGGGGTTGTGGAGCCATGGAATAAAATGTGTGGGGGGTCAAGGAGTAAGTATCAGAAAGAAGAAATCTCGTGTGGATTACAAATGTTTTAGAAGGAGGGAGGGGACCCTGAAGGGACTGGTCCCCATGACAGTCTTAAGTCATACAACTCAGTCAACAGCAACATTGTCGATCTGTTGCCACAGGGAAGGTTGCTCACCTCTATCATGGTTTAATAAGGATCAGGATAAACAAATAGGACAAACAGATGTTTCTTCAGGGAGAAATAACTCACAACATAGACAAATGAACACCAGCAGGTTCCATTGGATGCTCTCCTCTCCACCTCTAGCCAGCCAGAGAGCCCTCCTGGGCTCCTCTTCAGATATAGTTCCCAGGTCACTTCCTCCCCTGTCTCCACCCCCAATGGGCATGGTCAGTGCCACAGATGCAGACAAGGTGAATATCTCACTACAATTCCCCTTTTAGTCTAAAGAAAAGATTTAGACTTGATACAAAACTATATACAACACAGTGAATAATAAGTGTGTTCGAAGAAAAGGAAAATCAAGAACATACAAACTTAATACCTACATAACTTGTCCTAGGGTGAAGGCTTAACGGAGTTTACAATAGAGTTGTCCTAAGCTTGAAAGCTTAAGCCTAGTACCTAATATAACTAACTAGGAAGAGAATAGTAGTTGTCAGAGTTTATTGTCAACCTCATTAAGACCTGAGAAGGAAAATAACAATACTAGGGTAAACAGGAAGTGAGGATGGGCAACTTCCAAAAGGATCAGCGAGGACAGAAACAATGCGCTACCTGGAAAGTCACCCAAGGTCTCACAGCAATGTTAGTACAACCAGTTTTGGCTAAGGCAAAGAGTACTTGACAGACCACAACAAAAGTAGGAAGGTGTAAATGCTGCCTTACCCTGACTTGGCAGGGTTCAGCTGTCTTCTATGTTTGTCTCCTGCAAGCACATAGGACTGCACTTCCAAATCAGTGGTCAAGGTGGGGCAGTTCTTTGCCCAAAAGGCCATTAGCTGAAGCAAGGATAGACTCCAGAAGGAGCAACAACAGTGTCCAACATATTTTTGGGAAAATGCACGGTGCTGTCAGGAGCAATAGTGTCTCATGTCAATGAAGTACTAATATTAAAACATTTAAATGCCATGTTCTGCATGTCTATGAATTATTTAAAGATTAAGCATCTATGTCTGACTAATCTCATAGGTATAGGAAATATGGGTGAAGATAATCTGTACCACTCAGGTATGGACATGGGGCTATTCATCTGGCTCCTATTGCAACTCCACAAAGATCATTCCTTACTGGCATCGGGAGGTGCTGGAAGTGTTCCTTCCCTCAGAGACCACGCTGAACCTTAAACAAGCCCTCAAGCTCCTAATTGATGGTGCTGATCACAGTTTCAACTATAAGAAGGAAACAACCTTGTGAGAGTTTCCCATTCAGTTAAAAAATAAGGCAATGTGGTCAGCATGACTATCCAGCTGCCACATGAAAGCAAGACACCTCAGGATGAGCTGGACAGACTGTGACTTCCTCAGTACTTGCCTTGACCCTCGAGACTTCAACCTAGAACTCAAAAACCCAAGAAGGGGATGGGAGGAGGTCAAGAGACACAGGGGAGTTGACCACAAGATATGATTCTGATCAAGTGGAAAACTTTATTTTTCTACCTGGAGCTTCTATAGTGGGCAGAGCAAGAATGTAGGAAAAATGGCAAGGAAGGTAAGTAGAATAGTTGAGGGCCAAGTGTTCTTGCGAGCATAATATAGATAATCACAAAGAATGGATGTTGACATGGGTGGAAAGATCAGGAGATATGAGAACAAGAAAGGTTACTATGGTGATGGGGCTAGTGGTTATATGCTAGGTTGATCTTGTTAATTTGGGGTAGTTACTATATCATCAAACATTTTTGGAATAACTGAAGGCTCTAAATGTACAGCCAAAAGAAAGCCAGAGTTCAGCCAAAGTTTGTTCCATAACTGAGCATAGATCCAGCCTCAGTTCCAACAAGTACTGTTTCCTGACATACTGTCATGTGCCTACCCAGTAAGGCTTCCCTTCTCAGCATAACTCCCATGCTGACACAGTCTCTACTACACTGAATAAATGGAGATGTAAGCAGAAGTTTCTCAGTACAACCAAGCCTTGTTTGGAGGATTTCCCCATTTGGTAAATGTGCATGTTCATTGTGACGTGTAATCAGTCCCATCATCACAATATCAATAAAGGAATTCTTGCAAGGCATTTATTTGACATTTGAATAACTTGCCTTTCCTTTTCTTGTCTTGCTATGCACATACCTTCCCTTGTGTTGCTGTCCACATTTCTTCAATTCCCTTCCCTTTTATTTTGATGTCTTTTTGTTCCTTGCCTTGTCTTTCCTTGCCTTTCATTGCATTACATTGTTGTGACATGTGCATGACTTGCAGTCACTTTCCTTTCTTTGCCTTGCCTCTCTTTGCTTTGCCATACCTTGACATCACATTCAAAGCCTTCGTGTTTACTTGCCTTGCCTTCCTATTCATATATCTTGACTTCATTTCCTGAAAAAAAAAAATGCATAATTTTACTGCTTACTTTTCATGCTGTGAGCATGGACTACCATGCCCTGTCTTTTATTTCCTTTCCTTGGCATGATTTCCCTTCCTTGTTTCATTTCCCTTTCCTTTCCTTCCATTTCTTCCCTTCTATCCCCTTCCTTTTCCACTGCATACCCATTCACTGACTTTTGTTTCCATGCTATGCCTTGCATTGTGCCAGACTGTCCTTCTATTTTCTTCTGTGCCTTGCCTTGCCTGCCTTACACAGCCTTGTTATGACATCTGTATGATGTGCTCTGACTTTTCTTCCTTTCCCTTCCCTTGCTTTGTTTTGCTGGCCTAACCATCATATGCAGTGACTTTGGCTTTATTTTCATTGTCTTTATATTCACATTCCTTGGCTTATATTTCCTTGCAAAAGGCATACTTTTCCCCCAAAGCTTTTCCTTGCTATGAACCTTTCCTTCTGTTTTCTTTCCTTCCCTTTTCCTCCCCTTCCTTACCTTCCCTTTGCTATCATGCCTTGCCTTTTATTTCCTTCCCCCTCCTTTTCCTCCATCTCTTCTATTCCCTTTCCTTTCCTGTTCTTTCCATTATTTCCTAGCCTCGCCTTGCTCTACCATGTACTTACATTGCTGGACACTGCTTCTTCTGTCGTTGCTTGCTAAATCATGTACTTGCTCTGCTTTGTCTTGATTTTTACCTCTTTGTCATATCTATTCCTCCACTGCCTGGTCTTGCCATGTCTTGTCTTCCCATGACTTGCCTTCCCTTGCTTGGTCATGATCATGATTTTTATTGCCTTGGATTTCTTTGTCCGTTCATGCCTTCACTTCTTTTCCATGCCTTACCTTTGGCATTCATTGCCATATCTTGACTGTTCTTGCATTTTTGTCATGTGTATGACTTGCATTTCCTTGTCTTGACTTGCCAAGCACATTCCTTTCTTTCATTGCCATGCCTTCTTGCCTTCTTTTTCTTTTGATGCCCATTCCTTGACTTTTGTTTCCAAGACATGCCTTGCATTGACTTAATGTGTCTTGTGTAAGACTATCCTGGTTTGTTGTTGTTTTTTGTTTGTTTTTGTTTGTGCATGGGTGTGTTTTGCCTTCTCTTTCATTGTCTTGCCATGCCATGTTCATGACTTCCACTGACTTTTCTTTCTTTGCCTTGCCTTGCCTAACCTTGTTTGGCCAAGTTTTGTGAATGCATGCAATGCTTCTGCCTTTACTTTTCTTGCCTTCCTATTTACATTGTTACTATTTCCTTGCAAAAAGCATTTATTTATTTCACTAGCTTTTTCATGTTGTGAGCTTGACCCACCTTGCCTTGCATTGTCTTTCCTTTCACTACCTTACCATGTGCATGCCTTTCCTTTTCTTCCGTTACTTTTCCTTCCCTTTCATTTCCTACCATTTCATTTCATTTCCTTCCTGTTCTGTTTTTTCCTTTTCCTTCCCTTCCCCTCCATTTTCTCTCCTTGTCTTACCTTATTTTGTTCTTGCATTGCATGACATTGTTTTCTCTAACCATGCTTAGCAATCCATGTCCTTGCTTTGCTTTGACGTGTCTTCTCCCTCTTCATTATGTCTATCCCTGTGTTGTCATGCCTTCCCTTGCCTTTCCTTACCTTCCCATGTGAATCCTTTGCCATATTTTGCCTTGACTTGTGTTTCTTTATCATGTTAATATATTGTCTTTCCTGTACTTTCCAAGCCATACATATACCTTCCCTTGCGTTGTTTTATGCATTCCTTCCATTCTAACCCTTTTGGATGCCCATTCCTTGACTTTTGTTTCCATGTCATGCCTCGCAATGATGTATGTTGTTTTTTGCCAAATTGTTCTTGCATGTTCATTCTTTGTATTGCATTTCTTTCCCTTGCCTTGTGCATGACTTGCACTCAATTTCCTTTCTTTGCCTTGCTTTGCTTTTCCTGGTTTTGCCTTCCTTGCCGTCACATGCAATGCCATTACGTGTTCTAGCCGTGCCTTCGTATTCACATTTCTTGGGTTACACTTCCTTGCAAAATGCATACTATTGTTTCCCTTATTTTGCTTTGCTATGAACAGGGCTACCCTGACTTAGGGCTATCCTGTTGGCAGAGGTGCAGTGATTGACAGCTCTCCTGTAGGCAGGGCTGCCATGACTAAGGGCTCTTCTGTGGGCGGGGCTCATGACCCTGTGATTGACAGCCCTGAGCTCAGCAAGGCCGTGGGCCTGGCTTGGCGTCACGGGGCGAGGACTGAAGGGGACGGGTGGGGGGCGTGGCCTCCGCCACGTCTGTGCTGCAGGCACTGCGGGCCGTGCTCCTGGTCTATGCCGTGGGCGCTTCAGTCATCTTACGGCAGCTGCTGCGGCGCCTGCGCGGGGGCTTCCGGCCGCCAGGTGAGTCACTTGGGGTCCATGTGGGCCTGGGGGGAGCGGGGGGAGTTCGGTGTGAGGGACCTCGGCGACAGGGACTCCTGGAGTACCTTGGTTATGCAGGACCGGAAGTGGCAATTCCACCATCTCTTTTGTGGGCAATTGCATTACTGGAAACCGGAAGTGGTCTTGCGAGCGCCCGATGTAACCTGAGGGGATTCCCGTGTTCCATCAGCCGTTGAGACTTGGAAAAGGTTCCCGGGGGTCGCAACATTCCGGTATTCGTTCCCCCATGATGCCCTGCATCAACCGAAAGTCTTCGTTGTTTTTACCGGAAGTGTTCCGTCCGCCATATTTAGTGGAAGTGGCGTCGAAGCATGGCATGATGGGAAATGTAGTCCCCTCCTGTGATTCTTCTGAATAACTGCTTCATCCATAGTGGAACTGTCATTTGCAGATTCTTCAAATATGTGAGAAATTTACTTATCTTGGGTTAAATTATTTACATTTTTTGGAAAATCATTGGCAGGTTAGTGAAAAATGTGAAGAACTTTTTTTTTGCATTAAATAATTTAAATTTTTGAAAACATATTGGCAGATTCGTCTAAAATGTGGGAAGTATAAGTATTTTTCTTTTAAATAATTTAGAATTTTCGAAAATCATTGGCGCATTCAGGTAAAATGTAGGAAATGAAATTATTTTTTTATTAAATAATTTAAATTTTTGGAAAATCATTGCCAGATTATTGATGTGTCAAATAACTTTTTGCATTAAATAATTTGGATTTTGAACAATCTTTGGCAGATTCGTCTTAAATGTGGAAAGTAAAATTATTTTTCTATTAAATAATTTTGACTTTTGGACCATCACTGGCAAATGCTTGGTAAATGTGAGAATTTAAATTTTGTATTGAATAATTTAGATTTTTGGAAATCATTAGCATATATGAGAAACGTGAGAAACTACTTATTGCATTTTTGTGTACTAATTACTTTTGAGCTTTTACAGTCATCGTTACATTCGTGAAAAATGTGAGAAAATAAACTGTTTAAATTGGATATTTCAATTTTTGAAAACTTATTGGCAGATTCGTGAAAATGCGATAAATAGAATTTGTTATCGATTTAAAAATGAAATTTCTGTTAAGTTTTCTGCAGATTCATGGAAAATGTGACAAAGTAATTGTTTTGCATTAAATAATGTAGAGGACTGGAAAGTCATTGGCAGATTCGTGAAAAATGAGCAATGGGGTCCCCAGAGTGACAGGGGAGTGCATTTTGATTGACAACTGGCAGGGCGTGGCTGCTCAGGAGGGCGTGGCTGCACAGTGATGAACGCCCCACTGATTGTTCCTCCACATTCTGCCCTGACCCACTTCCTGCCCTCACTTCCTGCCCCCCACTTTCCCACCCGCCCACAGTGCTGCCCTGGCAGCCCGACCGCGTAGCTCTGGTGACTGGAGGCACTGAAGGCATCGGCCTGGCCACAGCACAGCAACTGGCGGCCCTGGGCATGCGCGTGGTGATAGGTGAGCCAGGGCATGGCGGGCAGGGTTGCTGGGTGCTGGGTGCTGAGTCCAGGTGGATGTGGGTTCAGGGCGGCCACCAGGGTCAAGTTTCTGGTCTGTTATTTTAGCGGGAAATGACAAGGCAAAGGCGCAGGAGGTCGTGACCCGGATCCAAGCCGAGACCAAGAACAAGAGGGGTGAGCATGGTGCTGATTGCTTTTTTGAGTGCTCCCAGTGCTCGCTGTTCAGTGCTCAGTGCTCTGGGTTTTCGATACTCTGGGTGCTCAGTGTTCGGTGCACAGAATTCCGGGTGCTGAGTGCTCAGTGCTTGCTGGGTGCTGCATGCTGGGTACTCATGCTTGGTTCTGAGTGCTCAGTACTGGGTGCTCGGTACTTGGTTCTAGATGCTGGGTGATTGGATCTCGGTGCACAGTGTTCCGGATGCTGGGTGCTTGGTGCTGGGTAATGGGTGCTCAGTGCTTTGCTGGGTGCTCGGTTCTCGGTGCACAGTGCTCCAAGTACTGGGTGCTCGGTGCTGGGTAATTGGTTCTCGATGCTGTTAGCTCCGTGCTGGGAGCTCAGTGCTCGATGATCAATGCTCCAGTTGCCCCTCCTCGCTGCTGACATCGCCCCCGGCCCTGCCCACCCGCAGTGCACTTCCTGTTCTGTGACCTCGCCTCCCTGGCCTCCGTGCGGAAATTTGCCAGCGACTTCCTGTCCCTGGGGTTCCCACTACACGTGCTGGTGAACAATGGTGAGTGCGCGCTTGCGAGCAGTGACTTCATCGTCCTCCTCTTCTGCATATGCAGATGACACTCATGAATATATCGGCATAAACAAGCGGGTTAGCACAAAGGCATTGGCAGTACACATGCAAATGAGCCACGGATATGCAAATGAGTGGTGACCATGCTCTCATGCAAGCTATACATCACTGAGGTCAGGACTCTACAATTCATTAAATGAGAGTGGTTATGCCATGTGTCACCTCCTACAAGGCACGTGCTGTTACATTTGCATATGCAAATGGCCTCCATGAATGGAGGGAATCATGCTCCATCAGGAAGCAATGATTGATGACTTCCTAACCACACAGGAGGTGCTTTCCATTCACCCCCTGTGTACAGATGTCCTTGTCCGAACCCCTGTGTCTCACTTCCTGTCCCCCACACATTATTTCCTGTACCATGTGCCTCACTCTGCAGCCCCACTTCCTTTACCTGCCCCACATTCCCCTCCCCCTAGCCTCACTTCCTGTCTCCCTTCTCTCAATCCCCTCCCCCAGAGTCTTACTTCCTGTCACCCGCACATCAATTCCTGTCCAGCATCCTCATTTCCAGTCTGTCCAGTCTCGCTTCCTGTTCCCCTCCCCTCACACCTGGCCTCACTTCCTGTCCCCCGCGCCTCCCTCCCGGCCTAACTTCTTACTGCAGCCCCTCACTTCCTTTCCTACAACATGACAGCCACAGTCTTGATGGTTCCGCCCAGCAAAACGGAGGACGGCTTTGAGCGCCACATGGGATTGAACTTCCTGGGCCACTTCCTGCTAACGAGGCTACTGCTGGGTGTGCTGCGGGCATCAGGGTCGCCTGGTCAGAGGTCGCGTGTGGTGACCCTGGGGTCAGCCACGCACTATGTGGGGGAGCTGGACATTGACACCCTGCGGGCCAGGTGGGCCGGGCTGGGGTGGGGCTAATGGTTGGGGCCCAGGTAGCTATGGGCAAGCCATGTGACAGGAAGTCAGGTGACAAGTAGGGAGTCCTGGAGGAAGTGAGGGGACAGGAAGTGGGTCCTAGTGGAAGTCAGGTGACAGCAAGTGGGTCCTGGAGGAAGTGAGGTGAGAGCAAGTGGGTCCTGGAGGAAGTTAGAGGACAGGAACTGGGTACTAGAGGAAGTCAGAGGACAGGAACTGGGTACTGGAGGAAGTCAGAGGACAGGAACTGGGTACTGGAGGAAGTCAGAGGACAGGAACTGGGTACTGGAGGAAGTCAGAGGACAGGAACTGGGTCCTGCAGGGATTCAGGGGGCAGGAACTGGGTCCTAGAAGGATTCAGGGGACAGGAAGTGGGTCGTGGAGGAAGTCAGAGGACAGGAACTGGGTCGTGGAGGAAGTCAGAGGACAGGAACTGAGTACTGGAGGAAGTCAGAGGAAAGGAACTCGGTCCTGGAGGAAGTCAGAGGACAGGAACTGGGTCCTGGCGGAAGTCAGCGGGCAGGAACTGGGTCGTGGAGGAAGTCAGAGGACAGGAAGTGGGCTCTGGAGGGATTCGGGGACAGGAACTGGGTCGTGGAGGGATTCACGGAATAGGAACTGGGACCTGGAGGAAGTCAGAGGACAGGAACTAGGTACTGGAGGAAGTCAGAGGACAGGAAGTGGGTCCTGGAGGAAGTCAGAGGACAGGAAGTGGGTCCTAGAGGGATTCAGGGGACAGGGACTGGGTCCTGGAGGAAGTCAGAGGACAGGAAGTGGGCTCTGAAGGATGTCAGGGTAGAGGAAGTGCATCATGGGGGAAGTCAGAGGCAGGGCAGAACAGGGAGTGGGCCCCACAGGCATCCAGGACCCCGACACCCATGCTCACCATGATGCTCCCCTCAGACCCCCCCACTCCGCCTCCTCAGCTTATGCGGGCAGCAAGCTGGCGCTCGTGCTGTTCTCCAGGCGGCTGCAGTGGCTCCTGGTGGCGCGCGGTGACCCTGTGACCTCAAGCGTGGCCGACTCGGGCGTCGTGGACACAGCGCTGTACCGGCATGCGGGCTGGGGCATACGGGCTGCCAAGCGCCTGCTGGGATGGGCCCTGTTCAAGGTGAGAAGCACTGGGTGGGGAGCATTGGGCAGGGAACATCGAGAACAGAGTGAGGAGCCCTGACTGAAGGGCACTGAGAAGTGAGCAAGGAGCACTTGGTAAGGACAACTCAGTTTGGAGTACGGAGGAGCACTGCACAGGGAACACTGAGCACTAAGTGAAGGGCACTAGCATTGAGTGAGGAGCACTCAGTGAAGGGTACTGAGCACTGGGCAGGGAGCATTGAATGAGCAGTGAGTGTGGAGCATTGAGCACTGAGTCAGAGGCACTAAGTTTGGAGCAGTTAGGAGCACTGGGTAGGGAACACTGAACACTGAGGAAGAAGCACTGGGTGAGGATCACTGAGTTGGGACTATGGAGGAGCACTGTGCAGGGAAAACTGAGCACTGAAGAAGAAGCACTGATAGGTGAGGAGCACTGAGGAGAACTGAGAATTGGGTGAGGAGCACAGGGTGAGGATCACTGAGTTGGGAGTATGGAGGAGCACTGTGCAGGGAAAACAGCATTGAGGAAGAAGCACTGATAGGTCAGGAGCACTGAGTGAGGAGGAGCCGAGAACTGGGTGAGGAGCAGTGAGCGCACCACCCTCCGCCCCATGCAGACCCCTGCTGAAGGCGCCTGGACCTCTGTCTCTGCGGCTTCTGCCCCAGAGCTGGAGGGACGGGGTGGCCTGTACCTCAGGGACGAGGCTCCAGCCGAGCCCCTTGCAAGCACGCGGGACCCAGAGCTGCAAGACCGGCTGTGGGCAGTGGCCGAGAGTGTGGTGGGTGTGGCCAGGGATGACTGAGGATGCCCAGGAACCCAGGGATACGCCCACTGCGTCAAGGGATGCAGGGACCCGGGAAGACATCACGATGGCAGGCCACGCCCACCTCACCAAGGCCCCGCCCAGGACAGAGGAGGACTCAGCGCCCAGCACCTAAGGGGGAAGCATTAGCCATGCGATGACATCAGGGCAACAGACCCCCACCAGACAAGACAGAGACGGTTCCTCCCAATGACATATGGACTGAGATCTAAACAACCAAATGGGATGACTCAGTCATGGGTCTCAGAGATGGGGGTGGGGCTCTAGCAGCATTTCTGGTGAATCAAAATTGGCCGCCCTGGAATATCAAAGATGGCCGCCCGGGGTATCTAAGATGGTCACCTTGGTCCCCTATATCTGAGAGGGATGAGTCGTCTCTGACTGACGGGGGTAATGGCAGAGGAGCCTGGGGCAGAGGGCAGGGTCAGGGTGGGTTCAGGGGTGAGGTCAGGGGAAGGTGGCAGAGGGCAGGGGTAGAGCAGGGGCAGGGATGGGGTCAAGATTCTGAAGTAGGGGCCCATGTGAGTGACATCAGGATTTGGATCAGGGTGCGGTCCAGTGTCCTCATGGTCAGAGGCAGAGGGTGGGGTCCAAAAGGAGGACCCAGTGATGTCAGGGCATGCCCTGGGGCAGGGCTAGTGCATAGGAGCCTGGGGCCAGGGTTGGGGTAGGGAGTAAGCCTTAGTAAATGACTTTAAGGGTGGGGTAATGTGTGATATTCACTTTGTCTCCTTCTGTGGCACTGACCACGCCCATTGAGGGGTGGACCAGGGGCGGAAGTGACCTGGGTTACTAGGTCTGTGGAAGCGAGAGAACTCTCTCTTGCAAGCCACATGGGGAGAGGAGGACTTCCGGAAGAATTCTTGGAAGCAGGAACCTGCTGGTGTTCACCTATGTTGTGAGTTATTTCTACCTAAATAAACATCTGTTCAGCCTAATTGTTTATCCAGATCCTTATTAAACTGCAATAGGGTAATATCTCAGTGGGCAGGGCTAGGGCATCACACGCCCACTGAGGTCACCTGCCTGGCCATGCCCTGCCTGCTGAAATCACCCGACATGCCCTGCCCCACCTGTTGACATCTCCCGCCTCCATCATCCACCATCCACAGTTGCCTGATGGCAACACAGGTAAGGAGCAGCAACCTTACCCAGTGAGTGCTGAGTCCCATGGCCCCAGCCAGCTACAGGTCGTCCTATCCCTGAGTGTGGAGTCGAGGGCGTCAAAGACTCCCAGCTCACAGGCCTAGAAGAGCAGCTGGGGGTGCGGGGCACTCTGCACTGGTGACACCCTGGGTGATGCTATAGTTACCCAGGGGTCACACTGGGGTTGCCTGGGGTCTCACAGCAGTCACTCAAGATTCATACTGGGGTCACACAGGGATCTCCCATGGTCATGCTGGGGTCAAGCACCTGTCACGCAGGAGTAGAGTCACATGGGGGTCATGTGGGGGTCTCCATGGGGCACACAGGGGCCACAAACAGGTCAGGCTGGCATCAAGCTGGGGTCACCCTACCTACCTACAACACCATGAAGCCTTGCTCCACCTCAATGAGCAGCCAGAAGTCCCTGTCCAGCGTCCCCTCCTCGTCCCCATGGGAGGTGGTCATGTTGTCCCCATGTCTGCCCTGACCCCTGGACCCAGTGATTTAAATTGAGTTCAGGTGGGGTTGGACAAGGAGGGGTGGAGATGGGAGGGCCAAGGCAAATCATCTTGGAACCTCTCCGGCCTCAGCTTGGCTGATCCAGATCAGGACTGGGCAAGAGCTCCAGAGAAAGTGGAGAGGCTTGTGGGGGACAGGGGAGGGGTATGCACAGCCCCAGGGATCCACACCCTCATTGGGTACTCTCCCCAGGGTCCCGACCCTTCCTGCCACCACTTCCAGTTCCAGGGTGAACAGTGACCCCCACTTCCTGTTAAAAGGGGAACTATGACAACCATTTCCTGTTAATGGGAGGTGCTGTGACCCACTCTTCCTGTCCCAGGGTGACCCCCACTTCCTATGAATGGGGTGACCTGTGACCTTGCATCCAGATCCTAGGCAACTTTGTCAAGTCATTTACACACTTCCTGTGCCCTGTGTGACTAGTGACCACTCTTTTACTCACTCTCTATTCCCTGTGTCACCTGTGACCTCTCTGACCACTTCCTGTTTCCTGTGTGACCTGTGACCTCTCTCTTACACACTTCCTGTTCTCTGTGAGACCTGTGACACCTAGTTTACCCATTTCCTGTTCACTGGTATGGTGTACATCTCTCACTTCCTGTTTCCGACATGACCAGACAGCACTAATTTACCAACTTCCATTCCCAATGTGAACTCTGACCTTTCCTTTACTCACTTCCTGTTCCTTGTGTGACCTTTGACCATTCCTTTCCCCATATCCTGTTCCCTGTGTGAACAGTGACCTCTGACTTTACCCAATTCCAGTTCTCTCTATATCTGACCACTACTATAGCCACTTCCTGCTCCCTGTGTGACTTCTGATATCTCCTTACTCACTTCCTGTTAATTATGTGGCCTGAGACCTCTCCATTACCAACTTCCTCTTCCCCGTATGACCTGTGACGTCACATTTGCCCACTTCCAGTTCCCTTTGGAACCTATGACTTCTCTATTGCCCACTTCCGGTTCACCGTGTGACCCGGGATCTCTCCTTTACCCATTTCTTTTTTCCTTCCTGACATTGCCTTCTCTATTACCCACTTCCTATTCTTTATGTTTACTGTGACCTGTCCTATACACACTTCCTGTCTTCTGTGTGATCTGTGACTTCATTTTCACACTTCCTGTTCTCTGTGTGACCTGTAACCTCCCTCTTTACCACTTCCTGTTCCTTGTGTGACCTTTGCCCTCTACACACTTCCTGATTCCTGTATGACCTTCCGATTGGCAGGGATGATGTCTATTTCCCACTTTCAGTTCATTCTGAGGGTGACCTGTGACCTCTCCTTTACCCACTTCTTGTTCCCTGTGTGACATGTGACTTGTCTTTTGCCCACTTTTGTTTCCCATGGTGAATTCTGACTTCTCCATTACCAAGTTCCCATTCCTTGTGTGACTTGTGACCTATTCTTACTCACTGCCTATACTCTGTGTGACCTGTGACATCTCTCTCACACACTTAGTATTCCCTCTGTAACCTGTTTCATTTACAAATCTTCTGTTCCCTGTGTGACCTGTCACTTTTCCTTTATACACTTATGGTAGACAGGGATGATGTACGTCTCTTCCTGTTCTCTGTGTGACCTGTGACCTCACTTTACCCACTTCCTTTTATCTGGGTGAACTGTGACCTTACTTTTTCCTAATTTCCATTCCTGTGTGACCTGTCCTGTGACTCCTCTCCTACTCGCTTTCTTTTCCATATCTTAGCTGTGGGTATTACCTACTTCTTTTTCCCACCTTTACACGCTGCCTGTTCCCTGTGTGACCTGTGACTTCTCTTTCACCCACTTTCATTTCCCATGGTGAATTCTGACCTCTCCATTACCAAATTACTGTTCACTATCTGACCTGAGGCCCTCAAAGAAGATGTGAGAAAATCCCTTAAAGAAATGGAGGAAAAACAAACAAAAAGTGGAAGAAATGAACAAATTAATTAAGGAAAGCAAAGAACGTACAGAAAACCAAGAAAAAAAACAATTAAGCAGGAGAAGGAAACAGTTTAAGACTTGAAAACTGAAATAGACAAAATAAAGGCAACACAAACTGAAGGAATGCTGGAAATTGAAAAGCTGGGCAAAAAATCGGCAACTACGGACACAAGCATAACCAATAGAATTCAAGTGATGGAAGAGAGAATCTCAGGCGCAGAAGATAAACTAGAAGAAATAGATTCATTAACCAAAGAAAATCATGAATCCGACAAATCCTTAACACAAAACATCCAGGAAATGTGGGACACCATGAACAGGCCAAACCTAAGAATAATAGGCATAGAGGAAGGTGAGGAGGGCCCGCTCAAAGGTGTCGAAAATATATTCAACAAAATCATCAAGGAAAACTTTCCAAATCTGAAGAAGAACATGCCCATGAAAGTACAAGAAGCATACCGAAACTCAAATAGGCTGGACCAAAGAAAAAAGACCCCTGGACATATAATAATCAAAACACCTAGATGACCCTCAATTGAAGAATGGTTAATGAAGAAGTGGCACATCTACACAATGGAATACTACTCTGAAGAAAAAAATAATGGTATCTTGATATTTGTTTGCAAGTGCATGGCACTTGAAGAAACCATCCTGAATGAGGTAACCCAGTCACAAAAAGAGGTACACAGTATATACTCACTGATATATGTATTTTAGACCTAGAGCAAAGGATCACCAGCCTATAATTCACATCACCAGAGGAACTAGGATACAAGGTGTATTCTAATAGATTCATATAATGTCCTTCACAGAACTGGGAAGGGACAAGTCCCCCAGATCTCAGGTGAAGTGGGGGGGCATCAAATGGAGAGAGAATTAGGAGAAAATGAGGGGGAGGAAAGGAAGACATGTGTGACCAGGAAGATTGAGCCTGGTTAGGAATAGAAGATTGGAAAGAGAGAGTCAGAGACAGAGAGAGAGAACATAAAAGAGGGAGCAAATATTGGTTTGAAAATAAAATTGAACATAAAGAAAGGTCTAGAGAACTACAAGACTGCTCCCAACTACCAATTTGAGCTTCTGTGGAAAGGCTATCATAAATGCCCTTCCTGCAGAGTGAGATCAACAACTAACTTCTCCATGGATCCCTCAACTAATGCCTGTTGGAAACAGGATCAAACACCTATACATAAACACTGAGTCGAACTAGAACCCAGATGCAGATGGAGAGGACAAGACCATGCGGCAGAAACACATACAGACAGTTTACCTGAACAAGGAGGAGCTAACAGCCACTAGACTGATAGCTGAGATGCCAGCATGGGAATGACTCAGGCCCCCCTGAATATGGGTCTCAGCCAGAAGGACTGAGTAGTCGAAGAGACCTCAGACAGTGGAGCCAGGATGTATCCCTGGTGCACAAAAGGACTTTGTGAACATATCCCACATGGAGGGATAACTGCCTTAATCTAGAGACAGGAGAGAAGCCCTAGTCCCTACTTCACAGGACCTGTCAGATCTACATGACCCCAACTGGATGGCATTCCCCTACATATGGAATTGTGGGGGGATGGTAGGGGAGGGTGTTTAGAGTGCATGTGAGAGGGCAGAGAGTGTAAAAGGGAGGGATGGAGGGAGAGAGGGATGGAGGGAGGAAGGAAGGGCAGGAAGGAGAGGGAACTGGTATCGTCATGTAAAATAATAAATTAAAAAAAAAAAATGCTTCGACTCCAAAATTTAAGTTGAAGGACAAGTTACTGGGGAAAAGGATTTCTATTTTTGTTTCAACAAAAAATGAAAAGATGTGGATTCCTACCAGTCTAATGTGGTTTGATCACGCCAGACCGCCTGAAACAGAGTATAAGGTGATCCTGCAATCAAAACTGCTGGACAAAAGAGCCCTACACACTACAGCCAGGATTTCTGAATCTTCTTCGAATCCCCATGACAGTGCCCCTTACCAGCAGGAAGTAGTTTCGAAAGAACGACGCCCAAATTCCCAAATATTGTGTATAAATGTTTGTTTTCATTTAATGGGACTATGTTATGTAAAATAAAATAATAAAAAAATAAAATAAAATAAAGTGTTCTGCTTCGTTCAGGAGTCTGCAGGACACACTATGGCCTATAGGCTGAACATGGAACATTACAGAAGATCTTCAGGTGGCTGATCAGGTAGTAAGTTGTCTAAGTCATTTGTAGAGCATATATACTATCCTTCTGTGGTCTTTGATGGAGTTGAAAACACATGGTTATGGTTATAGTTTTCCTTAGTTAGGACTAAATATGAGTTACATACAGGACTTTAGACTCACCAAGGTAAGATAGACCATGTTGTATTTTCTTTAAATCTTGTTATATGTTAATGGACCGAACATTGTCTACTGTGGTTATTATTTGACAATTGTTTATGTTATATATTTTGCTATGTTAGCTATGCTATTTTCGAGAAAAGAGGAGATGATGGGAGATGTCTTTTTGTAAATATGTTTGTCATATTGGTAAGTGAATAAAACCCTGTTGTCCAATAGAAAAGTGAGATAGGCAGGGCAAGGAGACAAGGAAGATTTGGGAAGAGGTAGGAAGAGATTCAACATGTAGCACCAAGAGAGAAGATCTCCGGCTCCTCTCTCTGGTAGGATAAGACCACATGGAAATATTTAGATTGATATAAATGGGTTAATATTTAAGACAGTGCTAGCCAATAAGAAATGCTAGTAACAGATCAACAGCTTTATCTCTAATACAGTGTCTCTGTGTGTTATTTGGGGCTGGCACAGATGTGGGACCAGGCTGGCAGGAAAACTGATTGTAACAGGAAATTCTTCTTGTATCTTTTCTGTGGCTATTTTTAAACTAGCTAGTTGAAGATTATGTTACATTTCCTCAAAAAGCCTCATTCACTTCCTTAGGATCTGGGCCAGCCAAAATAATATCATCCATATAATGTATAATTTACAGGGATTGAAATTTCTCCCTAATGGGAGCAATTACCAAAGATACATAAATTTGACAAATAGTGGGACTCTTAGCCATTCCTTGAGGCAACACCACCCATTGATATCTCTTATAGGGCTTTTTAAATTTAACAGAAGTAATGCTAAATGCAAACCACTCACTATTCTGAGGATGCAAGGAAATGGTAAAGAAGCAATCTTGTAGGTCTATAACTAATAAATGATAGCCTTGAGGAATACATACAGGGGAAAATAAGCCAGGTTGTGTGGCTCCCATAATCTACTTACAATCATTAACATCATGGAGACGGCTTCCTGAACATAACTGCAGGGGCACAGACACTTAGAGCAACATTAATAAATGAGACACTGAGTCGAACTAGAACCTAGATGTAGATGGAGAAGACAGGACCGGGCTGCAGAAACACATAGAGAGAGCTGACCTGAACAAAGAGGAGCTAATGTGCCCCCAGACTGATCACTGGGAATCCAGCATGGGCCTGACTCAGGCCCCCCTGAATATGGGTCCCAGCCAGAAGGACTGAGCACTCTAAGGGACCTCAGACAGTGGAGCCAGGATGTATCCCTGGTGCACAAAAGGACCTTGCGAACATATCTCCCATGGAGGGATAACTGCCTTCACCTAGAGGCAGGAGAGAAGCCCTAGTCCCTACTTCACATGACCTGTCAGATCTACATGATCCCAGCTGGATTTCATTCCCCTACCTATGGAATTGGGGTGGGGGGATGGGAGGGGAGGGTGGATTGGGTGCATGTGAGAGGGCAGAGAGGGTAAAAGTGAGGTAGGGTGAGGGAGGGAGAGAGGGAGGTAGGGAGAAGGAACTGGGATTGACATTTAAAATAATAAATTAAATAAAAAAAGATATCCTATAAAATAACAAGTTATAGAGCACACTAGATCTGCCTATCCACGTGGTACCACCTGTAATTTCCATTGGCCTGGTCTGCTATGCCCACTGCCTGTCCTCTTCTGGAGTTCCATGCCCCCTCCTACGTATCCACCTATCTCTGCAAGACCACTCTGAGTTCCTGCCTGCAGGATCCTTGACCCCCATCTCAGATCCTTGGCAAGAGAATCCTCAGCTGGAGAGTGCCAGGTCCCCGTTAGATCTGCCTATGGGTTCAGAAACATCTTGAGTATCAGCCCAGCCTTTGTCCCCCATCGCCAGGCCTCGGCTAGTGGTGAGTCTGGGATCAATTCGGATGGTTTCTTCCCTATACCCTTCTCCTGGAACTCCCTGGGTTGGTCCCATTTCATGCTGCTCCTGTGTCCTGTCCCCATACAGAATGCTCTTGGAGCTCCGATACATGCTGACTCACACCCACAGAAGGCCTGCACTCCCCTTACCCTGTGCCCTACCATGCCCACTGTCCCAGTGACTCAACTCTGGTTGAGCACTGGGACAGAGGGTGGAGCGAACAATCCAGCCACCTTCAAGGAACTTCCTGGAGCTACTCTGAGCACACTAGACCTACATATCCACGTGGGACCACCTGTAATTTCCATCTGTCTGGTATCTGACCTCCATCACCTATCCTCTACTGGAGTTCCGGGCCCCTCCCAGAGACCAGTCTATGTCCATGGGCCCCTCTGATTTCCTATGGGCTGGATCCTTGACCCCCATGACAGGGCCTCTGCCAAAGAGGGTTTAGCTGGATAGTGTCAAGCCCTAGCTAGATCTGCCTATCAGCTTAAGAAACATCCCCAGTCTGTCTTCGAGATCTTTGAATCCCATCCCCTGTCATCTGTTGGAGCCTGATCGTTAACCCCCATCGCTGGGCCCCTGCCTGTGTTGAGACCTCCTAGAGAACTTGGCCCACTCAGAGCTACAGAAAACATACCTCTGACCCACCTAAGCCTACTGAGGAAGTACTATAGAGAGAGGGAGAGGCCCCACCAACACCTACTGGGAGAAGCTATGGGAAGGCAGCAATGCAAGGAAATAGCTAATAGAACTTGTGGTGCAAATGATGTTCTCTCTCTAAGCGAGTACTATTTTGGAAGTCAATAGAGCAAAGATTTTTTAAAATATATTTTAAAAATCTCATTGGTATCTTTTGTTTTTTCAAGAGACAGGGTTTCTCTGTGGCTTTTGAGACTGTCCTGGAACTAGGTCTTGTAGACCAGGCTGGTCTGTAACTCACAGAGATCTGTCTGCCTCTGCCTCCCGGGTGCTGGTATCACCACCGCCTAGTTATTGGTATCTTTTTAAATGTCTTCTTTTAGTGTATTACTGGTTTTATCACTATTTTTCTCTTCCCAATATTTCTAGGTTTTAACTAGCTTCATTCTTTTCTCTCAAGTGATGCTGATTATTAATTTCTGTGTAGAGCAAAGTCTCCTGTAACTTATGCATGCCTTATTCCCTGTAATTGAGAACTGCTTTGAACACCTAATCCAGGATTGTTCTGGGAAGATAATCCTGCAACTCCTTCCAGTCTGGGTCTTGACTCGACACTGAGTAGGAAAAATAGAGCAGTTAATGAGTGAATTCCAAGCTCCAGTTTTTAGTGGGACTTATAAATGTATTGGGATCTGTGCAATGATTGAGTTCATTACCAACTTTGATACTGGTGGAGTCAATATGCAGAAAGGGAGAGGCACGATGGAGGCTAAGATTTCCTACTTCAACAGTAGTTGAGATGAGTATTGTGAAATTAGGTAATCAATCCTCAATCACCCAGGATTGTCCTTATTGGCTATTTCTTTGGGTCAATAGATGAGGGCAATCAAGAATGTGGATAAAGGACAGACCTTACCCTGAAAACAAATTGCTATAGTTACAGTACTTCAGCCAAAATAGATCTGGATAAGCAAAACTATTGTGGCCTGCCTAACAGGGCTTCTTCTGTGGTTGGATGTACAGTCGGAGAGAAAAAAAATTGAGAAATCCTAGATGTGCTCTAATACAAACCCCTATTCTTTGCAGCACATGGCCATGAAGCTCATAATAACTTTTCAAAATTAACATTTTAGATCATAGCTACATCATATGCACATTATTTTCTCTGCCCCTAAGTCCTACCCTGACTCCTCATTATTTTCTAATTCATGGCCTGTTTTTTCTTAAACAGCACTTACACAGTAACAACAGTTATCATTTAAATGTGGCATACATTTGGTTGCAGTATATCCCAACTATAAGGTTAAAGGTTTGGGACACTGCACATTGACTGTATAATGGATTTTGTTCATAAAGGAGCCTGTGCTTTGCATGAGGAACAGGATGTGTTCTCTGAGAGTGGAAGTATGTCTACTAAAATACGAAATTTCTTGACTAGACCCCTGTCTGCTGGGCTAATAGTGCAGAGCTGTAAGGCCTGTTTAATCTGAGTCATTTGACCTCTGAACATCTGCTTTGGGGTAGTGCTAAAATCTAGGTCCAGTTGGGTGTCACTAGCCAATAAGGGAATCTGGGAAGGCTTAGCAATCAGGAGTAGTGGTGGCAGGTATCTTCCAGTTTCTTTCCAGGATTCTTCCTGATCTAGGGTGTTGTAAGAGAATCTTTCCAGGATTCTTACTGATCTAGGGTGTTGTAAGAGAACCTTTCCAGGTTTCTTCCTGATCTAGGGTGTTGTAAGAGAATCTTTCCAGGATTCTTACTGATCTAGGGTGTTGTAAGAGAACCTTTCCAGGTTTCTTCCTGATCTAGGGTGTTGTAAGAGAATCTTTCCAGGATTCTTACTGATCTAGGGTGTTGTAAGAGAACCTTTCCAGGTTTCTTCCTGATCTAGGGTGTTGTAAGAGAATCATTCCATTTTGAATTGTGTAATCCGTGTAATCATCTATGCAAGTTCTGCACATTGCATGGAGAAGGAAGGGAAGGATGCATCTGTGCACTCAAGAAAGAGAGCTTGATCATCACTGGAGACAGGGGTATGTGATACTGAAATATGTGTCTGCAAATTTCACAAAGTTCTGGGTCTGGAGGAGAAGCCAAGGTCAGGGACCCCCATGCTGTGTCTTTAAGCACACTCTAACCCTTAAGGATGTGCTCGCGTACCTCAAGCCTCATTAGCCAATCAGGGATACCAGGCCAACTAGCCAGTCACAGTCTTGCAGGACACGTCCTGAAAACCTGCTGCAGAATTGGTTTTATAATACAACAGGCTCCAGTGGGGTGAATGCTGTTCTGTGAGTGATACCATGGGGAATTTTAAGGGCAGCATGGATAAGTATATAAGACATATCATGGTGAGTGGGAGGATGCTATCTCAAAATGGGGAGAATGGCAAGGGGAGGCATGGAAGACAGTGGGGCAGAGGGGCACGGTTGGGAACTTGCTGGCACATTCAGTGTTCTTTGAGGTCCCTTGTAGTCTTAGCAATTTTCTGGACCTGAGTACTGTCCTATGGATACTTCACTCTGGGGCTGCATCTGTGGAAAGCATTTGGATCAGGGAGCTTTGTGTAGAAACATCTTTGTAGTCAACAAGAATGTATTTTTTGGAGCATAGGGAAGGCAAGATGCCAAACTTGGAGAGGCCTAGTTTCTCGAGTATCTTCTAGAAGTTCAACATTTCACATCTATCATTTGCGTTGAACCTCCACATCCATTTGAAGTTATTTTTATGCAAGTTGTAAATGGCATTCCTTTTCTTTACTATTTTCTGCATTTATTCTTGCTTTTTTTGTTTTTTGTTTTTTGTTTTTTGAGACTGGGTTTCTCTGTATTACTTTGGAGACTGGCCAGGAACTTACTCTGTAGATCATGTGGATCATTTGAGCCCAAACTGGTAGAGCTCTGCCTAAGTCTGCCTTCAAAGAACAGTATTAAACTACTAATGACATCCACAAATGACATTCTTATATTGGATAGCATTCCACAACTAAGTTGTGATGTGGAAGAGTAGAATTGATGATGTAAAGATTTACCAATTCTTAGGGGATAATAAGTTCCAAGAAATAAAATTTAGCTGAGCTAGTGCTCCCTCTAAAATAATCCACAGAAACAGTATGCTAACCAGGCCTGATAGAAACAAGGATGCTAAAATACACATTTCCTTTTCAGACATTAGTGACCAACACATGAAAAAGGAGAAACCCCTCATTTACAAAGAGCCACAATGCCCAACTTCATATCACAGAACAGGGGATATACAAGGTTCACAGGGGGCATTATTGGGTCACAGGGAACATTAGGGCCTGGTGTGCCATAATGATCCACTTTTCATCTAGAGAAAATCATAGTTCCGCTGGATGGGTAAGATGAGCCCAGATGACACCTGTTTGAAAAGGAAAACTCTGTTTTGATTAGGGTAGGACTGAGTGAGCCAGACTTTCTGTTTAGGTCCTGACTCTGAAACTCAGGAAGGAGATTGGCAAAGTCAATCACAGCCTGCGGTCCTAGCCTTAGAAGTGTTTCATCAGGCCCCGAGCTATGGATAATAAAATGAAGCTCCTTATTTAAAACAAGGAAGATGTTTGGGAGAGAATGTAATGGTCTGGAGCCAGGGCCTTTGTGGAGTCATTGTTTCAGAACCTGAAAACAAAACCGTTCCCAGCACAATGAGCTGTAGTCATTGATTCCAAGGAGATGGTGGGCTTAGTGAGAAACCTTCTTCAGATACACACTGTTCCCTTTGATCTGTATTGAGTAGCCGTCTCATGAATTTGTCCCATTTTCTTCCAATCCCCAAAGGAAGTAGTATATAAAAAGCCATTCTTCTTAAGAAGCTTGGTTAGAAAAAGGCCCAACTTAAGCAATACCTCCCTGCTCAAGCTTTTATTTTATTTACTTTTTTGTTCTGCCTCTCATATCTTTCTCATCTTCTGGCACCTAACCTCCAGACTTGTTACAGTGTGACCAGCTGTTTTATGTTACTCGTGTTATCACACCTGGACATAGAAAATGCAGCCAGAACTCAGGCAGGCACTACCAGCACACAGGAAAAAGTAAAAAGGAAAAGCAAGAAGAAAGGGACTTTCAGCCTGCCAGAACATGGTAGAACTCCGGCTGGACTCGGGACAACCCCCTCAGCCCACAAAAACTAAAGTATGACTGGAAGCTAAGAAAACAGGCGAATCACTCTCTGAGAGGAAGGCTCCATCCAAAAAATGTCACTGGCCGGTCGATCAGTTACATACCTGACTGTGTGGGGTGAGGGGTTGCCATAATCAAGGAATGTGAGACTCGGCAAGAGAGAGGTAGGCGTCGATGGCATTCCTGTACCTTTTAAGTCTCCTTTTATCTACATTTTACTACTTGCTCTCGCTTTTGTTGTTTGCTGTTGCGTTTCAGGCTGCAACCACAGACCCCGCATACACAAGCACACACACCTACCCCCAGTTCTCAGACTAAATACCACTTAGTAATTTTACCTTAAAAAATCTATCTATCTGCCTACTTACCAATTTTTATGTGAAGAACTGTGAGGAGGCTCTCCTGATTGAGACAGCACACTCTTACATGGAAAGAAAAACACCATACAAGTTTACCTTCCTCTCTGGGATGAGAGGGAAATGAAAAAAGAGAGAGAGACATGGAGAGAGAGAGAGAGAGAGAGAGAGAGAGAGAGAGAGAGAGAGAGAGACGAGAAAAGAAGAAAAGTGGATTTACAGAAGATCAAGGGAAAGGGAGACAAAAATGTACAGAAGTACAGGCTGGGTCTTGCTGGCACAGGCCTTCAATCTCAGCAGCACTGAGATTGTGCTGTGTGCCTGTGAGTCTGGCATTTATGTCCCTTTCATTAAAAAAAAAAAAAGGAGATGGGAGGAAGAAGGAAAGAAAGAATGAATGAAAGAATGAAAGAAAGAAAAAGACTCGCTTAGCAATCAGTCTTCTGCCTTCTTATGCTGTCCCAAGTCCCAACACCCTCTAGCACTTGCTTTGTTCTTTCTGTGTGTATGCGCACACTGCTGTGTTTGTCTAGCTCAACTTTCCAACCCAACACCTGAAGCTTCATCCCATGTCCAGGCCTGGTTCTCTTTGCTTTTATTCATTTATTATTTTTGGCTGTTTTTCTTTATTAATGGCAGGTTAATTATTTTAACTTTAAGTGACTTTGATTGTGTAGTGAGGCCAGAGGATTTGGATTCTCTGTATGGGCAGACATAACAGAAAAATAAGTAAGTAAAGATAGATAGACAGACTGACAGACAGACACGCACTCACGCACACATGCAGGTACGTACGTACATATGTACGTATATGCATACATACATAGATTTGAAAGGTGAAATTAATTGCTGGGTGGTGGTGATGATGTATGCTTTTAACGCCAGCACTCAGGAGCCTGTGTGAGGGAGAGCTCTGTGAATTACAGACTGAGTTTCAGGACAGCCAAGGTTACACAGAGAAAACTTGTCTTGAAAAACTGAAGTCTATATCTCCCTGCACAGAATCAACAAACTCTAAATGGGAAACCTTCCACAGTGAAACTGTGAGCATGCATGCAGTTAAGCAAGCAGGCAGGCAGGCAGGCAGGCAGGCAGGCAGGCAGGCAGATGAGAGGCCCACACTAAATAAAGTAAACAAAAGCAACAAAATAAATACATAAGTAAATAAATAAACAAAATGCCAAGCTAGAGAGAGACCAAAGGACTAACAACTGCTCACAGTCCAGCTGTTTAAAAATTCACAAGAGCTTCACAACTACACACATACATAAGAAACATAAGAGACACAGCAACAGTCTTTGTAAAACCCCACTGCCAGGGAAGTCCTCTTTATTCTTTGACAGGCATGGATTCTCATGCATGCCTCTCCCTGTTTGTGCTATGTGCTATATAGTAACAGCAACCACATCAGTACAGGCAAAATACTTTGAAGAGTAGCTCACTGCTTTCATTCATAGCAGTACTCAGAAACAAGCCCTGGGACATGTTGTTTGGTGGGGCACAGATAAAGACACAGAACACAGACCCTCTCTTTAAAAAAAAAAAAGAAGGAGGAGCAAGTTAAAATGAAGTAAACCATGTAAAGTTCATTCCCCCCTCACAAATGTGAAAATGAATGAATTCAAACAAGTAATGTAATGAAGGGTTCCATACCCTCCAGCAGAGTTTAACTGGAATGTAAGACATATGTAAATCTAAGTATTCCAGTGGAGCTGGGTGGTGGTGGCAGCCTCGGCACACGCCTTTAATCCAGCAATCCAGAGGCAAAGACAGAGACAGATAGATCTCTTTGACTTTGAGGCCAGCCCAAACTTAAAAAAAAAAAAAAAAAACGAAATGAGATTCAGGCCAGGCTCCCAAGTTACACAGAGAAATTCCCAACTTTTAGCCACAGATGGACACTCAGGCATGTGTTCCCAGAATTCTGGAGCCTGAGAATGGTTGGTCCACCTGGGTTACACCGTTCGCTCTAAGACAGACATGGCTACACAGAGTAACTATGAAGAAGTAAGAAAGAAAGAAAGAAAGAAAGGAAGAAAGGAAGGAAGGAAGGAAGAAAGAAAGAAAGAAAGAAAGATTTGTCCTCAGCACCAAGGCTTCTTCTCATCCAACCATCACCTTCCACCAGAAATGTCCCAATATCAATGGCATGAATGGATGAATGAATGAATGAATGACTAAAGACAGACAGACAGGTAATAAATAAGAAAGGTGAAAGATGATGAAATCAGCCAAGCTGTTGTGGTAGCACTCAGGAGGCATGGGCAGTCTGATCTACAGAGCTAGTTTCATTTTTCTGATTTCCAGGGCTATGCAGAGAGACCCTGTCTCAAGCATATGAGACAAGGTAGCTAGCTGCTGGTGTTAGTATTCAGGCATCTGTACTGGCCTGTACTTGGTGTTCTGACAGGATAGGAGCTCAACCTTAACCTCTAAGAGCAATTCACTATGTTTCCTTTTAAAAGGGTCCTGCCTATCTCCCATCCTTCTCTCTCTCCCCTCTTTCCTTTATCCTCATTCCTGCTGCTCATGTCTCCAGGAGGCTGGTTTTCCCCCTTTCCCTTCTCTTTCCCATTTTTATGATCACTTCCCCTAATTAAAACAATAAATGAATGAATAAAACAACTCTCTGCTTGAACCCTGTTTCATGGTGTCATTCCCTCATGCCCTGCTTTTCTTATTGACAAGAGCAGTGCCACAGTTTTTCTCATCTCTTGATGATTCCTATAGTTCTTTTTTCATGTTTGACTTTATGTATTTGTCCTTTGTTTAGGGACAAAAAAGTAAGTATTTGACATGAAACAGCCAGGACTCACTCCAGCACTACATACAGAAATCTTGTCTCAAAAAACACATAAAAAAAAGAAAACAAAAAAACTTCAGTTAACCTAGTTTTTAAAAGAATGATGAACGAATGAAAGAAAGGAAAGAAAAGAAGAAGTGAAGAGTAGAAAAAATTACTAGCTGTATGTAAGGGCATAGACTCGTCACCCTGGTGACCCAGTCCCCTGTGGGTTGCCGCTCCCGAAACTCTCTTGAGAAAGACAGTTCCCTGAGTGACCACAGGATGTCCCAATGACCTCTGTGGAATGTTCCAACACCCCAGGTGTGTTGCTTAATCTAACACATAGTTTAACTGATGAGTAAATCTGTAACTTTGCAATTCCCCTATTTCCTCCCCAGTCTCCCTCCTTTCTTTTGTGGTTTTTGCCTTTATAAGCTTGTCACAAGTTTGGGTCGGGGTCGAACTCCTCTGCCCCTGCATGGTGTATGAGTCTCGACCCCAGCATGCTGGCCTGAGATCTCATTCAATCCCGTTTTCAATAAACTTTCTCATGTGATTGCACTGGGTGCTCGCTATTCCCAAGATTTGAGCGAGGGTCTCCCTACAGCTTTCAGAAGAAGAAGAGGCTACAGAAAGGATACCTGCAGTAGAGATTTAAAAAATGCACTTAGACAGACTGGTGGGTTATAGCACAAACCTTTATTCCCAGCACTGGGGATGCAGGCAGATCTCTATGCCTTGGAGGCCAGCCTGGACTACAGAGCGAGTTCCAGGACAGCTGAGGCTACACAGAGAAACACATAGCAACATTAGGCAAGTAGGCAAAGAGAAGTCTTGAGCAGGGAGTTTTGGCACACACCTTTAATGTCTGCAATCTGGAGGCATCTGCGGGGGGGGGGGAGGGGGGAGGGTGTCTCTGACTGGCTGATCAGCCTGGTCTACAAGGGCCAGCTACACACAGAAAACATGTCTTAAAAAAACTAAAAGCAAGAAGCAGAGGAAGGAGAAGGAGGAGGATGAGGAAGAGGATAGCATGGGGAGAAAGGACCAGCAGCTAGGGGAGACTCTAGGAAGGTGAGACTCTAGGGGCTGTCACAATTAAGGAAGGTGAGACTCTGTGTGAGTTAAGTCTCCTTTTAAAGACATTTTAGCGCTTGTTTGTACTTTTGTGTTTGCTGGTGGTCAGACTATATGCATTATCACACCCAGGATCCTTTTATTTCCATGACTTCGGAGCATTTTGTTGTTGTTGTTGTCCTTTCTCTGTCTGCTTTTAATTTATTTTTCCATTATTTTATTTATTTATTATTATTATCATTTATTCTGAGACAGGATTTTTCATTAATGCTTTGGAGCGTGTCCTGGAATGAGTGCTGTATGCCATGATGGCCTCAAACTCACAGAGATCCACCTGCCTCTGCCTCCCAAGTGCTGGGATTACAGGCATGTGCCATCAACACCCAGCCCTAGCTTTCTGTTACTTTTTTATTCTACATTAAATTTAATTTCAACTCTTATTCATGTGTTTTTGGGCGAGCGGGCAGGCGTGCATGTGTGCGTGCCTGCCTGCGTGTGTGCCTGTTGGCCAGTGACCACATCAAGATGGAAGTAAGCATGTGACAAAGTTTTCAAGATCTACTTTGTTCTGTTTCCTAGCCTCTAAAGGGCCAGAAACTTAAACAGAGAATTGTGATGAGGTTCTCATGACTGAGACAGCACATCTCAGTCTTACATGAAAAGAAAACTAATTTCTACTCTTATTCATGTGTTTCTGGGCATGCGTGCATGCGTGCGTGCGTGAGTGCATGCATGTGTGTTGGCCAGTGACCTCACCAAGATGGAAGTAAGCATGTGACATATTTTTCAAGATCCTCTTTGTTCTGTTTCCTAGCCTCTAAACCTAAAACACAGAATTGTTTTCCTTTTCAGAGACAGAATATCTCTGTCGAATTGGAACCTGTCCTGGAACTCAGTGCATTTACCACCTGAAACCCATCTCAATTTATTTATTTATTTATTTATTTATTTATTTATTTATTTATTTTGATGTTCTATTTTTTGGAGTTCACACACAAAGGAAATGGGATCCATCACCCTCTGAATTCTTAACATCTTTTTCTTTTTCTTTTTTTCTTTTTTCTTTTCTATTTTCTCAGTGCTTACTAACCCTCCATGCTAGGGACTCAAACTTAGAAAGTAAGCACTAACCCTTTAAGTAAAAAGAAAAATTACAAGTACTTGTTTTAGACTATAACATATGAAAACAGTATATATTTAGTGGGAATTTTGGAAACCTTAAGGTAAGAGCAACTGATACACATTATTATTGTTTAGGTTACTATTTGAGATAGGTTAGGTTGGTGGGTCCTTCCTACTCACTCCACTCTGGTTGACGTAGAGATTACTTAAGCTTACACCCCAAAGCAGTTTACTAGGAAAAGGAAGGAATGAAGGATGATGGAAGTGAGAGAGAGAGAGAGAGAGAGAGAGAGAGAGTCAATTGTAAGACCTTTCTTCAATTAGAGGTGATCTATAAATGACAGCTGTAACCCTTTGAATTTCCCTATTTGTAGCTTTTATCTTACCTGTGGAATTACCTAGATCTTGCTCAAAGTACAGGATGGGTTCAAAGGCAATAACACAAACAAAGGAAAACAAACAAACAGAAACTCATGCAATCCTAATGTGATGCATTGTCCCTTCAGTGTAGTTTGGATTCAACTTCCCTTAATGAAGGAAATTTTGCACAGTGCTGCCTCCCTTCATGTTGTTTGCAGTAAGGTGTGTGCGTGCTTAACACAAACAAGCCATCAAACAAACCGAAAACTAGGACCTGTCTGCACAGAAATAAGCAAGATGGATCACCATTGCTGAGAGAGCCAATGTACACAAGCCTCCAGTCCCTAAAGCAAAAGTAATCTCAAGTTGATAACCTCTTTAGAAGGGTATGTAACTATAACTATAAATTATACATATATATATATATATATATATATGTATGTATGTATGTATATATTTTTTTCCCCAACAAGAGTCTTACTGAGTATATAAACCACAGCTAAGGGCAGGCCCCACCCAGGGTGGTAAGACTGGGAGGGTGGAAGGATTTGAGGGAAAGGAAACTGTGGTCAGAATACAATATAGGAAATTTAAAAAAAAAAGATAGAAAAAAAATGAAACCAGCCCATGGTGTCCACATGCCTTTCATCTCAGTGCTCAATGTGAGGAGGGGGGAAAGGTGGGGTGCAGAAGCAGGGTCATCTCTTTGAGATCCAGTACAATCTGGTCTACTGAACTAGTTCCAGGACAAACTAAAGAAGTTACAAATGAACACAGAAAAAACAAACAAACAAAAAAAAAAAAAAAAAAAAAAAAAAAAAAGAAAGAAAGAAAGAAAAGAAAAACAGAAAAATATTTTAAAAATTTGAGAGAAAGCCCTGTCTTTTGAAGAAAAAAATAATTATAAAAAAATAGAAAGTATGACTGTTTTGTCCAGCTGTTTTGAATGTAGGATCACCTTATACTCTGTTTCAGGCGGTCTGGTGTAATCAAACCACATTAGTCTGGAAGGAATCCACATCTTTCCATTTTCTGTGGAAACAAAAATAGAAATCCATTTCCCCAGTAACTTGTCCTTCAACTTAAATTTTGGAGTCAAAGCATTTTTTTTAATTTAATTTATTATTTTACATGTCGATCCCAGTTCCCTCTCCCTCCCTCCCTCCCGCAGCACTCCCTCCCCCCTTCCCTCCCTTTTACCCTCTCTGCCCTCTCACATGCACTCTAAACACCCTCCCCTCCCATCCCTCCACCCCAATTCCACATGTAGGGGAATGCCATTCAGTTGGGGTCATGTAGATCTGACAGGTCCTTTGAAGTAGGGACTAGGGCTACTCTCCTGTCTCTAGATTAAGGCAGTTATCCCTCCATGGGGGATATGTTTGCAAAGTCCTTTTTTGCAACAGGGATACATCCTGGCTCCACTGTCTGAGGTCTCTTAGACTGCTCAGTCCTTATGGCTGAGACCCATATTCAGGGGAGCCTGAGTAAGTCCCAACTGGTTTCCCAGCTATCAGTCTAGTGGCCATAAGGTGTCTTCTTCAGGTAAGCTGTCTCTATGTGTTTCTGCCACATGGTCCTGTCCTCTCCATCTGCATCTGGGTTCCAGTTCGACTCAGTGTTCATGTATGGGTGTTTGATCCCGTTATCAACAGGCATTAGTTGAGGGCGCCATGGAGAAGTTAGTTGTTGATCTCACTCTCCGGGAAGGGCATTTATGATAGCCTTTCCACGGAAGCTCAAATTGATAGTTGGGACCAGTCTTGTAGTTCTCTAGACCTTTCTTTATGTTCAATTTTATCTTCAAACCAATATTGGCATCCTCTTTTATGTTCTCTCTCTCTGTCTCTGACTCTCTCTTTCCAATCTTCTATTCCTAACCAGGCTCAATCTTCCTGGTTGCACATGTTTTCCTTTCCTCCCCCTCATTTTCTCCTACTTCTCTCTCCATTCGCTGCCCCCCCCACTTCACCTGAGCTCTGGGGGACTTGTCCCTTGCCAGTTCTGTGAGGGACTTTATATGAATCTCTTAGAATATACCTTGTATCCTAGTTCCTCTGGTGATGTGAATTATAGGCTGGTGATCATTTGATCTAGGTCTAAAATCCATATATGAGTGAGTACATACTGTGTTCCTCTTTTTGTGACTGGGTTACCTCACTCAGGATGGTTTCTTCAAGTGCGATCAACTTGCATGCAAATTTCAAGTTTTCATTATTTTTTTCAGCAGAGTAATATTCCATTGTGTAGATGTGCCACTTCTTCATTGACAATTCTTCAATTGAGGGGCATCTAGGTTGCTTCCAGGTTCTTGCTACTACAAATAGTGCTGCTATGAACATAGTTGAACAGATGTCTTTGTTGCATGGAGGTGAATGCTTTGGGTATATGCCTAAGATGGGGATGGCCGGGTCCTTTGGTAAACTAATTCCCATTTTCCTGAGGAACTGCCATACTGATCTCCAAAATGGCTGTATGAGTTTGCACTCCCACCAGCAGTGGAGGAGTGTTCCACTTTCTCCACATCCTCTCCAACATAAGTCATCACTGGTGTTTCTAATTTTAGCCAGTCTGGCAGGGGCAAGATGGTATCTCAAAGTTGTTTTATTTTCATTTCCCTAATAGCTAAGGATATGCAGCATTTTCTTAAGTATCATTCAGCCTTTTTGATTTCCTCCATTGAGAATTCTTTCTTCAGTTCTGTACCCCATTTTTTAATAGAGTTATTTGGTGTTTTGTTGACTAGTTTCTTGAGTTCTTTGTATATTTTGGAGATCAGCCCTTTGTCGGATATAGGATTAGTGAAAATCTTTTCCCAGTCTGTGGGCTGCCATTTGGTCTTGTCAACTGTGTCCTTTGCCTTAGAGAAGCTTCTAAGTTTGAAGAGGTCCCATTTATTAATTGTTTCTTTCAGTGTCTGTGCCCCTGGAGTTATGTTCAAGAAGCAGTCTCCTATACCAATTTGTTCAAGGGTACCTCCTACTTTCTCTTCTAAGAGGTTCAATGTGGCTGCATTGATGTTATGGTCTGTGATCCATTTGGACATGAGTTTTGTGCATGGCGAAAGACATGGGCCTATCTGCAGCCTTCTACACACCATCATCCAATTGTGCCAGCACCATTTGTTGAAGATGCTGTCCTTGCCCCATTGTATAATTTTAGCTGTTTTGTCGAAAAGCATGTGTTCATAGGTGCGTGGATTAATATCAGGATTTTCAATTTGATTCCATTGGTCTACCTGTCTATTTTTATGCCAATACTAGGCTGTTTTCCGAACTATATCTCTGTAGCAGAGCTGAAAGTCACGAATGGTGATGCCTCCTGAAGTTCTTTTATTGTATAGGGTTGTTTTGGCTATCCTTGGTCTTTTGTTTTTCCATATAAAGTTGATTATTTTCCTTTCAAGGTCGGTGAAGAATTGTGGTGGGATTTTAATGGGGATTGCATTGAATCTGTAGATTGCTTTTGGTAAGATTGCTATTTTTACTATGTTTATCATACCTATCCAAGAGCATGGGAGATCTTTCCATTTTCTGGTATCTTCTTTAATTTCTTTCTTTAGAGTCACATAGTTCTTATTATATAAGTCTTTTACTTGTTTGGTAAGCGTTACACCAAGATACTTTATGTTGCTTGTGGCTATTGTAAAGGGTGATGTTTCTCTGATTTCTTTCTCTGTCTCTTTGTCGTCTGAAAAATGTAGGGCTACTGATATTTTTGAGTTTATCTTGTATCCTGCTAGTTTGCTGAAGGTGTTTATCAGCTGTAGGAGTTCCCTGGTAGAGTTTATTGGGTCGCTTATGTAAACTATCCTATCATCTGCAAATAGAGACAGTTTGACTTCTTCCTTTCCAATTTGGATCCCCTTGATCTCCTTTTGTTGTCTTATAGCATTAGGTAGAACTTCTAGTACAATATTGAAGAGATATGGAGAGAGAGGACAGCCTTGTCTTGTTCCTGATTTTAGAAGAATTGGCTTAAGTTTCTCTCCATTCAGTTTGATGTTGGCAGTCGGTTTGCTGTATATTGCTCTTATTATGTTTAGGTATTTTCCTGTTATCCCTGACCTCTCCAATACCTTCATCATGAAAGGGTGTTGAATTTTGTCGAAGGATTTTTCCTCATCTAGGGAGATAATCATATGGTTTTTTTTTTGTGTTTGTTTATATGGTGGATCACGTTGATAGATTTTCATATGTTATACCATCCCTGCATTCCAGGTATGAAGCCTATTTGGTCATGGTGGATGATTTCTCTGATGTATTCTTGAATTTGGTTTGACAGTATTTTATTGAGTATTTTTGCATCGATGTTCATCAGGGATATTGGTCTGTAGCTTTCTTTCTTAGTTGTGTCTTTGTGAGGTTTGTGTACCAAAGTTATTGTGGCCTCATAAAAAGAGTTTGGCAATGAACTTTCTGTTTCTATCTTGTGGAACAGTTTGAGGAGTAGTGGTATTAGTTCTTCCTAGAATTCTGCGTTGACTCCATCTGGCCCTGAACTTTTTTTGGTTGGAAGGCTTTTGATGATCGCTTCTCTTTCATTGCGGGTTATAGGTCTATTTAAGTTGTTTGTCTGTTCTAGATTTAATTTTTGTAGGTTATAGTTATTCAGAAAAATGTCCATTTCCTTTGAATTTTCAGTTTTTGTGGATATAGATTTTCAAAGTATGACCTGAAAATTGTCTGGATTTCCTTTGTGTCTGTTATGTCCCCCTTTTCGTTTCTGATTTTGTTAATTTGCATGTTAATAGGCATTTTGTCTCTGTGCTTTTTCTTTTTCGAATCCCCCATGACAGCTCCCCTTACCAGCAGGAAGTAGTTTGGAAAGAATGATGCCCAAATTCCCAAATATTGTGTATAAATGTTTGTTTTTATTTAATTGGACTTTGTTATATAAAATTAAATAAAAAAATAAATAAAAAATAAAAAACAAAGCCCCTCCCGAGTACCAAACCCCTGAAAAAAAAATAGAAAGTATGAAACAACAACCACAACAACGACAAGCAAGGAAAAAAAAAAAAAAAAACCTCATGTATTTATTTTATTAATGAGTGCTCTAACTGCAAGTATGACTTTTCACCAGAAGAAGGCACTGCATCGCACCATGTGGCTTCTGGAAAATTGAGAAATTCCACTTCTTTGTGTCTGATTCTTCAATCATTTTCCTGTGCCCGTGTGGGTGCATGCCTTTGTGTGTGCACTGGTGGGACAGTGGGCACCTGTATAATACTGCAGCATGGAGTGTGAGCAGGTGACATCCAAACCCTGTATGCCTGTGGTTCTAGTCATGGAAGCCCTGTGCCATTCATGTCCATTTCATTTTATCTATTAAAAAATGAGGGGGGGGGAGAACAGAGAAAGAAAGAAAGGAAGGAAGGAAAGAAGGAAGGAAGGAAGGAAGGAAGACATACAGACTCACTTTGCAACCAGTATCCAGGCTTCTTCTCAAGCTAATCCAAGTGCCAACAACCTCCAGAACTTGCTTTGTTCTGTGTATGCACACACTACTTGACTAGCTCAGCTTTCTAACACAACACCTGAAGCTTCATCCCATGGCCAGGCCAGGTTCCCTTTGCTTTTATTCATTTATTATTTTTTTTGGCTGTTTTTCTTTATTAATGGTAGGTTAGTTATTTTAACTTTGATTGTGTAGTGAGTCCAGAGGATTTGGATTCTCGGTATGGATAGACATAATAGAAAAATAAGTAAATATATATATATATATATATATATATATATATATATATACACACACACACACACACACACACACACACACACACACACAGAGATTTAAAGGTAAAATTACTGGGCGGTGGTGACACATGCTTTTAATGTCAGCACTCAGGATGCTGTGTCAGGGAGATGTATGTGAGTTTGAGGTCCAGCCTGAATTATACAGTGAGTTCTAGGACAGCCAAGGATACACAGAGAAACCCTGTCTTGAAAAACAAAACATTTAAAAAAAATCCAACATAACATCATGATCAAAACTGTACAGGCATCAGGTATTGGAGTGAATATATGTCTATCAAATAAAAGCTAGAGTATTAACATATCGTATCAATGGATGGTGCCCTCCCTCATCATTGATGATGGCCCAATGGCACCATCACTGTGGGATTGATCTTGGGAGTCTAAGAATCCAAATCTCTGCTGGGTGGCATGGTGAGCAGAGGAAACCAGAGCCCTCTTCCAGAACATCTAAGCACTGTCTCACGGGCTCTAAGCCCTAAGCCCCCTTGCCCAACCAAGTCTTCTGGGCTCTCAGAGACAGTTCACTGTGTGTGTCTGATAGCTGGCCCAACATTGCTTGGGAAATCAAAAGGAAAAAAGGGCTGTCTGGGCAGCAGGAGGCAGGAAGAGTCCATGAAAGGTGAAGCAGGCAAAGTGAGGAAGAGGCTTTCCTTTTCAACCAATGAAACCCTTCCCCTATAAGACAGACACCACTACCACCACTGTATTCCTTTGCTTCTTAGTTTGTTCCTTCTATCCTGTAAGCATGGCTATTCCTCCTGAATGCTAGGATCTAATTACCAGACTCTGAATCCCTAGTGATGGTAAGAGGGGTGTGCACCTCCATGCCTGGCTTTACTTTACCGTACATGTAATTGAATTGCAAATTTCATTTGTGTGTGGGGGGGAGGGAGGGAGCCCCAATTCTTCAATTACAGCCGTTCTGTAAATGAGAGCTAAACCCCTTGAAATTGTCAATTTTTATCTTTACCAAAATCTTGCTAAAATTACAGGATGGGCCCAAAAGGCCAAGGAAAGAAAACAAACAAACAAAGCAAGACAAACCACAAAAACAAAACAAAAAAAAAGCAAAACCAAAAAAAGAAATATTATGCAATCCTAATTTGCTACATTGTCCGTCCTGTGTAGTTTGGATTCAACTTTTCTTTATGAAGAAAATTATATACAGTACTGTCTTCAAAGACAAGCCAGCTGACTCCCTCTGTATGTGTAGTCAGTCAGTCAGTCAGTCCTGTGCCAGGTTAAGACAAACAAACAAACAATCCAAAAACTAGGGCCCTTCCTGCACAGATCTAAGCAAGATGAGGTACCAGTGCTGAGAGGCTCAATAGACAGACGCCTCTAGTCACTAACCCTAACCCAGAAGTTATCTCCAGTTGATAACCTCTTTAGAAGGAAATATTACTTTTCTCCAGCAAGAGTCTGACTGAGTATACAAACCACAGCCTAAGGGCAGGCCACAGCCACAAGTGTTTGGCTGGGTGGGTCGAAATGGATCTTGAAGGAGTTGTGTGTAGGGGAGAAACTGTGATCAGAATACATTCTGGGAAATTAAAACAAAACAAAACAAAACAACAAAAACAAAAAAGGAAAACAATCCCCAACCCCCCTCAATCCCCCCCAACCTCGCTGCCAATAAATAAATAAATAAATAAATAAATAAATAAATAAATAAAGTCAGAGTTGTCTTGTGCCCTGTCCCCTCCCCCCACTCTCCTTGGTTGGTTTCTTGTATCCTCCCCTTTAGCAAAGTTAGACGCCCCTCCCCCTTTCACCAGGCTGCTTAGGAAGATAGCCTCAGTCTTTGTCTCAACTGGTGCATGATCTAAGCAAACAAAAAAAAAAAAAAAACAAGTTAAAATGTGAAGTAGAACCAAATTTTAAAAAAAAAAGAAGAAAGAAAGAAATCCCTCAGAAACTTGAACTTACTAAATTCAAATCAGCGATGAAAGCTTCCCCACCTCCAACAACAGTAAGCAGAATGTTGAGCAATAAGCATATCTAAGTAATTTGGGTGGAGCCTGGGTCTCACCCCTCACTTTCACTGTTTTTCTGCCTCTAGTTAGGTCAAGGAATGGTGACATTGAACTACAGAGCTAGTTCCAGGACGAGATAAGCAGGTTACACAGAGAAACCCTGTCCCAAAAAAAAAACCAAAAGAACAAAACAAACAAAACACCAAAAACACAAACAAACAAAACAAAGCTACAGAGAACAGCCTGCCTTTTGAAAAACCAAATAATTATTACAAAGTAAAAATTAAAAAGCAAAAACAAAACAAAACAAAACAAAAAAACCTTCCATTTACTTTATGCATGAATGCTCTATAAGCACTTAGGCCTTTTCACCAGAAGAGTTCACCAGATCCCACCATGTGGTTTCTGGAAAATCAAGAAATTCTGCCTCTCTGGGTCCAATACTTCAATGTCTTTCTTCCCTGTTTCCACACCCATACACGAGTGTGTGTGTGTGTGTGTGTGTGTGTGTGTGTGTGTGTGTGTGCCTTCACCCAAGTGTATTAATGAGAGAGTGGGCACCTCTATCTTTCATACTGCAGGAAAAGACCAAAAAGACACCCCATGCCATTCATGTCCCTTTTACTTTATTTATTTAAAAACAGAAAGGGGGAGGGAGGGAGGAATAAAGGAAGAGAGAGAGAGAGAGAGAGAGAAAGAGAGAGAGTGGCTCACTTTGTAATGGGTGTGCCAGTTTATTCTCATGCTGGCCCAAATCCCAAAAACTTGCTTTGTTCTATGTATGTACACACTGCTAGACTAGCTCAGCTTTCTTGACCCAACACCTGAAGTTTTATTTATTTATTTATTTATTTTCTTACTTACTTGCATATTTTTTTAATTTAGGGACAAAAAATAAAAACCAGTACCGCTGTAAGTAAGTATTTGACATGAAAGACAGCCAGGACTCACTCCAGAACTACATGGAGAAATCATGTCTCAAACAAACCAGAAGTCATATTTATATATATCAAAAAAATTGAGTTAACCTAGATTTAAAAATAAATAAATACATACATACATAAAAATAAAAGGCTACAGAAAGGATACCTGCGGTAGAAATTTAAAAAATCAGGTAGACCTTTATTCCCAGCACTGGGGATCTCTATGACTAGGAGGCCAGCCTGGACTACAGAGCGAGTTCCAGGACAGCCAAGGCTACACAGAGAAACACAAAGCAACAGTAGGGAAAGAGCAGTCTTGAGCAGGGAGTTTTGGCACACGCCTTTAATGTCTGCACTCTGGAGGCAATGGTCTCTGACTGGCTGATCAGCCTGGTCTACAAGGGCTAGCTACACACAGGAAACTAAAAACAAGAAGCAAGGGAAGGAGAAGGTGGAGGAGGGAGAGGGAGAGGAAGAGGAGAGCATCAGGGAGAAAGGACCAGCAGCTAGGACCTGGTACACTTAAGAGATGTGAGACTCCATGAGAGGGAGGGAGGGAGGTGGCCATAGCAGTTCTGTGCCAGTTAAGTCTCCTTTCAAAGGCATTTTACTGCTTTTTTTCACTTTTGTGTTTGCTGTTGGCCAGACACTATGCTCTATCATACCCAGCTTCCTTTTATGTCTGTGACTCCAGAAAGGTTTAAAGCTGTCTGTTTTTAATTTCTCAATCTATCTATCTATCTATCTATCTATCTATCTATCTATCTATCTATCTATCTATCTAATTTACTTATTACTAATACTGTCATTATTATTATTGTATACTTTGACAGGGTTTCTCTGTATTGCTTTGGAACTAGCTCTGTAGACCAGACTGGCCTCAAGCTCACAGAGATCTGCGAGCCAAGATGGAATAAGCATGTAACATACTTGTAAAGATCCTAAAACACAGAATCATGAGGATACTCTCCTGTTTGAGACAGCATATTACACTCCTACTGTAAGACCCTCAGAATGAGGAATCTTCCAGGTTCGGTCAATACCCCAAGAACTCAATGTCCAGTCCAGTTGCTGCAAAACGCAAGAGGCTTTAATGAACAGGAAACATTTGTGCAAAAGGGCTCCTCCAGCACACAGGCTAGAGAGAAGCCCCCTCCACTGGGCACAGGTGTTTTTAAAGGCAAACCCACAAGCTTAGGGAGGGGGTGGGACCCTCTGTCCATTGAGTACCTGACCCTTGGAGGCCGGATGGTCTGCTATTAGGGTCAACCAGACCTTAGGGCCTCAGCGTGTGCTAATTAATTTTGTCTGGGTAAACCAGAGTTGAAGCTATCTCTTTGCTTCCTAAGGATCCTATTTACCACCTGTTGACTCACAGGAAAAGAGGGGCAGTGTGAATTCTTCTTATCTCAGGGCCTTGTGAGAGGAAGTTAGCAAATTCCAAGGAACAGATATTGGTTTCCAGGTCAGTCCATCATTAACTTTACTTTTTAGGTCTTTCATTCCCCCTTTTTCTCTTGTCAATAGTTCTAATCTTATAACTATGGAAATTAGGAAGCAGCATCCTCTTGGCTCCGAAGTCTCCTGTACTGTTACCTAAGCACCATAATCTGGACAGTACTCATAACAAAAGTAACAATTTTTCCAATAGTAAGCAGCAAGAGAGAAATAAAAATGGGCAGTTGTAAGAGGATGTCCCTGGGTCCTGGAGTAGTGTGGGAGTGGGTCCAGAGGAGGAGGACCGAGTCTCAAGGTTTCTGTGTGGTGACATCTAATGTAATCTGGATCTCCAACTTGGAAGTGATGTACAACTTCCAAGTCTCCAGCTGCGTAGTTTTCTCAGAGTTGTTTCCATGCTCGCTGTCTCACCCACTCGAGTACCTTAAGCCTAGCAATCAGAGGCTTAAGAGAACAGCACATCAGCACTATATACAGAGGTAATTTCCACCAGTGGAGGGCCCCCCTCATAGAGCCTTTTATAGGGGTTCAGCATAAATGGCCCAGGGTTGTTTCTAATGCTGAAAAGCATAAAGGGTAGGAGAGCTATCCGATCATTAATGCCAGTCTCCGTGGTCAATTTAGTGTAGGTCTCCTCAATGGTTTTATTTATGCTTTCTACCTGACCTTTGGGGTCTGAATGCACAATGTAATTTTAATCAATCCCCAATATGTTGGCCAATGACTGACTTACCTGGGCAAAAAAAAAAAAAAAAAAAAAAAAAAAAAAAAAAAACACTGGACCATTGTCTGATTTTACTACCTTAGGTAATTTAAATCCTTGGAAAATTTTCTTCAGTAATTTTTTTTTTACCCACATAGTTAAGACAGTCCCATGCACATGAACAGATGAAAAAGCATACCTGTTGCCTGTTAATGTTTATGGACTTCTCTTTGTCTAGCAGTACCACCGCCCCAGCCATTTCTTTACCTTTTAAAATGTAACCGCTCCCAGCAGTGAACTGGTCAACATCTCCCCAGCCAGCAGGATGTCCTTAAGATCTTTGCAAACTCCAGTCTCTTGAACCAACAGTTGATGGCAGTCATATGAGTTCCTGGTTCACCAGTCTCCTCAGGCAGAAGAGTGGCGGGATGAGGCTGGCTGGTGGAGCGAACACAATCCACTCAGTCTCTCAGTGAGAAGCAGGCTTTGGTGGTGAGTCACACGGGCATTGGTCATCATCAGTCAGCAGCTGCCGGACAATGCTCTCCAATGCATTTGCTTTATGCCCCAAAATCAACTTGTCAGCAGCGATAGCTTTTAGACAGCCAGGCCCTCTCCTAGCTACAGGATCAAGCTTCTTTCACAGATAAGAAACTGGTCTGTTCCATGGCCCTAGGGATTTGGTCAAAACTTCCCAGGCGACCCCCTTACACTTGTCCACATAAAGGGTAAAAGGTTAGTTACATCAAAAGGCTTAGAGCAGGTCCTTTTAACTGAGCCTTCTTAATGGCATCAAATGTCTCCTGATGCTCTGGGGCCCAGGAGAATTTTTTCCTTAGTCAGCCTGCAAAACTCAGATTTCCCCAGAAATTCTCTTACTTGTCTGGCCATCGTTGGGGAATTTTAAACCCTTGGGACAGTCAGGTCCAGATGAGCTGCCCAGTTCTGCACGTGTCAGGGTCCTTCCATTCAAAGGCAAAAGCATTTGGCTGGTGGTGAGATGTAACCTCGAACGAGTGGGGTACCCAGCCCAAGCCAAGGTCCACTGTTCTTCGGGTAGTCCATGAATTACCTTGGGCTCAGGGAGGAGGTCAAAAAAACCCCGTCTCCCTTTAATTTTATCTTTTCTTAGGGTAGGACCTTCAATACATGTCTTCTTGGGACAGTTATTTGCCAAGTGTCCTTTTGCTTTACAATATGCACACTGTTCCTCCCTGTCAAGTGGGGTCCTGTTGCCCAGGTTCCCTAGCCTGTTTTAAATTTCTTAACTTTTTGTCTCTCTCTCTCTTTTTTTTTTAAACCACTGCGGCCAAGACATTTTAGTCAAATTCTTTTCTATCTTCTGTCATGCTTTTTCTCTGCTCTCTGTCTCTCTATTGCCTTTTTTTCCTTCTCTTCTCCGTCCCTTCAATACACTTTCTCCGTCTCTTAACCCTTCTACTCTCTGGAGTTTTTTCCTAATATCTGCGGCCCAATTTCCCCATGAAGACCAGAGCTACCAAAGCTGTCTGGGCTTCTGAAGTAGGGTAAAAAAGTGTTCTCTTTTCCTTAGCCAAATTGGTGGGCCGTCTCGCAGCACCATGGAGACCTGCCACCAGAGCCTGGCGATAGATTTTTAAGCTCTCCCACCTTTAGCAGAGTGGAAGGCCCAACTGGGGGAGTCAAAAGAAATCCCAAGTCTATCTCATTTTTTTTTTCAGCTGCCCTTGGCACCCATCGGCTCCAGGGATATTTTTCCAGCCTCAAGCAGAAACTGTTGATAATCATCTCAAATAGCCTAGAGAGAGAACATAAGGCACTCCAGAAAGGGGGTGGTTAGTTTTCCAATTACAAAGATCTGGGGAGAAGGGTCAGCCCTGGAGGCTGATGTTGGGAAACAAACATGTGTGGTGGCAGGGTCATAAGTCATGGCACTTTCCCTCCATTTCGGCATGGCTCTGCCCAGGCCACACCTGGCCCATGGCTGTTCAGCCATTCTGCTCTCCTGTGGATCTAAAGTCAAACTTAGGTGGGGTAGTTAGTTGTTCACCCATGGGGAGGGTAGAAATGGACACAAACAGTAGGAACAGAAGGACACAAAAACACAGAACAATCTGACAAAGAGGACAAATCAGCGCAGTAGAAAAACGGCTCCCAAATCAAAGTTACAAAGCGGGAGGGAAGCAAGTCCAAAGGCCAGCAGTCCCCTAGAGGAAAGAAACTTCGTCTCCTTCCCTCCTCCAAACAACCTGGGACTTTCGTCCAGGGCAGGACCGAGGGTCTCAGGACATGTCTGTCTCCTCCTGTGGTCCTATACAAGTCCTGTGCAGGCCAGGCACAGGTTCAAGTACTCGAGTCAAAACACGTAACATCAGACGCAACAGACATACATCAAACATATAGGTTGCAAGCTCTTTCTTACCTCCAACTGGCAATGGAATTGAGTCTGGGGGGGGGGTTGATCAAATCCTGGACGAGCCCCCAAAATGTAAGACCCTCAGAATGAGGAGGCTTCCAGGTTCGGTCGATACCCCAAGAACTCAATGTCCAGTCCAGTTGCTGCAAAACGCAAGAGGCTTTAATGGACAGGAAACATTTGCGCAAACGGGCTCCTCCAGCATGCAGGCTAGAGAGAAGCCTCCTCCCCTGGGCCCAGGTGTTTTTTAAAGGCAAACCCACAAGCTTAGGGAGGGGATGGGACCCTCTATCCATTGAGTATGTGACCCTTGGAGGCCGGATGGTCTGCTATTAGGGTCAGCAGACCTTAGGGCCTCAGGGTGTGCTAATTAATTTTGTCTGGGCAAACCAGAGTTACAGCTATCTCTTTGTTTCCTAAGGACCCTATTTACCACCTGTTGACTCACAGGAAAGGAGGAGAAGAAGGGAGGGGCAGTGTGAATTCTTGTCATCTCAGAGACTGGTGAGAGGAAGTTAGCAAATTCCAAGGAACCGATATTGGTTAGCTTTCCAGTTCAGACCATCCTACATTTAACTTCACTTTTTGGTTTTTCGAAAGCACCTTCAACAAACAGTGCTAGCATAAATGGATATTGCCATGTAGATGAATACAGATAGATTCATATCTATCACCCTACACAAAATGGAAGTTCAGTGGATCAAAGACCTCAACATAAAGCCAGTTATGCAAAACCTGATAAGAAAAAGTGGGAAGTAGCCTTGAACTCATTGGCACTAAAGACTACGTCCAGGAACTCAAAGCGTTTTGCAGGCAAGCAGGCAGGCAAAACAACACTCAATAAATGATAAAATTAGATTATCAAGCAGGTTGGCCAGAAACTTCACTGTATGCTCACACTCACTGCTTCTGAAACTTTATACTGAGTTGCTACAGTAGTATACCCATGTATCTTACCTTCAACACTGTCTTCGATGTTATCTGTAATGCGGTGTTGCATGATTGTGATATGCTCCCTGAGAGACCTTCACACCCCTTTCGTGAGCCTTAAGCTTTCATGAAGCTCTGGGTAGAGTCAGGTGCTGCTGAACATGTCTGCCAAATGTTACTGAGTGGTGGCATACTTTGGTCATGGCTGTTGATGACTTTGACTGAAAGGCAAAAGAGGCCTCATTGTAATTGCTTACTGTTATCACATGAATAGAGGAGGGAGGGGTTTTACCTCAGTCCTTGAAAATACCTCCTGGAGTAGATGTGGTGTCCACACCATAATCTTAGCACAAAGGAGGGTGGGGCAGGCAGATATCTGATTTTCAATTAAGCCTGGTGTACTTAGTGAGTTCCAGAAAGGCTGGACATACAGAAAGACCCTGTGTCAACAAACAAACAAGCAGAACAACAACAACACAACAAAATTGCTTCAAGGTGGTGCCTAGGGATGCAGGTATAATGTCAATACTAAGGAGCAGACCATTCTTGGAATAAAAGTGCTAGCATCTTAATAGTGTTCATAGAACCCATGTTAGAAGATAAAAGACCCCTGCATTTGTCGTCTGACCTTCATATACAGACCTAGGACCATCCCTTCACTCATTTATAAGTAATTAAGTAAGTAATCAAGGGTCCTAGAACAGAAATGTGCTCTCCATTTTTCCATTCATGTTTGCAGATTCATGTGTAAAAATGGTCACAATCCACTTTTATCCTAGTGTTGAGGAGACAAAGACAGAAGGAACTCTGAATTCAAGGTCAGCCAGGTCATGGATAGCTAAGAGCTGCACAAACTAAACCTCACCGAACAAATGAAAATAAACAAAGGGAGTGGCTGCATTAAAATCCGAAGATGGTGTTTTGGCGACATCTACTGGCAAATCAGTCTTCGTGCATTTCTCATGGTGAAATAAAGTGGTTCACAGAGGACTGGACTTGCTATCTACATCTTGTCCTTTTTGTCAAATATCATTGGTCAATAAAAATAAAAAAGACATCCTTATAATGGTCACAAGAGCAAGTTTTAGGATGGCAAGTGCTACACAGAGAAACCCTGTCTCGAAAACAAAACAAAACAAAAACCCAGGAAATCGGCATGGGGGCACAGCCACAATTATGTCTGGAGTGAGTCAGAGTAACAGGACTGATGCTTTGTTTATTTATTTATATTTTAATTTAAATACATGGTGTAACCCTGTACTCCTCTTCCAAGATAGATGAGGCCATCTTCTGGACTCTGCCCACACCTGGCTAATATGTGGTGTGCCCATCAATACAAACAGACAAAACACTCATGGACATAAAATAATAAAGTGAGGAGAGAGAGGGGGAGGGAGAGGAAGCATGGATGGGGCTCACACCTAAGTTTCAACCAACTTACAAAAACATTCCTTGGGCAGGAAACCCAGGAATCCTTTTTATTCAACCAGAGTCACAAAAATGTCAAAATCAGGCAGCCAATCAGAATTACCTCATTTGCATGGATTGAGTTGCTTGATGGGAAATAGTACGCAAAGTTGCTCACCATAACTGTAACAGAACTCCTTCTACATGGATTGTTAAAGAACAGCAAATATTATAAACTATCTTTGTCAAACTTTCTGTGTTATGAACCTCTTAGCAATACATTTGTTTAGAGTCTATGTAGTTTGCTTATCGTTTTCCATTCTTTTTCTTTTTCTTAGAAGTAAGGTGCTTTTCCTTCAAATGCTTTGGAGCTCTTAGAGTCTTTGATTGCCAGGTGATGACTCAGTGAGACAACACCCTCACAGGTGCTGTGAGGTTTAAAGTTACCACCCTTTGGCTACTTGTCTGTAGTAGAATTCTTTGCGTTTCCAGATATTGAGTGAGGGTCATGTGTTTTATACCTAAACCTTGTTTACTTTGAGTTGGGTGTACTTTTTGTATCCTTGCATGTCCTCTCTCGACGTATGCACCACCATCACCTGGATATATTAAAATAAATAGAGATTCATTTAACTTACATTTATGTGAATTGGTGTTAAGGTGTCCCTGTATCTGGAGTTAATGACAGTTGTGACTGCCATGCCATGTCGGTAGAGGGATTTGAACCCGGGTAGTCCATAGGAGTAACCAGTGCTATTAATCACTAAGCCAGGTGTTTAGATTTTTATAGTAAAATTTTCATCACTTTTGTTCTTATTTTCATGGTTGCTTGTGTTTCTAAGTTTGCCATGAATGTTCTCTTGGATTGAAAAATTTAGTTTTATACTATGCACACAGAAAATATGCAAAGTATAATATTTGCAATGACATGTTCATCTTAATTACTGATTACTGAAAATTTATTTCCGAACAAGTTTCTTTTTTAAGATTTATTTATTTATTATGTATACAGTGCAGTGTTCTATGTGAATGTACAGCTGTGGGCCAGAAGAGGGGACCAGATCTCATTACACATGGTTGTGAGCCACCATGTGGTTGCTGGGAATTGAACTCAGGACCTATGGAAGAGCAGCCAGTGATCTTAATCTGTGAGCCATCTCTCCAACCATCCCCCTCCCCCCTGAACAAGTTTCTTTTGTGTATATTTAGCCTGGAGCTATTTACATAGACCAGTATGTTCTCCCTGTTATCCGCCTGCCTCTGTCCTCCTCTTGGAGTTCTCCAAATAATAGTGGGCACCACCATAGCAGGCAGCTTCTTCTTGGTATCCTATAACCACAAATAATCATGTTCCTAATAGCTCATTATAAAATATACCATTTGTTTGTGGGGTTCGGGATAATGACTTAATTTTTAGCATACATCTGACATGGCTTATAAAGAAAGAACAGCTGGGTATTTGGAGAACAGTGTCCCATTGGACTAGACAGATGACACTGGCTTGAGTTTCCCAATGATATTCAGTAACCTCAATATCCTACCATTATCATTGGTGTGAAAGACCTTTAGACTTTTGTCACATAGAAGGGTGAGCATAAATCTCAATAGAGAGCAAGTGTGCCCTGCCATTATTACTAAGGCTGGGAAACATAGGGACTAAGGCAAATGTGGGAAAGACATTGATCAGGTGCACTAAATTATTACTTCCAGAAGGTGGCACCCTACACCTGGTGTGCATGTCCTCATTTCTGCGGGGCAAGGACATGACGATCTTTGGCCAGAAGATGGCGCAGCAACACACTTCTGTTTCCTTGCATGTATTTTGATCATAATCTCCCACTCCCCCAACCAATAGCATAGGAAAACTCAATAATATTGGTCTAAAAGAAAAAAAAAATAGAGAAATATATTCAAAATGTCTTGTAGTGATATTTTGAAATACTCATAGATCCATTCCTTAGTCAGCAAATGAGAACAAATAGAGACACACAGCCAGACACTTGGAACACTCATTCCTAAAAAAGGGAATATCACCATGAAATCCATGCCCTCAGAACTCAGGGAACCCCACAGGAGAGGAGTTAGAAAATAGTTTATGAGGCTGAGGGAATATTAGACACACACACACACACACACACACACACACAAACACACACACACACATGCCTTGGCCCTCTAAAGAAACATGAGCTCTGCAACATTGCCACTGTGTCTCTGTTGAGGGCTGTAGCGCCCGCACTACCATCTGTTCCACGAATCCGGCAAAGGCCTAGAGATTGAAATAAAGACAAGACAGCGGGTCATTCGTTCAATTCCAAAGTCGGTACACCAAATGCCGAATGCTGTTTATTGAGGGGGAAGAACGGGCTTAAATACCAGCTTATAGCACAGTGAAAAATTACAGGGATTTTTTGGCTTAGCTCCTCCCTGTGTTGTTACAAGGTATGGTTGTCATGGGGTGTGTGTCACGAGGTGTGTTGTCACAAGGAGTGTGTCACAAGATGTGTTGTCACGAATTGTGTGTCACAGGAAAAATACCAACAAAAGCCTTGGGGCAAAGATTTCTGGCCAACATTTCAGGCTAGCTCAAGGTGCCTCAGGGGTCATTGCAGAGCCCTACAGGTCCCCATTTATTTTAATATAAACTAACGCCTGCCTTATGTGGCAGAGGACATCTGCATAATTCCTTACCCTTCATTGGAGAGGTCACCCAGGCCCATAACCTTCTTGTATTAGGTTGGATATTTGCCCCCTCTGCCTTACCCGTCACTGGTGAATAGTTTGTCAGCCACATGTAGGCAGAGGCATTTTTCTCTTGAGCCAGACAGTATCTGTCTTGTTAGAAAGTTGGCCTGGGCCTGTTTAATGCTGTGGCAAAGTAGCACCAAGTGCAAGGGCTAAAATCCCCAATGTTCTTCCCACAAGTTGAAGTCCTTGTAAAAGGCCTTCTGCATTGGCAAATGGCACTCAGGCCTCATAGATGCTAATGATATGCATGGCTAAAGCATGTGTATAACTTAAAAACTGATCACTCCAGGTTTTCTGGAGAAAAATGATGCATTAACACCAATATGAGTAAAAGATGACAAGAAGCCATATGAGCTTCTCACAAAAATTCAAGTATCCTGTAGGAGGTTAGTTTGTAAATTTAGTTTAAAAATGCCAATTTGTACTAGATAATTAAGTGTGCTTTGGGTAGCTAAGGCTTAAGCCAAAGCACTTGCTAGTTGATCCACTGTGCTTGCAGTATTTACAGATCTGAAGAGGGCTATGGTAGAAACTTTTGCTTCAGTGGTGAAGGCGGCACTGACAGCATGATTCTGGAATCTCCTTTCCTCTCTGCTGCACACCTGGGGTACATGGCCCACGACAGCTGTTACAGTCGGCAGACCTGATGAGAACAATTGAAACTTTCTCCAAAATTAGTAGCATTGGTTACAACAAAAAGAATGGAACCAGAATACATTGCCTGAGATGAAGGTGAAATTCTTTTCCTTTGGATCAAAGTGTAAATTTATATAGCTTGATCCAAACTATAATTAGTGGTCAGGAAAAAAGGCCACATATGGCTACTCAGACGCACAGGCATCAGGATGGGTAGATTCTTGAAGACCCATCGGACCTTCTTTCTGGCTGTTACAATCACCATCCCTGCGCATATGGTGAATCAGCTGCTCAGGCATCCAAACAGGGTTATCTGCATCTTGTGGAAAGACACAAACTGACCCTCGGGACCATACTTGACCCTGGGACCACTACTAGAACCATTTTCCGGTAGTGACATTCTTCCACATAACTGAGCTATAGTCAGATGAATGAGGGCGCCAATGCCTGTTGGCCATAGATCCAGCAGCACCATCAATAGTTAAAAAATTTTAAACATATAGGACAAGAGAAAGGTGATTATGAGGAGATCCTGTAAACTCCCCCTTTTCTGTTTTATGAAGATAGGCTTTAACTGTGCAATGTGCATGTTCCACCATGGCCTGACCCTGTGGATTATAAGGGATACCCGTCTTATGTGAGATAAAACAATTTTTGGGAAAAGAATTAAAACCATGACTAGTATAAGCAGGGTCATTATTAGTTTTTAATTGTTTGGGCATTCCCATATAAGCAAAGTCTTTTAAACGATGGCTCTTAACATCCATAAGCCTTTCTCCAGTATGAGCAGAGGCAAATATCAGATGAAAATGCATATCCACAGATACATGGACAAATTGTAGTCGACCAAAGGAAGGAACATGAGTAACATTCATCTACCAGATATCATAGGTGTGACACCACGGGGGTTAACTCCAAGGTGTGGAACATGTAAGAACTCTGCACATAGGGGACAATTCTTAACTATATCAATAGCTTAGACTCTAGTAATTTTAAAATGGAATTTAAGTGACCCTGCATTAAGGTGGAAGGTTGTATGAGCTTTGTAGGCTACTTCATACCCAGACCCTCTCATCATCACGATGGCACTATCTGTTTTAGTATTAAAATCAGCAATGGCATTTCCTTCACTTAAAGGTCCAGGCAAATCACAATGTGCTCGGAGATGTCCTACAAAAATTGGGTGAGATCGCCTGCATAGTAGGCTTTGTATGGCTAGTAAATGTTCTTGTACACGAGACACTGGAGCTATATATGCAGCGGTTTCTAAGGGAGCCAATATATGATACACATATTTACTGTCCCTGTATAAGTTAAATGGCTCATCAGAAAAATGTTGAAGGGATAATTGTACTGCAGCTAGTTCTGCAAATTGTGCAGACTTCACTTTAAGTATAGAGTGTTTGATAATGGGAAAAGAAACAACTACTGCACATCCATTTGAAGAGCCATCTGTAAATACATTACGGGCCCCCTTCAGAGGATTTTGGGAAATAACCTTGGGGAAACACACAGGGTGATTTTTTTAAAAAATGAGCTAACTTACTGGAAGGAAAATGACTATCAAAGCAGCAGGGTGTGGAACAAAAGAAATGTGCTCACTCCTCATCAAACTGTTGAAGCCATTGTATCTGTTGTTGAGTATAGGGAGCAACAATTACATCCCGCATCTTGCCAAAAACTTGAATACTCATGCCTTTTGCATGTCTTTTGAATAATAGAAAGCATTGACTGAGGATAAGATCTGTCTTTCTTGGGGATGCATGTTCATGCACCCATAATATAGGACCAGTTTGCCAAAATACCACAGTAGAGGAATATGCTGAAGCAAAGACTAATAACATCAAGTTCTGAGAATAGTCAATATAATTTAAGTGTGCAGATTGGAGGCATTTTTGTACAAGCTGTGTACATTCTCGCACAGCAGGCGTTAAGGTGCACGGAGAAGTGGGGTCAGAATCTCCTTGTAAAATATCAAAAAACCATCTAAGCTGCTCAGTGGTTAGGGCCAAACTAGATCAAACCTGATTTATGTCTCCCAATAATTTTTGAAAATCATTAAGGGTGGTCAGATTATCCAGCCTTAAAGTAATCTTTTGAGGACAGATACCAGAAAATAACAATTGATGACCCTGGGAAATTGATAGGGAAATTCTTGTTGCACCATTTCTGGGGCTAATCTTAAGCCCGCTAGTTGAAGATTATGTTGCAATTCCCCAAAAGCCTCATTCACTTCCTTAGAATCTGGGCCGGCTAAAAGAATATCATCCATATAATGTATAATATATAGGGATTGAAATTTCTCTCTAATGGGGGCATTGGCCAATGATACATAAATTTGACTAATAGTGGGACTATTGGACATTCCTTGAGGCAACACCACCCATTGATATCTCTTATAGGGCTCTTTAAAGTTAATAGAAGGAATGCTAAATGCAAATACTCACTATCCTGAGGATGCAAAGGAATGCTAAAAAAGCTTTACGTCTATAACTAATAAATGATAGCCTTGAGGAATACCCACAGGGGAAGGCAAGCCAGGTTGTGTTGCTCCCATAATTTGCATACAATCATTAACAGCTTGGAGATCTTGTTGGAGTCTCCATTTTCCAGATTTTTTCTTTATAATAAAGATTGGGATATTCCATGGGGATGTGGAAGGAACAATATGTCCTGCATCTAATTGTTCCTTTACAAGTTGATGTGCAGCCCGTAACTTCTCAATAGATAAGGGCCATTGCTCCACCCATACTGGGTTATCAGTTTTCCAGATAATAGGAATAGGAACAGGCTGCATAGAAATAGCCCCTAAGGAAAATTTCCCAACCCAGAGCGATCGCCGGCTCTTTTGATAATTAAATTTTTGGATGCAACAGACTGAGGGTCACCTTGTAGGAATTTACCCAGTCCTTTTCCTTGTACATAACCTTGGTCAGCCAGCATATTTTTAACAGGCTCAGTAGTAAGGACTGCTCCCATGGCCTGAAGCACATTCCCCCCCACAAAGATTAACAGGTATATGACTTAACACAAAAGGCTGAAAAATTCCTGTATGTCCTTCATCATCTGACCATTTAAGAAACTGAGTACTACATTCTGGAGCTACAGCAGTTCCCACTCCTTGTAAATGAGTAGAGGCCAGCAGAAGAGGCCATGCTTGTGGCCAATGTTTTTTTTTTTTTTGTTATTACTGAGGATTCTGCCCCCGTATCCCAAAGTCCAGAAAATCTTCTACCTTGTATGATAAGGGTGAGCATGGGGCGCTGTTCAAGAGTTGATACCCAAAAGGCACCCATGGATCCTGTGGACCCAAAACCAGCAGATCCCTTGATGTCCTTTAAAAAGGGAATTGTTGGTTTTGAACATAGAGAGAAGAACCAATTGAACTATCCAAGCACCCTGTGGTATCATTAATACTTCCATTTCTGCCCTAACCATGATTTTTATTTCTCCTTGAAAGTCTGAATCTAATACTCCTGGAATAACTCTAATTCCTTTCAACAAGGCACTACTGCGTCCTAACAATAGCCCTATTGCTTGGGGGAAGAGGCCCAAAGACTCCTGTTCTCAAGGCTAGAGTGCCCATTTGTGGTGTTAATATTGCTCAGGTGGCAGAACAGTGGTCCAATCCTGCGCTTCCTGGGGTACCTCTGATAAGGTCCTGGACATAAAGGGGTTTCTCTGAGGGATCATCTGTATTGGGCTGTTACAGGTGTATTCACTGCCCCATACACCTGGGCTTGAGGGGCCCGAGGCTGGCCCTGTTTCAAGTTTCCCTGAGCCATTAAAGGAATACCAAGGGCATCTGTCTTTGACCTACATTCCTTGCTCCAATGATGATCCTTACTGCAACGTGGGCAAAGCCCTGGCCTATGGCTCAATTGGGTTGCCACACCCTGGGGGCTGTTCCTTTTAAAATGTCCTGGCTGTCCACATCCAAAGGAACTATTTGGTCTGGCTCCTCCATTGTTCACCCCTTTTTCATGACTGAAGCTATAACCTGGCCCATAATGTGATGACCATCTATGTCCCGACATATGCGTATATAGTCATTAAGACTTTTGGACTTATGGGGACGTAAAGCCTCTTTACAATACTTGTTTGCATTTTCGAATGCCAATTGTTTAACTATGGGCATGACATTTTCAACATCACCAAAAATGCGGCCTGCCAGCTGTAGGAAGGCAGTCTGCAAATTCTGAAGAGGGCTCAGACGGTCCCTGTAATACCTTAGATAGTTGATCTCCTGTAGCCTTCTTAGTCAGGGCTTTCCAAGCTCTAGTAGCAGGAGCAGCAATTTGTGCATAGACCGCTGGGTCAAAAAGAATTTGAGCTGCAATGGTAACATATTGCCCAGTGCCTGTGAGCATATTTAAATTCCTAGCAGGAAATCTGGCAGCAGCATTATTTTGTGTGGTTTCCTTGCAAAATTCTTGAAATTCTCCTCTTCAGAGCAAGTAGTCACCCTCACTCAGCATGGCTCTACAGAACTGCATCCAATCACTAGGGTTGCAATTTAACACTGCTAAGGACTCAAAAAATTGTCTGAGCAAAAGGAGCATGAAACCCATAAGCAGTTACAGCCACTTTAAGCTGTTTTATATCCTTAAAATTTAATGGGCTCTGTTCCCTAACCCTGTTATCCTGAGGATCCACTGTCTCTATTACTGGAAACACCTGTCTTTCCTTTTCTAATGCTTCTACCTTGGTTATTAAATCTTTGACCTCTTCCTCTAACCCTTGAGGTGTAGAGGCCCTACTAAAGGAATCAGAATCACAAAAGGAGTTGTGCCGTGGCGGACGGCATATACACCCATCAGCTTCAGTTTCTGATTCCAAAGTATCCTCCTCATCAGTTACAGTAGGACTATCATCATCCCAGTTGGGATCCCTCTTGTTCCCTGATAGATTTCACAGAGTCTAAATTTTGTACTTCCTCAAAAATCCTATTCATCTCTGCGAACTGTTCTTTTACTTTAACATTGTTGCTCAAGAGCGCACTTTTAACTAGACGCCAAAGGAAAAGAGTGGCAATAGGGAAATTATCAGGCCCCTGTTCTTTATAAGCCTTTTGGAGGTCTCCTTTTACATGTTCCCACTCGGGGATGTTAAAGCCTCCAGACAGCATAAACCAGGGGCTATGTTCCTCTAATATATCAAAAAATTCTTTAGCTGCCTTGGTCTTAATCCTGGTACCCTACCTTTTCAATAGGGCCACTATTTGCCCGCTGAGCTTTTCCTTATATTTACTGGCACCCATCCTTCAATACACCATCATTCACTTACTTTTGCTGCCCGGCCTTAGAGGGCTATCTCTTAGGTAATCCTTTCTTTCCTGATCTCGGCGGGACCTCCACTTGTAGCACCCATGCTACAATCTGTTCCACGAATCAGGCGAAGGCCTAGAGATTGAAATAAAGACAAGGCAGTGGGTCATTTGTTCAATGGCAAAGTCGGAACACCAAATGCCAAATGCCGTTTATTGAGGGGCAAGAACGGGCTTAAATACCAACTTACAGCACAGTGGAAAATTACAGGAATTTTTTTGGCTTAGCTCCTCCCTGTGTTGTCACGAGGTATGGTTGTCATGGGGTGTGTGTCACGAGGTGTGTTGTCACGAGTTGTGTGTCACAGGAAGAATACCAACAAAAGCCTTGGGGCAAAGAGATTTGGCCAACAGCTTCAGGCTAGCTCAAGGCGTCTCAGGGGTCCATACAGGGCTCTACAGAGGGCAATCCATTTCATGATGCCACATGAGGAATATTCCATCTATGGCATCATGTGAATGCCTCAGGAAGTTCCAGGTTTGGGAGAATTTAGAAATGATCCTCTGCTCAGACAGAGTCCCTGCCCAGCATGTGGGAACCCAAAGTTGTTCCTAACAATGAAAACAATAACAATAACAAACTCCTTTCAAGTTTCCTCTAAAGTCCAAAATGACCTGGCTCTATCTTCAGGACCCAGCATGGCCTCTTTGACCTGTAAGAAGGGATCTAACTTGGTGACACAGTACCATAGGTCCTGCCCTTGTCACCTTTGGTGACAGTCATCACCCAATCCAGTGTAACCTACATGGAGGATTGGTTCCACTCATGTCACCAAGCAAAGCCCAGGCATTAGGGCCAGCATGGACAGGTAGTGTGGAAAGCCTGTCTCCCATGTACAGCAGGGGCTGCCTCTGGGCTGATTGTTCTCACACTCCAAGACTCGAAGTGGGTATGGATCCCAGGGAGAAGCCCAACAAACTGTCAGCCATTTGTCAAGTTGCGTTCGGTGTGCCAGGGTTATACTGTGATGAAGTAGTGTGTAGAGTAGGTGCCCCTCATGCTTGCTCTGGCTTGAGTGTGTACTTTTCCACTAGAGATATACCTATGTGCATTCTCTGGGGCCTATATTCTCACCCCCACCCTACCTGAAGTCTCCTGGAAATTCTGCAATATCTTTGGTGCTGGAACAACTCCTGCCCACTCTTGTGGAGTCTTGTGGCCTTCCACTTGTCATGTAAAGAATTCTGTTTTTCTTTACCCAGTGTTTTGCATTATGTGAGAGAGAATCTCATCCAAAGGCAGCCCCCACAATGAACAAGTCCCCTCTTCTTCATTCCACACAGAAGGGAGTAGAGACTATTCAGGGTTTGTTTGTGTTGCCACTTCCTAATAATCATAGGGCAGGATCCAGGGACAGGAGGGATTCAAGTGCATCCTCCAAAATTCTGTGACATTTTAATAAATTCCTACATGTCTTACAAAAGCTTTCCCTTTCACTATCATCCCAACAGTAGTTCATCCAAGCCTGAGTTTTTGCTCTTCAGATTGTTTTTGGATTCACTTCCTTCCTGAAAGAATGTGCAGAGGCTCTACCATTCCTGTACTGGAGGCACTGCAGGTGCCCAGCAGCACCATGCTCTCTGAAGCTAAACAAAAGAGTGGCTATGAGCAACATGATGTTCTCCTGGCCATAGCTAATTCTTCTACATCCTTCTCAGGCTGCCCAGTGGACTGAACACTATCAAAGCAGACAACAAGTATGAAATTTCCTTCTTTACTAACCTGCATGACAGAAAACCAAATCTAAACTGGTGTTAATGAGCAGAAATTTCTTGAATCTTCATGCAAATGAGGGATTGCTTCAATATAACTCTAAGAGTGTGAATTGAAGCTGGAACCTAGCTATTAGTGCATCTGAAAAATAGAAGGATCAACAAGGTTAAGTTCATAGTGCTGAAATTCTTGTCTATGCCTGTAGCTTCTCCTCTTTCTGATAAAGATACATAGACAGTTATTGTGGATGTATTCCTACATCACTTTACTTCCAACACATGAGATGCTCAGGCAGGTGGATCTTCATGAGTTCAATGACTTTTAATGACAGTGCCTAGAGGAAAAGCCACTTGGATAACTGTGAGTCTGAGGCCAGCATGGTTTATATATGTTATGAGTACCAGGACTGCATGGAGGAACCTTGTTTCAAACAACAAGAAAGTTACCAAAAAAAAAAAAAAAATTACCAAAAAAGGCATAACAAATGAACCGACATATGAGAATGGTTTATGAGCGTGTCAGTAAAAATATAATACTCAGCACATTTGAAAGCTTTGCTTTTACTTTATGTGTATTGGCATTTTGCCTGAATGTCTGTCTATACAGCACATGCTTGCAGTACCCATAGATGCCAGAAGATGGCAAAATATACCCTAGAGTTGGAGTTAGAACAGGCTGTGAACTGTTACTCTGCAAGAGCAATCATACAGTGAACATTTTACCAATGCATGTAGTAATGTGCCCAAATGTTACATCCTTTGTACTTTGGATGACAAGTGTTAACATTCCAAGTTCAGTGTTCCTTTCTGTGTCCATTCAGCCCACGTTATCATTTCTAAGGGGAGCAGAAAATTCATTAATCATTTGAGCAATTGGCACATACACATCATACACATTGAGCACATGTACCCTTTCAGATATTAATGGTTCCTATCCATGTGGAAAGATGCTGATGTTTATATAACTGTCAATACCAGGTGAACCTTTGTATTTTAAATATTGTGTTAGTACAATTTTATATGTATAATTTTATTTAAATTGTTATATGAGATAACTTTATACCTGGAAAGGTGTAGCAAGTTCAGTCAGAGGTGAGGTCTGCAAGCCTCAAGCAGCAAAACTTTGCGTGACTTAATAGTAAATATTCACAGAACCATTAGATCCCTCTTTTAAAGTCAGTGAAGAACTGGGCAACTACTGTCATTGGGACATTGGTAAATGATTTAAATAAGACTTCTGTAAATCAGATCTGCTTTGTTTTAGATTTTATAGAAAGTAAAATGCAGATAACATAAATGGCTGTAGTCATTAGGGAGCATCACTGAATAGAATTAAAGCAATGACGGCTCTATTTTCCAATATTTTAACAAAACCTCTGAAGGACTATACTATGGACAGGAAAGTTTAAACTAAGACACAAGTTGCTTTTTACTAAATAGTAGACACTTAGCTGGGCCATGGTGATGCATGCCTTTAATCTCAGCACTTGGGAGGCAGAGGCAGGAGGCAGAGTTTGAGACCAGACTGGTCTAAAAGACCTAGTTCCAGGAAAGTTTCCAAAGCCACAGAGATACCCTGTCTCTAAAACAAAACAAAACAAAACAAAACAAAACAAAACAAAAAAACAAAACAAAACAAAAAAACCCCAAACCAAATAAAGCAAAACATAAAAAGGCGCAGACACCTATCAAAGGAATCTGATGGAGCCAAAGAGATCTGAGTTATATTTTTTCGTTTTGTTTTGTTGTTGTTGTTGTTGGGTTTTTTATTTTATTTATTTATCTATTTATTTGGTGGTTTTTTTTTGCTGTTTGGTGGGGTTTTGTGGTGGTTTTTTTTGTTTGTCTGTTTTGGTTTGTTTTTGTTTTTGGTTGTTTTGAGGCAGGTTTTATCTGGAACTTTGTGTTTCTGTCCTGAAATTGTCTCTGTAAATCAGGCTGGCTTTTGTTTTAATCCCAAGTGCTGGGATAAAAGGCACACAGCAGTGCTACCCAGCAGGAGATTTCTTGGCTAGGCAAATGTTCAAGAACATAACACATTTACTCAGCTCTCATTCTGAAAGTTTTTTAAGGGTCAGTGGACAGTGATGGAGCATGCTTTTTTTTTTTTCCAGCTTTGGGTGTTCTTCAACCACAGCAAGGCTCTTGAGTGACCAAGCAGATAACCTGGACTTCTTCACATCACCTGAGTGTTTGTGTACTGTGTCCCTATTCTCCTGCTTCTGAGACCAGATTTGAAGGCTGTGCAGCCAAGCTAAATCCTGTATAAGTGTGAGTAAACTTTAGGAAGCTATCCCCTGGGTCACCTGAAGCATATGAAGGGTTCAAGAAAAAGCCAGATGACCACTTAGAAAGCCCTTTGCCTGTAGAGAGATTTGAGAGCTGACACCTATAGAGGGGTAAGACTCAAACCTGAATGTTGAGAACCAACTAGACAGAGTCATCTACAAGTTCCCTTCCTTAACACAATCCAATTGGCAAGGGTTGAGAAGAAAGTGTTGTGGAGGGCTGGGGCTGTCTCTTGTTAGCTGGATCTGGTTTACTTAGTGAGTTCATGAAGTGTTGAGGCTACATCAGAGAAAGACTCTATCTCAAAAATCAAATGAACAAAAATATCAACAAGAAACAATAGCAACAAACAAAACAGAAACAAGGCACCTGGGCTGGGCATGTTATGTAGGCTTTTAATACCTTCAGTGGTGAGTCAGGCAGCTATGATGGGTTTAAGAACAGATTCTTATGCATAGTAAGTTCCAGGACAACCGGGTATGCACTGTTAAACCATATCAGTCTATAAGCAAGTAAAGAAATGAACAAATCACCTAGGGGCAGAGAGAGCAGACACTTCCTGTCATAGATTAAAGGTGCTTGTCACTTAGCCTAACTATTCAACTGGGTCTCTAGAGCCCATACGTTAGAAGAAAAAGGACACCTGCATTTGTCTTCTGCCCTTCAAATAAACATTGAGTGCCCCTGCACATATATAAATAATTAATTCAATAATCACTGGGTTTCAGAACAGAAATGTGCTGACCATAGCTTTTAGCCATGTGTAAAAAAGGTACCAATTCAAGGCCAGATATGGTGGCACTCACCTTTGATCCCAACACTTGGGAGGCAGAGGTAAGTTTATCTCTAAGTTCAATGCCAGCTTGGAGTATAGTGCCAGTACCAGGACATCTACAGGTATACAAAAATACCTCATCTCAATGAACAAACAAACAAACAAACAAACAAAAAGGTCTCAATTTAGGGGATGAAATCTAAAGATGGTATTTTGTAGACCTCTTCTAACAAATCATTGTTATGCATTTTCATGGGGAAATAAAGTAGTTTACACCTGGCTCTGATAAAACTCTGAATCTAGACCTGTGCATATGTAGAAATAAAACAATGAAATGGAATAGTATAAACATGTCAGAAATGGGAAGTCATTATTATTCTATCCACCACTCCACAATGTATGGTTCACATGCCGGGACAATGTTGATAAAGCAGTATTTGAATATAAATCTTCAATTTACTTTTTCTCTCTCTGTTTCTCTCTCTCTCCCCCCACTCCCTCTCTCCCTCTCTTCCCTCCTCTCTCTGAATAATGTGTGGCTGCTCCCATATGCTGTCGTAAGAAGTCATTGACTGCACAAGGCAGTATAGTAGAATGCCATTAAGAAACATTTCATTATTTTTCCCTCCTGTCCTTTTTGTTTCTGCCATAGGACTTTGGGGTATCTAGTCTCTGTTCTTGGCCATGCATGTAGAATAGGTGACAGGTTTTCTCTTGTGGACTCAGCCTCAAGTTAAACCAATCATTAGTTGGACATGCACAGAAGTTATATGCCACCTTAAAGGCCAGAGAGATTGTAGAGGTACAGGTTTTTCTGGCTGTGTTGCAGTTGAGGTTTCTTTTTCTGCAACCTGGAGAGTACCTTCCCATGCTAAAGACTAGTCCTTAGGGGTGAAAGCTCCTTGCAGGTCCCAGCTCAAATTCTGCATTCAATGAGCTGTGAGGATGATGTCTGTTTTCATGGAGATAGCCTTTGTCCTTGCATCAATCTGGGTTCTTTAGGGATCTCCATGGGGCTCTTTCACTTCTACTACCAATGGCCAAGCCTAACAATTCAATTGAGTGCAATTCAGTCCCACCTCTGAAAGCCTTACCTGCCTAAAATTTATATTAATCTTCTGATTCTGTTTTTCTTTGCTCCAGTAGTGAGAACAAATCTGTAACTTTGCAGAATTCTTTATGTATTACACCATCCTTAGTTTCAATTACAATTTCATTTTTAAGTATATCACCACAACTATCTTTAACTTGTAGAAGTCCTGTATGTCTATAGGTCATCCACATGATATACCATATGACAACATGGAGCACATTTTTCTGACTCTTCAGGCACAATAGATGAGATCCTGCCCATGTTCATGTTAATGGAGAGAAGAAGTAAAATGACTATGTAAAACCGTGCGAATTCTGTAAGGAAACAGGGACAGCCTAAGGGAATCAGATCTGCAGTGGGCCTAAGGAAGAGTATCTTGAGTAACAGATGGCTATATTAAGAAATGTATGAGGAACAGGATACAGGCAGAGGGTGAAGAGCAGTCTACCCAATCTACAGCATTTGCTGAGACTCCATTGTAGTCTGCTTTCATCCAAGATGGAGTGAGAACTATCGACTTATATTTTTATCTGACACCACCACAGCCAAAACAGATGAGATCCTTATGTCCACAATATATAAGATAAGGGATTATCAGCAGTGATGGTCATGATCACAAACCCTGCAAAGGGAAAGGACTGAAGTGAAAACAGGAGATTATCCTACTGAGACCTTATTAAAAATTAAAAATTGTAGATGTAACTCAGTGGTAGAATATATTCTTAGCAAGGATAAGGCCAATTGTTTAATCCCTAGAACTTAAAGAAATAGAAAAGAAATAATACATTTTCAGTGTATTAACCAAAGTGATAAACATCTAACTAGTCTCTGTGAATATTTCCATCATGAAGATTTAGAACAAGCAATGGTGGTTAGGACATCTCAGAGGAAAATACAAAGGAAAGACAGGAAAATGTGCAGTGAGATAGGAGGAATCATTCCTAATGTCCCACATCACACAGAACAATAAGATCACTATGAATTACCACAGTTGACTGAAGATTTCAAAATAGCAGAGTCGAGTGATGATGCTATGACAACAGAGAAATAGTAAATATATGAGCTGAGAGACATGACAGCCATTCACATTTGATCATTCCATTTTGATCACCATGTTGAACATATTCATGGATAAGTCATCCATATCATCTAATATAAAAATGTATAAACAGAATTTAAAATTATATGACAATATCAATAATAGAGGTAAATGTGTTAAGCAGATAAAGATCCATATTCTAAAAACTAAAGATACTACTGAGAAATCTGAATGAATCATCTGTAAGTAATCATATGATTTTTTTCCCCTAAGATCAACAGGTTAATTATTTAAATTTTAGTCTTCACCATTGTAGTTCCCTGAAGGCCATTTTCTCTATATTTCTTGTTTAAAATTATCCATTTAATGCATGTGTTTTCATATGTATAGGTGCATGTATGTCATGGAGAATGGGTGGAGGTCTGAAGACAGTTTGTGAGAGTTTGTTCTTTTCTTCCACTTTGAAGTTTTAGAAATCAAACTCAGGGCATCAAACTTGATGGTAAATGCCTTTACTTGATGCTTTAGTTTCTTTCTGTTGCTGTGGTGAGACACTGGCAACAATGTAACTTATAAACTATTTAATTCTGAGCTCATGGTTCCATGACCATCATGGTGGTGAGAATGGCAGTAGATAGGCATGTGGGGGAGCAGTACCTGAAAGCTTGTATCACCTTGGTTCACTGCAGAAGGCAGAGAGAAGTAACTGAGAATGACATGGGCATTTGAAACCACAAAGCCTACTCCCAAGGACACACCTTCTGCCATAAGGTCACACCCTTGCAGAACAAGGGACCAAACATTGAAATAATATGAGCCTATGCGGACCTTCCTCAAATCACCACACTTGCAGACCCAAAGACTCCAGATCCTTTTAGTGGAAAATGTATTTATAAAATTCTTGTGGAGGCCTGAGAATATAGCTTTGTGAGAGAACACTTACATAATTATCACAATGCCCAGGTTTAACCCCCAGCACTGCAAAAATAACAAGTTAGAGAAATATAGACAAGCCAAAACTTCTACCCCACTGTTTTAGCTGCTGATATTAGTTCTGGTTTCTCACTCATCTAAGGACCTAAAGGGTCACAATGTCCACACATTTACTCTCTGACTCACCTAAAAATCTCAGAAATCATATGTATTACAGGGACAGCTTGACAAGAATAAGCCAGTCAATGGGAAGAAACTTGCCTCCACCCTTGTGTCCCCTTTCCCATCCCAGACCTGTAAAGGCACACTCTTCACCAAAGGACATGGCCTCTGCTGTTTGCTAAATACAAAGCAGCTGCTCTGCCATCTCCTCAACCTCATTATTCATTGTCCTGTTCTCAAAAAGAATCCCTTACCTCTCCTAAGAGGAATTTCTCAGTTCTGCCTTTCCATTGGCTGGGTCAGTGTGCATCATCATCTTTGTCTAGCTGATCTTGGATACCAGAAGAACTTCCAGAAGTAGAAAAACTCACTACACAAAGAAGGATGCAGACTGTATACAGTGCAATGCTTCTTTACATCTAAGTACTATTTGCAGGCATGAATACTTCACTGGAACTCACTGCATCAGCGGACTTCACAGACTTCTCACTGAGGTTTATTAGCTTCATGAGAACCCATTTGGTTCAAGAAAAAACTTAACAGGAATTTTCCTGACAGAGGGAGCCCTACCACTCCAGACATGAGAATCAGTTCTAGACGTTTCCCTCCCCCAGGAAACTGATTCCTAATGCATTTGCCCTCCTCCTGCCATTCTCTGGCAACACCCTTGCTCAACACTATCATCTTTTATCTTCACAGAGGACAGCACAGCACTTAGGACTGAAAAAACCAGCCTGGAGGAGGCAGACACTCCTCCAAACACCTGACTGCATACAAGTGCTGGTTTATATTCAGGAACAGCTGTTTTTCATTTGATGGTATTTGTTCTGTAAGATTTAGACATGCAGGAAAATGATTTTCATCTCTAAAACAATGTGATGCCTCTAGTTCTGGTCTCAGGTCTCTTGAAAGCTTGAATGAATCAGTAGGGGCTTTCAGAGAATACTTACTAATCAAGCAGGAAAAGCATCAATCATGAGGGATGAAATGTTTACTGCATTTATGTTCAAAATTGCATTTTTATAGCATCAATTTGACTTTTAATGAAAGTCATCAATTTGTTAAGCATTTGAGAACTCTGTTTAGTGGGCTTAGTCAATGCCCCCATTTCCATTAATGTACAGGGAAGAACAGAAAGGAATTTGAGCATGAAGAATAGGCATGGTGAGTCACCATATCACCAAGCCATCAGAGCCTGGACCCAAAAGCTTCTCCCTTGATCATGTGGGGCAGAGCCTAGGCTGTTGTTCATAGTGGACGTAAATCATTATAAACATAATAAACTCTGTTTATTAAACACTTTCAAAGAGCTGGAACAAGTGTATGGTGAAGGGAGGGGAGGGACATATGCCTTTCATAGGCCAATTTTTGTGAGCTTCCCCAGGAATGGTCACAGAGAAAGGGGCAGGCTCTCTGTGGACATCAGCTTTCCATGCTGATCTTTGTATTTTCATGTGGTCTTCTCTTACCGGGGAGCCCACAGGCATTATGCTTTCTCCAGACTCTCCATCTTGACTCCTCCTTACTACTTCCTTTTTCTTCCTCGTCTCCTAGTCCTGCTTTCCTATTGGCCAACAGTTCTTCATTCATTAAACCAGTATGAGAAACATATTTACAGAATCGCATCTCCCATCAATTAACAGTTTCTGCCTTATAACTAGAAGTCAATGGGTATAAGGCAGAAGAAAACAAAATCTGGGGAATCATTTATGTATATGCAATTTTCTCTCTGAAATGCTAATTTTCTCATATACACTTTAATGCTTATTTTTACCTTTCCCTCTATGCATACCTTAAAACTTGAATATTTTACTTTGATATTGATGTTTAAGTTTTCCACAAGGAATGATACCAATTCCTTACAGTAATCTTTGAACACTCCGAAAAGAAGATGGGGCCCCACTTTGACATTTCTACTTGACTCAACATGATGCATCTGGACTACAAAAATCACCCTAAAACTGTTTTGAGGCTGTTTTTCTCAACACAACTCCTGATTAGCTAGCTGTAATGGGGCACCTTCTTATTCGCTCTGGCCAGAGTTTCAGATAGAACTCTAGTCAAGCATGTTCTGCCACACAGTGACTAGCTACATATGTCACATCCAGTCCTGTCAAGTAATTTAGTTGCTAAAAATGTTCTTCCCATGGAACAATCATCATCCCATTTCAGCAGGAGATAATCTTAAGAAAACGACACCCCCTTTCCCTACTCTTGGAATTTAGGGATAATATTCATCTTCTGAGGGTTGGTTTTTAGTTACTTGTTTTTCGGTATGGAAGGTGATGCTTAGACTTGGGTATCTTTTTGAGACAGGGATAGGGTATGGTGGGGAAAGGTATGGTTTAGAATGGATATAGGAAGATCTTCTTGTGAATTATTTAGTAATAGTGAGTTATTAGTATTATACAGCTTACATTGTTTTATGTTCTTATTTGTGGTAACCTATGTAAAATCAAGTTTATATTCCCTTCCTGGAAGAATTGTATATTCTTTCCATTTATGATGTTTTATGCACATTATCCTTACAATATTTTATATATGTATACTTTTACTTATGTTCAAGACATTTTGTATATTGAAACAATTGAGGATATTTTCATCATGCTGCCCTTTATAGTTCTACCTCTTGTCTAGACATTTCTACTCTACCTATATTTTAGGGATTTACACACACACACACACACACACACACACACATATGTATATATATATAGTTATATTGTTCAGGTATTTGTCCCTGCTTTACTTAGAGAAGATTCAGTTTTTTAGCAAACTTTCTGAGTATTACAGATTATTTTCACCCATGTTTCCTATATCTATGAGATTAGTCAGACATAGATGCTTAATCTTTAAATACTTCATAGACATGCAGAACATGGCATTTAAATGTTTTAATATTAGTACTTCATTGACATGAGACACTATTGCTCCTGACAGCACGGTGCATTTTCCCAAAAATATGTTGTACACTGTTGTTGCTCCTTCTGGAGTCTATCCTTGCTTCAGCTAATGGCCTTTTGGGCAAAAAACTGCCCCATCTTGACCACTGATTTGGAAGTGTGGTCCTATGTGCTTGCAGGAGACAAACATAGAAGACTGCTGAACCCTGCCAAGTCAGGGTAAGGCAGCATTTATACCTTCCTACTTTTGTTGTGGTCTGTCAAGTACTCTTTGCCTTAGCCAAAACTGGTTGTACCAACATTGCTGTGAGACCTTGTGTGACTTTCCAGGTAGCGCATTTTTTCTGTCCTCGCTGATCCTTTTGGAAGTTGCCCATCCTCACTTCCTGTCTATCCTAGTATTGTTATTTTCCTTCTCAGGTCTTGATGAAGTGGACAATTAAACTCTGACAACTATTATTCTCTTCCTAGTTAGTTATATTAGGTACTAGGCTTAAGCTTTCCAGCTTAGGACAACCCTATTGTAAACTCCGTTAAGCCTTCACCCTAGGACTAGTTATGTAGGTATTAAGTTTGTATGTTCTTGATTTTCCTTTTCTTCGAACACACTTATTATTCACTGTGTTGTATATAGTTTTGTATCAAGTCTAAATTTTTTTTTTAGACTAAAAGAGTAATTGTAGTGAGATATTCACCTTGTCTGCATCTGTGGCACTGACCATGCCCATTGGGGGTGGAGACAGGGGAGGAAGTGACCTGGGGAACTGTATCTGAGGAGGAGCCCAGGAGGTCTCTCTGGCTGGCTAGAGGTGGAGAGGAGAGCATCCAGTGGAACCTGCTGGTGTTCATTTGTCTATGTTTTGAGTTATTTCACCCTGAAGAAACATCTGTTTGTCCTATTTGTTTATCCTGATCCTTATTAAACCATGATAGAGGTGAGCAACTTTCCCTGTGGCAACAGATTGACAATGTTGCTGTTGACTGACTTGTATGACTTAATACTGTCATGGGCACCAGTCCCTTCAGGGTCCCCTCCCTCCTTCTAAAACATTCGTAATCCACACCAGGTTTCTTCTTTCTGATACTTACTCCTTGACCCCCCACACATTTTATTCCATGGCTCCACAACCCCCACCCAACACCATCACATTGCCTTACAGTTTCCATCTTTGAGGAACACTTGCTACTGGCATCTTGAGCTGCTACCCTCCTTAGATAACTTGTTGTGATTGAATCTCTCAGGGCCTCCAAAGTCTCACCTCCATTTCACCTAGTTTCAGTTTCCTCTGAGTGTCAGCTGGAAAGTGTCCAAGCAGCTAATGGCATCCTCAGGTAAAATTAGTGGCCTCCAGGCTGTTGAAATTCACCAGTTTTCTCCCCACTCAGAGTGAACATTCTTTGGTATTTATGAGACAAATTCACAAATAGACCAAAGTCATGGGTGCAATGTGTAGGCAACCTGTGCACAGCTTCCCAATGACTTTGTCCCATCTCTGCACCTAGGATGACTGACTGACCCAGAAAAAGTACTACGTACCCAGCTATACACTAAAGGGACACTATCTGATTCCAGCATGTGGTTCTGTCAGACTTTATTCTTCTCCACATTCCCTCTATGTTGGTTTAAAAAAAATAATTAGACGGCATTTCTGAAGCTGGCCTCCAAGGTCCATTGCTTAATGGGCCACTTCCTCTCTCTGGCTGAGGATGACTACCAAGGTCCAGCTATCAAAGTATTAAAATCCAGCAATCAAGTCTTCTTTGATTCAACTAACTAATATACTCAATTAAAAATTAAACACCTCATCTTGACACAAGATTTCCCATTTTACCTTGAAAGGAAATAATTAATAAAAGGCTAAGACTTAGAATAAAGAAACCTATAAAAGAAAAAGAAAATTTCCAAGCCTCTCTGAGTTCTCAAAAAGGCAACCAGACAGTTAAGTCTAAACAAAGAACTGGGTACAGAGGCCTGGGAACAGATGATACCTCCCAGTTGTGTTAACATTTCTCTGCCCTCAAAAGATCAAATAGCTGTCAATTCGTAGTTGTAAAAGTCCCTGCCTAGGAGATAATTAACAAACTTATTTCCTCTACAGCTTCCTGGTTAATTGCATCCTGTGTAAACATACAGTTATTTTTTTTTTCATCCTATGCAACCATAAAAACTTTATAATCTCAAGAAATCCAATTTTTGAACTTTCCCCTTTAAAAACTCCACAGCCAAAAAGCAGCACTCTACTTGTTCCTGAATGGGTGAGGTTTGAGTTGCAACTCCTACTAAAGAAATCTTTGTTCTTGCATTCAGTGAGTCATCTCCTTGGTGGTGGTAATTTTGGGGTTCTGCGATCTGGGTACAACAACGTTTATAAACCATTATTTGCCTATGAGACACATCTATCCCCTGTGTTTCTTTCTTATTCCCTGTCCTCTGTCCCTCTGGGGCAATGAAATCTCCTTTGTCCCAGTAAGTTAGCCTGAGGGTGGGAGGAAGAGTCCTGAGTAGATACTTTTCCTTTCATACACTCTGTCTTTCCTTTTTAAGACAAGGTCTCACTGTAAGGATTCAGGCCTTGAGCCTGCCTGGCCCTGTCACCTTGCAGAATGCACTAAGGCAGCACTCTGGTCAGCCCAGGGTTCCATGGTTTCACAGTCCATAGGAAGGTGCAAAGGACCCCTTTAAAAGACAGACCCCCACCCACTTATGATCTCTTTTGCTCCTTGCTGCCTTTCTGGCTCCCCCTCCTCTCTTTCTCTTTCTCCCCCTCTGTTTTTCTCTCTCCCCCTCACTACTCTTCTCTTCTGTTCCTGGCATCTCCATTTCTCTTTTCCATTATTCCCCCTTCTAAATAAACTTCTCTCTTAAGCTCTGTCTACCTGGTGTGTTATTTTCTTCGCCCCAGTCACCCTCACCCACTATGGAACCCGCTATGCCCTCCCACATGTTCCCTTACCTTGGGACCCTCATGTAGGACAACACCCCCCACCGATCTCTCTCTTCCTTCAACTTTATCCTATAACCTAAAAACCTATAAACTGTAATTGTGAAAATAGAACAATACTCATTACATAGCTGATGGGAGATGCCACTCTGCATATATATTTCTCATACTGGTTAATGAAGAAAGCACTGTTGGCCAATAGGAAAAGATGATAGGAGGGACTAGGAGACAGGGAGGAAAGAGAAAGTAGGAAGGAGGTGTCAACATGGAGAGTCTGGAGAGATCAGTATGCTGCAGTCGGCTCCTGGTAAGAAGACCACGTGGAAATACATAGATTAACACAAATGGCTTAATACTTAAGACAGAGCTAGCCGATAAGAAAGTAGAAACTGGCCAAAAGCATTATATCAAATACAGAGTCTCTATGTATTAATTGGGACTGGCATGGTGGCGGGACAAGACCAGGTGGCGGGAGGAAAAACCCTACTCCTTACATATGGTGCCCACGTGGCTAATATGAACTTCCACTTAAAATTTAACAAAAGCTTAAAAAAGGGTTTTAGAAACAAAAGAACAGAGAAAAGCAAGGTTTCTTGGTAGCAAAATTTTTTTCTTGGTTGGGTTCTATTTTGCTAAAGACAAACAGAGATTTGCTCGCGGCTCCTTTAAAGGAAATTTCCTGACTCAGCAAAAGTGGCCAAAAAAAAAAAAAAAAAAAAGTATGGCTTTTAAATAACTCTGCTAACAATTTATTGGTGTGTATGAGAGATGGCAATGGCAGTGACCACATGTACAAGTGGGGAGCATGCTGCTGGATGACAGTGCAGACCAAGGCAGTGACCAAAGCTCTCAGTGCTGGCTGTACAGTAGCTGCCACCATCTTTGATAAACCGTGACTGACACAGCTATGACTTTCATTTCAGTAATGTTGCTGTTTACCAAATAAAAGACTAGTGGCCAAAAAGAGATAAAGATTTACAGTAAAGACAGATTCACATTAAGAAAACCTCTAAAGGTTTACAGTATATTTTAAATATACATAGGCTTGGGGGAAATAATGACTTTAAAAAGACAGAGAGCCGCTGGGTGTGGTGGTACATGCCTTTAATCCCAGCACTGGGGAGACAGAGGCAAGCAGATCTCTGTTTTTGCAAAATAAGCCTGGTATGCAGAGTGAATTCCAAGACAGATAAGAGTTACACAGTGAAACCCTGTCTCAAAAAATTAAAACATAAAAGAAGAAAGAGAGTAATAATAAAGCCATGTAAAAATGAAAAGCTCAAAAAGAATCTGTATACTGTATGGAATTATATTGTCTTTGTATTGTTTGCTGAATAAACAACTGTTAAAGGAAATACTGCTAGATTAATTCAACTTATATATTTTAAAAATTCTTTGACTGCATAATTTAAGTCTAAGGACAAGTTACTGGGGAAAAGGATTTTTATTTTTGTTTCCACAGAAAATAAAAAGCTGTGGATTCCTTCCAGACTAATGTGGTTTGAGCAAGCCAGACACCCTGAAACAGAGGACCAGGTTGTCCTACATTCAATACCGCTGAACAAAGCAGCCTTACAGACTACAGCCAGGATTTCTGTGTATTCTTACGATCACCCATAACAGCGCCCCCTAACAGCAGGAAGTAGTTTGGAAAGAACGACGCCCAAATACCCAAATAGTGTTTATAAATGTTTGTTTTCATTTAACTGGTTTTGGTTATAAATGGTTAATGTCCATAACCGATCTCTTTTTAAAGGCAAAAGGGGATTATGGTATAGATATGAATACTTTGTTTTGGAATGGACTTTCATTTATTGATACAATTTAAGGTCAATTTTGTGATATGTATATTTCTCCTCTTGTTTAGGTATTGTGTTTATATAGCTCATTTAGAAATGTAATATATAATGTAGTACAGATTATAGATAATTACCCATGATAGTCAAAGCTTAGAGTTAAGTTAGTTAGGTTTTCAAGATACACAGAGATGTATTTGAGATAGATAGGAATTCTTCAAACCTTTCAAAGACCTACAGAATATGGCATTTAAAGTGGTTTAGGGTTTTTCTTGACAATGAGGCACAATTGCTCCTGGCAACACCACCTGCGTCAGAAAGGAAGACGGACATTGAAGAAACTCGTTATGAAGTTTACTTCCACTATGGCATGACATACTGGACAAGATACTGCTCTTGTCTGTACTGTTTGACTTTATGCTGTATAAACAGGACATGCAGGACCCACAGAAAAGTGATGCTGATTCCAATTGGACATTGCTACAGAATTCCTGCTTCATGAAAGATTCTCCCAGACAGTCTGAAGGACACAGAGAAAAGTGACTGACAAACTGCCAATACAAGAAGGCAGTTTAAAATTTCCTCTTTTGCTGAGGAGTCTGCCAAACACATTATGGCCTATGGGCTGAAGATGGAAGATTACAGAAGAACTTTCGGTGAAATGACAAGATTTCTCTGTCAATTCTAGAGTTTATATATTATCCTTCTGTGGTCTTTGAAGGAGTTGAAGACAGATAGTTTTCGTTATAGTTTTCCTTCATTAGGATTAAAGATAAGTTACTTAGAATTTAGACACACAAAGATACAATAGATGATGGAATATTTTCTTAAATCTTGATAAATGTTAATGGCCTAGATATTGTTAACTGTGATTCTTATTGGATAACTGTTGTGTTATATATTTTTTAAGGTTAAAACCCTTTTTTTTTTATTTAGATAGAAAAGAGGAGATGATGGGAGATGCCATTCTGTATATATGTTTCTCATACTGGTTAATGAATAAAGCACTGTTGGCCAATAGGAAAGAAAGATAGAAGAGCCTAAGAAACAAGGAAGAAAGAGGAAGTAGGAAGGAGGGGGCAACATGGAGAGTCTGGAGAGATCAGTACGCTGCACGTGGAAATACATAGATTAACACAAATGGCTTAACACTTAAGACAGAGCTAGCCAATAAGAAAGTAGTAAGTGGCCAATAGCATAATATCAAATACAGAGTCTCTATGTGTTAATTGGGGCTGGTGCGGCGGTGGGACAAGACCAGGTGGTAAGAGGAAAATCCCTACTCCTTACACATAGCCATTGATGTTCTGGAATTTACAGTGTAGAAAACTCTGCTGGCAGGGAGTTCATAAAATCCACCTGCCTCTGCCTCTGCCTCTGGAGCACTGGGATTAAAGGAGTGTGCCATCAAACCTACCCTAATATGCAGTATATTTTAGAAAATTACAACCAGAAATGCTGCACACTTGATTCAAATACAGTTTATTTTTCTGTCCTTGGAATTAAATATAAGGTCTTGCAACATGCTAGGCAAATATACCCAAGGTATACCCCAGCCCTTCACTTCTAGTCAGTGCCTCTACCACTGAGCTATGACCCCATTATTCTTCTTACATTACTTCATTCAAAGAGAAAGAGAGATAGATAGAGAGAGAGAGAGAGAGAGAGAGAGAGAGAGAGAGAGAGAGAGAGAGCGAGAGAGAAACAGCCCAGGTATGAAAGTTTACGGATAGTTCTCTCCTTATACCTTGTATCATGTGGGTTCCAGGGATGAAACTCAGGTCATCAGGTGTGACAGCCATCATCTTCACTGGCCAGGCTTGCTGGCCTTCTACAACACAGTATCTTCAGAACTTCCCTGATGAGACCTTGACATTCCACTTTCTGTGCAAATCCTAGAGGTGATCAGTCATGCTGCCCACAGCCTCCTGGCCTCCTGGCTTCTGCACACATTGGTCAGTCCTGCTACAAGTATGAACAGTAGTGATGCCTGTGGTTTTTGCCTATGTGGCCACTGTGCCACTCATTGGCACTTCAGGGCTGCAAATAGCTGTCCTCCCCACCTGTGGCTGGGTTCTCCAGAGAGCTTCCTTTGGCATATTCAGGATGGGCTTGTTTTCTAGACCTATTACTTTGGGCTTAAGGAGACAACACATTTTGACACTGGTATAAACCCACAAAGTTTACAAACAGCAACAACATCACCAGAAGAAATGGTGGGTCCCAGGTACTGTAGCACCAATATTAAAACCCAGAGACAGATATTGGGGTTAAAACTGAAGATCAGACAAGCAAAGCTGTCAGCCCCTACAACATTCTCACCTCTACTAATCCTCAAAATGAAGGGGCAATCTATGAACCTCAGACTGCTCCTAATTGAACTACTCCTGAGACTCCTTGAGCTACAGTCTCCTCCTACCTTAACTTCCTCACTAGTGCTGAGTTTAAAGGTATGGGATCCCAAATTCTAAGGTTGTTTTAGTGTCAGCCCTGTTTCCCTTTTATACTGGATCAATTATGCTGTAGCTCAGGGTGGCCTTGAACTAACAGAGATTCATCTGCCTCTGTCTCCAGAGTGCTAGGATTAAAGGTGTGTACCTCCACTACCTGGCTTCTATGGCTAACTAGTGTGGCTAGCCTCTATGGCTGTGGCTAGCTTTGCACTCTGATCTTCAGGCAAGCCTTGTTTGTTAGATCATAAACAAAACATCACTACAAGGTATCACAGATAAAACAAGAAGGAGCACAATGTGGGCTGTGTTTTGGTTCATTTCTCTCTCATTCACCACTGAAGCAGTGGACCCTCTGGAGGAAATCAGGAGGCAGCATGATGGAACAGGGAAACTAAACCCTCTTCTTGCAGAAACCACCAAAGCATATTTGGATTATAGTGAAGAAGTTTGCCATGTATGTGGGTCACTCTGTTCATCCACTACAATGGCCCTGACTGTAAAGGCCAGCATCAGATCCAGCAAGTTACAGACTCCCAGGCTGCATAGGAGTTACCAGCCAGGTCCTCAAGGGCATGAAGAGAATGAGAATCAGCTGTGCAGAGCAGAGTGCAAGCTCTGCTTCTCATGTGCCCGAAAGTAGGGCTGCTGTGTACCCTGCCCTGTTCGCACTGAGACTCATGTTGTGCTTCCGCCACAGAACTTGGTGTCATCTTTCTCCAAGACCGCTTTTGCCTGTGCCTACCTCTCAGAGCTAAACTTCATAGGGAGTACATATGAGTAGGGAACAGGTATGTATGAATGCACTCAAGCAGATCTGGCTCCTGTCCTGGTAGTAACCTAATCACAGGGCTCCAGGACTTAGGGTCAGTCCAACTAAAAGAACCTTTCATGGAAGTAACTGCACTGAGTTGAGTTGGCTCAGTGGTTAAGAGCACTTCTTCCTTTTATGAAGGGCCTGGGTTCAACTCCCAGCAACCACATGATAACTCCAGCTCCAGGGGATCCAATACACTATACTGACCACCAAAGACAGGAAGATTGCACATGATGCAGAGACATACATGCTGATGAAACATTCGTATATAGAAAATTAAAAGAAATCTTAAAACAAAAAAGCAAAGAGAGACAAAAATGTCACCATGAGGCTCTCAAAAAACAAAGAGTTGGCTGAAACAGAGTTTACCTAGCATGTGTTAGCCCTATATCCAACTTCAGCCACACACACACACACACACACACACACACACACACACACACACACACACACAGGGTGGGTCAGTGAGATGGCTCAGTGGGTAAATGTGGCAGCCACCAGGCCTGACAACCTGAGTTTGATCTGCAGCACCCATTTGTTGGAAGATGGGAACTAATTCCCACAAGTAGTCCTATGACAGCTGTATGGACATGTTGGTCTGAATCCAGCCCCTAATTAAACAAACATGTAGTAAGTCTTAAAAAGTCACCAAAAAACTCATTATTTGCACAATCATTGCTAATTATAATGTTTCAACCTGGTGGTGGTTACACAAGTTTTAATCACAGTACTCAGGAGACACAAGCAGACATATCTCTGAGTTTGAGGCCAGCAAATTCTACAGAGCAACTTCCAGGACAGCAGGGCTACACAGAGCAACCCTGTCTCAAAAATAAAAAAACAACCCAACAAACAAAAATGAAATAAATAAAAAATAAAAAAATGAATGTTTCAAAAGCACAGCCTTAATAATTTCAGAGGGAAAATGCCATGTTTTGAAACTGGATACCACCCCCCAAAATTTAATGCATGAAACCATGTGGGGAAACCAGAGAAGAGCCATGTGGTAAGGGGGGACTTGGTGTTTGGGGTCTTGACGACCCTTAACACCAGCATATCCTTGACACTGATCCAGGATTGCACATCATCAACCCCCAGGTAGGTTCTGGGCTCCCACCTGGGATATGGTAGACCTGGGTTTCATGTCCCCCATTACACAGGTGTGTGCATACACATGGCTATCAAATAGGGTGGGATGTGAGAGCCCTAGCCCAAGCCTTTAACCTCAGCCTGAAGGAGGCTGAAGCAGGTTGATCTCTGTAAGGTTAAGTATAGAGAAAACAATAACAACAAAAACAAAACAAAACAAAAACAAACAAAACCCCTTCACAATGTAATATTGGTCTTTTGAAAACAAATCTGGAAATTCTGTGCATCAAGACACAAGGAATGCTAAATGCAGCTGCTGGAAAAATGGTTATTAACAAAACAAAACACATAACCAAAAAATAAACAAAATGAAAATCTGTGACTCTGTAGTGAGAAAATATCCCACCTAGAAAATATTGAACAGAAAAGTCAGCAATGATATGAGAATTGAATGACCAATTAATGGGGCTCTTTGACCTTCAGCGGGTGTCAGCAGTCGCTCTGCAAATCTGAGGGCCTGAGTTTGAAATCTTGGCACCTACATTAAAAACAAATCATGGAATGTGGCTGTGGGAGCCTCTAACCCTTGCAAAGGGATGAAGGACACAAAATGAACCTGAGATCCTGGTAATTCAGTGAGACCCTGTCATAAAAGGAAGATACATGATAGTTCACTCTAGCATTCAAATTTGCACACATGGTTGTACAACCTGGTCTAGTAACACCTGTACACACATGCGCATGCATGTACACACACACACACACACACACACACACACACACACACAGTACCCTGATGTGGAGATGACAACTGAAAGCATAGGAGAAGGCAGAGCACATCCTCAAGATGACCACTCTAGTGTGCCTGGGGAAATGTGAGATGGTGTGGCTGTTTGAAAAACCACTGGGTAGGTTTTGGTGATGGCAAATATGTGGGTCACTTGGGACAGTCTTGCAAAAAATGTAAATAAACAATACACATTCAGCACCCCTGACTTTCAGATCCAGATATTCACCTGCCCAACAGTCAGGGAAGGGGCTGATCAACTGGAAGTGGTTTTATTCAGGATATGGAGATGAGATCCTCCAAGAATCCTCATCCAGTGATAGGACTCCACCCTGGCCCACCCCTTATGAGATCCATTCACCCTCAGGAGAAATTTTCAGGCATTACCATGACAACACACACACACACACACACACACACACACACACACACACACATCACTCCAGCCAGATCTATGGGACAACTTCTGAGGCCTGGATAAGACTAACCTGCTGGGATCTGTTCACACACCAGTGCTAAAATCCTGGCTTATAACATGACTGTTGTCAGGGCTTCAAGCAGAAGCAGCAATAGGTGAATAACAGCAGGGATAACTAGCTTGGGAAAGCTGTCTTCAGGGTGCTGTGAAAATCCTTTCCCTCAAACCAGGCATCCAGTCACAACATCACCCTCCCGAAGGCACTGGGCATGCAGAGGCAAACAGAACATTCCCATTATCATAAATCAATATTCAAGCAGGGCATGGCCTTGCATGTTCTCAGCAGTGAGCCCTAAATTTCCCACACTACAAGGAACTGGAGTCCCATCCTCCAGGGGGTGAGGTATCACCACAGGGATGAACCTGTAGCTGACAGAACTCTCTAGAACACTGCCTGATCTGAAATCATGACAGCTCAAAACATCATAAGGAAGTTTTGTAAGTGAACACCATCTAATTTGTACATTTCACATCATTTGGGTTGGGATAGCAAAATTCCCCATTCCAGCTCTAGCTGTGACCCACACCAAATTCCCACAGACATTGGTCTAAGAATCCACTTGCATTATGGAGGAGATGCTTCTGAAGGACAGACTTAGCACAACAGAGGCCCAAAAGCAAGAGGGGCCACAAATGAGGTCCACCCCACAGAACACAGAGACTAATGCTGAGACCCCTATGTCCAAAACCTGGAGCCACAATGGTACCTGGCAAAGGCACAAAAGGTGTCCTCCTGAAATGGGCTGTGGCCACACAAGTGCCCTCCACCCATCCACTCACACTGACTCCAGCAGAAAAGTGGTCCTTTATCTTCTTAGTTTTCCTTTCGAATTGCAGCTATTGAACTCACCCATTTTTCTTCCTAAAGACGTCACAATGTTTGTCATAGAACATGAATACTGCATCATGAAGGCACACAGCATGACCAGGATCCCACAGTGGAGAGCCATGGACACAGGCTCTTCATGGTCAATGACAGGAAAAGCACCAGCCCTTCTTCTCTCTACAGTCTGGCTCCTTCAACCTCCACAGGTATTCACAGGGCAGCTACCACATTTGGAAACCTTTATAGGATACTTAGTGTTTACAAGACTTTTATAGACTGCCTATTGTGTGGGTCTTGAGAAGGAGAAAACATCAAGTAAAGGACAGAAATATCCTAGAAAGTGTGATGGCTTATTGAGTTGTGGCTTGCCATCAAGCCTGACAACCTCAGTTCAATACCTGATACCCAAGTATGAGGAGAGAAACAATTCCCAAGAGGTGTCTCTGACCTCCACATATGCCCCATGGCATCTCCCCAACACCCTGCAAGTAGATTAGTGTAATTTATAAAGGGGACAGGAGACATGACTTGGTGGTTGAGTGCTTGATGCTTCTTCAGAGGACTGGAGTTTAGTTCCCAGCATCCACATGGAGGCCCACACCCATTTCAACTGTTGGACATTCAATTCTCTCTCTGGCCTCTAGGAGCAACTACATTCTTGTGCACATCACCCAACCTTCCAGCAAAACAAACAAACCAACAAACAAAAACCCAACCAACCAACCAAACAAACAAAAAACCCAAAAGTAAAAGATTCCACACTGTCTTGGCTCCTCTGTTGTTCTTTTGTTACAATTAGCACCTATGAAACACAAACATGAGACTCAGCACTCACGAAGAGAATGGAAGGGGGAGAGATAGGGCAGAAGAGGGGAGAGAGAGAAGAGAGGGGCGCACTTGCACGAGATGATCTCTGTTTTTTGCTTCATCCCTTGTCTTAGGGTTACTATTGCTGTGATAAAATACCATTAGCAATAAGCAATCTGAGGAGAAATGGGTTTATTTGGCTTACATGTCTATATCATTGCTCATCATCGAAGGAAGTCAGGACAGGAACTCAAACAGTGTAGGAACCTGGAAGCAGAAGCTAAGCCAGATGACATAGAGGAGTGCTGCATATCGGCTTCCTTCTGCTGTGATGACTGTAGCTTGTGTGAAGTTGACTGAAAACCAGCCACCATACCTGTAGTATTGCTTCACTAACTGACTGCTGAGATTTTGTTTCTTCTGATTTATTGTTCTTCAATTCAGCAGAGAATAAACATTCATTCCCATTACCCTCTGACATGGAATAGAATAGGTCAGCAAGATCCAACTGTGGCACAGCCACACCAATGGCTTCCCGATGCCCTTGCTTCATTCATGGTCACATTCTTTTCCCACTGCTTTCCAGTCCCTCCCTCACACTTACTTCCCCTCACCTCCTAGGCCGAGCCTGTCAGCCTCTGATGGAGACTATCCTGGGACGATCAGGACCCCATTCCCTGTCAGAGTCTCTGGATACAATATGCTTAACCTCTGGGTGGTTCTTGAGCTCTGCGATCTCTCCCCTTGTCATGACACAGCTCTGTAGACACTGCCTTGCTGCTCCCCTTCACCTGAACCCTACTTCCCAGCTTTCATTCATAGAAACATAAAAGATCTCTGTATTCATTTCCTGTTCTTCTTTGGTCCTTATCTGCCCTTCTGATGCTCTGCTGGACCCTCGAGCACAGCAGGACTCCACCATGGCCCTGCTCCTGAACCCAGCAGCCCAGGTCATAAGGCCCTCAGCAGCTTTGGTCCCAGGATTCAGGGCTCCTTCCTTCTTGAATGGTTAGTCCAGTCTGAGACTGGCTGGCCTACTGCTGGTTCCTTTAGCACTTATGTCTCAGTACCTCTGAGCATCCCTGGCCCTGCCTGTCATTGCTAACCCTTAGCTTCTACCTTCCTTGCCCTGCCTCTCCAGCCATAGCTACCATATTGGAGCAGCCTTGGCTCACATGGATGTGCCATCTGGCTTCCTCCCAGCACTAACTGGGGATGTGTGCTTACTTGGTTTATGACTGCAGCTGGACATGGAGGTAACCCCTGACTGTGTTACCCAGCTGGCCTCACACTCTTTCAGAGATTCCCCCTCCTCCAATACCTGGATGACAGGTGTGTACTACCAAGCAGGTTAGAAAATAAGTTCAATCAAAGATAGGGATTTGAGGTCCTCACTACTTCCAACAGTGGGGACATCAACATTCTGAATGTCCAGTCATCTTGTACTATGTTGAACAGTGAGGGACTCCATGAGTACATTCTCACCTGTGTAAACAAAACCAGGCAGCATCCAAAGATGTCAGAGGTTACAAACTGGAGTGGCAGGCTGTCTCTCCACAAATGAAACACTTATTTCTGCCATGATTTCATTGGAATTGTTTAACAGTGGTTCTTGCATAGAGGCTGCCATGGAGAGCCACTGTTGCTAGGCTGCTCCTATCTCAGCACAGAAGCAAATGTAGCCAGAAAGATGTGTTTTGTTTTGTTTCTGATATGGCCTAGTTGCACCCTGACAGGCAGCATTTGCATTCTCGAACACTGTTTAATGAATTCAGTTCCTGCTGTTAGTCAATGGTGAACAAAGTCGGAAGAGGGCTCATCAGGCCCTTACTTAGTATTGGTAAGGAAGAGCTCATATCTCCTTTAGTGGGTAGCTTCTTCCATGCTCTGGTGGCAACTATTTGAATTTGGGCATACAGCCCAGGATCATATTGCATTTGACACATCTTCTACCTCAAAATTTCCTTCTCCCATCAGCATATCAGCATTCCAGCCATTGCCGCCTTGAGCATTTCATTTCGTAGTTTCTTTACAAGCCTCTGAAAATTCTGATTTCCATAAGAGGTTATCTCCTGCTGCCAGAGTTGCTCTGGTTAAGGTATACCAGTCTGAAGGAGGAAGCCAAGTATATTAGCCACAGATTCTATGATGGCAGCAGTATAAGGAGCTCTGTGGCCCCTTATTGGAAAACTGTACTTTTATCCTATTTGATGACATTAAAGTGGAAACTCCTATAAAAGTGGAAAGTTGTATGATGTCACCATGCACCGCCTTGTGCCTCTGTTGTTTCAGAGACAGGAAAGGTAGTTACATTGTCTAACTCTGTCTGTTCCTGATAGGTAAGAGAAATCCTGGGGGCAGCCCCTTTAAGGGTGCCTTGGTGGTGTGGTGTTCCTTTGAGAAGTCTCAGAGGATTTGTCAGTCTTTAAACTTTCTAATTGGGCAATTAATTCTTGGTGTTCTTTTTTCTAAGCAAATTTGTTCCTTAAGGTATTGAGTTTTATCCTGTAATTCTTTCTGGGGGTTTAAGGCTGGGAAAGCTAGAGGAGGAACCTTGGGAGGAAGTGTATAAGGCAGAGGCCATTGTTTTAATGAAGGCCAGTCTGACACATGATATACTGCTGCTTTGTCCTCCAAGTCCTCCCAATCCTCATCACTAAGGTCATCATCTGTGGATGGTCTGTCCCTAGTGACATTTTTAGTGACGTATATATAATATATATATATATATATGTATATTATATATATATATTATATATATATATATACATACATACATACATACATATATATAGTTTAGCTCCTAAATCTCTAGTCTTGGGATTAGCTCCCAAATCCTTTTTAGAGTGGGTCTTTTTTACACTTTTGTCTTGGGTCTGTGGGTTAGCCTTTTTAATATCTTCAGTATCACTCTCAAATGACATGAGGTGCTTTTCCTCATTGGCATGTTCCTCTGAGTCTTTTTTCTGAGGTTCAAAATTTTTCCAAGGTCAAAGCCACACGGTTTAAGACATTTTTCTACTTCTTCTATAATATTGGCAGCAAGAGGGTCATGTTGTTTGTGAGAAATTATTTCTTCAATTAAGTTCCAATATGAAAATGCTGTTATGGGGATTTTTTCAGATCCAGAAGTCCTATAATAATCATTAAACGTGTCTCCTACTCTTTTCCATCATTTCTCGTCTATTGTTGCCTCAGTGGGAAACCATGGACAAACATCTTTCACAAAAATAAAAACATTTGAGGAAATCTTACATTTGAAGCCTAACCTCTCTATCCTGAATGCCAACTCATGTTGCTTCTTTCTTATCTCATTTGCATGGCTCACTTACCAAGGTCTGGAGACTGCAGGCTCCCATCTGCAGCTTCCTCTTTCTCTTTATCTTCTTTTGATTTGGCTGGCTCTTCCCTGGGGTGGCTTCCTTCACTGAAGCCCTCCTACTGGCCAGCAGGGTCAGTTGACAGTGACCCTGATGGAGGGAGTGAGAATGAGGAGACAAGAGATGTGAGAGTAGAGACATGACAGTGATCTGATAAAATGTATGCATGCATGTATGTATTTATGTGTGTAGGTATGCATTTATGCATGTGTATGTGAGTATGTGTGTATGTATGTATGTATGCATGCATGTATGAATGTATGTGTGTGTATGTATGCATGCATGTATGTGTGTATGTGTGTATGTATGTATGTGTGTAAGCATGTTCACATGTATGTATGTGTATGTATGTATGCATGTATGCATGCATGCATGTATGTGTGTATGTATATATGTGTGTATGTATGTATGTATGTATGCATGTATGTATGTACCACAGGGTTTAAGTAGTGGAGAGATGAGGTAATGGGCTGAAAGGAAGGTGTGAGGGAGGTGGAACGCCCTTCCAAGCTGAATGCAGGTGTTCTGCTATAACATAAGTTGTTATACAATAAGCCTGCAGCCGAGGCTCTTCCAGGGTGAGGCTGCATCATATATGCTTAACAGGAAAGCAGTTATAGGGGGAAATTACCAGTATGTTAGTATCTAAGAGAGTATTAGAAAAGATGGCTAACTTTTTTCTTGCGTTACCCACATTGTGATCCAATATAATTAAATCTTGGATGATTCCTGGGCTCTGTGATCTCTCCACTTGCCCTGACTCAGCTCTGCAGACACTGTTGTTGCTCCCATTCACCTGCATCCCACATCTCAGCTCTGATTCACAGAAGCACACAAAATCTCTGCACTCATTTCCTGTTCTCCTTTGGTCTTTTTCTGCCCTTGTAATGCTCTCCTGCACCCTCTGATCACAGCAGGAACCCAACATGGCCCTGCTCCTGAACCCAACAGCCACCAGCAGCCCAGTTCTTGGGGTCCTCAGTATCTCTGGGCCAAGGACTCAGGGCTCTTTCCTCCTTGAATGGTTGCTCCAGGCTGAGATAGACTGGACTGATGTTCAGTCCTTCAGCACTTAGGCTGCATTACCTCTGAGAACCTCTGGTGCTGCTCTTCATTAAAAACAAGCACCTTGCTATCTCTGCTGGTCCACTCGGGGTTCCTGCAGGCAAGATCCTTGACCCCCAAATCCTGGCCTCTGCCAAAGAATTGAGGTCTCAGCTGGAGAGCGCCAGTTTCCTGTGAGATCCCACTTTCCTACAAAACCTTCTCAAGTTCCAGCTCAGCCCTCGTCCTCTTCTGCCAGCTATTGGCCAGAGGTGAGTCTGGGCCCAAACAGGCTGCTTGTCCCCTACAACCTCTTCCCCCCCCCCCAGCCCGAACTCCCTGGGTTGGCCCCTGATCCTGCTGCTCTTGTCTCCTGTCCACATCGAGAGCACCCTTGGAGCTCTGATACACCCCCACCCATCCCCACTCCCAGCCTACCCCTCCACCCTGTGCCCTACCCCACCCACGGTCCTGCCGCTCTGGTTGAGCACTGGGACAGTGGGTGGAGACAACAGTCCACCCTACTTCGGAGACTTCTTGGAGCAACTCTGAAAAAAGGAGACCCAACTATCCTCACAGGACCACTCACCAAAGGCTTGGTCTCTGACCCCACCTCCAGTCCTCTGCTGGAATCCTGGGCCCCTCCCAGTGATCTGCCTATCTCTGCAGGCCCACTAGGAGTTCCTGCAGGAAGATCCTTGACCCCCAAATCCTGGCCTTTCCCAAAGAACCAGGTCTTAGCTGGAGAGCGCCAGTTTCCACTGAGATCCCACTATCCTGCAAGGACTTCTCAAGTCCCAGCTCAGCCCCTGCCCTCTTCAGCCAGCTATTGGCCAGAGCTATGGGCCAGAGCTATTGGCCAGAGGACCACTGTGAGTACCTGCTTACATCTTCTCGATCCAAATCCTTGACCCCATCCCTGGATCTCTGTCTGCAGAGAAACTTCCTAGAGAGCTTGGACCACACAGAGCTACAGATATTGAATCTCAGACCCACATATGCCCATCCAGGAAGTACCATTGGGAGGGGGGGGGATACACCACCAACACCTACTGGAAGAAGCTATGGGAAGAAAGCAATACAAGAGAACACCTAACAACAGAAAGGCAAACATGACACCACCAGAATCCAGGGAATCTTCACCAACTAGAATTGAACATAACAACAAAGCAGAGGAAGGAGAAAGGTAAGACTTAAAAATTACCATCATAAAAATGATAGAGGCCCTCAAAGAAGATGTGAGAAAATCCCTTAAAGAAATGGAGGAAAAAACAAACAAAAAAGTGGAAGAAATGAAAAAATTCCTTACGGAAAGTACAGAAATCCAAGAAAAAAGAATTAAGCAGGTGAAGGAAAGAGTTCAATACTTGAAAACTGAAATAGAGAAAATAAAGGCAACACAAATGGAAGGAATGCTGGAAATTGAAAAGCAAAGGCAAAAAATCGGCAAGTACGGACACAAGCATAACCATAGAATTCAAGAGATGGAAGAGAGAATCTCAGGCAAAGAAGATAAACTAGAAGAAATAGATTCATCGACCAAAGATAATCATGAATCCAACAAATCCTTAACATAAAACATCCAGGAAATGTGGGACAACATGAAAAGGCCAAACCTAAGAATAATAGGCATAGAGGAAGGTGAGGAAGGCCAGCTCAAAGGTGTCGAAAACATATTAAATAAAATCATCGAGGAAAACTTCCCAAATCTGAAGAAAGACATGCCCATGAAAGTACAAGAAGCATACCGAACCCCAAATAGGCTGGACCAAAGAAAAAAGACCGCTGGACATATAATAATCAAAACACCTAGCATACAGCGTAAAGAAAGAATTTTAAGAGCAGCAAAGGAAAAAGGACAGGTAACTTGTAAAGGCAGACCTAACAAAATTACACCATGGAAACCCTGAAGGCCAGAAGGTCCTGGATAGATGTTCTAAAAGTATTAAGAGAACACGGATGCCAGCCTAGGCTACTATATCCAGCAAAACTCTCAATCAATATAGATGGAGAGAACAAGATATTTAATGTCAAAACCAGATTTTCCCAAAATGTATCTAAAAATCCAGCCCTACAGAAAGTATTAGAAGGAAAACTCCAACCCAAGGAAGGTAACTGCGCCCACAAAAATGTAGGAAACAGATAATCCAACTACACCAGAATACAAATGTGAAGTAGAACTAAAATATTCACAATACCACTGACAACAATAAATCTAAATCAAAAAAGCATCAACAATCAATGGTCCTTACCGTCAATATTAATGGTCTTAACTCACCTATAAAAAGACACAGGCTAACAGAATGGATACGAAGACAGAATCCATCCTTCTGCTGCATACAAGAAACACATGTAAGCTTCAAAGATAGACATTACCTCAGGGTAAAGGGTTGGGAAAAGATTTTCCAATCAAATGGAAATAAAAAGCAAGCAGGTGTAGCTATCCTAATATCTAACAAGTTAGACTTCAAACCGAAATTAGTCAAAAGAGATGAAGATGGTCATTTCATATTCATCTCAGGAGAAATCCATCAACACAAAGTCTCAGTTCTGAACATCTATGACCCTGATAAAAAGGCACCCACATTTGTAAATGAAAAACTACTAAAACTCAAAGCTCATATAAACCCTCACATACTTATAGTGGGAGACTACAATACACCACTCTCAACACTGGACAGGACCACAAATCAGAAACTCAACAAAGAAACAAAAGAATTAACAGAAGTTATGTCTCAACTGGGGTTAACAGACATCTATAGAACATTCCATCCAAAGACAAAAGAATATACCTTCTTCTCTGCTCCACATGGAACCTTCTCTAAAATCAACCACATACTAGGTGACATAACAAACCTCAACAGATACAAGAGAATAGGAATAGTCCCCTGTATCTTATCGGACCACCATGCTTTAAAATTGGAATTCAACAACAACACAAATAGCAGAAAACCTGCAAACTCATGGAAACTGAACAATGTGCAATTGCACCACTCCTGGATCAAAGAAGAAATAAAGAAAGAAATTAAAAACTTTCTAATATTCATCGAGAATGAGGATACAACATACCCGAACTTATGGGACGCCTTGAAAGCAGTGCTATGAGGGAAGTTCATTGCACTAAGTGCCCATATGAAGAAAACAGAGGATATAACAACCCAACTGAAAACCTTAGAACAGAGAGAAGCGAATTCACCCCGCAGGAGTGGATGCCAGGAAATAATCAACTTGAGGGATGAAATTAACAAAATATAAACCAGGAAAACAATACAAAAAATCAATGCAACAAAGAGTTGGTTTTTTGAGAAAATCAACAAGATAGACAAACCTTTATCCAAATTAACAAAAAGAAGAGAGAGAACATGCAAATTAACAAAATCAGAAATGAAATGGGAAACATAACAACAGACACAGGGGAAATCCAGACAATTTTCAGGTCATACTTTGAAAATCTGTATTCCACAAAAATTGAAAATTCAAAGGAAATGGACAAGTTTCTGGATAACTATCACTTACCAAAATTAAGTCAAGAACTGATAAACAACTTAAATAGACCTATAACATGCAATGAAATAGAAGCAGTCATCGAAAGCCTTCCAACCAAAAACAGTCCAGGGCCAGATGGAATCAGCGCAGAATTCTACCAGACATTCAAGGAAGAACTAATACCACTATTCCTCAAACTGTTCCACAAGATAGAAACAGAAGGTTGATTGCCAAACTCTTTTTATGAGGCCACAATAACTTTGGTACCCAAACCTCACAAAGATACAACTAAGAAAGAAAACTACAGACCAATATCCCTGATGAACATCGATGCAAAAATACTCAATAAAATACTAGCAAACCGAATTCAAGAATACATCAGAGAAATCATCCACCATGACCAAGTAGGCTTTATACATGGAATGCAGGGATGGTTTAACATATGAAAATCTATCAACGTGATCCACCATATAAACAAACAGAAAAAGAAAAATCATATGATTATCTCCCTAGATGCAGAAAAAAGGCTTCGACAAAATTCAACACCCTTTCATGATAAAGGTATTGGAGAGGTCAGGGATAACAGGAACATACCTAAACATAATAAGAGCAATATACAGCAAACCAACTGCCAACATCAAACTGAATGGAGAGAAACTTAAGCCAATTCCTCTAAAATCAGGAACAAGACAAGGCTGTCCTCTCTCCAAATCTCTTCAATATCGTACTAGAAGTTCTAGCTAATGCTATAAGACAACAAAAGGAGATCAAGGGAATCAAATTGGAAAAAAGTCAAACCGTCTCAATTTGCAGATGATATGATAGTTTACATAAGCAACACAATAAACTCTACCAGGGAACTCCTACAGCGGATAAACACCTTCAGCAAAATAGCAGAACGCAAGATAACCTCAAAAACATCAGTATCCCTACTTTTTCAGATGACAAAGAGACAGAGAAAGAAATCAGAGAAACATCACCCTTTACAATAGCCACAAGCAACATAAAGTATCTTGGTGTAATGCTTACCAAACAACTAAAAGACCTATATAAAAGAACTTTATGACTCTAAAGAAAGAAATTAAAGAAGATACCAGAAAATGGAACAATCTCCCATGCTCTTGGATAGGTAAGATAAACATAGTAAAAATGGCCATCTTACCAAAAGCAATCTACAGATTCAATGTAATCCTCATTATAATCGCACCACAATTCTTCAACAACCTTGAAAGGATAATAATGAACTTTATATGGAACAACAAAGATCCAGAATATCCAAAACAACCCTACACAATAAAAGGACTTCAGGAGGCATCACCATTCCTGAGTTTAAGCTCTACTACAGAGCTATAGTTCTGAAAACAGCCTGGTATTGGCATAAAAATAGACAGGTAGACCAATGGAATCAAATTGAAAATCCTGATATTAATCCACACACCTATGAACACCTGCTTTTCGTCAAAACAGCTAAAATTATACAATGCGGAGAGGACAGCATCTTCAACAAATGGTGCTGGCACAATTGGATGATGGTGTGTAGAAGACTGCAGATAGACCCATGTCTGTTGCCATGCACAAAACTCAAGTCCAAATGGATCAAAGACCTCAACATCAATCCAGCCACATTGACCCTCTTAGAAGAGAAAGTAGGAGGTACCCTTGAACAAATTGGTATAGGAGACCACTTCTTGAACATAACTCCAGGGGTACAGACACTGAGAGAAACAATTAATAAATGGGACCTCTTCAAACTTAGAAGCTTCTGTAAGGCAAAGGACACAGTGGACAAGACCAAACGGCAGCCCACAGACTGGAAAAAGATTTTCACCAATCCTATATCTGACAAAGGGCTGATCTCCAAAATATATAAAGAACTCAAGAAACTAGTCAACAAAACACCAAATAACCCAATTAAAAAATGTGGTACAGAACTGAAGAAAGAATTCTCAATGGAGGAAATCAAAAAGGCTGAAATACACTTAAGAAAATGCTCCACATCCTTACGTATCAGGGAATTGCAAATCAAAACAACTTGGAAATACCATCTTACCCCTGCCAGAATGGCTAAAATTATACAAACCAGTGATGACTTATGTTGGAGAGGATGTGGAGAAAGTGGAACACTCCTCCACTGGTGGTGGGAGTGCAAACTCACACAGTCATTTTGGAGATCAGTATGGCAGTTCCTCAGGAAAATGGACCCGGCAATCCCCCTCTTAGGCATAAACAGACAGGATTCATATCCCATTCAACAAAGACATCTGTTCAACTATGTTCATAGCAGCACTATTTGTAATAGGAAGAACCTGGAAGCAAACTAGATGCCCCTCAATGGAAGAATGGTTAATGAAGATGTGGTACATCTACACAATGGAATACTACTCTGCAGAAAAAATAATGGTATCTTGAAATTCGCAGGCCAGTGGATGGCACTTGAAGAAACCATCCTGAGTGAGGTAACCCAGTCACAAAAAGAGGAACACAGTATGTACTCACTCATACATGGATTTTAGACTTAGATCAAAGGATCACCAGCCTATAATTCACATCACCAGAGGAACTAGGATACAAGGTGTATTCTAAGAGATTCGTATAAAGTCCCCTGTGAAGGGACAAGTCCCCCAGAGCTCAGTTGATGTGGGGAAGGGGCAGCGAATGAAGACAGAATTAGGAGAAAATGAGGGGGAGGAAAGGAAAACATGTGCGACCAGGAATATTGATCCTGGTTAGGAATAGAAGACAGGAAAGAGAGAGAGAGAGAGAGAGAGAGAGAGAGAGAGAGAGAGAGAGAGAGAGACAGAGACAGAGACAGAGACAGAGAGACAGAGAGAACATAAAAGAGGGAGCCAATTTTGGTTTGAAGATAAAATTAAACACGAAGAAAGATCTAGAGAACTACAAGACTGTTCTCAGCTAACAATCTGAGCTTCCTTGGAAAGGCTGTCATAAATGCCCTTCCGGAGAGTGAGATAAACAACTAACTTCTACATGGAGCACTCAACTAATGCCTGTTGAAAACAGGATCAAACACCCATACATAAACACTGAGTCGAACTAGAACCCAGATGCAGATAGCGAGGTCAAGACCATGCAGCAGAAACACATGCAGACAGCTTACCTCAACAAGGAGGAGCTAATGGCCACTAGACTGATAGCTGGAAAGCCACCATGGGATTGACTCAGGTCCCCCTGAATATGGGTCTCAGCCAGGACTGAGCAGTTTAAGAGGCCTCAGACAGTGGAGCCAGCATGTATCCCTGGTGCACAAAAGGACTTTGCGTAGTACATATCCCCCATGGAGGGATAACTGTCTTAATCTAGACACAGGACAGAAGCCCTAGTCCTACTTCACATGACCTGTCAGATCTACATGACCCCAACTGGATGGCATTCCCCTACATATGGAATTGTGGTGGGGGGGATGGGAGGGGAGAGTGGTTAGAGTACATGTGAGAGGGCAGAGAGGGTAAAAAGGGAGGGAAGGAGGGAGGGAGACATGATAGGAGGGAGGGAGGCATGGAGGGAGACAGAACTGGGATGGACATATAAAATAATAAATTAAATTAAAAAAAATACTTTGACTCCAAAATTTAAGTTGAAGGACAATTTACTGGGAAAAAGGATTTCTATTTTTGTTTCCACAGAAAAGGAAAAGATGTGGATTCCTTCCAAACTAATGGGGTTTGATCACGCCACACTGCCTGAATTCCCCATGACAGCGCCTTGTACCAGCAGGAAGTAGTTTGGAAAGAACGACTCCCAAATTCCCAAATATTGTGTATAAATGTTTTTTACCATTTAATATGACTTTGTTATATAAAATAAAATAAAAAAAGAAATGATTTGATAATAGAGCTAAGAGTGAAGCATTTATAGATGTTAATGTTTGGTATTTATATAGATTTTGGTTTATTGATACAAATTTAAGGTCATTTTTAGATGTACATTTCTATTCTTATTTAGGAATTGTATTTATACAGCTCATTTAAAAGTGTAACGTACAGTTAAAAGCAGATTATAGAAGGTAATCTATAATAGTCAAGTTTTCTAGAAATACAGAGATATGATTCAAATCAAAAACCTGCAAATGTGTCATTTAAAATGTTTTATTTATTTATTTATTTTTTTTAGTGTTTTTCATGACAATAAGACACAACTGCTCCTGGCAAGACTAATTATGTCAGACAGAAAGATAGGAATTGAAGTAACTCAATATGGGATTTGCTGTTAATGGGGCAAGACTAGCCATTTGGGCAAGAACCTGCTCTTGCCTGGGATGTTCGACTGTATGCTGTATAAACTGGACATGCAGGTTCCACAGGAAAGTGATGGGAAACACAGACCTGTAGATGTGACTCATATTGTAAGTTTTATTGAGGGGGAGGAAAGAGAAGTGAAGTAAAGAGACACAGAGACAGAGAGAGGATAGAAGAGAAGAAGATAGGGAAAGACCTATCTGCCCCTTCAGAGGAACAGTGGGAAAGAGAGAAAGGGAGTGGGTGGAGTCTTTCTTTTAAAGGGACAGGGTACATACACCTGCCATGTTCAGATGGGTCAGAGGCAGGGACAGGTTTGCTTGGATTGCAACAGTGTAGGCATGCACCCACCAAATACATGCTCAATGCCTTGAACATATTTCAAGGCTATACAAATATTACTCCTGAAGAGGGAAGAAGAGAAACCAGCCAACTTCAAATGCTTTCACTATGCACAAGGGAAGCATTAATCACCTATTCTTATTGCCCTGGTCTGAGTGAACAATTCCAGTTATAAGAACACTAAGTCCTTGCCTCTGTTGTGTTGGAATATTACTCAACACCATGTGCTTTGTGTTTTCTCTAGTCTGTGGTTAGCATAGCTGAAAATATAGTATCATGTTACAAGCCCTATCACAGATCTGCAGGACTTCCTTCAAGAAAGATCATTTTCTTAGAAATATTCATGTGCAACTTGACACTCAAACTTCTGAAACCCAGAGAATCAATAATCAGTATCCACATGCAAAGTTCCGCAATGACACTCTGGAAAGAGGGCAAAGAATGCTTCAAGAGCATAGAACTGCCATACCAGATCATAGCCAAGATGTTGGAAGATGCTTAGACTAGAAAATCAACTATACATGACCAACATTTTGATATTAGGAGAAGGCTTCTGCCTTTGTTACCCTCAGTTGTTAACTTGTATTTTGTGACAAGACTGTTTCTGAAATGCAACACACAAGTCACCTCACTCTATATAGGGAACCCACAACAGACCAAAGAATAATGGTTAATGCCAAAGACCTATTTGATGAACCAATGAGTTTTATTGGCGTTACTTTTAGGAATGTGCTCTAGGAGTAACTTATAGGAGTGGATATGATTCAAAGACAGATGAATCACCAAAGCCCACCCTGCCATAGATGACACTTCACTGAAGCTAGGGACCTGGAACACACAGCACAGCCTGCAGGTAGTTCAACTGGTTGCAGAGTATCCTTTCTGACTGACACTGGGACCTGCCCTGTAGGAGCTTTCTTTTGAAATGGTGGGACAGGTGTTTGTCAACTAAGACAGCAGGTAGTTTTGATTGTCATCCTTGTTACTCATGGAATTATTAGTAATACTGACTAGTCTGTTCTGGTAGTAGAAAAAGTAGTGGTTTTAGATTGGCTTGTGAAAAAGAAGGTGTGTGTGTGTGTGTGTGTGTGTGTGTGTGTGTGTGTGTGTGTGTGTGTGTTTGCGTGTTTGTGTGTGTGTCCACACAAGTATCTGTGGTAAGTATAAGTAGGCTTGGCAAGAAATTAGAGAGCACAGCCACTCTCTGTGAAAACAAATAGCAGTTTTAAGAAAAACAAACAAAAGCCTCCCAGGCCCCTCAAAGTAAAGAACAGTATCTAGCTATACCAGGTTGTTAAGTTACATAGGCCTTAATAGATAGGGTTAGGTGATGGATAGGGGTTAGGGTTAGTTTACAGAGTTAGAGGGATATGCTTAGGGTTAGGCAAGTGTTAGGGGTTAGTGTTAGAGTGTTATGGTTAGGATAAGGACTCAGGGTTAGGTTTAAAGGGTTGGAGTTAGGGTTTGTGGCTAGCATTAGAGTTAGGGCCTAGTATTTGGGTTAGGGGCCCCTTTATCATTGAAGGATTAGGATTATGGCTCAGGTTTAGGGTTAATGGCTATGCTTAGGTTAGGTGTTGGGGTTACAGTTTGAGGGATAGGGTTATGGATAGAGTGTTAAGTAAAAGATTGGGGTTAGTGTTAGTAATAGGCCTTTGACACTAATAACTGCATAAGGAATCCTAACCCAGTAACACTGTATCACCGGACAGAAAATGAATGGACCTTCAGAAGGGCAAAATGTGCCTCCTGTTCAGGACCCTAACAGCAGAGCCTGGCTCCTTAGACCAGAAGGAATGGTTGGGATTCTCACTGCTGGGGCAGTAGAAAGGACACACTGGTTATAGTGAGGCCACAGATGACTTCAGGTTAAGTTCAAACTCCCCTCCAAGTTGCCAAATTAAGATAGTTGAGGATGTCTGTGTTTGGGGTGGGTGTGGGAGTGTGGAGTTACAGAGCATCATCAGCCTAGCACATTCAAAGCCCTGAGTTGTCTGCAGGCCTGGAAAGTAAGCACCCCTCTGCCTAAACTGTTACCCTCCCCACGGGCTGGTGAACTGAAGTCTTTGCTCCTACCACTTCTCTCTCTCTCTCTGTCTCTCTCTCTCTCTCTCTCTCTCTCTCTCTCTCTCCCTCTCCCTCTCCCTCTCTCCTCCTTTTGTTCCCCCCCCCTTTAGACTGAAGTTATTCCAACTAATTCCTTTGGAAAACCCCATAGCTGGAACAGTAGGCTCTCGCAGGGTACTAGGAGAGATTTCTTCTGCATTATCCTCCCCCCACCCCCAGGGGTGTGTGGGGGGGGTGCTACACTCTCTGCCTGCCACACAGTGTACACTTTGGAGTTGCTGACTGAAGGGTGAAACTCTGAAATGGAATTTTAGGAATTTATTTATCTGCCTGGTGTAAATTCTGGGTAGTTCCTTTGCCTCTTGAGTCTGACTACATTGAGAGCTATGGGAGTGGCTGAGGAGTTGATGGTATGAATAGGATTCCCAGCATAGGACTTGGCTGGCAAGCCTCCCAAAAGTTTTTCCATCTAATTTTTTTCCCCTGTAATTATCCTCTTACCGTAGATTTCATAGCTACCTGCCATGAATTCAAATGTCCAGTTACAACATTACTAGGGACTTTTCACATTCAAGTTCTGAAGCCTACAATTGTCAAAGTCACAGCTAACTCCTCATGGAACAGTTTACAAATATGTTGGAAATTGACCATAAGGGATAATATTTATTGCCTGGTGCACTCTGCCTGAAATATGGTAAAAGTATACCTGTAAGTCCAGTGTTAGGAAGGCAAATAAGCAGAAATAAAGCTGAATCCAAACATTAGGCTCCTGCCACAGAGTGCAGAGTGGAACTCACAGAGGCCACTCCTTGCTGGCACAGCAACAGATGGAGTCCTTTAACAGGAAGCACTGATGACTATCCCTCTTGTTTAAAATAATACATTAGAATGAGCTTGGGGTGGAATTGATTTTTATCTCATCATTCACTGTTCTGAAACACATAAAGGTGTCTTGAGCCTACTCACCATTCTCCACTTCTGTTTTTAATCTATTTAGCTTGTGGTTGAAATCCACTCTGCACAGGACTTTCTCTTCCACCAGGGCAAATGCCTCTCCAGTTGACATTGCCTCTTGCAAGAAAAGAAGACAAAGCAGGCTCAGTGATACACACTGCCTTTGGCCCTGTGGACCCAATCAGTAGAGTGGGTGTGCCTCCCCCCTCCCATAGTGGGAGCAGCATGTCCCATAGTGTCTGGGACAAGCAGGGAGTCTTATCAGGGGACCTCAAATTGACTCATCATCATTCTCTTTGGGATGATGTAAGCTTTTAAGTATTGTGAACGTGAAACAGGAATTATTTTTTCCCCCTCAATATGGGAAGCAGTGGAGATAGGGTCACAATTGACACCTGTTTTAGAAACAAAACTGTCTTAATTGGTAGTGGTAAGGGAGATAAGTTTTCTTTGAAAATAAATGAAATCGGAATTCCAATAGCTCTTTTCTTATGTCACATATTAAGATATTTATAGGTTATCTAGAAATTCCAGATATACACATGAACAGTCACACATACACACTCCAGGTTGAAAACCTCAAAGGGCAAAACCACAGTATCAACATGAAAACACTAACTGACTCAGATGTGGTTGGGGTGGAGTATGTACTTAGCACACTGGGTTCAGTCTCCAGAACCAGAAACAAACTAATAAACAAGTTGAGATGACTACGGGAATAAGGAATGTTAACACATTCAAAATAAAAATTATCAGAGAATCTACAGAGTCTATACTCTTCACCCTGAGGGGCAAGAAGGAAAAATACAGAAGCATTCCAGCCATGGTGAATGGTCAGATTGCCAGATACGGGAGAGTGGAATAGTGTCTAAAATTTCCAGAAACATCTGTAGGCATTCTCAGCAAGATATTAGAGGCAAAGGAAATTTTCCCCCTCCTGGTCTTAGTGATTGGGTGTATTCAGATAAGGACACATGGGACCAAGATCCTACCTGCAATGGTACGGGTAAATGCAGCCCGACATAATTTGAACTCCAAATCCCTCCTTACCCCTTGTGCACAATATTTTAAAAGAAAAGGTTACACAGAAATAAGGCAGTGAATCAGTCAACTCTGAATCCACCATGTGAAGCACTTTGACTCAGACTCTTAATGTGTGTGTCTAACTTTACTTGTGTTTGGATTTGCAAACCCCAGCAATGGCATACAGCATTGTGCTCAGCAAGGTCTGGGAGGTACACAAGGGCTTCTAAAACCTTGTATAAACTTTTGTTTTGGGAAGGTTGCAGATATCTGTAAATAAATTCAAGACTGTGACGATAATTACAACACAAATAAGAGGTAGTTAAATTCAGTTTATAGTGTTTTTTAGTCATAAAGGGAGAGGAAGAGAAGGAGAATCAGTTAATATACCTACCTGGACTACTCTAAGAAGACAACAACATGCACATATTGGAGAGGAGGGACCAGTTTGTAGAGTACAGGAATTTAAAGATTAGGTCTAGGCTTGGTAAACAAAAACCGTGGCAACTGGCACTTGTTTCAGGATCGATCAGTGGCTCCTTGCCAAGCCCTCAGCACACACCTGGGGAACCCTTGTCTGCACACAGTTTCACAAGGCCCAAATCCTAATGATTCCTTATTGCACTTTCTCCTCCTCGATGTGGGCTCTGGAGTGGACTCCTTTGCTGAGAGGGTCTACAGAGCCTTGGTTGACCTGGGGTGGGGCACTTGTCCCCAGAGCCTCAGGCCTCAGGCTCAACTTGTCACCAGAGCCTCAGCCTCAGCTCTGGGGCTTTAGTGCCTTCCCCATCCCACCTTTAGGAGGTATTTGTCCTTGATATGCTGGCCACAGCAGCTGCAAACACACTTGCAGAAGGAGCCCGAGGCCATGGACTGTGGCTAGGATGAAGGGGAAAGCTAGGCCAAAGAGGAGCAGGAGACCTTGTCCCTGGCTCCCTCAGGATTCACCTGCTGGAATAGCAGAACAAGTCCTGGTTGCAGACTCCTCTTCCCTTCCATGCCCCTCCAACCTGTGGCAGTTAGGAGGTGGGGGGGTCTGTCCTTCCTTCTCAGTTTTCCCTGCCCTGTACTTGGGTTTCCCAGACATGCAATGTAAGGGAAAATGAATAACTAAAAGATACAAAACTCATGGTCAGAAGGAAAAATTAGAAAGAACAAGAGTTTCTGCCAAAAAGATATAGATAACTCCCAATCTGGAGAGTTCAGAGCTCATGAGCTGTTCTTGGAAAACAAAAGAACAAAGGAGAAGCTCACCACCAACTGTGCAGACTGCTCCCTGCCCCCCATTATCTTAAGGAAAAGGCCACTAAGCCTGCCATTCCTAGAGAAAGAAAACTCCCAAAACTTGCAGGTGTTCTAAACAATCCCGCCTTGTAAAAAGTTTGTTCTCCATGAAATCTCTGTAACTTTGGAAAACTTATCGGTTGAGACTGGCAGTCTCAAATCACCCCTTCCCTTTAAAATGATTTGCAATTGTAAGTATACGCGGGCACCTAACTCTTCCATTAGAGTGAGGTCCCAGCTGGTTCGGTTCAGTTCTTAGCAATAAAAACATTTTGCCTTTACAGTTGGCAGTCACTTCCTTGGAGGTTGAGGAAAATAGGTAGGCAAGACCCAGCCCTGTTCAAGGACCTGGGGTCCTGGTCCTCCCAGCCACCTGCCAGCCACCCTCACTTCTGTGATTTGAACCCAGGTCCTGCTTGCCTGGAAGTCTCAGCCTCCCCACCCCACTCTTGAAGGTCCCCACAAGAGGGCCACATGTGCAGCTTTAGGCATCTGAGCCCAGGCTCAGCTGGTGGCCCAGCATGCAGCCTCCCAGAGCATCTGCTGCCAGCTTGTGACTCCAAGTCTATGGGGCTGCCTGCCTGTGATTCCAGGACAATGTGGATTTGGCGAGGACCTTGGACCTGGCACTTGCCCAGGCATGCCAGCCCCCATCTCTTCTAGACTTCAATACCAGGGAACACCCAGCTAAAGAGGGCTCAAGGCCTTGGGGAAGGGGGGGAAGTGGAGTGAGAGTGAAGAAAAGACGACTGACCAGGGTGGGGGATGGGGAGAAAAACTTGATTGCTACATTACTCCAATTAAAAGAAGAAGACATACATATATGGTGGGGGTTTTCTTTTTGAATAGGATAGTCCTAAAAGTGAAGAGCAAATTACAGTGGGATTTAAAAAGCCTGGTAATTGTTTCAACAATTTGAATGAAAATGCTTCAGACTAAAGGGAACCAGCAGCTCTTTGGTAAACTTGAAGCAATTAGAATGGTAAGTGATTTACACTAGTTCCTTTATGGTGTGAATTGCCACTTAGTGCTCAGTAAGTCAACATTTTTTAGCTACTAAAGGATTATGTTTAACCAGTGGAAAAATCAGGTTTAATAATGGAAATATCCAGCTGAATTTAATTTGTTCCATTTAAAAAACAAAACAAAACAAAAAACCCCTCACCCAACAGGGGTCAGTGTGTTTTAGAGGACACACAGGGGCATAGCTTCAGTGTCCTAAGGATGGGCTGCACTCCCAATTTTCTACAAATGCAAGCAATCTCTCTGAAAAGTCTAGCTTAGGGCTGGTGGGTCCACAGATTCCACCAGCTCACACCCTCTGCATTTTCGACCCTCTTCTCAGTCTTGTGCAGCTGCTCTCAGGCCAGGTCTGGGAGAATACAAAGTATCCAGGTAGAAATTCTAAGCACCACTCCCCCACCCCCCGACACAAACAGGAAACCACCAGTGTGCCACCTGAATCCTGCTAGGGCCCCCAGTCTGGGAACCAGCTTCAAACTTGAGCCATCCACAGGTCTTTCCTCTGAAGATAGGTGACAGCTTTCCCGTCCCCCCCCCCACTCCCCCTGTCCCCCGTCCCACCTCCCATTAGGCTCGCCTCTTGCTGTGGGGTTTGCCTCTTGTGTGTTTCCAGTGAAATCATTTTGTTTCTAGTTCTTCTTAAGAGTGGGGAGACTATGGAGAACCAAGTCTTCAAATCTGTTGCCAGACCACATAGGCAAGAGCCAATCAATGCTCAGCAGAGCACAGAAATTGGTATCTGGTGACACTCCCTAAATGCCTGCACGCACTATCCCATTGCCGCCCAGAACAGCAAAATAAATGTAATAAAAGCAGGAATCACATATCTCTGAGACCTTAGACTTCAATGTCTCCTCACCTCAGCTTAAGTGAGCCTTCTGGGAGGGGATGCAATGATTACTACCTAAGATTTTATGGAAAAAAAAAAAAAAGTTCAAATGTCCGGTCTGGAGATAAGGCAGTGACAAGCAATTTGTGAACCTCGGCTAGGAACCCATCGAACTTTTTTTTTTTCCTCAAGGAAACTGTCTTCAAAGGACCCCGCTGGATGTTGGCGCCTTGCTCTCCTTCTCTCTGGGAACCGCCAGCTCTGGCATGTTTTCATTTAAGTTTACACAGAAACATCTGGTTCTTCCAATACATGTATGGCCCTGTAGATGTTGCTTATCACATACCAGCTCCAGAGGTTCAGAGGCTGTGGGTATCTGTGGTGCCCCCTCCCCCACCCCAAAGGGACAAGGAAAGCTAACATGTAGTGTAAGACCCTCAGAATGAGGAGTCTTCCAGGTTCGGTCGATACCCCAAGAACTCAATGTCCAGTCCAGTTGCTGCAAAACGCAAGAGGCTTTAATGAACAGGAAACGTTTGTGCAGATGGGCTCCTCCAGCATGCAGGCTAGGGAGAAGCCCCCTCCCCTGGGCCCAGGTGTCTTTAAAGGCAAAACCACAAGCTTAGGAGGGGGTGGGACCCTCTGTCCATTGAGTACATGACCCTTGGAGGCCGGATGGTCTCTCTATTAGGGTCAGCAGACCTTAGGGCCTCAGGTGTGCTAATTAATCTTGTCTGGGCAAACCAGAGTTACAGCTATCTCTTGACCCTATTTATCACCTTTTGACTCACAGGAAAGGAGGGACAGTGTGAATTCTTCTTATCTCTGGTCCTTGTGAGAGGAAGCTAGCAAATTCCAAGGAACAGATATTGGTTTCTAGGTTAGTCCATCATTAACATTACTTTTTAGGTCTTTCAGTAGGACTACAAAGCTACAAGTGAGTCTCAGTCCAAAGAGGTCTCAGTGACCTTAGTCACTCCAGAACCCATGCTTCCTAAGACTGAGGTCTGTCCCTCCAGGAAAAGTGGGAAAGAAGTTGTGTTTTCCAGAAGGTGGAACCTCACAGGGAGGAGGGGGTGTGGGGGGAAAGCCTTTTCCTAGAGAGAGCGCCTCACCTCCTTATGGAAAATCCTGCCTTCTCTACATGCTAAAATCTTTATCTGCTCCAGACAACTTACTCAATTCATTGTTAAAGGAGGGAAAAATATGAATGACTCATCAACTGGATTTCTTTTTCTTTTTCTTTTTTTCTTCTCGTTTACAATCTGTGTTCTGCACTGATTTGTATTAAATTCTTAATCCCCAGTCAACTCCTAAACAATGACTTGTGTTGCATGTCTTTTCCAGGAATCCTGAAGGGGAAGCAGATGTCTTCTGGGCTCCCAAGCCTTAGTCTTCTCTAAATGTGCATCGGTGGTGCTATCTTGTTTTTCAAAAAGCTATCCTTTAAAACAATGAAGGTGCATCTCAGCGAGTAGGTTTGATTTTCAACTAGATTTGGAATCAAGGAGGAATACAAGAAGGATGAAGTAACGTTGCTTTTATTTATTTCTCCACAGATGGGGGTGGCACAGTGCAGCCATGCATTCCCTTGCTATTGTATGCACTTGGGCCTCTCAGTAGTGGGTAGGAGAAATTTCTGTCTGAATGGAAAAGTGCAGGAGCTCTTTTTTTGCTTGCTTTACTGTTATTTCCCTATAAAGGGTCACTTAATTTATAGAAGATAAATTTTTAAGAAGTTACTTTTAAAATACTTTTATTTCCTAGTTTTTCCTTTTGGATAAAATCAGAACATTAGGAGCTTAGGTAATATAAATGCATCTTGGTCTTTATTTTTTTCAAGGATTATAACCAGGCTTTGTTACTTCAGTTAGACAGGATATGTACAGTAAAACACAAGGACACCAAATCTTATTCCCTTGTCCTGTTTTTGCAGAAGATGAAGAGAGAGACTTTGCCCAGACCTGTCCCCAGCCGCTGATGGAGGGGTGGGCAGTGGAGGTGCTGACATGCTTTCTCAGGGTGAAGTGAGCCTGGGGCTGAGTAAGGGCTGCAACTTTGTGTTTTCTTTAATTGCCCCTTTTGCTCCTTAGACACAGAACTTTTGAACATACACCATCCCTGCTTTCCTATTCCCCGGTTATACACATATTCATATTAGCGTTCTCCATCCAGTTCCCATCAGGAAATATACTTTACATTTAGTGCAGAATTAGAGGGACCCAAGATTTAGAGTAACCTATATTCTGGTGGCATACTGTGGATTCAGGTTTTGGACTGACTGCCGGAAAATCTAACCTTTGTTTTGTTTACTTTTTCTTTATCCGCCAGAGAAATAAATCAGGTCTGGGTGAGGGAATCCACATAATAATGTATTTCCAACAAGATACTGCCCTGAGATGATCCTCCTAGATGGAAACATAGTGGTGCAGAACACCGGCCATGTGGCATATAGGACCAATACCCTGGGGAGGAATTAAAACTAGAATCTAGCCTTTACCTTTGCCTGCTAGCGAGAATGCTTGAGTGGGTCTTCTGGAAAGCCCAGCATGCCAGAGCTGTTTGGGGGAAGTGGGCAGAGGCGCCCGCTTATACGATGTTTTTCCACCCACCCTGGCTTAGTCTGGTGGCTTTCAATCATGTTTTCAACACACTAATCTTGATCTAAGATTACTTGATCTAAGATACTGTCTCTGCATAAGTGTAGTAAATGATTCGTTTTTAGAGGGTTCTGGGCTTAGAGAAGTAGGACGACATCAGACTGAGGCTGATGATCTAAAAGGCTGGTTGGTCTGTGTCTGCCCAGCTCCTGGTGCCTGGAGGGACTTCGATCTCATTGACCTCATAATTGCATGTGTCCAGCATGCTCCTGCGAGTGGGAGGTGGAAGGCAGAAGGTATTGATTCTTGACTGTTTGGAGTGTGCTCCATGACAAAAAGCTATGGGTCTCTTAGAGTAGGAAGCCACTATTGAGATGCAGTCTGGTACCAGAATTTACAGCAAGACAAAGCCAATTCATTCATGACATTATAATGCCATGTACAGGTTTGCACCTGGCAGGTGACACTTGTGTTTTGCTATGTGGGTTCTGGGAATTGAACCTATCCAATGGTCTTAATTGGTGAACCATGTCTCTAGCCTGTAATGATATCTTTTAAGTTTAACCTTTCTTTGAGAGAGAGATATTTAGTGGCTTGGATAGGTAAATTAGTAGCTATAGGCATATGCAACTTCATGATATAAGCCTGAAGACCTGAGGTCAATCACCTGAACCCCTCCATATAAGGTATAGAGCAAAAATTGAGTCCATAATGCCTTCTTGCTCATCTTTCATTGCCCACAGCTGCAACAAAAGAACAGCAATATCACTCAGGAGGGACTGAGTACTGTGTGTAGTGAGTTTCAAGTGAAGCCATTTCAGGTGTGGCAGTACAGAGTGCTTGGGGGACTGATTGGGGTCTAAGATAGAGGAATATGTTTTTAACTTAGCAATGCAAATGGAAGCGTTCTTGTAAGAGGAGGATACATATGAGAAACTTGAATGGTAGTTAAGTTACCCTATTGATATGAAATAACTATCAAGCACTTCTTGCTGTATTTCAGTTTTGTAGAGCATAATAATGTTTTAACTTTAAGGAAAAGGGTGGCCTGGATCTTTGTTTAAAAATGGGGGGGGGTGACCCAATGCAGAAATGGGTTAATTGGTAAAGTCCTCCCCTCAAGTGCATGAGAACCTGAATTCAGTCCTCATAATGCTTGCAAAATAAGCCAGATTGCCGGGCCATGCTTTATGCCTTTAACCCCAGCATTTGGGAGGCAGAAGCAGGCAGATCTGAAGGTCAGCCTGGTCTACAGAGCGAGTTTCAAGACAGCCAGGGAAACCTTGTCTCAAGGGAAAAAAATCATATTGGTGGCATATTCTTGTAACCTCAGCATTGGTAGGGCAAAGAAAGGTGAATATTGGAGGCTTAAGCATCAAACCAATGACAGACCTTGTTTGCAAAATACCTAAAAACAAGATAGCAGCCGGAGAAAAGGTTGAGCAGTTGAGCGCATTTGCTGTGCTTGCATAGGAGCTGGTAACAGTTACCAGCATATGTGGTTCACAACTGTTCTGGGAATTCAGCACCCTTTTGTGACTTTACTGGGCACCAGGTCCATATGCAGCACACTTAAATATATTCAGGACAGAAGCTCATACTCTTGTAAATTAGTCCTTAGAACAAAAAACAAGGCAGACATTATCACCCAAAAGTTGGTCTCTGTCCTCTGTCCATCTTTTTTTTTTTTCCATATATATGTCTGTGCTACCATCCAGCCCCACAGAATACAGTGGGTTCATAAGAGGCAAGGATACCTAATGATACAAAGAGGAAGTACCAGACAAACGTCAACCTTTGTGGCTCTTGTAATATTCAAAAGCTACATACCCCTGAGCCACCCAGAATGGTTCTGAAAAGTTGGGACACATGGGGAGCTTTGAAAGATAATGATGACTGGATCTCATGTTCCAATTACTGTTACAGGAAAAGCTTACCACCTGTGTCTATAAATGGATTAAGTCTAGCAATCAGACTTCCTTTGAAGGGTAAGGATAATTGATCCCTGGCAGGGAAGAACATTGAAGCAGATCGTGACATTAGAGCAGTTTCCTTAAATTAACATAAATGATGTAGATTTGATACATAAAGTTTCTCTTTTTTCTTAAACACTCAATGTGAAATTAGAAACACGAGAAGTTGGCAGCACACTGGTACATTTGTCTTCCTTGAATGTATGGAATGTTTTTAACAATGGTAAGTGAAACTACGTTTGTACAACATATAATTAATACTCACTCTATTCCCTTCTTTATCCACGAGGAATAGAGTAGGATCTACTTAATTGGTTGTTATTGGTAAAGAGGTATTCATAGGATTATTAGTGTAAGTATTCAGTTAAGAAGAACTAGATATACTATTTTCTAGATAACCAAATTAAGCTTTCTGGTCTTTGTACAACTCTTACAAAAGTATTCTGGCACATAAAAAGCTGTAATAAAATAGATTGGATTGGTGGGAGCATAAAATGAGGACATTTTGCCAAATTAATGATTTCAGTTTTGTAAGATGAAATGAGTTCTGGAGTTAGTGTTCATGATGATTACACTGCTATATTTATAATTGCTTCTTAACTTAGACATACATTCTAAAAAACCCATCATAACTTTTAGAGAATTGTACAGTTGATCCAATTCAGTTACGGAAATGTGTAGCTGACACTTGGTCATTGTATATATGCACAAAACACAGCCTAGTTTGGGCACCATCATGTCCAACCTGTGGATTAATAAAAACTCTAATCTAACCACTGTGGATGCAATTCAGTAGAGGAAGCTTGGCCAACATGATGTCCTAGTTTTACCCTCAAGTCAAAAATAAGAGATCAGACCAATAAGATGCTATAAGATGCTATCAGTGGATAAAGCATTTATCATTTAAAAGCCTGGTGACCTGAGTTCAATCTCCAGAACCCATATGCGAATGAGCATAAATACCAGGCATTGGTGAAGCATGCTCGTCATTCCAGCACTCAGGAGACAGAGGCATATGGATCTCTGTGAGTTTGAGGCCAGCCTGGTCTACAGAGTGAGTTTCAGGACAACCTCCAAATCTACAGAGAAACTTTCTCAAAAAAAAAAAAAAAAAAAAAAAAAATAGAATGAGTGGAAAGAATCTACTTCATAAAGCATAAAGTTGTCCCATGACTGTCATAAGCATGGCATGGTATGGCAAAGTGCATGTTCCCCTACTAAACACAAATAGCAGTAATAATGTTGTTCTTTTGCTGCACAGCTAATGCCTAAGAAACACAAACACAAGACTCAGCACCCATGTGGAGTTTATTGAGAGAGGGGAAAGAAAGAGGGTGTAGCTGGCTGTAGTCTGTAAGGCTGATTTGTCCAACAGTTTTGAATGTAGGATCACCTGGTACTCTGTTTCAGGCAGTCTGGCTTGATCAAACCACATTACTCTGGAAGAAATCCACATCTTTTCATTTTCTGAGGAAACAAAAATAGAAATCCTTTTCCCCAGTAACTTGTCCTTCAACTAAATTTTGGAGTCAGAGCATTTTTTTTAAAATTTAATTTATTATTATACATATTGAACCCAGTTCCCTCTCCCTTCTTCCATCTCTCCCTCCCTCCCGCCTCCCCTCCCTCCCTCCCTCCTTCCCTCCTTCTTTCCCTTTTACCCTCTCTGCCCTCTCATATGCACTCTAAACACCATCCCCTCCCATCCCCCCACCCCAATTCCATATTTAGGGGAATGCCATCCAGTTGAGGTCATGTAGATCTGACAGGTCCTGTGAAGTAGATACAAGGACTTCCCTCCTCTCTCTAGATTAGGGCAGTTATCCCTCCATGGGGGATGTGTTCACAAAGTCCTTTTGTGCACCAGGGATACATCCTGGCTCCACTGTCTGAGGTCTCTTAGACTGCTCAGTCCTTCTGACTTAGACCCATGCTGGCTGAGTCAGTCCCATGCTGGCTTCCCGGATATAAGTCTAGTGGCCATTTGCTCCTCCTTGTTCAGGTAAGCTGTCTGTATGTGTTTCTGCCACATGGTCTTGACCTCTCCATCTGCATCTGGGTTCTAGTTCGACTCAGTGTTTATGTATGGGTGTTTGATCCTGTTTCCAGCAGGCATTATTTGAGGGCTCCATGGAGAAGTTAGTTGTTGATTTCACCCTCGGGGAAGGGCATTTATGATAGCCTTTCCACGGAATCTCAAATTGTAAGCTGGGAGCAGTCTTGTAGTTCTCTAGACATTTCTTTGTGTTTAATTTTTATCTTCAAACCAAAATTGGCTCCCTCTTTTATGTTCTCACTCTCTCTGTCTCTGTCTCACTCTCTCTCTTTCCTGTCTTCTATTTCTAACCAGGCTCAATCTTCCTGGTCACACATGTTTTCCTTTCATCTCCCTCGTTTTCTCCTAATTCTCTCTCCATTGGCTGCCCCCCCTTGCCCTGAGCTCTGCGGGAATTGTCCCTTCCCAGTTCTGTGAGGGACTTTATATGAATCTCTTAGAATACACTCTGTATCCTAGTTCCTCTGGTGGTGTGAATTATAGGTTTGTGATCCTTTGATCTAGGTCTAAAATCCATATATGAGTGAGTACATACTGTGTTCCTCTTTTTGTGACTGGGTTACCTCATACAGGATGTTTTCTTCAAGTGCCATCAACTTGCCTACACATTTCAGGTTACCATTATTTTTTTCTGCACAGTAGTATTCCATTGTGTAGAAGTGCCACATCTTCATTAACCATTCTTCAATTGAGGGGCATCTAGGTTGCTTCCAGGTTCTTTCTATTACAAATAGTGCTGCTATGAACATAGTTGAACAGATGTCCTTGTTGCAAGGAGGTGAATGCTTTGGGTATATGACTAAGAGGGAAATTGCCGGGTCCTGTGGTAAACTAATTCCCATTTTCCTGAGGAACCGCCATAATGATGTCCAAAATGGCTATATGAGTTTGCACTCCCACCAGCAGTGAGGGTTGTTCCACTTTCTCCACATCCTCTCCAACATAAGTCATCACTGGTGTTTCTAATTTTAGACATTCTAGCAGTGTAAGATGGTATCTCAAAGTTGTTTTGATTTGCATTTCCCTGATAGTGAAGGATGTGGAGGATTTTCTTTAGTGTCTTTCAGCCTTTTTGATGTCCTCTATTGAGAATTCTTTCTTCAGTTCTGTACCCCATTTTTTAATTGTTTTATTTGGTGTTTTGTTGACTAGTTTCCCGAGTTATTTGTGTATTTTGGAGATCAGCCCTTTTTGGATATAGGATTAGTGAAAATCTTTTCCTAGTCAGTGGGCTGCTGTTTGGTCTTGTCAACTGTGTCCTTTGCCTTACAGAAACTCCTAAGTTTGAAGAGGTCCCATTTATTAATTGTTTCTTTCAGTGTCTGTGCCCCTGGAGTTATGTTCACGAAGCGGTATCTTATACCAATTTATTCAAGGGTACCTCCTACTTTCTCTTCTAAGAGGTTCAATGTGGCTGGATTGATGTTGAGGTCTTTGGTCCATTTGGACTTGAGTTTTGTGCATGGCGACAGACATGGGTCTATATGCAGTCTTCTACACAACATCATCCAATTGAGCCAGCACCATTTGTTGAAGATGCTGTCCTCACTGTATTGTATAATTTTAGCTGTTTTGTTGAAAATCAGGTTTTCATTGGTGCATGGATTAATATCAGGATTTTCAATTCAATTCCATTGGTCTACCTGTCTATTTTTATGCCAATACCAGGCTGTTTTCATAACTATAGGTCTGTAGTAGAGCTTAAAGTCAGGAATGGTGATGCCTCCTGACGTTCTTTTATTGTATAGGGTTGTTTTGGCTATCCTGGGTCTTTTGTTTTTCCATATCAAGTTGATTATTATCCTTTCAAGGTTGTTGAAGAATTGTGGTGTGATTTTAATGGGGATTGCATTAAATCTGTAGATTGCTTTTGGTAAGATTGCCATTTTTACTATGTTTATCCTACCTAACCAAGAGCATGGGAGATCTTTCCATTTTCTGGTATCTTCTTTAATTTCTTTCTTTAGAGTCACAAAGTTCTTATTATATAGGTCTTTTACTTGTTTGGTAATCGTTACACCAAGATGCTTGATGTTCCTTGTGGCTATTGTAAAGCTTGATGTTTCTATGATTTCTTTCTCAGTGTCTTTGTCATCTGAAAAATATAGGTCTACTGATTTTTTTGAGTTTATCTTGTATCCTGCTAGTTGGCAGAAGGTGTTTATCAGATGTAGGAGTTCCCTGGTAGAGTTTATTGGGTCGCTTATGTAAACTATCCTATGATCTGCAAATAGAGACAGTTTGACTTCTTCCTTTCCAATTTGTATCCCCTTGATCTCCTTTTGTTGTCTTATAGCATTAGCTAGAACTTCTAGTACAATATTGAAGAGATATGGAGAGAGAGGACAGCCTTGTCTTCTTCCTGATTTTAGAAGAATTGGGTAAGTTTCTCTCCATTCAGTTTGATGTTGCCAGTCGGTTTGCTGTATATTGATCTTATTATGTTTAGGTATGTTCCTATTATCCCTGACCTCTCCAATACCTTTATCATGAAAGGGTGTTGAATTTTGTCGAAGGCTTTTTCCGTATCTAGGGAGATAATCATATGGTTCTTCTTTTTCAGTTTGTTTATATGGTGGATCACGTTGATAGATTTTCGTATGTTAAACCATCCCTGCAATCCAAGGATGAAGCATATTTGATCATGGTGGATAATTTCTCTGATGTATTCTTGAATTCGGTTTGCCAGTATGTTATTGAGTATTTTTGCATCGATGTTCTGCAGGGATATTGATCTGTAGTTTTCTTTCTTAGTTGTGTCTTTGTGATGTTTGGGTACCAAAGTTATGGTGGCCTCATAAAAAGAGTTGGGCAATAAACATTCTGTTTCTATCTTGTGGAACATTTTGAGTAGTCATATTAGTTCTTCCTTGAATGTCTGGTAGAATTCTGCACCGAATCCATCTGGCCCTGGACTTTTTTTTTCTTGGAAGGCTTTTGATGACTGCTTCTATTTCATTGCGGGTTATAGGTCTACTTAAGTTGTTTGTCTGTTCTTGATTTAATTTTGGTAAGTGATAGTTATCCAGAAACTTGTCCATTTCCTTTGAATTTTCAATTTTTTTGGAATACAGATTTTCAAAGTATGACCTGAAAATTGTCTGGATTTCCCCTGTGTCTGTTGTTATGTTTCCCATTTCGTTTCTGATTTTGTTAATTTGCATGTTCTGTCTCTGCTTTTTCATTAATTTAGATAAAGGTTTATCTATCTTGTTGATTTTCTCAAAAAAAACAACTCTTTGTTACATAGATTTTCTTTGTATTGTTTTCCTGTTTATATTTTGTTAATTTCAGCCCTCAAGTTGATTATTTCCTGGTGTCTACTCCTGCGGGGTTAATTTGCTTCTGTCTGTTCTAAGATTTTCAGTTGGGCTGTTAAATCTCTCATTTGACTATCCTCTGTTTTCTTCATATGGGCACTTAGTGCAATGAACTTCCCTCGTGGCACTGCTTTCAAGGTGTCCCATAAGTTCGGGTATGTTGTATCCTCATTCTTCTTGAATATTAGAAAGTCTTTAATTTCTTTCTGTATTTCTTCTTTGACCCAGGAGTGGTACAATTGCACATTGTTCAGTTTCCATGAGTTTGCAGGTTTTCTGCTATTTGTGTTGTTGTTGAATTTCAATTTTAAACCATGATGGTCCGATAAGATACAGGGGACTATGCCTATTCTCTTGTATCTGTTGAGGTTTGTTATGTCTCCTAGTATGTGGTCGATTTTAGAGAAGGTTCCATGTGGAGCAGAGAAGAAGGTATATTCTTTGGCCTTTGGATGGAATGTTCTATAGATGTCTGTTAGCCCCAGTTGAGACATAACTTCTGTTAATTCTTTTATTTCTTTGTTGAGTTTCTGATTTGTGGTCCTGTCTAGTGTTGAGAGTGGTATATTAAAGTCTCCCACTATAAGTGTGTGAGGGTTTATATGAGCTTTGAGTTTTAGTAGTGTTTCTTTTACAAATGTGGGTGACTTTGTATTAGGGGCATAGATGTTCAGAATTGAGACTTTGTGTTGATGGATTTCTCCTGAGATGAATATGAAATGACCGTCTTCATCTCTTTTGACTAATTTTGATTTGAAGTCTAACTTGTAGATATTAGGATAGCTATGCCTGCTTGCTTCTTATTTCCATTTGTTTGGAAAACTTTTTCCAACCCTTTACCCTGAGGTAATGTCTATCTTTGGAGCTAAGATGTGTTTCTTGTATGCAGCAGGATGTATTCTGTCTTCGTACCCATTCTGTTAGCCTGTGTCTTTTTATAGGTGAGTTAAGACCATTAATGTTGAGGGTGAGTATGGTCCATTGATTGTTGATGCTTGTTTGATTTAGTTTTGTTGTTGGCAGTGGTATTGTGAATATATTTGTTCTGCTTCACCCTAGGTTTCTGGTGTAGTTGGATTATCTGTTGCCTATATTTTTGTGGGCATAGTTAATTTCCTTGGGTTGGAGCTTTCCTTCCAATATTTTCTGTAGGGCTGGATTTGTAGATACATATTGGGAAAATCTGGTTTTGTCATTAAATATCTTGTTCTCTCCATCTATATTGATTGAGAGTTTTGCTGGATATAGTAGCCATGGCTGGCATGCGTGTTCTCTTAATACTTTTAGAACATCTATCCAAGACCTTCTGGCCTTGAGGGTTTCCATGGAGAAGTAAGGTGTAATTTTGATAGGTCTGCCTTTATATGTTACCTTTCCTTTTTCCTTCTCTGCTCTTAATATTCTTTCTTTAGTCTGTATGCTAGGTGTTTTGATTATTATATGTCGAGGGGTCTTTTTTTTTGGTCCATCCTATTTGGAGTTAGGCATGCTTCTTGTACTTTCTTGGGCATGTCCTTCTTCAGATTTTGAAAGTTTTCCTTGATGATTTTTTGAATATTTTTTCAGCACCTTTGAGCTGGGTTTCCTCACCTTTGTCTATGCCTATCATTCTTAGGTTTGGCCTTTTCATTGTGTCCGACATTTCCTGGATGTTTTGTGTTAAGGATTTGTTGGATTTATGATTTTCTTTGGTCGATGAATCTATTTCTTCTAGTTTATCATCTTCGCCTGAGATTCTCTCTTCCATCTCTTGAATTGTATTGGTTATGCTTGTGTCCGTGGTTTCCGATTTTTTGCCCAGCTTTTCAATTTCTAGCCTTCTTTCCGTTTGTGTTTCCTTTATTTGCTCTATTTCAGTTTTCAATTCTTGAACTCTTTCCTTTACCTGCTTAATTGTTTTTTCTTGGCTTTCTGTACTTTCCTTAAGGGATTTGTTCATTTCTTCCACTTTTTTGTTTGTTTTTTCCTCCATTTCTTTAAGGGATTTTCTCACATCTTCTTTGAGGGCCTCTATCATTTTTATGATGGTAATTTTTAAGTCGTACCCTTCTGCTTCCTCTGCTTTGTTGTTATGTTCCATTCTAGTTGGTGTAGATTCCCTAGATTCTGGTGGTGTCATGTTTGTCTTTCTGTTGTTAGGTGTTCTCTTGTATTGCCTTCTTCCCATAGTTTCTTTCAGTAGGTGTTGGTGGTGTCTCTTCCCTCTGTCTATGGTACTTCCCCGATGGGCTTATGTAGATCTGAGATTCAATATCTGTAGCTCTGTGTGGTCCAAGCTCTGTAGGAGGTTTCTACTTAGACAGGGATCCAGGGATGGAGTCAAGGATGAGGATCCAGAAGAAGATGCAAGCAGGTACTCACAGTGGTCCTCTAGCCAATAGCTCTGGCCAATAGGTCTGGTCAATAGCAGGCAGAAGAAGATGAGGGCTGAGTTGGAACTTGAGAAGGTTTTGCAGCATAGTGGGATCTTACTGGAAACTTGTGCTCTCCTGCTGAGACCTCGTTCTTTGGCAGGGGCCTGGATTTGGGGGTCAAGTATCTTGCCCACAGGAACTCCAAGTGGACCCGCAGAGATGGGCGGATCTCTGCGAGGGGTCCAGGACTCCAGCAGAGGACTGGAGGTGGGGTCAGAGACCAAGCCAGTGGAAATTACAAGTGGTCTGGCATGGATAGTCTGGTGTCCTTTGTTCGGAGTTGCTCAGAGAAGTTTCCAAAGTAGGGTGGACTGTTGGCTCCACCCTCTGTCCCAGTGCTCAACCTGAGTGGCAGGACAGTAGCTGGGGTAGGGCACATGGTAGGTGGGTAGGCTGGAGGTGGGGACGGGTGGGGGTGTATCAGAACTCCAAGGGTCCTCTTGATAGGGACCGGTGACAGGAGCAGCAGGATCAGGGGCCAATCCAGGGAGTTCAGGCGGGGGAGGGAGGAAAAGAGTTTGTAGGGGACAGGCAGCCCCAATTGGGCCCAGACTCACCTCTGGCCAATAGCCGGAGGAAGAGCTCTTAGTTGTGTCTTTGTGAGGTTTGGGTACCAAAGTTATTGTGGCATCTTAAAAACAGTTTGGCAATGAACCTTCTGTTTCTATCTTGTGCAACAGTTTGAGGCATAGTGGTATTAGTTCTTCCTTGAATGTCTGGTAGAATTCTGTGCTGATTCCATCTGGCCCTGGACTTTTTTTGGTTGGAAGGCTTTCGATGTCTGCTTCTATTTCATTGCGGGTTATAGGTCTATTTAAGTTGTTTGTCTGTTCTTGATTTAATTTTTGTAGGTGATAGTTATTCAGAAACTTGTCCATTTCCTTTGAATTTTCAGCTTTTGTGGAATACAGATTTTCAAAGTATGACCTGAAAATTGTCTGGATTTCCTTTGTGTCTGTTGTTATGTTCCCCTTTTCATTTCTGATTTTGTTAATTTGCATGTTGTCTCTGTGCTTTTTCGTTAATTTAGATAAAGGTTTGTCTATCTTGTTGATTTTCTCAAAAAAACCATCTCTTCGTTGCATTGATTTTTTGTATTGTTTTCCTGTTTCTATTTTGTTGATTTCAGCCCTCAAGTTGATTATTTCCTGGCGTCTACTTCTACGGGGTGAATTAGCTTCTCTATGTTCTAAGGCTTTCAGTTGCACTGTTAATTCTCTCATGTGACTATCCTCTATTTTCTTCATATGGGCACTTAGTGCAATGAACTTTCCTCGTAGCACTGCTTTCAAGGTGTCCCATAAGTTCGGGTATGTTGTATCCTCATTCTCCTTGAATATTAGAAAGTCCTTAATTTCTTTCTTTATTTCTTCTTTGACCCAGGAGTGGTACAATTGCACATTGTTCAGTTTCCATGAGTTTGCAGGTTTTCTGCTATTTGTGTTGTTGATGAATTCCAACTTTAAAGCATGGTCGTCCGATCTCTTGTATCTGTTGAGGTTTGTTATGTCACCTAGTATGTGGTCGATTTTAGAGAAGGTTCCATGTGGAGCAGAGAAGAAGGTATATTTTTGTCTTTGGATGGAATGTTCTATAGATGTCTGTTAACCCGAGTTGAGACATATCTTCTGTTAATTCTTTGGTTTCTTTGTTGAGTTTCTGATTTGTGGTCCTGTCTAGTGTTGAGAGTGGTGTATTGAAGTCTCCCACTATAAGTGTGTGAGGTTTTATGTGAGCTTTAAGTTTTAGTAGTGTTTCTTTTACGAATGTGGGTGACTTTGTATTAGGGGCATAGATGTTCAGAACTGAGACTTTGTGTTTTTGGATTTCTCCTGCGATGAATAGGAAATGACCGTCTTCATCTCTTTTGACTAATTTTGTTTTGAAGTCTAACTTGTTAGATATTAGGATAGCTATGCCTTTTTGCTTCTTATTTCCATTTGATTGGAATAATCTTTTCCCAAACCTTTACCCTGAGGTATATCTGTAGTGGGCTCTGTCGTGGACACATTCTGGTCACTGAGGCTGGATGTTGGCCTGGGAGGCAGCATAAGCTACAGGGTTGTTGTTGACCCAAGCCATCAGGTAGATGTAGAAAGTGCTGGGATTTATGATGCCATCTGCATCCACCAGATGCTGTTTAGTCAGCTGACTAATGTCGATGGGCTTGTCTCTGCTGCCAGTCTGCACCAGGAGTTTGTAGGCGGGGACCCCGTCGTCTGATCCATTTTTGTAATTGTTTGGCACGATCCTCCCAGTTTCCTAGTCACTATCAAATGCACTCTGAAGTCCTTGGAGCCAGTCTCTGAAGTAGTGCAGCCACATCTGGGGAAGTTGTTTGTTCTCCTCCAGCATGACATACTTCACGTTGCTGAAACTCTTATGAAGGTCATAAAGGAGGTGTTGAATATTTGGGTAGTCTGCTTTCTGGGTGACTATATAAATGTTGTAGAAAGAAAAGTATTTGAACTGTGCAGCAATGAAGTCATATTCTCTGGTTTCCTGAGGGACGATGTCCGTGAGGTCCAGTATGTCTCTCACTCATGTGGTTCCATAGAGGCTGACCCCCAGCAAGCCCAGGAAAAGGAGGATTACGACAACCTTGGCTTTGGGTTTCCAGAGGAAAGGAACATAGTACTTCTCTGCAAATGAAGACAGTGTCTTCAATCACTTCATAGACATACAGAACATGGCATTAAAATGTTTTAATATTAGTATTCCATTGACATGAGACACTGTTGCTCCTGACAGCACCGTGAACTTTCCCGAAAATATGTTGGACACTGTTCTTGCTCCTGCTGGAGTTCAATCTCGCCTCAGCTAATTGCCTGTTGGGCAAAGAATTGCCCCCACCTTGACCACTGATTTGGACATGCAAATATAGAAGACTGCTTGACCTTGACAAGTCAGGGTAAGACAGCCATTCTACCTCCCTGCTGTTGTTGTGGTCTGTGAAGTTCTCTTGGCCTTAGCCAAATCTGGGTGTACTAATGTGGCTGTGAGACCTAGGGTGACCGTTCAGGTGGCTTGCTTTTTCTGTCCTTGCTACACCTTTTGGAAGTTGTCCATCTGCATTTCGTGTCTACTCTAGTATTGTTAATTTCCTTCTCAGGTCTTGATGAGGTTGAAGATTAAACTATCACAACTATTATTCTCTCTTCCTAGTTAGATATATTAGGTACTAGACTTAAGTTTTCCAGCTTAGGACAACTCTATTGTAAACTCCATTATGCCCTCACCCTAGGACTAGATATGTAGGCCATTTTGTTCTCGATTTTCCTTTTCTTAGAGCACACTTGTTATTCACTGTTTTGTATATAGTTTTGTATTAAGCCTAAATCTTTTCTTTAGACTAAAAGGGGAATTGTAGTGAGATAGTTCTGTGGCACTGACCACGCCCATTGGGGGTGGAGCTATGGGTGGAGTGACCTGTGGAAGGAGGTCGGAGGGGGGCAGGAAAGGCTCTCTCTTTCTGGCATGATTCCGACAGGAGAGGATTGGGTTGAATTTCCTGGTGTTCATCTGTCTAGGTTGTAAGTTATTTCTCCCTGAATAAACATTTATTCGGCCTATTTGTTTATCCTGATCCTTATTTAACCGCGATAAATATCTATCTTTGAAGCTTAGATGTGTTTCTTGTATGTAGCAGAAGGATGGATTTTGTCTTCGTATCCATTCTGTTAACCTGTGTCTTTTTATAGGTGAGTTAAGACCATTAATGTTGAGGGTGAGTAAGCACCATTGATTATTGATGCTTGTTTGATTTATGTTTGTTGTTTGCAGTGGTATTGTGAATATATTAGTTCTGCTTCACCCTTGGTTTCTGGTGTTGTCGTATTATCTGTTGCCTACATTTTTGTGGGCGCAGTTACCTTCCTTGGGTTGGAGTTTTCCTTCCAATACTTTCTGTATGGCTGGATTTGTAGATACGTATTGGGAAAATCTGGTTTTGTCATTAAATATATTGTTCTCCCCATCTATATTGATTGAGAGTTTTGCTGGATATAGTAGCCTAGGCTGGCATGAGTGTTCTCGTAATACTTTTAGATCATCTATCCAGGACCTTCTGGCCTTGGGGGTTTCCATGGAGAAGTAAGGTGTAATTTTGATAAGTCTGCCTTTATATGTTACTTGTCCTTTTTCCTTCGCTGCTCTTAATATTCTTTCTTTAGTCTGTATGCTAGGTGTTTTGATTATTATATGTCCAGGGGTCTTTTTTCTTTGGTCCAGCCTATTTGGGGTTCGGTATGCTTCTTATACTTTCATGGGCTTGTTCTTCTTCAGATTTGGAAAGTTTTCTTCGATGATTTTGTTGAATATGTTTTCGGCACCTTTGAGCTGGCCTTCCTCACCTTCCTCTATGCCTATTATTCTTAGGTTTGGCCTGTTCATGGTGTCCCATATTTCCTGGATGTTTTGTGTTAATGATTTGTTGGATTTATGATTTTCTTTGGTCGATGAATCTATTTCTTCTATTTTATCATCTGTGTCTGAGATTCTCTCTTCCATCTCTTGAATTCTATTGGTTATGCTTGTGTCTGTAGATGCCGATTTTTTGCCCACCTTTTCAATTTCCACTATTCCTTCAGTTTGTGTTGCCTTTATTTTCTCTATTTCAGTTTTTAAGTCTTGAACTCTTTCCTTCACCTGCTTAATTGTGTTTTCTTGGCTTTCTGTACTTTCCTTAAGGAATTTGTTCATTTCTTCCAATTTTTTTTGTTTGCTTTTGCCTCCATTTCTTTAAGGCATTTTCTCACATCTTCTTTGAGGGCCTCTATCATTTTTATGTTGGTAATTTTTAAGTCGTACCCTTCTGCTTCCTCAGCTTTGTTGTTGTGTTCCATACTAGTTGGTGTAGATTCCCTAGATTCTGGTGTTTTCATGCTTGTCTTTCTGTTGTTAGGTGTTCTCTTGTATTGCATTCTTCCTTTAGCTTCTTCTAGTAGGTGTTGGTGGGGTCTCCCCCTCTCTCTATGGTACTTCCCCGATGGGCTTATGTGAGTATGAGATTCTATATCTGTAGCTCTGTGTGGTCCAATCTCTCTAGGAGGTTTCTCTGCAGACAGGGATTCAGGGATGTGGTCAAGGATGAGGATCCAGTAGAAGATGCCAGCAGGTACTCCCAGTGGTCTTGCAGAGATAGGCGGAACTCTGGGAGGAGCCCGGGACTCCAGCAGAGGAATGGAGGTGGAGTCAGATACCAAGCCGGTGGATAGTACAGGTTGCCCCGTGTGGATAGGTCTCCTTTCTTCAGAGTTGCTCCAAGAAGTCTCCTAAGTCGGATGGACTGTTGGCTCCACCCTCTGTCCCAGTGCTCAACCAGAGTGGCAGGACCGTTGGTAGGGTAGGGCACAGGGTAGGGGGGGTAGGCTAGGGGTGGGGATGGGTTGGGGTGTATCAGACCTCCAAGGGTGCTCTCGATGGGGACCAGAGGCAGGAGCAGCAGAATCAGGGGCCATTCCAGGGATTTCGGCAGGGGAGGGGGCACAAGAGATTGTAGGGGACAGGCAACCCCCATTGGGTCCAGACTCACCTCTGGCCAATGGCTGGTGGAAGAGGACAAGGGCTGAGCTGTAACTTGAGAAGGTTTTGCAGGATAGTGGGATCTCACTGGGTATTGGAACTCTCCAGCTGAGGCCTCTTTATTTGGCAGAGTCCCAAATTTGGGGGTCAAGGATCTTGCCTGCAGGAACTCAGAGTGGACCCGCAGAGATAGGCAGACCTCCGGGAGGGGCCCGGGACTCCAGCAGAGGACTGCAGGCAGGGTCAGAGACCAAGCAGGTGGAAATTATGGCTGGTCCTGCGTGGATAGTTAGGTCTCCTTTGTTCAGAGTTGCTCAGAGAAGTCTCCAAAGTAGGGTGGACCGTTGGCTCCACCCTCTGTCACAGCGCTCAACCAGAGCAGCAGCACCGTTGTCAAAGCTTTTTTTTAAATATATAAATTGGATTGATCAGCAGCATTTGGTTTATCAGTTGTTATTTCCTCAGCAGTCAAACGATACAAAGACAGTATAATACCATACAGAATCCAGATTCTCTCCATCTTTACATGGCTTTTTTAGCACTCTGTTTCTTTTACTTCTATTTTTTCATTTTTTTGAAACAGTGCTTCTCTCTGTAACTTTTATCTGACCTGAAATTCACTCTGCATACCAGATTTACCTTGCAATCACAGAGATCTGCTTGCCTCTGTCTCCTAACTTCTGGGATTAAAGGCGTGTGCCGCCACACCCAGCTCCTCTTTGTCTTTTAAAACCATTTTATTGCTTTTCTTTCCTCAAGCCTATGTATATTTTAGAACACACTACAAACCTTTAGCTTTTTCTTAATGTGAATCTGTTTTTACTGTAAATCTTTATCTTTTTCTGGCCATGAGTCTTTTATCTGGTAAGTAACAACATTGCGAAAATGAAAGCCACAGTTGTTTCAGCCACTGTCTATCCAAGATGGTGGCGGGTACCTTTACTGCTAGCAGTGAGAGCTGTGCTCACCACCTTCATCTACTCTGCCATCTGGCAGCATGCTGCTGGCTTGGAGATGTGGTCACTTTCATTGCCGGCTTTCCTACAAACCAATGAATTGTTATCAGAGCTCTTTAAATGCCATGCAGTTTTTTTTTTGCCTCTTATGCTGAGTCAGGAAATCTCCCTTAAAGGAGCCCTGCAAGTCTCTGCTTGTCTCTCACAAAACAGAGTCCAATCCAGAAAAATGCTGTTAGGAAGAAGTCTTGCTTCTTTTGTTCTTTTGTTTCTAAAACCATTTTTATGCTTTTGTTAAGTTTTAAGTGAAAGTTCTTATTAGCCTCATTGCGGAGCCATATTGTTACGAGTAAGGTTTTTCCTGCTGGCCGGTCAGGTCCCACTTCTGCTCCAGCCCCAAAATACATAGAGAGACTCTGCATTAGATATCATTCTGTTGCCAGTTTCTTATCATCTGACTCTGTCTTAAATATTAACCCATTTCTATTAATCTAAGTGTTTCCATGTGCTCTCATCGTAGAGTGGGACCAGTGTCTGCTCTCTCCAGTCTCTACATGATGACTCTTCCTTACTACTTCCTCAAATCCTCCTTGTCTCCTAGTCCTGCCTATCTTGCTTTCCTATTGGCCAACAGTGTTTTATTCATTAACCAGTATGAGAAACATATTTACAGAATGACATTTCCCATCAAGTGTCCTTCTGGTATAATTGACCATCCTTTGGGTATATATCCAGGAGCTGGGTCTTATGGAAGATTGATTTCCAGTTTTCCGAGTAACTGCCACACTTACTTCCAAAGTGGCTCTGAAAGTTTGCAGTCTGACCAGCAATGCAGGAATTACCCCCTTTCCCCACATACTCTCCTGCATGATGTGTTTTTGATCTTGGCCATGCTGACAGGTGTAAGATGGAATCTGAGAGTCAATTTGATTTCCATTTCCTGATGGCTAAAGATGCTGAATCTGTTAAGTGTTACTTGGCCAGTTGGGATTCTTCTGTCCCTGCATCTGTGATGGAGAGTCAGGAAGAGCTCTGTCAGTTTGAGGCCAGCCTGGTCTACAGGGTGAGTTTTCTTCTTTACTGCACACACCCCAACTACTCTTGGAGTGAGCCCTGCCCTGGAGTGTGATCAGTGTGATCCTGTCATTTAAGAAATATAGCTCTCTTTCCCAGCAACTACTAAATGCTAGTGGCTCCTCAAGTGGTAGAATTTTGCGTCTATCTCAGAGAAACAATCCCATTCGTAATAGTTGTGGGGACTGGTGGGACAAGGGAGTGGTGGGGATAAATCTAAGGATGCAAAAGACGTGTATAATAAGATGTTAAAGTAATAATAAAATAAATAAAAAGTAATTAAAAAGAAGACATCAAAAGAAACTGAATAAGGTATCAGAGGATAAGACTCATGCTTATGAATTAGTAGTATTAATATTGTAAAAATGGCTGTCCTACCAAAAGTTACTAAAATATGATTTGTTACAAAATTGAAAAATAATCTTAAATTTTGGTGAAACACAAAATACCAAGGATAGCCAAAACAATTATGACATTGATCTGCTATTCTGACTCTGAAAGATAGTAGGGCATGGTAGGGAATAGGCTTGAACTCATTGCTATAGGAAGGGACTTTCTGAACAGACCCTGGTAGTATAGGCATTAAGACCAGCAATTGACAAGTGGAATGACTTAAAACTAAAAAGCTTTTGCATAGCAAAAGACATCATTTGAGTGAAGAATCAGAAAGTCTCTATTGGTGATACATTTGACAGATGGTTCGTATCTAGAATATACAAAGAACTCTGTTACAAACACTTTTTGGCCAGCCTGGACCCACCATTGCATCAGCCCCAAAATAACACACAGAGTCTCTATTAGTTATAAAGCTTTTGGCCTGTTACTAGCATTTCTTATCAGCTAGTTGTGTCTTAAATATTAGCCCATTTCTATCAATCTAACTTTTTCCACGTTGTTTTATGTTACTGGAGAAAGGGTCTGGAACCCTTCTCCCATGGCCTACATATTGACTCCTGTCTACTATATCTCCCAGAATCCTCCTTGTCTCTTAGTCCCACCTATCTTGCTAGGAAAGCAAATAGGAAATTTGCTAACAGTTTTTTTCATCAATCAATAAGAGAAACATATTTACAAAATTACATCTCCCATCAGAACTCAAAAAAAGAAACAACTCAATTACAAAGTGAAGCATGGAGCTAAACAGAATTTCAAATGATGAATGACAATTTGCTTTAGGTTGTCTCATGAAAAAAATTTTTAACCTCATGGCCAGATTTTGTACATCACCGTGAGTCAGATGAGATAATGCATGCCTATGATCCCAGCATTCAGGAGAAAGGGGATCAGAAATTCCAAGCAAGCCTGGGTTACAAAGTGAGACATAAGCTTTATAATGTATAATAGAAATTTATCAGCAGCATATTTCATGTGAGGAACAGTGTGTTAACTCAGAAAAGTACTCAATCACTTAGCTAATTGGAAAATGGAGGATTTAATAAGACACCATGTCACTTTCATGGCAAAATACTGTGAAAATTGTGCAAATACCTGGCTTTGGTGAGGTCACAACGCAAGAGCAGAACCATGTTGTATTGGTTATAAACAAGTCCATCTATCTACCATTGAGTAAAGTCATTTGTGTGAGTGCATAGATGTAAACAAGTCTATGCTCAGTGTGTTATATGTGGATACTGGAATTTATTAGTGGAGCTAGGTGTGTGTGTGTGTGTGGGTGTGTGTGTGTGTACATAAAATCACTTATAAGAATGTTGGTATGATGAAAATTAAATATCTCATGTGTTATCTATGAATACTGGAATGTGTAAGTCAAAGGTACAAACACAATTGCCTATAGTAAATGGGAATAATGACATTTGAAAACAGTTCATGTGTCAGTTGCCATGAGGATGGGCACAGGATACAACAAATGGATTGCTAATACAAGAGTATGTACTTGCAAAAGTGGAATTTCTAAAGTATTTCTAAACCACTATAGGTTTCCTGGGGCATGTTACTGAGTTTTTTTGTGCAAACATTAAGTCACATTATATGTTATGCAGATGCTCTTTAAAAGAAAAGACTTCTTTGCTCAGTAACATTCAGAAGACTTAAAATTGTGTGCAGGACTAAAGAAATGACATCAGATAGGAACACATGGGGGTTTCCAACATTTGATAATGTGTGCTGTAATGTGTTGTCATTTTATTATAGTTCCTAATTTTTAGTGATTCCTTTGTACTCATGAAGTAGTTAGAGCCAAACAAATGGCTGACTTCTACTGGCATCCTCTTTTCAGTAGCTAAGACATTGACAGTGAGCTTTCTGATTTGCCTGCTAGTCTCTCTCCACAATGGTGGCTAGCAACCTGTAAAGCCATTTTTTGGACTTTAGATGAATTAAGACGGCTCTATCCCCATTGTTTTTTAATTGGGAAAATTCTCTTTATCACTGTGAAGATGAATGAGTTCCTTAATTTTCAAGTTAAAGAACCACTGTATTGCCAGGCACACAGTAAACATCACTGTGCACTGGCATACCTGTGATTAATACCTACTCAGATAAATAATGAAAATGCTTTGCGAATGGTTTAGTATTGGTACACTGTACAGTTTTAACTGGGTTTTATATTCTTCCTAGGAATATTGCCATTGTGGATTTACAAACAGTTTTATGTATAATTGTATGAATAGTAAACAGTGTCCTAAAGAATGTAGAGTGTGGGGATCTGAGAAAAAATTCCATGAAAAACCAATACAGTTTTAGTTGTTGTTACAGCTAATTGCCAAGATAAGTGGAGTTGCAGGCATATTAACAAGTGAAGCAGATCTTAGCTGCTCAACTACTTTCGAACTTTTAATAGTTGAGGCTTCTTTCTCACAAATTTGTTCTTTGATGAGTAAACAAAAAGATTCCAAATGAGTGACTATAAATCTTCCAGACATTTATTTTCTCTGGTAATCTTTGTGGTTAAGTCCAAAAAACACCATTTAGCTAGCTAATTGATCATGAAAGAAACGACAGCTGAGTGTGTGCAAGACAGAGCCTGCTGAGTACTGTAGAGAGCCAATAATTTAAAAGCCATTTCCCTGCTTATCCAGAATGAAATACACTCTTTGCTGGAAAGTTACTCGGGCAATAAAGGCTGGTGGCTGAAACTGAAAGGCTTCGAGAAGAAAACAACAGACTATGGGACCACTTTTGAAGACTCAGAATACCTTAATATTTTATGATTTGGGAAGTTTCTTGCAACTAAGAATGACACAAAATCAGTATTGTTTTCATGACCTTGACAGTGGATTTTTTTAAAAGGGGCAATTGGACTTTTTCACATTACTGATTAGTAATTATTTTGTTAGCATGATGACATCAGGTATGACTTATAAAAATTGGTTGCATGTGTGATGCATTTGAAGCTGTAGTTGTATAGATAGATAGCACCTTTGTCATTTCTGTTGCTGTGCTCTGTTTCTGAGGGCTTTCTACTCTGGTTACCTAACTTTACATATGAAAAACTTGTAAAGGTTTGGAAAATTCAAGGGCTTTGCATCTGATTGTATAATGAATCAATGGTATGCAAAATCATACAATCAGGTTTTAATCACCATGGCTCAACTTGCAATCAATGAAAATTTATTGTAAGATACTAAATATCACAATATTGTTGCCATTTCTTCCTTGCAATTGAGAAGCATAGATTATTTTTTCTGTGTTTTTGACCATTAAGTTTCTCTAGTTATAGTATGCTGCAAATAGTATTTTTTATTGCTTGCCTTACCATAGCATTATTTATATAGGTTCAGACTGAAAAGAAATTACACTTTGGAGCAGGTGGTCATACTCATCTGAATGCTGTGATATACACTTTGGTAGGACTGGATTACAAGAGCTACTCATCCATTTACATTCATGTTGCCTCTTGCCCAAAGATTTCAACTGTTGCTCAGTTTTGTTTTTGGGGATCAAACTATTTACTAAAATGCAGCTTAGTTTGCTAACTTTATGGCTTTTAAAAGACATAGAAGGTGTAAGGATATAGTTAATAAATATACACTTATGAAAGATTATTTCCAAATACAAAACAAGAACATGACTTTCCAAGGTCATGCTGTGGTCTTTTCTTGGTGGATATGGCAGTATTATGATTTGTAACAAATTTCCTTATATGTCACTCAAAAAAGATTACAATGCAGATGTTCTTTGTCTCTATACCATACTTTAATCTATTAATATTTTCCTACTCCATATATATATGTACATATATATGTACATATATAGTTATTAAAAGGGATCTGATAAAGCAATTTATTAATTGTATATGTATAGATGAAGCAGTTGTGGTTTTAAATGCTGAGTACAGTAAATACACTTTTTGTATTAAAATATACTGACAATCTTCACTGACATAAATGATCAATGTCAGGAATAAAATAAATCACATATTCTACAAATATTTCTGTTAACAAATTGCCAGCTGTGAAAACGGATTAGTTCTTTCATATATTTAAAGAAAACACCAAGTTCTGAGCAAGTGCTTGAAGCACTGTAAAACCAGGGTGTGATACCCAACTCACAAAGGCCAGTATCCCGACATGAATACAGACAATTCCACATCACGTTTTATTAGTTCAAATCCAGCAGTCTGTTAAACTTTACATAAAAGGTGATAGAGCCAAAGGAGATTCTCAAGAATGCAAATTTGGGATAATGAGGAAATATAACAGTCTATCACAAAGCAAATGTTCTTTTGGTTGTTGCAGAAACAACATTTGATAAAGCCAATGTTCACTGCTGATTTAAAACTCAGATGCAAGTAATACACAAAAACCTCTTTTCTATATAATTAATGAGAAAATTGCGTGCCACGTAGAATAATTGAGATAGAGAGATGATGATGCACTTCACAACCTGGACATCTGGTCAATGTCTGGGAGTGCATGTGCATACTGGAACATGTATTTGGATGATTGCCAAGGACTGGGCTTGAGCCACCTTTGTTCATGAGGCATAAAAAGTTGTCTCAGAATGCCTCTAACTGCTGCTGTTTCAACCCAGGAGAAACATGCAGTGCAACAAATGGAAAGTTTATGTCCATGATGATTACTGAAAGACCCACAGAGCGCGGACCTTCACGTTCCCACTGAGGAAAGGCGACGCCCCAAATCACTCAAGAGAAGTGGTCTTGATGTAAAAAATGAGGTCTTTTATATTCCAAGTGCATTGGGGTCCTCAGTCATGTGCCACTCAGGGGTAGAGGCTGAGGACCATGAGGGCAGAAGATAGCTTTTATAGGATTAAAACAAAGCCCGTCCATTTTAAACCAATCAACTCATAGGACCCAGAGCCCTCACAGTGTGGTCCAATCAATTTAAACCATCCAAGCCCGCCTCCCATAGACCAATCAGTTTCCTAAAGCCCCAGAGGTCTGCCTTTCTGTGGCTCCTGGGTTACAGGTCCTGCCATAAACAGCAAAGAATGTGACCTTTCTCCTATTTACTAGCTGAGAGCAGGGTCTGGAATTTAAGGTTTAAACTTCTAGTTTCCTGTGGTCAGTGGGGAGTTAGGTTGTATTTTTCCATTCTTACATACAAGTGATGATGCATATTCCCATGTACTATCCAGTGCTGTATGAAACTCGTGCCTGTGATGACTACTATATATGTATTCCCATGTATTCCAGTGCATTCCAGTGTATTCCAATACATGGTAATTCAGGATGAAGTCCCCTCTCTTAGGGGCTTCCTACTCTATTTCCTTGTTTTAATTAAGCTTCCCACTCTGTTTCTTTACCTTGATTAAGCTCCTTGTAGAATAAATTTCTCTTTATCAACTAATTTCGTGGCTCATGGCAGTTCTTTCTCACAGCAAAGTGGCTAAAACTACTTGCCCTTACAAAGTGGCAAAGTTGGCAGGATACATAAGAGAACAAAACAATGCCTCCTTTTAAAAAAGACAACTGACATTGGTGGGAATATTCCAGGTTTTCTTCTCTTGTGCCGAAATGGGCATATTGCTCTGGCTTGGTTGAAAACTGGGATGGTAAAGGTTGTAATGCTCAGTCTCCCCAGGTGAATGAGAGCTTTTTGTCTTTGTTTGCATTTTGACTGTTACTATGTTGTTTTTCTGTTTTATATGTTCATATCTCTGTAAAGATTAAGGTATTTATTATGCCATCTGGATTCACTGATTGATGGCAACCAGCCTGTGGGGTTCAGAGACATCTGGAGCTCCACTGTAGGAGATTAAGTCTCCCTACTTTCCTTCCTAAGACAAATTCTTCTTCACTATGATAACAGTCAAGGTCTCTGCTGCTGGCCTTCCCACCTTAACCCTTCTCTGTCCTGATACTGCTTGAAAAAAGATGTTGAATTATGCCAGTCTGTATATTTTGGGAAGCTTTGACTTGAAAATAAAAATCAAAGACACATTATGTTTTTGAAAAACTTGTGCTTTTGTTTCCACAGGAACAGAAAGTTATACAGGTTTTAATGATTTAAATCCATTAGGGTTACATATACATGTCATCATTTTAGGGAATTGGATATGTACTAATATTATTACTGATTAAGATAATGAAAATTGTTGGAAACTGAGGCTGGATCTATGATCAGTTAGGGAGCAAACCTTGGCTGAACTCTGGCTTTCTCTTGGCTGTATATTTGGAGCCTTCATATTCCGCAAAAGTTTGATGATTCAGTAACTAGCCCTATTTAGCAAGATCAGTCTAGCATATAACCACTAGCCCCATCACCATAGCAACCTTTCTTGTTCTCATAATTCCTGATCTTTCCACCCATGTCAAAGTCCATTCTTTGTGATTTTCTATATTCTGCTTGCAAGAACCCCTGGTCTTCAAATATTCTTCTTACCTCCCCTGCCCCTTTACTACATCCTTGCTCTGCTGACTATATAAGCTCTGGGTAGAAAAATAAAGTTTGACACTTGATCAGAATCCTGTCTTGTGGTCAATTCCCCTGCATCTCTTGCTCCCATCCCCTTCTTGGGTTTTTGGGTTCTAGGTTGAAGTCTCCTGGGTTGAGGCAACTAGTGCCCTCCCAATGTGGCTGGAAGATCCTGGAAGGAGGACTTCAGTGTTCATTAAGGGACAGCCCATCCATGGAGTGAGGCTTCTGCCACACTGCTGTCGCAGGCCTGGGAGAAGAACGACTCATGGATCGCCTGACCCTGCCTTTGATAGAGTTTTCTGTTTCCCCTGCCATTGATAGTTTTCTGGTTCATGAACACCACCTGAAGCAGAGGTGAGTAATGGGGCAAGCAGTTAGCAAGGAAGATTTGTTTCTTTCTGAGATCAAGATCAAAGAATCTTTAAAGATGCGGGCGTGGGGTGGGGTGCGGTTGGGGGATCGGGTTAATAAGAAATACCTAAAGAAAATTTTCCTCTTCATTTGGGACATTTGTCCATGGTTTCCACAGGAAGGACTGATTAATGAAAACAAATGAGCCAGAGTGGGCATTTGCATGCAAGATTACTATGAAACTTTCAGACCTAAAATGGTCCCTGTTAGTGCATTTATGTCCTTTTAGTGCACAGAATGTCGTATTAATGACATTCTGTAGGTTAATAATCATTGTCCTGCTCTTCAAGATTTGATAAAACGGATTAAAAAAAAAAAAAAAAAGAAAACCTCCAGCCGATTTCCTACTGTAGTTCTGAAATAGGGAGCAGACAACCAACACCCGCCAATGGGAATAAAAAGTCCTCCACAACCTTCTTGGAATTAGGCCCCACCAAACACTCTTCTTGGCCCTCCACACTGGGTACAGCATTGCTCCAAAATAAATGCTCCAAGATTAAACTTCCCATGGGCCCTGAGGAAATCTCTTTATTCCCTCATTTCCCTTTCCCAGGAGCTCACTTTAGTTTCAAAGAAGGAAGGCACCCTGAAGGAGGAAGCTGGTCATTACCATAACCCCAACTGGCCTCTGGTTAGCCTCAAGAGGACTCTGGCCTCTGCCTCCTCCACCCCAAATTCAATCCCTGCCTAAAAGTCCCTGACTCCTTCCACCCCTCCGTCCTATGATTTAATTTTTCTTCATGACGAGATTGCTACACACCGATCTGAGACTATTCTTAATATAAATACCTTAAAAACTATGATTAACAATAGAGAACAGCAGATTCAGCTTCTGACCAAACTTAGGGATTTAGACTTCCAGCTCTCTAAATTAACTTTCTCTTTCTCCGACTGCCTAAGCCCAAAAGTAAACAGCCACTTCTAGCCTTTCTTCTTTCACTCAGAAGCGGCCATCAGGTCCCAAGAGAGACCCTTGAGGATGTGGTGGAAGAGCACACAGGGGCTGTTACAGAGGAGATTCAGATAAACTGGTCCCTTCTGGCAGCCAGGGCACTCCCGCCCAGCCACTGAGCAGCACTCTCAATCTCCTATGCAGTATACTCCCCTGGACCTTAAATACCTAGAAAAACTTAAAATGGCAGTCACCAATTATGAATTTTATGCTGGCTCTACTGCAAAGTGTTTCTGAAGCCTGGCTTACACCTAGTGAATGGCATCAGTTGGCTAGAGCCGCTCTCAGCGGAGGGGACTTTGTTCAATGGAAATTGGAATTCACTGAAATGCTAAAGAGATGACTAGAAAAAATGCAGCTAGTGCTGACTCTCGATCCTGGACAGTGGATAAACTCCTGGGAGAACCACACTATGTCACATGAGAAACCCTATACTCATACTCTCCTGGCTTACTCACCCATTCTAGAAAGGGAGGTCTTGGATCATGGGGAAAAACAAAACAAAACAAAACAAAACAAACAAACAAAAACTCCCACTAAGGTTACTGCTTCCAGCTCTCTTACAAAGATTATACAGGGTCCTGAGGAGCCATTCAGCTCCTTTGTTAGCCAGCCTGATGGAGACAGTTTGGCACTCCAGAGCTAGAAAATCCCTTCATTCAACAGCTTGCTTTTGAGAATGCCAACCCTACTTGCCAAGACAGTCCCAGACACCACAGAAAGGAACCACTGTGTACTTATTTATGCCTCTGCTTCAGAGCTGAGGCTAGCCATGAAATCTACTTAGCTATAGGCACTGCTCTCCAAAGAGCAGATCTGAGTGCCCCACAAAAAAAAAAAAAAAAAAAAAAAAAAAAAAAAAAAAACATGCTTCAATTCTAAACAGCCTGGACCTTTCTCAGGGAATACCCACACCCCGGGACCACCTCCGGTCCACAGCCACAGGAGATATCCCCTAATCAGGCTCCTGGTCAGTTACCTGCTCCACATTCTTGTCTCCATCTGACTACTCTGTCAGAGCTGTATGTGTGGGCAGCATTGGAAAAAAACGAATGCCACTCCAAAACAGAGCTGCCTGCTCCTGCCTAGGGGGCCAGGAAACCTCAGACAACAGGGTCAGACTACTGTCTCCTTACCTCCAACACTGGAGCAAATGGGTCGATCTCAGCCTTCCCTAGGCAGCAACCCTACCACGTGTATCCAGAATACAAACATGTCACAGAGTTATGGAGTGGGAGCAGGGACAGTCCAGGACTGTCCCTCTGTCTACTCAGTATTAACCCCTGAGGATGGAATTCTCCCCCCCTCCCCACAGGAGTGTTTGACCCCTTAACCCAAACACTTGTGGGCTGATCCTGTGATGTGCTTCCACCACCTAAAAGGGGCTCCAGATTTTCGCAGGTATTGTTGACCCAGGCACACATAAAGAAATTAAAATTCTAGTTCAGGCTGTACAAGGGATCCATTCCCTTCTTAAAGGACAAAAGCTTCCTCAGCTTATAATATTGCCCCTAACTCACATTAATTCAAATTTTAAAAAAGCTCAATAGAGATTCAGATCAATTAGGCTCCACTGATGCTTTTGGGCCAAAGAAATTACTGCCTCCTGGCCCACAGGCTAAGTCTGGATGTCAAGCACTTCACAGGTCTTTTAGATTCTGGGGCTGAGGTTTTCCAATCACACTGGCCATGGCCTGGCCTCTCACAGATACACTCAACCATTTACAGGAAATTGGCCAGGCTTCTACTCCTAAACAAAGCTCTAAGGTCCTTACCTGGCAGGATGAGGAAGGAAATCAGGGACAAATTCAACATTTCCTTATTCTTGGCTTGCCCTTTAACCTTTGGGGGTAAGATATTCTTTCAGAAATGAATGTCATCATGTGCTCCCCTAATGAGGTGGTCACCAAACAGATGCTTGTTCATGGCTTTCTGCCAGGACAGGGTCTGGGTAAACACTCACAGGGACAACAAGAGCCCATACAGTCCATGATTAAAACCAATGCCCAGTCTGGGTAGATCAGTGGCTTCTAACTTTAGAAAAACTGATTACATCCACTCAGCTAGTACAGGAACAATTGGCTGCAGGCACAACTGTCCCCTCCAATTCTCCATGGAATACTCCTATTTTTGTTATAAAAAAATCTGGAAAATGGAGGCTCTTTCAGGATCTGAGAGCTATAAATAAGGTCATGATACCGATGGGCACTCTTCAACCTGGGACATCTTCCCCCAGCACCATTCCACAGGGTTGTTTTAAAATTATTATTGGTCTACAAGATTGCTTCTTTACTATCCCTCTTCATCCTGAGGATTGTTCTGACTTTGCCTTCAGCCTGCCTCAAGTCAATTTTCAAGAACTCATGTTAAGATACCAATTTTGTGTTCTACCTCAGTGCATGACTAACAGTCCTGCCCTGGCTCAAAAATGTATGGCTCATGCAATTCAGCCCATCCAGAACAAATGGCCATTAGCATACATCCTCCATTACATGGATGATGTCTTGTTGGCCTGCCCCACCAAAAAAGAAATCTTTAAATGCTTCCAGGGTTCACAGTCCTTATTTACAAATTTTGGCCTCACTATTGCCTCTGAAAAGTTCCAACTAAATGAACCCTACATGTATCTGGGGTACAAATTAAAAAGCCAACAGATATTCACTCCCAAGCTAGAGATTCACCTCTCCTCCCTCCCATGCTCCATGCTCCCCAACAGCTTGTAGGGAACCTTCAATTTTTGAGGCCATACCTAAAGCTCCCCCTGATGCTCTTCAGCCACTCTCTGATTTGTTAAATGGTGACTCTTATCCCCTCTCACCTCTTAAACCAAGTCACAAGCTTTATTATAGTGGAGAGATCCTCTTACTGACACTTTTATTGGCCCAGACCTCATCCTAATTTGTGAACTAGGTTCAGCCTGCATTTATGATCAACAACATATTACCCCCAGATGGCTGCCTGAGCGGCTTCTTATACAAGTTATCACCATCCCCTCTAATGACCTAATGTCCAGATAGCAGCAATTTCCTCCACCTAAGACCCCTTCCACTTTTCCCACAGATTATGCTAAGCTGGACAGACATGCTCCTAAGAATGATGATGGTGACGAAGACTCCACCATCAGCTTGGCAAACTTCACCTGGATGGATGTCTAACTCCCTTTTGCCCATCTTCTTTTCTTCTTTTGACTCCCTTTCAGCCTCATGCTGGCACCCTTACTCTAAGGCCTTCCATAAACTGACTGAGCTTCCACATCCCTTGCAACTATACTTGGGTGGTCCTCTCTGAAAGAGGAGACATAATCTGGTCTGCCTCTCCTGGCCTAAACAACTTAACCCTGATCTATGCAAACTACATCACAGTCACTGCTGGATACCCGCATATCTACTATTCCTACATTAGCAAACATTATGAATCAATTTACACTATCCAGACCCCTGAGGAATGCCATACATCCTCTCCCACAAAATACTCTTAAAATTACCTTTACCACTCTGAGCTATCATGGGCCTAATTGGTATCAAGGAAACAACTGGGGCTTGCACTTTTATAAAGAGGGCTATGATGAGGGAATCACCTTCTCAATTTACAACCCCCACTGTTGCTATTGGATCCAATGTTATTTTGGGAGGGGGGCAGCTACCACCATCACCCATACTTCATCTCTCAACAGGCTCACATCCAAAACCAGATAGCACCTGACCACCTAATCTTACTCCCCCACAGGACTACAACCCAGGTCCCCACATGGACAAATCCCAGGACATTGTTGTGACCCTCATCAACCAGACTTTCCTTGCACTAAATTCCATTACCCCCAAACTAGTTGAAGATTGTTGCCTTTGCTATCATTCCTCCCCACTCATCTATGAAGGAATTGCTATTTCTTCACCCTTTTACACCACCAATCACTCTAATTACTATTGCTGGAAAACTGCTTTAGTAGCCAGTCTCACCCTACAGCAAGTTTTTGGCTCAGGACTCTGCCTTACCTCACTGACTCACCCCTCTTCCCCACCCTCATATATCCAGTTATGCAATACCACGATAATTCTTAATACCTACGATCATTATGCTATTCCTCCCAATGATACCTGGTGGGTTTGTCTTGATGGACGCACCCATTGCCTGTCTACACATTATTTCTCTGATGTTGGCTTCTGCACCATGGTACAGATTGTCCCTTGCCTAACTTACTATCGCCCTGATGAGTTCTTTCACTTCTGAGAAGAGACCCAAGGAAACACCCCCTTATATGCTCCCTCAGCGAACCCTATAGCTATTCTCTTAGGACTAGGAGTGGTAGGTGTAGGCACCAGGACATCCACCCTTATTATAGGTCAATCTAGCTGTACAGAGCTAAGTGCTACCATAGACAGAGATGCTGAGGAACTTCAGAATCAGGTAAGCTAACCAGAGGACTCTCTTCAGTACCTGACTGAGTTAGTCTTCCAGAATAGACCAGAGCCTAACTTACTTTTTCTGCAGGAGGGAGGCCTTTGTGTTGCACTCAAGGAAAGATGTTGCTTTTATGTTAACTGCTCAGGAATCATCAAAGACAGTATGGAAAGGGTTAGAGACGAATTAGAAAAACTCCAAAAGGCTTGAGAATAACAGTAATCCTTGTATCAAAATTGGTTCTCGACATCTCCTTGGTTGCGTACTTTACTCCCTTCCCTGCTTGGGCTGCTTATAGGACTCCTCCTTTTGGTCTTTTTTGGCTCAAGGGCCTTTCATAAATTAGTAGCCTTTGTGAAACAGCAAGTAGAGTCTGCCACATCACCTATACAGGTTAACTACCATAAACTGGCCTCACAGGAACATGACCACCCAAATCCCACAATAACCAATAGGCTTGGGTTGTTTCCCCCCAAATGGAACAAGCCCTATACCCCTTCAGCCAGCTTCAGAAGTGCAGATCTGGATGGTACTGCATGAAGGTCTCAACCTTCTGAGGAACATGCCCGTGTGCATCGAGGTTGATGTTCCATACCATTGTATCCTGCAAAAAGAACATTGGACAGTCCCACTCTTGAAGCAGCCCGAAGAGATTGCTAAAACAGATTCCCATAAAAAGTTCCTATTGCCTGTCTAAGCCAATAAAGGGGGTCGGCCACTGTCACCCTCTGGTGTAAAATTTTGGCTGCATACTAATAAGAAAGGGGGAATATTTTGGAAACTGAGGCTGGATCTATGATCAGTTAGGGAGCAAACCTTGGCTGAACTCTGGCTTTCTCTTGGCTGTATATTTGGAGCCTTCATATTCCGCAAAAGTTTGATGATTCAGTAACTAGCCCTATTTAGCAAGATCAGCCTAGCATATAACCACTAGCCCCATCACCATAGTAACCTTTCTTGTTCTCATAATTCCTGATCTTTCCACCCATGTCAAAATCCATTCTTTGTGATTTTCTATATTCTGCTTGCAAGAACACCTGGTCTTCAAATATTCTTCTTACCTCCCCTGCCCCTTTACTACATCCTTGCTCTGCTGACTCTATAAGCTCTGGATAGAAAAATAAAATTTGCCATTTGATCAGAATCGTGTCTTGTGGTCAATTCCCCTGCATCTCTTGCTCCCATCCCCTTCTTGGGTTTTTGGGTTCTAGGTTGAAGTCTCATGGGTCGAGGCAGAAAGTTGCCGCTAGTTTCAAACGTTTCCCATTGGTGCCTGTTTTTATATTATGATGTAAATTTAAGCTATTATTATGATATGAACATATATGTACACACACACACACACACACACATATATATATATATGAATGTCTGTATGTATGCGTGCATGCATGTATTTTGGCTCTTCATTGATATGCTAAGGAATTTATCTAAGCCTGACTAAACAGGAGAAACACAGACAGGAAGAAATGGATCTAATGATATATTGACATTTGTGGAAGGTTAGAGGGGATATGACTTATACTGAATTTGAAATGGAAACTATAAAATATGTTGGGAATTTAATAATGTTGGATTAACTCTTGTTGGTCTTCTTCTTCTTCTTCAAAAAAGAAAAAAACACTGATGATTCTTCACTGTCTAATGTTGATGTTAAAATGGAATCATGCTCTTTAAAGGTAAAAGAAGACTGAGATCCAAACTACAAGTCAATAATTAATCATCATGTTGCAACCCTCTAGGTTGCAGTATTCCATATGATTGGTCTCTTTAGAAATGACAAGGCTAACACTCTTAGTTAGCTATTTCATCTTTCATAGAGAAGTTCAAAATGTTTCTTAAAGACTGTCAACATCACATCTATGGTGTGTAAATAAAAATTGTAGTCTAACTGCTCCTATAATGTCTATAAATCAGAAAAATGCTCACATAATAAATAAACATAAATTCTAAGGTCTAGGAATTTAAATTATTACAGATGACTTTAAATATATTGTAAAATACAAGTATTAGAAACCTGAGGACATAAGGGCTTGGATTAAAAGGGTCTAAAATTCTAAATGAGTTCATAAGTTTTCACTTCTGTTCCTAGCTTGTATCTGTCTTAACAGATTTCTGCTTTCGTGACCAATATTTGCAAGCATCAATTGGTGACAACAACCTGCTCTGAATGTCAATAAGCCCTGAACTTGCTGTAAATGCTGCTTCTTCAGCTGATCAATAAGTCAGAAATCTTATAAGCTCTCTCATAGCCTTTAGCTAACATTCTAGCTTTCCAGGGCCCTGAGAACAACATCCTAAGATCAGCAGGAAGGGAATTCACTGCCCTTGTTTCCACTCCCCCCTTCCACACCCCCGGGAATTTTAGATCAATAGAGAGGTTCTTGTCATAAAAAATGTGACAGAATACCGATGTCTTTAATAAATCTTAACTCCTCTCTAGGTAACATTAAGCTAAGGTGCTAAAAGCCAAGTATCAGCCTTTGGACGAAACCCATCTCAAGGATGAGAGATAATGAAGTATCTTGAGCAGGGAATTGTTTAAATGGCACATGGGAGTCTTAAGACACAAATGGGGGTAGTTATATCCATAATATGCCTTATTTGCTTAAAAATTTTTTTAAAGAAATTTATATGTGAATGCTCCTGGAAAATCTGCAGCAGCCAGCATTGGCATGGAGTCAAAAGCACAAAATTTGCCCAAGTCAAATGGAAAGATTCATGTACTGGTTTATGGAAAGGCCCCAGGTCATGGGGGTGAGGGCATGTTTGGTTTTTCATGGAATAAAATGAGGCTCCATGGTCGCTAGAACAGCTGTTATGTTCTTTGGAGGAGACATATGCTGATCCCGATGTTGTTGTTGATGATAATCCAGAAAAACTACAGTGAGATTTATGGGCCTATGTTCCTCATCCATCAATTTTAAATCCTGCCATCTGGGAAGGTATAGAAATTGTGGTTGGAGTCAGCAATACACAACTTTTCGATTAATCTGCTACTCGAGAAGTTCAGATTTCTTGGAATTTCCTATTTGGGGGTTTGGTAAAGGAATTCCTGTATGTTTTATAAAGAATATTACTTTGGAGGGATGTAAAGGAGTGTTTCCAAAACTAATAATGGAACATGATAAGCAATGCACTTATTATACCAAGTTATTGCTTCCTCAAGGTAATTGTATAAATGATATTTCACTGATGGGGAATGTTCTTTTGTATAATATATATATATATATATATATATATATATATATATATTTTTTTTTTTTTTTCTTATTCATTAACGAATAAAACACTGATTGGCTGATTGGTAATACAGGAAGTGAAGTAGCTGGGCAGCAACTTGACACTAGCTAACCATAGAGGTCTGGAGGTCTGTACACACAGACAGGAAGTGATGTAGCTGGACAGAATCAGAATAAAAGCACAGAGAAACAGGAAATCACTCTCTTCTCTGCAGAGATGCTTACCAGTTGCCATGTGAGCCACCAAAGGTATTAGAGGTCCATACCCTTCTCCAGTAAGATAAGACCACATGGAAATAGTTAGATTAATAGAAATAGGTTAGGAATTAAAACAAAGATAGCAAATAATACACCCAAGTCACTGGCTAACAGTTTCATAATTAATAAAAGTATCTGTGTGATTATTTGGGACTGATGAGGCTCAGGGACCAAGCTTGTAGGAAGAAGCATCCATAACACTTCCCCCCCCTCAATGATTTCCTCCATGCATGAACTAATTTTGAGAATCTAACCAAAGTTTGTTATGGAAGTGGTATACTGGCATTATTCCCTTTACGGTAAAACATCACAGGGACATCACAGTATATTCTTGACTGGTCTATATGTCAAAATAAGTCATAGTGACTTTTATCCTGTGTCTGCAACAGAATCTTGGGACCAGGAATTGTCTGCTGGAATTTGGAATTCCAGCATGAGATTTTCATAAATTAATGTTTGGAAACTTGCTATCTCTATTGGAATTGTTTCAGGACAATCCAGTTCTTCAAACCCTGCTTGCCTTCTGAAAGGAGGGTTTTAGCCTTTCTGAAGATGCCAAATTGTATTTCTTGAGTAGATGATTATACCCATGTTTAAATAACCTCATTTTGTAATGTTGCCAATGTATGCATATGATCCATGCTTTGATTTCCAAGGGTTACAAGCATTTGAAGAATTTAAGAAAGCTTTAAATAGACAGAAATGTCTTGTCAGATTAGTTATAGCAGGAATTACAGTGCTTGCTGTTATACTTATGACTACTATGGTTGCTTCAGTGACTTTGTCTCAATCCATTAGAAATCAGAGTTTGTTCATAAATTATCCATGGAAGTTTCTATAACATTAGAGACACAAGAAGAAATAAAAATAAAAATGAAGTATAAATTGAATACCTTGCAATGATGTGGCACAATTTTTAGGAGATAAGCCCCAGTACCTGAAAAGCGAGTGCATTTAAAATGTCATGCTAAGTATAATTGGATTTGTGTTACATCTTCTATATATAATGAAAGTGCTATTGAATGGTGAACAGTTAAGGCACCTCTTCAAAGGAATTTGACATGATTCTTATGAATCCTTACATTTGGCTAAATTACATCAAGAAATTATGAATATAAAAAGAAGGCTAGAATAGATTTTCATTCAGCAAAAGCAGCTGAAGATTTTTTGGAACAGTTTAAAAAGCCTATTCTATCATGGTCAGCATTTACTTCACTTCTTAGTAGTATTGCAGTTATTGGAGCATGTGTCTTATTGGGCATACATTTGTTTGTAGTTTGCAAGCTGATTATGAGACTACTGTAGAAAGTGGGTTTGGAACTTCATGGAGTAAAACTCTACACATTCCCATAACCTGATACCAGAGTCTGGTAGCCAAAGATGAATAAGTTCTTTTTGCCTTCTTTTAACCTTAGGCAAGAAATGAATGATGGAATTCATGCTCCCATAATGGGTAACACTGGAGTGTGAAAAGGACAACCCAAGACAGGCACAGTCATCTGAGAGACTCTGTGGAGTTTTAAAAAATTGAATGCAATAGGGGGAATTGTGGTGGCCCATGTTTGACTCAATTTCCACTCAAGTCAATTCAGAATTAGAGGTCAAGTTTGCATGCTCCAGTTTCCTTGAGAACAATGAGAAAATTCTGATTAAGCCCATGGGATAGAATATATTATCTCTCTAATAAGCTACTGATGGCAGTTGCAGGTACACAGATAGATAAAGGAGCTGCTTGCTGCTAGTAGGACCCACATGATAGTGAGCCTGGGTGCTCCTAGATTCAAGGACAGTTCATGGAGTTGGTTAGCCGATGATGCTGCTCTTCATTCTACTTTGATTCTATTCTGTATATAAACTAAACTTGGAGATGTCTGGTGTGCTGAAAAGCATGGACCGGGCAGTCTTCCTGACTTTCTGTCTTTTTCTTTATCTGCCATTTCTCAGTCCTTATGCCCCTTCTCAGGTAACTCAGCTCATTGGAGCAGACTCTGACTCATCATTAGGTACAGCTTCCCACTGGGACTAAAAGCAGTATTTCCTTTCTATTTCTGCAAAATAGAAGCAAACTCTACTCTAAAATTGTGAGGATTTTACTTGTGAATGTTTCCTGTGATATACTTGCAGCTATATGATTTTGAGAAAGTGACTATCTGCTTATTAATATAATTTCTCCCTCTTTGCAATAAAGCAGCATAATCTGGTTAGCTACTAGGCAAGGCCAAACAGGTTTTTTGCTCCTGGCAAGGAGAGGCTAGGCCAGGTGATATAATGTGAGATGAGGCAAGGTTTGAAACAGAACAAGAACTGTAGGATAGTAGGTAGACAGCTGAGGTGGAATCTTTCCTTGGAGTGAACTTGTAGTGGCTGCCACACCCTTTGGGCATAGTTTCTGGTGCAGATGTGACCCATTATATGGTAGAGGAGGGGCTGAACCATGAGCTCTGGGGTTTCAGAGTACATCATAAGGGCAAAGACTGCATCATCTGTAGCAGGAAGATCATAGTGGTTATATACTCTCATCTGTGTGTAAGTGCTTCCCTAATAATCACATATTTATCATTTATCTTGGGTCTGGTGAACTCATGTACACCCAACCTTCATGCAGCTCTGGACCCAAGTCCTCTACTCCTTCTGTCACTAATGACTAAACTAATGACCTAAACTAATGCACATATTTGTCCTGTGATGACCTGGCAGTGTGCAATGTGCAGACCAACACTGTTCAGATGATCCACAATATTTGTAGCCTTTGAGACACTCCTAGCCTTTCTCATCAAAGTCACCTCATCCCACCTAAAGTGCCAGCCTCCAAATAGAGCCACAATCCACACATCCAATTATAGATGGCATCTTGGGTTTAAGTCTGCCGTAGGGCTCTCTGGCCCAATGAGCATCCAGAGACTGTTAACCTCCCTTCTCCACCTTGTGTTTCCTGTCTGGAACATTGAGCCCGCTCAGTCTAGAGGCAATTAAAGAACTGCTGATGAGCTGCTCAGGCATTGAGGAATACTTCTTTGGAGTTCAGCATGGTGAGAGCAACCTTGGCCAGGATGGCCAGATTCAGTCTCTAACAGGTGGGCCCCACATGTGGGAGACCACCATCTCCTCAGATTCTAAGCTTCCTCACAGCACTGGTTTTTTGAGACTGAGGTTAAGGCAAAACAGGATTCTCCTAGTCCAGAAGCTCCAGTGTGGGCCAGGACAATCTTCCCAGAGCCTGGTGACTCCTCACAGCACAAGTGGTCATGAGGCTGAGATGCCTGCTGGTGGGTGTGCAAACTCTTACAGCCATTTTGGAGATCAGTATGGCAGTTCCTCAGGAATATAGGAATTAGTTTACCACAGGACCCAGCAGTCCCCCTCTTAGGCTTATACCCAAATGATCCACATCCATGCAACGAAGACATCTGTTCAACTATGTTCATAGCAGCACTATTTGTAATAGCAAGAACCTGGAAGCAAGGTCATGGGATAGTAAAAAACTTGGAATGGTTAGTAAGGTTTCCTAGGTTACAGAGATTTAGCACATCTGCAAGGTTAGGGGGTTTTCTTTCTCAAGAACCAGTGGGCTCAGTGGAATTGTCCTTGAACGGCTGGGAGAATGTACTTTCCAGTCACGGAATTATCTATATCTATTGGCAGAGGCTCTTGTTTTCTCTGTCTTTCCCTTTTTTCTATGAGTCCCATCTTTTAGTTATTAATTTTCCTTGTGGACAGGATGACCCATAACAGTGCCCAGACTGTTGTTGTGGATAACAACATTCTTCAGAAACTATGTGATTATGAATAATAATAACAACAACAACAACAACAACAATAATATCCAGAAACTTGATCATCGTGATCAAGCTATTTCATGTGTTTTTCTTTTTTCCTGAGCTTTGCATGCAGGTAGGGTGATTTTTAAATATATGCTGGTGGACTTTTTTTTAAAAATTTCTAACTGTTAGTGGTCATTAGAGAGTTAAGCTGTATTTTCCATCCTTTCAAAACCACATTAGTCGGTTAGGAATCCATAATTGTTTATTTTCTTTGGAAACAAAAATAGAAATCTTTTTCCCCAGTAACTTGTCCTTAGACTTAAATTTTGGAGTCAAAGTATTTTTAAAATATATAAATTGAATTAATCCAGTAGCATTTCTTTTATCAGTTGTTCTTATTTCCTCAGCAGTCAAACAATTTAAAGCCAACAGAATAGGGTATAGTATCCACAGTTTCTCTGTGCTTTCCATCTTTACGTGTTTTTTGTTGTTTTTTTAATTACTCTGTTATTTTTACCTTTTATTTTTTCATTTTTTGAGACAGGGTAACTCTGTGTAACTCTTATCTGTCCTGGAATTCACTCTGCATAATAGGTTTACTTTAAAATTACAGAGATCTGCTTGCCTCTTTCTCCTGAGTGCTGGGATCAAAGCCATGTGCCACCACACCCAGCTCCTCACTGTCTTTTGAAAACCATTTTATTTCTTTTCTCTCCCAAGCCTACATATATATTAGAACACACTGTAAAACTTTAGTGCTTTTTCTTAATGTGAATCTGTCTTTACTATAAATATTTATCTTTTTCTGGCCACAAGTCTTTTATCTGGTACACAACAACATTGCTAAAATGAAAGTCATAGTTGTTTCTGCCACAGTTTATCAAATATGGTAGCGGGTACCTTACTGCCCAGCAGTGAGAGCTATGCTCACAGACTTGGCCTATGCTGCACCCAGCAACATGTTGCCAGCTTGGAGATGTGGTCACCACCATTGCCAGCTCTTGTACACACCAATGAATTGTTAGCAGAGTTTCTTAAAAGCCATGCGTTTTTTTGCTGCTTATGCTGAGTCAGGAAACCTCCCTTAAAGGAGCCGGGCAAATCTTTGCTTGTCTCACACAAAACAGAGTCCAACCCAGAAAAATGCTGCTACCAAGAAACCTTGCTTGTCTCAGTTCTTTTGTTTTTAAAACCTTTTCTTTTTAGCTTTTGATAAATTTTAAGTGGAAGTTCTTATTAGCCACACAGTGGCGCCATAATGTTACGAGTAGTTTTTCCTGCTAGCGTGGACCCACCAAGGTGCCAGCCCCAGTTAACACACCGAGACTCTGTATTTGATATAACACTGTTGGCCAGTTACTTGTTTCTTATCTCCTAGCTCTGTCTTAATTATTAACCCATTTCTATTAATCTAAGTATTTCCACATGGTCTCATGTTACCAGAGAGTGGGGCTGGCCTCTGCTCTCTCCCTTCTCTCTATGCTGACTCCTCCCTACTACTTCCTTGAATCCTCCTTGTCTCCTAGTCTCACCCATCTTCCTTTCCTATTGGCCAACAGTGTTTTGTTCATTAACCAGTATGAGAAACATATTTACAGAATGACATTTCCCATCACCTATCATTCTTAGGTTTGGCCTTTTCATGGTGCTCCATGTCTCCTGGATATTTTCTGTTAGGGATTCATTGGAATTAACATTTTCTTTGGTCAATAAGTCTATTTCTCCTAGTGTATCTCCAACACCTGAGATTCTCTCTTCCATCTCTTGTATTCTGTTGGTTATGATTGCTTCTGTAGTTCCTGGTCATTTACCCAGCTTTTGTATTTCCAGAATTCCTTCAGTTTGTGTTTACTTTATTGCCTCTATTTCAGTGTTCAGGTCACAATCTGAATTGTTTCCTTCATCGGTTTGTTTGTTTTTTTCTTGGCTTTCCTTGTTTCCTTTCAAAGATTTGTTGATTTCTTGCATGCTTTGGTTTGTAGTTTATTCTATTTCTTTGAGGGAATTTTATTTCATTTCCTCTTTTAGGCTCTCTATCATCTTCATGATATTGTTTTTATGGTTGTTTTCTTCTGTTTCATCTGTGTTGGGATGTTCGAGTCTTGCTGCTGTGGAGTCCCTGCACTCTAGGTGTGTCATATTGATCTTTCTGTTGTTGACAGTATTCTTATATTATTGCTTTTTCCAGGTCTCTCCCTCTCCTGGTGGGTACAGGACCAAGGTTCTCTTACAGTGGGTGCAAGCAGGTCCAATACTCTGATGTTCTCCTTGTCCAGGGGGTGGAGGTGGGACTAGGGTGTTGACTGACACTGGATGGGCTGTTCTTCTTGGATGGGTTACCCTGCACACCTCCCCCAGTCCTCAGCAGGCTCTGAGAAGGGTCCTGAAGGCAGGCCAAATACAGGCCCAAGATTATCTCCTACTATGTTTGGAGGTAAATCAGGACTCTGGCACACTCTGGGAAGGTCAGTCTGTGGGAATGGGCCTCCCTGCACACCGTCCTCAGTCCGCAGGAGGCTCAGAGCAGGGCACTAGAAGGTGGCCTCCTTCTGTGTGTGGAGGCGGGGCCAGGATGTGAGTGGAGGTGGGACCAGGAAGCTGGCATCTCTGGACGGGCCAGTCCACCTGGATGAGCTCTCCCATGCACTCAGGCCCTAGGCCTCAGGAGGCTCTGAGTAGGGCACCAGATGGGGGGCTTGTTATGAGCATTTTTTTTCCTGCCAGCTTGGGCCCACTGCCACACCAGCCCCAAATGACACACAGAGACACTGTATTAGATATAAAGCTATTGGTCTGTTACTCATTTCTTATCGGCTAGCTCTGTCTTAATTATTAACCCATTTCTATTAATCTAAGTATTTCCACGTGGTCTTATCTTACTGGAGAGTTCTCTCCAGTTTCTACATGCTGACTCTTCCTTACTACTTCCTGGTATCCTCCTTGTCTCCTAGCCCTGCCTATCTTGCTTTCCTATTGGCCAACAGTGCTTTATTCATTAACCAATAGGAGAAACATATTTACAGAACGGCATCTCCTATTAGGGGCTCCCATCTTTTAGGATGTTTTTATATGTAAATATACTACATCATTTATCTATTTTCTATATATACCATATGTCCAAGCATATAATACCACAACTATCCCATTAGTCACCCATTATACCCAGGATACATTCAGATATAGATTCATACTCTGTAGTGCATGCTAGTTGTCCTGCCTGAAGCAGTCACTGCTTCCTATCAAGAATTCTTCTTGTATCTTAGGATTTATATTCTTCATGGAAGCAGGGGAATGTTTTTAAATGTAGACCATGTCATCTGCTTAGTCTCCCAGTTCTATTCCTTTCATCTTAAAAACAAATTCTGAAGGACTCTTCTCTTTCTCTACCATTTCCAAAATGGAAAGCAATGTAGTAGTTAATAGTGAAACATAAATTTGATACTTCAGTTATGTTTAAAGCTATATGTAGCTAATCAGCTTTAATTTCAGAACTACTGATATTGTGAATTACTTCTTTCTTTGCTATTTATAGTCAAGTATTGTTTGGAGACTTGCTATGAGATTGTGAAAAAATTACACATGTACCACTAAAAGTGTATTTAAAATGATTTGTAGTGGTTTTCTATTTTCATGCAGTACTCAGAAAGAGGTCTTGGGCCGTGCAGTGAGACAATGTGTCTGGAGCTGAGAGTGTAAGGGCATCAGGATATTGATAAGGCTTTATGGATGTCATATAAAAGTAAAACATGAAAGCTGGGTGTAGTGATGTTTGCCTTTAATCTCATATGTTCACTTGGTTGAAAGAGGAAGGCAGGTCTCTGTGAGTTCAGGCTAGCCTAATTGAAAGAGTGAATTATGGCACAACAAAGGCTACATAAATAAACAAACCCTGCCTCAATAAAATAAACAAAAATCATTTTCAAATATGAAGTACACCAAGTAATGGTGTTTCTCAGAAACCTGAAAAAGTTTCTTCACAAGCATTCAGATCAGCAAGAGCAGCTTCCTCAGCTCCAAGAAGAAGGAAAGATGTGCATACCTAAGTAGTCCAGTCAAGCTATGGCCTCATGCTTTATTGTTTCTTACCTACAGTCTCTGGCACAAGGTCAAGGAATTATTAAGGGATGATCTTGACCTTCTGATTCTTTCATTTTTATTGAAATGGACATTTTTCTTGCTTGCATTTCTGTCCATCATTTTCCTTCCATGTGCCCTTAAAGGACAGATGTGGGCATCGGTGTCCGTGGGACTAGAGAGTCTAAAAATCTAATGACTGAATTGAGAGAGAAAGAGAGAGAGAGAGAGAGAGAGAGGAGAGAGGAGAGAGAGGAGAGAAAGTTTAAGTAAATGGAGATGAAAACACAACACTACACAAACCTTGTCACACAGTAGAATCAGTCTGATGAAGATATTTATAGCTATAATTAGCTAACTTTAATAAAATTAAAACTATAAATAATTGAATTTGGTACACCCTTCAAAAATTAGGAAACATGCAAACAAATGTAACACAAATCCAGTAGATAGCAAATAATAACAACCAAAGCTATATAAAATGCAGAAACATTATTGATGAACTTGATCATGACTTTATGGTCAAAGTTCCACAGACAATAGGACTACAAGGAACAAGTATCTATGAATAAAAGATATGCATTTGGGGATTATTTTTGTTTGTTTTTTCAGCATTTTTGACAGGGTTTTTAATGCATCCCTGGCTATACTGGAACTCATTCTTGAGGCCAGGCTGTTCTCAAACTCATGAGGACCTGCCTGCTTCTACCTCTGTGTGCTGGGATTAAAAAATCCAGAAATGCTCTCATTTACTTAGGGAGAAATGCTTGGTGGGAAATGGTATGCAAAGATGCTCACCATATCCTAAAGGGTACTCATTTCAAATGGAAAGATAGAAAACAGGAACTGGTAAACTTTGAAATAAGTTTATTTTCTCAAAATTTTTCTCTTATATTCTTAAAAGGCAGTGATATATGTATGATTTGGTTTGAAGAGGTGTTCTACAAAGGACACTGGTTTCAATGATGTGGGAGTGATAGAATATTCTAAATAAAAGGATGTTGTAGGGTCCTGAGTATTTATGTAAAATAACATTTTATGGGTACAGTTGCATTTGTAAACAAAATACAAACATGTTTTTTAAAAAAAAACATGAAAAACTTATTCTTAACATTTTTTGTTTGTTTATGAATGTTGTTTTTCTTTCATGGTGGATTTAGCTGTGCTAGAACTAGCTTTGTAGGCCAGGTTTGCCTCAGATTCAGACATCCATCTGCCTCTGCCTGTCAAGTGCAGTGAAGCTATATTTTTATATTAATGATTTAATTATGTCTGTTATCATCTGCCAGGTTACTGCGGTTTTTATTTGTCATGAAGCTTCTCTTTGCCTGATAAAGTTTGTTCTTACAGTCTGTACCAAGAAGAGACTCAAGACTATAATATCTGTAATTACATGTTTATCTAGGTTGCCAATGACTGAAAATTGTGTTTTGGAACAGAAGGTTTCTTCCTTCTATCAGCGATTTTTGTAGACCAGGGTGTTCTACTCCCTGAGATCTGCCTGCCTCTGCACTTCTCCTTGAGTTCTCAGGCTAATATTGGGCACCACTATGGGAAGCAGTTCCTTCTTGGTGTTCTACAACCACCAACAATTAAGTTCCTATTAGCTCATTATAAAATATGCCACTCCTGTACCAATTCAATCAAGGGGATCTCCCTCTTTCTCTTCTAAGGGGGTCAGTGTTGCTGCATTTATGTTGCAGTATGTGATCCATTTGGACTTAAGTTTTGTGCATGGTGATAGATAAGGATCTATGTGCAGTCTTCCGCACACCAGCATGTGTGTACACCCCCAGTTATGCCAGCACCATTTATAGAAGATGCTTTTTTTCCTATTGTATAATTCCAGATACTTTGTCAAAGATTAGGTGTTTTTAAGTGTGAGTGTTAATATCATAGTTTTCAATTCAATTCCATTGGTCTACTTGTCTATTTTTTGCACTGATACCAATCTGTTTTCAGGACTATACCTCTATAATAGTGCTTGAAGTCAGGGATAGTGATGCCTCTGGAAGTTCCTTTATTGTACAGGGTTGTTTTGGCTATCCTGTTTTTTTTTTTTTTTGTATTTTCATGGAAAGATGCACATTCATACAAAAAAGACATCTCTTCAACTGTGTTCATAGCAACATTATTTGTAATATCTAGAACCTAGAAGCATCCTACATGCTCCTCAACTGAAGAATGGATAAAGAAAATGTGTTACATTTACTCAGTGGAGTACAATTCAGTGGGAAAAAAACAAACAAACAAACAAAAAAACCCCAAAATGAAACAAACAACAACAACAACAAAAAACAACAACAACCAAAAAAAACCCCAACAACAATGACATCTCAAAATTCATAGGGAAATGGATGGAACTAGAAGAAACCATCCTGAGTGAACTAACCAGTCAAAAACAAACAAACAAAAAACATGACATGTATTCACTCATATATGGATTTTAGACCCAAAGCAAAAAATTACCAACCTACAATCCACACTTCCAGAAAAGCTAAGAAACAAGTAGGACCCTATGAGAGACAGACATTTTCCCCACAGAAAGGGAAAGGGACAAGATCTCCTGAGAAAATTGGGAGCAGTGGGGTAAGGGAGACGCAGTTAGGAGAAAAAGAAGGGAAAAATGGGGGGGGGGGGAGAGGAGAACATTCGGAAGCAGGAAGATTGAGTCTGTGGAAGGATAGGAGAGAACAAGAAAAGAGATACCATGATAGAGGGAGACATTATAGATTTAAAGAGAAATGTGGCGCTAGGGAAATGTCCATAGATGTACAAGGATGAACCCATCTAACAATCTAAGCAATAGTGGAAAGGCTACCTTATATGCCCTTCCTGATAATGAGATTGATGACTACCCTATATGCCATCCTAGAGCCTTCATCTAGTAGCTAGTGGAAGCAGAGGCAGACACCCACAGCTGAACACTGAGTCAAATCCAGTTGCAGAGAGGGAGAAATGATGCGCAAAGGTATCAAGAACAGGCTGGAAAAACCTACAGAAACAGCTGACATGAACAATGGGGATCTGATGGACCCCAGACTGATAGCTGGGAAACCAGCATAGGACTGACCCAGACCCCCTGAATGGTGTGCCTAAGTTAGGAAGCCTAGGTAGTCTATGGGACTTCTGACAGGACATATCCCTAGTGCATTAACTGACTTCAGGGCCCATTCCCCTTGGAGGGATACTCCCTTAGCTTAGAGACATGGAAGAGGGCCTAGGCTTTACCCCAAATGACTTGACAGATTTTGATTAACCCTCATGGAAGGCCTCACACTCCCTGGGGAGTGGATAGGGCATAGAATGGGGCGATCAGTGGAGTGCATGGGAGGATGGGAAGGAGAGGAAATTGGGATCTATATATAAAATAAGAAAAAAATATTTAGTAAAAAAGATAAAAAATATGCCACTCATTATTGAGGTTAAATAAGTATCAGGATAAACAAATATGCTGAATAGATGTTTATTCAGGGAGAAATAACTTACAGCCTAGACAGATGAACACCAGTAAGTTTCACCGGATGCTCTCAAGTCTGATTCCCTTCAGCAAGAGAGCATTCCCCTGGTTTCTCCTCAGACCTCCTTCCACGGGTCACTTCCGCCCATGGCTCCACCCACAATGGATGTGGAGTGCCACAGAAGGGGACAAAGTAACTATCTCACTACAACTCATTTATGGGATTTGATATAATTATTGAATTTCTACCACGACACATGACAAAGCTTGTAGACTAAGACTTTTTATGTGGTTGTTTGGTGAACAGTATACAGTTGGACTAAACAGAAGAAACAGGCTTGAGTTGTCCAATGACATTCAGTGACCTAGACTCCCTAGTATTATCATGGGTCTGAAACATTTTGGACTTTTGCCAGTTGGGGGTGGTGGTGAGCGAAAATATCACTGGAGCCTTTCCTTTGTGACTAAGGTTGGGTTTCTTTTTGAGAGAGGAAACATGCTTATGGTGAAGGCAACTCAGGAACCTTGTTGTATTATAAATGCTATACAGAGGACTTTTGTTGATATGTGCTAATATAAAGGCATAGAAATAAAAGACAGGGATAAATTTTTATCTGAAGATAATATGGAAAGATTTTGAAAACCCCATGAACATCAATGAAAAAGCCATTACTAACAATAATTTGAAGCAGGTTTACCAATAATTGCTATGAATTGTAGGAAAAAAATTGTGGAAAAATATGCTAATGAATACTGAACAAAAAAAGTATTATTTTAAAATATAAATTTTTGGTCAGGCTCTGGTGGAGTGTGCCTTTGATCCCAGCACTTTGGAAGTAGAGGCAGGCAGATCTCTGTGAGTTTGAGGCCAGCCTGGTCTACAGAGCAAGTTTGAGGACAGGCTCCATAGCTACAGAGAGAAACTCTGTCTTGAGAAAACAAACACGCAAACAGAAAATAAATAAATGCATAAATAAATAAAAATTATTTCTGTCATTAGTCAGTGTGTGTGAGTATTCCTTTATTTTTTTTTACAGATATGTAAAAGCATGTATATCTCTATGACATGAACACAGTAAAACTGTCCAGAGGAATGAAAAGTATTTACAGGAGAGATGAGAAAAAAGAGGATAATAGCATTATGTGTGTTTGTGTGTGTACACACACATACTTACCTAATGTTCAATGCCCTATTTTTTCAAGAAGGACCCATATAAATATAGCACATTTATGGAGCAAAGACTGAAGCAAATAGAAAGGAAAAAAAAATAGCAGCTATAACTAAAACTAAAATATTTGAGAAAGTATGTGAATAACAATAACATGTAAGTAATCTAAATTACTTACACGGCATTAAAAAAAACTCAAATGTATGAGGATTCTTGGCAAGTCATTCCTGCCACATGCATTGCTCAAATTTTGGGAAATGGGTGCTCAAGAACAGCAAATAATTTAGGAAACATCAAAAGATTCTTAAAAACAAGAGAGTTTGTAGTACTTGGATGAAATGTTAACTTGGATGAAATGCTCTATTGGCAAAATAGTTAAAACAACTAGACTGAGCAGAACATTAAACCTCCCCATAACCCCAACCTCCATTTTAAGACAGTTAAAGATATTTCCCTGCCATGTCCTTGAGAACATTCCTCCCTTGACATATAAAGTCCCCCTCCCCCCTTTTCATGGATAGCACTTAACACTTTTATCCTAAGTATCTTTTCATAAAGTTAGAGCTGAAGTGTAAGAGTGAGTTCACACAGTCTGGGGGAGTCAATAGAGGCCATCTACTGAGACCATCATTCCAGCCAAAGGATCAAAGTAGATATTAGAAGAATATGTTTTCAGCAGAACCTGGAATGGAGAGCCTTTCAATAGACTTGAAATTGTTTTTTTTCCTTCTTGACATCAAACACCAAAGATAGCTACAGGAGTTGGCAGATCAACTACTGAAGTCTGAGGAGTCTGCAGTACTGACAGTGCCTGACCACTGTGATGTCAGCATTCTGAGGCATGTAAGTGATGAAATCACATGTTCCTTTCCCTCATCTGTTTTTTATCAAGTTATAATTTTAGGTTCAAAAACAGTTTTAGAGATGAACAGAGATGCTATGATGACATATATTTGTACAAGAGATATTACTATTCCTTCCTGTCAAATGTAACATGTATCCTCATGCTATGATGACATAAATTTGCACAATATACTTTTATTCTCAAGAGATCCCATTTTCTTCAATCTTAGTTAGAGAACAAACTTTCACAACCATATTATTGGGGAAACAGAATTTAGTACATATTACACATCACATTGGCACTGAAAATTATATTATTTGGACTTGTATCTCTAAAATCATAATTAGAGGCAGCTAAGTATTAACAATTACAGCCAAGTAGGGATGGTAAATGTCTTTAATCTCATCACTGTGGAGGCTCAGGCAGATGGGTCTGTGAGTTCAAGGCCAGCCTGATCTGTATCATGAGTTCCAGGACAGGTTTCAAAGCTATGCAGAGAAACACTGGCTGAAAAAAATGGATACAATTTTTTCTACCCAGTGTATTTTGCAGAATATCATCACTTTGTTTGAAATTGAGGAAATGTGATAATGCAAATGGTAGTGTAGAAAAGGTACAACTTTTAATATAAATCCTACTAAGTACATTCAGACAAAAAAATAAAAAAAAGAATTAAAATAACTATGTTGGAAGGGAACTTTGCAAAATCTGGTTATTGAGTGACACTGTCAAATACATATAAAAGTCATGTATTTTATGCTTCATTATTAAATTATCATATAAATTTACTCTCCACAGGTGAAAATATTAATCAACAGAATTAATGTTAATGAGCTGGAGGAGCATGAAATAGATGACATCTACATTGAAGATGCTACTGATGTGAATGCTCAAAGCAGGCCATATGAGATGCAGAGTATGTAAAAGAAATGAACTGAACCCAAGTATTAAAAAAGTTGAATGGTGTAGCAAAGAGGAGGAAAAACTCTTACACTTGGCCAAGTTGATGCCAACAGAGTGGGGGATCATCATTCCAATCACTGGAGGAATAGCAACCCATTGCTTGGAACACTACAAATTCCTCCAGGACAGAGCTACCAAAGGGACAATAAAGAGGAAACAAGTGATGACTTCCCCACAAACTTTAACCTGGAGAGATAGATCCAAATCCAAAAAACAAACAAACAACAACAACAAGAAAATAACCCAGCTCTGCCTGATCCATTTGCTATGAATAAGGGTGAACTTGAGATGTTTTCTGAGCCTCAAGACTACCTGGCCAATACACAAGAAAAGGATAAAAAGAAAGCAAGAGGGAAGCATCTGGAAGAAGCAAAGCACCTTGTTGTCCTCCAGAGAAGATGAGAGATTCAAGCAGCTGGCATAGTAATTCAGAAGAAAAGGAAAGCAAAGAGATGAATTGATTATAATGCCAATATCCCATTTGCAGAATAGCCTGCTGTTGGTTTTTATGATATTTTGGAAGATAGTTATCAGGCTTGGGATGCAGAATTCAGGAAATTATGGTAGCAGGATCTTGATGGGAAACTAAAATCTAAAACAGGAGAAAGACCTACAAGGAAAGACAAATAGCACTTAAAAAGGAAAAAGCAATCTGATTTACCATTAGCTATTTTTAAATCTAGTGGTGTCTGCATTTACTAAAAAAAAGAAACAAGTTACTGCTTCCTTCCCTGCAGATTTCAGGGAATTGTCAAGTTAGGGCAGGTCAGTGTAGTTGCTCTGCAGACTGCACAGGAGTGTGGAACCACAAACTCTATTTCTAATGATGTCTTGTCAAGATAAAAAGTAGAAGGGGAGGTGGCCACAGGATGTGGCCCTTCTAATAAAAAACTTTCTCCCAAAGCTGGTTACCTATGTTATATTATAGTGGCTAAGAGAGCAGGACCCTACTCCTCCAAGTTTCCCTCTGACATCTACATGCCTGTAGTGCTTATGAGTACTGGTAGAAAAAAAAATAAAAAAGAAAGAAAGAAAAGAAAATGAAAAAAATACTTTAAAAAAAAGAAAACCTGGTATATACTTCTATGGTGGGGTGCTTTATCACTGTTATCAAATAGAAATATTTCTTTATATTATGTGATTGAATATAGTGCTGACCTATACGAACACCAGGTTTATGCAGAGTCTCTACAACTAAATTTATACCATAGAGTGAGGCAATTCCAATTGTTGCTCCAAGCTTTGGTATGTGCAATGATCAAAATGTTATTGGAAGGGATACTTTTGTTCCATGGAGTACATTGTACATTTTTACTGCTTCTTCCTTGGATCCTTGGGGTCAACTTGATGGTCAACATATATATCTGAAGGCACTATAGGGCCTAGTCAACTGTCACAACTAGAACTCACTGAGAAATTTGAGTGCATCTGGTAACTATAGTACACTAATGGGATTCCCAATGTTAGGGAACCTGAATGTATGGGATACATTTTTTTTTTCATGGTTCTGGGAATACTTGGGGACCTAGTACCTTGCTGTACTATTGAAGTCAGGAATCAGGAATTGGAAAGTGTAGCTCCTCAATCTCCAGGGTATACTCATCATTTTTTCAAGACTTCCTATGCAGCAGGGATGATATTATTGTTTCATTTCTCTCTACCTGTGTAAGTTTTCTAAACAGTGAAATATATACACAAAGAGCTCCTGTGTTAAGACAAGACAGCAAGCCCAGGAAGGCTAGCAATGGAGAGGAACTTCACCCAGAGTAAACAAACCCCAGGTTCTTGTTTCTTTTCCTATTATGCCCTCTATCTCCCTAGGAAGAAGTGAATGGGCCTTGGGTCAGGTACTCCCAGGTGTCCACACCCAACCCTCATCATTAGCACAGGAACTGTTGTGACCAGATCACTCTGGGTTGAACAGCATGCTCTCCATCTTGATATGATCCAAGAACCTGATCTTAAAAATCTTCTCCATCAAGGAGCCTCATCGCCTCTCAGTCCTTTATCCCCTCACATCCAGCAGACCCTCCCACACTGTGGGCCCAACAGTATGGGTCCAGTTGAGGACATCTTTCTTTATTAGGCAGATTTACAAAAAGCTAGCTTCCCCAGAAACTAGCAAACAAACAAACATGGCCTTAACTAAATCTTTGGATTCCTGCCCTCCTATGGCAGGGGGATTTAACTGTACTCAGTCTGTACTAAGGAAACCTTAGTTTGATTCCCAGGACCCAGAAACGCCCAACTGTGGAAATATAAAATCTCATTATGGAAGAATTGTGCTGGGGTTTTGAAGTGGATTGCATCCAGTAGCTGATAGGAGCAGAAGAAGAGATCCACATCTAAGAACTGAGCCAAACTTTTGGAATCTAATTGTAGAGAGGAAGGGCTGATGAATAGAGGGGTCAAGGCCATGCTGAAGAAACCTACATAAACAGTTGACCTGAGCAAGTGGGATCTCAGAAAGCCCAGTCAGATAGCTGGGAAGCCAGCATAGGACTGAACCAGGCCCCCAAAAGTGAGTGTCCATTAGGAGTCCTGGCTGTGGGGCCTCTGGCACTGGAACCAGTATTTATCCCTAGTGCAAGAATGGACTTTGGGAGCCCATTCCCCATGGAGGGATACTCTATCAGCCTAGATACATGGGGGAGGGCCTAGGCCCTTCTCCAAATGACAGACTTTGATAATCAACCATGAAAGGGCTCACTCTCCTTGAGTGGAAGGGGGAGAATATGGGGGTGGTGCATGGGTGGATGGAAGGGAGAGGGGACTGGTATTGATATGTAAAATACAATTTTTTTCTAAATTAAATTTAAAAACTAAATAAAAAAGAATTAGGTCAATGAAGAACTGGAGAAAAAAAAAAGAAAAGGAAAAAGGAAAAAGAAAACATAGAATTTCCAACTGACCTTTTCCTTGTTCAGGAAATCTGGTTCAGGGAAGACATCTGTTTACTGGGCCAAATACTAGGACACTTTCTTGACATTTAAAGGTGATTTTCATTAAGTACAAAATCAATTGCAAATTTAACCAAGCTAGAACAGTTGAGGTTCACTAAGTACTTGTCAAACTTTTTGAAACTTCAATAGTTAGGTCCATTTACTGCCTCTTCCCACCAGGTTGGTACACAATGCCTGTATTGCCTTGGAAATGGAGAAAGGAGTATCAGGACATGAAGGCCAGCCCTGATTATACAGCAACTCCAAAGATTGCCTAGATTCTAGGAGACACTGTCTCAAAAGTAAAAACAAAACAAAACAAAAAATAACAAAAATCATCATTAAACAACAGACATTATCTCTATGTGAGTAGGTGTCCAATGAGGTGAATTATCATACACTCTTACTGTTATTAAAGCCTATATGAGAGTAAAACCCATGGGGACAGACCTATAAGCCCAGATATTTGAGAATCTGCACCAGGAGAACTGCAAATTCAAGCATAGCCTGGCTTCAGAGTAACTGTGAGGTCAACCATGTATTTGTGACAAAAACTCTACATGTAAAAAAGATGTGATGAAGATAAGAAGTTTATATGAGTAGGATGCCTTTTTCCAATTTTGCAGTGAACCTGTATCAGATTCAATGGACTTGAGTCTCTGTTATTTGGGCTGTTAATGGAACCAGATCTTCTTCCAGAAGACCTGTGGTCATTTCACGGCACCCACATTTACCTCATAATTGTTGGTAACTTTAATACTGAGGATAAAACAACCTTTCCCAGACATACCCAGAAGCAATACACCAATGGAATATAAGTAAATCATTAAAAAAATGGGAATAAAATTGTGTATTGAATCCCAATATAAAACCTAGTTCAAATCGTACTTCCGTGGCATGTGAGGGGTTTTTGTTTGTTTGTTTGTTTGTTTTGTTTTGTCACAGGTTCCCTATCTGGACTAAATAGACATGTGTTTTGCATCTCTACAGGAAAACTTTGGTCATATAGCAGGATCTGACAGTGGTGTAATATTTAGAATATACAATGAAAAACGTAGTTATGTTTGTTTATTTTCAAGACAACATTTCTCTGTGTATGAGACCTTGCTCTCCTGAAACTTGCTTTGTAGAAAAGGGTGGCCTGGAACACACTGAGAGCTGTCTGCCTCTGCCATCCAAATGCTGGTATTAAAGGCATGGGCCACCACCTCCTGGACTTTTTTAAAACAAAGTACAGGAACAAGCATATCTAAGAGGGCATGGTGACACACACTGTTTTATCCTAGCCCTAGGGAGGTAGAGGCAGGTGTATCCTTGCCATTTCTAGACCACCCAGATCAGATGTAAGAGGAAAACCAATGATACAATAAGATACCTGGTATGAAAAAAGAATAAGAGAATGAAAAGTAGTAGTCATTTTTTTTTCTTTTAAAAATGTAATCTATTTTCCTGAAGTCATTGGCATTGGTGTTTTGCCTGCATCTGCAGGAGGGTGCCAGGTCTTAGACTTGGAGATATTTGGTAGCTGCCTTTTGGGTGCCTGGAATTGAACCTGAGTCCTCTGGATGTTGGGGACCATCACCATTCTCACTACCTCAGGCCTCTGAGATAGAAAATTACTGCCTCTTAAGAATTCAGCAGAATGTTCAGCAGGATATCCCTAGATACAGGCTTGTGGTTTTACAACCAGTTAAATAAACACCCAGGATATTATTCCTGTTGTAGATTTACAGCCAGTTAAAAAAAAGCTCAGGATATTCTTCCTGTTGTAGCTTCACAGTCAGTTAAAGAAAAGCTCAGCATATTCCTCCTGCTACAGCTTTACAGCCAGTTAAAGATGAATTCAGGGCATTCTTTCTACTGACCCTTTCATCTTGTCTACGTGCAAACCCTGCTCACATCCTGCCTATGGTCCCATATAAGACTCCCCTGAGAAAATAAAACTTGTCAGCTTGATCAGAATATTGTCTTGCTGTACCTCTTCCTTGTTCTTCTTCCCCCCTTAGGTGTTCCCCAGTTTGTTGTTGACTGCCCCTCAAGTCGGTGCATCTGGAAGAGTGTTCATTGCTCTTAACCACTGAGCCATCTCTCCAGCCAGATAGTGATTTCTTTTTTCAAATGGAGTATAGAACTGAAGAGAAATTTTCAAAAGATAGAACACACATGCCTGAGCAAATATTTTGAATAATGTTAATGATGCTGCATAGTGAGATATTCATCCTGCCCACACCTAATACACTGAACAAGCCCTTTGGGGCATGGGCACAGGTGTGGATGTGACCTTTGGGGAAGCTAGGTCTGGGGTCCCAGATCCCAGCTCACTCTCTTACTTCCTGGTCGAGTGGCAAAGAGCATCTGGGGCATCCTTGGAGCTGGAACCTGAGGCAGTCATGTGTTTCAGGTGTAAGTGATTTCTTCACAAATAAACATAACTCAGAGTATATATTGTGTCTGGGTAAATCATATTTCCCACATGATGTCTGGTGTCAGATAGGTGTGATCAGTATAACAGGTGCAGGGGGAATGGATATCTCACTACAATGCAGGGTGTGGTGACTTACTGCTTTGATCTCAGCACTCACAAGGTAGAAACTCACAAGGACGATCTTTGTGGAGGTCACCCAAGCCTGATCTTCATAAAGAGCTCCAGAATAGCCATGCCTATTAGTTGTAGAGAGACTTTGTCAAAAAAGCAAAACAAACAAACAAAAGAAACCAAACATAAAACAGATGGGTTTTACAAGACACCCATGGTTACACTTAGAATTATATCAAATATATATAATATTAACAATAAGTGTAATACAATTAAAACTGCATTAAGAGATTATCTTACCTAGCTGGAGTGGCCAAAATAAATAGACGAGGACATCTTATGCTGGTGAAAATGTGGACATTTACGTCTTGCTGTGAGGAGAGAAAACTGGTACTGCTACTCTAGAAATTATATAGATTTTCTTTCAAGTCAGTGAAGAATTGTGCTGGGATTTTGATGGGGATTGCATTGAATCTGTAGATTGCTTTTGGTAAGATTGCCATTTTTAGTAAATTTATCTTACCTATTCAAGAACATGGGAGGTCTTTCCATTTTCTGGTATCTTCCTTAATTTCTTTCTTTAGAGTCACAAAGTTCTTGCTATATAGGTCTTTCACTTGTTTGGTAAGTGTTACCCCAAGATACTTTATGTTGTTTGTGGCTATTGTAAAGGGTGATGTTTCTCTGATTTCTTTCTCTGGCCCTGTGTCATCTCTATATAGTAGAGCTACTAATTTTTTCTTTCTTTCTTTTTTTTTTTTTTGAGCAAATCTTTTATCCTGCTAATCTTTTGAATGTCAAATGAAATCGTAGATGGTCAGAAGAAAGCCACTGACAGTAAGAGGAAAGTATAAACTATGTTTGCTAAGGTTTCTCAATCCTGCAAATGCTGAATTTTAAAAATTGGTAATATAAGTTAGAATGTTGATCATATTGGGTTAATTCTAGTTAAAAAGTTTGTCTATTTATCAAGAATATCATTCATGCTTGTTCTGATAAAAAGTTTTGTCTGTGTTTTCTGATGCACACCTCTATAGACAATAATGCTAAACTTTGTAAATTAAAAACCACCCAGGTTATAATGGGTCTTTTTTATTAATTTATTTTATTTTATATAACAAAGTGCAATTAAATGAAAACAAACATTTACACAATATTTGGGAATTTGGGCATCGTTCTTTCCAAACTAATTCCTGCTGGGAAGGGACACTCTCATGGGGGATTCGAAGAAGATTCAGAAATCCTGGCTGTAGTCTATAAGGCTGCTTTGTCCAGCAGTTTTGAATACAGGATCACATTGTACTCTGTTTCAGGCGGCCTGGCTTGATCAAACCACATTAGTCTGGAAGGAATCCACATCTTTTCATTGTCTGTGGAAAAAAAATAGAAATCCTTTTCCCCAGCAACTTTTCCTTGAATTTAAATTTTGGAGTCAAAGCATTTTTTTTAATGTAATTTATTATTTTACGTGTCAATCCCAGTTCCCTCTTCCTCCCTCCCTCCCTCTCTCTATCCCTCCCTTTTACCCTCTCTGCCCCCTCACATGCACTCTAACCACACTCCCCTCCCATCCCTCCACCCAAATTCCATATGTAGGGGAATGCCATCCAGTTGGGGTCATGTAGATCTGACAGGTCCTGTGAAGTAGAGACTAGGGCTTCTCTCCTGTCTCTAGATTAAGGCAGTTATCCCTCCATGGGGGATGTGTTCGCAAAGTCCTTTTGTGAACCAAGGATACATCCTGGCTCCACTGTCTGAGGTCTCTTAGATTGCTCAGTCCTTCTGGCTGAGACCCATATTCAGGGGGACCTGAGTCAGTCCCATGCTGGCTTCCCAGATATAAGTCTAGTGGCCATTAGCTCCTCCTTGTTCAGGTAAGCTGTCTGCATGTGTTTCTACCACATGGTCTTGTCCTCTACACCTGCATCTAGGTTCTAGTTCAACTCAGTGTTTATGTATGGGTGTTTGATCCTGTTTTCAAAAGGCATTAGTTCAGAGCTCCATGGAGAAGTTAGTTGTTGATTTTACTCTCTTGGAAGGGCATTTATGATAGCCTGTCCACAGAAGCTCAAATTGTTAGCTGGGAGCAGTCTTGTAGTTCTCCAGACCTTTCTTTGTGTTCAATTTTATCTTCAAACCAATATTGGCACCCTCTTTTATGTTCTATCTCTCTGTCTCCGTCTCTCTCTTTCCTATCTTCTATTCCTATCCAGGCTCAATCCTCCTGGTCGCACATGTCTTCCTTTCCTCCCCCTCATTTTCTCCTACTTAATATCTCCATTTGCTGCCCCCACCCATTTCACCTGAGCTATGGGGGACTTGTCCCTTCCCAGTTGTGTGAGGGACTTTATATGAATCTGTTAGAATACACCTTGTATCCCAGTTTCTCTGGTGATATGAATTATAGGCTGGTGATCCTTTTCTCTCGGTCTAAAATACATATATGAGTGAGTACATACTGTGTACCTCTTTTTGTGACTGGGTAACCTCATTCAGGATGGTTTCTTCAAGTGCCATCCACTTGCCTGCGAATTTCAAGATACCATTATATTTTTTTCTGCAGAGTAGTATTCCATTGTGTAGATGTACCACATCTTCATTAACCATTCTTCAATTGAGGGGCATCTAGGTTGCTTCCAGGTTCTTGCTATTACAAAGAGTGCTGATATGAACATAGTTGAACAGATGTGTTTGTTACATGGATGTGACTCCATTGGATATATGCCTAAGAGGGGGAATTGCCAAGTCCTGTGGTAAACTAATTCCCATTATTCTGAGGAACCGCCATACTGATCTCCAAAATGTCTGTATGTGTTTGCACTCCCACCAGCAGTGGAGGAATGTTCCACTTTCTCCACATCCTCTCCAACGTAAGTCATCACTGGTGTTTCTAATTTTAGCCATTCTGGCAGGGGTAAGATGGTATCTCAAAGTTGTTTTGATTTGCGTTTCCCTGATAGCTAAGGATGTGGAACATTTTCTTAAGTGTCTTTTGGCCTTTATTTCCTCTATTGAGAATTCTTTCTTCAGTTCTGTACCCCATTTTTTAATAGGGTTATTTGGTGTTTTTTTGACTAGTTTCTTGAGTTCTTTGTATATTTTGGAGATCAGCCCTTTGTCGGATATAGGATTGGTAAAAATCTTTTCCCAGTCTGTGGGCTGCCGTTTGGTCTTGTCCACTGTGTCCTTTGCCTTACAGAAGCTTCTAAGTTTGAAGAGGTCCCATTTATTAATTGTTTCTTTCAGTGTCTGTGCCTCTGGAATTATGTTCAAGAAGCGGTATCCTATACCAATTTGTTCAAGGGTACTTCCTACTTTCTCTTCTAAGAGGTTCAATGTGGCTGGATTGATGTTGAAATCTTTGATCCATTTGGACTTGAGTTTTGTGCATGGAGACAGACATGGGTGTATATGCAGTCTTCTACACACCCTCATACAATTGTGCCAGCACCATTTGTTGAAGATGCTGTCCTCGCCCCATTGTACAATTTTACCTATTTTGTCGAAAAGCGCAGGTGTTCATAGATGCATGGATTAATATCAGGATTTTCAATTCAATTCCATTGGTCTACCTGTCTATTTCTATGCCAATACCTGGCTGTTTTCAGAACTATAGCTCTGTAGTAGAGCTTAAACTCAGGAATGGTGATGCCTCCTGAAGTCCTTTTATTGTATATGTTTTTTTTTTTTTTTTTTTGGCTATCCTGTATCTTTTGTTTTTCAACATAAAGTTGATTATTATCCTTTCAAGGTCGGTGAAGAATTGTGGTGTGATTTTAATGGGTATTGCATTGAATCTGTAGATTGCTTTGGTAAGAATGCCATTTTTACTCTGTCTATCCTACCTATGCAAGAGCATGGGAGATCTTTCCATTTTCTGGTATCTTCTTTAATTTCTTTCTTTAGAGTCACAAAGTTCTTATTATATAGGTCTTTTACTTGTTTGGTAAGTGTTATACCAAGATACTTTATGTTGCTTGTGGCTATTGTAAAGGGTGATGTTTCTCTGATTTCTTTCTCTGTCTCTTTGTCGTCTGAAAAAAGCATGGCTACTGATTTTTTTTTTGAGTTTATCTTGTATCCTGCTAGTTTGCTGAAGGTGTTTGTCATCTGTAGGAGTTCTCTGGTAGAGTTTATTGGGTCACTTATGTAAACTATCATATCATCTGCAAATAGAGATAGTTTGACTTCTTCCTGTCCAATTTGGATCCATTTGATCTCCTTTTGTTGTCTTATAGCATTAGCTAGAACTTCTAGTACAATATTGAAGAGATATGGAGAGAGAGGACAGCCTTGACTTGTTCCTGATTTTAGAGGACTTGGCTTAAGTTTCTCTCAATTCAGTTTGATGTTGGCAGTTGGTTTGCTGTATATTGCTCTTAGTATGTTTAGGTATGTTCCTGTTATCCCTGACTTCTCCAAGACCTTTATCATGAAAGGGTGTTGAATTTTGTCGAAGGCTTTTTCTGCATTTAGTGGGATAATCATATGGTTTTTCTTTTTCTGTTTGTTTATATGGTGTATCACGTTGATAGATTTTCATATGTTAATCCATACCTGCATTACAGGTATGAAGCCTACTTGGTCATGGTGGATGATTTCTCTGATGTATTCTTGAATTCGGTTTGCCAGTATTTTATTGAGTATTTTTGCATTGATATTCATCAGGGATATTGGTCTGTAGTTTTCTTTCTTAGTTGTGTCTTTGTGAGGTTTGGGTACCAAAGTTATTGTGGCCTCATAAAGAGAGTTTGGCAATGAACCTTCTGTTTCTATCTTGTGGAACAGTTTGAGGAGTAGTGTTATTATTTCTTCCTAGAAAGTGTGGTAGAATTCTGCGCTGAATCCATCTGGCCCTGGACTTTTTTTTTTTCTTGGAAGGCTTTCGATGACTGCTTCTATTTCATTGCAGGTTATAGGTCTATTTAAGTTGTTTTTCAGTTCTTGATTTAATTTTGGTAAGTGATAGTTATCCAGAAACTTGCCCATTTCCTTTGAATTTTCAATTGTTGTGGAATACAGATTTTCAAAGTATGACCTGAAAATTGTCTGGAATTCATCTGTGTCTGTTGTTATGTTCCCTGTTTCGTTTCTGATTTTGTTAATTTCCATGTTGTCTCTGTGCTTTTTCGTTAATTTGGAAAAAGGTTTGTCTATTTTGTTGATTTTCTCAAAAAAAAAAAAAAAAAAAAAAAAAAAAAAAAAAAACAACTCTTTTTGCATTGATTTTTATATTGTTTTCCTGGTTTCTATTTTGTTGATTTCAGCCCTCAAGTTGATTATTTCCTGGCGTCCACTCCTGCGGGGTGAATTCGCTTCTCTCTGTTCTAAGGTTTTCAATTGTGCTGTTAATTCTCTTATATGAATATTCTCTGTTTTCTTCATATGGGCACTTAGTTCAATGAACTTCCCTCGTAGCACTGCTTTCAAGGTGTCCCATAAGTTGGGGTATGTTGTATCATCATTGTTGTTGAATATTAGAAAGTCCTTAATTTCTTTCTTTATTGCTTCTTTGACCCAGGAGTGGTCCAACTGCACATTGTTCAGTTTCCATGAGTTTGCATGTTTTCTGCTATTTGTGTTGTTGTTGAATTCAAATTTTAAAGCATGGTGGGCCAATAAGATACAGGGGACTATTCCTATTCTCTTTCTATCTGTTGAGGTTTGTTATGTCACCTAGTATGTGGTCTATTTTAGAGAAGGTTCCATGTTTAGCAGAAAAGAAGGTATATTCTTTTTTCTTTGGACGGAATGTTCTATAGATGTCTATTAACCCCAGTTGAGACATAACTTCTGTTAATTCTTTTGTTTCTTTGTTGAGTTTCTGATTTGTGGTCCTGTCTATTGTTGAGAGTGGTGTATTGAAGTCTCCCACTATAAGTGTGTGAGGTTTTATATGAGCTTTGAATTTATAAGTGTTTCTTTTATGAATGTGAATGACTTTGTATTAGGGGCATAGATGTTCAGAACTGAGACTTTGTGTTGATGGATTTCTCCTGTGATGAATATGAAATGACTGTCTTTATCACTTTTGATTAATTTTGGATTGAAGTCTAACTTGTTAGATATTAGGATAGCTACGCCTGCTTGCTTCTTATTTCCATTTGATTGGAAAATTTTTTCCCAACCCTTTATTTACCCTGAGGTAATGTCCATGTTTGAAGCTTAGATGTGTTTCTTGTATGCAGCAGAAGGATGGATTCTGTCTTTGTATACATTCGTTAGCCTGTTTCTTTTTATAGTTGAGTTAAGACAATTAATGTTGAGGGTGAGTAAGGACCATTGATTGTTGATGCTTGTTTGATTTATTTTTGTTGTTGTCAGTGTTATTGTGAATATATTATTTCTGCTTCACCCTTGGTTTCTGGTGTAGTTGGATTATCTGTTGCCTACATGTTTGTGGGCGTAGTTACCTTCCTTGGGTTGGAGTTTTCCTTCCAATACTTTCTGTAGGCCTGGATTTGTAGATATGTATTGTGAAAATCTTGTTCTCTCCATCTATAGTGATTGAGAGTTTTGCTGGATACAGTAGCCTAGGCTGGCATCCATGTTCTCTTAATACTTTTAGAACATCTATCCAGGACCTTCTGGCTTTGAAGGTTTCCATGGAGAAGTCAGGTGAAATTTAGATAGGTCTGCCTTTATATGTTACCTGTCCTTTTTCCTTCGCTGCTCTTAATATTTTTTCTTTATTCTGTATGCTAGGTGTTTTGATTATTATATGTCGAGGGGTCTTTTTTCTTTGGTCTCGCCTACTTGGGGTTCGGTATGCTTCTTGTACTTTCATGGGCTTTTTCTTCTTCAGATTTGGAAAGTTTTCCTCGATGATTTTGTTAAATATGTGTTCGGCAACTTTGAGCTGGCATTACACACCTTCCTCTATGCCTATGATTCTTAGGTTTGGCCTGTTCATGGTGTCCCACATTTCCTGGATGTTTTATGTTAAGGATTTGTTGGATTTATGATTTTCTTCTGTCGATTAATCTATTTCTTCTAGTTTGTCTTCTGCGCCTGAGATTCTCTCTTCCATCTCTTGAATTCTGTTGGTTATGCTTGTGTCTGTAGTTGCTGTTTTCTTGCCCAGCTCTTCAATTTCCAGCATTCCTTAAGTTTGTGTTGCCTTTATTTTCTCTATTTCAGTTTTCAAGTCTTGAACTGTTTCCTTCACCTGCTTAATTTTTTTTTCTTGGCTTTCTGTACTTTCCTTAAGGATTTTGTTCATTTCTTCCAATTTTTGTTTGTTTTTTCCTCCATTTCTTTAAGTGATTTTCTCACATCTTCTTTGAGGGCCTCTATCATTTTTATGATGGTAATTTATAGTCATACCCTTCTGCTTCCTCTGCTTTGTTGTTGTGTTCCATTCTAGTTGGTGTAGATTCCCTAGATTCTGGTGTTGTCATGCTTGTCTATCTGTTGTTAGGTGTTCTCTTGTATTGCCTTTTTCCCATAGCTTCTTCCAGTAGGTGTTGGTGGGGTCTCCCCCTCTCTCTATGGTACTTCCCCGATGGGCTTATGTGTGTCTGATATGCAATATTTGTAGTTCTGTGTGGTCCAAGCTCTCTAGGAGGTTTCTCGGCAGACAGGGATCCAGGGATGGGGTCAATTATGAGGATCCAGAAGAAGATGCCAGCAGGTACTCACAGTTGTCCTCTGGCCAATAGCTCTGGCCAATAGCTGGCAGAAGAGGGCAAGGGCTGAGCTGGAACTAGAGAAGGTTTTGCAGGATAGTCGTATCTCACTGCAAACTGGAGCTCTCCAGCTGAGACCTCTTTCTTTGGCAGAGGTCAGGATTTGGGGTCAGGGATCTTTCCTGCAGGAAATCAGAGTGGACCTGTAGCGACATGCGGATCTCTGGGAGGGGCCCAGGACTCCAGTAGAGGAGTGGAGGTGGGGTCACAGACCAAGCTGGTGGAAATTAAGGGTTGTCCCGTGTGGATAGTCAGGTCTCCTTTGTTCAGAGTTGCTCAGAGGAGTCTCCAAAGTAGGCTGGACTGTTAGCTCCACACTCTGTCCCAGGGCTCAACCAGAGTGGCAGGACCGTGGGTGGGTAGGGCACAGGGTAGGGGGGTAGGTTGGCAGTGGTGATGGGTGGGGTGTATCAAAGCTCCAAGGGTGCTCTGGATGGGGACTGAAGATAGGAGCAGCAGGATCAGAGGCCAACCCAGGGATTTCAGGCGGGGGAGGGGGGAAAAGATTTTGTAGGGGACACGTAGTCCCGAATGGGCCCAGACTCACCTCTGGCCAATAGGTGGCAGAAGAGGGCAAGGGCTGAGATGGAACTTGAGAAGGTTTTGCAGGATAGTAGGATCTCACTTGAAAATGGAGCTCTCCAGCTGAGACCTCTTTCTTTGTCAGAGGCCAGGATTTGTGGGTCAAGGATCTTGCCCACAGGAACTCAGAGTGGACCCGCAGCAGAGATAGGCAGATCTCTGGGAGGGGCCTGGGACTCCAACAGAGGACTGGAGTTGGGGTCAGAGACCATGCTGGTGGAAATTATAGGTGGTCCCACATGGATAGTCAGGTCTCCTTTGTGGTGATAATGGTTTTAAAGGCATAAAGGGTACTTTATTTTTGGTATTACAGAAAGGCACTGAGAGATTTTAAATTAAATCCATAAGGTTATGAGATATTTCTGCCTAAATTAAAAAGCTAAAATTAAGAGTCATAGCTATAAGCATCCTATGCTCACCAGAAATTGAGATGTTCATTTCTTGTAATACAATAACACTATGACCTAAGTCTGGAAAAAAGGCCTGGAGTTGCTTCTAAGCCCATGGGTCTCAACCCATTAGAGGTTTAAGATCTTTTTACAAGCATAGCCTATGACCACCTGTATGTCAGATGTTTACATTAATAACAACAGGAAATTTTTGTAATAAGGGATCACCGTTACATGGGGGGGAAAGGTCAAAGCATTAAAATTTAAAGCTATATCTGACTGTAAAGTACTAGTCTTATAAAAGATGATAACCTATTGTTAGGGAGTAAGTATGTCTCAAGACTCAAGTTCTCAAGACTAATTCTTGCTGACATGGGAGGCATTGGCCTTCACTAGGGGACCTGAGAAAGCTGGGGTGCTGCCATGTCGTGAGGTAGCTGGTTGTTTAATCACAGACCCGGCTCTATGGAACTCTATGGAACCTCTTAGACCTGGCAAGATATTGGCAGAGAAGAGGACAAATTTAAATACAGGAAAAACAATTTTTTAGGTCCTGGTGCTTGATGGGGAAGATTGTAAGATGAGGGAGGGGTTCCTGATGGAGGTCTCAAGATAAGGGAAGGGAGTCCCATGTTCAGAGAAAGGTTGAATAATATTTATTTGGGGTGAATATGCCCTGTTTGTGTGTGTTCAATTTGGCTCCCTGTAACTGACAAGAATCCTTTGAGTTTGTAAAAACATAAATATTAGATACATTTGCAGTATACTCATATCAGAAGTGATTTGGCTGAAAGCATTAACACTTTAAAACTGACAGATAACTTTAGCACAAAGAAAAGCACCTTAATTTTGAGCTTGTAGTTACAGTTATGGTATAGTATAATTTTAATACCCTGTCAGAGGTGGATTAATAACTCATTAAAACTTTATTGGTTAATGTTATTACTGTGAATGCTAACATATTGAGAGAGAGAAATCTGTAATGTGTTTCATTCATTTAAATGTCTCATATCACGTTTTTGTCATCACTAAAGCCTTTTTTATCCTCAAACCTTCATAACTTGAATTCATATACCTTACTTAATCATCTTAGATCTTTTCATCCTCAGACCTTCATAACTTGCATTTATTCACCTTGTTAGACCTTACCATTCTCAGACAATCATAACTTACTTACATTCTTATACCTTCACACATCTTATACTTTCCCATCTTTCCGTAGATGAACCTCAAAACACCTGTTCCTGAAATCTGTTTTGTAACAGTTGGTACCTTGGCTTATGCTTTAAGCTGGCAAAGCTACCAGTCGTCAAAAGCATCAGAGTTTTTGGAAAGGATAAAATCTTACCCAAATTAATGATTAGAGAGTAATAGAGATTTATTGGCTAGCAGCCTGGACAGCTACCCCCAGATCCTCCACAGTTGTTAAGGTCAAAGGCTTTAAGGACACCCACATTCTGCTGATAGCATGAGACCTATGGGTTAGGAGCTTTTTGAAAGGCTTACCTACCCTTGGCCCAAGCAACTTGGAGAAAGATAATTCCATTTCCCCCTTGTCCATGGTCCTTAGAGTCCTTTGCAGCAGTTGAGGTAAAAGACAGGATTTCTCATTGGCTAGCATTGCCACTTTTGTGGGTGGAGTTTCTTCAATGTCCACCAGTCTTCCTGGAGGAAATGGGGTAGGGCCAGCAGCTAGCCTGTCTCTCAGTCAGGGAAAGCTTTTTAATAAAACATTTTAAATACCATATTGTCTAGATCTCTGAGCACTTGAGAAATGTCTGTCTGTTTAGTATATCTCAGCAGACAAAATTGTCTTTAGTTTCTTGTCACAAGCATGTAGATGGCTAGTTAAGGCTTTATCCCTGTAATTAATTAATCTATACTTATTATGGCTATGATAATGTTAGTGTAGGAGCTGTCTGGAAAAATTGATCCAAGCTGAGAGGCTGAGAGTCTGTAACTTATTTTAACTTCGTAGGTTAGATTTGTGCCTATAAAGCACAAAGACAATGAACAGGAACATGAGACTCAATATGCCCAGGTGGAGTTTACTGGTGGAGGAAATAAAAGGGGTGGGGAGGTCAGGTGTTGGTGAACTGGGAGCAGAGAAGAACAGTAAGGTCAGAAAGAGAGCAAAGTATAAGCAAAGAGAGCAAAAGTGTGCAGGGGTATGTCTTTTAAAGGGGGTCGTTTACACCTTTCTGCAGACTAGTACTCATGAAACCCTGGGCTGACCAGAGGACTGGCTGAGTGCATTCTGCCAGATGATAGAGGCAGGCCAGCCTAATGTCTGAACTGAATCTTTACAACTTCAACCTTAGAAAAAGTCACCTTGAGAAATTTGCTACATGGCACAAAGTTGATTCAGCTCCAGCCAAATAATTATGAACAAGTCTAAGAAGTACCCAAACTGTGCCACCCCCCCCCACCCCGGGACAAAGTTACCATCCCGGTGGGCAGGCAATGATTAATTTTGGTAAATAACATCTTGTCACAACTTTACTCATGAGCAACTCTTAGTAACAATTTTGAAATTCATACCAATAATCCAAAGGTCACCTACTCCTACCCAATCCTGAACATCCAAGGCTCCTACGATTGTGTATGTGTGTGTGTGTGTGTGTGTGTGTGTGTGTGTGTGTGTGTGTGTGTGTGTTTTCCTTTAAAAACCCCTTACAATTGAAGTCAGGCACCCCTTCTCCTGGAAGCTGCTGTGGCAGTTTTCCCATAGAGGGTCCATACCTTGGCTTGTAATGAAAAAGAACTTTGCTTAATTGCAGTTTATGAAAGTCTTTTGTCCGGAAGGCTATGGGGTTCTTATGACCTGAGCATAACAGCTACAACACAGGCATTTAGCACAAGTTTAGTATCTCACCACTCTGGAAGTATGATGTCTACTGCCACAACCTGCTGAACAGCCTGGGATGCATAAGGAAACGCTACATAGTTTTTTTCCATACCACAAATTGACCCAAATCCATTGGAAAAAGGAAACTCTAGAACCAGTTGGCAATACCACACCTTTAATCCCAACATTCAGGAGGCAGATGCCTGAGAGATCTCTATGAGTTCAAGGCCAGCCTGTTCTACAGAGTGTGTTCAACAACAGCTAGAGCATTTACACAGAGGAACCCTGTCTCAAAAACTCAAAAAAATAAAAAAGAAAAAAGAAAGATGAGAGGAAGAAAGAAGGGAGGAAAGGAGTGAAAGAAAGGAAGAGAAAGAAAGATAGGAAAAAAAGGGAAAGCGAAAAGAAAACACTATGTGGATTCTTTTTTCTCTTTTATTTATTCCTTTCTTCTACATCCTGACTGCAGTTTCCTCTCCATACTCACCTCCCAGGTCCCTTCCCTTACCTGACTTCTCTGTTTGATCCACTCATCCTCTGTTTACCTTCAAAAAACAGCATGTCTCTCAGGGGTAACAACGTGACTTGGCCATTGTCTGCAAGGCCATATCTTCCTTGATACAACAGTTTCGTGGCCTGAACCAAGGGTTCTTAATACAGGGATGAGAGGGGCTCATATGGTAAAGACATATTGCCAGATATATAAGAGTGACCAAACTTGAAGGACTCCTAGGCAGAGCTCCTCAGCAGATGAACCTGAGATTTGAACATACTTTGGTACTCAGGCTATAGCAGAGATGAGAACCTTCATTTCCGGCTGACCCAGTTTTGTCTTCAACAGCTTTGGGTTGGCAGCAGCTGCTGCTGTATGTCTTGGCTATTCAAAACCACTTCTTGAGGACTAAGTCTTGTACTCTTCCAGGCCTGATCACCATAAGGAAATGTTTTGAAGCTGGTAATGAGTTTGGGAATGAATTCTTCTCTCTGGATGTGCTGGGACTCTCAGAATCTACACTAACAGAGGCAGTGGTACATAAGCATCCTCTATGGTCCTGTGTGAGAAATATTCTGGAGTCAGGATGTAACTCCAAGTTTATGATTCAGCCTGTGTGCCCAGATCCTCATGACCCCCTTGCCCAAAAACTGCTGAGAGGCACGTGAGTTCCTAGGCAGTGCAGGGTTCTGCCGCCTTTGGATTCAGGGTTTTGCAGAGCTGGCAGCCCCATTATACCCCCTAACCAAGACTAACACCCATTTTGCATGGACAAAAGAACATCAAAAGGCCTTTGATAAAATCAAAAGAGATTTGCTATTCAGCTCCAGCACTGAGCCTCCCTGATGTAAACAAGCCTTTCACCCTTTAAGTGGATGAAAAGGCAGGCAGTTAGGGCTTTTCCAAGAAGTTAGACAATGTGGCCACAGGACGGCCCCCTTGCCTCTGGATTTTGGTTGCAATAGTAGTCTTGATCAAGGACGCAGATAAACTGACTCTGGACCAGCCACTTACTGTAATAGGCCCTCATACAATCGAGACTGTAATAGACTGTAATCCGGCAGCCCCCTGACCAATGGCTTTCAAATGCACAAATGACCCATTACCAAGCTCTACTTTTTAATCAAGACAGGCTGAAATTCGGGACAACCATGTCCCTGAAACCAGCCACTTTTCTCCTGGAAGTCGATGCAGACACCGCCCCACCCCATGACTGCCACCAGATCCTGGCCGAGACCTGTGGAACCAGAGAAGACCTAACGGACAAACCACTGCCCGGAGCTGACCATTATGTTCACGGACGGGAGCAGCTTCTTGCAAAATGGCATAAGACGATCTGGAGCAGAGGTGGTAGTGGACGAACCACAATATGGTCCAGTGCATTGCCACCAGGAATGTCCTCCCAAAGAGAAGAGCTCATCACTCTAACCCAAGCACTCAAGATGGCAGAGGGCCACAAAGTTAACATCTACACTGATAGCCGCTACGCCTTCGCCACTGCCCACATACATGGAGAAATTTACCGAAGACAAGGCCTATTGACCTCTGCAGGAAAGGGCATCAAATACAAGACTGAAATCCTGGATCTCTTGCAGTCTCTCTTTCTGCCACAGAAGCTGAGCATCATGTACTGCCCGTGATACCATAAAGGAAATGACCCAAAAGCCAAAGGGAAGTGGATGGCTGATGAGGAGGCCAGAAAAGCAGCTTTGGGACCACAGATTCTCCCCTTAAAGACTTCTGATCCAGCCCCCACATACACCACAGGAATTTGAGTACACTGACCAGGACTTAAATACAGTCCAGAGCTTGGGGGCTCAATATGACCCAGAAGCAAAGGTATGGCGCTACCAAGGCAAAATTCTACTACCCCAGATAGAGGCTAAAGAACTTTTGTCCCAGCTACATCGAGGGTCCCATCTCGGAAGCAAGAAGCTCAAAATCCTCCTACAGCGAGAAGAACATACCTATTATATTCATAACCTCAACACCCTCCTCCAGCAGATCACTACCACCTCTGTTCCTTGTGCAAAGGTGAACGCTGGGCAATGCAAGCTGCCAGAGGGAATCAGAGACAGAGGGGAATGGCCAGGGACCAACTGGGAGGTTGATTTTATGGAGATCAAACCCAGTATTTTTGGGAACAGGTATCTTCTAATTTTCATAGACACTTTTCCAGGATGGACTGAGGCTTTTCCTACTAAGCGTGAGACTGACCAAGGGGTGGTCAAGAAAATACTAGAGGAAATCTTCCCGTGGTTTGGACTGCCTTAGGTAATAGGGTCCCACAATGGACCCGCCTTTGTCTCCCAGGTAAGTCAGTTGGTGGCCAAAATATTGAGGATTAATTTTAAGCTACATTGTGCATATAGACCCCAAAACTCAGGACAGGTAGAAAGAATGAATAGAACAATTAAAAAGACCCTAACTAAATTGACCATAGGGACTGGCACTAGAGACTGGGTGCAGCTCCTGCCCATGGCACTGTTCTGGGTCTGGAACACACCCTCGATACATGGGCTTACACCCTTTGAGATCTTATTCGGAGGACCTCCACCCATAATGAACATGCTCCCCCCAGATCCTAATCACCTCACTGATTCCCAACCCTGCCAGGCCTGGCTGCATGCTCTTCAGATTATTCAGAACCAGATCTGGAAGCCACTGGCTGCAGCATACCAGGCCAGAGGCTCTGTCGTCCTACACCCATTCTAGATTAGGGACTCAGTATACATCAGGAGTCACCAGTCCAAGACTCTGGAGCCTCACTGGAAGGGACCTTACACGGTGCTACCTACCACCCCCATGGCACTGAAGGTAGAGGGAATCACAGCCAAGAAGGCCTGTGCCATTGGAGATCAGAAGAGGGACGAGACACAGGGATGGCGACTGCAATGCACCCAAAACCCGCTCAAGCTAAGGTTTTCCCGCAACACCTAATTGATTTGCTTTGCATACTGTTCCCCCATTTCCTGGCCCCTATTAAGGGCAACCCACATGCCCCTCAGCAATTGATCTGGCAAGTGATTTCCCAGATGGGTGAGGTTGTCTGGTCCACCTCTGGCTATTATCCACCTGGCACCTGGTGGCCTAGCCTCACCCCTGATTTTTGTCAACTGGCCACTGGACTGGAAACTTGGGACATTCCTACTTTTGATGTGGAGTCCTTTAAGAAAACAATGCCTAGTACAGACCTAGGGGATAAATGGTCTCGGAGCTGTAGCAACCCCAGGGCCCGATGCTACTTGGCTCAATTAGACTTCTATGTCTGCCCTCAGCAGGATCAACCTAGGGGATCGGGATGCATGGGATACCAAGAATGTTTTTGTAAAAAAGGGGATGTGAAACTACTGGGTGTGCCTATTGGAACCCAAGCTAATCTTGGGATCTAATAACTGTGCGCTGAAATTATACTTGCCCCTCTTTGGGCAGATCTGGCTGCACCTCTCCAGCCTACTGGGGGAGTTGGACCTGTGAGTCGAGCCCTTGTCTCCCCTTGAGAATTGACTTCACCATCCATGGGAGAAAAGACTATGTTGCCTGGGTAAAGGCAAGATTTGGGGACTGAGATGGTACTTACAGGGGCTGAATAGAGGGGTTATCTTTAAGATTCGCCTAGAAGTTTGGGACCCTGCTCAAGCCATAGGGCCCAACCCAGCTCTTAGAAACCCAGGGACGCCTAAACCCCCCCATACCTAGAGTCCTGACTTCAGTCGCTACCCCAGTCCCAATCACCATCAGTCCCCCTCAGGGAAAAGACACCACTTCAAGAGGCCAGCGGGCCTTTGAATTAATCCGAGGAGCCTTCTTTGCCCTCAATCAAACAAGGCTAGATATAACTAACCCTTGCTGGCTATGCCTTACCTCAGCCCCTCCTTATTACAAGGGCATAGCCACTAATGGGGCATTTACTAACACCACTGAACCATCCCAATGTGACTGGGGAGCACACCATAAGCTAACTCTCACCCAAGTCACAGGAAGAGGCACCTGTTTAGGATTTGTTCCTCAGTCTCACCAGGATCTCTGCAAAAACACTCTTCCACTGTCTCAGGCCAGTATGAGCCCCACATACCTAATACCTGACCCAGGGGCCCTTGACCTAACCAAAGACTTTTGTGTGCTGGTTCAACTGTTGCCTCGTATAATTTACCACAGAATACCTGGAAGAAATATATAGTTCTCACCCAATCCAATACAGGAGAGAACCTATATCCCTGAGTTTAGCCTTTCTACTAGGAGTAGGGATTATTGCAGGGGTTGGCACTGGGACTGTGGCCTTAGTTCAAGGGTCACAACAATATAGTGAACTCAGATATGCTATGACAGAGGACGTAAAAGTAATAGAAAAGTCAGTGACCAGACTGGAAGAATCGTTAGCCACCCTAGCAGAGGTGGCCCTGCAAAACCGAAGAGGACTGGATTTATTGTTCCTACTAGAAGGAGGACTTTGTTCCACCCTCAGAGAGGAATTCTGTTTCTATGTTACTAACTCAGGAGTAATTAGAAATTCCATGGCTAAACTCAGGGAGAGACTACCCCAAAGACAAAGGGATGTCGAGGCATGGTTTGAAGGATGGTTCAACAGGACCCCATGGCTGACCACCCTAGGTTCAACTCTGATAGGACCTCTGTTCATACTCCTTCTGCTCCTAACATTTGGCCCCTGTCTCCTCAACAGGCTTTTAAGGTTTATATGAGAAAGATTATCCATTACTCAAGCCCTTGTCCTTACTCAACAGTATCAGGCTATACCGAACACTGAGGTCCCTTAAGACTTTAAGATTAAAATCTTGCAGAAAGAAAAAGGGGGTAATGAAGGACAAAAGAGAAAAGTTAATGAAGGACTGACCTGGAAACCAATATCTGTTCCTTGGAATTTGCTAGCTTGCTCTCACCAGGCCCTGAGATGACAAGAATTCACACTGCCCCTCCTTTCTGCCCCCCCTTTCCTGTGAGTCAACAGGTGATGAATAGGGTCCTTAGGAAACAAAGAGATAGCTGCAACTCTGATTTGCCCAGACAAAATTAATTAGCACACCCCCGAGGCCCCAAGGGTCATGTACTCAATGGACAGAGGTCCCACCCCCTCCCTAAGCTTGTGGGTTTGTCTTTAAAAACACCTGGGCCCAGGGGAGGGGGCATCTCTCCAGCCTGTGTGCTGGAGGAGCCCATTTGTGCAAATGTTTCCTGTTCATTAAAGCCTCTTGCATGTTGCAGCAACTGGACTGGACATTGAGTTCTTGGGGTACCGACCGAAACTGGTAGACTCCTCATTCTGAGAGTCTTGCAAGTTAAAATGATCAAGATAGAAGACTCAAGCTAACCATGAACTTTCATTAAATGTAAAGGTGTTGATGGGAGTAATAGCCAGATTAGATAAACAACCACACATGATTTCATTCTATGCTAAATATAAAAGAAACGTATGATGATGAGGGATATCCTTCCGTATATATGTTTTTCATATTGGTTGATGAATAAAACACTGTTTACCCAATAGGGGCAGAAAGATAGGTGGGACTAAAAGATGAGTACAATTCTGGGAAAGGTATGCAAGAGACACAATGTATCTGTCAAAAGCCCTGGGAGGGACCTGGGGGATCTAAGGCTGAGGAGGTGGCTCAGATTGCTCTCTTGCTTGCAACACAGGGACAGGAATACATCCAGAGGCATCCTTGGGTCCAGGAACCTGCTGGTGTTCATCTGTCTATGTTGTGAGTTATTTCTCCCTGAATAAACATCTCTTCATCCTATTTGTTTCTCCTGATCCTTATTAAACCTCAGCCCTGTCTCCATCTCCAATGGGCATGGTCTATGCCACAGGTGCTGCAAGGTGAATATCTCACTACAGAAATGGTTTAATAATTAAGACAGAGCTGCCAATAAGAAGCCCTAGTTATTGACCAAAAGTTTTATAATTAGTATAGCATCCATGTGTTTATTTGTGGCAAGAAGCAGTGGAACCTAGTTGGAAAAAAAATCCAGAGTAACATATTAATGAGTCAGGAAAATAAGAGTTCTCTAAAATTCTTTAGTACCAATGTTACTGCCAAAGTAAACTGCAGAAAAATAAGCTATACTAGGGACAATAGCTATTATGAATAACAGTATGATTTACATGTAGGTGATGAATGGGAATCAAATTTCTAGGCAGACAGAACACTCTTCTTAAAAAGTATTTAACTATGGATCCTCAAAATAGGATTTAAGGTGGATAGAACCTTAGAAATCTAAAATTAATAATGGAGCTTGGAATCTACAGAATAAAAGCAGAGAAAGTCTGAACACCTTTACTTGCAAATGGTCATTGTCTAATGATATTTTGGTCAGATCTAGGCCTCTGGCTGTTGCACTCCCTCAATAGTGGACCTACATGGTACACAGCAGCTCTCAGTGACACTAGGAGGATTGAAGAGACGAGAAAAATGGGAGAAAAGTGTCTTTATTTCTTTCATTTTCTTTTTTTTATTACTATGTACTTTTATCTTACTTTTATTCTCTTTGTCAGAGGACACCACAAGAGTGAGAAGTGGATACATAGGGACTGGGAGATGAGGGGGATTGGAGTGCATGTTGTGAAGTTCCCAAAAAATCATTAAAAACAGAAAGTGTGTAGAGTAAATATCAAATTTCAGTTTCTTCCATTTGTTAATATGAACAAGAAGTTGTCAGATGAATGAGGTACTACTCTTTTAAAAATTATGAATATATTGAATAATTCAGTGTAATTTTGACATAGGAACAGACATTAGTGTACAACAAGGCTTCAAAATGTATTTGGAACAGTAAATTCCATTTACCTTTTGATATATCCACCAGGTAAGATTTGGTGATGAGAAACATTTAAAATTAAAACTGAATTAACTGAGTTCCTTTATTTAAGAGAGAGAGAGAGAGAGAGAGAGAGAGAGAGAGAGAGAGAAGAAAGAAAAGCAGAGAAAGTCATTAAGTACAAGGAGAACATGAACACTGCTTTCAAGCAATTTGACCTTACATTTACAGAACACTTCATTAGATGACAGCTTATGACATCATGTCCAGTACACACAGGATACTCTACAACATGTTCCATGTTTCAGACTATGAAACAAGTTAAAAAATATAAAGAACTGATATAAAGCAATATGTACAATCTGACTACAGGGAAATTAAAATGTATGTTAATAACAAAATAGCATCTCTATGACTCCCAGTACATGAAAATTAAACATTTTATTCCTAAAATAATCACTACATTAAAAATAAAAATATTTCGACTCAAATTGAAAATAAAACATTTAAATTTCTAGAATAAAGCTAACCAACATTTAGAAAACAATAAAACATTAAGTTATTTCATGTGAAACTAATCCATTTTCATCTTCGTTCGTATATTCTACAGTAAGATCTTACTCTGTAGCAGGGCCCAAGCTACCTAGAACTCTCTGTGTAGCCTGGTCTCTTCTCAAATTAATGGAATCCTGTTTACCTGAGGCATGGATTATAGGCATGGTTTATTTAACACCTGAGTTAAGTAGACTTGTAATCTGTGACATAAATTTTTATATAAAAAAACAAAAGTCAATAAGAAGATCCTAATCAATTTTGAAAAATTAAGTACATTGAAAGTAAACATGATGAGATGTAAGAGAAAAAATATATTGATATCTTTATAACACTGACAAGTCTCTAGGCACACTAGCTCAAGAAAAAGAAAAGAATATTAAAGTTACTCCATAGGAAAAGAGAAAGAGGATGCTGCAGATCCCACAGGTACTAAGATGGAGTAAAGAAGTATGGACCACATTAAGCTCATGAATAAGAAGTTTGTATTAAAGCTTATAATATTTCTTTCAGAACTGCATTCTGCCACCCTGAACTTCAGAGCAGGCATCTCAGCCTCATGAGAACTTGGGCTGTGAGGAGTCACCAGGCTCTGAGAAGATTGTCCTGGCCCTCACTGGACCTTCTGGTCTAGGAGAATCCTGCTTTGCCTTCACCTCAGTCTGAAAAGAACCAGTGCTGTGAGGAAGCTTAGACTCTGAGGAGATGGTGGTCTCCCACATGTGGGGCCCCACCCCTTAGAGACTGAGTCTGGCAGCCCTTTCAGGTGTTGCTCTCACCATGATGAACTCCAAAGACATATTCCTCAATGCCTGAGCAGCTCATCAGCAGTTCTTTAATTGCATCTAGACTGAGCATGCTCAAGTTCCAGACAGGAAACACAAGGTGGAGAAGGGAGATAAACAGTCTCTGGATGTTCATTGGCCCATAGAATCTTAGGGCAGACTTAAACCCAAGATGCCATCTATAATTGGATGTGTGGATTGTGGTTCTATTTGGAGGCTGGCACTTTAGGTGGGATGAGGTGATTTTGATGGGAAAGGCTAGGAGTGTCTCAAAGTCTACAAATATTTTAGATCATCTGAAAAGTGTTGGTCTACACATTGCACACTGACAGCTCATAACAGGACAGATGTGTTCAGACCCTCCTGTTTAGTCATTAGTAACAGAAGAGGGAGAGGGCTTGGGTCCAGAGCTGCATGAAAGGTGGGTGTACATGAGTTCACCAGAAACAAGATAAATGATAAATATGTGTTCATTAGGGAACCACTTACACAGATAACAGTATATAACCACTATGATCTTCCTGCTAAAGATGATGCAGTCTTTGCCCTTATGATGTACTCTGAAACCCCAGAGCTCATGATCCAGCCCCTCCTCTACCATATAATGGGTCACATCTGCACCTGAAACTATGCCCAAAAGGTGTGGCAGCCACTACAAATTCACTGGCAAGGAAAGATGCCACTACATCTGTGCACCTACCATCCTACAGTTCTTGTTCTGTTTCAAACCTTGCCTCATCTCACATTATCTCACCTGGCTTAGCCTCTCCTTGCAAGGAGTAGCAAACCTGTTTGGCCCTGCCTGGTAGGTAACCAGATCATGCTGCTTTATTGAAAAGAGGGAGAAATTATAATGATAATCAGATAGTCACTTTCTCAAAATCATATAGCTGCAAGTATATCACAGGAACCATTCACAAGTAAAATCCTCACATTTTTAGAGTAGAGTTTGCTTCTATTTCGCAGAAATAGAAAGGAAATACTGCTTTTAGTCCCAGTGGGAAGCTGTACCTAATGAAGATTCAGAGCCTGCTCCAATGAGCTGAGTTACCTGAGAAGGGGCATAAGGACTGAGAAATGGCAGATAAAGAAAAAGACAGAAACACAGGATAGATTCAGGAAGACTGCCCGGTCCATGCTTTTCAGCACACCAGACATCTCCAAGTTTAGATTAGATCTCGTTTATATACGGAATAGAATCAAAGTAGAATGAAGAGCAGCATCATCGGCTAACCAACTCCATGAACTGTCCTTGAATCTAGGAGCACCCAGGCTCACTATCATGTGGGTCCTAATAGCAGCAAGCAGCTCCATTATCTATCTGTGTACCTGCAACTGACATTAGTAGCTTATTAGAGAGACAATATACCCTATCCTATGGGCTTAGTCAGAATTTTCTCATTGCTCTCAAGGAAACTGGAGCATGCAAACTTGAACTCTAATTTTGAATTGACTTGTGTGGAAATTGAGTCAAACATGGGCCACCACAAATCCCCTATAACATTTAATTTTTTAAGACTCCACAGAGTTTCTCAGATGACTGTGCCTATCTTGGTTGTCCTTTTCACACTCTAGTGTTACCCATTATGGGAGCATGAATTCCATCATTCATTTCTTGCCTAAGGTTAAAAGAAGGCAAAAAGAACTTATTCATCTTTGGCTACCAGATTCTGGTGTCAGGTTATGGGAATGTGTAGAGTTTTACTCCATGAAGTTCCAAGCCCACTTTCTACAGTAGATTCATAATCAGCTTGCAAACTACAGACAAATGTATGCCCAATAAGACACATGCTCCAATAACTGCAATTCTACTAAGAAGTGAAGTAAATGCTGACCATGATAGAATAGGCTTTTTAAACTGTTCCAAAAAATCTTCAGCTGCTTTTGCTGAATGAAAATCTATTCTAGCCTTCTTTTTATATTCATAATTTCTTGATGTAATTTAGCCAAATGTAAGGATTCATAAGAATCATGTTAAATTACTTTTAAGAGGTGCCTTAACTGTTCACCATTCAATAGCACTTTCATTATATACAGAAGATGTAACACAAATCCAATCATACTTAGCATGACATTTTAAATGCACTCTGCTTTTCAGGTACTGGGGCTTATCTCCTAAAAATTGTGCCACATCATTGCAAGGCATTCAATTTATACTTCATTTTTATTTTTATTACTTCTTGTGTCTCTAATGTTATAGAACCTTCCTTGGATAATTTATGAACAAACTCTTATTACTAATGGATTGAGACAAAGTCACTGAAGCAACCATAGTAGTCATAAGTATAACAGCAAGCACTGTAATTCCTGCTATAACTAATCTGACAAGACATTTCTGTCTATTTAAAGCTTTCTTAAATTCTTCAAATGCTTGTAACCCTTGGAAATCAAAGCATGGATCATATGCATACATTGGCAACATTACAAAATGAGGTTACTTAAACATGGGTATAATCATTTACTCAAGAAATACAATTTGGCATCTTCAGACAGGTTAAAACCCTCCTTTCAGAAGGCAAGCAGGTTTTGAAGAACTGGATTGTCCTGAAATTGTTCCAATAGTGATAGCAAGTTTCCAAACATTAATTTATGAAAATCTCATGCTGGAATTTCAAATTCCAGCAGACCAAGATTCTGTTGCAGACACAGGATAAAAGTCACTATGACTTATTTTGACATACAGATCAGTCAAGAATGAACTGTGATGTCCCTATGGTGTTGCACCTTAAAGGGAATAATGCCAGTATACCACATCCATAACAAACTTTGGTTAGATTCACAAAATTAGTTCATGCATGGAGGAAATCATCGAGGGGGGAAGTGTTATGCATGCTTCTTTCTACAAGATTGGTCCCTGAGCCTCATCAGTCCCAAATAATCACACAGATGCTTTTATTAATTATGAAACTGTAAGCCAGTGACTTGGGTGTGTTATTTGCTATCTTTGTTTTAATTACTAACCTATTTCTATTAATCTAACTATTTCCATGTGGTATTATCTTACTGGAGATGGGTCTGGACCTCTAATACCTTTGGTGGCTCACATGGCAACTGCTAAGCATCTCTGCAGAGAAGAGAGTGATTTCCTGTTTCTCTGTGCTTTTATTCTGATTCTGTCCAGCTACATCACTTCCTGTCTGTGTGTACAGACCTCCAGACCTCTATGGTTAGCTAGTGTCATGTTGTTGCCCAGCTACTTCACTTCCTGTATTACCAATCAGCCAATCAGTGTTTTATTCATTAATGAATAAGAAAAGAATATATACAATATATACAAAAGAACATTCCCCACCAGTGAAATGTCATTTATACAATTACCTTGAGGAAACAATAACTTGGTATAATAAGTGCATTGCTTATCATGTTCCATTATTAGTTTTGGAAACACTCCAAGACCTCCCTCCAAAGCAATATTCTTTATAAAACATATAGGAATTCCTTTATCAAACCCCCAAAAAGGAAATTCCAAGAAAAGTGAACTTCTTGAGTAGCAGATTAATTGAAAAGTTGTGTATTGCTGACTGCAACCACAATTTCTATACCTTCCCAGATGGCAGGATATAAAATTGATGGATGAGGAACATAGGCCCATAAATCTCTAGTTTTTCTGGATTATCACCAACATCATCAGGATCAGCATATGTCTCCTCCAAAGAACATAACAGCTGTTCTAGCGACCATGGAGCCTCATTTTATTCCATGAAAAACCAAACATGCCCTCACCCCCATGACCTGGGGCCTTTCCATAAACCAGTACATGAATCTTTCCATTTGACTTGGGCAAATTTTGTGCTTTTGACTCCATGCCAATGCTGGCTGCTGCAGATTTTCCAGGAGCATTCCCGTCTAAATTTTTTAAAACAATTTGTAAGCAAATAAGGCATATTATGGATATAACTCCCCCATTTATGTCTTAAGAATCCCATGTTCCATTTGAACAATTCCCTGCTCAAGATACTGCATCATCTCAAATCCTTGAGATGGGTTTCATCCAAAGGCTGATACTTGGCTTTTAGCACGTTAGCTTAATGGCACCTAGAGAGGAGTTATCATTTATTAAAGACATCGGTATTCTGTCTCATTTTTTTTATGACAAGAACCTCTCTATTGATCTAAAATTCCCGGGGGTATGGATGGGGGGAGTGGAAACAAGGGCAGTGAATTCCCTTCCTGCTGATCTTAGGATGTTGTTCTCAGGGCCCTGGAAAGCTAGAATGTTAGCTAAAGGCTATGAGAGAGCTTATAAGATTTCTGACTTACTGATCAGCTGAAGAAGCAGCATTTACAGCAAGTTCAGGGCTTATTGACATTCAGAGCAGGTTGTTGTCACCAATTGATGTTTGCAAATATTGGTCAGGAAAGCAGAAATCTGTTAAGACAGATACAAGCTAGGAACAGAAGTGAAAACTTATGAACTAATTTAGAATTTTAGACCCTTTACTCCAAGCCCTTATGTCCTCAGGTTTCTAATACTTGTATTTTACAATATATTTAAGGTCATCTGTAATAATTTAAATTCCTAGACCTTAGAATTTATGTTTACACATAATATATATGTTTATTTATTATGTGAGCATTTTTCTGATTTATAGACATTATAGGAGCAGTTAGACTACAATTTTTATTTACACACCATAGATGTGATGTTGACAGTCTTTAAGAAACATTTTGAACTTCTCTATGAAAGTTGAAATAGCTAACTAAGAGTGTTAGCCTTGTCATTTCTAAAGAGACCAATCATGGAATACTGCAACCTAGAGAGTTGCAACATGATGATTAATTATTGACTTGTAGTTTGGATCTCAGTCTTCTTTTACCTTTAAAAAGCATGATTCCATTTTAACATAAACATTAGACAGTGAAGAATCATCAGGTTTTTTTTTTGAAGAAGACCAACAAGAGTTAATCCAACATGATTAAATTCCCAACATATTTTATAGTTTCCATTTGAAATTCAGTATAATTCATATCCCCTCTAACCAATGTGAATATATCATTAGATCCATTTCACCCTGTCTGTGTTTCTCCTGTTTAGTCAGGCTTAGACAAATTCCTTAGCATATCAATCAAGAGCCATAATGCATGCATGCACACATACGTACATACACACATTCATACATATATGTTCATATCATAATAATAGCTTAAATTTCCATCATAATATAAAAACAGGCACCAATGGGAAACGTTTGAAACTAGTAGCAACTTTCTGCCTCGACCCATGAGATTTCAAACTAGAACCCAAAAACCCAAGAAGGGGATGGGAGCAAGAGATGCAGGGGAATTGACCACAAGACAGGATTCTGATCAAATGGCAAAATTTATTTTTATATCCAGAGCTTATATAGTCAGCAGAGCAAGGATGTAGTAAAGGGGCAGGGGAGGTAAGAAGAATATTTGAAGACCAGGTGTTCTTGCAAGCAGAATATAGAAAATCACAAAGAATGGACTTTGACATGGGTGGAAAGATCAGGAATCATGAGAACAAGAAAGGTTACTATGGTGGTGGGGTTAGTGGTTATATGCTAGGCTGATCTTGCTAAATAGGGCTAGTTACTGAATCATCAAACTTTTGCGGAATATTAAGGCTCTAAATGTACAGCCAAGAGAAAGCCAGAGTTCAGGCAAGGTTCACTCCCTAACTGATCATAGATCCAGCCTCAGTTTCCAACAATTTTCATTATCTTAATCAGTAATAATATTAGTATATATCCAATTTCCTAAAATGATGACATGTATATGTAACCCTAATGGATTTAAATCATTAAAACCTGTATAACTTTCTGTTCCTGTGGAAACAAAAGCACAAGTTTTTCAAAAACATAATGTGTCTTTGATTTTTATTTTCAAGTCAAAGCTTCCCAAAGTATAAAGACTGGCATAACTCAACATTTTTTTTCAAGCAGTATCTGGACAGAGATGGGTTAAGGTGGGAAAACCAGCAGAAGAGACCTTGACTGTTATCATAGTGAAGAAGAATTTGTCTTAGGAAGGAAAGTAGGGAGACTTAATCTCCTACAGGGGGCTCCAGATGTCTCTGAACCCCACAGGCTGGTTGCCATCAATCAGTGAATCCAGATGGCATAATAAATACCTTAATCTTTACAGAGATATGAACATATAAAACAGAAAAACAACATAGTAACAGTCAAAATGCAAACAAAGACAAAAAGCTCTCATTCACCTGGGGAGACTGAGCATTTCATCCCAGTTTTTAACCAAGCCAGAGCAATATGCCCATTCCAGCACAAGAGAAGAAAACCTGGAATATTCTCACCAATGTCAGTTGTCTTTTTTAAAAGGAGGCATTGTTTTGTTCTATTATGTATCCTGCCAACTTTGCCACTTTGTAAGGGCAAGTAGTTTTAGACACTTTGCTGTGAGAAAGAACTGCCATGAGCCACGAAATTAGTTGATAAAGAGAAATTTATTCTACAAGGAGCTTAATCAAGGTAAAGAAACAGAGTGGGAAGCTTAATTAAAACAAGGAAATAGAGTAGGAAGCCCCTAAGAGAGGGGACTTCATCCTGAATTACCATGTATTCCAGCAGTGGAATACATGGGAATACATGTATAGTAGTCATCACAGGCACGAGTTTCATACAGCACCAGATTAGTACATGGGGATATGCATCATCACTTGTATGTAAGAATGGAAAAATACAACCTAACTCCCCACTGACCACAGGAAACTAAAAGTTTAAACCTTAAATTCCAGACCATGCTCTCAGCTAGAAAATAGGAGAAAGGTCACATTTTTTGCTGTTTATGGCAGTACCTGTAACACAGGAGCCAGACCTCTGGGGCTATAGGAAACTGATTGGTCTATGGGAGGCGGGCTTGGATGGTTTAAATTGATTGGTCCACACTGTGTGGGCTCTGGATCCTATGAGATGATTGGTTTAAAATGCACGGGCTTTATTTTAATCCTATAAAAGCTATCTTACTTCTGCCCTCATAGTCCTCAACCTCTACCCCTGCGGGGCACATGACTTAGGACCCCAATGCACTTGGAATATAAAAGACCTCACGTTTTTACATCAAGACCACTTCTCATGAGTGATTTGGGGCGTCGCCTTTCCTGAGTGGGAACATGAAAGTCCGCGCTCTGTGGGTCTTTCAGTAATCATCATGGACACAAACTTTCCATTTGTCTGACTGCATGTTTCTCCTGGGTTGAAACAGCAGCAGTTAGAGGCATTCTGAGACAACTTTTTATGCCTCATGAACAAAGGTGGCTCAAGCCCAGTCCTTGGCAATCATCCAAATACATGTTCCAGTATGCACACGCACTCCCAGACATTGGTCAGATTTCCAGGTTGTGAAGTGCATCAACATAATTTTATCTCAATTATTCTACGTGGCACGCAATTTTCTCATTAATTATATAGAAAAGAGGTTTTTTTGTGTATTGACATGCATCTGAGTTTTAAATTAGCAGTGAACACTGGCTTTATCAAATGTTGTTTCTGCAACAACCAAAAGAACATTTGCTTTGTGATAGACTGTTATATTTCCTCATTATCCCAAATTTGCGTTCTTGAGAATCTCCTTTGGCTGTATCACCTTTTAACAGACTGCTGGATTTGAACTATTGAAACGTGATGTGGAATTGTCTGTATTCGTGTCAGGATATTGGCCTTTGTGAGTTGGGTATCACACCCTGGTTTTACAGTGCTTCAAGCACTTGCTCAGAACTTGGTGTTTTCTTTAAATATATGAAAGAACTAATCTGTTTTCACAGTTGGCAATTTGTTATCAGAAATATTTGTAGAATATGTGATTTATTTTATTCCTAACATTGATCATTTATGTCAGTGAAGATTGTCTATATTTTAATACAAAAAGTGTATTTACTGTACTCAGCATTTAAATCCACAAGTGCTTCATCTATACATATACAATTAATAAATTGCTTTATCAGAACCCTTTTAATAATTATATATGATTCGGTTTTTCATGGAATTTCTTCTCAGATCCCCACACTCTACATTCTTTAGGACACTGTTTACTATTCATACCAGTTGTACATGAAACTGTTTGCAAATCCACAATGGCATTATTCCTAGGAAGAATATAAAACCCAGTTAAAACTCTTCAGTATACCAACACGAAACCATTCGCAAAGCATTATTTATATGAGTAGGTATTAATCACAGGTATGCCTGTGCACAGTTTTGTTTACTGTGTGCCTGTGTGTGGTTCTTTAACTTGAAAATTAAGGAACTCATTCATCTTCACAGTGATAAAGAGAATTTTTCCAATTTAAAAAAAATGGGGATAGAGCGGTCTTAATTCATCTAAAGTCCAACAAATAGCTTTACAGGTTGCTAGCCACCCTGTCCTCCTCTACTTCTCTGTGTTATGCCCCTTCTTAAGGAAAGGGTCATTGTGGAGAGAGACTAGCAGGCAAATCAGAAAGCTCACTGTCAATGTCTTAGATACTGAAAAGAGGATGCCAGTAGAAGACAGCCATTTGTTTGGCTCTAACTACTTCATGAGTATAAAGGAATCACTAAAAATTAGGAACTATAATAAAATGACAACACATTACAGCACACATTATCAAATGTTGGAAACCCCCATGTGTTCCTATCTGATGTCATTTCTTTAGTCCTGCACACAATTTTAAGTCTTCTGAATGTTACTGAGCAAAGAAGTCTTTTCTTTAAAAGAGAATCTGCATAACATATAATGTGACTTAATGTTTGCACAAAAAACTCAGTAACATGCCCCAGGAAACCTATAGTGGTTTATGACATACTTTAGAAATTCCACTTTTGCAAGTACATACTCATGTATTAGCAATCCATTTGTTGTATCCTGTGCCCATCCTCCTGGTAACTGACACATGAACTGTTCTCAAATGTCATTATTCCCATTTACTATAGGCAATTGTGTTTGTACCTTTGACTTACCCATTCCAGTGTTCATAGATAACACATGAGATATGCAATTTTCATCATTCCCACATTCTTATAAGTGATTTTATGCATATACACACACACACACACACACACACATACACACACCTAGCTCAACTAATAAATTCCAGTATCCACATATAACACAGTGAGCATAGACTTGTTTACATCTATGCACTCACACAAATGACTTTACTCAATGGTAGATGGATGGATTTGTTTATAACCAACACAACATGGTTCTGCTCTTGCTTTGTGACCTCACCAAAGCCAGGTATTTGCACAATTCCCACAGTATTTTGCCATGAAAGTGACATGGTGTCTTATTAAATCCTCCATTTTCCAATTAGCTAAGTGGTTGAGTATTTTTCTGAGTTAACACACTGTACCTCATATGGAATATGCTGCTGATAAATTTCTACTATTCATTATAAAGCTTTTGTCTCACTTTGTAACCTAGGCTTCCTTGGAATTTCTGATCCCCTTTCTCCTGAATGCTGGGATCATAGGCATGCATTACCTCATCTGACTCACTGTGATGTACAAAATCTGGCCATGAGGTTAAATTTTTTTTTTCATGAGACAACATAATGCAAATTGTGTTTCATCATTTGAAGTACTGTTTAGCTCCATGCTCCACTTTTTAATTGAGTTGTTTCTTTTTTTGAGTTCTGATGGGAGATGTAATTTTGTAAATATTTTTCTCGTATTGATTGATGAAAAAAACTGGTGGCAAATAGGAAAGTAAGATAGGTGGGACTAAGAGACAAGGAGAATTCTGCGAGATGTAGTAGAGAGGAGTCAATATGTAGGCCATGGGAGAAGGGTTCCAGACCCTTTCTCCAGTAACATAAGACAACGTGGAAAAAGTTAGATTGATAGAAATGGGCTAATATTTAAGACACAACTAACCGATAAGAAATGCTAGTAACAGGCCAAAAGCTTTATAACTAATAGAGACTCTGTGTGTTATTTTGGGGCTGATGCAATGGTGGGCCCAGGCTGGCCAAAAAGGGTTCGTAACAGAGTTCTTTGTATATTCTAGATACTAACCATCTGTCAAATGTATCACCGATACAGACTTTGTGATTCTTCACTCAAATGATGTCTTTTGCTATACAAAAGTTTTTTAGTTTTAAGACATTCCACTTGTCAATTGCTGGTATTAATGCCTATAATACCAGGGTCTGTTAAGAAAGTCCCTTCCTATAGCAATGAGTTCAAGCCTATTCCCTACCATGCCCTACTATCTTTCAGAGTCAGAATAGCAGATCAAAGTCATAATTGTTTTGGCTATCCTTGGTATTTTGTGTTTCACCAATATTTAAGATTATTTTTCAATTTTGTAACAAATCAAATTTTAGTAACTTTTGGTAGGACAGCCATTTTTACAATATTAATACTACTAATTCATAAGAATGAGCCTTATCCTCTGACAACTTATTCAGTTTCTTTTGATGTCTTCTTTTTAATTACTTTTTATTTATTTTATTATTACTTTAACATTTTATTATACATGTCTTTTACATCCTTAGTTAGATTAATCCCCACCACTCCCTTGTCCCACCCGTCCCCATGACTATTACGAATAGGATTGTTTCTCTGAGAGAGACACAAAATTCTACCACTTGAGGAGCCACTAGCATTTAGTAGTTGATGGGAAAGAGAGCCATCTTTCTTAAATGACAGGATCTAGGCACACTGATTACACTCCAGGGCAGGGCTCACTCCAAGAGTAGTTGGGGTGTGTGCAGTAAAGAAGAAAACTCACCCTGTAGACCAGGCTGGCCTCAAATTCACAGAGCTCATCCTGACTCTCCATCACAGCTGCAGGGTTTAAAAGAGTACCACCACCAAATTCTCAACAGAAGAATCCCAACTGGCCAAGTAACACTTAACAGATTCAGCATCTTTAGCCATCAGGAAATGGAAATCAAAATGACTCTCAGATTCCATCTTACACCTGTCAGAATGGCCAAGATCAAAAACACATCATGCAGGAGAGTATGTGGGGAAAGGGGGTAATTCCTGCATTGCTGGTCAGACTGCAAACTTTCAGAGCCACTTTGGAAATAAGTGTGGCAGTTACTCGGAAAACTGGAAATCAATCTTCCATAAGACCCAGCTCCTGGATATATACCCAAAGGATGGTCAATTATACCAGAAGGACACTTGATGGGAGATGTCATTCTGTAAATATGTTTCTCATACTGGTTAATGAATAAAACACTGTTGGCCAATAGGAAAGCAAGATAGGCAGGACTAGGAGACGAGGAGGATTTGAGGAAGTAGTAAGGAGGAGTCATCATGTAGAGACCAGAGAGAGCAGATATCGGTCCCACTCTAGGATGAGAGCACATGGAAACACTTAGATTAATAGAAATGGGTTAATATTTAAGACAGAGCCAGCTGATAAGAAACTGGCAACAGAATTATATCTAATGCAGAGTCTCTCTTTGAGTTTTGGGGCTGGAGCAGCAGTGGGACCTGACCAGCCAGCAGGAAAAATCTTACTCATAACAATATGGAACCGCAATGAGGCTAATAAGAACTTCCAATTAAAACTTAACAAAAGCATAAAAATGGTTGTAGAAACAAAAGAACAAAGAGAAGCAAGACTTCTTCCTAACAGCATTTTTTCTGGGTTGGACACTGTTTTGCAAGAGACAAGCAGAGACTTTCAGGTCTCCTTTAAGGGAGATTTCCTAACTCCGCATAAGAGGCAAAAAAAAAAAAAAACTGCACGGCATTTAAAGAGCTGTGATAACAATTCATTGGTTTGTAGGAAAGCCGGCAATGAAAGTGACCACATCTCCAAGCCAGCAGCATGCTGCCAGATGGCAGAGTAGATGAAGGTGGTGAGCACAGCTCTCACTGCTAGCAGTAAAGGTACCCGCCACCATCTTGGATAGACAGTGGCTGAAAAAACTGTGGCTTTCATTTTAGCAATGTTGTTACTTACCAGATAAAAGACTCATGGCCAGAAAAAGATAAAGATTTACAGTAAAGACAGATTCACATTAAGAAAAAGCTAAAGGTTTACAGTGTGTTCTAAAATATACATAGGCTTGAGGAAAGAAAAGGAATAAAATGGTTTTAAAAGACAAAGAGGAGATGGGTGTGGTGGCACATGCCTTTAATCCCAGAAGTCAGGAGACAGAGGCAAGAAGATCTCTGTGATTGCAAGGTAAATCTGGTATGCAGAGTGAATTTCATAATAATAATAATAATAATAATAATAATAATAATAATAATAATAATAGCTTAAATTTCCATCATAATACAAAAACGGGCACCAATGTGAAACGTTTGAAACTAGCAGCAACTTTCTGCCTCGACCCATGAGACTTCAACCTAGAACCCAAAAACCCAAGAAGGGGATGGGAGCAAGAGATGCAGGGGAATTGACCACAAGACAGGATTCTGATCAAATGGCAAATTTTATTTTTCTATCCAGAGCTTATAGAGTCAGCAGAGCAAGGATGTAGGAAAGGGGCAGGTGAGGTAAGAAGAATATTTGAAGACCAGGTGTTCTTGCAAGCAAAATATAGAAAATCACAAAGAATAGATATTGACATGGGTGGAAAGATCAGGAATTATGAGAACAAAAAAGGTTACTATGGATATGGGGCTAGAGGTTATATGCTAGGTTGATATTGCTAAATAGGGCTAGTTATTGAATCATCAGACTTTTGTGGAATATGAAGGCTCTAAATGTACAGCCAAGAGAAAGCCAGAGTTCAGCCAAGGTTCACTCCCTAACTGATCATAGATCCAGCCTCAGTTTCCAATTTATTCCACCTTTCTTAATTAGTATGCAGCCAAAATTTTACAACAGAGGGGGACAGTGGCCTACCCCCCTTATTGGCTTAGATAGGCAATAGTAACTTTTTATGGGAACCTGTTTTAGCAATCTCTTGTGTCTGCATCAAGGGTGGGACTGTTCGATGTTGTTTTTGCAGGAGACAACGGTATGGAACATCAACCTCGATGCACAAGGGCATATTCCTCAGAAGGTTGAGACCTTCCTGCAGTACCATCTAGGTCTGAACTTCTGAACCTGGCTGAAGCTAGTTCCATCTGGGACTATTGGTTATTGTGGGATTTGGGTCATTCTCCTCTGAGGCCAGTTGATGGGAGATGTCATTCTGTATATATGTTTCTCATACTGGTTAATGAATAAAGCACTGTTTGCCAATAGGAAAGGAAGATAGGAGGGACTAGGAGACAAGGAGGAAATAGGAAGCAGTAAGGAGGTGTAAGGATAGAGAGTCTGGAGAGAACAGAACAGCCATTCCTCAGCTCTCGGTAAGACCACGTGGAAATACATAGAAATGGGTTAATACTTAAGACAGAGCTAGCCAATAAGGAACAATTACCTGGCCAACAGAATTGTATCTAATACAGAGTCTCGGTGTGTTAATTGGGGCTGACGTGGCAGCAGGACAAGACCAGGTGGCTGGAGGAAAAACCGTACTCCTTACAGCCAGTTTATGGCAGTTAACCTGTATAAGTCATGTGGCAGACTCTACTTGCTGTTTCACAAAGGCTACTAATTTATGAAAGGCCCATGAGCCAAAAGAGACCAAAAGCAGGAGTCCTATAAGAGGCCCAAGCAGGGAAGGGAGTAAAGTACTCAACCAAGAAGATGTAGAGAACCAATTTTGATACTAGGATTCCTGTTATTCTCAAGCCTTTTGGAGTTTTTCTAATTCGTCTCTAACCCTTTCCATACTGTCTTTGATGATTCCTGAGCAGTTAACATAAAAGCAACATCTTTCCTTGAGTGCAACACAAAGGCCTCCCTGCTGCAGAAAAAGTAAGTTGGGCTCTGCTCTATTCTGGAGGACTAACTCAGTCAGGTACTGAAGAGAGTCCTCTGGGTAGCTGACCTGATGCTGAAGTTCCTCAGCATCTCTGTCTATGGTAGCACTTAGCTCTGAATAGCTAGATTGACCTATAATAAGGGTGGATGTCCTGGTGCCTGCACCTACCACTCCAAGTCCTAAGAGGATAGCTATAGTAACTCTAGTAATGGGATACCTGAGGGAGCATATAAAGGGGTGTTTACTTGGGTCTGTTGGCAGAAGTGAAAGAGCTCATCATGGCAATAGAAATAGGCAAGGGACAATCTGTACCATGGTGCAGAAGCCAACATCAGAGAAATATTGTGTAGACAGGCAATGGGTGAGTCCATCAAGACAAACCCACCAGGTATCATTGGGAGGAATAGCATAATGATCGTAGGTATTAAGAATTATTGTGGTATTGCATAGCTGGGTATATGAGGGTGGGGAAGAGGGGTGAGCCAGTGAGGTAAGGCAGAGTCCTGAGCCAAAAACTTGCTGTAGGGTGAGACTGGCTACTAAGGCAGGTTTCCAGCGACAGTAATTAGAGTGATTCGTGGTGTGAAAGGGTGAAGAAATAACAATTCCTTCTTAGAAGGGTGGGGAGGAATGATAGCAAAGCCAACAATCTTCAACTAGTTTGGGGGTAATGGAATTTAGTGCAAGGAAGGTCTGGTTGATGAGGGTCACAACAATGTCCTGGGATTTGTCCATGTGGGGACCTGTGTTGTTGTCCTGTGGGGGAGTAAGATTAGGTGGTCTGGTGCTATCTGGTTTTGGATGTGAGCCTGTTGAGAGATGAAGTATGGGTGATGGTGGTAGCTGCCCCCCTCCCAAAATAACATTGGAACAAATAGCAACAGTGGGGGTTGTAATTGGGGTTTCTTTAAGGAGCTTAATTAGAAGGTGATTCCCTCATCATAGCCCTCTTTATAAAAGTGAAGGCCCCAGTTGTATCCTTGACACCAATTAGGCCCATGATAGCTCAGAGTGGTAAAGGTAATTTTAAGAGGATTTTGTGGGAGACAATGTATGGCATTCCTCAGGGGTCTGGATAGTGTAAATTGATTCATAATGTTTGCTAATGAAGGAATCATAGATATGCGGGTATCCAGCAGTGACTGTGATGTAATCCTAACTGAACACTCCCATAGGTGTCACCTGTGGTTTCACAGCTGCAGTTTTTGCAGAAATAATCACAGCAGTCTCCACATTTATGTAGGAGGCTGCGGTCCTTATGGGGTCCCTGGCATACACAAAAGGTGTATCTCCACATGACTGCCCGTCGGCTTGGATGGGAACATCCAGCATAGAGGGAAGCCCTCAAAGTTGATGTCGATGGATGTTATGGCTGACTGATCAAAAAGACCCTCAGTACCCTTGGGGCAGCAGCACCTAAGGCTAGTTTGCACAGATCAGGGTTAAGTTGTTTAGGCCACCAACCATATTGTGGACAGGAGAGGCAGACCAGATTATGTCTCCTGTTTCAGAGAGGACCACCCAAGAATAGTTGCAAGGGATGTGGAAACTCAGTCTGTTTATGGAAGGCCTTAGAGGAAGGGTGCCAGCATGAGGCTGAAAGGGAGTCAAAAGAAGAAAGAAGATGGGCAAAAGGGAGTTAGACATCCATCCAGGTGAAGTTTGCCAAGCTGATGGTGGAGTCTTCATCACCATCATCATTCTAAGGAGCATGTTTATCCAGGTTAGCAGCATCTGTGTGAGAAGAGGAAGAGGTCTTAGGTGGAGGCAATTGCTCCTGTCTGGACATTAGGTCATTAGAGGGGATGGTGGTAACTTGTTTAACAAGCCTCTCTGACAGCCATCTGGGGGCAATATGTTGTTGATCATAAATGCAGGCTGAACCTAGTTCACAAATTAGGATGAGGTCTGGGCCAATACATTGCCAGTAAGAGGATTTCTCCACTTTACTAAACCTTGTGACTTAGTTTACGGGGTGAGAGAGGATAAGAGTCATCATTTAACAAATTAGAGAGGGGCTTAAGAGCATCAGGGGGAGCATTAGGTATGGCCTCAAAAATTGAAGGTTCCCTAGAAGCTGTTGGGGAGCATGGAGCATAGGGAAGGAGGAGAGGTGAATCTCTAGCTTAGGAGTGAATATCTGTTGGCTTTTTAATTCACACCCTAGATACATGTAGGGATCATTTAGTTGGAACTTTTCAGGGGCAATAGTGGGGCCAAAATTTGTAAATTAGGCCTGTAAATCCTGGAAGCATTTAAAGATTTCTTTTGTGGTGGAGCAGGCCAACAAGACATCATCCATGTAATGGAGGATGTATGCGAATGGCCATTTGTTCTGGATGGGCTGAATTGCATGAGCCATACATTTTTGAGCCAGGGCAGGACTGTTAGTCATGCCCTGAGGTAGAACACAAAATTGGTATCTTAACATGAGTCCTTGAAAATTGACTGGAGGCAGGCTGAAGACAAAGTAAAAACAATCCCCAGGATGAAGAGGGATAGTAAAGAAGCAATCTTGTAGACCAGTAATAATTTCAAAATAATCCTGGGGAATGGAGCTGGGGGAAGATGTCCCAGGTTGAAGAGCGCCCATTGGTATCATGACCTTATTTATAGCTCTCAGATCCTGAAGGAGCCTCCATTTTCCAGATTTTTTTTTTTATAACAAAAATAGGAGTATTCCATGGAGAATTGGAGGGGACAGTTGTGCCTGCAGCCAATTGCTCCTGTACTAGCTGAGTGGATGCAGTCAGTTTTTCTAAAGTTAGAAGCCACTGATCTACCCAGACTGGGCATTGGTTTTAATCGTGGACTGTATGGGCTCCCGTTATCCCTGTGAGTGTTTACCCAGACCCTGTCCTGGCAGAAAGCCATGAACAAGCATCTGTTTGGTGACCACCTCATTAGGGGAGCACATGATGACATTCATTTCTGAAAGAATATCTTACCCCCAAAGGTTAAAGGGCAAGCCAAGAATAAGGAAAGGTTGAATTTGTCCCTGATTTCCTTCCTCATTCTGCCAGGTGAGGACCTTAGAGCTTTGTTTATGAGTAGAAGCCTGGCCAATTTCCTGTAAATGGTTGAGTGTATCTTTGAGAGGCCAGGCCATGGCAAGTGTGATTGGGAAGCCTCAGCCCCAGAATCTAAAAGACCTGTGAAGGGTTTCCCATCGAGACTTAGCTTGTGGGCAGGGAAGCAGTAATTTCTTTGGCCTAAAAGCATCAATGGAGCATAATTGATCTAAATCTCTATTGAGCTTTTTAAAATTTGAATTTAGGGGCAATATAATAAGCTGAGCAAGCTTTTGTCTTTAAAAAGGGAATAGCATAATAAATTGCTTAAGCTTTACAGAGCCATGAACATATAAAACAGAAAAATAACATAGTAACAGTCAAAATGCAAACCAAGAACATGAGCTCTCATTCACCTGGGGAGACTGAGCATTACAACTTTTACCATCCCAGGTTTGAACCAAGCCAGAGCAATATGCCCATTCTGGCACAAGAGAAGAAAACCTGGAATATTCCCACCTGGATTATCACAAGTCACACAAATAATGTCAGTTGTCTTTTTTAAAAGGAGGCATTGTTTTGTTCTCTTATGGATCCTGCCAACTTTGTCACTTTGTAAGGGCAAGTAGTTTTAGCCACTTTGCTGTGAGAAAGAACTGCCATGAGCCACGAAATTAGTTGATAAAGAGAAATTTATTCTACAAGGAGCTTAATCAAGGTAAAGAAACAGAGTGGGAAGCTTAATTAAAACAAGGAAATAGAGTAGGAAGCCCCTAAGAGAGGGGACTTCATCCTGAATTACCATGTATTCCAGCAGTGGAATACATGGGAATACATGTATAGTAGTCATCACAGGCACGAATTTCATACAGCAACGGATTAGTACATGGGGATATGCATCATCACTTGTATGTAAGAATGGAAAAATACAACCTAACTCCCCACTGACCACAGGAAACTAAAAGTTTAAACCTTAAATTCCAGACCCTGCTCTCAGCTAGAAAATAGGAGAAAGGTCACATTTTTTGCTGTTTATGGCAGGACCTGTAACCCAGGAGCCATATAAAGGTGGACATCTGGGGCTATAGGAAACTGAATGTTCTATGGGAGGCTGGCTTGGATGGATTAAACTGATTGTTCCACACTGTGAGGGCTCTGGGTCCTATGAGTTGATTGGTTTAAAATGCACGGGCTTTGTTTTAATCCTATAAAAGCTATCTTCTGCCCTCATGGTCCTCAGCCTCCACCCCTGGGGGGCACATGACTGAGGACCCCAATGCACTTGGAATATAAAAGACCTCATTTTTTACATCAAGACCACTTCTCATGAGTGATTTGGGGGTGGGTCGCCTTTCCTGAGTGGGTATGTGAAGGTCCGCGCTCTGTGGGTCTTTCAGTAATCATCATAGACACACACTTTCCATAGGTCTGACTGCATGTTTCTCCTGGGTTGAAACAGCAGCAGTTAGAGGCATTCTGAGACAACTTTTTATACCTCATGAACAAAGGTGGCTCAAACCCAGTCCTTGGCAATCATCCAAATACATGTTCCAGTATGTACATGTACTCCCAGACATTGGCCAGATGTCCAGTTTGTGAAGTGCATCAACATCTCTCTATCTCAATTATTCTATGTGGCATGCAATTTTCTCATTAATTATATAGAAATGAGGTTTTGTGTATTGACTTGCATCTGAGTTTTAAATCAGCAGTGAACATTGGCTTTATCAAAAGTTGTTTCTGCAACAACCAAAAGAACATTTGCTTTGTGATAGACTGTTATATTTCCTCATTATCCCAAATTTGTGTTCTTGAGAATCTCCTTTGTCTGTATCACCTTTTAACAGACTGCTGGATTTGAACTAATAAAACGGGATGTGGGATTGTCTGTATTCATGTCAGGATACTGGCCTTTGTGAGTTGAGTATCATACCCTGGTTTTACAATGCTGCAAGCACTTGCTCAGAACTTGGTGTTTTCTTTAAATATATGAAAGAACTAATCAGTTTTCACAGTTGGCAATTTTTTATCAGAAATATTTGTAGAATATATGATTTATTTTATTCCTGACATTGATCATTTGTGTCAGTGAAGATTGACTATATTTTAATACAATAAAGTATTTACTATACTCATCATTTAAATCCACAAGTGCTTCATCTATACACATACAATTACTAAATTGATCTATCACATCCCTTTTAATAATTATGTATATATATATATATACATATATATATATATATATATATAGAGAGAGAGAGAGAGAGAGAGAGAGAGAAGGAAAATATTAATACATTAAAGTCTGGTATAGAGACAAAGTACATCTGCATTGTAATCTTGTTTGAGTGACATATAAGGAAATTTGTTACAAATCATAATACTGCCATATCCACCAAGAAAAGACCACAGCATGACCTTGGAAAGTCATGTTCTTGTTTTGTATTTGGAAATAATCTTTCATAAGTGTATATTTATTAACTATATCCTTACACATTCTATGTCTTTTAAAAGCCATAAAGTTAGCAAACTAAGCTGCATTTTAGTAAATAGTTTGATCCCCCAAAACAAAACTGGGCAGCAGACATATATATGAAGTACACAGTTGAAATCTTTGGGCAAGAGGCAACAAGAATGTAAATGGATGAGCAGCTCTCATAATCCAGTCCACCCAAACTGTAGATCACAGCATGCAGATGAGTATGACCACCTGCTCCAAAGTGTAATTTCTTTTCAGTCTGAAACTATATAAATAATGCTATGGTAAGGCATTAAAAAATACTATTTGCAGCATACTATAACTAGAGAAACTTAATGGTCAAAAACACAGAAAAAATAATATATGCTTCTCACTTGCAAGGAAAAAATGGCAACAATATTGTGATATTTAGTATCTTACAATAAATTTTCATTGATTGTAAGTTGAGTCACGGTGATTAAAACCTTACTGTATGATTTTGCATACCATTGATTCATTATACAATCAGATGCAAAGCCCTTGAATTTTCCAAACCTTTACAAGTTTTTCATATGTAAAGTTAGGTAATCAGAGTAGAAAGCCCTCAGAAACAGAGCACAGCAGCAGAAATGACAACTATACAACTACAGCTTCAAATGTATCACACATGCTAGCAATTTTTTATAAGTCATACCTGATGTCATCATGCTAACAAAATAATTACTAATCAGTAATGTGAAAAAGTCCAATTGCCCCTTTTAAAATATCCACTTTCAAGGTCATGAAAACAATACTGATTCTGTGTCTATCTTAGTTGCAAGAAACTTCCCAAATCATAAAATATTAAGGTATTCTGAGTCTTCAGAAGTGGTCCCATAGTCTGTTGTTTTCTTCTTGAAGCCTTTCAGTTTCAGCCACCACCCTTTATTGACCAAGTACCTTTCCAGCTAAGAGTGTATTTCATTCTGGAGAAGCAGGGAAATGGCTTTGAAATCATTGGCTCTCCATAGTACTCAGCAGGCTCTGAGTTGCACACACTCAGCTGTCATTTCTTTCATGCTCAATTAACTATGTAAATGGTATTTTTTGGACTTAACCACAAAGATTACCAGAGAAATTAAATATATAGAAGATTTATAATCACTCATTTGGAATCTTTTTGTTTACACATCAAAGAACAAATCTGTGAGAAACCTCAACTATTAAAAGTTCAAAAGTAGTTGAGCAGCTAAGATCTGCTTCCCTTGTTAATATGCCTGCAACCCCACTTATCATGGCAATTAGCTGTAACAACATGTAAAACTGTATTGGTTTTGTGGAATTTTTTTCTTAGATCCCCACCCTCTACATTCTTTAGGACACTGTTTTCTATACATACCAGTTGTACATGAAACTGTTTGCAAATCCACAATGGCAGTATTCCTAGGACGAATATAAAGCCTGGTTAAAACTGTATAGTGTAACAATACTAAACCATTCACAAAGCATTTTCATTATTTATATAAGTAGGTATTAATCACAGGTATGCCACTGCACAGTGATGTTTACTGTGTGCCAGGCAGTACAGTAATTCTTTAACTTGAAAATTGAGGAACTCATTTATCTTCACAGTGATAATGAGCATTTTTCCAAAAAAAAGGAAAAAAATGGAGACAGATCTGTCCTAATTAATCTAAAGTCCCACAAATGGCTTTACAGGTTGCTAGTCACTCTGTCCTCCTCTCTCTCTCAGTGTTACACCCCTTCTTAAGGAAAAAGTCACCGTGGAGAGAGACTAGGAAGCAAATCAGAAAGCTCACTGTCAATGTCTTAGCTACTGAAAAGAGGATGCCAGTAGAAGACAGCCATTTGTTTGGCTCTAACTAATCAGGCCTATAAAGGAATCACAAAAAATTAGTAACTATAATAAAATGACAACACATTACAGCACACATTATCAAATCTTGGAAACTCCATTGTGTTCCCATCTGATGTCATTTCTTTAGTCCTGCACACAATTATAAGTCTTCTGAATGTTACTGAACAAAGAAAGTCTTTTCTTTAAAAGTGCATCTGCATAATATATAATGTGACTTAATGTTTGCACTATGCTCAATTTAAATGTCACAAAAATCAGTAACATGCCCCAGGAAACCTATAGTGGTTTGCTGCAGACCTTTAGTGGGTGACCAACACACAGATGAATAGGCCAGGAGTGGCTTAAGCTTGACAGACAGACAGACAGACACAAACACACTTGAGGAGGTTTGCAACTGCTGCAATTTTTACTTCAGAGCATCAGGTTTTTATGCAGAAAGTTCAAGGAACAGATCTTTCGCCACAGTTTAAAATTTACAGACATACTATAGAAATGTCAGCAATTACTTTGGAGCATGAGATCGTAAATACATCTAAGCAAGTGTGTAGCCGGGAACCTCTGTTTATTTTGGCCTGCTGTGGTCAGCATACCAGGGATTTGATTTACTGAGTTTAGAAAATAATCATTGTCTCTGGACAGTAAACTTTTAACAGCATTGATAAGAACTCTTGTACTGTTTTATTGATTTAGGGGGCCTAAAAACTCAGTAGTAAAATCCACAACAGCTTTGCTGTGGGCTGGCTAATTAGGCAGGGTCATCTTGTGGGCAAATTCCTATAGCTTTAGGTATGTTAATTTATTAGGCCCTGGGCTGACACCTGAAGTCTCAACTGGTGCCCTGGGATTTGTAGTCTGTATATCTTTCAGTCCCTGAAACTATATCTAAGTGTTTTCTGGGATTCTCTGAATTAACTGTGAAGCTACAGGCCAAAGCACCCATGATCAAAAGCATTATAGCTATCATAGCACAACATACACCTAGCACCCATTCCAGACTGTCAGTCGGGCAATCACCTGCAGGGTCCTGAACCACTTTTCCCCAGGAGGTGTAACCACGTGTGGTGTGAACCTCTGGACAGGTAGCCATTGAGATTTCTCTCAGCCATTGCTACACTGTCTCCACTGGTGTGGCAATTCCCCCTTTTTTATTTTTTAAGTGGAACAGCTGGAAATCGCACTGGAGTGAAGTGCTGTTCTGAAAAGAATAGGAAAGACCAAACACACTATAAATAAAATAGCAGCTCCAGTTTCTAGGAAAACAAAAACTGAGTCCAGCTTAATGGATTCAGGGATCTTAGATTTTCTAAAAATATTGATGCTAGTTCTGAAATGTCCCAAGTATCTATCTTTCTCTGACTCATGACCCTAATTTCTTTCTGCAATGCCTTGATATCATAAGTTACATTGGTATCCTCCCATACTCCCAATAAATGTGCCTTAGTCTTGTTCCAATTAGAGGAAGAATTGTATGGAAGAGGTGTAACACAGATATACTTAAACTCTGCATGGCATTTAGTCGCTAACTGCATCTTAAGATTTTGTATGTCTTGACCCATTTCTATCATTGCCTCTTCTAAAGCATTTAATCTAGTTTCTAATTTCAAATCTATTAACCTCTGTTGTGACAAAACAAAAGCGACATTCCTATGCATGTCATTCACAAAGGAAGCTGTCTGCATTTCCTTTACTTATGCTGTTGTTGAAACTGCAAAAGATGTCAAAATGGCTATCAATGCTGTGATTCCTAAAATTAATGAGGCAACAAATCTGTTTGGCCTAATCAATTCATTAATTATGCCTAACATGTACATAGCAAAATTATCATACCAAGTATCATTACCCAAATCTACTGGCAGCATCACATAAGCAGGCCTTTTAACAATCAATATAGTTGAAAAGGATTTATCATAACCTGATTGTACACAATTAGTTAATATGCAGGATCGACACTCAATGAAAAAATGAGTCCCCTTTTTTCTTGATAAGCACCAATTTGTTACAACCAAACATTAATGCATAGGGGTAAGAGAGACAAGCAGCCTTTTTTTTTTTTTAATACTATTAACATTGTCTGCTGCAACTAACCTGAACAGATCTGGCTGAGGAGTCCCATCCGGTTTTAGCAAATACCATACAGGTGACACCCACCCTGCTGAATACCATCTCCTTATGGGCTGGTTTTTTGGAGGAGTGTATCCTCCAAATTGAGCGGAATGATCCTTAAAGTAGCCGGAGTAGTCATGATCCAGTGATAGTACAGAAAAATCCCAGATAATTTCTCCTGAAGCCAATGGAGAAAACCTTGTTCCAGTGTGAGGAAATTCACAATGAAGCCAGTTAGGCATCTGATCTTCATTTTCCTCCCATAAACTATCTTTTTTTTTTGTATTTTACCGAGCAATGTGGCAATCTAGAAGGCTATTTTTTACTATAGTCTCATTAGAATTAGAGTGTCCCAAAGTAGCAATTTGTAGTTGCCACATAGGCTGCTGTTTTGGACTCTTATCTGAAACATGCTTATTTTCAGTAATGTCAGTGAGGAAAGTTCTATAGCTAACATGCAAACAACCAGCTAGATAGATACCACCAAGTGTCTTGCAGATTGGTAAGGAATCTGATCTACCCTCGTAATTTACATACCCAGATGAATTAATCTCTATATGAAAATCTGGAGTGCCCCCTAAGGCACATCAGTAACATTAGTCATGATTTTAATGAGCTCTGTATTTCCCCAAACCACCAGATGTAAGAGTGGAGACTTGGAAACGTGAGCCCAGTAACTTTCCCAGTTTACCCCAGAATTTATTGACAAGACAGGAAGAAAAGCTAAAAAAAAAAAAAAAAAAAAAAAAAAAAAAAACTGCTACAGGAGTCTTAGGAGCTTTCATTTCAGCCAGTACAGCAAAAGTGTGTTGGCAGATCGTGGTGACATTCAGCTTCGGAGGTGGTTTCATTTTCTTTATTTGCTATTGTCAGACATGTCAGCTGCTTCCTCCTTGTCTGCAGGTCCGGGTTTCTCAGCCTCTTTGTTTTCTGTGAGAGCCTTTTACTGATAGGGTGGGATGAATCTATCTGGGACCCAGATTGGAGAGTCTTCATTCTGTGGAAACACAAGCATTGCCTCTTCAGAGGTGATTAGCATACTTGGCTCTTTTCATTGACTGGTTAACAGATCTTCCAGTGAACCAGAGGCTGAGGTCCAGCAGCAGTCTGAGTGTTTCAGTGTCTCTCAGCTGCACTGAGACCCTTATCATTAACATTCATATGATTAAGCATAAACACAGCATGTGTTAATACATGATGAGGCGTCAAATAAGACGCTGAAGCCTTTAATTTTATGATTTGAGCCTTCATAATGATGACTCCTTTCCACTATTGCCTGTCCTTGTGGATTATAAGGTATCCCTGTGGATCCCTCAATTTGCCATTTCTGCAGAAACTCTTTATACCCTCTAGAAATATAAGCAGGAACGTTGCCTGTCTTGATTTTAAAAGGAACTCCCATGTAAGCAAAACATTTTAAACTTACCACATGCTTAGTGGCTTCTCCAGTTCGTGTAGTGGCCATTAAAAAGCCTGAATATGTATCAACTGTCACATGTATATACTTTAATTTTCCAAATTTTGCAATATGAGTAACATCCATTTGCCATAAATGATTAGGAAGCAGGCCTGAGGATTTACTCCTATATTAATTACTGGTAAATATTGTGGGCATACATCACATTGTTTGACAATTTGTTGAGCAGTCTCTGTAGTTAAAGCAAACTCTTTTTTTTTTTTTTTAATTAGACTATTACTGTTTTGGTGATGAAAGCTGTGTGACTGTTGAGCTAATTTTACCTGAGATAAAGCAACCATTTTTATCAGTCTATCCGTTGAATCATTACTTTTAGCCAGTGGGTCAGAAAAGTTTGAATGAGCTCTTATATGATCCACAAAGCACAGTGACTCTCTTTGTAATGAATGACACTTTGAATTTGCTCAAACATTATTTTAACCTGGTTATTATTAGTTCCAATGTATGGAACTATTTCTAAAACTTGAAGAGCTCTGAAAACATAATGACTTTTAGTATATAAATTAAATGAATCATGTATTGCAAGCTGAAAACTATTGTAACAGATTGTAACTCAACTATTTGAGCTGAAGATGGATTTGTCTGTATTACATATTTTTTCCCATCAGTAAATAACATAAGCTGCTTTTCCATTAGAAGAACCATCAGGAGAAACTAACAACATTTTTTGTAGGATTATCCCTTACAATTTTTGGGAATACAAAAGGATGTATTAGTACAAATTGTAATGTCTATAAACTGATTATCAATTTTTCAAAAAACTGAGCAAAAGCTGATGGACGAAAAATTTAATTAACAAAAGCTTGAAAACTTAGGCCCTAAATCTATACAGAGAAAGGAAACTTCTAATGATAAAAGAAAATTAACTCCTTAAATCAGGAATGCCATGGCTGGCACCTGAGCCCAATCTCAGAAAAGGGGAGGTAATCCCTCACCATCTAAGTAAACATTCCTTTGCCTGTTAATTGCTGGTTGTAAAGATTTTGAAATAATCATTAACCTCCATTATGTCAATTTCTTTTATAACAACCAAAATTCAGGAAGATTTCTGTATTCTCTCCTCTGTTAAACTCTTTTGAGCCATCCATATAGATTTCTCTGGCTCTCAGTCCATTTTGGCCTTGACCATTTCCTACTGTTTCACTCTGCAAGATAGTCATGGGAGATGGAGATCTCCAATCTTGATGTCTGTCTCTCTTAATCTCAAGCAATTCAAGTAGTACCTATTGTTGAGATTCACATATTCACAATCACACTTCAAATACTCAAACACTCACGTGTGTGCCCACACCACACATACAGAGCATACATACATTGTTTAGCTCTCTTAATTGAAATCTCTTGTAATGTAGCTGTTATAGATAACCTTTGAATTATGAGCATCCAAAATCTGAACAAATCCCAATAAATTTACCAGTTTCTGACAGGATGCATTAATTTTTCCATTACACAGCAGCTCCTAAAAGTGCAGGCCTCTAGGTCTGGTCCTGCCTTTCCTCACTGGGCCTGGGTTTGCCCCCTGCAGTTTATCTGTGACTGTAGCTGCTTGAAAAGTAAATAACCACCATTGGCACCCACAGTTCCTGCTGACCTGGTGCATATGCTGGGGCTAATCTTTGCTTCCTTAAACCCTGGAGCAGCATGGGGGGGGGGAGGACAGTAGGGCAGGGGATCTGTAAAGTGGGGGGAACTCTCCTTGAGGAGCAGCTAGGCAGAATGACCTGCTGCATTTGCCTAGCAGAGGAAGGAGCAATGTTAGGGGAGTCATGATAATAGTCCCACTCATATTTGGCCACCTCCTCCTCAGGGTCAGCCTCTTTCCCTGCAGAGAGGTTGCCTGGGTCTCTCTTTCTTTTACTTTTCTTCCTTTGCATTGCCTTTTGTTTCTTTTCCTCCCTTTTTTACTCTTCCCTTTAATGATATTGCCTAACTTTAATGTGCTGAATCCCTTTCCTACTCTTGCCTTCCCTTGCCTTTTTATTCTCCTTTCCTTCTCTTACCTTCCTTTGACTTATATCGTCTTGCCTTCCAATCCCTTCCTTTGCCTTCATAACTCTTCTTTTCCCTTGCTTTACTTGCCTTGCTTACGATTTTTTATTGTTTCATTTCCTTACATTTCCTTTAATTTCCTTACATTTCCTGCAATTTTCATCCTTTCACGTCCCTTTTTTTTTCTTTAGCTTCATTTGCCTATCCTTGACTTGCCTTGCCATGCCTTGTTTTCCATTTTTATTTCTTTTTCTTCTTTTTTCTTTTTCTTTTCTTTTACCCTCTTTCCCATCCATTCTCGTCCTCTCTTTTTGTGGGGCTGAGAGGCTGCCCCTTTACTAGGTTTTTGATTCCTCCTTAGAACTTCCTTCAATTTGAGTCCCATTCTTGGCAAATTTGGAATGACACTCATTCCTCCAATGCCTTTTACGTCTTGGGCAAATACCAGGAATCTTTTTAGGATTTCCAACCTGTCCAACTTATTACAGTCTTTTTTCATATGACCTGATTCTCCACAATTACAACAAGTGGGGGCTGGATTCTTACCATAGCCTGTTTCACAAAAGCAGAGAATTTCTTCCCTTGCATAGCGGCTGCATAAGCCATCCCATGCAAAACAGCAGGTGAGGCATCTGCACATTCTTTTATGTAATCCTGTATTGACCCTGTTTTCCTTATGAGCCTGATTAAATCTTTACACAATGTATTAGCATTTTCCCATGCTAATTGTTTTAAGTAAAACTCTTTTGCGGTGGCATCAGACACTTTCAAAACTTTTTCTGCTAGCATATGTTCCAAGACTGATATGAAAATTATCTGTTACTTTGAGCCTGAGCTTCCCATCCTAACTTCCCAGATTAGTCACCTTTAACCAGCCTATCTTCACTGGTGGGACTGCAGTTCCCTTGGAGAGTGCCTATCCACCCCTTTAAAAGAAAGAAAGAGTAAAGAGTTACCTGTCACACCTAGCACCTGTTCCAGACTCAGTTGGGCAATCACCTGCAGGGTCCTGAACACTTTTCCCCAGGAGGTATATCCATGTGTGGTGCAAACCTCTGGACAGGTAGCCATTGAGATTTCTCTCAGTCATTGCTACACTGTCCCCACGGTGGCTGGTGTGGCAGTGGTTTATGGCATACTTTAGAAATTCCATGTTTGCAAGTACATACTCTTGTATTAGCAATCCATTTGTTGTACCTTGTGCCCATCCTCCTGGCAACTGACACCTGTTTTCAAATGTCATTATTCCCATTTACTACAGGCAATTGTGTTTATACCTTTGACTTACACATTCCAGTTTTCATAGATAACACATGAGATATTGAATTTTCATCATTCCCACATTCTTATAAGGGATTTTATGTACACACACACACCTACCTCAACTAATACACTCCAGTATCCATATATAACACACTGAGCATAGACTTGTTTACATTTATGCACTCACACAAATGACTTTACTGAATGATAGATGGATGGATTTGTTTACCACCAGCACATCATAGTTCTGCTCTTGCTTTGTGACCTCACCAAAGCCAGGTATTAGCACAGTATTTTGCCATGAAAGTGTCATGGTGTCTCATTAAATCCTCCATTTTCCAATTAGCTAAGTGGTTGAGTACTTTTCTGAGTTAACATACTGTTTCTCATATGGAATATTTTGTTGGTGAATTTCTACTATTCATTGTAAAGCTTTTGTGACAATATTTCACTTTGTAGACCAGACTAGCTTGGAATTTCTGATCCCCTTTCTCCTGAATGCTGGGATCATAGGCATGCATTACCTCATCTGACTCACTGTGATGCATAAAATCTGGCCATTTGCTGGCCATGAGGTTAAGAATTTTATTCATCAGACAACATAAAGCAATTTGTATTTCATCATTTGAAATTCTATTTAGCTCCATGCTCCACTTTTTAATTGAGTTGTTTCTTTCTTCCTTTTTTTTTTTTTTTTTTTTTTTTTTGATTTCTGATGGGAGATGTAATTTTGTAAATATGTTTCTCTTATTGATTAATGAAAAAAAAAACACTGTTGGCAAATAGGAAAGCAAGATAGGTGGGACTAGGAGACAAGGCGGCTTCTGGGAGATGTAGTAGAAAGGAGTCAATATGTAGGCCATGTGAGAAGAGTTCCAGACCCTTTCTCCAGTAAGGTAATACAATGTGGAAAAACATAGATTGATACAAACGGGCTAATATTTAATACAGAACTAGCTGATAAGAAATGCTAGTAACAGGCCAACAGCTTTATAACTAATAGAGACTCTGTGTGTTATTTTGGTGCTGATGCAGTCGTGGTCCCTGGCTGGCCAAAAAGTGTTCATAATGGAGTTCTTTGTATATTCTAAATACTAACCCTCTGTCAAGTGTATCACCCATAGAGACTTTCTGAATCTTCACTCAAATGATGTATTTTGTTATACAAAAGCTTTTTAGTTTTAAGTCATTCCATTTGCCAATTGCTGGTGTTAATGCCTGTGATACCGGGGTCTGTTCAGAAAGTCCCTTCCTATAGCAACGAGTTCAAGCCTATTCCCTACCATGTCCTACTGTCTTTCAGAGTCAGATAGCAAATCTAATATCAAGGTCCTGATCCACTTGGAGTAGAGCTCTGTGCAAGACAAGAGAATGATCTAGTTTGAGTCTTCTACACACAGCTACCCAAATTGGCCAGCATGAAGATGCTCTCTTTTCTCCTATGTATTTTCAGCTACTCTGTCAAAAACTCACATGGTTTATAGGTGTATGAAAAGTCTGTGTCCTTAATTTTACACTACTGAACAATATGTCTGTTTCTATACCAGTACACTGTTACTTTTATTATTATAGTTCTGTAGTATCACACAGTCAGGATTGTAGTATCTCTAGCAGTTCTTTTAATTGCTAAGAATTGTTTTGGTTATCCTTGGTTTTTTGTGTTTTCGCCACAATTTAAAATTAATTTTAAATTTTGTAACAAATCATATTTTAGTAACTTTTGGTAGGACAGCCATATTTACAATATTAATCCTACTAATTCATAAGCATGAGTCTTTCTTTTCCTTTGACACCTTCTTCAATTTCTTTCAATGTCTTCTTTTTAATTACTTTTATTTATTTTATTATTACTTTAACTTTTTATTATACAAGTCTTCTGCTTCCTTAGTTAGATTTTTCCCCACCACTCCCTTGTCCCACCAGTCCCTCTGACTATTACGAATGGGATTGTTTCTCTGAGATAGACACAAAATTCTACCACTTGAGGAGCCACTAGCATTTAGTAGTTTCTGGGAAAGAGAGCCATCTTTCTTAAATGACAGGATTTGGAACACTGATCACACTCCAGGGCAGGGCTCACTCCAAGAGTAGTTGAGGTGTGTGCAGTAAAGAATAAAACTCATTCTGTAGACCAGATTGGCCTCAAACTCACAGAACTCTTCCTGCCTCTCCATCACAGATGCAGGGATTAAAAGTGTACCACCACCAAATTCTCAACAGAAGAATCCCAACTGGCCAAGAAACACTTAATTGATTCGGCATCTATAGCCTTCTGGAAATGGAAATCAAATTGACGCTTAGATTCCATCTTACACCTGTCAGATCAAAAACACATCATGCAGGAGAGGGTGTGGAACAAGGGGGAAATTCCTGCATTGCTGGTCAGAGTGCAAACTTGCACAGCTGGTTTGGAAGTAAGTGTGGAAGTTACTCAGTAAACTGGAAAGCAATTTTCCATAAGACCCAGCTATACCACTCCTAGGTATATCCTCACATGTTGTTCAATTATACCACAAGGACACTTGCTAAACTATGTTCACAGGAGCATTATTCATAATAGCCAGAATCTGGAAATAAACAATTTAGATGTCCCTCAACCGAGGAATGGATACAGAAACTATCCTACATTTACACAATGGAGTATTACTTAGCTGTTGAAAACAAGGACACCAGGAAATTTGAAGGCAATTGGATGAAGATTTAAAAAAAAAAAAAAAAAATGTATTTCATGTAAGGTTACCCAGACCAAGGAAGACAAATATGATATAATATGATGTGTACTCACTTATGAGTGGATATTAGCTGCAAAATAACTATGCAGTAATCCACAGCCCCAGAGAGACTAGGTAACAATGGTAACTAGGTAGCTAAGTTTATGGGGGAATGCCCCGATCTCTCTGGGAAAGGGAAACAAGAGATTTGAGTAGACTGAGGGTGGGTGGGGATGGGGAACATGAGCATTCAGTTTGGGATGGGGGCAGAGGGGATAGTATTGAAAGAGACAACTAAAAGGGAGGGGCATTTCAGACTATGATAAAAATCTGGCACAAGGAAACCTCCCAGGAATCTATAAGGATGACCCAAGCTAATACTCCAAGCAAGAAGCCTGCATGATTGGCCCTTGGCATATATGTGACAGTTTGTAGGTCAGTCTCCTTGTAAGACTCCTAACAGTAGGAGCAGGATCTGTCTTTGTCTTTTTTACTGGCTGCTGCAATCCTATTTCTCATACTGGATTTTCTGGTCAAGCTTTAATATAAGGGAAGGTTCCTAGTCTTATTTCAACTTACTATGCCATGTTTTGTTGATATGAATGGGAGCTCTGCCCTTTTCTGAATAGAAATGAAAGAGGAGTCGATGGGGATGTGGTGGACAAGGGGAGGTAGCTGGGAGAGGAGTGAGGGGAAACTGGCCAGGATGTAAAATAAATAAGTAAATGATTAACTAAAATTATTTTTTAAAAAAGAAGAAAACCCAAAGTTGTGTGGGTAAGTCTGGTGGTTATGGAAAGAAAATACAATGTATGAAATTCTTGAGAATTTATAAAAATATTATTTTAAATAGAAAATGTCTTCCTATAAAGACCATCATCTTTGGTCAAATGCATTCCTAAGCAAATTAATTTTCTGGTTGCAACTATAACAGTTTTAATTTTCCTTCTCTTTAACATTCAATATGATAAACACAATTTTTAAAAACAGAAACTGTTAGGGATGAAGTTCAGTGATTGAACATGTACCTAATATGCATAAGTTCTACGTTTGTGTCTGTTCTCAAGTACAATAACAGAAAAAAAGAAACTTAAACTTAAAAATAAATACAATTCAGAAGTATTTACTTAAAAAAGAAGGTATTGGAAAGGTTGGCGGCATAAGTAGTCAAGTGCTTGTCTACCATATATTAGGCCCTTGCTATGGTTCCCAGGAATATGACAACAATAGACAACAAAAAATAAAAAGGTATCAGACAACCACTAACATAACCAGGTTTCAAAACTTATTGTCTTGCACAAAAAGTCCTGATCAAGTCCATACTCACCTCTGCTCTTCCATCCTGCAGGTGTACTTATTTCAGTATGACAAACCATGCTGAGATGCAACATGGACCTGTGCTTGAGATACTGTTCCCTGGCAGGGGGAGATAGCCTTCCTATCTATAAGAGTATGTGACTACCAAGAAAGCCAAGGTGAGAGGCTTGAGATCCCAAAGAGGACAGGCCTTTAGAAAGGCCTGATGTGTATGATGTCCACAGGAGACACCTACAAGCTCCATCCTAGTACTTGTACTGCACTGGATGACAGGAAAGCAAAGAGAACATTTGGAAGTTCTTGGGGTATTGGTAAAAGAAGACAGAGATTAAAAGATTGAGTGAATACTCCAAACTTCAGGTGTTGTTCCACAAGTGGAAACACTGAGCCATGGGAATAAAGGGAACTAAGGGAAACCACCTCTAATTAAAACAAAACTGAGCAACTACAGAGTCAAAGAACCTGCCTGGCAAAGGAAAATCTTAAAAGATCATTTATGAAGTCACCTCTCCATGCTAATACCAAGAACAAGCCTGGTCACCTATGAAACTGTAACTGATAAATTATCCAGAGTTAAACATACAAAGAAATTTAAATTAGAATTGTAGAAAAGAAAAGATCTTCCTGGGAAAAAAGAGGCCCAAGACTCTAGACTGAGCCTGTGCAGGAGAAGTTCTCTGTGAGAAGGTGATGAGAACTAGCTAAAATGTCTATAGATTTTAAAGGTCAACTGGAGACTAGCCACAGAGTTTAGAATCCTAAGAGCCTCTACTTTCAATTCTACACTGACCAACTTCCTCCCATGGACCTTCCCTAAATGCCTCTATCAAAAATAAGGGAGGAGCAGAGGCACAGGGTTAAAAGAGAGTCCCAAAGTCCCAGAGCATGTGCCATCTCATAGTGAGGAACTAAGCCTCTGAAGCTTCACAGAGAGGAGCTACCATGAGAGTTAAAGGAAAAGGCTGAGTCCTTTCCACTGCCCCTCTGTGTCCACAATTTTGTGGGGTAACTATATTACTCACATGAAGCAGAGACAGAGCAATTAACAGAGACCCTGAGCCACTTGGACCCCAATGCACAGAAAGCCAGGACAGACTCAGTAAAAGAGACAAACCCTGGCAAACCCTAGGAATGCACCAAGGTGGCTGCAGTAGTGAAGCAGAGAACAGAGTAAAGATGTGAAGTTATGAGAGCAAATGAAAACATGCCCAGAGATAGGGAACAATCACAAAACAAAGGCTTTCAGAACAGACCACACAGCCACAACAAGCTGAGAAAGCAGAGGAGCAGGATTTCTGCATTTTATTTTTTTCATATCCCCTGAAAAGGCAAAGAAGACCACAAAGTATAACAGTGCTCTCCTTCTTACTCAAATGTTGAATGACTTAAATGGCCTTTAAGAGTATAACAAAGGGTGGAAAACAGCAACACAACTGGCCACACTATAGATTAGATAAACCAAGGGTTTTTTGTTTTGTTTTGAAGACTAGGAAGCATTGGAAGCTCAAAAATTCAGAATTCCCCCCACAAAAATGGCAGGGGGTCCTTGATCATAACCACTTTATTATCAATAGTGTCTTGGGCTGTAGGAGATCTTGATGGTGACCTGTAGCTACTATAATAAGGAGAAGGAAATCTTCTTCTGTACTTGTAATCATAATCTTCATATCTATCATAGTCTTGCTCATACCCCTCTATCATTGTAAGAATCTCGTTATCGCCAGGCAGTGTCACCACCATGGCCTTTAATCCCAGCACTTGGGAGCAGAGGCAGGCAGATCTCTGAGTTTGAGACCAGCCTGGTCTACAAAAGCTAGTTCCAGGACAGCCTCCAAAGCCACACAAAAACCCTGTCTTGAAAAAAAATAATAATCTCATCATCTACCACCACTGCTTTCTCTTCCACCACCATCATATGTTGGTATGCCCATGTAAATCCCTGGTGTAGGCATGTGTCCTCTCTTGGTGATATAACAATCCACATAAATTCTGCTTCCTTCCAGCTCTGTCCCATTTGTCATTTCCATAGCCTCCTTAGAGTCCTCTATGCTCTGAAAAAACACAAAAGCAAGTTCACATGTGTTGGGGACCATAACCATTCTCACAACCCCAGGTCTCTGAGATAGAAAATTACTGCCTCTTAAGAAATAAACAGAATGTTCAGCAGAACATTCCAAGGTACAAGCTTGAGGTTTCACAGCCAGCTAAAGAATAGCTCAGGGCTATCTCCCCTGTTGCAATTTATAGCCAATTATAGATTAGCTAAACAACTTAGGGAATTCCTTCTACTGACCTTCTCACTCTGCATACGTGCCAGTGCCCATGCCATGGCTATGTGCAAACCCTGCTCACATCCTGCCCATGGTCCTACATAAGCCTCCCCTGAGAAAATAAAATTTGTCAGCTTGATCAGAGAATATTGTCTTGCTGTCCATTCTTCATGTCCCTTGCCTCCTTTTTCTTCTAGATGTTCCCTGGTTCGTCATTGACTGCCCTTCCTGTCGGGGCACATGTGACCTCACAGTTCGCTGATCATAAACCATATTCACACCATCCAACACTCCATATAAAAAAAATACTTCACAAAACCTCTCTCTGTTGTGTAAAAACTGAGGTCAAACACTTCCAGGCAAGTGTAGGAATCTGGATTTGCCCTGCTGCCTGTATGTCTTCTGTGATTACACAATGGAGAATGATTCTGACTTCTGGTATATAGGATCAACTTCGAGATCATATACTATGAGAGTGGAACCTGGAACAAGTGTGATGTCTATAATAATGCCTCCTTGACCTTGACCTGGATTTTGATCTTGATCAAGAATTGGATTCAGAATGTTTGGAAACCCTTGATGGATTGTGAGATCCTGACCTGTTCTCTGATTTTACTTGAACAGCAGTTCTCATTGGAGATTTGACTGAGAGAGAGAGACTTGTTTACTTAACCAAGGTCCCATTCGTTCTTTTATATATTTTTAATTCTACTTCACTCTTGATTTCTACTTCTCTTCATTCTTCATTGCATTTTTCCTGTTCCATACTTGGTGTATTCTTCTCCAATTCAAACAATTCAAAATAGCCTTAAATTTTCAAGTGCTTCTAGCTAACCAATATTCTGTTCAATTTTTTTCTCCCATCCAATACTAATTTTCTGATCTTTAATACTTTTCATTAGCCTTCCTTTATCTTGATTTATCTTCAAAATTCTTAGAAAAACAACTCTTCAATTTCCTCACGAGCATTAACCCTGAAGATAAAGTGAGTGTATCAGATGAGATATCTTCTCAATAAGTTCTATATTTAAACACCAACTTATTTTCAGAAAATGGAGTTGTAGAGCACTCACCTAGCATGCCTAAGCTCTGGGTTCCACTTCCTGCAAATCTGCCCTGAAAGTTGTTCTCCTCTACCTCAAATTTATGGCGGCCAGGAGTTGCTGAGAATTACTTAAGAGACAAGTCTTGGCTGGAGGGTCAAAGGCCTAGTCACCTAGCTATTTTACTGTGGGAGGAGGAAGGCTATGGCAACAGTGGCTGCTGTGCTCCACTCCCTCTAGATTGTATGCTCAGTCAGGCAAAATGGCCTAATATATCATCATTATTTCTTCTTCTTCTTCTTCTTCTTCTTCTTCTTCTTCTTCTTCTTCTTCTTCTTTGTCTTCCTCCTCCTCTTCCTCCTCCTCTTCCTCTTCTTCTTCCTCCTCCTCCTCCTTCTTCTTCTTTTGTTTTTTTCCAAGACAGGGTTTCTCTGTGTTGCTTTAGGAGAAGCTGTGTAGACCAGGCTGGCCTCCAACTCTCAGAGATCAGCCTGATTCTGCCTCCAGAATGCTGGGATTAAAGGTGTGCAGCATCGACGTCTGGCTTTATTTCTTATTTGACACTATCTCCCACAAATTTTTTATCTAGTTCTAACCCCCTACCCTATCTCCAATAGGTATGAGCCAGTAAGACAGCAGAACCAGGAAAAAAGAATTCTAGCTTCCTTGTACTCTTGTAAACAGCAACAGCACAATTTAGATTTACCATGTGTATTTGGTCAGGCTTCTTGCAAGTCAGTCTTGTTCTTTTGCTAGGTGCCAGGGGAGCACTGCCACAGAACATCTCTCTCTGTCTCTAGTACTGAATGAAATAATGATATGCCCAGTAAGACAGCAGAACTAGAACCCAGGTAAAGATCTTTGCAGGCTGAGGTAGAAGGAACTGTAGCAACCTTCAATAAAACCTGATCCCTAGAAGAAGCACAGGGCCACTAATTGCTTGCCTCTTTTTCTAATTTGTGTGCACAACTTACTCTTTCCTGTTTGTATCTTTCTTTTTCTAACTGATGTAATTCCCTTTGTTCTGTAACATACTCCATGAATTTCTGCCCATTCACCACAAATGCAATTGATTGCTCTTGTTCCCATTTTTCAATCCATGCTTTCAATTCCTCTTCCATCTGAAACAGAAACAAATGACATGTTATTTATCTCAAACCTTTGGTGTTAATCTCAAATGAAAAAAAAATATCTAAAGATAGACTCTTTCCATTGTCATCACCCTTCTGATAGCTGAACCCACATGAATACAGGTTGAATGAATGGAAACCAACTGAGAGTTCATTTAGACACATACACACTAAAAAGGAAAATAAGCAAGGACCTGGTCTGAAATTGGAGGTTGTGATGCCTGAAGTTGGAAGAAGCACTGGGAATATCAACATTATCTAGACAGGGTGTATCATAAACAGGACTATGGAAACAACCACACACACTACCCAGGTTTAAATATGGAGTCAACCTCTTAACTAGCAGTTAAGGTGTATAAGTTCTTTATATCTCAGTTCTCATCACTACACATGGAAATAATATTAACTTATAGGGCTATTGGACAATGACATGAATAAATGAAATACCATTGCATACTACCAGATAAAAGCCAATAAAAGCTATTTAGTACCATTACTACATAGAAAACAATAAAGTACACAGGGCTTTTGTAAAAGTTTGCCTTATGGTATAGGTGTAAATGTCATCCTATAATTTACTGTGAAGTCTTAACCCTAGTACCCACACTTCATTGTTATTATCTGAAGAAAGTCTTTAAGGTAAGTGGGTTCACCAAAACAAGAAATGCAAATGTAGCCTATATTCACTCATAGGTGGATACCAGACATAGAGCAAAAGATACCCCATACATAAGCCCAGAGAAGCTTGAACCCTCTTCCAGAAACAGATGATAGGGGTAAACTAATAAAGGGTCTACACCCTCACTCATCCGCCTACTTTAGCAGACATCACAGGCTACAGAAAAGATATGTAGGCCTCTGACTCAGCATATGACACAAAGAAACTTTAGATCCCCTGGCCTGGAGCCTAGGGCTAAAAGTGAACACAAAGAAACTCCAGACCTGCTCCAGCACCACCACCAAACCTCCTAGATTCTTGGTTCCTGGGAACTGTTTGGCCACAGAAGATACTCCAGGGGAGACCAAAACCTCCCCTGTAGTCTCCAGAATACAATTCTGAAAATTATTGTTATCTATGAATAGGCCACCTGCAATAAAAAGACAAAACTATAGACACCATAGAATGATCCCTCTCAGCACTGACTAATGAGAATAATTGGTACACAGTTATTTCATGCCAAAATATGACTTTGAAAAATTCCCAATTGTTCCCCAAATATATATCAATCAGAAACTAACCCATATCTACTGATGTAATGTTGTAAATTTTTGCCTTTAAAAACCTGACATTAGACAAGGAACTTGCTTCCTCTGATGGCTGCTGCATCAGCTGGCTAGATGAATTCCCTGTCATAGTTGGATGAACAATAAACCTTATGCATTTACATCAGTGGGTCTGTCTTTCCCTGGTGGTCTTTGGGGATCCTTATGACTTGGGCACAACACAGATGGAAGCAGATGCAGAATGTCACATCTACCTCTGCCAGCAAGGAAACACGACCACCACTCTTCTTCAAGCAGTTTATTCAGGAACCTTGTACATCAGCTTCTGCCTCCCCCAGGCCCAGCAAGCCCTTAAATGTGTGCTAACTGCCAATCAGCTCATGCTACCTGGTGATCCTGAATAGGTCACAAAATGAGGAAGCGCACCAGATCCATCAAGTACTTCCAAATAAGAATTATTTACAGCTAAGATCGGCATCCAACCTGCGTCAACTTGGGGCTGTAGCTTCCCATATCAGAAATCTTCAACTAACCAATGGGTCAAATTCTTAGTAAGGGTGGAGTGATAATATGAACAAAGGAGTCAAGATCATGTTAGGGAAACCCACAAAATCAACAGACTTGAGTTAATGAGAGATCACTGACTCAGGTCTGACAAATGGGGAATGTGCATAAGACCAAACTAGACTCCTTTAATATAGCTAATAATGGTGTGACTGGGACAATATATGAGGCCACTGAGAGAGGGTCCAAGTCTAACACTACTGCACAAACTAACTTAGTGGAGCCCATTCTATATGGAGAGATACCTTGCTCAGTCTAGACACATGGGTTAGAGGATGGGGGAGTGGGGGGAGGGAGCCAGAAGAGAAGAGGGAGCGAGAACTTGGATTGGAATGTAACATAATAAATTAACAAAAATTTTTAAAAGGGTAAGTGGGTTCAACTATGGTCATTAGGGCAGGTCCAAAATCAATAGGACTGATAGTAATTAGGACAGAGACACAGAGGAAAGATGATGTGAAGACAGAGGAACAGTGGATGGCATAGAAGTCAGGAGAGACCCAACCCTATCCAAGACACCTTGAACTCATACTTCTAGCATCCAGAAGTATAAGTAGATAAATTTCTCTTGTGTTAAGCAAAATAAACTCTGATAGTTGTGGCAGACATACACAACCCATAGACTCTGTTAATCAGTTGCTAACCTGTAGGGTCAATACATACAGTCCTTCCTATGTTTAGAAAGGACCAAGAATAAGTTACCTTACAACCAAAATTACCTTAAGGAGTGTTTTCTGGAGCTTTGTTCATTTTTTTTTCTTCTACTTCTTCTTTTAGAAGATTCCCCCCTCAGTTTGTAAACCAACTTTTAGCTGAAGCTTTTCTCTGTGAAAAACACATTTATTAGAGTAAAACCTAGAAGGCTGGGGATATGAATCAGTAAAGTGCCCGCTGAATAATCATGAGGACTGGAGTTCAGGTCCGCAACACCCTTGCCTGTAAATGCATTACTCAGCAGGTTTTTCACTGAGTCTGACTTCTCTATTAGAAGCCTTCTTTCACTTTGAAGCCCAGGCTAGGGTAGAGCCCATGACAATCCTTTAGCCTCCAAGTGTCAGGATTACAGGTACGGGTTACCTGGCACGCTGCCATGGTGGCTAATTTGACTATAGAGAAATACAGAGCAGGTTACCTCAAACTCCAGGAAGATTTTCCAGCTCTGTTCCAACTTCCAGACACATTCAAATATTTCCTTATGTACTTCATAATTGTTTCTTAACTGTATAATCTCTGCATCATGAAGATGAAGCAGGTTTTCTGTTTAGTACTCTGCAACATAAATGCTTATTAGTGGGGTTTTGGGGTTTTGGGTATTGTTTTCTTTTTTCATATGAATTCCTTTAGTACATGTGTGTCTAGACCTGTTGGACTCACACATCTGATATCCTGCATATCATATACTTATATAGGATACAAAATAGCCGAAGTACAGTTATGAAATAGCAACAAAATAATTTTATGGTTGGGGGTCACCATAACATGAGGAACTGTATTAAAGGTCACAGCATTTGGAAGGTTGACAACCATTGTTCTTGTGTTTGGTATTCCAAGTAACTAACCCTACATCGTGAAAAGTTTTTTATCCTATAAAATGACATAGGAACAGGACAATCTCCTACAGGGAAAACCTGTCTTAAAAAAATGACATAGGAATAAAACAAAAATAATCCTTAAACAAGAGAAATGGAGAGAGGAATAAAAGCAAGCCACATTAGTTGGAATGGAGTAAAATAGTAAAAATTGATAGACATTCTCCAAAATATGTATTTCTTTTTTCAAACTCTTCCTTTATGCTTTTAACTCACAGAGTTCTACCTGTCTCTGTGTCCTGAGTGCTGAGATTAAAGGTGTGGTGTGCACCACCACCACATAGCTTAGTGCCCTTTTCTTATAACATGAAAAGTAAGGGAATATTTTTAAGGGTTGGCTCCATCTATTCAGAAGTAGAAATACAGAACTTCCTGGTGAGTGTCTGAGCTTGTAAAAACCCTGTGAGAACAGCTACATGAAGATCACCATGTCTGTACTAACCAGAAATATAAGGGATAAAAGTATATCTCTGTTCCTGGCTATAAAAACACTGGTCCCAGAACTGAGCCAGTTCTACTTGAACTATTTCAATCACTTGCTTTATGTTTTGCATTTCTCAATTCTTCTAAGGCAAAGGTTATAGCCATACTTTCATATTCACTTCTTTACCTTTCCATGTTTGAATAAAATTACAACATGAAGCTGTAGAAGTAAATCAACATATCTTATAACATTATAAAAGCCAGAAATCTAATGTACCCACAAAATGTGCCAAAATATAACTTGTCTTTGCTGGCCCAAGACAGTAGGTAGTAGGACCTTGGACTGGACCCAGAAATGCTCAGAGAGCACTATTTACCCAGTGAACATTGGTTTCCTTACCACATTTTGATACAGTAATAAATGAAGCCACAGGTTCTCTCTCTTCTTCAGGTATTTGTAACTTATCCCAGAACTTTCATGTCTGAGGACAGAGCCCTTTGCACTCTGCTTCATGTTTTGATTTTTTTAATTTCCAGCTGTAGCAAGGAAAGGCAGTGTTTAGACCAAAATCATGATAGCTAGCCTTCTATTTTCTCAAATGGGCCCATGGGAAGAGAAAGCACTTTCATAAGATCCATATAAATATTTATATCTTCTCTGAGTGGCACAGGCTGACTATTACTTAGCTTCCGGAGTCCTGGGATTATAGTTTAGGGGTGTGTTATCACACTTCTTCATTGAGAGCTGAGAGACATGTGTTCATGCCATCTAAACATAACACTATAATGCTGTCATTGCCACAGGATATCAGACTTTAGAGAATACAAATTTTTACTTGTTTTGTTGTTTTGTTTTTAAGAGTTATTTATTATATGTAGTGTATTGCCTGAATGTATGTTTGTACAAAAGAAGAGGGCACCAGATCTCATTATAGATGGTTGTGAGCTACCCTGTGGTTGGTGGAAATTTAACTCAGAACTTCTGGAAGTACAGTCAGTGCTCTTAACCTTTCAGTCATCTCTCCAGTCCATTGTTGTGTTTTAAGACAGGGCCTCATTATGTAACCTTGACTGGCCTGGAATTCATTGAGATTCATGCTTTTGCCTACTGAGTGCTGGGTTTAAAGGCATGTGCCACCATGCCCAGCTCAGGATTAAAATTTTATTTTTTTATTATAATTAAACATTAGGATAGCTAAAATGACTAATGCTATTTCATCTGAAATGTCAATTACTGTTCTATGAATATTTATTACATTTCTTATTCACACAAATGGGTTAGATTTTTTTCCTAAATTAAAAGAGGGTGTGGGCTATGATTAGGAATCATTGGCTAGGGCCTATGATTCCTGATACTACAAGATTTGAGTTCAGCCTCTATAACTAAAAAAGCAAAATAGAGGTTTAGTCAATAAAGTACTTGCCACTCAAGCAATAAGGACCTGAGATCAAGCACAATGCTGAGTCTGGAATGGAATGCAGGAAATCTTACTTTTGTGGGATGTTTGATCACTATGTGAAAATGTGCCTGCCTATGGTACCTCATTGGTTTAATAAAAAAAAACTGAATGGCCAATAGCTCAAAATGAAAGGTTAAGTAGGACTGTGGGCAAAGAGAAGAACTCAGGAGGATGAATCTAGGCACGGGGGGGGGGGGAGGTCAATGCAAGGAAGACATGGAGGGAGCTGGGCATACAGAATGGCAGATCATAGAGTAATAGAAATAGGTTTAGTTATAGGAAGTAGTTGGGAACAAGGTTAAGTTAAAGGACAAGCTTTCATAATTAAGAAGTCTATGTGTCATTATTTGGAGACTGATGGTTCCAAAAAAGTCTGAAAAGAAAGTCCAACTACATCTTAGCACTGGAAAAGTGAGACAGATATATAAGACTCAGTGGCTGACAAGACTAGCTTAAGAAGTGAGCAATAGTCCCAGTGAGAACTTAATCAATAAGATGGATATAGTAAAGACACTTGGAATTGAATTGACCTTTGACACATGCTCTCTCTCTCTCTCTCTCTCTCTCTGTCTGTCTGTCTGTCTGTCTGTCTGTCTGTCTGTCTCTCTCTCACACACACACACCACATACTAAACAAACAGATATATTACATATTGTTCTTTGGTTTTTTGTCTTCACCTAGTATCTCCCTCCACTTCCCCTTTTTTGTTTGTTTGTTCAAGACAGGGTTTCTCTCTGTGTATCCCTGGCTGTCTGTCCTCAAACTCACTCTGTGGACAAGGCTGGCCTCAAACTCAAGAGACGCCTGTCTCTGCCTCCCTTAATTCACACTGGCACTTTATTTAGAACTAAGGCAAAAGCTGTCAGTTTTTCCAACTTGATAAATACTAGTGAGTTGTTACACCATAACTTGAGCACATATTACATGCTCTAGCAACTTCTGTTGTGCTTCAATGTTCTCCAATGATAAAGGAAAGGCACTTTGAACTTCACACACTATATCTATTTCAAACCTTGTATCAGGAGTGTGTTATAATTCTTTCATATATAATATGATTGACAAACTGCTCATGCCTAGATTCTTAAAATAAGTGAAATTATTATAAGATACCTAGAAGCCCAGTGAAGTTTTAGAGGAGAATGAATGCAGGCAGCATATCTTTGTTTCCCTCAAAGTAGCCACATGTTGTTGGAACAGGTTCAGCTCTTCTAACATGGGGACAGAGGCACTATCCACATCATGCATAAGCATACAAAGAATTTTACAGAGTTATTGATCTTGTTCTTGCAATTGCTTAAGTTTCTTATTTCTCTCCTTTTTCTGATTTCTCTCCTTTTTCTGTTTTCTGAGAAATTCTACTTGAGTGTGCAAATCTTTTTCTAGTCAAAGAGTTGTCTCTTTTTCTTCCTGTATGAAATAATATGTGACTATAGTAAGGTCCAAGGATGGGAAGGAATCTAGGAGAGAATACAAATGACAAATGTTTAAATTTACAAACAAGAGAGTTTAAGCCTGGGGTGGTGGCACACACTTTTAATTCTAGCACTTAGGAGGCAGAGGGGCAGGGGATATCTGTGAGTTCAAGGGCAACCTGGTCTACAAAGTGAGTTCCAAAATGGCCAGGGCCATTTTGTCAAAAGAAAAAAAAATAGCTTATAACCAACTAAAAGATGATATAAAGAGGATCACCTTGGATTTCTAGCAAGGAAAGGCAAATAGGACCTTATTTATTGCTTGACTTGTATGATATGGCTAAGAAAGACTTCAGAGTCCTGATCCTCCAATCTCTGTTTCAGGCACTGAGATTACAGGTATTGGTCACCATGTCCAACTTCCTTTTCCAATTTTTACTATAGTAAAATACTCCTAAAGATTATTGCCCTGTATTTAACATCTTTGCCATTTTTAAGTGTATAGTGTACTGGTATTAAATACAGATAGTCTCCAACTTAGCAATAAACTTCATGATTTTTCATCTTCATGGAACAAAAGCAATATGTACTCAGCAGACTCTATACTGCAAGTATAAACACAGCCAGTTTTTCACTTTCAATGCAGTTCTAATACAAACTATGAAATACTTTTAAGATGGTCTTACTGGCCTTGAACTTCACATCTTCCTGGCTCATGTTTCCACATGCTGAGATTACAGGTCTTCACTATCACACCAAGCAACAATCAGGTATGCACAACCTTTTGACACTGTGAAAATACACTGACATACACAGTTCATACCTGAGAACAGGACTGTCACTTGGAGGGTAAAAGCTTGTTGTCAAGCCTGACAATCTGAGTTTGATCCCCAGAACCCACACAGTAGAAGAGTATATCCAACTCAAGCAACTTGTCCCCTGACCTCTACACGCTGATGGCATGTGAACAACCACACACCCACAATAAATTCAAATACAAAAAAGAAAAGAAAAGAAAATCACCAGTAACAATAAAGATCTCATGTTTTAAGATTTTATAATTTGTTAAAAAACTGAATAGTTTTATAAATGTAACATTATTTTTTAGGAACTAACAGCCAGCTGTCCCCCACCCCCACGTTGGGCAGGACGCTCATGGCCATGTCATCCCTACCTCAGCTTTACCTGGAGGCCAGAGGACTCAGTTATGCATGTGCAAGCCTCTTTTAAAGCAAGCACGCCAAGTGCTTCTCTCTCTCTCTCTGTCTCTTCCTCTCTGCCTCTCTGCTTCTTTGCTCTCTCTTTGCTCTCTCTCTTTTCTCTCTCTCATGCTTTCGGTTGGCCACCAGCTGTCCCCTCTTTCTCTCCCCTCTCTCAATAAACTCCATGTGGGTGCTGAGTCTCGTGTTTGTGTTTCTTAGGCATTAGCTGCAGCAAAAGAACAACATTGGTGCCATTACTCGGATCAGGCCCTCCTCGATTACTTGGAGGCTGCCTATTGTTGGATGGCCAGCCTGAGGTATTTGGGGACCCTGATGGTGGTTTGTACCACCTCCATTCACCTGTTTTGCTGGAAAATGCCATCCCACACTGGCTACAATTCAGTAAGGTACACTTTTCCATTATTACTTGTATCCTTAGGGTCTGGTGCATTTCCCACTGGTGAGTTAAGATTCCGGCTTGAAGCCTTCCTGCCTTCGGACTGCTGAGTCCTTATTGAGCAATTTGCCCTTGGCCACATTCTTGGGCTGATGAGTTCCAAAGATGATTGGCCTGTTTTTACTTCACCCATTGGAAATAAACCAGACTATATATCCCCTAGAAAATAATTCAAATTAGCCTCGTAATGGCTCTCTAGATCCTGGTATTTTACTGGATCTTTCAAATTACTGCCAGCGAACAGGTAGATGGAAGGAGTTTTTTCTACCTCTCTGCTAAACAATCTCTTTCCCTAAACTTGTTTCTGTTCTCTTCCCACCACACTAAAATTCTCCTGCCCGCTGCAGCTGCAGCCTGTCTCAGGGCAGTGGGCTGGGCCGAGGCAGCATTTGCTCAAGTTTTTCATTCTTTCCCACGAATGAGGTTTTCGGATATTGTGCCCTAGCACCATTCATGTTGACTGGTGCATTCGTTTCTCAGACCCACGAGGGGTCTCTCGGGTTTTATACCCTTAGACTGGTACATACATTGCTCAGGCCTACGGTGGTCTTTTTGGATGTAGTACCTCTTGGACTCCGGTGTCCTCTTAGTTTCACAAATCCTTCTGCCTCACTAGTGGAGAGAAAAATCCAACAAAACTGTATCTCAAAACTTTATGATTTCTGCCAGCTGTTGGGGATATGTTCATGGCAGCCACCGTCTTGACCATGTGGCCTAGCCTCACCCCCATGGTTCTTCCCTCTGCTACACCAGCCACCTAGGCAGAGGTAGTCTAGCCAGCTTCTGCCACCAGCAGAACCTGTAATTCATTTACCTTTTGCTTTTATTCTTTTATTTGCTTTATTCTTTGTCTCTAATTTCTTTTACACTATGTCATACATAGCTTCACATTCTAGTCTTCTCAATTTTACCCAGTCCTGTTTAATATATCTGTACATTTAATTTAAATTTATGTAAATGTAAGCTAACTTCATGCAACTTAAATTCAACTGTACTAAGCCTCAAATATTTCTAAATTGTTACGTGCCTTTTTAATGGTGGCAAACATTTAAGGTTATACATGTCTATTTCAAGCTAACAAAATATTTATGCCACCCAGTCTTTCCTGTAAGCTGTTTATAAAGGTTAAGCCTCTATTATCAAAGGGAGTTTTTCTCTACCTCTTTGTCCTCTACAGTTATAAGTCTAACCTACTAAGTTAAAACCAGTTACAGTCAGGATGCATGGCTCTAAAACACCCCTCCACAGTTTCTCAGCTTGGATCCAGTTTTCCAAACAGATTAAATAATTACAGGGATAAAGCCTTACCTAGCCACCTGTGTGCTTAAGGCACGTAACTATAGACATATTTTTGTATACTAAGGTATGCTATACAGTCAGACAGCCCTCAAATGCTCAGAGATCTAGAGAATATGGCATTTAAAATGTTTCATTAAAAAGCTTTTAAAACAGAGATACAGGCCAGCTGCTGGCACCACCCATTTCCTCCAAGAAGACTGATGGACACTGAAGAAGCTCCACCCACAAAAGTGGCAATGCTAGCCACTGAGCAATCCTGCCTTTCATCTCAACTGCTGCAAAAGGGCTCTAAGGACTGTGGACAAGAGGGCAGTGGAATCGACTTTCTCCCCGTTGCTTGGGCCAATGATAGGTAAGTATTCCAAAAGCTCCTAATCCACAGGTCTCGTGCCATCAGCAGAAGGCAAATGTCCTTAAAGCCTCTGACTTCAACAACTTTGGAGGACCTGGGGTGGCTGTCCATGCTGCCACCTAGTAAGTCTCTGTTACTCTCCTATCATTCAGGAAAACTTTTATCCTTCTCAAGAACTCTGATATTTTAATGACTGGTAGCTTTGTCAGTTTAAAGCAGCAGCCAAGGCTCTAATTGTTACAAAACAGATTTCAAAAAATGGGTATTTTAATGTTGCTACTGTTTATAGTCTTAATATTATTCAATGAAGTTTTAAGTGTTAAACACCATACTATGCCACTATATGATCATAACTTTAACTATGACCTTACAATTAAGATGCTTTTCATTGTGCTAAAAATCTGCCAGTTGTATGTGTTAATTCTTTCAGCCAAATCTTTTCTAACATGAATATGCTGCAAATGTGTCTCAATATTTATGTTTTCACAAACTCAAAGGATTCTTTTAAGTTCCAGGGAGCTGAATTGGATCCATTTACAGGTCAGATTCACTCCAAATAAATCACCTTTTTTCTGGCCTCCTGACTTCCTTCCCTTGTCCCAGGACCCCCTTGGGAGTCCCTCCCCCACCTCACACTACTCCCATTAAGTACTAAGACCTAAGAGAATAAAACCTAACCTTTTCCTCTGTTCTGCTAACATCTTATCAGGTCTCAAAGATACGCCAGAGCCCCATACTGTCAGAACTGTGATGAAACAACCATCTACCAGGACGTGGCAGCACCCCAGTCTTCACGGATCCCCCAAAGACTATCTATGCCCCCTATTCAGCAGGAAGCAGTCTCTGGAACTCAATGTCCTAGTTCCCTAACCTGCCACGCCCAACCCCCACCTTTTTAATAACAATAAGAGGTGGGAATGTTAGGAACTAGCAGCCAGCTGATCCCCACCCTCATGATGGGCAGGACACTCATGGCCACTTCATCCCTACCATAGCTTTACCTGGAGGCCAGAGGACTCAGTTATGCATGTGCAAGCCTCTTTTAAAGCAAGCATGCCAAGTGCTTCTCCAAGTGCTTCTCTCTCTATCTCTCTCTCTGCCTCTCTACCTCTCTGTTTCTTTGCTCTCTCTTTGCTCTCTCTCTCTGTTCTCTCTCTCCTGCTTTCGGTTGGCCACCAGCTACCCCCTCTTTCTCTCCCCTCTCTCAATAAACTCCACATGGGTGCTGAGTCTCGTGTTTGTGTTTCTTAGGCATTAGCTGCGCAGCAAAGGAACAACATTATTACTGCTATTTGTGTATAGTAGGGGAACATGCACTTTGCCATACCATGCCATGCTTATGATAGTCATGGGACAGCATTATGCTTTATGAAGTAGATTCTTTCCACTCATTCTATTTTTTTTTTTTTTTTGGAGACAGTTTCTCTGTAGATTTGGAGGTTGTCCTGAAACTCACTCTGTAGACCAGGCTGGCCTCAAACTCACAGAGATCCATATGCCTCTGTCTCCTGAGTGCTGGAATGACGAGCATGCTTCACCAATGCCTGGCATTTATGCTCATTCCCATATGGGTTCTGGAGATTGAACTCAGGTCACCAGGCTTTTAAATGATAAATGCTTTATCCACTGATAGCATCTTATAGAATCTTATTGGTCTGATCTCTTATTTTTGACTTGAGGGTAAAACTAGGACATCATGTTGGCCAAGCTTCCTCTACTGAATTGCATCCACAGTGGTTAGATTAGAGTTTTGTATTAATCCACAGGTTGGACATAACGGTGCTGTGTTTTGTGCATATGTACAATGACCAAGTGTCAGCTACACTTTTCAGTAACTGAATTGGATCAACTGTACAATTCTCTAAAAGTTATGATGGGTTTTTTAGAATGTATGTCTACGTTAAGAAGCAATTATAAATATAGCAGTGTAATCATCATGAACACTAACTCCAGAACTCATGTCATCTTACAAAACTGAAATCATTAATTTGGCAAAATGTCCTCATTTTATGCTCCCACCAATCCAATCTATTTTATTATAGCTGACAGTTTTAAGTGCCAGAATACTTTTGTACTTTTGTACAAAGACCAGAAAGCTTACTTTGGTTATCTAGAAAATGGTATATCTAGTTCTTATTAACTGAATACTTACACTAATAATCCTATGAATACCTCTTTACCAATAACAACCAATTAAGTAGATCCTACTCTATTCCTAGTGGATAAAGAAGGGAATAGAGTGAGTATTAATTATATGTTGTACAAACATAGTTTCACTTAGCATTGTTAAAAACTTTCCATACATTCAAGGAAAACAAATGTACTAGTGTGCTGCCAACTTCTCGTGTATCTAATTTCACATTGACTGTTTAAGAAAAAAGAGAAACTTTATGTATCAAATCTACATCATTTATGTTAATTTAAGGAAACTGCTCTAATGTCACGATCTGCTTCAATGTTCTTCCCTGCCTGGGATCAATTATCCTTACCCTTCAAAGGAAGTTTGATTGCTAGACTTAATCCATTTATAGACACAGGTGGTAAGCTTTTCCTGTAACAGTAATTGGAACATGAGATCCAGTCATCATTATCTTTCAAAGCTCCCTATGTGTCCCAACTTTTCAGAACCATTCTGGGTGTCTCAGTGGTATGTATCTTTTGAATATTACAAGAGCCACAAAGGTTGAAATTTGTCTGGTACTTCCTCTTTGTATCATTAGGTATCCTTGCCTCTTATGTACCCACTGTATTCTGTGGGGCTGGATGGTAGCACAGACATATATGTGGGGAAAAAAAAGATGGACAGAGGACAGAGACCAACTTTTGGGTGATAATGTCTGCCTTGTTTTTTGTTCTAAGGACTAATTTACAAGAGTATGAGCTTCTGTCCTGAATATATTTAAGTGTGCTGCATATGAACCTGGTGCCCAGTAAAGTCACAAAAGGGTGCTGGATTCCCAGAACAGTTGTGAACCACATATGCTGGTAAGTGTTACCAGCTCCTATGCAAGCACAGCAAATGCGCTCAACTGCTCAACCTTTTCTCCGGCTGCTATCTTGTTTTTAGGTATTTTGCAAACAAGGTCTGTCATTGGTTTGATGCTTAAGCCTCCAATATTCACCTTTCTTTGCCCTACCAATGCTGAGGTTACAAGAATATGCCACCATTATGATTTTTTCCCTTGAGACAAGGTTTCCCTGGCTGTCTTGAAACTCGCTCTGTAGACCAGGCTGACCTTCAGATCTGCCTGCTTCTGCCTCCCAAATGCTGGGGTTAAAGGCATAAAGCATGGCCCGGCAATCTGGCTTATTTTGCAAGCATTATGAGGACTGAATTCAGGTTCTCATGCACTTGAGGGGAGGACTTTACCAATTATCCCATTTCTGCAATGTCTCCCTACCCCTCCCCCATTTTTAAACAAAGATCCAGGCCACCCTTTTCCTAAAAGTTGAAACATTATTATGCTCTACAAAACTGAAATACAGCAAGAAGTGCTTGATAGTTATTTCATATCAATAGGGTAACTTAACTACCTTTCAAATTTGTCATATGTATCCTCCTGTTACAAGAATGCTTTCCATTTGCATTGCTAAGTTAAAAACATATTCCTCTATCTTAGACCCCAATCAGTCCCCCAAGCACTCTGTACTGCCACACCTGAAATGGCTTCACTTGAAACTCACTACACACAGTACTCAGTTCCTCCTGAGTGATATTGTTCTTTTGTTGCAGCTGTGGGCAATGAAAGATGAGCAAGGAGGCATTATGAACTCAATTTTTGCTCTATACCTTATATGGATGGGTTCTGGTGATTGAGCTCAGGTCTTCAGGCTTATATAATGAAGTTGCATATGCCTTTACCTACTAAGTTACCTATCCAAGCCACTAAATATCTCTCTCTCAAAGAAAGGTTAGACTTAAAAGATATCATTACAGGCTGGAGACATGGTTCAGCAATTAAGACCATTGGATAGGTTCAATTCCCAGAACCCACATAGCAAAACACAAGTGTCACCTGCCAGATGCAAACCTGTACATGGCATTGTAATGTCATGAATGAATTGGCTTTGTCTTGCTGTAAATTCTGGTACCAGACTGCATCTCAATAGTGGCTTCCTCCTCTAAGAGACCCATAGTTTTTTGTCATGGAGCACACTCCAAACAGTCAAGAATCAACACCTTCTGCCTTCTACCTCCCACTCGCAGGAACATGCTGGACACATGCAATTATGAGGTCAATGAGATCGAAGTCCCTCCAGGCACCATGAGGCCCTCTTGTGGGGGCCTTCAAGAGTGGGGTGGCAAGGCTGAGACTTCCAGGCAAGCAGGATCTGTGTTCAAATCAGAGAAGTGAGGGTGGCTGGCTGGTGGCTGGGAGGACCAGGACCCCAGGTCCTTGAACGGGGCTGTGTAGGGGATTGTAGGTCTCCAGGGGTCTTGCCTACCTATTTTCCTCAACCTCCAAGGAAGTGACTGCCAACTGCAAAGGCAAAAGATTTTTATTGCTAAGAACTGAACCGAACCAGCTGGGTCTTCACTCTAATGGAAGAGTTAGGTGCCCGAGTATACTTACAATTGCAAAGGATTTTAAAGGGAAAGGGTGGTTTGAGACTGCCAGACTCAGCCGATAAGATTTCGAAAGTTACAGAGATTTCATAGAGATCAAAATTTTACAAGGCAGAACACCTGCAAGGTTTGGGGTTCTTCTTTCTCTAGGATTGGCAGGCTTAGTGGCCTTTTACTTAAGATAATGGGGGGAAGGGAGCAGTCTGCACAGTTGGTGGTGAGTTCCTCCTTTGTTCTTTTGTTTTCCAAGAACAGCTCATGAGCTCTACACTCTCCAGTCTGGAAGTTATCTATGTCTTTTTGGCACAAACTTTTGTTCTTTCTAATTTTTCCTTCTGAACATGAGTTTTATATCTTTCAGTTATTCATTTTCCCTTACATTGCATGTCTGGGAAACCCAAGTACAGGGCAGGGGAAACTGAGAAGGGAGGACAGACCCCCCACCTCCTAGCTGCCAAAGGTTGGAGGGATATGGAAGGGAGGGGGGTCTGCAACCAGGACTTAGTCTGCTATTCCAGCAGGTGAATCCTGAGGGAGTCAGGGACAAGGTCTCCTGCTCCTCCTTGTCCTAGCTTTCCCCTTCATCCTAGCCACAGTCCATGGCCTCAGGCTCCATCTGCAAGTGAGTTTGCAGCAGCTGTGGCCAGCATATCAAGGACAAATACCTCCCAAAGTTGGGATGGGGATGGCACTCAAGCCCCAGAGCTGAGGCTGAGGCTCTGGTGACAAGCTGAGCCTGAGGCCTGTGGCTCTGGGGACAAGTGCCCCACCCCAGGTCAACCAAGGCTCTGTAGACCCTCTCAGCAAAGTAGTCCACTCCAGAGCCCACATCGAGGAGGAGAAAGTGCAATAAGGAATCATTAAGATTTTGGCATTGTGAAACTGTGCAGAAAAGGGTTCCCCAGGTGTGTGCTGAGGGCTTGGGAAGGAGCCACTGATCAATCCTAAAACAAGTGCAAGTTGCCACGGTTTTTGTTTACCAAGCCTAGACCTATTCTTTAAATTCCTGTACTCTACAAACTGGTCCCTCCTCTCCAATATGTGCATATTGTTGTCTTCTTAGAGTAGTCCAGGTAGGTATATTAACTGATTCACCTTCTCCTCCTCTCCCTTTATGACTAAAAACACTGTAAACTGAATTCAACTACCTTTTATTTGTGTTGTAATTATTGTCACAGTCTTGAATTTATTTACAGATATCTGCAACCTTCCCAAAACAAAAGTTTATACAAGGTTTTAGAAGCCCTTGTGTACCTCCCAGACCTTGCTGAGCACAATGCTGTATGCCATTGCTGGGGTTTGCAAATCCAAATACAAGTAAAGTTAGACACACATATTAAGAGGCTCATTCAAAGTGTTTCACGTGGTGGATTCAGAGTTGACTGATTCACTGTTTTAATTCTGTGTAACCTTTTCTTTTAAAATATTGTGCACAAGGGGTAAGGAGGGATTTGGAGTTCAAATTATGTCGGGCTGCATTTACCCGTACCATTACAGGTAGGATCTTGGTCCCATGTGTCCTTATCTGAATACATCCAATCACTAAGACCAGGAGGGGGAAAATTTCCTTTGCCTCTAATATCTTGCTGAGAATGCCTACAGATGTTTCTGGAAATTTTAGACACTATTCCACTCTCCCATATCTGGCAGTCTGACCATTCACCATGGCTGGAATGCTTCTGTATTTTTCCTTCTTGCCCCTCAGGGTAAAGAGTATAGACTCTGTAGATTCTCTGATAATTTCTATTTTGAATGTGTTAACATTCCTTATTCCCGTAGTCATCTCAACTTGTTTATTAGTTTGTTTCTGGTACTTTAGACTGAACCCAGTGTGCTAAGTACATACTCCACCCCAACCAGATCTGAGTCGGTTAGTGTTTTCATGTTAAGTTACTGTGGTTTTGCCCTTTGAGGTTTTCAACCTGGTGTGTATGTGTGACTGTTCGTGTGTGTGTATCTGCAATCTCTAGATAACCTATAAATAACTTAATATGTGACTAAGAAAAGGGCAATTGAAATTCCGATTTCATTTATTTTCAAAGAAAACTTATCTCCCTTACCATTACCAATTAAGACAGTTTTGTTTCTAAAACAGGTGTCAATTGTGACCCTATCTCAACTGCTTCCCATATTGAGGGGGAAAATAATTCCTGTTTCACTTTCACAATATTTAAAAGCTTACATTATCCAAAAAGAGTGATGATGAATCAATTTGAGGTTGCCTGCTAAGACTCCCTGTGTGTCCCAGACACTATGGGACATGCTGCTCCCACTGTTGGAGGGGGGAGGCACACCCACTCTACTGATTGGGTCCATAGGGCCAAAGGCAATGTGTATCACTGAGCCTGCTATGTCTTCTTTCCTTGCAAGAGGCAATGTCAACTGGAGAGGCATTTGCCCTGGTGGAAGAGAAAGTCCTGTGCAGAGTGCATTTCAACCACAAGCTAAATAGATTAAAAACAGAAGTGGAGAAGCTCAAGACACCTTTGTGTGTTTCAGAACAGTGAATGACGAGATAAAAATCAATTCCACCCCAAGCTAGTTCTAATGTATTATTTTAAACAAGAGGAAAAGTCATCAGTGCTTCCTGTTAAAGGACTCCATCTGTTGCTGTGCCAGCAAGGAGTGGCCTCTGTGAGTTCCACTCTGCACTCTGTGGCAGCAGCCTAAAGTTTGGGTTCAGCTTTATTTCTGCTTATTTGCCTTCCTAACACTGGCCTTACAGGTATACTTTTACCATATTTCAGGCAGAGTGCACCAGGCTATAAATATTATCCCTTATGGTCTATTTGCAACATATTTTTAAACTGTTCCATGAGGAGTTAGCTGTGGCTTTGACAATTATAGGCTTCAGAACTTGAATGTGAAAAGTCCCTATTAAAGTTGTAACTGGACATTTGAATTCATGGCAGGTAGCTATGAAATATACGGTAAGAGGATAATTTCAGGGAAAAAATTAGATGGAAAATATTTTGGGAGGCTTGCCAGCCAAGTACTATGCTGGGAATCCTATTCATACCATCAACTCCTCATCCACTCCCATAATTCTTAGTGTAGTCAGACTCAAAAGGCACAGGAATCACCCAGAATGTAACCATCAGCTCTGAGAATGGCAGAGGAGAGATGCCCAGCCAGACTTGAACATTCTCTGTGTTTCCTGTGTGGTTTTGTCTTTTGGGAGTCGGTACTCTTCACCAGAACCCAGCAGTAAAGAAAGGAGAAATTCTGATTCCTGCAGACAGGCTTACAATTACTCCTTCTAGTGTTCACAAAATGCTTAAACCACACACTGCTATGTAAGAATGTGACCTGAGTCATAAGCTAAACATGTGATCAGAAACATGGGCTCCTTTATACAGCATTCAGTATCACTGATCCTATATCCGAGGTGGTTAAAATAAATGAGATATAATCCTTAGTTGTAAAAGAACAAGAAAGCTGGAATATGGACAGATTTAAAGGGGGGAGGCAAGCCATTTACTTTCATGAGATTATCTGATAATCCAAGTATTATATTCATCTTGTCAAATAGTCCCATTTTTTTTTAAAGAAAACTGAATGTATTCAAATATTGCCTCAAACAAAATGATAAAAAAATAAAATAATAAACAGTAATCATAAAAGGATACATATGTTGCTTCATACTAAGGGAGAGGGGAAGAAAAAGAGGAGAGGGAGGAGAGAGGGGAGAGAGAGAGAGAGAGAGAGAGAGAGAGAGAGAGAGAGAGAGAGAGAGAAGTGAGAGAAGTGGTAGGAGCAAAGACTTCAGTTCACCAGCCTGGGGATAGGGCAACAGTTTAGGGAGAGGGGTGCTTACTTTCCAGGCCTGCAGACAACTCAGCGCTTTGAATGTGCTAGGCTGATGATGCTTGGTAACTCCACACTCCCACCCCCACCCCAAACACAGACATCCTCAACTATCTTAATTTGGCAACTTGGAGGGAAGTTTGAACTTAACCTGAAGTCATCTGAGGCCTCACTGTAACCAGTGTGTCCTTCCTACTGCCCTAGCAGTGAGAATCCCAAGGATTCCTTTTGGGAATTCCTGCTGTTAGGGTCCTGAACAGGAGGCACATTTTGCTCTTCTGAATGTCCATTCATTTTCTGTCCGGTGATACAGTGTTACTGGATCCTGGAGCAACCCATGCTCACTAAAGAAGGACTCAGGTGACCCCGAGTGCCCATTACTGCTCCTGGTGCCACGGAGGGCCCGCAAGGTGAAGAGAACACCCTGGACCTTCCCAAAAAAACACTTTTCCAACCCTAAAGTCCAGAGTCTTAACCCTTACAACCATTTTCCCAGTGGATATCTGCAAGGGCCTGTAGCCTACAGCCATATTCTGCACCCCACTCTGCCATCTGTCCCTAAACTTTCCATCCCCAAAGCCATATTGTATGATGTCAGAGCAAATGCCATTTCCTCCAGTGAAATCCCACCCCCTGCAGTAACTCACTACTCAAGGTAGAACTGCAGGAGACACAACAGTGCCCAGCAGACTGCTCAATGCTCTCTAATTTTTTTTTTGCTAGTTGCCCACACCTCCACCCTCCTCCATGGAAATTAATATGCTGGCTCAGGAGGTAAGGAGAAAAACAGGGAATGTCCTTCCACTGTTCTTCCTTTAGAGAGCAGCCTGTCTGGGGAACTGGCTGCGAATTGGAGAGCAGAGTGGGTGGCTTTTGGTGAGGCCTCACTGGTTAGATGTGTTTATAGTTCTTTCTGATTAAATATGACTAGTTTCTTCTTACATAATTGACGTTAACATGCTTCTACTGGAACAGTCTATGTATTCACTAAGAGAGAGTGAACTGAGCAGTTCGATGTGATGGGATGGCTGAATCAAGAACCTTGTAGAAAGTTGTGAGCTCGCAGTAGGGATTTAATAATGTGTACAAGGGTTTAAAGTGTGTCCAGCAGGTGTCTAAGAATCAAACAGTACTTCCTTCTAACGTTCTGATTTTAAAAGATTTCCCCTGCTTTCTGCTTTTTCCAAATGCCAGTAATAAAACTGGACACATATTCCTAGAGTTCCCTTAAGGCTTTGCCAGTTTTTAAAGGTGCTTTCAAAAACATAGAATAGATGTTTAATTAAATTACCAGAGATTAATATCTAAGGGAAAAAAGAATATTGTTGTAAAATTTGAGCTACAATGTTTCTCCATTTTGAGGCAGGATCTTGTATAGCTAAGTGTAACCTTAGGCTCCCATGTAGCAAGAGGCAGAATCTTGTGTAGCCCAGGCTCATTAAAATGAGCCTTGCCATGTATGCAAAAATGACCTTGAATTTAGGCCCTACCCATCACCACCTCACACGTGTTGGGATTACAGGCATGTACCACCGCACCTGGTTTCTGTGGTGCGGGGGTAGAAACCAGGGCTTTGGAACAGCTTCTGTAGCTCTGCCCACAGTTTCTGCAAAGTTTGTTTCTGGGGGATGTGTGGTAATGACTTGGACCACCGATCAGAAGCTGGTGTGTGACCTCCCTGCCTCACTATTCTCCCTGTCAGGTATGGCTTCAGAAACTCAGAGCCCTGCACAAGAAACAGGTCAGTCCAAATCACTCCTCCTCTGCCCCAGTCACAGTGCTGCCCCACCCAGGCTGCCTCTGCCCGTGTTTGAAGAAGTGACTTATTTGGCCTGTGAGCCCCAGGATGGAATGGGACAATGCTGACCACACTGCATAATTACACAGATGGCAAGTAGCAAGGCACCCAGCAGCTGGTAACATCTAAGATGTGATTTCTGCCTTAGGCCACATTTCTGAAAGATTTCTTCAGTATAGGTTGAAAAATATCATAGGGCACAGCAGACAGCAGATTTATCTTACTGCTGATGCAGTGCTGTGCTGATGTTGAGCTGTAGCAGTGCAAACAGCAGGCTTATCTGACTGTTAGTGCAGTGCTCTGCTGATGTTGAGCTGCAGCTCTCAATGCTGACTCCGTGCTTGGTTTTCACTGGCAACATATTTTTGTTTCTTCCTTTCCTTTAAATTTCCTTTGTTTTTATTTTATGTGTATAGGTATTGTCTGCATTGTGTCTGTGCACCACATGAATGAAGTATAACCTCAGAGGCCAGAGGGAAGGTATGCGATCTGGAAATGGAGTCACAGACGGTTTTGAACCATCATGTGGGTGCTGGGAATTGAACCTGCATCCTCTGGAAGACCAGACAGTGCTCTTAACTGCTTAGCCATCATTCTAGCACCTTTTGTTTTGTTTTCAACTGGGTACATACTTAGATATTTTCTTTTCCTAGCTCAGAGAAGGTACTGACACTTATCTCTCTGGACTGGACTTTTTTTTATACTTATTTATTGAAGGAAGTCATACATGTAGAAAGTACACATAATGCTGGACTTGATGTATTGCCATAGCTATGGCACCTGGATGATGGAGAGTGGCAACATTAGCCTCAGAGTTCCATGCATCTCTTCAGTTTAGTCACTTGGGCCAAAGTTTACCCTGAGTGCAAAAGCCTTATCTTAATCTTTCTTTTTAAAATGTTTTTATACATGCATTTGGTGTGCGTGTGTGTGTTTGTGTATGTGTGTGTGTGTGCATGTGTGTGTATATGTGTGTGTGTGTATGTGTGTGCCTGTGTGCATGTGTGTGTACATGTGTGAATGTGTGTGTGCATGTGTGTGAATGTGCATGTGTGTGTGTGCCTGTGTTCATTGTGCATGTGTGTGTGTGTGTATTTGTGTGTACATATGTGAATGTATGTGTGCATGTGTGTATCCATGTGTGTATGTGTCTGTACATGTGAGTTGAGTGTATGCCTGTGTGTGTGTGTTATGAGTAGGTTTTCCTACCAGCCTGGTCACAGAGCCATACCAGCCACAAATTACACACAAAGACTCTGTATTATATATTATGCTATTGGTCTGTTACCAGCATTTCTTATTGGCTAGCTCTGTCTTAAATATTAACCCATTTCTATTAATCTAAGTATTTCCATGTGGTCTTATCTTACCGGAGAGAGGGCCAGGACTTCAGTTCTCTCATCTCTCCACATGCTGACACCTCCTTACTTCTTCCGCGAATCCTCCTTGTCTCCTAGTCCTGACTATCTTGCTTTTCTATTTGCCAACAGTGCGTTATTCTTAACCAATAAGAGAAACATATTTATTGAATAACATCTCCCATCGTGTGTGTGTGTGTGTGTGTGTGTGCATGAGTGTCAGTGTGTGTGTGTGTGTGTGTGTGTGTGTGTGTGTGTGCTCATGTGCCATGACACACATGTAGAGATCAAAGGACAACTTTCAAGAGTCAGTTACCTTTTTTTATTACTGGGGACCCTGGGATTGAACACAGGTTGTCACGCTTGACAAAAACTTCTCTTCCCTGCTAAGCAATTTTATGGCCTCATTGTGAACTGAACCAGACGGTGGGATCATGTTTCTCTCTCATCTACTTCATGCAGTGTGAGAGTCATCCATATTGCTGGCTCATTGCACAAAAATCCACTCACATCGATTTTATGGTTTACAGCCTTTTGTGTTCCAGTTTGGGTATTTTGGGAACAAGGTGTTTTGAGTTCTCTTGCATATCTTCTAGTATGTTTAATTCAAAATGATGTTTGATATATACAAGGGTAGTATGTACCGATCTGCCTTAGGCAGCTCTGCCAGAAAGCTTCACACTGCTCAAGCCTGCTTTCACTTTGAGCTGCAGCAGCATGTAAGCACTGAGCACACTGTCTCTTCTTCATCCCAGCCAGTCTGGGACAGGGTAGCACCATCTCCATACATTTATCACTGCTTTCTCATGACTGACGAGATGCCCTTCCCCTAGGACATCTGTTTATCTCCTGAAGATGCTCTGTCAATCTTTGGCTAATGGACTGATGGTTTCCCTTTTACAAACAGATTTCATGTCTTGTTTATAATCTACATACAACACTTTTTGATAACTGCATGTGTGGGAAGTGTCTTCTCCTTGGAGGCTTTACTAAGCTCTTTGCTGTCTTGCATTTAGAAGGCCTCTCAGTGTCGTTCAAACATTATTTGTGGTTGTGGTGTCAAAGGTCTTAATCTCACCCCTCAGGAAGAGATAGAGGTCAGTGAACCTTTGAATTTGAGTCTGTCCTGGTCTACATTGAGTGTTCTGGGGCAGCCAAAGTTACTAAGGGAGACCCTGTCACAATATATATTGAGCCAGGGAAGAAGATTTCTTTCATTCCAACTTTTTGGATTTCTGCTTTTTAGCATATTTTCTTCCAATTCATCTTTTAGGTCACAAAGTCTCTGTGTATATATGAGCATCCATTAGCTTCTTATTCAGTTGCAATGTTCGGTTGGGGACTCTCATCTCTGAAAATGTCCTTCTGCTTGGCACTTTATTCCTGATTGGACAGTTATGTTACCAATGCTCACACTAAAGCTCATATCTGATGGCTTCCAGCACCTGTATCTTTTCTGCATCTTCTCTGATGTTTCCCCTCTGTCTTTTGTCAAGCCAGATCTTATTATTTGTTCCCTACCCCCGTGCCCCCCCAAAAAAAACAAAAACCAAAAAACAAAAATAAAAAAAATTTCATTTAAGATTAAGAACAAAATAATTTGAGATTCTGGCTACTATCTTTCTCAAAGATGGCTATAGTTTTCTGTGGTACCAAACTCGACTACAGAATTCACCTAAGCCTCAGTAGTCCTTAGGAGGATAATCTAATTCTGTCTCACGGTTCCTGAGTTTGGAATCCCACCATGTGCTCTGCCAAAGTCTAACTTCTAAATAAGTTGTTCAATATCTAAGCCTGTCAGCAGACATTCCTCATTTCTTAAATTTGTTGGTATCTTTGTTAGCAAGAAGCCTCATTTTCTTACTTTCCTCTCTGGGTCTGCACTTCAAACTTCTGTGTCTTTTAAATGACTCCCAGAACATGATCCAGCCATTGTCTGGCTCGCCCAGTTACTCTCAGAAGGAAGTTTGGTTTGAAGCAACACAGCCTTTGCTGAAGGTAGAACTTAAGTTTTAGTTAAAAACACACAGAAAGTTTACAATACCACTGTGCCACTTAATTATGCTGCTGTTGGAATTGTGTGTGTTCCTGTGAGCTATTGCAGTGCTACTTGTAATAAACATGTTTGGATACCAGCTGAGCATGGTGGTTCTCACCTGTGACTTCATTGCATCCAGAATAAGGCCAGGGAAGGAAAACCATGAGTTGGAGTTCAGGGAGAACCTGTGTATGCTCCTCCACCAATACCTGCACACACACAGGCAGCATCTGCATACAAAGCTCTCTCTGTGAGAGGCACACAGTACCTTTCTCAATGCTGGGTGAGGTGCAATGACTGGGAGAAAGATAGGGCACACTACCATACCCCAAGCTTGTGTCTCCCCCTACTAAAGATGAATCAGTGGTCCTACTGAAGTGGTTGAGTGACCTCTGCCTAGATCTTATACCAGATATCTCATAGACTAGATGACCACATCTGAGACAGTGATAAAGCCACTTTGCCTTGAGACGGCCTTGTTTATTCAAACTGCTTTCAGTCACCCTGAAGAACTGATATTCATTCCTCTTTCTATTTTGTAGCTCACCAACACCTCCTGGACTTCAGCCCTTGTTCCCTACACAATGACCCAACTGCTAATAAGTCATACATAATTTCTTTTTTTTTTCAGGGTTAGAAATGATCGAGAATATAAACATGTCATTTATTATATATAAAATACCATTAAAAAGATATGAATGTTAATTTTTTTATTTAGTACTCAAAGCATTTCAGATATCCTTTCACTGCCCAGGTATGTATCTGTAGTTGGATGCATGACACTTTCATTGATTCTTCATTTTTTTTTAAACTTATGTTTACAAGAAGAAAACAAGTCAAAATGTTTTTTTGTTTTGGTATTTTTTTGTTGTTGTTTTGTTTTGTTTTGTTTTTTTGGTTTTTTTTTTTGTTTTGTTTTTGGTATTGTCTGGAAATAGTTGGCTCTAGTGTGCATCTGTTATCAGAAGAACACTTTGCCTAAAAGACTTGATGACAATGTGCAAAATGTTTACCACATTTTGTGAAACTGTAGTTTATCATTAGTTTTTACCATTTCACTGTGGCCCATGGGGGATTGCTGCTTGGGATGGAATCCTATTTTTTGTCCTCTTTATTTAAACAAAAGAGACACTTGGGTGATTATCAAGTAATACTAGTGAGAGAAGCAGACAGCACCCATTGTTAGGAACTAACAGCCTGCTGACCCCACCCCCTAATGATGGGCAGGATGCTCATGGCCATGTCATCACTATGTCAGGCTTTACCTGACTGCTGAAGCTTTATCTGGCTGCCAGAGGACTCAATTACACATGTGCAAGCCCCCCCCCCTTTTAAATCAAGCATGCCAAGCTGGCCTCTTTCTTGCTCTTTCTCTCTGCTCTTTCTCTCACTCTCTCCTCTGCTTTCGTTTGGCCCCCAGCTACCCCTTTCTCTCCCCACTCTCAATAAATTCCACGTGGACTGAGTCTCATGTTTGTGTTTCTTAGGCAAAATTATAGCAAAAGAACAATACATATGCTTGTATCCAAGTCACCCTAGCTGGCCAGCTCCCCAGCCTGTAGTTACTGGAGTAATTGTTCAGTCTTATATTTGACTTTCCTTGTGTAAATGTGGCTGCCTGTGCACTTTCCTCACTGGCTCTTGTCTAATGTTGCTGAGGTTTTTCTCTTCATCCACAGTAGCTGTTATGGGCCATCACCTCACTGAGGCCCATTAGTCCTCAAAGAGGAATAACAGGTAGTGTGATCATTGCTTTCTCTGGAAATCTCTATGGACTTTTCACTTTTCAGAAAAGAGGTGATTCTCTCTCCAATTCCCTCTGTCTCTCTGTGTATATATGCATCTCACTTTGTGTCTCTTTATCTCTTTCTGTGTGCCTCTCTTTGATTCTTTGTCTTTGTTTCTTGCTGTGTCTCTCTATCTCTGCCTCTCTATTTTTTTCTTTCTCGCTCTCACACACATACCCCTTCTGTCATGAGTTTCACATAGTGGGAATCTGTCACAGTTTGTCTTCACATGTAGCTATTGGAAATCCATCTCCTACTTACCCCTGACCACAAATCATTAAAGCTAGTGTGAAGACCACCGAATTAGTTTTTATGTGTTGGTGCTAAAAAGTTGTCTCTAGAGTGTGTGAGTAACACATCTCACAACTGACATGGAGTAAGTCAACTTCTTTCATCTGTGCTGTTTTCTTCCTCCCCTAATATACACAGGATGCAGATATTTTGTTGCTGTTGTTACACCCCCTTTCCATGGATTCCTGTCTACTCAGAAGAAATATGACATTCTGTGGCCCCACTGGGCGCTTGTCATTGAAAGAGCCCCATTTGCCTGCATCCTGGAGCCCTGTGGCTCATCTCTCATCTTCTCTCCCTTCGTACACTTTATCTTCCTCCAGCCACACTGTTCTTCCAGGCTGTGGTGAGTGAGAAGAAAAGCAGGATTGAGTCAATTAGATCTATGGTCACCTTTCTGTTGAACTTGTGGCTACATCTAACCTAGTCCATTTCTAAAAATGGTCATGCCCCTGTCCACCACACAGGATTGATTGGGGAATAGCATATCATACTAATGATAAAATGTTCAGTACAGCACCTGATACGTTGTAAGCCCTACAAAAAGAAGTCCCAGGAATAAGGGACCAATTAATCAGGAGAGGGGTCCATGGGTGGGAAAGCAACATTAGATTCTAGAACAAGTGAACTTTCTCTTTCACAACCAGGTCTTAAGCTGCACACCTCTCTACATTGAAGTGCAGTACAGTCTTTTAATATTCAGTTTGGAGATCTTTAGTCTTAACTGACAATTAGCCACCCAAACCTTCTGATCAGCCCACTCCTCAGCCCAAGACCCTACCTACTCTATTCTAGAGGCCAGATCTATAAGGATTTAGTCCTTTTTAGCAGAATTGGTCTGATTGCCTCTTGTGGCCCCACTCCAACCTCTGCAGATTGTTGCTTAGCAGTGGGGCCCACTTAATAAGGAATTATGGGATCCCAGACCTTGGTAGTAACACTGGCCCACTTACTTCCTAGTCTCAGTGCACCTCTAGGAGCCTAACAGCTCTGCTAACTTTGTTTTTGCCTTTTAAGCAGAAATACCAGGCTGTGTTGCCAACAGAAAAGACCATTGTTCCTGCTGGGCGCCTTACCTTCATATTACCTTATGCCCACCTCGCTGCTTGGATTAAGGAATTCTCGGGGATTCTCAAGTTGATGAATGCATGGATTTTAGACCAGATGCCTTCAAATGTAATTGGAGTTTTATTAAAGGCATACTACCTTCAAATCACATCCTCAACCATAAGCCCTGCCTTCTTTTGAACAACGCTGACTGGCTTTGTAAACCCTCTCAAACAGTATCAGAAACTACAGAGAATGTTACAAAATTATTGAAAACAATGAATAAGTAGTGAGCACATCTTAACTACTGGTCCAGATCAGTGGCTGAAAGGAGTGTTAGAAGTAGTACTGACATGTTGACTTGCTGTCACTGTGGAGGAGACTAGAAGTCTCATGAATCCCCAAGGGGGGGGTCTCCATCAGGTGGTCAGAAGTCTCTGGCTACAACCCTTGAACCCCAAGACTGTGGAGGTGGAAGAAAAAAATAGGTTTGTGGTGAATGATGATGCCTCATCAGGTCCAGTCCATGCAGTGTCTTCCCCCATAATCTGCTGTGCTGTCATCAGGGTCTGCTCATTACTGAGCTAGGAACCTTAAATAAACACAATTGTACAGGGTAATGGGAAGAAGCTTCTGTCCTTTTCCCTCTGTAGATGATACAATGATTAGAACCAAGGTATACCCTGCCGCAGTGTGTGTGTGTGTGTGTGTGTGTGTGTGTGTGTGTGTGTGTGTAACAGGATTTAGAATCACTCATCCAATCTTCAGATTTTTCCTCTGTGAGATCTGTCTACCTTCATGGCTCCTCTTTGGAAACTTGGACAGAATTTGTTTTGCTTGGGCCCCACACCTGGCATCTCTGAGGAACTACCTGGGCTCTGCTGGAGAACCAATCCTCAGTGACTACCTTGGTGAAATGAAAACTCTTTAGTAGGCTATTTTCACATGCCTTAAAATATCTCAAAATATCTCAGTCCTGGGGCAGCAGAAACCTTTGATCCCAGCATTCAGGAGGCACAGGCAGGTGGATTTGTGTGAGTTCCAGGCCAACCTGTTCTATAAATCTACACAGAAAATCCCTGTCTTGAAAAAAAAAGTTCTTGGTTGAAAACCCTTCCTGGAAAATTCCAAACTCCAGCATTCTGTCCCTTCCTAGTGTCCCTTCTCTTGGAGAAAGGTGCAGAGGATTGGGTGCAGATTAAGCATCCTTGACCTGTGACCACTTGCACTGGTGAAGACAGGTCTATATTTAGGTAAGTAACAGCAGGCCATGCTGCACTAGCAAGGACCAGGCTGAAGCCAGGTGATAAGGTGCTAGCCTGGTATACCCAAAGACCTGGATTACATCTGTGTCCTCACAAAAAGAAACAAACAATGCACCAGACTATGAACAAAAGAAATTCATGTCAGTATAAAGTCAGCACCCTTTTCATGTGTCCCATGTGTGTTAAGAGCTTAATTCTTAATCCTTGCTGCATCCCAGAAGTGATCAACCATCCCCACTTCATCTTTGGGTAGAATCAGTTGTAGTGGTATATCAGTTCAAGATGTGTTACATTCATTTATGCTGTGGAATATTTCCTTAATGATGAAAAGATATATTGTGTTCTTTTATGTTGCATTTGCTAAACTCTGTGAATCCCTGTTACTTTGCCTGTCTAAAATGCCTGACTGGCCTAATAAAGAACAGCCAACAACTTGGAGTAAGAATAGGTGGGGCTAGTGTGCGGACATATTAAATAGAGGAAAGAAGAGACAAGGGAGGAGTGAGTAAGTGAGGAGAGGAAGACAGCAAGTGCCAGTAACCCAGCCATGCAGCCAGCCTTGAAATAAGAAGGAACGAAAGGTATATAGAAAAGAGACAGGTAAAAGCTGGGTTGTTATGAACATTTTTCCCACTGGCCTGGTCAAAGAGCCATGCCAGCCCCAAATAACGCATAGAGATGCTATATTAAATATAAAGTTGTTAGTCTGTTACTAGAATTTCTTATTGGCTATCTCTATCATAAATATTAACCCATTTCAACCAATCTAAGTATTTCCACATTGTTTTATCTTACCGGAGAGAGGTGCTAGCATTCTACCCTGTTAGTCCTACATCTTGAAAACTTCTCCTCCCTCTCCCCAAAACCTCCTTATCCCCTAGTCCCGCCTACCTTGCTTTTCTATTAGCCAACAGTACTTTATTCATTAGCCAATACGAGAAACATATTTACAGAATAACATCTCCTATCACTGGGTGGCCCCCAAAAAGTAAAAAAAAAAAAAAAAAAGACCACTACCTTCAGCCCTGCTCACAAAGCATTTCAGCTGGGGAGTCAGCATTTAAACCTCAGAAGTTTTGCTCTACAGTGGACACCCTCAATCATCATGCTGCCCCATCTCCAAAAACATAAGATGTAATCAAGAAAACTTTTATTTTCAGTTCTGGGGTTCAAACTCAGGGATTTGAATGTGCTAGGCTGATGATCTGTAACGCCACACTCCCACTCCCACACCAAACACAGACATCCTCAACTATCTTAATTTGGCAACTTGGAGGGGAGTTTGAACTTAACCTGAGTTTAAGTCATCTGAGTCCTCACTGTAACCAGTGTGTCCTTCCTACTACCCCAACAGTGAGGATACAAACCATTCCTTCTGGTCTAAGGAGCCAGGCTCTGCTGTTAGGGTCCTGTACAGGGGGCACATTTTTCCCTTCTGAAGGTCCATTCATTTTCTGTCAGGAGATACAGTGGTACTGGATCCTGGAGCAACCCATGCTCACTAAAGAAGGACACAGGCGACCCCATGTGCCCATTCCTGCCCCTGGTGCTGTGGAGGGCCCACAAGGTGAAGAGAACACCCTGGACCTTCCCAAAAAAAAAAAAAAAAAAAAACTCTTCCAACCCTAAAGTCCAGAGTCTTAACCCTTGCAACCATTTTTCCAGGGGATATCTGCAAGGGCCTGTAGCCCACTCTGCCATCTGTCCCTAAACTTTCCATCCCCAAAGCCATGCTATGTGATGTCAGAGAAAATGTCATTTCCTCTAGTGAAACTCCAACCCTGCAGTAACTCACTACTCAAGGTAGAACTGCAGGGGACACAACAGTGCCAAGTAGACCACTCAATGTTCTCTAATTTTTTTTTTGTTAGTTGCCCACCACCCCCCCACCATCCTCCACGGTGGCTCACGAGGTAAGGAGAAATACAGGGAATGTCCTTCCACTGTTCTTCCTTTGGGGAACAGCCTGTCTGGGGAACTGGCTTTCTGTGGTGCTGCTGTTATTTGGAGCAGTGTGTTTCCATGAAGAGCAGCAATGAACGGGCTTCCAGTCACTGAATCCTGGATTGAGACATATTGAGCCATTCAGCCTCTGGCAAGCCTGGAAACCTTCCAGTCATGTCCACTCTGTTCCTTAAACATGTGACCTGAGCGGCAAGTGCAGCTCAACACTAATTTGTCAACCATTAAAACACTGTGAGGTGAGGGGTTTCATTTGTTTGTTTTTAGCTTTTAAACTCGGTTGTGAGATTATCGGGGTGAAGGTTCTAAATGACTATATCATGTCACAGAGTCAAAAGTTTGAAGACCCCTGCCAGGCCATGGTGATGATAAGAATTGTGAGCCATTTCCTCCCCCTTTCCTTATTTTGTTAAAAAAAATGTAGATTTTAGGTCTCAGAAGGTGTTTGCTGCTGTCTGAAGACCTGAGTTTGATACCTGGAATCTGCCAAGTAGAAGGCAAGAACTGACTTGTGCAGACTTTGCTAAGACCTCCACACATGTGCTACGATGCAGGGATGCCCACATATACACACACAAAATCAATAAATGTTAATATAGGCATCTTGTATGTTGACCTGAAAAGGAGGCCACACCCCTTTGAGTGTGATTTCAGGCAGAGGGAAACTGAAAGAGAGGAGCTTGAGGCATTGCTTTTCTTTGCATGCTCTGGTCAGCTGATTCAGTAGGAAGAGGGGGGAAACTCCCTGGCAGTTCTTTGCATTTTTATGTGTAATTGTCCCCAATAAACACCATTGGGTCTAGTGATATAATTACATCATCACCTTCATGTAAATACTCTATAAAAAGTCACTGAGGTCTTGGTAAATATTTCCCTTGAGCTAAACCTTGGTCATGCATATAGGGATATCTGGTATCCACAGTTTAGCCAAGAGAGAAGCCAGGAGAAGGAAGGGACATCCTTGGCAATGCTTCACAAGGCTTTTCTGGCCATGAGCCATTACTAGGTTGCTATAACAAGATATGAGAAAGCCTTGATGCCACCTTCCTTCCACACACCCACATACTCACACACACACTCACACACTTACATGCACATAGTCCCACTCATACATATACACATTTTCCCTCTTTCCAGAAACCCAGCCCTTCTCCACACCAAAACAGCTCCTCAACTTACATTATTCTCCCTTGGTCCACTATGTCTGCCAACTAAAAGGAATGACCATCCATCTCCCCAGGTGGTCCCTTTCCAACCCTGCTACCTGAATTGAGAAGATGTGAAGGGACCACCCATCACTTTCCCTGCAAATATGCAAATTTCACCCCAATCTCCAGTAACTCAGTCCCTATAATCCACCAGATGCAAGCAAATTTTGTAGCAATTTCTCAACCACTGTGGTGTATTCCACTATTCTTGGACTGTGGCCTTGTCTGGCAATAGACATGAATGAGAAGAGTTTTGTAACAGCCTTTGTTTTCCCAGTAGAAGACTTCTACAACAAAACACAACATCTTGTTGAGTAGGGAGCTCGTGCAAACTACTGTAGACAAGGTTGCCATTGTGTGTGTTGGGGAATATGGGTAGGTATAAAAAGAAGTCTCTGGTGGTGCTGAGGCCCTTCTTCCACCTTTGCACTAGCTGTGACAGCTTTGCTTCTTTCTGTTTTCTAGTGAGCTTTAAAAAGAACACACTTTATGTTATATGTAGCAAAATGGTTTAACAGATAAATAACACTGTAAGATGTTGGGACTATATGATTTTGGGGCTTTTGGGTTTTTGTTTTGTTTTTGTTTTTTCTAGACAAGGTTTCTCTGTGTAGCTCTGGCTGTCCTGGTACATACTCTGTAAACAAGGCTAGTGTCAAACTCAGAGATCCACTTGTCTTCTTAGTACTGGGATCAACGGGGTGTGAGCCAACATGCCAGGTCTGATTAGGGTCTTGAACAGAAAGGAATGGGAACACTTTAAATTACGAAGCCTCTCTGCCCAAAACAAGTTTTTAAAAATAGATAACTTTTTCTTAGTGTGTCAGTGTAAAATAGATCACTTTTTCTTAGTGATTCAGTGTGACAAATATATTCGATTACTTGTCACATCTAATTTCCAGTGTATTAATGGTCAATGGGACTTTTACAAGCAAAAAAAAAAAAAAAAAAAACCACTAAAAGCAAACAAAACCCCCTAACTTTAACATTTATGCCTCAAAGGAAGAACAGATGTTGACTTCTTTTGGAGGTAAAAGTGGTTCTTACTTAAACACTCAGAAAATTAAATCTGCCATAAGGCAAAACAAAACAACGATGATATAGTAGAACCTAGGAAAAATAGTTTTATATCCCTTTCTATGACTGCTGACTTTTGCCACTAATCTATTTATTGAGGAATGAGCCTATGAAAATTAATTCTATGTATTAATTGTTGTGGGGTATTGACTAGAGAAGAACACTCAGACATGCGTTTAAGCCAATAGAAAGTCTTTATCACCTGGTTGGCAACTACACTGGGTGTTCAGGATCCTGGTGTAGCACTGAGCCTTTTAGGGATGAGTTTTAAGTACAAAAATCATGTCCTGGGTTGACATACTTCAGTTAACAAGAACAGTTAGCCAGTAGTATTACTTCAAAAGCCAAAAAGCAAGGTTCTTTGATGCTTCCCTTTTAGGGCAGAAGGATTCCTTATGCAGTTATTAGGGTCAAAGGCCTATTACTAACCCTAACCCCAATATTTTACTTAACCCTCTAACCATGACCCTATCCCTCAAACTGTAACACCAACACCTAAACCTAAGCATAGCCATTAACCCTAAGCCTGAGCCATAATCCTAATCCTTCAATGATAAAGGGGCCTCTAACCCAAATACTAGGCCCTAACTCTAATGCTAGCCACAAACCCTAACCACAACACTTTAACCCTAACCCTGAGTTCTTATCCTAACCAAAACCCTCTAACACTAACCCCTAACACTTGCCTAACCCTAACCATAACCCTCTAACTCTGTAAACTAACCCTAACCCCTAACCATCACCTAACCTTATCTATTAAGGCCTATGTAACTTAACAGCCACTTATAGCTGGATACTGCTCTTTACTTTGAAGGGCCTGGGAGACTTTTGTTTGTTTTTCTTAAAACTGCTATTTCTTTTCACAGAGAGTGGCTGTGCTCTCTAATTTCTTGCCATGCCTACTTACACTTACCACAGATACTTGTGTGGACACACACACAAACACACACACACACACACACACACACACACACACCTTCTTTTTCACAAGCCAATCTAAAACCACTACTTTTTCTACTCCCAGAACAGACTAGTCAGTATTACTAATAATTCCATGAGTAACAAGGATGACAATCAAAACTACCTGCTGTCTTAGTTGACAAACACCTGTCCCACCATTTCAAAAGAAAGCTCCTACAGGGCAGGTCCCAGTGTCAGTCAGAAAGGATACTCTGCAACCGGTTGAACTACCTGCAGGCTGTGCTGTGTGTTCCAGGTCCCTAGCTTCAGTGAAGTGTCATCTATGTCATGATGGGCTTTGGTTATTCATATGTCTTTGAATCATATCCACTCCTATATGTTACTCCTGGAGCACATTCCTAAAAGTAACGCCAATAAAACTCATCGGTTCACCAAAATGGTCTTTGTCATTAACCATTATTCTTTGGTCTGTTGTGGGTTCCCTATATAGAGTGAGGTGACTTGTGTGTTGCATTTCAGAAACAGTCTTGTCACAAAATACAAGTTAACAACTGAGGCTAACAAAGGCAGAAGCCTTCTCCAAATATCAAAATGTTGGTCATGTATACTTGATTGTCTAGGCTAAGCATCTCCCAGCATCTTGGCTATGATCTGGTATGGCAGTTCTATGCTCTTGAAGCATTCTTTGCCCTCTTTCCAGAGTGTCATTGCGGAACTTTGCATGTGGATACTGATTATTGACTCTCTGGGTTTCAGAAGTTTGAGTGTCAAGTTGCACATGAATATTTCTAAGAAAATGATCTTTCTTGAAGGAAGTCCTGCAGTTCTGTGATAGGGCTTGTAACATGATACTATATTTTCAGCTATGCTGACCACAGACTAGAGAAAACATAAAGCACATGGTGTTGAGCAATATGCCAACAGAACAGAGGTAAGGACTTAGTGTTCTTATAACTGGAATTGTTCACTCAGCCCAGGGCAATAAGAATAGGTGATTAATGCTTCCCTTGTGCATAGTGAAAGCATTTGAAGTTGGCTGGTTTCTCTTCTTCCCTCTTCAGGAGTAATATTTGTATAGCCTTGAAATATGTTCAAGGCATTGAGCATGTATTTGGTGGGTGCATGCCTACACTGTTGCAATCCAAGCAAACCTGTCCCTGCCTCTGACCCATCTGAACATGGCAGGTGTATGTACCCTGTCCCTTTAAAAGAAAGACTCCACCCACTCCCTTTCTCTCTTTCCCACTGTTCCTCTGAAGGGGCAGAGGGGTCTTTTCCTATCTTCTTCTCTTCTATCCTCTCTCTGTCTCTGTGTCTCTTTACATCACTTCTCTTTCCTCCCCCTCAATAAAACTTACAATATGAGTCACATCTACAGTTCTCTGTTTCCCATCACTTTCCTGTGGAACCTGCATGTCCAGTTTATACAGCATACAGTCAAACAGTCCAGGCAAGAGGAGGTTCTTGCCCAAATGGCTAGTCTAGCCCCATTAAAAGAAAACCGCACATTGAGTTACTTCAATTCCCATCTTTCTGCCTGATGTAATTAGTCTTTTCAGGAGCAGTTGTGTCATATTGTCATGAAACACACACACACACACACACACACAAAAAAACATTTTAAATGACACATTTGCAGGTTTTTGAAAGATTTGAAGCATATCTCTATATTTCTAGAGAACTTGACTATTATAGATTACCTTCTATAATCTGTATTTAACTGTACATTACACTTTTAAATGAGCTGTATAACTACAATTCCTAAATAAGAATAGAAATGTACATATACAAATGACATTAAATTTGTATCAATAAACCAAAATCTATATAAATACCAAACATTAATATCTATAAGTTCTTCACTCTTAGCTCTATTATCAAATCATTTCTTTTTTTATTTTATTTTATATAACAAAGTAATATTAAATGGTAACAAATATTTATACAAAATATGTGGGAATTTGGGAGTCATTCTTTCCAAACTACTTCCTGCTGGTATGGGGCACTGTCATGGGGAATTCAAAGAAGATTCAGATATCTTGGCTATAGTCTGTAGGGCTGCTTTCCCCAGCTGTTTTGAATGTAGGATCACCTTATACTCTGATTCAGGTGGTCTGGAGTGATCAAACCACATTAGTCTGGAAGGAATCCACATCTTTTCATTTTCTGTGGAAACAAAAATAGAAATCCTTTTCCCCAGTAATTTGTCCTTCAACTTAAATTTTGGAGTCAAAGCATTTTTTTAATTTAATTTATTATTTTATATGTCCATCCCAGTTCCATCTAGCTCCATGCCTCCCTCCCTCCCTTCATGCCTCCCTCCTTCCTTCCCTGCCTTTTACCCTCTGTGCCCTCTCACATGCACTCTAACCACCCTCCCCTCCCATCCCCCTACCCCAATTCCATATGTATGGGAATTCCATCCAGTTGGGGTCATGTAGATCTGACAGTTCATGTGAAGTAGGGACTAGGGCTTCTCTCCTATGTCTAGATTAAGGCAGTTATCCCTCCATGGGGGATATGTTCACAAAGTCCCTTTGTGCACCTGGGATATATCCTGGCTCCACTGTCTGAGGTCTCTTAGACTGCTCAGTCCTTCTGGCTGAGAACCATATTCAGGGGGGGCTGAGTCAGTCCCATGCTGGCTTGCCAGCTATCAGTCTAGTGGCCATTAGCTCCTCCTTGTTCAGTTAAGCTGTCTCTATGTGCTTCTGCCGCGTGGTCTTGTCCTCTCCATCTGCATCTGGTTTCTAGTTTGACTCAGTGTTTATGTATGGGTGTTTGCTCCTATTTTCAACAGGCATTAGTTGAGGGCTCCATGGAGAAGTTAGTTGTTGATCTCACTCTCCGGGAAGGGCATTTATGATAGCCTTTCCACAGAAACTCAAATTGTTAGCTGGGAGCAGTCTTGTAGTTCTCTAGACCTTTCTTCATGTTTAATTTTATCTTCAAACGAAAATTGGCTCCCTCTTTTATGTTCTCTCTCTCTATGTCTTTGTCTCTCTCTCTCTTTCCTGTCTTCTATTCCTAACCAGGCTCAATCTTCCTGGTCACACATGTATTCCTTTCCTCCTCCTCATTTTCTCCTAATTCTCTCTCCATTCGCTGCCCCCCCCCCACGTCACCTGAGCTCTGGGGGACTTGTCCCTTCCCAGTTCAATGTGGGACTTTATATGAATATCTTAGAATACACCTTGTATCCTAGTTCCTCTGGTGATGTGAATTATAGGCTGGTGATCCTTTGATCTAAGTCTAAAATCCATATATGAGTGAGTACATACTGTGTTCCTCTTTTTGTGACTAGGTTACCTCATTCAGGATGGTTTCTTCAAGTGCCATCCACTTACCTGCAAATTTCAAGATACCATTATTTTTTTTTCTGCAGAGTAGTATTCCTTTGTGTAGATGTACCACATCTTCATTAACCATTCTTCAATTGAGGGGCATCTAGTTTGCTTCCAGGTTCTTGCTACTACAAATAGTGCTGCTATGAACATAGTTGAACAGATTTCTTTGTTGCAAGGATGTGAATCCTGTGGGTTTATGCCTAAGAGGGGCATTGCTCGGTCCTGTGGTAAACTAATTCCCATTTTCCTCAGGAACCGCCATACTGATCTCCAAAATGACTGTATGAGTTTGCACTCCCACCAGCAGTGGAGGAGTGTTCAACTTTCTCCACATCCTCTCCTACATAAGTCATCACTGGTGTTTCTAAATTTAGCCATTCTGACAGGGGTAAGATGGTATCTCAAAGTTGTTTTGATTTGCATTTCCCTGATAGCTAAGGATGTGGAGCATTTTCTTAAGTGTCTTTCAGCCTTTTTTGATTTCCTCTATTGAGAATTCTTTATTCAGTTTTGTAGCCCATTTTTAATAGGTTTATTTGGTGTTTTGTTGACTAGTTTCTTGAGTTCTTTGTATATTTTGGAGATCAGCCCTTTGTCGGATATAGGATTGGTTAAAATCTGTTCCCAGTCTGTGGGCTGCCGTTTGGTCTTGTCAGCTGTGTCCTTTGCCTTAAAGAAGCTTCTAAGTTTGAAGAGGTCCCATTTATTAATTGTTTCTCTCAGTGTCTCTGCACCTGGAGTTAAGTTCAAGAAGCAGTATCCTATACAAATTTGTTCAAGGGTACCTCTTACTTTTTCTTTTATGAGGTTCAATGTGGCTGGATTGATGTTGAAGTCTTTGATCCATTTGGACTTGAGTTTTGTGCATGGCGAAAGACATGGGTCTATATGCAGTCTTCTACACACCATCATCCAATTGTGCCAGCACCATTTGTTGAAGATGCTGTCCTCGCCCCATTGTATAATTTTAGCTGTTTTGTCAAAAAGTAGGTGTTCATAGTTGCGTGGATTAATATCAGGATTTTCAATTAGATTCCATTGGTCTACCTGTCTATTTTTATGCCAATACCAGGCTGTTTTCAAAACTATAGCTCTGTAGTAGAGCTTAAAGTCAGGAACGGTGATGCCTCTTGAAGTCGTTTTATTGTGTAGGGTTGTTTTGACTATTCTGGATCTTTTGATGTTCCATATAAAGTTGATTATTATCCTTTCAAGGTCGGTGAAGAATTGTGGTGGGATTTTAATGGGGATTGCATTGAATCTGGAGATTGCTTTTGGTAAAATTGCCATTTTTACTATGTTTATCTTACCTATCCAAGAGCATGGGTGATCTTTCCTTTTTCTGGTGTCATCTTTAATTTCTTTCTTTAGAGTCACAAAGTTCTTTTATATAGGTCTTTTACTTGTTTGGTAAGCATTACAACAAGATACTTTATGTTGCTTGTGGCTATTGTAAAGGGTGATGTTTCTCTGATTTCTTTCTTTGTCTCTTTGTCATCTGAAAAAAGTAGGGCTAGTGATTTTTTTTAGTTTATCATGTGTCCTGCTAGTTTGCTGAAGGTGTTTATAAGCTTTAGGAGTTCCCTGGTAGAGTTTATTGGGTCGCTTATGTAAACTATCCTATCATCTGCAAATAGAGCCAGTTTGACTTCTTCCTGTTGAATTTGGATCCCCCTTGATCTCCATTTGTTGTCTGATAGCATTAGATAGAGCTTCTAGTACGACATTGAGGAGATATGGAGAAAGAGGACAGCCTTGTCTTGTTTCTGATTTTGGAGGAATTGGCTTAAGTTTCTCTCCATTCAGTTTGATGTTGGCAGTTGGTTTGCTGTATATTGCTCTTATTATGTTTAGGTATTTTCCTGTTATCCCTGACCTCTCCAAGACCTTTATCATGAAAGGGTGTTGAATTTGGTCCAAGGTTTTTTCCACATCTAGGGAGATAATCATATGGTTTTTCTTTTTCTGTTTGTTTATATGGTGGATCACGTTGATAGATTTTCCTATGATAAACAGTCACTGCATTCCAGGTATGAAGCCTACTAGGTCATGTTCGTTGATTTCTCTGATGTATTCTTGAATTCGGTTTGCCAGAATTTTATTGAGTATTTTGCATCGATGTTCATCAGGGATATTGGTCTGTAGTTTTCTTTCTTAGTTATGTCTTTGTGAGGTTTGGGTACCAAAGTTATTGTGGCCTCATAAAAAGAGTTTGGCAATGAACCTTTTCTTTCTATCTTGTGCAACAGTTTGAGGAGTAGTGGTATTAGTTCTTCCTTGAATGTCTGGTAGAATTCTGCACTGAATCCATCAGCCCTGGACTTTTTTTGGTTGGAAGGCTTTCGATGACTGCTTCTATTTCATTGTGGTTTATAGGTCTGTTTAAGTTGTTTGTCTGTTCTTGATTTAATTTTGGTAAGTGATAGTTATCCAGAAACTTGTCCATTTCCTTTGAATTTTCAATTATTGTGGAATGAAGATTTTCAAAGTATGACCTGAAAATTGTCTGGATTTCCTCTGTGTCTGTTGTTATGTTCCCCGTTTCATTTCAGATTTTGTTAATTTGCATGGTCTGCCTCTGCTTTTTCGTTAATTTGGATAAAGGTTTGTCTATCTTGTTGATTTTCTCAAAAAACCAAGCTTTGTTGCATTGATTTTTTTGTATTGTTTTCCTGGTTTCTATTTTGTTGATTTCAGCACTCAAGTTGATTATTTCCTGGCATCTACTCCTTCGGGGTGACTTCACTTCTCTCTGTTCTAAGGTTTTCAGTTGGGCTGTTAAATCTCTTATGTGACTATCCTCTGTTTTCTTCATATGGGCACTTAGTGCAATGAACTTCCCTCCTAGCACTGCTTTCAAGATGTCCCATAAGTTCGGGTATGTTGTATCCTCGTTTTCATTGAATATTAGAACGTCTTTAATTTCTTTTTTTATTTCTTCTTTGATTCAGGAGTGGTGCAATTGCTTATTGTTCAGTTTCCGTGATTTTGCAGGCTTTCTGCTATTTGTGTTGTTGTTGAATTCAAATTTTAAAGCATGGTGGTCTGATAAGATATAGGGGACTATTCCTATTCTCTTGTATCTATTGAGGTTTGTTATGTCACCTAGTATGTGGTCGACTTTAGAGAAGGTTCCATGTGGAGCAGAGAAGAAGGTATATTCTTTTGTCTTTGGATGTAATGTTCTATACATGTGTTAACCCCAGTTGAGACATAACTTCTGTTAATTCTTTTATTTCTTTGTTGTGTTTCTGATTTCTGGTCCTGTCTAGTGTTGAGAGTGTTGTATTGAAGTCTCCCACTATAAGTGCATGAGGATTTATATGAGCTTTGAGTTTTAGTAGTGTTTCTTTTATAAATGTGGGCGACTTTGTATTAGGGGCATAGATGTTCAGAACTTAGACTGTGTTGTTGGCTTTCTCCTGCGATGAAATTGAAAGGACCATCTTCATCTCTTTTGACTAATTTTGTTTTAATGTCTAACTTGTTAGATATTAGGATAGCTACGCCTGCTTGCTTCTTATTTCCATTTGATTGGAAAGTCTTTTCCCTACCCTTTACCCTGAGGTAATGTCTATCTTTGAAGCTTAGATGTGTTTCTTGTATGCAGCAGAAGGATGGATTCTGTCTTTGTATCCAATCTCTTAGCCTGTGTCTTTTTATAGGTGAGTTAAGATCATTAATGTTGAGGGTGAGTAAGGACCATTGATTGTTGATGCTTGTTTGTTTTAGGTTTGTTGTTGTCTGTGGTATTGTGAATATATTAGTTCTGCTTCACATTTGGTTTCTGGTGTAGTTGGATTATCTGTTGCCTACATTTTTGTGGGCATAAATACCTTCCTTGGGTTGGAGTTTTCCTTCCAATACTTTCCGTAGGGCTTGATTTGTAGATATGTATTGGGATAATCTGGTTTTGTCATTAAATATCTTGTTTTTCCATCTATAGTGATTGAGAGTTTTGCTGGATATAGTAGCCTAGGCAGGCATCTGTGTTCTCTTAATACTTTTAGAAATTCTATCCAAGACCTTCTTGCCTAGAGGGTTTGCATGGAGAAGTCAGGTGTAATTTTGATAGGTCTGCCTTTATATGTTACCTGTCCTTTTTCCTTCTCTGCTCTTAATATTCTTTCTTTACTCTGTATGCTAGGTGTTTTGATTATTATATGTCCAGGGGTCTTTTTTTCTTTGGTCTCGCCTAGTTGGGGTTCGGCATGCTTCTTGTACTTTCATGGGCATGTCCTTCTTCAGATTTGGAAAGTTTTCCTCGATGATTTTGTTGAATATGTTTTGACACCTTTGAGCTGGGTTTCCTCACCTTCCTCTATGCCTATTATTCTTAGGTTTGGCCTGTTCATGGTGTGCCACATTTCCTGGATGATTTGTGTTAAGGATTTGTTGGATTTATGATTTTCTTTGGTCGATGAATCTATTTCTTCTAGTTTATCTTTTGCGCCTGAGATTCTCTCTTCCATCTCTTGTATTCTATTGGTTATGCTTTTGTCCATAGTTGCCGATTTTTTGCCCAGCTTTTCAATTTCCAGTATTCCTTCTGTTTGTGTTGCCTTTACTTGCTCTATTTCAGTTTTCAAGTCTTGAACTCTTTCCTTCACCTGCTTAATTTTTTTTTTTCATGGCTTTCTGTACTTTCCTTAAGGAATTTGTTCATGTCTTCTACTTTTTTGTATGTTTTTTCCTCCATTTCTTTAAGGGATATTCTCACATCTTCTTTGAGGGTCTCTATCATTTTTATGATGGTAATTTTTAAGTTGTACCATTCTGCTTCCTCTGCTTTATTATTGTGTTCCATTCTAGTTGGTGTAGATTCCCTAGATTCTGGTGGTGTCATGTTTGTCTTTCTGTTGTTAGGTGTTCTCTTGTATTGCCGTCTTTCCATAGCTTCTTCCAGTAGGTGTTTGTGGTGTCTCCCCCCTGTCTCTATGGTCCTTCCCTGATGGGCTTATGTGGGTCTAAGATTCAATATCTGTAGCTTTGTGTGGTCCATTCTCTCTAGGATGTTTCTCGGCAGACTGGGATCCAGGGATGTGGTCAAGGATGAGGATCGAGAAGAAGATGCCAGCAGGTACTCACAGTGGTCCTCTGGCCAATAGCTCTGGCCAATAGCTGGTGGAAGAGGACAAGGGCTGAACTGGAACTTGAAAAGGTTTTGCAGGATAGTTGGATCTCACTAGTAACTGGTGCTCTCCAGCTGAGACCTCGTTTTTGGCAAAGGCTAGGATTTGGGGGTCAAGTATCTTGCTCACAGGTACTCAGAGTGGATCAGCAGATATAGGCGGATCTCTGGGAGGGGCCTGGGACTCCAGCAGAGGACAGGAGGCTGGGTCAGAGACCCAGCCATTGGAAATTAGGGGTGGTCCCATGTGGATAGTCAGGTCTCCTTTGTTCAGAGTTGCTCAGAGAAGTCTCCAAAGTAATGTGGACTGTTGGCTCCACCCTCTGTCCCAGTGCTCAACCAGAGCAGCAGGACCATGGGTGGGGTAGGTCACAGGGTATGGGTGGTAGGCTGGCGGTAGGGATGGGTGGGGTGTATCAGAGCTCCAAGGTTGCTCTCGATGGGGACAGGAGACAGGAGCAACAGGATCAGGAGACAACCCGGGGAGTTCGAGAGGGGGAGGGGCTCAAATCATTTCTTTAAAGATATAATATGGATAATCATTCTAATAAGAAATATGGCAAAGATTGTATTCATCCCAGGTATGTCATATAAATTTTTTAAAATTCCATTCATAGTAGAAGCAAAAACATTTTCAAATTCCTGGATGACAATATTATCCACCATTGTTGTAGCAGTAGTTAACAAGTTATTTCAAAAATTGTTTTAATTAATTTATTTAATAGCTTAAAATGAAACAGTATCCAGTAATTTATCTAAAGTTAAATCCTCAGAAAATCATCTCTGCCTCTTATCTTCTTAACTTTAAGTTTGGCATGGATGTGTACTGCCAAAACGAGTTCAAGGGCTTCCTTGCCTGTTTCAAATTCTGTACAAACATACCCAGCTGAGTCAGACAGATGGGCAACTGACCTTGGATATACACAGTGACCTCTGCTGAGTGAGCTATTGATAAAGGTACAAATAGCGAATTCATTTTTTCATGGTCATTTTTCAGTTATGGAAGCTAGTACTAAAACATGAAAATAAGTATTTTTACACAAATGATGCATGGTATATTTTTTTTTCAACCAAAGAACTAAATACTCTCAAATAGTTTTACTATAGCCATATAGTAAATATATAAATATACAGGATAGTTGAAGACTTCAAACACATCTCCTTTGGCCAAGTTATGAAAGGCTTTCATTTTTCTACTAACACATTGGTGAGGAGAAGAAGATATCAGTAATGATATCTCACTCAGGATAGCTTCACCTATTGGAAGTCATCAGTAAGAGTCATGACAACAAAAATATAGCACTGGGATGAACTCTGAACTATTGGAACAAACAGAGACCAGTGAAATATCCTTTTCTTCTACTGCCAAAAAGTCATGCACAACAGTATCTTCCAGTATAGACACTATTATTGTATTCCCACATATTAGTTCAATAGGCTGCTGTTGAGTGACTATCATTGCTGTACACCCATCTTTCTTCTTTCCAACATATTTAATAACATTATTTATATGCTGTTCTTTGCACCAATAAATTATTCAATATGATGGAAATGAAGTACACATTTCATGCCCTTTTAACTGCTGAGCTATTTTCTGGCCCCAAAATCTTTAGTCAGGCTATTCACAAATAAAACTAATGGAGCATGTGAAAATAAAGAATTGAACATATTGAAAGATATTTTACTAATTACTGTCATTGTGACGCCTTTTTAATTAAGTACAATACAGTGACATACAAAGCAGCAGCATGGATGGGATGGCATGCAGCACAATTCTAAAACTGTCTTGAAAGCCAAACCCAAAGAATAATCATATGTGATATATTTGAAGCAAGTCTCGCAACGCTTCAGTTAAAAACAAAACATAAAAGTTCCATTAAACAATATTCACAAAAAGATGACAAAAGAGAAAACTATCTGAAAATGGGCTGATGAAATGGAATCCATGTGAAATAAAAGAACCCCCCCAAGGACTAGCAAACACAAAAATAAACATTTTTATAACTCAAAAAACTACTCTTAAAATAGTTACATGTGAACTATTTTTAAGCTAATTGCAGAGACATTTCAACATGCAATGACTTACAAAATGTTACCATTTAGAAGTTTCTTCCCATACTCTTCTCTCATATACTTTTGCTCTTAAAGAAATAATATTGATAAATACAGTAAACATTGATAGTTGACTGACAATTTTTCTTTGGGTTGTTGTCCACACACAATTTCTCTCAGAAGATTCTGAATCTAAAATACTTTTGTTTTAGGTGTCACAGACTAGTTCAGAAACAAGATTCCAGTACCTTGTCCCCCATATTAAGAACCCAGAATCTCTGAAACCCCAGAGGCAGCCCCTGCTTCAGAACACATCCCCAATTGGCATAGACCTTTAATCCCAATACTAGGTAGGCCAAGGCAGGTAGAACTTTGTGAGTTCAAGAGCAGTCTGGTCTACAGAGTGAGTTCCAGGACAGCCAGTGCTTTCACAAAGAGGAAAGCATTCTCGAAAACAAAACAATCCAATACCAAAACCAAAGCACATCCTCTGCAAACAATGAATTTATGCCAAAATTAGGTGATCCCATGGTATATGAACTGGAATCAGAACTCAGGCCAGAGAATTTGCTCCTCTTCACAAGCATCCAATATGTGTGAACCAGTTAATATCCCCTTTGGAAGGTAAGAATGGAAGGAATACAGAGCACATTCTATTGGAAACACTATTAAAGAGCTAACAGAAGGACTCTAAATCTTGACCAAAATCTCAAGAAACTGTACAAGTAAGAAAAGGGACTTCTTTTAGTAGGATATCAGTTCTCATGAATCCCTCAATGGGTGCTTTCACACTTATGGCCAAGCAGAAAGTCACATTAGAGTTACTACTAGTAACCACAGGACAGAGTCTATATAGGCTGTGTTGCCTCAATGTCCCCCTGGACTCCTCAGTGTTACCCCTCCACTTCTACCAAGTGCCCCCATACACCACCCACACTGGTGCTTCAGTGAACCCCAGCCTGCCTTGGTCTTCCTTCAGGTACCTCAGTGTCCCACAGACTACCTCAGAGTACCACAGGCAGCCTCAGTGTCCCACTCCAGGCTGTCTCCATGCCCACCCCATCCTCCCCACCCCACATGCCCTACACACACACACACACACACACACACACACACACACACATGCCACAGTAGATTTCCCCAGTGATCTCCATCTCTGTGTCCCCCCAGACTGCCTTAAGGTCACCCAGGCTGCCTCATCCCACAACCCCCTGGCAGGCCCAGTATCCCCACCCAATATTGCCTCAGACTCATGCTGGTTCCATGGAAGTTTCCCAGACTGCCTTACTGTCTCCCCAAATACCTGGTTTTCCCTGGATGCCTCAGTCTCCTGCCATGCTGTTTCAGTGTCTCCCTGGTTACTTTGACATCCTATCCCTAACCCCACCCTTGGCTGCCTTGGAGGTTGGCCCTAAAGTCTTAGTGTCCCACCTATCTCCATAGCCCCTGCTCAACACCCCCCCCCAGTGTCTTAGTGTTCCACAACACAGGATTGTCATAATTTCACCAAGGCTGCTTCAATGTCCCCAACCAGTCTGCCTCTGTGTCACCATGGCAGCCTCTGTGGACTCCCAGCATTATTCCTCAGACACTCAGTACCCCACTGGCTACTTTAGTGTTTCCCAATCTGTATCAGTGTGACCCATCCGACTTCTTTCATGTCTCAACCATTTGGCTTCCTAGTGTTCTCCAGGCTGTGTCACCACCACCAGCACCACCAAGTGTGCCCACAGCCTCAGTGTCTGCCTGCAGTCTCATTGCTCCCCAGACACCCTCAAGGCCCCCAGCTCCCTGGGAAATACCCAGCATACCTTAGAGTCCCAACCCTCTGAGATGTCTTGGTTACTGTGATGATGACTCCTTGTTCTACCACCTGCTACAGTCACCACACCCAAGCTACCCGAAAGTTCCCACCCTGCTTGATTTTCCCATCACAAGCCTGGGTGTGTCACTAACGTCATTGTCCCGTACTCCACGCAACTCTTCCACGATATTCAACTGGATTATTCAGTGTCCCCCACATTCTGCTTTGCTGTACACCAGTTGCCTCAATACATAACCCATGACTGCCTCAATATGCCACTGACTACCTAGGTATCCCACTGGCTGCCTGTGTGTCTTCACCAGGTCTGTTGAGGGTGTCCCTCCATAATTCCTCAGTGTCTCCTCATGCTACTTTGGTGTCCCATGGAGGGCTCAAGGTGACAAGGTCTGCCAGATGTCCCCCCTTGTCTGCCTCAGTGTTCCCTCCCCCAAGCTTCCACAGTTTCCCCCAGGCTGCCTCTGTGTCCCCTACTACAGACTTGTCTCCCTAGCTATGTCAGTTGAACCAAGGATACCACTGTGTCTCCTATGAATGCCTCAGAGTATCCTCAGGTGCTGAAATGTTCACACGTCCTACGCTCACCCATACCCCATTTGCCTTGTGGTCCCAAGTGCCTGTCTGAGCTTCCACCCAGCTGTGTCAGGGTCCCCCATACTGCTTTGCTGTATTCCCTTCTGCCTCTGTGTCCCCTAGGCTGCCTCATTTTCTCCCTGCAACTGGTTGTTTGGGGTCACCCAGGGAGCGAAGTGCCCACCCCCACTGTCTCAGTATCCCATTGGCTGACATGGTGTCTCCACCAACTGCCTGAGTATCACGCAGGTGTTCCTGGTGTCCCTCTATGCTTCTGAATCACAGTCTGGCCAAAATTACTTCAGTGTACCCATCTGCCTCTGTGTGCCCCTTCCACTGCCATCTTGTACCTCTGGCTGCCACAGAGCACGCCCAGCTGCTTCAGTGCCCTGAGTTGGTTGAAGAAATATATCACTCCAAAATGAAGTCTTTAGGCATGGGTGGCAGCAGGAAAGTTCAGCTTCTGAAGGGCCACACCTGGAGAAGCAATAGAAAGGCATATTTATTGAATGTTACTGTTGTGTCAACGGGTTTCCTCAACCTCCAAGGAAGTGACTCCCAACTGCAAAAGCAAAGAGTTTTTATTGCTAAGAACCAAACCATCTGGGACCTCACTCTATCAGAAGAGTAAGGTGCCAGCTTACACTTGTGAAGCGTTTTTTAAAGGGAAAGAGTGGCTTGAGATTGCTAGTCTCAGCCCATAAGGTTTCCAAGGTTACAGAGATTTCATAAAGTACAAACATTTTACAAGGTGGGATTGTTTAGTGCACCTGCAAGGTTAGAGGGGTTTATTTCTCTAGGACCTGAGGGCTCAGTGGCCAGTTCCTTAAAATACTGAGGGGCAGGGTGCATGTCTGCACAGTTGGTGGTGAGCTCCTCCTTTGTTCTTTTGTTTCCTGAGAACAGCACAAGAGCTCTGCACTCTCTAGTCACTGGCAGGAACTCTTGTTTTTTCTAGTTTTCCCTTCTTGCCATGAGTTCCATAGCTTTTAGTTATTAATTTCCCCTCACAGTTACACAGTATTTTTTTGGGGGGTAAACAAGTTCTTCATGAAAAAGCCCCTAATCTAATATGCCCGATTTTATAAAGCATCATGGCCCTGTGACTTGAGTCCTTAGTATACCATTGGCAGTACCCAATAATCCAACAGCTTCAGGTGTGCAAGAACCATCTATGACCAAAGGCAGTGCAAAGGCTGTAAAGATGCTCCAGAAAAACAACTCTATAAATTACAGAAAACAACCACTGATTCTCAACAATCACTGATTTCCATTAACATCTGTTAACAAAACAACTGTTCTGTTCCAAAGTTTTTTCCTTGATACAGTGACTCTTTTAGACTCCTACAATGCTCCCTGACCCAGGGCTTCCTCAATGTCATTCAGGCTGCCTCAGTTTGCTATCCTTAGTGCCTCAGTGCCTCCTATCCCCACTTTTGCTGCAGCAACTACCATCTGCATGTTTCCCTGGGCTGCATGGGTGTCCCCTCCCCCTATTGTAGAACTGTTCCCCCACACATACTATCCCCTCCCCACCTCACCTGAGTGCCTTGCAGCTTTGGTGTGTCTCCCTTGGTGTCCCCCAGACTGAATTTGTGCCCCCTCAGCTGCCTTTGGATCTCCAAACCCCCTACTCCCTTGTGTCTCTCCCAGCTGCCTCAGTTTCTCCACAGCTGATTCAGTGCCCATTAGCTACCCTGGTGATCCCCTGGCTGCCTCAGTGTCTCCCAGGCTGTCATGGTATTTCATAGTGTCTCCCCCAAATGCCTTGGTGTCTTCTCTAATTGCCACATTTGCCCTCAAGCTGACTCAATGTGTCCCAATTCTGCACACACCTTACATAATGGACCCCAGGCTACCTTGGCATTCCTCTCAAGTCCCTCAGAGTTCCTGAGGCCACTTCAGTGTGACAGGGAATGTTCTTTCTGCCAGCTGCCTCACTATGTCTCAGGCTGCCTGGGTGTTTCTCCTGGCTGCCTCGGTGTCCAGGTGTCCCCCATATGATGCTTTGGCTTTGGCTGCATCAATGTCCCAACTTCTACCTTCTCATTGTCTCCAGACTGCCTCACAGTAACTCAATGGTGCATGCAATAGAAGAGCTGACCAACACTGATGCGAACTGAGGGACCACGAACTGCTTAGTGTCCCACCACTAGTTGCCTGGGTATATCCCTCCTGCCTCAGTGTCCCCCTTGTCCCCTGCTGCTGCAAAATATACCCATTTCTTATTAGGTGTCCCACTACAGGCCTTATGCCACTCACTGATTCGTCGTTCCTCCCGGCTAATTAATCCCTCCCCTCTTTATGTTCCAAAAGATTTAATGTCTCCCCGGAGTTCTCTAGGGCCCTGCATAGATCGCCAAGGCACCTTGAGCAAGCCTGAAGCTGTTGGCTGGAACATCTTGCCCTGCTCCCCCAGTTGTTATTGGTTCTCTTCCTGTTTTGCTAACACAAATCTGCTGGGGAGGAGCTAAGCCTGGAAACTGGCACTCTTGACCCTGTTGTTTTCCACTGTGCTATGAGTCCTTATATAAGCCTTATCTTTCCCCCCAATGAAGGGCACTCAGCATCAGAATTCCTCTTTCTTCACTCTCTAAGCCTTCACCGGATTAGTGGAACAGATTGTAGTGGGGGCTCTACAGAGTTCCTCAGTATCCCACATGCTACTTTAATATCACACCCAGCTACATCAAACTCACACACTTTTGTCAGTGCCACCCTTTAACCTCAAGGCCTCCAGGATGTCTCAGTGTCACCAAGGCTGCCTTGTTGCCCCCCCCCCACCTCATGCTCACCAGCTGCATCAGTGGTCCCTGTGTCTATAGTTCATCCCACAGAACAAACCATGACAACGTGGAACACACTTTTCTGACTCTTCAGGCACAATGGATGAGATTCTGCCCATGTTTATGTTAATAGAGAGACAAAGTAAAATAACTTCATGAAGTCACGTGAATGAAGGGAAACAGATCTACAGTAGACCCAAGGAAGACATTCCTGAGGAACAGATGGCTATATTTAGAAATCTATGAGCAATAGGTTTCAGGCAGAAGGTGAAGAACAGTCTACGCAATCTATAGCATTTGCTGAGACTCCATTGTAGTCTGCTTTCATCCAAGATGGAACAAGAGATATCACCTTATATTTTTATCTGATACCACTAATGCCAAAACAGATGAGAATCTTTTGTTCACAATATATAAGATAAGGGATTGTCAGCAATAATGGTCATGATCACAAACCTTGCAAAGGGAAGGGACTGAAGTGGAACCAGGGAGATTGTCTGGGCAACCTACTGAGACCCTCTCAAAAACTAAAAACTACAGGTGTTACTCAGTGGTAGAGTATTTATTTAGCATGGATAAGGCCGATGGTTTAATCCCTAGAACTTAAAGAAATAACATATTTTCAGGATATCAACAAAACTAGCCTCTGCAAAAATTTCCATTTAGAACAAAGTAATGGTGGTTAGGAGATCTCAGAGGAAAATAAAATGGGATGACTGGAAAACTTATAGCAAGACAGGAGGAATCACTTCTAATATCCCATATCATATAGGACAATAAGATTACAAGAGCTGACTGAAGACTTTAAAATAGCACAGTACACTGATGATGCTACGACAACAGGAAAATAGTAAATATATGAGGTGAGAGACATGACAACCATTCACTTTTGATCATCCATGTTGATCATATTCATGGAGATGTCATTGGAACATAAGATACAACCACACATCATTGAAATACACAAACGTATAAACAGAATTTAAAACTATACTTTATGACAATATAATTAATAAAGATAAATGTGCTGAGCAGATAAAGATTCATATACTAAAAACTACTGATATTACTGAGAAATCAGGATAAATCATTTGTATGTACTTACATGTTTTTTTTTCTAAGATCAAAAAGTTAATTATTTAAAGGTCAATCCTGACATCCCAATTCTCTGAAGGCTGTAAGACATTTATTTTATGTTTCTTGTTTAAAATTATTCATTTAATGCATGTGTTTACAATTGTATAGGTGCATGTATGTCATGGAGCATGTTTTGTGATATTCGGTTATCTTCTTCCACCTTGGCGTTTTAGGAATCAAACTTAGGACTTAAAGCTGGGTGGTAAGTGCCTTTGATTGCTGCCTGAGTTTATTTTCTGTTGCTGTGGTAAGACATTGGCAACAATGTAACTTATAAACTATTTAATTCTGGGCTCATGGTTCTATGACCATCATGGTTGTGAGAATGGCAGTAGATAGGCACGTGGGGGAGCAGTACCTGAAAGCTTGTATAACCTTGGTTCACAGCAGAAGACAGAGAGAAGTAACTGAGAATGACATGGGCATTTGAAACCTCAAAGCCTACTCCCAAGGACACTTCTCCCCCAAGGTCATGTGGGGACTACCAGAGCAAAGTTAGCATCTTAACAGCCATCTTTCCTACTACTCTTTTAGATACAAACATAATGGTAACTTTCCATTCCCCTATGACTGTTATACTGTTAAGCATATGAAGCAGCCTGACCCTGAAAGAGACCTGCTACAGACTTATTGTATGGCAACTTATCTTATAACAGAACACTTGCATCCTGCTTGGAAGGACATTATGTCTCCCCTATATCCTCCCTTTGGCACATTCCCTCATTTCTCCACTACTTAAACCCTGTGGTTATATTCAATAAATGAGACTTGATCAGAATACCATCTTGTCTCCATCTCTTGGGTCTCTTGTTCCCTCATATTCACTCCCCCCCCTCAGGGTTCCTGGTGGGGCCAGGGCAAGGTCACACTTTCCCAAATACTTGCACAATGAGGGACCAAGCATTGAAATATATTAGCCAGTGTGTCCATTTCTCAAATCCCCAAACTTGCAGAGCAAAAGACTCCAGATTCTTTATTTGAAAATAAGTTTATAAAATTCCTGTGGAAGCCTGGGAATAGAGGCTTGTGGGAGAGCACTTATATAACAATCACAAACACTGGTTTAAGCCCCAGTAGTGCAAAAACAAGTCAGAGAAATACAGATTAGTCAAAACCTCTACCCCACTGCTTTAGCTGCTGAGTGTTAAATATCTCTGGTTTGTCACTCAGCTAAGAATATACTGGGTCACAACCTCCACATATTTGCACTCTGACTCAACTACAGTATCAGAAATCAGATGTATTATAGGCACAGCTTTACAAGAATTAAACAGTCAATGGGAAGAAACATGTCTGCAATATGCCCTGAAATTTGCCATGGCAAGACAGTTTTAGTCTCCACTTTTGTGTCCCCTCTCCCACCCAGACCTGCCAAGGCACACTCTTCACCAAAGCACATGATCTGTGTTGTTGGCTAAATACACAGCAACTTCTCTGCCACTTCCTCAACCCCATTGTGAAGAAATTCATTTTCCTATTTAAAAAAAATTCCTTGCCTCTCCTAAAAGGGTTTTTCTCAATTTTGCCTTTGCCAAGCCTGGTGCAATCTGCATCATCATTGTCTTGGTTTGGGCTACCAGGAGTACTGTGAGTAGATTTAAAAAAAAAAAAAAAAAAAAAAAAAAAGGTCACTTACACAAGGAAGGATACAGGACTGTATACAGAGCAATGCTTCATTAAATCTTAAAAAAATACTTGCAGACATGAGTACTCTAATAGAACTCACTGCAACAGCAAACTTCACACACTTTTCACTGAGTCTTATTAGTTTCAAGAGAACCCATTCTGTTAAGACAAAACTTGAAAGATTTTTCCTGACAAAGGGAGTCCTACCTCTTCCTCTCCAGACCTCAGAAGCATTTTACACATTTTGCTGCTCAGGGAACTGATTCCTTGTGCATTTCCCCTAATCCTGCCCCTCTCTGGCACTAACCTTGCTCCTCTGACCAACACTATCAACTTTTAACTTCACAGAGGACAGCACACCCTCTTAACAATGTCACTTAGGATGGAAATGACCAGGCTGGACGAGGCAGATTCCTCCAAATGCGTGGTTGTCTATAATTGCTTGTCTATAATCAGGAACAGCAGCTTTTCATTTGATGGTATTTGTTCACCAAGATTTAGACAATAGCCAAACTGTATTTATATCTAAAACATTGTGATGATCACTAGTTCTTCTTGCCTCAAGGAGGAAAGAGCCCTGAGTCCTGGGCCCAGAGATACTGAGGACCCCAAGACCTGGGCTGCTGGTGGCTGTTGGGTTCAGGAGCAGCACCATGGTGGGGTCCTGCTGTGATCAGAGGGTGCAGCAGAGCATCACAAGGGCAGACAAGACCAAAGGAGAACAGGAAATGAGTGCAGAGATCTTGTGTGCTTCTGTGAATCAGAGTTGAGATGTGGGATGCAGGTGAACGGGAGCAGCAGTCTGTGTCTGCAGAGCTGAGTCAGGGCAAGGGGAGAGATCACAGAGCCCAGGAATCATCCAACAGTTAATTATATTGGATCACAATGTGAGTAACCCCAGAACAAAGTTAGCCATCTTTTCTAATACTCTCTTAGATACTAACATACTGGTAATTTCCCCCTATGACTGCTTTCTTGTTAAGCATATATGATGCATACTCACCCTGGAAGAGCCCCGGCTGCAGTCTTATTGTATAACAACATATGTTATAGCAGAACACCTGCATTTAGCTTGGAAGGGCATTCCACCTCCCTCATACCTTCCCTTCAGCCCATTCCCTCATCTCTCCACTACTTAAACCCTGTGATACATACATACATGCATACATAATTACATACATACAGACATACACGCATATATACATACACACATAAATGCATGCATGCATGCATACATACATGCATACATACATACATACACACATACACACATACTTGCATGCATACATACATACACACACATACATTCATACATGCATGCATACATACATTCATGCATACATACATACACACATACACACATGCATACATGCACACATACACACATACATACATGCATACATTTGATCAGATCACTTTCTTGTCTCTACTCTCACATCTCCTGTCTCCTCATTCTCACTCCCTCCCTCAGGGTCACTGTCAACTGACCCTGCTGGCCAGTAGGAGGGCTTCAGTGAAGAAAGCCACCCCAGGGAAGAGCCAGCCAAATCAAAAGAAGATAAAGAGAAAGAGGAAGCTGCAGATGGGAGACTGCAGTCTCCAGACCTTGGTAAGTGAGCCATGCAAATGAGATAAGAAAGAAAAAACATGAGTTGGCACTCAGGATAGAGAGGTTAGGCTTCAAATGTAAGATTTCCTCAAATGTTTTTATTTTTGTGAAAGAGGTTTGTCCATGGTTTCCCACTGAGGCAACAATAGATAAGAAATGATGGAAAAAAGTAGGAGACACATTAAATGATTATTATAGGACTTCTGGATCTGAAAAAAATCCCCATAACAGCATTTTCATATTGGAACTTAATTGAAGAAATAATTTCTCACAAACAAACTGACCCTCTTGCTGCCAATATTATAGAAGAAGTAGAAAAATGTCTTAAACCGTGTGGCTTTGACCTTGGAAAAAATTTGAAACTCAGAAAAAAGACTCAGAGCAATATGCCAATGAGGAAAAGCACCTCATGTCATTTGAGAGTGATACTGAAGATATTAAAAAGACTAACCCACAGACCCAAGACAAAAGTGTAAAAAAGACCCACTCTAAAAAGGATTTGAGCTAATCCCAAGACTAGAGATTTAGGAGCTAAACTATATATATGTATGTATGTATGTATGTATGTATGTATGTATGTATATGTATGATATATATATATATATATATATATATATATATATATATATCCATCACTAAAAATGTAATTAGGGACAGACCATCCACAGATGATGACCTTAGTGATGAGGATTGGGAGGACTTGGAGGACAAAGGAACAGTATATCATGTGTCAGACTGGCCTTCATTAAAACAATGGCCTCTGCCCTATGCACTTCCTCCTACGGTTCCTCCTCTAGCTTGCCCATACTTAAACCCCCAGAAAGAATTACAAGATAAAATTCAATACCTTAATTTGCTTAGAAAAAGAACTCCAAGAATTAATTGCCCAATTGTCCCGCGCTACCGTCTCGCCAGCAAGAATGACAGGGCACACTCAGGATCCTTCTGCAGTAAAGCTTTAATGCATCTTGAGAGGGAGAGCATAAGCTTACAGAGCAGAGACCCCAAACATCTAAAACCCAACCCTTATAAAGGTTTACAACCTTCGCCTCGGACGTGTCACCTCCTGACTGGCTGCATGGGCCCATATGATGCCATGGGAGAGGCAGAGGCCAAGGGAGGGAAAATCACCCTGCACCTGCCCACTGACTTGTTTACTCTCAATGCCAGCCGGATGCAGGCACCATCTTGTAATGGAGAATGCCGGATGTCTCCCTAAACACAATTAGAAAGTTTAAAGACTGACAAATCCTCTGAGACTTCTCAAAGGAACACCACCAAGGCACCCCTTAAAGGGGCTGCCCCCAGGATTTCTCTTACCTATCAGGAACAGACAGAGTCAGACAATGTAACTACCTTTCCTGTCTCTGAAACAACAGATGAACAAGGCGGTGCATGGTGACATCATATAGGTTTCCACTTTATAGGGTTTTCCACTTTAATGTCATCAAATAGGTTAAAAGTACAGTTTCCCAATAAGGTTCCACAGAGCTCCTTATACTGCTGCCATCATAGAATCTGTGGCTAATATATTTGGCTTACTCCTTCAGACTGGTATACCTTAACAAGAGCAACTCTGGAAGCAGGAGATAACCTCTTATGGAAATCAGAATTTTCAGAGGCTTGTAAAGAAACTACAAAATGAAATGCTCAAGGCAGCAATGGCTGGAATGCTGATATGCTGATCGAGAGGGAAATTTTGAGGTAGAAGATGTTTCTAATGCAATATGATCCTGGGCTGTATGCCCAAATTCAAATAGCTGCTACCAGAGCATGGAAGAAGCTACCCAATAAAGGAGATATGAACTCTTCCTTACCTACTAAGTAAGGGCCCGATGAGCCCTCTTCCGACTTTGTTCACCATTGACTAACAGCAGGAACTGAATTCATTGAACAATTAGTGTTCGAGAACGCAAATGCTGCCTGTCAGGGTGCAACTAGGCCATATAAGAATCAAAACAAAACACATTTTTCTGGCTACATTTGCTTCTGTGCTGAGATAGGAGCAGCCTAGCAACAGTGGCTCTCCATGGCAGCCTCTATGCAAGAAACCACTGTTAAACAATTCCTATGAAATCAAGGCAGAAATAAGTGTTTCATTTGTGGAGAGACAGCCTTCCACTCCAGTTTGTAACCTCTGACATCTTTGGATGCTGCCTGGTTAACACAGGTGAGAGTGGACTCATGGAGTCCCTCACTGTTCAACACAGTACAAGATGACTGGACATTCAGAATGTTGATGTCCCCACTGTTGGAAGTAGTGAGGACCTCAAATCCCTATCTTTGATTGAACTTATTTTCTAACCTGCTAGGTAGTACACACCTGTCATCCAGGTATTGGAGGAGGGGGAATCTCTGAAAGAGTGTGAGGCCAGCTGAGAAACACAGTCAGGGGTTACCTCCATGTCCAGCTGCAGCCATAAGCCAAGTAAGCAGACATCCCCAGTTAGTGCTGGGAGGAAGCCAGATGGCACGTCCATGTGAGCCCAGACTGCTCCAATGTGGTAGCTATGGCTGGAGAGGCAGGGCAAGGAAGGCAGAAGCTAAGGGTTTGCAATGACAGTCAGGGCCAGGGATGCTCAGAGGTACTGAGACATAAGTGCTAAAGGAACCAGGAGTAGGCCAGCCAGTCTCAGCCTGGACTAACCATTCAAGAAGGAAGGAGCCCTGAGTCCTGGGGCCAAAGCTGCTGGGCTGCTGGGTTCAGGAGCAGGGCCATGGTGGAGTCCTGCTGTGCTCAGAGGGTGCAACAGAGCATCAGAAGGGCAGATGATAAGGACCAAAGAAGAACAGGAAATGAATACAGAGATCATTTATGTTTCTATGAATGAGAGCTGAGAAGTAGGGTGCAGGTGAAGGGGAGCAGAAAGGCAGTGTCTGCAGAGCTGTGTCATGAGAAGGGGAGAGATGGCAGATCTCAAGAACCACCCAGAGGTTAAGCATATTGGGGCCAGAGACTCTGACAGGGAATGGGGTCCTGATCTTCCCAGGATAGTCTCCATTAGAGGCTGAAGGGCTCGCCCTAGGAGGTGAGGGGAAGTAAGGGTGAGGGAGGGACTGGAGAGCAGTGGGAAAAGAATGTGACCATGAATGAAGCAAGGGCATCGGGAAGCCCTTGGTGTGGCTGTGCCACAGTTGGATCTTGCTGACCTATTCTATTCCATGTCAGAGGGTAATGGGAATAAATGTTTATTCTCTACTGCGTTGAAGAACAATAAATCAGAAGAAACAAAATCTCAGCAGTCAGTCAGTGAAGCAATACTGCAGGTATGGTGGCTGGTTTTGAGTCAACTTCACACAACCTAGAGTCATCACAGCAGAAGGAAGCCAGTATGCAGCTCACCTCTATGTCATCTGTCTCAGCTTCTGTTTCCAGGTTCCTACACTGTTTGAGTTCCTGTCCTGACTTCTGTCGATGATGAGCAATGATATAGATATGTAAGCCAAATAAACCCATTTCTCTTCAGATTGCTTATTGCTAATGGTATTTTATCACAGCAAGTGCACCCCTCTCTTCTCTTCTCTCTTCTCTCCTCTCTTCTGCCATTTCTCTCCCCCTTCCATTCTCTTCGTGAGTGCTGAGTCTCATGTTTGTGTTTCATAGGTGCTAATTGTAACAAAAGAACAAGAGAGGAGCCAAGACAGTGTGGAATCTTTTACTTTTGGGTTTTTTGTTTGTTTGGTTGGTTGGTTGGGTTTTTGTTTGTTTGTTTGTTTGATTTTGTTTGTTTTGCTGGAAGGTTGTGTGATGTGTACAAGAATGTAGTTGCTCCTAGAGGCCAGAGAGAGACTTGAATGTCCAAGAGCTGAAATGGGTGTGGGCCTCCATGTGGATGCTGGGAACTGAACTCCAGTCCTCTGAAGAAGCATCAAGCACTCAACCACCAAGTCATGTCTCCTGTCCCCTTTATAAATTACACTAATCTACTTGCAGGGTGTTGGGGAGATGCCAAGGGGCATATGTGGAGGTCAGAGACAGCTCTTGGGACTTGTTTCTCTCCTAATACTTGGGTATCAAGTATTGAACTGAGGTTGTCAGGCTTGATGGCAAGCCACAACCCAATAAGCCATCACACTTTCTAGGATGTTTCTGTCCTTTACTTGATGTTTTTTCCTACTCAAGACCCACACAATAGGCAGTCTATAAAAGTCTTGTAAACACTAAGTGTCCTATAAAGGTTACCACATGTGGTAGCTGCCCTGTGAATACCTGTGGAGGTTGAAGGAGTCAGACTGTAGAGAGAAGAAGGGCTGGTGCTTTTCCTGTCATTGACCATGAAGAGCCTGTGGCCATGGCTCTCCACTGTGGGATCCTGGTCATGCTGTGTGCCTTCATGATGCAGTATTCATGTTCTATGACAATCATTGTGTCATCTTTAGGAAGAAAAATGGGTGAGTTCAATAGCTGCAATTCGAAAGGAAAACTAAGAAGATAAAGGACCACTTTTCTGCTGGAGTCAGTGTGAGTGGATGGGTGGAGGGCACTTGTGTGGGCACAGCCCATTTCATGAAGACACCTTTTGTGCCTTTGCCAGGTACCATTGTGTCTCCAGGTTTTGGACATAGGGGTCTCAACATTAGTCTCTGTATTCTGTGGGGTGGACCTCATTTGTGGCCCCTCTTGCTTTTGGGCCTCTGTTGTGCTAAGTCTGTCCTTCAGAAGCATCTCCTCCATAATGCAAGTGGATTCTGAGAGCACTGTCTGTGGGAATTTGGTATGGGTCACAGCTAGAGCTGGAATGGGGAATTTTGCTGTCCCAACCCAAATGGTGCAAAATGTACAACTTAGATGGTGTTCACTTCCAAAACTTCCTTATGATATTTTGAGCTGCCATGTTTTCAGGTCAGGCAGTGTCCTGGGGAGTTCTGTCAGCTACAGGTTCATCCTTGTGGTGATACCTCACCCCCTGGAGGATGGGCCTCCAGTTCCTTGTTGTGTGGGAAATTTAGGGCTCACTGCTGAGCACAGGCAAGGCCATCCCCTGCTTGAATATTGATTTATGATAATGGGAATGTTCTGTTTGTCTCTGCATGGCCTGTGCCTTCAGGTGGGTGATGTTGTGACTGGATGCCTGGTTTGAGGGAAAGGATTTTCACAGCACCCTGAAGACAGCTTTCCCAAGCTAGTTATCCCTGTTGCTGCTTCTGCTTGAAGCCCTGACCACAGTCATGTTATAAGCCAGGCTTTTACCACTGGTGTGTGAACAGATCCCTGCAGGTTAGTCTTTTCCAGACCTCAGCAGTTGTCCCCTAGATCTGGCTGGAGTGATGTGTGTGTGTGTGTGTGTGTGTATGTTGTCATGGTAATGCCTGAAACTTTCTCCTTAGGGTGAATGGATCTCATAAGGGGTGGGCCAGGGTGGATTCCTCTCACTGGATGAGGATTCTTGGAGGATCTCATCTCATGTCCTGAATAAAACCACTTCCAGTTGATCAGCCCTTTCCCTGACTGTGGGGCAGGTGAATATCTGGATCTGAAATTCAGGGGTGCTGAATGTATATTGTTTATTTACATTTTTTGCAAGACTGTCCCAGGTGACCCACATATTTGCCATCACCAAAACCTACCCAGTGGTTTTTCAAACAGCCACACCATCTCACGTTTCCCCAGGCATACTAGAGTGGTCCCCTTGAGGATGTGCTCTGCCTTCTCATATGCTTTCAGTTGTCATCTCCACATCAGGGTACTGTGTGTGTGTGTGTGTGTGTGTGTGTGTGTGTGTGTGTGTGTGTACATGAATGCACATGTGTGTGTTACTAGACCAGGTTGTACAACCATGTGTGCAAATTTGAATGCCAGAGTGAACTAACATGTATCTTCCTTTTATGACAGGGTCTCACTGAATTACCAGGATCTCAGGATCACTTTGTGTCCTTCATTCCTTTGCAAGGGTAAGAAGCTCCCATAGCAACATTCCATGATTTGTTTTTAATGTAGGTGCCAAGATTTCAAACTCAGGCCCTCAGATTTGCAGAGTGACTGCTGACACCCGCTGAAGGTCAAATAGCCCCATTAATTGGTCATTCAATTCTCATATCATTGCTGACTTTTCTGTTCAATATTTTCTAGGTGGGATATTTTCTCACTACAGATTCACAGATTTTCATTTTGTTTATTTTTTGGTTATGTGTTTTGTTTTGTTAATAGCCATTTGCCAGCAGCTGCATTTAGCATTCCTTGTGTCTTGATTCACAGAATTTCCAGATTTGTTTTCAAAAGACCAATATTACATTGTGAAGGGGTTTTGTTTGTTTTTTGTTGTTATTGTTTTCTCTATACTTAACCTTACAGAGATCAACCTGCTTCAGCCTCCTTCAGGCTGAGGTTAAAGTCTTGGGCAAGGGATCTCACATCCCACCCTATTTGATAGCCATGTGTATGCACACACCTGTGTAATGGGGGACATGAAGCCCAGGTCTGCCATATCCCAGGTGGGAGCCCAGAACCTACCTGGGGGTTGATGATGTGGAATCCTGGATGAGTGTCAAGGATATGCTGGTGTTAAGGGTCGTCAAGACCCCAAACACCAAGGCCCCCCTTACCTCATGGCTCTTCTCTGGTTTCCCCACATGGTTTCATGTATGAAATTTGGAGGTGGTATCCAGTTTCAAAACATGGCATTTTCCCTCTGAAATTATTAAGGCTGTGCTTTTGAAACATTCATTTTTTGTTTTTTATTTATTTCAATTTTGTCTGTTGGTTTTTTTTTTTTTTATTTTTGAGACAGGGTTGCTCTGTGTAGCCCTGCTGTCCTGGAAGTTGCTCTGTAGACTTTGCTGGCTTCAAACTCAGAGATGTCTGCTTGTGTCTCCTGAGTACTGTGATTAAAAACTTGTGTAACCACCACCAGGTTGAAACATTTTAATTAGCAATGAATGTGCAAATAATGAGTTTTTGGTGACTTTTTAAGACTTACTACATGTTTGTTTAATTAGGGGCTGGATTGAGACCAACCATGTCCATACAGCTGCCATAGGACTACTTGTGGGATTTAGTTACCATCTTCGAACACATGGGTGCTGCAGATCAAACTCAGGTTGTCAGGCATGGTGGCTGCCACATTTACCCACTGAGCCATCTCACTGACCCACCCTTTGTGTGTGTGTGTGTGTGTGTGTGTGTGTGTGTGTGTGTGTGTGTGTGTCTGAAGTTGGATATAGGGCTAGGTAAGCTCTGTTTCAGCCAACTCTTTTTTTTTTTTTTTTTGAGAGCCTCATGGTGACATTTTTGTCTTTCTTTGCTTTTTTGTTTTAAGATTTTTTTTTTTTTTTTAATTTTGTATATACCAATGTTTCACCAGCATGTATGCCTAAGCATCATGTGCAATCTTCCTGTCTTTTGTGGTCAGTAGAGTGTATTGGATCCCCTGGAGCTGGAGTTATCATGTGGTTGCTGGGAGTTGAACCCAGGTCTTTCATAAAAGGAAGAAGTGCTCTTAACCACTGAGCCAACTCAACTCAGTGCAATTACTTCCATGAAAGGTTCTTTTAGTTGGACTGACCCTAAGTCCTGCAGCCCTGTGCTGAGGTTACTACCAGGACAGGAGCCAGATCTGCTTGAGTGCATTCACACAAGCCTGTTCCCAACTCATATGTACTCCCTATGAAGTTTAGCTCTGAGAGGTAGGCACAGGCAAAAGCGGTCTTGGAGAAAGATGACACCAATTTCTGGAAGCAAGACTGTGGAGGAAGCACAACATGAGTCTCAGTGCGATCAGGGCAGGGTACACAGCAGCCCTACTGTGGGGCACATGAGAAGTAGAGCTTGCACTCTGCTCTTCACAGCTGATTCTCATTCTCTTCATCATAGTGAGGTAGTCCTTCTGTAGCACTGACCACGCCCATTGGGGGGTGGAGCGATGGGCGGAGGTGACCTGAGGAAGGAGGTCGGAGGGGGCCAGGAAGGCGCTCTCTTTCTGGCCTGACTCGGACAGGAGAGGATCGGGTTGAATTTCCTGGTGTTCATCTGTCTAGGTTGTAAGTTATTTCTCCCTAAATAAACATCTATTCGGCCTATTTGTTTATCCTGATCCTTATTTACCGCAATACTTCATGCCCTTGAGGACCTGGCTGGTACCACCTATGCAGCCTGGGAGTCTGGAACTTGCTGGATCTGATGCTGGCCTAGACAGTCAGGGCCAATGTAGTGGATGAACAGAGTGACCCACATACTTGGCAAACTTCCTCACTATAATCCAAATATGCTTTGGTGGTTTCTGCAAGGAGAGGGTTTAGTTTCCCTGTTCCATCATGCTGCCTCCTGATTTCCTCCAGAGGGTCCACTGCTTCAGTGGTGAATGAGAGAGAAATGAACCAAAACACAACCCACATTGTGCTCCTTCTTGTTTTATCTGTGATACCTTGTAGTGATGTTTTGTTTATGATCTAACAAACAAGGCTTGCCTGAAGATCAGAGTGCAAAGCTAGCCACAGCCATAGAGGCTAGCCACACTAGTTAGCCATAGAAGCCAGGTAGTGGAGGTACACACCTTTAATCCTAGCACTCTGGAGACAGAGGCAGATGAATCTCTGTTAGTTCAAGGCCACCCTGAGCTACAGCAAAATTGATCCAGTATAAAAGAGAAACAGGGCTGACACTAAAACAACCTTAGAATTTGGGATCCCATACCTTTAAACTCAGCACTAGTGAGGAAGTTAAGGTAGGAGGAGACAGTAGCTCAAGGAGTCTCAGGAGTAGTTCAATTAGGAGCAGTCTGAGGTTCATAGATTGCCCCTTCATTCTGAGGATTAGTAGAGGTGAGAATGTCGAAGGGGCTGGCTGCTTTGCTTGTCTGATCTTCACCTTTAACCCCAATATCTGTCTCTGGGTTTTTATATTGGTGCTACAGTACGTGGGACCCACCATTGCTTCTGGTGATGTTGTTGCTGTTTGTAAACTTTGTGGGCTTATACCAGTGTTGAAATGTGTTGTCTCCTTAAGCCCAAAGTCTAGAAAAAAAGCACATCCTGAATATGCCAAAGGAAGCTCTCTGGAGAAACCAGCCACAGGTGGGGAGGACAGCTATATGCAGCCCTGAAGTACCAATGAGTGGCACAGTGGCCACATAGGCAAAAACCACAGGCATCACTACTTTCCATACTTGTAGCAGGACTGACCAATGTGTGGAGAGGCCAGGAGGCCAGGAGGCTGTGGGCAGCATGACTGATCACCTCTAGGATTTGCACAGAAAGTGGAATGTCAAGGTCTCATCAGGGAAGTTCTGAAGATACTGTGTTGTAGAAGGCCTGCAAGCCTGGCCAGTGAAGATGATGGCTATCACACCTGATGACCTGAGTTTCATCCCTGGAACCCACATGATACATGGTATAATGAGAGAACTATCCGTAAACTTTCATACCTGGGCTGTTTCTCTCTCTCTCTCTCTCTCTCTCTCTCTGAATAAAGGAATGTAAGAAGAAAAATGGGGTCATAGCTCAGTGGTAGAGGCACTGAATAGAAGTGAAGGGCTGGGGTACACCTCGGGTATATTTGCCTATCATGTTGCAAGACCTTATATTTAATTCCAAGGACAGAAAAATAAACTGTATTTGAATCAAGTGTTCAGCCTTTCTGGTTGTAATTTTCTAAAATATACTGCATATTAGGGTAGGTTTGATGGCACACTCCTTTAATCCCAGTGCTCCAGAGGCAGAGGCAGGTGGAATTCATGAACTCCCTGCCAGCACAGTTTTCTACACTGTAAATTCCAGAACATCAATGGGTATGTGTAAGGAGTAGGATTTTTCCTCTCACCACCTGGTCTTGTCCCACCACCGCACCAGCCCCAATTAACACATAGAGACTCTGTATTTAATATTATGCTGTTGGCCAGTTACTACTTTCTTATTGGCTAGCTATGTCTTAAGTGTTAATCCATTTATGTTAATCTATGTATTTCCACGTGCAGCGTACTGATCTCTCCAGACTCTCCATGTTGCCCCCTCCTTCCTACTTCCTCTTTCTTCCTTGTTTCCTAGGCCCTCCTCTCTTCCTTTCCTATTGGCCAACAGTGCTTTATTCATTAACCAGTATGAGAAACATATATACAGAATGGCATCTCCCATCATCTCCTCTTTTCTGTCTAAATAAAAAGAAGGGTTTTAACCTTAACATAGCAAAATATATAACACAACAGTTATCCAATAAGAATCACAGTTAACAATATCTAGGCCATTAACATTCATGAAGATTTAAGAAAATATTCCATCATCTATTGTATCTTTGTGTGTCTAAAGTCTAAGTAACTTATCTTTAATCCTAATGAAGGAAAAGTATAACCAAAACTATCTGTCTTCAACTCCTTCAAAGACCACAGAAGGATAATATATAAACTCTAGAAAGGACAGAGAAATCTTGTCATTTCACCTGATGTTCTTCTGTAATCTTCCATCTTCAGCCCATAGGTCATAATGTGTTTGGCATACTCCTCAACAAAAGAGGAATCTTTAAACTGCCTTCTTGTATTGGCAGTTTGTCAATCACTTTTCTCTGTGTCCTTCAGACTGTCTGGCAGACTCTTTCATGAAGCAGGAATTCTGTAGCACTGTCCATTTTGAATCAGCATCACTTTTCTGTGGGTCCTGCATGTCCTGTTTATACAGCATAAAGTCAAACAGTACAGACAAGAGCAGTATCTTGTCCAGTATGTCATGCCATAGTGGAATTAAACTCCATAACGAGTTTCTTCAATGTCCATCTTCCTTTCTGACGCAGGTGGTGTTGCCAGGAGCAATTGTGCCCCATTGTCAAGAAAAACCCTAAACCACTTTAAATGCCATATTCTGTAGGACTTTGAAAGGTTTGAAGAATTCCTATCTATCTCAAATACATCTCTGTGTATCTTGAAAACCTAACTAACTTCACTCTAAGCTTTGACTATCTTAGGTAATTATCTATAATCTGTACTACATTATACATTACATTTCTAAATGAGCTATATAAACACAATACCTAAACAAGAGGAGAAATATACATATCACAAAATTGACCTTAAATTGTATCAATAAATGTAAGTCAATTCCAAAACAAAGTATTCAAATCTATACCATAATCTCCTTTTTACCTTTAAAAAGAGATTGGTTATGGTCATTAACCATTTATAACCAAAACCAGTTAAATGAAAACAAACACTTATAAACACTATTTGGGTATTTGGGCGTCGTTCTTTCCAAACTACTTCCTGCTATTAGGGGGTGCTGTTATGGGTGATCCTAAGAATACACAGAAATCCTGGCTATACTCTGCAAGGCTGCTTTGTTCAGCGGTTTTGAATGTAGGACCACCTGGTCCTCTGTTTCAGGGTGTCTGGCTTGCTCAAAACACATTAGTCTGGAAGGAATCCACAGCTTTTTATTTTCTGTGGAAACAAAAATAGAAATCCTTTTCTCCAGTAACTTGTCCTTAGACTGAAATTTTGCAGTCAAAGAATTTTTAAAATATATAAGTTGAATTAATCTAGCAGTATTCCTTTAACAGTTGTTTCTTCAGCAAACAATATAAAGACAATATAATTCCATACAGTATACAGATTCTTTTTGAGCTTTTCATTTTTACATGGCTTTATTATTACTCTCTTTCTTCTTTTATTTTTAATTTTTTGAGACAGGGTTTCACTGTGTAACTCTTATCTGTCTTGGAATTCACTCTGCATACCAGGCTTATTTTGCAAAACCAGAGATGTGCTTGCCTCTGTCTCCCCAATGCTGGGATTAAAGGCTTGAACTACCACACCCAGAGGCTCTCTGTCTTTTTAAAGCCATTATTTCCCCCAAGCCTATGTATATTTAAAATATACTGTAAACCTTTAGAGGTTTTCTTAATGTGAATCTGTCTTTACTGTAAATCTTTATCTCTTTCTGGCCACTAATCTTTTATTTGGTAAACAGCAACATTACTGAAATCAAAGTCATAGCTGTGTCAGTCACGGTTTATCAAAGACGGTGGCAGCTACTGTACAGCCAGCACTGAGAGCTTTGGTCACTGCCTTGGTCTGCACTGCCATCCAGCAGCATGCTGCCCTCTTGTAGATTTGGTCACTGCCATTGCCATCTCTCATACACACCAATAAATTCTTAGCAGAGTTATTTTAAAGCCATATGTTTTTTTTTTTCGGCTTATGCTAAGTCAGGAAATTTCCTTTAAAGGAGTCGCGAGCAAATCTCTGTTTGTCTTTAGCAAAATAGATCCCAACCAAGAAAAAGTTTTGCTACCAAGAAACCTTGATTGTCTCTGTTCTTTTGTTTCTAAAACCCCTTTTTAAGCTTTTGTTAAATTTTAAGTGGAAGTTCATATTAGCCACGTGGGCATCATATGTAAGGATTAGGGCTTTTCCTCCTGCCACCTGGTCTTGTCCTGCCACCACGCCAGTCCCAATTAACACATAGAGACTCTGTATATGATATAATGCTGTTGGCCAGTTACTACTTTCTTATCGGCTAGCTCTGTCTTAAGTATTAAGCCATTTGTGTTAATCTATGTATTTCCACGTGGTCTTCTTACCAGGAGCCAGCTGCAGCATACTGATCTCTCCAGACTCTCCATGTTGACCCCTCCTTCCTACTTCCTCTTTCCTCCCTCTCTCCTAGTCCCTGCTATCATCGTTTCCTATTGGCCAACAGTGCTTTATTCATTAACCAGTATGAGAAATATATATACAGAATGGCATCTCCCATCAGCTATGTACTGAGTATTGTTCTATTTTCACAATTACAGTTTATAGGTTTTTAGGTTATAGGATAAAGTTGAAGGAAGAGAGAGATCGGTGAGGGGTGTTGTCCTACATGAGGGTCCCAAGGTAAGGGAACATGTGGGAGAGCATAGCGGGTTCCATAGTGGGTGAGGGTGACTGAGGCGAAGAAAATAACACACCAGGTAGACAGAGATTAAGAGAAAAGTTGATTTAGAAGGGGGAATGATGGAAAAGAGAAATGGAGATGCCAGGAACAGAAGAGAAGAGTAGTGAGGGGGAGAGAGAAAAAGAGGGGGAGAAAGGGAAAGAGAGGAGGGGGAGCCAGAAAGGCAGCAAGGAGCAAAAGAGATCATAAGTGGGTGGGGGTCTGTCTTTTAAAGGGGTCCTTTGCACCTTCCTACAGACTGTGAAACCGTGGAACCCTGGGCTGTCCAGAGTACTGCCTTAGTGCATTCTGCCAGGTGACAGGGCCAGGCAGGCTCAAGGCCTGAATCCTTACAGTGAGACCTTGTCTTCAAAAGGAAAGACAGAGTGTATGAAAGGAAAAGTATCTACTCAGGACACTTCCTCCCACCCTCAGGCTAACTTACTGGGACAAAGGAGATTTCATTGAACCAGAGGGACAGAGGACAGGGAATAAGAAAGAAACACAGGGGATAGATGTGGCTCATAGGCAAATAATGGTTTATAAATGTTGTTGTACCCAGACCGCAGAACCCCAAAATTACCACCACCAAGGAGATGACACACTGAATGCAAGAACAAAGATTTCTTTATTAGGAGTTGCAACTCAAACCTCGCCTATTCAGGAACAAGTAGAGTGCTGCTTTTTGGCTGAGGGGTTTTTAAAGGGGAAAGTTCAAAAATTGGATTTCTTGAGATTATAAAGTTTTTATGGTTGCATAGGATGAAAAAAATAACTGCATGTTTACACAGGATGCAATTAAGCAGGAAGCTGTAGAGGAAATAAGTTTGTTAATTATCTCCAAGGCAGGGACTTTTACAACTATGAATTGACAGCTATTTGATCTTTTGAGGGCAGAGAAATGTTAACACAACTGGGAGGTATCATCTGTTCCCAGGCCTCTGTACCCAGTTCTTTGTTTAGACTTAACTGTCTGGTTGCCTTTTTGGGAACTCACAGAGGCTTGGAAATTTTCATTTTCTTTTATAGGTTTTTTTATTCTAAGTCTTCGGATTTTATTATTTCTTTCAAGGTAAAATGGGAAATCTTGTGTCAAGATGAGGTGTTTAATTTTTAATTGAGTATATTATTTAGTTGAATCAAAGAAGACTTGATTGCTGGATTTTAATACTTTGATAGCTGGACCTTGGTAGTCATCCTCAGCCAGAGAGAGGAAGTGGCCCATTAAGCAATGGACCTTTGAGGCCAGCTTCAGAAATGCAGTCTAATGATTTTTTTTTTAACCAACATAGAGGGAATGTGGAGAAGGATGAAGTCTGACAGAACCACATGCTGGAATCAGATAGTGTCCCTTTTGTGTATTGCTGGGTACGTAGTACTTTTTCTGGATCAGTCAGTCATCCTAGGTTCACAGATGGGACAAAGTCATTGGGAAGCTGTTCACAGGTTGCCTACACATTGCACCCAACGCTTTGGTCTATTTGTGAATTTCTCTCATAAATACCAAAGAATGTTCACTCTGAGTGTGGAGGAAACTGGTGAATTTCAACAGCCTGGAGGCCACTAATTTTACCTGAGGATGCCATTAGCAGCTTGGACACTTTCCAGCTGACACTCAGAGGAAACTGAGTGAAACTAGGTGAAATGGAGGTGAGACATTGGAGGCCCTGAGAGATTCACTCACAACAAGTTAGCTAAGGAGGGGAGCAGCTCAAGATGCCAGTAGCAAGTGTTCCTCAAAGATGGAAACTGTAAGGTAATGTGATGGTGTTGGGTGGGGATTGTGGAGCCATGGAATAAAATGTGTGGGGGGTCAAGGAGTAAGTATCAGAAAGAAGAAACCTGGTGTGGATTACAAATGTTTTAGAAGGAGGGAGGGGACCCTGAAGGGACTGGTGCCCATGGCAGTCTTAAGTCATACAAGTCAGTCAACAGCAACATTGTCAATCTGTTGCCACAGGGAAGGTTGCTCACCTCTATCATGGTTTAATAAGGATCAGGATAAACAAATAGGACAAACAGATGTTTCTTCAGGGAGAAATAACTCACAACATAGACAAATGAACACCAGCAGGTTCCACTGGATGCTCTCCTCTCCACCTCTAGCCAGCCAGAGAGCCCTCGTGGGCTCCTCCTCAGATACAGTTCCCCAGGTCACTTCCTCCCCTGTCTCCACCCCCAATGGGCATGGTCAGTGCTACAGATGCAGACAAGGTGAATATCTCACTACAATTCCCCTTTTAGTCTAAAGAAAAGATTTAGACTTGATTCAAAACTACATACAACACAGTGAATAATAAGTGTGTCCAAAGAAAAGGAAAATCAAGAACATACAAACTTAATACCTACATAACTAGTCCTAGGGTGAAGGCTTAACAGAGTTTACAATAGAGTTGTCTTAAGCTGGAAAGCTTAAGCCTAGTACCTAATATAACTAACTAGGAAGAGAATAATAGTTGTCAGAGTTTAATTGTCAAATTCATCAAGACCTGAGAAGGAAAATAACAATACTAGGGTAGACAGGAAGTGAGGATGGGCAACTTCCAAAAGGATCAGCGAGGACAGAAACAATGCGCTACCTGGAAAGTCACCCAAGGTCTCACAGCAATGTTGGTACAACCAGTTTTGGCTAAGGCAAAGAGTACTTGACAGACCACAACAAAAGTAGGAAGGTATAAATGCTGCCTTACCCTGTCTTGGCAGGGTTCAGCAGTCTTCTATGTTTGTCTCCTGCAAGCACATAGGACCACACTTCCAAATCAGTGGTCAAGGTGGGGCAGTTCTTTGCCCAAAAGGCCATTAGCTGAAGCAAGGATAGACTCCAGAAGGAGCAACAACAGTGTCCAACATATTTTTGAGAAAATGCATGGTGCTGTCAGGAGTAATAGTGTCTCATGTCAATGAAGTACTAATATTAAAACATTTAAATGCCATGTTCTGCATGTCTATGAAGTATTTAAAGATTAAGCATCTATGTCTGACTAATCTCATAGGTATAGGAAACATGGGTGAAGATAATCTGTAATACTCAGAAACTTTGCTAAAATACTCAATCTTCTCTGAGTAAAGCAGGGACAAATACCTGAACAATATAACTATATATATATATATATATATATATATATATATATATATATATATGTGTGTGTGTGTGTGTGTGTGTGTGTGTGTGTGTGTGTGTGTGTGTAAATCCCTAAAATATACGTAGAGTAGAAATGTCTAGACAAGAGGTAGAACTATAAAGGGCAGCATGATAAAAATATCCTCAATTGTTTCAATATACAAAATGTCTTGAACATAAATAAAAGTATACATACATAAAATATTGTCAGGATAATGTGCATAAAACATCATAATTGGAAAGAATATACAATTCTTCCGGGAAGGGAATATAAACTTGATTTTACATAGGTTACCATAAATAAGAACATAAAACAATGTAAGCTGTATAATACTAATAACTCACTATTACTAAATAATACACAAGAAGATCTTCCTATATCCATTCTAAACCATACCTTTCCCCACCATACTCTATCCCTGTCTAAAAAAGATACCCAAGTCTAAGCATCACCTTCCATACCGAAAAACAAGTAACTAAAACCAACCCTCGGAAGATGAATATTATCCCTAAATTCCAAGAGTAGGGAAAGGGGGTGTCGTTTTCTTAAGATTATCTCCTGCTGAAATGGGATGATGATTGTTCCATGGGAAGAACATTTTTAGCAACTAAATTTCTTGACAGGACTGGATGTGACATATGTAGCTAGTCACTGTGTGGCAGAACATGCTTGACTAGAGTTCTATCTGAAACTCTGGCCAGAGCGAATAAGAAGGTGCACCATTACAGCTAGCTAATCAGGAGTTGTGTTGAGAAAAACAGTCTCAAAACAGTTTTAGGGTGATTTTTGTAGTCCAGATGCATCATGTTGAGTCAAGTAGAAATGTCAAAGTGGGGCCCCATCTTCTTTTCGGAGTGTTCAAAGATTACTGAAAGGAATTGGTATCATTCCTTGTGGAAAACTTAAACATCAATATCAAAGTAAAATATTCAAGTTTTAAGGTATGTATATAGGGAAAGGCAACAATAAGCATTAAAGTGTGTATGAGAAAATTAGCATTTCAGAGAGAAAATTGCATATACATAAATGATTCCCCAGATTTTGTTTTCTTCTGCCTTATACCCATTGACTTCTTATTATAAGGCAGAAACTGTGAATTGATGGGAGATGCGATTCTGTAAATATGTTTCTCATACTGGTTTAATGAATGAAGCACTGTTGGCCAAGAAGAAAGCAAGATAGGCAAGACTAGGAGACGAGGAAGAAAAAGGAAGTAGTAAGGAGGAGTCAAGATGGAGAGTCTGGAGAAAGCATAATGCCTGTGGGCTCCTCGGTAAGAGAAGACCACATGAAAATACAAAGATCAGCATGGAAAGCTGATGTCCACAGAGAGCCTGCCCCTTTCTCTGTGACCATTCCTGGGGAAGCTCACAAAAATTGGCCTATGAAAGGCATATGTCCCTCCCCTCCCTTCACCATACACTTGTTCCAGCTCTTTGAAAGTGTTTAATAAACAGAGTTTATTGTGTTTATAATGAACTATGTCCACTATGAACAACAGCCTAGGCTCTGCCCCCACATGAGCAAAGGAGAAGCTTTTGGGTCCAGGCTCTGCTGGCTTGGTGATATGGTGACTCACCATGCCTATTCTTCATGCTCAAATTCCTTTCTGTTCTTCCCTGTACATTAATGGAAGTGGGGGCATTGACTAAGCCCACTAAACAGTGTTCTCAAATGCTTAACAAATTGATGACTTTCATTAAAAGTCAAATTGATGCCATAAAAATGCAATTTTGAACATAAATGCAGTAAACATTTCATCCCTCATGACTGATGCTTTTCCTGCTTGATTAGTAAGTATTCTCTGTAAGCCCCTACTGATTCATTCAAGCTTTCAAGGGACCTGAGACCAGAACTAGAGGAATCATATTGTTTTAGAGATGAAAATCATTTTCCTGCATGTCTAAATCTTACAGAACAAATACCATCAAATGAAAAACAGCTGTTCCTGAATATAAACCAGCAATTGTATGCAGTCAGGTGTTTGGAGGAGTGTCTTCCTCCTCCAGGCTGTTTTTTTCAGTCCTAAGTGACTTTTTTAAGGGGGTGATGTGCTGTCCTCTGTGAAGATAAAAGATGATAGTGTTGAGCAAGGGTGTTGCCAGAGAATGGCAGGAGGAGGGCAAATGCATTAGGAATCAGTTTCCTGGGGGAGGGAAATGTCTAGAACTGATTCTCATGTATGGAGTGGTAGGGCTCCCTCTGTCAGGAAAATTCCTGTTAAGTTTTGCTTGAACCAAATGGTTTCTCATGAAGCTAATAAACCTCGGTGAGAAGTCTGTGAAGTCCGCTGTTGCAGTGAGTTCCAGTAAAGTACTCATGCCTGCAAATAGTACTTAGATGTAAAGAAGCATTGCACTGTATACAGTCTGCATCCTTCTTTGTGTAGTGAGTTTTTCTCCTTCTGGAAGTTCTTCTGGTATCCAAGATCAGCTAGACAAAGATGATGATGCACACTGACCCAGCCAATGGAAAGGCAGAACTGAGAAATTCCTCTTAGGAGAGGTAAGGGATTCTTTTTGAGAACAGGACAATGAATTTCTTCATAATGAGGTTGAGGAGATGGCAGAGCAGCTGCTTTGTATTTAGCAAACAGCAGAGACCATGTCCTTTGGTGAAGAGTGTGCCTTTACAGGTCTGGGATGGGAAAGGGGACACAAGGGTGGAGTCAAGTTTCTTCCCATTGACTGGTTTATTCTTGTCAAGCTATCCCTGTAATACATATGATTTCTGAGATTTTTAGGTGAGTCAGAGAGTAAATGTGTGGACATTGTGACCCTTTATGTCCTTAGATGAGTGACAAACCAGAACTAATATCAGTAGCTAAAACAGTGGGGTAGAGGTTTTGGCTTGTCTATATTTCTCTAACTTGGTATTTTTGCAGTGCTGGGGGTTAAACCTGGGCATTGTGATGATTATGAAAGTGTTCTCTCACAAAGCTATATTCTCAGGCCTCCACAAGAATTTTATAAATACATTTTCCACTAAAAGGATCTGGAGTCTTTGGGTCTGCAAATGTGGTGATTTGAGAAAAGTCCGCATAGGCTCACGTTATTTCAATGTTTGGTCCCTTGTTCTGCAAGTGTTTGGAAAGGTGTGACCTTGTGGCAGGAGGTGTGTCCTTGGGAGTAGGCTTTGTGGTTTCAAATGCCCATGTCATTCTCAGTTACTTCTCTCTGCCTTCTGCTGTGAACCAAGGTGATACAAGCTTTCAGGTACTGCTCCCCCACATGCCTATCTACTGCCATTCTCACCACCATGATGGTCATGGAACCATGAGCTCAGAATTAAATAGTTTATAAGTTACATTGTTGCCAGTGTCTCACCACAGCAATAGAAAGAAACTAAAGCATCAGGTAAAGGCATTTACCATCAAGTTTGACGCCCTGAGTTTGATTTCTAAAACTTCAAAGTGGAAGAAAAGAACAAACTCTCACAAACTGTCTTCAGACCTCCACCCATTCTCCATGACATACTTGCACCTATACATAGGAAAACACATGCATTAAATGGATAATTTTAAACAAGAAATATAGAGAAAATGGCCTTCAGGGAACTACAATGGTGAAGACTAAAATTTAAATAATTAACCTGTTGATCTTAGTAAAAAAAATATGACTACTTACAGATGATTCATTCAGATTTCTTGTAGTATCTGTAGTTTTTATTATATGGATCTTTATCTGCTTAACACATTTACCTCTATTATTGATATTGTCATATAGTTTTAAATTCTGTTTATACATTTTTATATTAGATGATATGGATGACTTATCCATGAATATGTTCAACATGGTGATCAAAATGGAATGATCAAATGTGAATGGCTGTCATGTCTCTCAGCTCATATATTTACTATTTCTCTGTTGTCATAGCATCATCACTCGACTCTGCTATTTTGAAATCTTCAGTCAACTGTGGTAAGTCATAGTGATCTTATTGTTCTATCTGATATGGGACATTAGGAATGATTCCTCCTAACTCACTGCACATTTTCCTGGCTTTCCTTTGTATTTTCCTCTGAGATGTCCTAACCACCATTGCTTGTTCTAAATCTTCATGATGGAAATATTCACAGAGGCTAATTAGATGTTTATCACTTTGGTTAATACACTGAAAATGTATTATTTCTTTTCTATTTCTTTAAGTTCTAGGGATTAAATAATTGGCCTTATCCTTGCTAAGAATATATTCTACCACTGAGTTACATCTACAATTTTTAATTTTTAATAAGGTCTCAGTAGGATAATCTCCCTGTTTTCACTTCAGTCCTTTCCCTTTGCAGGGTTTGTGATCATGACCATCATTGCTGATAATCCCTTATCTTATATCTTGTGGACATAAGGATCTCATCTGTTTTGGCTGTGGTGGAGTCAGATAAAAATATAAGTCGATAGTCCTCACTCCATCTTGGATGAAAGCAGACTACAATGGAGTCTCAGCAAATGCTGTATATTGGGTAGACTGCTCTTCACCCTCTGCCTGTATCCTGTTCCTCATACATTTCTTAATATAGCCATCTGTTACCCAAGATACTCTTTCTTAGGCCCACTGCAGATCTGATTCCCTTAGGCTGTCCCTGTTTCCTTACAGAATTCGCACGGTTTTATATAGTCATTTTACTTCTTCTCTCCATTAACATGAACATGGGCAGGATCTCATCTATTGTGCCTGAAGAGTCAGAAAAATGTGCTCCATGTTGTCATATGGTATATCATGTGGATGACCTATAGACATAGAGGACTTCTAGAAGTTAAAGATAGTTGTGGTGATATACTTAAAAATGAAATTGTAATTGAAACTAAGGATGGTGTAATACATAAAGAATTCTGCAAAGTTACAGATTTGTTCTCACTACTGGAGCAAAGAAAAACAGAATCAGAAGATTAATATAAATTTTAGGCAGGCAAGGCTTTCAGAGGTGGGACTGAATTGCACTCGATTGAATTGTTAGGCTTGGCCATTGGTAGTAGAAGTGAAAGAGCCCCATGGAGATCCCTAAAGAACCCAGGTTGATGCAAGGACAAAGGTTATCTCCATGAAAACAGACAGCAGGCCCCTGATGCTGAGGACATCATCCTCACAGCTCATTGAATGCAGAATTTGAGCTGGGACCTGCAAGGAGCTTTCACCCCTAAGGACTAGTCTTTAGCATGGGAAGGTACTCTCCAGGTTGCAGAAAAAGAAACCTCAACTGCAACACAGCCAGAAAAACCTGTACCTCCACAATCTCTCTGGCCTTTAAGGTGGCATATAACTTCTGTGTGTGTCCAACTAATGATTGGTTTAACTTGAGGCTGAGTCCACAAGTGAAAACCTGTCACCTATTCTACATGCATGGCCAAGAACAGAGACTAGATACCCCAAAGTCCTATGGCAGAAACAAAAAGGACAGGAGGGAAAAATAATGAAATGTTTCTTAATGGCATTCTACTATACTGCCTTGTGCAGTCAACCACTCCTTACGACAGCATATGGGAGCAGCCACACATTATTCAGAGAGAGGAGGGAAGAGAGGGAGAGAGGGAGTGGGGGGAGAGAGAGAGAAATAGAGAGAGAAAAAGTAAATTGAAGATTTATATTCAAATACTGCTTTATCAACATTGTCCTGGCATGTGAACCATACATTGTGGAGTGGTGGATAGAATAATAATGACTTCCCATTTCTGACATGTTTATACTATTCCATTTCATTGTTTTATTTCTACATATGCACAGGTCTAGATTCAGAGTTTTATCAAAGCCAGGTGTGAACTACTTTATTTCCCCATGAAAATGCATAACAATGATTTGTTAGAAGAGGTCTACAAAATACCATCTTTAGATTTCTTCCCCTAAATTGAGACATTTTGTTTGTTTGTTCGTTGAGATGAGGTATTTTTGTATACCTGTAGATGTCCTGGTACTGGCACTATACTCCAAGCTGGCACTGAACTTAGAGATAAACTTACCTCTGCCTCCCAAGTGTTGGGATCAAAGGTGAGTGCCACCATATCTGGCCTTGAATTGGTACCTTTTTTACACATGGCTAAAAGCTATGGTCAGCACATTTCTGTTCTGAAACCCATTGATTATTGAATTAATTATTTATATATGTGCAGGGGCACTCAATGTTTATTTGAAGGGCAGAAGACAAATGCAGGTGTCCTTTTTCTTCTAATGTATGGGCTCTAGAGACCCAGTTGAATAGTTAGGCTAAGTGACAAGCACCATTAATGTATGACAGGAAGTGCCTGCTCTCTCTGCCCCTAGGTGATTTGTTCATTTCTTTACTTGCTTGTAGACTGATGTGGTTTAACAGTGCATACCTGGTTGTCCTGGAACTTACTATGCATAAGAATCTGTTCTTAAACCCATACATAGCTGCCTGACTCACCACTGAAGGTATTAAAAGCCTACATAAAATGCCCAGCCCAGGTGCCTTGTTTCTGTTTTGTTTGTTGCTATTGTTTCTTGTTGATGTTTTTCTTCATTTGATTTTTGAGATAGAGTCTTTCTCTGATGTAGCCTCAACATTTCATGAACTCACTAAGTACACCAGATCCAGCTAACAAGAGACAGCCCCGGCCCTCCACAACACTTTCTTCTCAACCCCTGCCAATTGGATTGTGTTAAGGAAGGGAACTTGTAGATGACTCTGTCTAGCTTGTTCTCAACATTCAAGTTTGAGACTTACCCCTCTATAGGTGTCAGCTCTCAAATCTCTCTACAGGCAAAGGGCTTTCTAAGTGGTCATCTGGCTTTTTCTTGAACCCTTCATATGCTTCAGGTGACCCAGGGGATAGCTTCCTAAAGTTTACTCACACTTATACAGGATATAGCTTGGCTTCACAGCCTTCAAATCTGGTCTCAGAAGCAGGAGAATAGGGGCACAGTACACAAACACTCAGGTGATGTGAAGAAGTCCAGGTTATCTGCTTGGTCACTCAAGAGCCTTGCTGTGGTTGAAGGACACCCAAAGCTGAAAAAAAAAAAAAAAGCATGCTCCATCACTGTACCCTGACCCTTAAAAAACACTCAGAATGAGAGCTGAGTAAATGTGTTATCTGCTTGAACATTTGTCTAGCCAAGAAATCTGCACCTAAAATATAACTTCAGGCTTGGTAGCACTGCTGTGTGCCTTTTATCCCAGAACTTGGGATTAAAGCAAAAGCCAGCCTGATTTACAGAGACAATTTCAGGACAGAACAGAAAGTTCCAGATAAAACCTGCCTCAAAATAACCAAAAACAAAAACAAACCAAAAGAGACAAACAAAAAAACCACCACAAAACCCCACCAAACAGCAACAAAACCACCAAATAAATAGATAAATAAATAAAATAACAAACCCAACAACAACAACAACAACAAAACAAAACAAAAAAATATAACTCAGATCTCTTTGGCTGCATCAGATTCCTTTGATAGGTGTCTGTGCCTTTTTATGTTTTGCTTTATTTGGTTTGGGGTTTTTTTTGTTTTGTTTTGTTTTATTTTTTGTTTTGTTTTGTTTTGTTTTAGAGACAGGGTATCTCTGTGGCTTTGGAAACTTTCCTGGAACTAGGTCTTTTAGACCCGTCTGGTCTCAAACTCTGCCTCCTGCCTCTGCCTCCCAAGTGCTGAGATTAAAGGCATGCATCACCATGGCCCAGGTAAGTGTCTACTATTTAGTAAAAAGCAACTTGTGTCTTAGTTTAAACTTTCCTGTCCATAGTATAGTCCTTCAGAGGTTTTGTTAAAATATTGGAAAATGGAGCCATCATTGCTTTAATTTTATTCAGTGATGCTCCATAATGACTACAGCCATTTATGTTATCTGCATTTTACTTTCTATAAAATCTAAAACAAAGCAGATCTGATTTACAGAAGTCTTATTTAAATCATTTACCAATGTCCCAATGACAGTAGTTGCCCAGTTCTTCACTGACATTAAAAGAGGAATCTAATGGTCCTGTGAATATTTACTATTAAGTCACGCAAAGTTTTGCTGCTTGAGGCTTGCAGACCTCACCTCTGACTGAACTTGCTACACCTTTCCAGGTATAAAGTTATCTCATATAACAATTTAAATAAAATTATACATATAAAATTGTACTAACACAATATTTAAAATTAAAAGGTTCACCTGGTATTGACAGTTATATAAACATCAGCATCTTCCCACACGGATAGGAACCATTAATATCTGAAAGGGTACATGTGCTCAATGTGTATGATGTGTATGTGTCAATTGCTCAAATGGTTAATGAATTTTCTGCTCCCCTTAGACATGATAACGTGGGCTGAATGGACACAGAAAGGAACACTGAACTTGGAATGTTAACACTTGTCATCCAAAGTATAAAGGATGTAACATTTGGGCACATTACTACATGCATTGGTAAAATGTTCACTGTATGATTGCTCTTGCAGAGTAACAGTTCAAAGCCTGTTCTAACTCCAATTCTGAGGTATATTTTGCCACCTTCTGGCATCTATATGTACTGCAAGCATGTGCTGTATAGACAGACATTCAGGCAAAATGCCAATACACATAAAGTAAAAGCAAAGCTTTGAAATGTGCTGAGTATTATATTTTTACTGACACGCTCATAAACCATTCTCATATGTCGGTTCATTTGTTATGCCTTTTTTGGTAAATTTTTTTTTGGTAACTTTCTTGTTGTTTGAAACAAGGTTCCTCCATGCAGTCCTGGTACTCATAACATATATAAACCATGCTGGCCTCAGACTCACAGTTATCCAAGTGGCTTTTCCTCTAAGCACTGTCATTAAAAGTCATTGAACTCATGAAGATCCACCTGCCTGAGCATCTCATGTGTTGGAAGTAATGTGATGTAGGAATACATCCACAATAACTGTCTATGTATCTTTAACAGAAAGAGGAGAAGCTACAGGCATAGACAAGAATTTCAGCACTATGAACTTAACCTTGTTGATCCTTCTATTTTTCAGATGCACTAATAGGTAGTTTCCAGCTTCAATTCACACTCGTAGAGTTATATTGAAGCAATCCCTCATTTGCATGAAGATTCAAGAAATTTCTGCTCATTAACACCAGTTTAGATTTGGTTTTCTGTCATGCAGGTTAGTAAAGAAGGAAATTTCATACTCGCCGTCTGCTTTGATTGTGCTCAGTCCACTGGGCAGCCTGTGAAGGATGTAGAAGAATTACCTATGGCCAGGAGAACATCATGTTGCTCATAGCCACTCTTTTTTTTAGCTTCAGAGAGCATGGTGCTGTTGGGCACCTGCAGTGCCTCCAGTACAGGAATGGCAGAGCCTCTGCACATTCTTTCAGGAAGGAAGTGAATCCAAAAACAATCTGAAGAGCAAAAACTCAGGCTTGGATGAAGTACTGTCGGGATGATAGTGAAAGGGGAAGCTTTTGTAAGACATGTAGGAATTTATTAAAATGTCACAGAATTCTGGAGGATGCACTTGAATCCCTCCTCTCCCTGGATCCTGCCCTATGATTATTAGGAAGTGGCAACACAAACAAACCCTGAATAGTCTCTACTCCCTTCTGTGTGGAATGAAGAAGAGGGGACTTGTTCATTGTGGGGGCTGCCTTTGGATGAGATTCTCTCTCACATAATGCAAAACACTGGGTAAAGAAAAACAGAATTCTTTACATGACAAGTGGAAGGCCACAAGACTCCACAAGAGTGGGCAGGAGTTGTTCCAGCACCAAAGATATTGCAGAATTTCCAAGAGACTTCAGGTAGGGTGGGGGTGAGAATATAGGCCCCAGAGAATGCACATAGGTATATCTCTAGTGGAAAAGTACACACTCAAGCCAGAGCAAGCATGAGGGGCACCTACTCTACACACTACTTCATCACAGTATAACCCTGGCACACCGAACGCTTACAACTTGACAAATGGCTGACAGTTTGTTGGGCTTCTCCCTGGGATCCATACCCACTTCGAGTCTTGGAGTGTGAGAACAATCAGCCCAGAGGCAGCCCCTGCTGTACATGGGAGACAGGCTTTCCACACTACCTGTCCATGCTGGCCCTAATGCCTGGGCTTTGCTTGGTGACATGAGTGGAACCAATCCTCCATGTAGGTTACACTGGATTGGGTGATGACTGTCACCAAAGGTGACAAGGGCAGGACCTATGGTACTGCGTCACCAAGTTAGATCCCTTCTTACAGGTCAAAGAGGCCATGCTGGGTCCTGAAGATAGAGCCAGGTCATTTTGGACTTTAGAGGAAACTTGAAAGGAGTTTGTTATTGTTATTGTTTTCATTGTTAGGAACAACTTTGGGTTCCCACATGCTGGGCAGGGACTCTGTCTGAGCAGAGGATCATTTCTAAATTCTCCCAAACCTGGAACTTCCTGAGGCATTCACATGATGCCATAGATGGAATATTCCTCATGTGGCATCATGAAATGGATTGCCCTCTGTAGAGCCCTGTATGGACCCCTGAGACGCCTTGAGCTAGCCTGAAGCTGTTGGCCAAATCTCTTTGCCCCAAGGCTTTTGTTGGTATTCTTCCTGTGACACACAACTCGTGACAACACACCTCGTGACACACACCCCATGACAACCATACCTCTTGACAACACAGGGAGGAGCTAAGCCAAAAAAATTCCTGTAATTTTCCACTGTGCTATAAGTTGGTATTTAAGCCCGTTCTTGCCCCTCAATAAACGGAATTTGGCATTTGGTTTCCGACTTTGCCATTGAACAAATGACCCGCTGCCTTGTCTTTATTTCAATCTCTAGGCCTTCGCCTGATTCGTGGAACAGATTGTAGCATGGGTGCTACAAGTGGAGGTCCCGCCGAGATCAGGAAAGAAAGGATTACCTAAGAGATAGCCCTCTGAGGCCGGGCAGCAAAAGTAAGTGAATGATGGTGTATTGAAGGATGGGTGCCAGTAAATATAAGGAAAAGCTCAGCGGGCAAATAGTGGCCCTATTGAAAAGGTAGGGTACCAGGATTAAAACCAAGACAGCTAAAGAATTTTTTGATATATTAGAGGAACATAGCCCCTGGTTTATGCAGTCTGGAGGCTTTAACATCCCTGATTGGGAACACGTAAAAGGAGACCTCCAAAAGGCTTATAAAGAACAGGGGCCTGATAATTTCCCTATTGCCACTCTTTTCCTTTGGCGTCTAGTTAAAAGTGCGCTCTTGAGCAACAATGTTAAAGTAAAAGAACAGTTGGCAGAGATGAATAGGATTTTTGAGGAAGTACAAAATTTAGACTCTGTGAAATCTATCAGGGAACAAGAGGGATCCCAACTGGGATGATGATAGTTCTACTGTAACTGATGAGGAGGATACTTCGGAATCAGAAACTGAAGCTGATGGTGTATATGCCATCCGCCACAGCACAACTCCTTTTCTGATTCTGATTCCTTTAGTAGGGCCTCTACACCTCAAGGGTTAGAGGAAGAGGTCAAAGATATAATAACCAAGGTAGAAGCATTAGAAAAGGAAAGACAGGTGTTTCCAGTAATAGAGACTGTGGATCCTCAGGATAACAGGGTTAGGGAACAGAGCCCATTAAATTTTAAGGATATAAAACAGCTTAAAGTGGCTGTAACTGCTTATGGGTTTCATGCTCCCTTTACTCAGACAATTTTTTGAGTCCTTCGCAGTGTTAAATTGCAACCCTAGTGATTGGAAGCAGTTCTATAGAGCCGTGCTGAGTGAGGGTGACTACTTGCTCTGAAGAGGTGAATTTCAAGAATTTTGCAAGGAAACCGCACAAAATAATGCTGCTGCCAGATTTCCTGCTAGGAATTTAGATATGCTCACAGGCACTGGGCAATATGCTACCATTGCAGCTCAAATTCTTTTTGACCTAGCGGTCTATGCACAAATTGCTGCTGCTGCTACTAGAGCTTGGAAAGCCCTGACTACTAAGGCTACAGGAGATCAACTATCTAAGGTATTGCAGGGACCGTCTGAGCCCTCTTCAGAATTTGCAGACTGTCTTCCCACAGCTGGCAGGCCGCATTTTTGGTGATGTTGAAAATGTCATGCCCATAGTTAAACAATTGGCATTCGAAAATGCAAACAAGTATTATAAAGAGGCTTTAAGTCCCCATAAGTCCAAAAGTCTTAATGACTATATACGCATATGTCGGGACATAGATGGTCATCATATTATGGGCCAGGTTATAGCTTCAGTCATGAACAAAGGGGAGAACAATGGAGGAGCCAGACCAAATAGTTCCTTTGGATGTGGACAGCCAGGACATTTTAAAAGGAACAGCCCCCCAGGGTGTGGCAACCCAATTGAGCCATAGGCCAGGGCATTGCCCACGTTGCAGTAAGGATCATCATTGGAGCAAGGAATGTAGGTCAAAGACAGATGCCCTTGTTATTCCTTTACCTGCTCAGGGAAACTTGGAACGGGGCCAGCCTCTGGCCCCTCAAGCCCAGGTGTATGGGGCAGTGGATACACCTGTAACAGCCCAATACAGATGATCCCTCAGAGAAACTCCCCTTTATGTCCAGGACCTTGTCAGAGGTACCCCAGGAAGCGCAGGATTGGACCTCTGTTCTGCCTCCTGAGCAATATCAACACCACAAATGGGCACTCTAGCCTTGAGAACAGGTGTCTTTGGGCCTCTTTCCCCAGGAGCAATAGGGCTATTGTTAGGACGCAGTAGTGCCTTGTTGAAAGGAATTAGAGTTATTCCAGGAGTATTAGATTCAGACTTTTAAGGAGAAATAAAAATCATGGTTAGGGCAGAAATGAAAGTATTAATGATACCACAGGGTGCTTGGATAGTGCAATTGGTTCTTCTCCCTATGTTCAAAACCCACAATTCCCTTTTTAAAGGACATCAGGGGATCTGCTGGTTTTGGGTCCACAGGCTCCATGGGTGCCTTTTCGGTATCAACTCTTGAACAGCGCCCCATGCTCACCCTTATCATACAAGGTAGAAGATTTTCTGGACTTTGGGACACGGGGGCAGAATCCTCAGTAATAGCAAAAAAACATTGGCCATAAGCATGGCCTCTTCTGCCTGCCTCCACTCATTTACAAGGAGTGGGAACTGCTGTAGCTCCAGAATGTAGTACTCAGTTTCTTAAATGGTCAGATGATGAAGGACATACAGGAATTTTTCAGCCTTTTGTGTTAAGTCATATACCTGTTAATCTTTGGGGGGGGGGAGGATGTGCTTCAGGCCATGGGAGCAGTCCTTACTACTGAGCCTGTTAAACATATGCTGGCTGACCAAGGTTATGTACAAGGAAAAGGACTGGGTAAATTCCTACAAGGTGACCCTCAGTCTGTTGCATCCAAAAATTTAATTATCAAAAGAGCCGGCGATCGCTTTGGGTTGGGAAATTTTCCTTAGGGGCAATTTCTATGCAGCCTGTTCCTATTCCTATTATCTGGAAAACTGATAACCCAGTATGGGTGGAGCAATGGCCCTTATCTATTGAGAAGTTACAGGCTGCACATCAACTTGTAAAGGAACAATTAGATGCAGGACATATTGTTCCTTCCACATCCCCATGGAATATCCCAGTCTTTATTATAAAGAAAAAAATCTGGAAAATGGAGAATCCAACAAGATCTCCAAGCTGTTAATGATTGTATGCAAATTATGGGAGCAACACAACCTGGCTTGCCTTCCCCTGTGGGTATTCCTCAAGGCTATCATTTATTAGTTATAGACGTAAAAGATTGCTTTTTTAGCGTTCCTTTGCATCCTCAGGATAGTGAGTGTTTGCATTTAACATTCCTTCTATTAACTTTAAAGAGCCCTATAAGAGATATCAATGGGTGGTGTTGCCTCAAGGAATGTCCAATAGTCCCACTATTTGTCAAATTTATGTATCATTGGCCATTGCCCCCATTAGAGAGAAATTTCAATCCCTATATATTATACATTATATGGATGATATTCTTTTAGCCGGCCCAGATTCTCAGGAAGTGAATGAAGCTTTTGGGGAATTGCAACATAATCTTCAACTAGCGGGCTTAAGATTAGCCCCAGAAAAGGTGCAATAAGAATTTCCCTAGGTCATCAATTGTTATTTTCTGGTATCTGTCCTCAAAAGATTATTTAAGGCTGGATAATCTGACCACCCTTAATTTTCAAAAATTATTGGGAGACATAAATCGTGTTTGATCTAGTTTGGCCCTAACCACTGAGCAGCTTAGATGGTTATTTGATATTTTACAAGAGATTCTGACCCCACTTCTCCGTGCACCTTAGCACCTGCTGTGCGAGAATGTATGCAGCTTCTGCAAAAATGCCTCCAATCTGCACACTTAAATTATATTGACTATTATCAGAACTTGATGTTATTAGTCTTTGCTTCAGCATATTCTTCTACTGTGGTATTTTGGCAAACTGGTCCTATATTATGGGTGCATGAACATGCATCTCCAAGAAAGACAGATCTTATCCTCAGGCAATGCTTTCTATTATTCAAAAGGCATGCAAAAGGCATGAGTATTCAAGTTTTTGGCAAGATGCAGGATGTAATTGTTGCTCCCTATAATCAACAACAGATACAATGGCTTCAACAGTTTGATGAGGAGTGAGCACATTTCTTGTGTTCCACACCCTGCTGCTTTGATAGTCATTTTCCTTCCAGTAAGTTAGCTCATTTTTTTTAAAAAAATCACCCTGTGTGTTTCCCCAAGGTTATTTCCCAAAATCCTCTGAAGGGGGCCGTAATGTATTTACAGATGGCTCCTCAAATGGATGTGCAGTAGTTGTTTCTTTTCCCATTATCAAACGCTCTATACTTAAAGTGAAGTCTGCACAATTTGCAGAACTAGCTGCAATACAATTATCCCTTCAACATTTTTCTGATGAGCCATTTAACTTATACAGGGACAGTAAATATGTGTATCATATATTGGCTCCCTTAGAAACCGCTGCATATATAGCTCCAGTGTCTCGTGTACAAGAACATTTACTAGCCATACAAAGCCTACTATGGAGGCAAACTCACCCAATTTTTGTAGGACATCTCCGAGCACATTGTGATTTGCCTGAACCTTTAAGTGAAGGAAATGCCATTGCTGATTTTAATACTAAAACAGATTGTGCCATCGTGATGATGAGAGGGTCTGGGTATGAAGTAGCCTACAAAGCTCATACAACCTTCCACCTTAATGCAGGGTCATTTAAATTCCATTTTAAAATTACTAGAGACCAAGCTATTGATATAGTTAAGAATTGTCCCCTATGTGTAGAGTTCTTACCTGTTCCACACCTTGGAGTTAACCCTCGTAGTGTCACACCTATGATATCTGGCAGATGAATGTTACTCATGTTCCTTCCTTTGGTCGACTACAATTTGTCCATGTATCTGTGGATACACATTCTCATCTCATATTTTCCTCTACTCATACTGGAGAAAGGCTTATGGATGTTAAGAGCCATCGTTTAAAAGCCTTTGCTTATATGGGAATGCCCAGACAATTAAAAATTGATAATGACCCTGCTTACACTAGTCAGGGTTTTAATTCTTTTCCCAAAAATTGTTTTATCTCACATAAGACGGGTATCTCTTATAATCCACAGGGTCAGGCCTTGGTGGAACATGCACATTGCACAATTAAAGCCTATCTTCATAAAACAGAAAAGGGGGAGTTTACAGGATCTCCTCATAATCACCTTTCTCTTGTCCTATACGTTTAAAATTTTTTAACTATTGATGGTGCTGCTCGATCTATGGCCAACATGCATTGGTGCCCTCGTTCATCTGACTATAGCTCAGTTACGTCGAAGAATGTCACTACCGGAAAATGGTTCTAGTTGTGGTCCCAGGGTCAAGTATGGTCCCGAAGGTCAGTTTGTGTCTTTCCATAAGACGCAGATAACCCTGTTTGGATGCCTGGGCAGCTGATTCACCATATGCGCAGGGATGGTGATTGTAACAGCCAGAAAGAAGGTCCGATGGGTCTTCAAGAATCTACCCATCCTGATGCCTGTGCGTCTGAGTAGCCATATGTGGCCTTTTTTCCAGACCACTAATTATAGTTTGGATCAAGCTATATAAATTTACATTTTGATCCAAAGGAAAAGAATTTCACCTTCATCTCAGGCAATGTATTCTTGTTCCATTCTTTTTGTTGTAACCAATGCTACTAATTTTGTAGAAAGTTTCAATTGTTCTCATCAGGTCTGCCGACTGTAACAGCTGTCGTGGGCCACGTACCCCAGGTGTGCAGCAGAGAGGAAAGGAGATTCCGGGATCATGCTGCCAGTGCCGCCTTCACCACTGAAGCAAAAGTTTCTACCATAGCCCTCTTCAGATCTGTAAATACTGCAAGCACAGTGGATCAACTAGCAGGTGCTTTGGCTTAAGCCTTAGCTACCCAAAGCACACTTAATTATCTCGTACAAATTGGCATTTTTAAACTAAATTTACAAACTAACCTCCTACAGGACACTTGAATTTTTATGAGAAGCTCATATGGCTTCTTGTCTTCTTTTACTCATATTGGTGTTAATGCATCATTTTTCTCCAGAAAACCTGGAGTGATCAGTTTTTAAGTTATACACATTTTTTAGCCATGCAGATCATTAGCATCTATGAGGCCTGAGTGCCATTTGTCAATGCAGAAGGCCTTTTACAAGGACTTCAACTTGTGGGAAGAACATTGGGGATTTTAGCCCTTGCACTTGGTGCTACTTTGCCACAGCATTAAACAGGCCCAGGCCAACTTTCTAACAAGACAGATACTGTCTTTGGCTCAAGAGAAAAATGCCTCTGCCTACGTGTGGCTGACAAACTATTCACCAGTGACGGGTAAGGCAGAGGGGGCAAATATCCAACCTAAGACAGGAAGGTTATGGGCCTGGGTGACCTCTCCAATGATGGGTAAGGAATTATGCAGATGTCCTCTGCCACCTAAGGCAGGTGTTAGTTTATATTAAAACAAATGGGGACCTGTAGGGCTCTGCATGGACCCCTGAGGCACCTTGAGCTAGCCTGAAGTTGTTGGCCAGAACTCTTTGCCCCAAGGCTTTTGTTGGTATTCTTCCTGTGACACACAACTCGTGACAACACATCTTGTGACACACTCCTCGTGACAACACACCTCGTGACACACACCCCATGACAACCATACCTCGTGACAACACAGGGAGGAGCTAAGCCAAAAAATTCCTGTAATTTTTCACTGTGCTAAAGCTGGTATTTAAGCCCGTTCTTCCCCCTCAATAAACGGCATTCAGCATTTGGTGTACCGACTTTGGAATTGAACGAATGACCCGCTGTCTTGTCTTTATTTCAATCTCTAGTCCTTCGCCTGATTCGTGGAACAGATTGTAGTGCGGGCGCTACAGCCCTCAACAGAGACACAGTGGCAATGTTGCAGAGCTCATGTTTCTTTAGAGGGCCAAGGCATGTGTGTGTGTGTGTGTGTGTGTGTGTGTGTCTAGTATTCCCTCAGCCTCAGAAACTATTTTCTAACTCCTCTTCTGTGGGGTTCCCTGAGTTCTGAGGGCATGGATTTCATGGTGATATTCCATTTTTTAGGAATGAGTGTTCCAAGTGTCTGGCTGTGTGTCTCTATTTGTTCTCATTTGCTGACTAAGGAATTGATATATGAGTATTTCAAAATATCACTACAAGACATTTTGAATATGTTTCTCTATTTTTTTTTTCTTTTAGACCAATAGTATTGAGTTTTCCTATGCTATTGCTTGGGGGAGTGGGAGATTATGATCAAAATACATGCATGGAAACAGAAGTGTGTTGCTGCGCCCTCTTCTGGCCAAAGTTCTTCATGTCCTTGCCCCGCAGAAATGAGGACATGCATACCAGGTGCCACCTTCTGGAAGTAATAATTTAGTGCACCTGATCAATGTCTTTCCCACATTTGCCTTAGTCCCTATGTTTCCCAGCCTTAGTAATAATGGCAGGACACACTTGCTCTCTATTGAGATTTATGCTCACCATTCTATGTGACAAAAGTCTAAAGGTCTTTCACACCAATGATAATGGTAGGATATTGAGGTTACTGAATATCATTGGGAAACTCAAGCCAATGTCATCTGTCTAGTCCAATGGGACACTGTTCTCCAAATACCCAGCTGTTCTTTCTTTATAAGCCATGTCAGATGTATGCTAAAAATTCAGTCATTATCCTGAACCCCACAAACAAATGGTATATTTTATAATGAGCCATTAGGAACATGATTATTTGTGGTTATCGGATACCAAGAAGAAGCTGCCTGCTATGGTGGTGCCCACTATTATTTGGAGAACTCCAAGAGGAGGACAGAGGCAGGCAGATATCACGGAGCACATACTGGTCTATGTAAATAGCTCCAGGCTAAATATACACAAAAGAAACTTGTTCAGGTTGGAGGGGGATGGTTGGAGAGATGGCTCAGAGGTTAAGATCACTGGCTGCTCTTCCATAGGTCCTGAGTTCAATTCCCAGCAACCACATGGTGGATGACAACCATCTGTAATGAGATCTGGTCCCCTCTTCTGGCCCACAGCTGTACATGCACATAGAACACTGCACTGTATACATAATAAATAAATAAATCTTAAAAAGAAACTTGTTCGGAAATAAATTTTCAGTAATCAGTAATCAAGATGAACATGTCATTGCAAATATTATACTTTGCATATTTTCTCTGTGCATAGTGTAAAACTAAACTTTTTCAATCCAAGAGAACATTCATGGCAAACTTAGAAACACAAGCAACCATGAAAATAAGAACAAAAGTGATGAAAATTTTACTATAAAAATCTAAACACCTGGCTTAGTGATTAACAGCACTGGTTACTCCTATGGACTACCCGGGTTCAAATCCCACTACCGACATGGCATGGCAGTCACAACTGTCATTAACTCCAGATACAGGGACACCTTAACACCAATTCACATCAATGTAAATTAAATGAATCGCATTTATTTATTTTAATATATGCAGGTGATGGTGGTACATACGTCGAGAGAGGACATGCAAGGATACAAAAAGTACACCCAACTCAAAGTAAACAAGGTTTAGGTATAAAACACATGACCCTCACTCAATATCTGGGAACGCAAAGAATTCTACTACAGAGAAGTAGCCAAAGGTTGGTAACTTTAAATCTCACAGCACCTGTGAGGGTGTTGTCTCACTGAGTCATCATCTGGCCAACAAAGACTCTAAGAGCTCCAAAGCATTTGAAGAAAAAGCATCTCCTTTTTAAGAAAAAGAAAAAAAAAAAAACCAGAAAACGTAAAAGGACAAGCAAATTACATAAACTCTAAACAAAGGTATTGCTAAGAGTTTCATAACACAGGAAGTTTGACAAAACTAGTTTATAATATCTGCTCTTCTTTAACAATCCATGTAGAAGGAGTTCTGTTTCAGTTATGGTGAGCAACTTTGCGTACTCTCCCTCTCTCTTCTCACATTATTATTTTATGTCCATGAGTGTTTTGTCTGTTTGTATTGGTGGACACACCACATGCTAGCCAGGTGTGGGCAGAGTCCAGAAGATGGCCTCATCTATCTTGGAAGAGGAGTATAGGGTTACACCATGTATTTAAATTAAAACATAAATAAATAAACAAAGCATCAGTCCTGTTACTCTGACTCACTCCAGACATAATTGTGGCTGTGCCCCCATGCCGATTTCCTGGGTTTTTGTTTTGTTTTGTTTTCGAGACAGGGTTTCTCTGTGTAGCACTTGCCATCCTAAAACTTGCTCTTGTGACCATTATAAGGATGTCTTTTTTTATTTTTATTGACCAATGATATTTGACAAAAAGGACAGGATGTAGATAGCAAGTCCAGTCCTCTGTGAACCACTTTATTTCACCATGAGAAATGCACGAAGACTGATTTGCCAGTAGATGTCGCCAAAACACCATCTTCGGATTTTAATGCAGCCACTCCCTTTGTTTATTTTCATTTGTTCGGTGAGGTTTAGTTTGTGCAGCTCTTAGCTATCCATGACCTGGCTGACCTTGAACTCAGAGTTCCTTCTGTCTTTGTCTCCTCAACGCTAGGATACAAGTGGATTGTGACCATTTTTACACATGATTCTGCAAACATGAATGGAAAAATGGAGAGCACATTTCTGTTCTGGGACCCTTGATTACTTACTTAATTACTTATAAATGAGTGAAGGGATGGTCCTAGGTCTGTATATGAAGGTCAGACGACAAATGCAGGGGTCTTTTATCTTCTAACAAGGGTTCTATGAACACTATTAAGATGCTAGCACTTTTATTCCAAGAATGGTCTGCTCCTTAGTATTGACATTATACCTGCATCCCTAGGCACCACCTTGAAGCACGTTTTGTTGTGTTGTTGTTGTGCTTGTTTGTATGTTGACACAGGGTCTTTCTGTATGTCCAGCCTTTCAGGAACTCACTAAGTACACCAGGCTTAATTGAAAATCAGATATCTGCCTGCCCCACCCTCCTTTGTGCTAAGATTATGGTATGGATACCACACCTACTCCAGGAGGTATTTTCAAGGACTGAGGTAAAACCCCTCCCTCCTCTATTCATGTGATAACAGTAAGCAATTACAATGAGGCCTCTTTTGCCTTTCAGTCAAAGTCATCAACAGCCATGATCAAAGTATGCCACCACTCAGTAACATTTGGCAGACATGTTCAGCAGCACCTGATTCTACCCAGAGCTTCATGAAAGCCTAAGGCTCACGAAAGGGGTGTGAAGATCTCTCAGGGAGCATATCACAATCATGCAACACCGCATTACAGATAACATCGAAGACAGTGTTGAAGGTAAGATACATGGGTATACTACTGTAGCAACGCAGTATAAAGTTTCAGAAGCAGTGAATGTGAGCATACAGTGAAGTTTCTGGCCAGCCTGCTTGATAATATAATTTTATCATTTATTGAGTGTTGTTTTGCCTGCCTGCTTGCCTGCAAAATGCTTTGAGTTCCTGGACATAGTCTTTAGTGCCAATGAGTTCAAGGCTACTTCCCACTTTTTCTTATCAGGTTTTGCATAACTGGCTTTATTTTGAGGTCTTTGATCCACTGAACTTCCATTTTGTGTAGGGTGATAGATATGAATCTATCTGTATTCATCTACATGACAATATCCATTTATGCTAGCACTGTTTGTTGAAGGTGCTTTTGAAAAACCAAAAAGTGAAGTTAAATGAAGGATGGTCTGAACTGGAAAGCTAACCAATATCGGTTCCTTGGAATTTGCTAACTTCCTCTCACCAGTCTCTGAGATGACAACAATTCACACTGCCCCTCCTTTCTTCTCCTCCTTTCCTGTGAGTCAACAGGTGGTAAATAGGGTCCTTAGGAAACAAAGAGATAGCTGTAACGCTGGTTTGCCCAGACAAAATTAATTAGCACACCCTGAGGTCTGTTGACCCTAATAGCAGACCATCTGGCCGCCAAGGGTCACATACTCAATGGATAGAGGGTCCCATCCCCTCCCTAAGCTTGTGGGTTTGCATTTAATAACACCTGTACCCAGGGGAGGGGGCTTCTCTCTAGCCTATGTGCTGGAGGAGCCCGTTTGCGCAAATGTTTCCTGTCCATTAAAGCCTCTTGCGTTTTGCAGCAACTGGACTGGACATTGAGTTCTTGGGGTATTGACCGAACCTGGAAGATTCCTCATTCTGAGGTTCTTACATTTTGGGGGCTCGTCCGGGATTTGATCAACCCCCCACCCCAGACTCAATTCCATTGCCAGTTGGAGGTAAGAAAGAGCTTGCAACCTATATGTTTGATGTATGTCTGATGCGTCTGATGTTACGTGTTTTGACTCGAGTACTTGAACCTGTGCCTGTCCTGCACAGGACTTGTATGTTATGTGTTTTTGACTCGAGTATTTGGATCTGTGCCTGGCCTGCACAGGACTTGTATAGGACCATAGGAGGAGACAGACATGTCCTGAGACCCTCGGTCCTGCCCTGGACGAAAGTCCCGGTTGTTTGGAGGAGGGAAGGAGACGAAGTTTCTTTTTTCTAGGGGACTGCTGGCCTCGGGACTTGCTTCCTTCCCACTTTGTAACTTTGATTTGGGGGCCATCTGTCTACTGCGCTGATTTGTCCTCTTTGTCAGATTGTTCTGTGTTTTTGTGTCCTTCTGTTCCTACTGTTTGTGTCCATTTCTACCCTCCCCATGGGTGAACAACTAACTACCACCTAAGTTTGACTTTAGATCCGCAGGAGAGCAGGGACAGAGACCCAGCTATGAGCACACTCGTCCCCTGTTCTCAGGAATGTGTCAGGGCAGCCACAGCTGCAGGGGGTGAGCTTCAGCAGAATGGCTGAACAGCCATGGGCCGGGCGTGGCCTGGGCAGAGCCATGCCGAAATGGAGGGAAAGTGTCATGACTTATGACCCTGCCACCACACATGTTTTTTTTCCCAACATCAGCCTCCAGGGCTGACCCTTCTCCCCAGATCTTTGTAATTGGAAAACTAACCACCCCCTTTCTGGAGTGCCTTATGTTCTCTCTCTAGGCTATTTGAGATATTTATCAACAGTTTCTGCTTGAGGCTAGAAAAATATCCCTGGAGCCGATGGGTGCCAAGGGCAGCTGAAAAAAAAATGAGATTGACTTGGGATTTCTTTTGACTCGCCCCAGTTGGGCCTTCAACTCTGCTAAAGGTAGGGAGAACTTAAAAATCTATCGCCAGGCTCTGGTGGCAGTTCTCCGTGGTGCCCAGAGACGGCCCACCAATTTGGCTAAGGAAAAAAGAACACTTTTTTACCCTACTTCAGAAGCCCAGACAGCTTCGGTGGCTCTGATCTTCATGGAGAAATTGGGCCCCAGATATTAGGAAAAAACTCCAGAGACTAGAAGAGTTAAGAGACAGAGAAAGTGTATTGAAGGGACAGAGAAGAGAAGGAAAAAAAAGACAATAGAGAGACAGAGAGTAGAGAAAAAGCATGACAGAAGATAGAAAAGAATTTGACTAAAATATCTAGGCCGAAGTGGTTAAAAAAAAAAAAAAGAGAGACAAAAAGTTAAGTAATTTAAAACAGGCTAGGGAACCTGGGCAACAGGACCCCACGTGACAGGGAGGAACAGTGTGCATATTGTAAAGCAAAAGGACACTTGGCAAATAACTGTCCCAAGAAGACAAGGTATTGAAGGTCCTACCCTAAGAAAAGATAAAATTAAAGGGAGACGGGGTTTTTTGGACCTCCTCCCTGAGCCCAAGGTAATTCATGGATTACCCGAAGAACAGTGGACCTTTGCTTGGGCTGGGTACCTCACTCGTTCGAGGTTACATCCCACCACCAACCAAATGCTTTTGCCTTTGAATGGAAGGACCCTGACACATGCAGAACTGGGCAGCTCATCTGGACCTGACTGTCCCAAGGGTTTAAAATTCCCCAACGATGGCCAGACAAGTAAGAGAATTTCTGGGGAAATCTGGGTTTTGCAGGCTAACTAAGGAAAAAATTCTCCTGGGCCCCAGAGCATCAGGAGACATTTGATGCCATTAAGAAGGCTCAGTTGAAAGTACCTGCTATAAGCCTTTTGATGGAACTAACCTTTTACCCTTTATGTGGACAAGTGTAAGGGGGTCGCCTGGGAAGTTTTGACCAAATCCCTAGGGCCATGGAACAGACCAGTTTCTTATCTGTGAAAGAAGCTTGATCCTGTAGCTAGGGGAGGGCCTGGCTTTCTAAAAGATATCGCTGCTGACAAGTTGATGTTGGGGCATAAAGCAAATGCATTGGAGAGCATTGACCGGCAGCTGCTGACTGATGATGACCAATGCCCACTTGACTCACCACCAAAGCCTGCTTCTCACTGAGAGACTGAGTGGATTGTGTTCGCTCCACCAGCCAGCCTCATCCCACCACTCTTCTGCCTGAGGAGACTGGTGAACCAGGGACTCATATGACTGCCATCAACTGTTAGTTCAAGAGACTGGAGTTTGCAAAGGTCTTAAGGACATCCTGCTGGCTGGGGAGATGTTGACCAGTTCACTGCTGGGAGCGGTTACATTTTAAAAGGTAAAGAAATGGCTGGGGCGCTGGTACTGCTAGACAAAGAGAAGTCCATAAACATTAACAGGCAACAGGTATGCTTTTTCATCTGTTCATGTGCATGGGACTGTCTTAACAATGTGGGTAAAAAAAATTACTGAAAAAAATTTTCCAAGGATTTAAATTACCTAAGGTAGTAAAATCAGACAATGGTCCAGTTTTTTTTTTTTTTTTTTTTTTCCCCGGGGGGGCCAAGTCAGTCACTGACCAACATATTGGGGATTGATTAAAATTACATTGTGCATACAGACCCCAAATGTCAGGTAGAAAGCATAAATAAAACCATTGAGGAGACCTTCAATAAATTGACCACGGAGACTGGCATTAATGATTGGATAGCTCTCCTACCCTTTATGCTTTTCAGCGTTAGAAACAACCCTGGGCCATTTATGCTGAACCCCTATAAATGGCTCTATGAGGGACGGCCCTCCACTGGTGGAAATTACCTCTGTATATAGTGCTGATGTGCTGTTCTCTTAAGCCTCTGATTGCTAGGCTTAAGTTGCTCGAGTGGGTGAGACAGCGAGCATGGAAACAACTCTGAAAGAACTACGCAGCTGGAGACTTGGAAGTTGTACATCACTTCCAAGTTGGAGATCCAGATTACATTAGATGTCACCACACAGAAACCTTGTGACTCGGTCCTCCTCCTCTGGACCCACCCCCACACTACTCCAGGATCCAGGGACATCCTCTTACAACTGCCCATTTTTATTTCTCTCTTGTTGCTTACTATTGGAAAAATTGTTACTTTTGTTATGAGTACTGTCCAGATTATGGTGCTTAGATAGCAGTACAGGAGACTTCGGAGCCAAGACGAGGCTGCTTCTTAATTTCCATAGTTATAAGTTTAGAACTATTGACAAGAGAAAAAGGGGGGAATGAAAGACCTAAAAAGTAAAGTTAATGATGGACTGACCTGGAAACCAATATCTGTTCCTTGGAATTTGCTAACTTCTTCTCACAAGGCCCTGAGATAAGAAGAATTCACACTGCCCCTCTTTTCCTATGAGTCAACAGGTGGTAAATAGGATCCTTAGGAAGCAAAGGTGTGCCCAGACAAAATTAATTAGCACACCCTGAGGCCCTAAGGTCTGGTTGACCCTAATAGCAGACCATCCTGCCTCCAAGGGTCAGGTACTCAATGGACAGAGGGTCCCACCCCCTCCATAAGCTTGTGGGTTTGCCTTTAAAAACACCTGTGCCCAGTGGAGGGGGCTTCTCTCTAGCCTGTGTGCTGGAGGAGCCCATTTGCCCAAATGTTTCCTGTTCATTAAAGTCTCTTGCACTTTGCAGCAACTGGACTGGACATTGAGTTCTTGGGGTATTGACCGAACCTGGAAGATTCCTCATTCTGAGGGTCTTACAGTAGGAGTGTAATATGCTGTCTCAAACAGGATAGTATCCTCACGATTCTGTGTTTTAGGATCTTTACAAGTATGTTACATGCTTATTCCATCTTGGCTCGCAGATCTCTGTGAGCTTGAGGCCAGTCTGGTCTACAGAGCTAGTTCCAAAGCAATACAGAGAAACCCTGTCAAAGTATATAATAATAATAATGACAGTAATAGTAATAAGTAAATTAGATAGATACATAGATAGATAGATGATAGATAGATAGATAGATAGATAGATAGATAGATAGATAGATTGAGAAATTAAAAACAGACATCTATAAACCTTTAAACCTTTCTGGAGTCACAGACATAAAAGGAAGCTGGGTATGATAGAGTATAGTGTCTGGCCAACAGCAAACACAAAAGTGAAAACAAGCAGTAAAATGCCTTTGAAAGGAGACTTAACTGGCACAGAACTGCTATGGCCACCTCCCTCCCTCCCTCTCATGGAGTCTCACATCTCTTAAGTGTACCAGGTCCTAGCTGCTGGTCCTTTCTCCCTGATGCTCTCCTCTTCCTCTTCCTCTTCCTCTTCCTCTCCCTCCTCCACCTTCTCCTTCCCTTGCTTCTTGTTTTTAGTTTCCTGTATGAAGCTAGCCCTTGTAGACCAGGCTGATCAGCCAGTCAGAGACACCCCCCCAGATGCCTCCAGAGTGCAGACATTAAAGGCGTGTGCCAAAAGTCCCTGCTCAAGACTGCTCTTTTCCTACTGTTGCTTTGTGTTTCTCTGTGTAGCGTTGGCTGTCCTGGTACTCGCTCTGTAGTCCAGGCTTGTGCCTCCTAGTCATAGAGATCCCCAGTGCTGGGAGTAAAGGTGTATGCTATAACCCACCAGTCAGTCTACCTGATTTTTTAAATTTCTACCACAGGTATCCTTTCTGTAGCCTTTTATTTTTATGTATGTATGTATTTATTTATTTTTAAATCTAGGTTAACTCATTTTTTTGATATATATAAATGTGATTTCTGGTTTGTTTGAGACATGATTTCTCCATGTAGTTCTTGAGTGAGTCCTGGCTGTCTTTCATGTCAAATACTTACTTACAGCGGTACTGGTTTTTATTTTTTGTCCTTAAATTAAAAAAATATGCAAGTAAGTAAGAAAATAAATAAATAAATAAAACTTCAGGTGTTGAGTCAAGAAAGCTGAGCTAGTCTAGCAGTGTGTACATACATAGAACAAAGCAAGTTTTTGGGATTTGGGCCAGCATGAGAATAAACTGGCACACCCATTACAAAGTGAGCTAATCTCTCTCTCTCTCTCTCTCTCTCTCTCTCTCTCTCTCTTTCTCTCTCTCTCTCCCTCTCTCTTCCTTTATTCCTCCCTCCCTCCCCCCTTTCTGTTTTTAGATAAATAATGTAAAAGGGACATGAATGGCACAGGGTGTCTTTTGGTCTTTTCCTGCAGTATGGTAGAGGTGTCCACTCTCTCATTAATACACTTGGGTGATGGCACACAAACACACACACACACACACACACACACACACACACACACTCGTGTATGGGTGTGGGCACAGGGAAGAAAGATATTGAAGTATTGGACCCAGAGAGGCAGAATTTCTAGATTTTCCAGAAACCACATGGTTGGATCTGGTGAACTCTTCTGGTGAAAAGGCCTAAGTGCTTATAGAGCATTCATGCATAAAGTAAATGGAAGGTTTTTTTTTTTGTTTTGTTTTGTTTTGTTTTGTTTTTGCTTTTTAATTTTTACTTTGTAATAATTATTTGGTTTTTCAAAAGGCAGGCTGTTCTCTGTAGCTTTGTTTTGTTTGTTTGTGTTTTTGGTGTTTTGTTTGTTTTGTTCTTTTGGTTTTTTTGGGACAGGGTTTCTCTGTGTAACCTGCTTATCTCATCCTGGAACTAGCTCTGTAGTTCAATGTCACCATTCCTTGACCTAACTAGAGGCAGAAAAATAGTGAAAGTGAGGGGTGAGACCCAGGCTCCACCCAAATTACTTAGATATGCTTATTGCTCGCCATTCTGCTTACTGTTGTTGGAGGTGGGGAAGCTTTCATCGCTGATTTGAATTTAGTAATTTCAAGTTTCTGAGGGATTTCTTTCTTTCTTCTTTTTTTTTTTTTAAACTTGGTTCTACTTCACATTTTAACTTGTTTTTTTGTTTGCTTAGATCATGCACCAGTTAAGACAAAGACTGAGGCTTTCTTCCTAAGCAGCCTGGTGAAAGGGGGAGGGGCCTCTAACTTTGCTAAAGGGGAGGATACAAGAAACCAACCGAGGAGAGTGGGGGGAAGGGGACAGGGCACAAGACAACTCTGACTTTATTTATTTATTTATTTATTTATTTATTTATTTATTTATTTATTGGCTGCAGCAGCGAGGTTGGGGAGGTTTGGGAGGTTGGGGATTGTTTTCCTTTTTTTGTTTTTGTTGTTGTTGTTGTTGTTTTTTTAATTTCCCAGAATGTATTCTGATCACAGTTTCTCCCCTTCACACAACTCCTTCAAGATCAATTTCGACCCACCCAGCCAAACACTTGTGGCTGTGGCCTGCCCTTAGGCTGTGGTTTGTATACTCAGTCAGACTCTTGTTGGAGAAAAGTAATATTTCCTTCTAAAGAGGTTATCAACTGGAGATAACTTCTGGGTTAGGGTTAGTGAGTAGAGGCCTCTGTCTATTGAGCCTCTCAGCACTGGTACCTCATCTTGCTTAGATCTGTGCAGGAAGGGCCCTAGTTTTTGGATTGTTTGTTTGTTTGTTTGTCTTAACCTGGCACAGGACTGACTGACTGACTGCACATACAGAGGGAGTCAGCTGGCTTGTCTTTGAAGACAGTACTGTATATAATTTTCTTCATAAAGAAAAGTTGAATCCAAACTACACAGGACGGACAATGTAGCAAATTAGGATTGCATAATATTTCTTTTTTTGGTTTTGCTTTTTTTTTTGTTTTGTTTTTGTGGTTTGTCATGCTTTGTTTGTTTGTTTGTTTTCTTACCTTGGCCTTTTGGGCCCATCCTGTAATTTTAGCAAGATTTGGGTAAAGTTAAAAATTGACAATTTCAAGGGGTTTAGCTCTCATTTACAGAACAGCTGTAATTGAAGAATTGGGGCTCCCTCCCCCCCACACACAAATGAAATTTGCAATTCAATTACATGTACGGTAAATTAAAGCCAGGCATGGAGGTGCACACCCCTCTTACCATCACTAGGGATTCAGAGTCTGGTAATTAGATCCTAGCATTCAGGAGTAATAGCCATGCTTACAGGATAGAAGGAACAAACTAAGAAGCAAAGGAATACAGTGGTGGTAGTGGTGTCTGTCTTATAGGGGAAGGGTTTCATTGGATGAAAAGGAAAGCCTCTTCCTCACTTTGCCTGCTTCACCTTTCATGGACTCTTCCTGCCTCCTGCTGCCCAGACAGCCCTTTTTTCCTTTTGATTTCCCAAGCAATGTTGGGCCAGCTATCAGACGCACACAGTGAACTGTCTCTGAGAGCCCAGAAGACTTGGTTGGGCAAGGGGGCTTAGGGCTTAGAGCCCGTGAGACAGTGCTTGGGTGTTCTGGAAGAGGGCTCTGGTTTCCTCTGCTCACCATGCCACCCAGTAGAGATTTGAATTCTTAGACTCCCAAGTCCAATCCCACAATGATGGTGCCATTGGGCCATCACCAATGATGAGGGAGGGCACCATCCATTGTTATGATACATTAATACTCTAGCTTTTATTTGATAGACACATATTCATTCCAATATCTGATGTCTGTACAGCTTTGATCATGATGTTATGTTGGATTTTTTTAAAATGTTTTGTTTTTCACGACAGGGTTTCTCTGTGTATCCTTGGCTGTCCTGGAACTCACTGTATAATTCAGGCTGGACCTCAAACTCACATACATCTCCCTGACACAGCATCCTGAGTGCTGACATTAAAAGCATGTGTCACCACCGCCCAGTAATTTTACCTTTAAATCTGTGTGTGTGTGTATGTGTGTGTGTGTGAATATATATATATATATATATATATATATATATATATATTTATTTTTCTATTATGTCTACCCATACCAAGAATCCAAATCCTCTGGACTCACTACACTATCAAAGTTAACACAACTAACCTACCATTAATAAAGAAAAACAGCCAAAAAATAAATGAATAAAAGCAAAGGGAAGCTGGCCTGGCCATGGGATGAAGCTTCAGGTGTTGTGTTAGAAAGCTGAGCTAGTTAAGGAGTGTGTGCATACACAGAACAAAGCTAGTTCTGGAGGTTGTTGGCACTTGGGTTAGCTTGAGAAGAAGCCTGGATACTGGTTGCAAAGTGAGTCTGTATATCTTCCTTCCTTCCTTCCTTCCTTCCTTCCTTCCTTCTTTCCTTCCTTTCTTTCCTCCTTTCTTTGTTCTCCCCGCCCCTTTTTTTAATAGATAAAATGAAAGGGACATGAATGGCACAGGGCTTCCATGACTAGAACCATAGGCATACAGGGTTTGAATGCCACCTGCTCACACTCCATGCTGCAGTATTATACAGGTGCCCACTGTCCCACCAGTGCCCACACAAGCACACACGCAGGCACGCATGCACACGGGAACAGGAAAATGATTAAACAATCAAAACCAAAGTAGTGGAATTTCTCAATTTTCCAGAAGCCACATGGTGGGATGCAGTGCCTTCTTCTGGTGAAAAGTCATACTTGCAGTTAGAGCACTCATTCATAAAATAAATACATGACGTTTTTTTTTTTTTTGTTTGTTTGTTTATTTTGTTTTTTTTTTCCTTGCTTGTCGTTGTTGTGGTTGTTGACTCATACTTTCTATTTTTTTTTTTCAGGGGTTTGGTACCCGGGATGGGCATTCTTTTTTATTTTTTATTTAATTTTATATAACAAAGTCCAATTAAATGAAAACAAACATTTATACACAATATTTGGGAATTTGGGCATCATTCTTTCCAAACTACTTCCTGCTGGTAAGGGGCACTGTCATGGGGGATTCGAAGAAGAAAAAGCACAGAGACAACATGCAAATTAACATGCAAATTAACAAAATCAGAAACGAAAAGGGGGACATAACAACAGAAACAAAGGAAATCCAGACAATTTTCAGGTCATAATTGAAAATCTATATTCCACAAAAACTGAAAATTCAAAGGTAATGGACAAGTTTCTGAATAAATATCACCTACAAAAATTAAATCAAGAACAGACAAACAACTTAAATAGACCTATAACCCTCAAAGAAAGAGAAGCAATCATCAACAGCCTTCCAACCAAAAAAAGTTCAGGGCCAGATGGAGTCAGCGCAGAATTCTACCAGACATTCAAGGAAGAACTAATACCACTACTCCTCAAACTGTTCCACAAGATAGAAACAGAAAGTTCATTGCAACCTCTTTTTATGAGGCCACAATAACTTTGGTACACAAATCTCACAAAGACACAACTAAGAAAGAAAACTACAGACCAATATCCCTGATGAACATCGATGCAAAAATACTCAATAAAATACTGGCAAACCAAATTCAAGAATACATCAGGGAAATCATCCACCATGACCAAGTAGGCTTCATACCTGGAATGCAGGGATGGTTTAACATAGGAAAATCTATCAGCGTGATCCACCATATAAACAAACAGAAAAAGAAAAACCATATGATTATCTCCCTAGATGTGGAAAAAGCCTTCGACAAAATTCAACACCCTTTCATGATAAAGGTCTTGAAGAGGTCAGGGATAACAGGAACATACCTAAACATAATAAGAGCAATATACAGCAAACCGACTGCCAACATCAAACTGAATGAGAGAAACTTAAGCCAATTCCTCTAAAATCAAGAACAAGACAAGGCTGTCCTCTCTCTCTATATCTCTTCAATATTGTACTAGAAGTTCTACCTAATGCTATAAGACAACAAAAGGAGATCAAGGGGATACAAATTGGAAAGGAAGAAGTCAAACTGTCTCTATTTGCAGATGATATGATAGTTTACATAAGCGACCCAATAAACTTTACCAGGGAACTCCTACAGCTGATAAACACCTTCAGCAAACTAGCAGGATACAAGATAAACTCACAAAAATCAGTAGCCCTACTTTTTTCAGACGACAACGAGACAGAGAAAGAAATCAGAGAAACATCACCCTTTACAATAGCCACAAGCAACATAAAGTATCTTGGTGTAATGCTTATCAAACAAGTAAAAGACTTATATAATAAGAACTTTGTGACTCTAAAGAAAGAAATTAAAGGAGATACCAGAAAATGGAAAGATCTCCCATGCTCTTGGTTAGGTAGGATTAACATATTAAAAATGGCAATCTTACCAAAAGCAATCTACAGATTCAATGCAATCCCCATTAAAATCCCACCACAATTCTTCACCGACCTTGAAAGGATAATAATCAACTTTATATGGAAAAACAAAAGACCCAGGATAGCCAAAACAACACTATACAATAAAAGAACTTCAGGAGGCATCACCATTCGTGACTTTAAGCTCTGCTACAGAGATATAGTTCAGAAAACAGCCTAGTATTGGCATAAAAATAGACAGGTAGACCAATGGAATCAAATTGAAAATCCTGATATTCATCCATGCACCTATGAACACATGCTTTTCAACAAAAAAGGTAAAATTATACAATGGGGCGAGGACAGCATCTTCAACAAATGGTATTGGCACAATTGGATGAGGGTGTGTAGAAGGCTGTAGATAGGCCCATGTCTGTTCGCCATGCACAAAACTCAAGTCCAAATGGATCACAGACCTCAACAACAATCCAGCCACATTGAACCTCTTAGAAGAGAAAGTAGGAGGTACCATTGAACAAATTGGTATAAGAGACCACTTCTTGAACATAACTCCAGGGGCACAGACACTGAAAGAAACAATTAATAAATGGGACCTCTTCAAACTTAGAAGTTTCTCTAAGGCAAAGGACACAGTGGACAAGACCTAACAGCAGCCCACAGATTAGGAAAATATTTTCACTAATCCTATATCCAACAAAGGGCTGATCTCCAAAATATACAAAAAACTCAAGAAACTCGTCAACAAAACACCAAATAACCCTATTAAAAAATGGGGTACAGAACTGAAGAAAGAATTCTCAATGGAGGAAATCAAAAAGGCTGAAAGACACTTAAGAAAATGCTGCATATCCTTAGCTATCAGTGAAATGCAAATAAAACAACTTTGAGATACCATCTTGCTCCTGCCAGACTGGCTAAAATTAGAAACACCAGTGATGACTTATGTTAGAGAGGCTGAGGAGAAATTGGAACACTCCTCCACTGCTGGTGGGAGTGCAAACTCATACAGCCATTTTGGAGATCAGTATGGCAGTTCCTCAGGAAAATGGGAATTAGTTTACCACAGGACCCGGCAATCCCCCTCTTAGGCATATACCCAAAGGATTCACATCCATGCAACAAAGACATCTGTTCAACTATGTTCATAGCAGCACTATTTGTAGTAGCAAGAACCTGGAAGCAACCTAGATGCCCCTCAATTGAATTATGGTCAATGAAGAAGAGGCACATCTACACAAAGGAATACTACTCTGCTGAAAAAAATAATATCTCGAAATTTGCAGGCAAGTTGATCGCACTTGAAGAAACCATCCTGAGTGAGGTAACCCAGTCACAAAAAGAGGAACACAGTTTGTACTCACTCATATATGGATTTTAGACCTAGATCAAATGATCACCAGCCTATATTCACATCACCAGAGGAACTAGGATACAAGGTGTATTCTAAGAGATTCATATAAAGTCCCTCACAGAACTGGGAAGGGACAAGCCCCCAGAGCTCAGGTGAAGTGGGGGTCAGCGAATGGAGAGAGAAGTAGGAGAAAATGAGGGGGAGGAAAGGAAGATTGAGCCTGGTTAGGAATAGAAGATAGGAAAGAGAGAGACAGAGACACAGAGAGAGAACATAAAAGAGGATGCCAATATTGGTTTGAACATAAAATTGAACATAAAGAAATGTCTAGAGAACTACAAGACTGCTCCCAAATAACAATCTCAGCTTCCATGGAAAGCCTATCATAAATGCCCTTCCCGGAGAGTGCGATCAACAACCAACTTCTCCATGAAGCCCTCAACTGATGCCTGTTGAGAACGGGATCAAACACCCATACATGAACACTGAGTCGAACTGGAACCCAGATGCAGATGGAGAGGACAGGACCATGTGGCAGAAACACATAGAGACAGCTTACCTGAACAAGACAGCTAATGACCACTAGAGTGATAGCTGGGAAGCCAGTTTGGACTGACTCAGGCCCCTCTGAATATGGGTCTCAGCCAGAAGGACTGAGCAGTCTAAGAGACCTCAGACAGTGGAGCCAGTATGTATCCCTGTTGCAAAAAAGGACTTTGCAAACATATCCCCCATGGAGGGATAACTGCCTTAATCTAGAGACAGGAGAGTAGCCCGAGTCCCTACTTCACAGGACTTGTCAGATCTACATGACCCCAACTGGATGGCATTCCCCTACATGTGGAATTGGGGTGGAGGGATAGGAGGGTAGGGTGTTTAGAGTGCATGTGAGAGGGCAGAGAGGGTAAAAGGGAGGGAAGGAGGGAGGAAGTTCTGGGGGAGGGAGGGAGGGAGAGGGAACTGGGATCGACTTGTAAAATATAAATTAAATTTAAAAAAATGCTTTGACTCCAAAATTTAAGTTGAAGGACAAGTTACTGGGGAAAAGGATTACTATTTTTGTTTCCACAGAAAATGAAAAGATGTGGATTCCTTCCAGACTAATGGGGTTTGATTACACCAGACCGCCTGAAACAGAGTATAGGTGATCCTACATTCAAAACAGCTGGACAAAACAGTCATACTTTCTATTTTTTTTTATAATTATTTTTTCTTCAAAAGACAGGGCTTTCTCTCAAATTTTTAAAATATTTTTCTGTTTTTCTTTCTTCCTTCCTTTTTTTTTTTTTTTTTGTTTGTTTTTTGTGTGTTCATTTGTAACTTTTTTAGCTTGTCCTGGAACTAGTTCAGTAGACCAGATTGTACTGGAACTCAAAGAGATGAGCCTGCTTCTGCACCCCACCTTTCCCCCCTCCCCACATTGAGCACTGAGATGAAAGGCATGTGGACACCATGGGCTGGTTTTATTTTTTTTTTCTATCTTTTTTTTTTAATTTCCTATATTGTATTCTGACCAGTTTCCCTTCCCCCAAATCCTTCCACCCTCCCAGTCTTACCACCCTGGGTGGGGCCTGCCCTTAGCTTTGGTTTATATACTCAGTAAGACTCTTGTTGGGGAAAAAAATATATACATACATATATATATATATATATAACCTCTAAAGAGGTTATCAACTTGAGATTACTTTTGCTTTAGGGACTGGAGGCTTGTGTACATTGGCTCTCTCAGCAATGGTGATCCATCTTGCTTATTTCTGTGCAGACAGGCCCTAGTTTTCGGTTTGTTTGATGGCTTGTTTGTGTTAAGCAGTCACACACCTTACTGCAAACAACATGAAGGGAGGCAGCACTGTGCAAAATTTCCTTCATTAAGGGAAGTTGAATCCAATCCACACCAAAGGGACAATGTATCACATTAGGATTGCATGAGTTTTTGTTTGTTTGTTTTCCTTTGTTTGTGTTATTGCCTTTCAACCCATCCTGTACTTTGAGGAAGATCTAGGTAATTCCACAGGTAAGATAAAAGCTAAAAATAGGGAGATTCAAAGGGTTACAGCTGTCATTTATAGATCACCTCTAATTGAAGAAAGGTCTTACAATTGAGTCTCTCTCTGTCTCTCTCTCTCTCTCTCTCTCTCTCTCTCTCTCTCTCTCTCGCTTCCATCTTCCTTCATTCCTTCCTTTTCCTAGTATTGTTATAAACAGTATACTGCTTTGGGGTGTAAGCTTAAGTAATCTCTACGTCAACCAGAGTGGAGTGAGTAGGAAGGACCCACCAACCTAACCTATATCAAATACTAACCTAAACAATAAAAATGTGTATCAGTTGCTCTTACCTTAAAGTTTCCAAAATTCCCACTAAATATATACTGTTTTCATATGTTATATTCTAAAGCAAGTACTTGTAATTTTTCTTTTTATTTAAAGGGTTAGTGCTTACTTTCTAAGTTTGAGTCCCTAGCATGGAGGGTTAGTAAGCACTGAGAAAAAAAGAAAAGAAAAAAAAAAAGAAAAAGAAAAAGATGTTAAGAATTCAGAGGGTGATGATATCCCATTTCCTTTGTGTGTGAACTCCAAAAAATAGAACATCAAAAAAATAAAATAAAATAAATAAATAAATAAATAAATTGAGATGGGTTTCAGGTGGTAGATGCACTGAGTTCCAGGACAGGTTCCAAATCGACAGAGATCCTCTGTCTCTGAAAAGGAAAACAATGCTGTGTTTTAGGTTTAGAGGCTAGGAAACAGAACAAAGAGGATCTTGAAAAATATGTCACATGCTTACTTCCATCTTGGTGAGGTCACTGGCCAACACACATGCATGCACTCACGCACGCTTGCACGCATGCTCAGAAACACATGAATAAGAGTTGAAATTAGTTTTCTTTTCATGTAAGAGTGTGATGTGCTGTCTCAGTCATGAGAACCTCATCACAATTCTCTGTTTAAGTTTCTGGCCCTTTAGAGGCTAGGAAACAGAACAAAGAGGATCTTGACAACTTTGTCACATGCTTACTTACATCTTGATGAGGTCACTAGCCAGCAGGCACACACGCAGGCAGGCACTCACACATGCACGCCCGCCCGCTCGTCCAGAAACACATGAATAAGAGTTGAAATTAAATTTAATGTAGAATAAAAAAGTAACAGAAAGCTAGGGCTGGGTGTTAATGGCACATGCCTGTAATCCCAGCACTTGGGAGGCAGAGGCAGGTGGATCTCTGTGAGTTTGAGGCCATCATGGTCTACAGCACTCATTCCAGGACATGCTCCAAAGCAATAATGAAAAACCCTGTCTCAGAATAAATGATAATAATAATAAATAAATAAAATAATAGAAAAAGAAATTGAAAGCAGACAGAGAAAGGACAAGAACAACAACAAAATGCTCCAAAGTCATGGAAATAAAAGGAAGCTGGGTGTGATAATGCATATAGTCTGACCACCAGCAAACACAAAAGTACAAACAAGCGCTAAAATGTCTTTAAAAGGAGACTTAACTCACACAGAGTCTCACCTTCTTTAATTGTGACAGCCCCTAGAGTCTCACCTTCCTATAGTCTCCCCTAGCTGTTGGTCCTTTCTTCCCATGCTATCCTCTTCCTCATCCTCCTCCTTCTCCTTCCTCTGCTTCTTGCTTTTAGTTTTTTAAAGACATGTTTTCTGTGTGTAGCTGGCCCTTGTAGACCAGGCTGATCAGCCAGTCAGAGACACCTCCCCCCAGATGCCTCCAGATTGCAGACATTAAAGGTGTGTGCCAAAACTCCCTGCTCAAGACTTCTCTTTGCCTACTTGCCTAATGTTGCTTTGTGTTTCTCTGTGTAGCCTCAGCTGTCCTGGAACTCGCTCTGTAGTCCAGGCTGGCCTCCAAGTCATAGAGATCTGCCTGCATCCCCAGTGCTGGGAATAAAGGTTTGTGCTATAAGCCACCAGTCTGTCTAACTGCATTTTTAAAATCTGTACCGCAGGTATCCTTTCTGTAACCTCTTCTTCTTCTGAAAGCTATAGGGAGACCCTCGCTCAAATCTCGGGAATAGCAAGCACCCAGTGAGACACTGAGACCGAACTTGCTGCAATCACACGAGGAAGTTTATTGAAAACGGGATTGAATGAAATCTCAGGCCAGCATGCTGGGGTCGAGACTCATACACCACGCAGGGTTAGAGGAGTTTGACCCCGACCCAAACTTGTGACAAGCTTATAAAGGCAAAAACCACAAAAGAAAGGAGGGGGACTGGGGAGGAAATAGGGGAATTGCAAAGTTATACATTTACTCATCAGTTAAACTATGTGTTAGATTAAGCAACACACCTGGGGCATTGGGACATTCCACAGAGCTCATTGGGACATCCTGTGGTCACTCAGGGAACTGTCCTTCTCAAGAGAGTTCCAGGAGCGGCCACTTGCAGGGGACGAGGTCCCCAGGGTGATGAGTCTATGCACTTACAGACAGCTAGTAATTTTTTCTACTCTTCATTCCCCACTTCTTCTTGTAAATGGCTCTAATCTTAGAGCAATCCCTCAGTTTCTTGTAGTATTTGGTTCTGCTGCCTTAAAACCATTACCTGGACAGCACTTATCCTTTCCTTTATAAACGTCACCAGCCTATTGAGGATACATGGCCTGAAGTTTAGGATCAGCATCAAAATGATTAAAGGTCCGGCCAAGGTGGAGACCAGAGTAGAGAACCAGGGTGACCGATTAAACCAATTTTCATACCATCCTTGGTATGCTTCTCTTTCTCTTTTTCTGGTTTTTAGCCTTTCTCTTAGCTTTGCCATGGAATCTCTGATGACACCGGAATGATCTACATAAAAGCAACATTCTTCCCTTAAGGCCACACAGAACCCTCCCTCTTTAAGAAAAAGCAGATCTAATCCCCTTCTGTTTTGCAGCACTACCTCTGATAATGAAGTTAATGACTCTTCTAGTTTAGTTACGGACTGCTCCAAAGGTCCCAGGTCAGCATCCATAGATGCTCTAAGCTCATTATAGTAGTAGCGCTATTGGATAAGGGCGGCCGCTCCAGTTCCAATCCCTGCCACTAATCCTAGTCCTAACAAGAGAGCTAAAGTCAGGGTTACAGGTTCCCTCTTGTAACGAGTACGGTGATCAAATTCATCTATGAATGAACTATCATCATGATAGAGGACCCTAGGCACCAGTTGGACCAAAATACAAAGGTCACTAGTTCTGTTAAAAAGTGAAGTATGCAGGCAGGGGGTCAAGCCGGTGCCACAGGCCCACCAGGTGTTTGGGGGGTACTAGATATTGATTTGGGCCTTCTGTTAGTGTGTTGATAGTTACGTTACAGAGGGGCTGGTGTCTTGTAGGCACTTTGCCTATGCATTGTCCAGTGCCTGATACCACTGAAAGGGTCAACTTTCGTTGGCTCCCCCAGGGGCAAGACGAATGATCAGAAATAATATTATAGCTCCGTATTTGAGCTATTCCTTCATAATAAGGGGGATTAGAAGCCAAGCATGGCCAGCAAGATTGGGTAGCAGTGGGGTTGTGCAGTTGAAAATGACAAATGCACTATCGAGCAGATTGTACAGGTGATCCTCGGTCCTCATAGGTGGGTGGGAGGATGGGATCAAAGGAGGGAATGGATTAAGGCTAGGAGAGGAACTTTCCCTTGGTGATGTGGTGAGACTAGGAAGTCTCTCAGGCTTGGGTAGGGGGTTATCAAGCACCGGATTGGGGTCGACTCTATCTTCATCCTGATAGCGAAAATGAACCCCGGGTCTCCACCTCCAGTATAGACTCTCCACCCCCAGCGGTTACCTTTTACCCATTGGCTATCTTGTTTTCCCTGTGCTGTGAAACTAATATTCAGAAGGTTGCAATAGTTGCCTTTGCATGGCCCCTGAGGGCCACCCAAGGCCCCAGGAGCATATCCAGTCTTATAAGACGGGTACTTAGATGGGTCTCTCTCTCCTTTTTTCTGGCTCTTCTGGCTTATGACCCTTTTTTTACTATAATCAGATCCCAGGATGAGGAAGGATTCCAGTAGGCTTCTCCTGTGGTCTCACATCCCCATTTACCACAAAAAAGTAACCTGATGACCCTCCACATCGTCTCTTCATCTCTCTGATATGTCCCTGCCCTGGGCAGATGTAGAAGTTTGCTGCCTGGAGGTTGGCTCAGAAAAACTGTCCTGAACATCCCAATGTGCTCCCTATACCATGAGGGACACATTGTTCCTCTGGGGGTGGTTTATCTAAATTGTCATAATTAGAAAGATCCCAAGCCAGGGAACCGGCAGCTAACTTACAGATATCAGGTGCAAGATCAAGCCACCAAGTCCAAAGGGGGTGCACTGCGGTTTTTGACCACACGACATTGCCCTCTTCATTAAGCACTTCCCATGTCAGTTTTTGAGGGACATGAGGGTTATCCCCCAAGGTTAGAGCTACGGCGAAGGCGCAGCTTAAGAGGATTGTCACTGGCTGCTACTGTCCAATTATCTTCGCGGTTGTCTTCATTTTGACTGGGTGTCTTTTTTATGTGAGAAGCGTAGATCCAGGCAGCAATTCCGTCTACCTTTACTGCCATGGGGGGGGGGTCAACAGCACTAGAAAGGGTCCTTTCCACCAAGGCTCAAGTGTGCCAGCGCGGCGATGTCGTCTGACCAGGACTGAGTCTCCGACTTGGAACCCGTGGGGCACCGCGGTGGTCCCTGGAGTATAGGCTTCTTTGATCTGATTCCAGATCTGTGTTCTGACAACTTCTAAGGCCTTTAAGTGGGTAAACTGAGCAGAGAAGGATGAGTCAGTGCAGGGATCCAATATCCCGCCTGACTCAGTCAAAGGGGGTGGTCCACCATGTAGGATTTCATAAGGGGTAAGGCCGAAATGTCCAGGTGTGTTTCGGGCCTAAGAAGCGCAAAGGGGAGGAGGGTCACCCAGTCTTTGCCGCCGGTCTCAATAGCCAATTTAGTAAGGGTCTATTCATTCTTTCTGCCTGTCCTGAGCTCTGGGGTCTGTAAGCACAATGTAATTCCCAATTAGTCCCCAGTTGTGTGGCCAACTCCTGACTTACCTGGGCAACAAAAGCCGGCCTGTTGTCTGAACCGATTACCAGGGCAGGATTTCTTCCAGGATCTTCTTGGTTACTACTTGAGCAGTTTCAGACTTGGTGGGAAAGGCTTCCACCCATCCTGAAAAAGTGTCTATAAAAACTAGAAGGTACTTATTACCATATTTTCCTGGCTTAATTTCAGTGAAGTCTACCTCCCAATAAACTCCTGGCTGATCTTCCCTCATCCTTTTCCCAGGTTCTTTGAATGGTCGGGCAGCATTGGTCAAGGTACAGGCATGACATGACTCTACTACTTCTTTTACTACTGTATTTAATCTTAGAACATAATATTTAGAACCTTTGATTAATTGCTTAAGTTTTTCATTTCCAAGATGAGTTAGCTAGTGTATTCATCTCACATAGTCTTGGCCTTCTTTAGCGGGCAGAATGATTCGTCCATCTTTGGTTTTTGCCAATCCATTGGAACTGAGCATTCGAGCTTTCCCTGCACAGGTCATATCTTTGATTAAATCATAATCTTTATAGAGTTAGATGAAGCTGGGATCCATGGCTTGCGGGGGTTCTGGTGGGGTTCCAGTTTTCTCCGCCAGCACTACTGCTCCCTGGGCAGCTTGTTTTGCTGTTAGATCAGCCATTTGGTTCCCCTTTGTGACTGGGTCAGTCCCCTTCTGGTGTCCCAGGCAGTGGACCATGGCTAATTATTTTGGAAGATGTATGGCTTCTAGGAGGGCCAGGATCTCCTCTTTATTTTTAATGTCTATTCCTGCTGAGGTGAGTAGGCCCCTCTGTCTGTAGCTGACCCCATGAACGTGGGCTGTGGCAAAAGAATAACGGCTGTCAGTGTAAATGTTGATAGCCTTACCTTCTGCCAGACGCAGAGCTTGAGTCTGTGCCAGGCGCTCAGCTCTTTGAGTGGAGGTTCCTTCTGGTAGACTGCTAGCTCAAATTACCTGCTTTCCATCCACCACTGCTGCTCCCTCCCTTCTTTTACCTTCTACCACAAAACTGCTGCCGTCCGTATACCAGTTATGCACACAAGGCCAAGGTTGGTCAGTCAGGTCTTTCCTGGTCCCGATTTCTTCAGCCAGGACGTCAGTGCATCGGTGCACCGGGGTAGAGTCATCTGCTTTGAGGAGCAGGGTGGCCGGGTTGAGAATAGCAGGAGGAGCAAAGGTTATCCAATCATTTAACAGCAAGGTCTGGTAATGTGTCATCCGGGCGTTTGTCATCCAGTGGTCGGGGAGCTGCCACACAATACTTTCTAAAGCATGGGGAGCAATTATAGTCACGCGCTGACCCAGAGTGAGCTTATCCGCGTCTCTGACAAGTAGGGCTACTGCCGCAATGGCTTTCAAGCAAGAGGGCCACCCACTGGCGACGGGGTCTAACTTTTTAGATAGGTAGGCTACCGGCCGCTTCCAGGGCCCCAGGGTCTGAGTCAGAACTCCAGGGGCTACTCCAGCCCCGCTTATCAACATATAGAGTGAAAGGCTTAGTCAGATCTGGCAGGGCCAAAGCAGGAGCTGTGAGCAGGGCAGTCTTTATATTATCAAAGGCTCTTTGGTGCTCCTCCGTCTAGGTGAATGGGACCTTTTCTTTAGTAAGTGGGTACAGAGGGGCCACCAGTGTGACGAACCCTGGTATCCAGAGTCTACAAAAACCCACAGTTCCCAAAAACTCACGTACTTGTCACGGAGTAGTGGGGATCGCGATTTGCATCACAGTCTTTTTTTGTGCTTCAGTGAGCCACCGCTTCCCTTCTTGGAGGGTGTATCCTAGGTAGGTCACCTCCGAGTGGCATAACTGGGCTTTCTTGGCGGACACCTGGTACCCCAACTCACCTAATTCATTTAGGAGCTTTCTGGTCCCGTCGAGGCACAGTTCCTGGGTCAAGGCTGTGACTGCAAGAGAGAAATCCGAGGGTTCCGGACCCTGAAGGGTGCAAGGTCATGGTGGAGTGCTTCATCGAAAAGAGTCGGTGAATTCTTGAATCCCTGTGGCAACCTAGTCCAGGTCAGTTGACCCGTATGACCTCCTTCGGGATCTCGCCACTCAAAAGCGAACAGGGGTTGGCTACTCGGATGCAATCTGAGACAGAAAGAGGCATCTTTCAAATCCAGAACGGTGTACCAGGATCGTTCAGGCGGTAAGGAACTCAGCAAGTTGTAAGGGTTGGGCACAGTTGGGTGAATGTCCTGTACCCATTTATTGACTTCTCTTAAGTCCTGGAAGGCTGATAATCATTGGTGCCAGGCTTACGTACGGGCAGGAGGGGAGTATTCCAAGGGGACCGGCAGGGAATCAGTATACCTTGTTGTAACAGTCTCTGGCTATGTGGTCGAATGCCTTCTTTAGCCCCTTGAGTCATGGGGTACTGTCTGACTGAGACAGGGGTGGCAGCCACTTTCAGCTCGACTATGACAGGTGGCACTTGTTTGGCCAGTCCCATTCCAGTCTGCTCTGCCCAAACCTCTGCAAAAGCTGTCAGCCATTCTTTAGGGGGCAAAATCCCAGTCTTGGGTTCATGGAGGCGATATTCTTTTTCTAGACTTAGAACTAAGCATGTTATAGGGGTCTCTCCCCAGATGACTTCTGGTCCCTCTGGGGTGAAGTGGACCTGAGCATTTAGTTTGGTCAACAAGTCCCTCCCCAGAAGGGGCGCCGGGCACTCAGGAATCACAAGAAAAGAGTGGTTTACTTGCCTTTTTCCTATTTCTAAACTTCTTTTGGTTGTCCAGGGGTAAAGTTACTTCCATTGGCTCCCATCACCAGAGTTCTTTTTGATCCTAATTGTCCTAATGGTTTAGTCAAAACTGAGTGTTCGGCTCCTGTATCCACTAAGAAATTAATGGGGTTCCCCTCCACACAAAGAGTTACCCTAGGCTCGGGGAGGGGGACCGAGCCCCGACTCCCCTAATCTTCCTCGAGGGCCAGTATTTTGGGGCCCTTTTGTTTTTTTCGGGGGCACTCTCTGGCCCAGTGTCCATTTTCTTTACAGTATGCTCATTGGTCTTTCTCAAGTTGTAGCCTCCGTCCTCCCGGGGGGGGGGTCTCCTTGCCCTGTTGACCAGGTGTCCTGACTGTCCTTTCTCTGACCTTTCTCCACCTACTACTGTGGCCAAAACCTTAGTCAAATTCCTCTCTTGGCGGAGATCCCGCCGATTTTCCCTCTCTTCTGCCTCCTTTTTTTCTCTTTCTTGTTTTTCTTCCTCAGTCTCTCTCTTGTGATACACTTTCTCTGCCTCTTTTACTAAATCCTGCAAAGTATAATCCTGGAGCCCCTCTAGTCTCTGCAACTTTTTCTTGATATCAGAGGCCGACTGCCCTATAAAAGCCATGGCTACGGCCACCTGCTGTCCCTCAGAGGAGGGATGAAATGGGGTATATCTCCTATAAGCCTCCATCAGTCGTTCCAAGAAGACAGAGGGTGGCTCCACCTGACCCTGTAGGATTTCTCTTACCTTTGCCAAATTGGTGGGTCGCCGTGAGGCCCCCTTGAGACCTGCCACTAGAGCCCGGCGGTAGACCGTGAGACGCCCCCTACCTTCCACAGAGTTGTAATCCCAGTCAGGGCGGGCCAAGGGGAAAGCAGCATCTATAAGATTAGGAAGATTGGTGAAGGTCCCATCGGGTCCTGGAACATTTTTTCTGGCCTCTAGGAGGATCCTCTCTCTTTCTTCAGTCATAAAGAGGACCTGCAAGAGTTGTTGACAGTCGTCCCAAGTGGGCTGATGAGAATACATCAGGGATTGAGGAGTCCCGTCAAGCCCAAGGGGTTCTCTGAAAAAGAGGGGTGGTTAGTTTTCCAATTGTACATGTCGGCCGATGAAAATGGCCAATACTGCAGTGGGATTAATTCTCCTGGAGCTGGAGCAGATCCATAAGCCTGTAATGGTAGGGCAATGGTGGAGTCAGGTCCTGCGCCAGATCCCTCTGGGCTGCGGCCCCGGCCACTTCGAGTCCTGGCCGCTGGCCCTATTTTGAAGGCCGTCTGGGAGTCCATTGGGGCCGGCACCTGTGGGGGGGGCTGCATGAGGAATGGGTTGATGATATGGGGAAGGAGGATGGTCAAGGAGGGAGACATCATCAATTTCAGGATAGATCCGCGGGGGAGCTGATGGAGCGGGCGCCAGAGGACCTGAAGGAGGTACTTTTGGTTTCGAGGCCACGGCCACTGTCGCAGTCTCTATTCCCGATGTCCAGGGTTTCATCCAGGGTGGTGGGTTTTGGATTAGGTCTTGCACATGAGAATGTAGGGAACCTGATCAGGGTGTCCCCCTGTGGCCTGAAAAATAATTCGCTTGAGAGCGGAAATAACAGATAGGTTAAAACTTCCCCCCTGAAGGCCATACCACACCAAAACTTGGCCATTCAGAGGAACAAAAAGTCTGCCAAGTCCTTTTCTGACCTCAACAGAAAGATTATGAGCACTAGTCTTAACGTCCGTCCAATGGTCCAGAGTCAGTGTTAGTGGGGTCGTCACAGTCTGTCCCATGTCTACCTCTATTAACAAAAATAAGCCCGAATACAGAAAGACAAGAACACAAAAGCAGCTGTCAGCTTCAAGTCGACCCGTAGTTCTGAAAGGAGCCAGACAGCCTAGAAATGGCCCTTTGACACAGATTGTCTAGGAGAAAATTTATCTCCCGACCTCTCCCCCGTGGAGGTCCAGCAGGCGTCCCTGGTCCTCCTCCTGTACTCCCGGGACGTCTCCCAGGGCGAACAAACCGTGGACACCTGGACATGTCTATCCCCATCCACTCCGCTCCTCCTCCTGGAGAGCAGCCTCAATAGAGCATTTGCAAAAACGAAACTGCGATCACACCAGATTTTTGAACAGGCCACAAACACAGAGTCACAACAGAACAACAGCAGAAAACAAAATTCTTACCTCCAAGTGGGTCTAGGACCCCTGAGTGGTCGCGCAAATCCCGGACTAGCCCCCAAATGAAAGACCCCTGTAGGTAGACCCTCGCTCAAATCTTGGGAATAGCGAGCACCCAGTGAGACATTGGGACCGAACTTGCTGCAATCACACGAGGAAGTTTATTGAAAACGGGATTGAATGAAATCTCAGGCCAGCATGCTGGGGTCGAGACTCATATACCACGCAGGGGTAGAGGAGTTCGACCCCGACCCAAACTTGTGACAAGCTTATAAAGGCAAAAACCACAGAAGAAAAGAGGGGGACTGGGGAGGAAATAGGGGAATTGCAAAGTTACAGATTTACTCATCACTGTCTTTCTCAAGAGAGTTTCGGGAGCGGACACCTACAGGGGACTGGGTGCCCAGGGTGACGAGTCTATGCCCTTACAGAGAACTAGTAATTTTTTTCTACTCTTCACTTCTTCTTTTCTTTTCTTTCTTTCATTCGTTCATCATTCTTTTAAAAACTAGGTTAACTGAAGTTTTTTTTTTTTTTTTTTTTTTTTTTTTTTTTATGTGATTTCTGGTTTTTTGAGACAAGGTTTCTGTACGTAGTGCTGGAGTGAGTCCTGGCTGTTTCATGTCAAATACTTACTTTTTTGTCCCTAAACAAAGAACAAATACATAAAGTCAAACATGAAAAAAGAACTATAGGAATCATCAAGAGATGAGAAAAACTGTGGTACTGCTGTTGTCAATAAGAAAAGCAGGGCATGAGGGAATGACACCATGAAACAGGGTTCAAGCAGAGAGTTGTTTTATTCATTCATTTATTGTTTTAATTAGGGGAAGTTATCATAAAAATAGGAAAGAGAAGGGAAAGGGGGGAAACCAGCCTCCTGGAGACATGAGCAGCAGGAATGAGGAGAAAGGAAAGAGGGGAGAGAGAGAAGGATGGGAGATAGGCAGGACCCTTTTAAAAGGAAACATAGTGAATTGCTCTTAGAGGTTAAGGTTGAGCTCCTATCCTGTCAGAACACGAAATACAGGCCAGTACAGATGCCTGAATACTAACACCAGCAGCTAGCTACCTTGTCTCATATGTTTGAGACAGGTTCTCTCTGCATAGCCCTGGAAATCAGAAAAATGAAACTAGCTCTGTAGATCAGACTGCCCATGCCTCCTGAGTGCTACCACAACAGCTTGGCTAATTTCATCATCTTTCACCTTTCTTATTTATTACCTGTCTGTCTGTCTGTCTGTCTGTCTGTCTGTCTTTAGTCATTGATTCATTCATTCATCCATTCATGCCATTGATATTGGGTCATTTCTGGTGGAAGGTGATGGTTGGATGAGAAGAAGCCTTGGTGCTGAGGACAAATCTGTCTTTCTTTCTTCCTTCCTTCCTTCCTTCCTTCCTTCCTTCTTTCTTTCTTTCTTCTTCATAGTTACTCTGTGTAGCCATGTTTGTCTTAGAGCGTGGAGCAACCATTCTCAGGCTCCAGAATTCTGGGAACACAGGCCAGAATGTCCATCTGTGGCTAAAAGTTGGGAATTTCTCTGTGTAACTTGGGAGCCTGGCCTGATTCTCATTTCTTTTTTTTTTTTTTTTTTTAAGTTTGGGCTGGCCTCAAAGTCAAAGAGATCTATCTGTCTCTGTCTTTGCCTCTGGATTGCTGGATTAAAGGTGTGTGCCGCCGCCGCCACCACCACCCAGCTCCACTGGAATACTTAGATTTACATATGTCTTACATTCCAGTTAAACTCTGCTGGAGGGTATGGAACCCTTCATTACATTACTTGTTTGAACGCATTCATTTTCACATTTGTGAGGGGGGAAATGAACTTTACATGGTTTAATTCATATTTTAACTTGCTCCTTCTTTTTTTTTTTTAAGAGAGGGTCTGTGTTCTGTGTCTTTATCTGTGCCCCACCAAACAACATGGCCCGGGGCTTGTTTCTGAGTACTGCTATGAATGAAAGCAGTGAGCTACTCTTCAAAGTATTTTGCCTGTACTGATGTGGTTGCTGTTACTATATAGCACATAGCACAAACAGGGAGAGGCATGCATGAGAATCCAGGCTTGTCAAAGAATAAAGAGGACTTCCCTGGCAGTGGGGCTTTACAAAGACTGTTGCTGTGTCTCTTATGTTTCTTATGTATGTGTGTAGTTGTGAATCTATTGTGAATTTTTAAACAGGTGGACTGTGAGCAGTTGTTAGTCCTTTGGTCTCTCTCTAGCTTGGCATTTTGTTTATTTATTTACTTATGTAATTATTTTGTTGCTGTTGTTTACTTTATTTAGTGTGGGCCTCTCATCTGCCTGCCTGCCTGCTTGCTTAACTGCATGCATGCTCACAGTTTCACTGTGGAAGGTTTCCCATTTAGAGTTTGTTGATTCTGTGCAGGGAGATATAGACTTCAGTTTTTCAAGACAAGTTTTCTCTGTGTAACCTTGGCTGTCCTGAAACTCAGTCTGTAATTCACAGAGCTCTCCCTTACACAGGCTCCTGAGTGCTGGCATTAAAAGCATACATCATCACCACCACCCAGCAATTAATTTCACCTTTCAAATCTATGTATGTATGCATGTACGTACATATGTATGTACGTACCTGCGTGTGTGTGTGAGTGCGTGTCTGTCTGTCAGTCTGTCTATCTATCTTTACTTACTTATTTTTCTGTTATGTCTGCCCATACAGAGAATCCAAATCCTCTGGCCTCACTACACAATCAAAGTCACATGAAGTTAAAATAATTAACCTGCCATTAATAAAGAAAAACAGCCAAAAATAATAAATGAATAAAAGCAAAGAGAACCAGGCCTGGACATGGGATGAAGCTTCAGGTGTTGGGTTGGAAAGTTGAGCTAGACAAACATAGCAGTGTGGGCATACACACAGAAAGAACAAAGCAAGTTCTAGAGGGTGTTGGGACTTGGGACAGCATAAGAAGGCAGAAGACTGATTGCTAAGCGAGTCTTTTTCTTTCATTCATTCAATCATTCATTCATTCTTTCTTTCTTTCCTTCTTCCTCCCATCTCCTTTTTTTTTTTAATAAAAGGGACATAAATGCCAGACTCACAGGCACACAGCACAATCTCAGTGCTGCTGAAATTGAAGGCCTTTGCCAGCAAGACCCAGCCTGTACTTCTGTACATTTTTGTCTCCCTTTCCCTTGATCTTCTGTAAATCCACATTTCTTCTTTTCTCTTCTCCTCTATCTCTCTCTCTCTGTCTCTCTCTCTGTCTCTCTCTCTCTCTGTCTCTCTCTCTCTCTCCACATCTCTCTGTCTTTTTTCATTTCCCTCTCATCCCAGAGTGGAAGGTAAACTTGTATGGTGTTTTTCTTTCCATGTAAGAGTGTGCTGTCTCGATCAGGAGAGCCTCCTCACAGTTCTTCACATAAAAATTGGTAAGTAGGTAGATAGATAGATTTTTAAGGTAAAATTACTAAGTGGTATTTAGTCTGAGAACTGGGGGTAGGTGTGTGTCCTTGTGTGTGCGGGGTCTGCAGTTGCAGCCTGAAACGCAACAGCAAACAACAAAAGCGAGAGCAAGTAGTAAAATGTAGATAAAAGGAGACTTAAATGGCACAGGAATGCCATCGATGCCTACCTCTCTCTCGCCGAGTCTTACATCACTTGATTATGGCAACCCCTCACCCCACACAGTCAGGTATGTAACTGATCGACCGGCCAGTGACATTCTTTGGGTGGAGCCTCCCTCTCAGAGAGTGATTCACCTGTTTTCTTAGCTTCCAGTCATACTTTAGTTTTTGTGGGCCGAGGGGGTTGGCCCGAGTCCAGCCGGAGTTCTACTATGTTCCGGCATGTTAAGAGTCCCTTTCTTCTTGCTTTTCCTTTTTACTTTCTCCTGTGTGCTGGTAGGGCCTGCCTGAGTTCTGGCTGCATTTTCTATGTCCAGGTGTGATAACACGAGTAACATAAAATAGCTGGTCACACTGTAACAAGTCTGGAGGTTAGGTGTCAGAAAATGAGAAAGATATGAGAGGCAGAACAAAAAAGTAAATAAAATAAAAGCTTGAGCAGGGAGGTATTGCTTAAGTTGGGCCATTTTCTAACCAAGCTTCTTAAGAAGAATGGCTTTTTATATACAATTTCCTTCGGGGATTGGAAGAAAATGGTACAAATTCATGAGACGGCTACTCAATACAGATCAAGGGGAACAGTGTGTATCTGAAGAAGGTTTCTCACTAAGCCCACCATCTCCTTGGAACCAATGACTACAGCTCATTGTGCTGGGAATGGTTTTGTTTTCAGGTTCTGAAACAATGACTCCACAAAGGCCCTGGCTCCAGACTATTACATTCTCTCCCAAGCATCTTCCTTGTTTTAAATAAGGAGCTTTATTTTATTATCCATAGCTCAGGGCCTGATGAAACACTTCTAGGGCTAGGACCGCAGGCTGTGATTGACTTTGCCAATCTCCTTCCTGAGTTTCAGAGTCAGGACCTAAACAGAAAGTCTGCCTCGCTCAGTCCTATCCTAATCAAAACAGAGTTTTCCTTTTCAAACAGTTGTCATCTGGACTCATCTTACCCATCCAGCGGAACTATGATTTTCACTAGATGAAAAGTGGATCATTATGGCACACCACGGCCTAATGTTCCCTGTGACACAATAATGCCGCCTGTGAACCTTGTGCAACCCCTGTTCTGTGATATGAATTTGGGCATTGTGGCTCTTTGTAAATGAGGGGTTTCTCCTTTTTCATGTGTTGGTCACTAATGTCTGAAAAGGAAATGTGTATTTTAGCATCCTTATTTCTATCAGGCCTGGTTAGCATACTGTTTCTGTGGATTATTTTAGAGGGAGCACTAGCTCAGCTAAATATTATTTCTTGGAACTTATTATCCCCTAAGAATTGTTGCGATTTATAGGTCTATTTACATTGTTTGACTGTTCTTGATTTAATTTTGGTAAGTGATAGTTATCCAGAAACTTGTCCAATTCCTTTGTATTTTCAATTTTTGTGGAATACAGATTTTTCAAATTATGACCTAAAAATTGTCTGGATTTCCTCTGTGTCTGTTGTTATGTTCCCCATTTCATTTCTGATTTTGTTAATTTGCATGTTTTGTCTCTGCTTTTTCATTAATTTGGATAAAGGTTTGTCTATCTTGTTGTTTTTCTCAAAAAAAAAAAAAAAAAAAAAAAAAAAAGCAACTCTTTGTTGCATTGATTTTTTGTATTGTTTTCCTGGTTTCTATTTTGTTGATTTCAGCACTCAAGTTGATTATTTCGTGGCATCTACTCCTGCGGGGTGAATTTGCTTCTCTCTGTTCTAAGGTTTTCAGTTGGGCTGTTAATTGTCTTATGTGAATATCCTCTGTTTTCTTCATATGGGCACTTAGTGCAATGAACTTCCCTCGCAGCACTGCTTTCAAGGTGTCCCATAAGTTCGGGTATGTTGTATCCTCATTCTCGTTGAATAGTAGAAAGTTTTTAATTTCAGTCTTTATTTCTTCTTTGACCCAGGAGTGGTGCAAGTGCACATTGTTCAGTTTCCATGAGTTTGCAGGTTTTCTGCTATTTGTGTTCTTGTTGAATTCCAATTTTAAAGCATGGTAGGCCAATAAGATACAGGGGACTATTCCTATTCTCTTTCTATCTGTTGAGGTTTGTTATGTCACCTAGTATGTGGTTGATTTTAGAGAAGGTTCCATGTTTAGCAGAAAAGAAGGTATATTCTTTTGTCTTTGGATGGAATGTTCTATAGATGTCTCTTAACCCCAGTTGAGACATAACTTCTGTTAATTCTTTTGTTTCTTTGTTGAGTTTCTGATTTGTTGTCCTGTCTACTGTTGAGAGTGGTGTATTGAAGTCTCCTACTATAAGTGTGTGAGGTTTTATATGAGCTTTGAGTTTTAGTTGTGTTTCTTTTACGAATGTGGGTGACTTTGTATTAGGGGCATAGATGTTCAGAACTGAGACTTTGTGTTGATGGATTTCCCCTGCGATGAATATGAAATGACCGTCTTCATCTCTTTTGACTAATTTTGGTTTGAAGTCTAACTTGTTAGATATTAAGATAGCTACGCCTGCTTGCTTCTTATTTCTATTTGATTGGAAAATCTTTTCCCAACCCTTTACCCTGAGGTAATGTCTATCTTTGAAGCTTACATGTGTTTCTTATATGTAGCAGAAGGATGGATTCTGTCTTCGTGTCCATTCTGTTAGCCTGTGTCTTTTTATATGTGAGTTAAGACCATTAATATTGAGGGTGAGTAAGGACCATTGATTGTTGATGCTTGTTTGATTTAGGTTTGTTGTTGGCAGTGGTATTGTGAATATATTAGTTCTGCTTCACCCTTGGTTTCTGGTGTATTTGGATTAACTGTTGGCTATATTTTTGTTTGCGTAAATACCTTCCTTGTGTTGGAGTTTTCCTTCCAATACTTTCTGTAGGCCTGGATTTGTAGATATGTATTGGGGAAATCTGGTTTTGTCATTTAATATCTTGTTCTCTCCATCTATAGTGATTGAGAGTTTTGCTGGATATAGTAGCCTAGGCTGGCATCCATGTTCGGTTTGCTTCTTGTACTTTCATGGGCATGTCCTTCTTCAGATTTGGAAAGTTTTCCTCGATGATTTTGTTGAATATGTTTTCGGCACCTTTGAGCTGGGCTTCCTCACCTTCGTCTATGCCTATTATTCTTAGGTTTGGCCTTTTCATGGTGGCCCACATTTCCTGGATGTTTTGTGTTAATTATTTGTTGGATTTATGATTTTCTTTTCGATGAATCTATTTCTTCTAGTTTATCTTCTGTGCCTGAGATTCTCTCTTCCATCTCTTGAATTCTATTGGTTATGCTTGTGTCCGTAGTTACCGATTTTTTGCCCAGCTTTTCAATTTCGAGCATTCCTTCCGTTTGTGTTGCCTTTATTTTCTCTATTTCAGTTTTCAAGTCTTGAACTGTTTCTTTCACCTGATTGTTTTTTTTTATTGGCTCTCTATAATTTCGTTAAGGAATTTGTTCATTTCTTCCACTTTTTTGTTTGTTTTATTCCTCCATTTCTTTAAGGGATTTTCTCACATCTACTTTGAGGGCCTCTATCATTTTTATGATGGTAATTTTTAAGTCATACCCTTCTGCTTCCTCTGCTTTTTTGTTGTGTTCCATTCTAGTTGGTGTAGATTCCCTAGATTCTGGTGGTGTCATGTTTGTCTTTCTGTTGTTATGTGTTCTCTTGTATTGCCTTCTTCCCATACCTTCTTCCAGTAGGTGTTGGTGGGTTCTTTCCCCTCTCTCTATGGTTCTTCGCTGCTGGGCTTATGTGGGTCTGAGATTCAATATCTATAGCTCTGTGTGGTCCAAGCTCTCTATGAGGTTTCTCCGCAGACAGGGATCCAGGGATGGTGTCAAGGATGAGGATCGAGAAGAAGATGCCAGCAAGTACTCACAGTGGTTTTCTGGCCAATAGCTCTGGCCAATAGCTGGCCGAAGAGGGCAAGGGCTGAGCTGGAACTTGAGAAGTTTTTGCAGGATAGTTGGATCTCCCTGGAAACTGGCGCTCTCCAGCTGAGACGTCTTTTTTTGGCGGAGGCCAGGATTTGTGGATCAAGTATCTTGCCTGCAGGAACTCAGAGTGGACCCGCAGAGATAGGCAGATCTCTCGTAGGGGCCCGGGACTCCAGCAGAGGACTGGAGGTGGGGTCAGAGACCAAGCCGGTGGAAATTATGGGTGGTCCCGTGTGGATAGCCAGGTCTCCTTTGTTCAGAGTTGCTCAGAGAAGTCCCCAAAGTAGGGTGGACTGTTGGCTCCACCCTCTTTCCCAGTTCTCAACCAGAGAGGTAGGACCATGGGTGGTATAGGGCACAGGGTAGGGGGGTAGGCTGGCGGTGGGGATGGGTGGGGGTGTATCAGGGCTCCAAGGGTGCTCTTGATGTGGAGCGGAGACAGGAGCAGCAGGATCAGGGGCCATCCCAAGGAGTTCGGGCAGGGGAGGGGGGAAAAGAGGTTGTAGGGGTAAGGCAGCCCAGATTGGGCCCAGACTCACCTCTGGCCAATAGCTGACAGAAGAGGACAAGGGCTGAACTGAAACTTGAGAAGGTTTTGCAGGATAGTCGGGTCTCACTGGAACTGGCCCTCTCCAGGTGAGACCTTGTTCTTTGGCTGTGGCCAGGATTTAGGGGACAATATCTTCCCTGCAGGAACTCAGATTGGACCCGCAGAGATAGGCAGATCTCTGGGAGGGGCCCGGAACTCCAGCAGAGGACTGGAGGCGAGGTCAGAGACAGAGCCGGTGGAAATTACGGGTGGTCCCGCGGGGATAGTCAGGTCTCCTTTGTTCAGTGTTGCTCTGAGAAGTCTCCGAAGTAGAGTGGGCTATACATTACATTTTAAAATGAGCTATGTAAACACAATACCTAAACAAGAGGAGAAATATACTTATCATAAATGGACCTTAAATTTATATTAATAAATGAAAATCCATTCCAAAACAAAGTATTCATTTATTTGCCATAATCCCCTTTTTACCTTTCAGAAGAGATTGATTGTGATTATTAACCATTTATAACCTATCCCATTTAAATGAAAGCAAAAATTCATAAACAATATTTAGAAATTTGGGCATCGTTTCTTCCAAACTACTTCCTGTTACAGGGGGCACTATAAGGGGCAAATCCAAAGAAGACGCATAAATCCCAACTGTAGTTTTCTGTGAGGCTGCCTTGACCCAGCTGTTTTGAATGGCAGATCACCTAGGACACTGATTCAGGTGGTCTTACTTGATCAGACCATGGTAGTCTAGAAGGAATCCATAGATTTTCATTTTCTGTGGAAACAAAAATAGAAACCCTTTTCCACAGTAACCTGTCCTTAGACTTACATTTTTGAGTCAAAGTATTTTAATATGTATTAATTGGATTAATCCAGCCACATTTCTTTTTTTTCCTTTTCTTTTTTTATTTAATTTATTATTTTACATGTTGATCCCAGTTCCTTCTATTTTCCTCCCTTTTGCACTCTCTTCCCCCTCACATGCACCCTGACCACCCTCCCCTCCCATCACCTCACCCAAATTCCACATGTAAGGCAATGCCATCCAGGTGGGGTCATGTAGATCTGTTAGGTCATTTGAAGTAGTGACTAGGAATCCTCTTCTGTCTCTAGGTTAAGACAGTATCCCTCTATGGGGGATATGGTGACAAGTTCCTTTTGTGCACCAGGGATACATCCTGGTTCCACTGTCTAAGGTTCCTTAGAATGCTCATTCCTTCTGGCTGAGTCCCATATTCAGGGGGGCCTGAGTCAGTCCCATGCTGGATTCCCAGCTCTCAGTCTGGAGGCACGTTAGCTCCTACTTGTTCAGGTCAGCTGTCTCTATGTGATTCTGCAACCTGGTCTTGTCCTCTCCATCTGCATCTGGGTTATAGTTAGATTCAGTGTTAGGTATGGGTGTTTGCTTCCTTTCCAACAGGTATTAGATGAGGGCTCCATGGATGCATTAGTTGTTGATCTCATTATCCGCGAAGGGCAATTATGGTAGCCTTTCCACGGGTGGTCAAATTGTTAGTTGGTGGCAGTCTTGTAGGTCTCTAGACCTTTCCTTGTGTTCAATTTTATGTTCAAACCAATACTGGCTCCCTCTTTTATGTTTTCTCTTTCTTCTCTCTCTCTCTTCAGTCTTCTAGTCCTACCGTGATTCAATCTTCCTAGTCACACGTGTTTTCATCTCCTCCCCATCTCTTTCTCCTACTTCTGTCTACATTCACTGCCCCCTTACTTCCCCTTTGCTCTGGGGGACTTGTACATTCTTGTTTCTGTGAGGGACATTATATGAATCTCTTAGAATCACCCTCTTTGGAATATAACAAAAGATCCACATCCATGTAACAATGACATTTGTTTAACTATGTTCATAGTTGCATTATTTGTAATAGCAAGAACTTGGAAGCAACATAGATGGCACTCAACTGAAGAATGGTTAATGAAGATGTGGCACATCTACAAAATGGAATACTACTCTGCAGAAAAAAAAATAGTGGAATCTTGAAATTCACAGGCAAGTAGATGGCACGTAAAGAAACCTTCCTGAATGAGGTAACCCAGTCACAAAAAGAGGAGCATAGAATACACTCGCTCATATATGGATTTTAGAACTAGAGCAAAGGATCACCAGCCTATAATTCACACCACCAGAGGAACTAGGATACAAGGTGTATTCTAAGAGATTCACATTTCTTTTAAGATGTTGAATTTCCTTCTACCTCTTCCTAAATCGTATTTGTCTGCCAGTCCCACCTATCTTGATTTCAGATTGGCCAACTAGGTTTTATTCTTTAACCAATAAGAGAAACATACTTACAAAATGACATCTTCCATCCAATTCCCTATCACTACCTGGGTCATCAATTGTTATATTCTGGTGTCTGTCCTCAAAATATTATTTAAGCCTGGATAGACTGACCACCCTTACTGTGTTTCAAAAATTATTAGGAAATATAAATTGTTTTCAATGTAGTTTGGCCCTATCTACTGCATAGATCAGGCTCTTATTTGATATTTTACAAGGAGCGTCTGATCCCAATTCTCCATGCACCTTAACATCTGCCCGTGATAATGCATACAGTTTGTGCAAAAATGACTCTAGTCTGCACACTTAAATTATATTGACTATTCTCAAAACTTCATGCCATTAGTTTTTGTTTGAGCATATTCCCATACAGCAGTGTTTTGGCAAACTTGTCCTATATTATGGGTGCATAAACATACATCTTCAGGAAAATGAGTTAGAACTTATCCCAGGCAATGCTGTCTTTTTTTTTTTTAAAAAAATTATTTATTTATTTTATATACCAAGTCTATTTAAATGAAAACAAACATTTATAGACAATATTTGGGAAATTGGGCGTTGTTGTTTCCAAACTACTTCCTGCTGGTAAGGGACACTCTCATGGGGGATTCTAAGAAGATTCAGAAATCCTGGCTGAAGTCTGTAAGGCTGCTTTGTCAAGCAGTTTTGCATGTAGGATCACCTGGTACTCTGTTTCAGGTGGTCTGGATTGATCGAACCACATTAGTCTGGAAGGAATCCACAGCTTTTCATTTTCTGTGGAAACAAAAATAGAAATCCTTTTCCCCAGTAACTTCTCCTTGAACTAAAATTTTGGAGTCAAAGCATTTTTTAAATTTAATTTATTATTTTACATGTGTATCCCAGTTCCATCTCCCTCCATCCCTCCATTCCTCTCTCCCTCCTTCCCTCTCTTTTACCCTCTCTGCCCTCTCACATGCACTCTAACAATCCTCCCCTCCCATCCCCCCAACGCAATTCCATATGTAGGGGGATTCCATCCACTAGGGGTCATATAGGTCTGACAAGTCATGTGAAATAGTGACTAGGGTTTCTCTCCTGTCTCTAATTTAAGACAGTTATCCCTTCATGGGGTATGTGTTCCCAAAGTCCTTTTGTGCACCAGGGATACATCCTGGCTCCACTGTCTGAGGTCCCTTAGGCTGCTTAGTCCTTCTGGCTGAGGCCCATATTTGGGGGGCCTGAGTCAGTCCTATGCTGGCTTCCCAGCTGTCAGTCTAGTGGCCCTTAGCTCCTCCTTATTTAGGTATGCTGTCTGTATGTGTTTCTGCCGCCTGGTATTGTCCTCTCCCTTGGCATCTGAGTTCTACTTCGACTCAGTGTTTATGTATGGGTGTTTGATCCTGTTTTCAACAGGCATTAGTTGAGGGCTCCATGGATAAGTTATTAGTTGATCTCACTCTCCGGGAAGGGCATTTATGGTAGCCTTTCCTCAGAAGCTCAAATTGTTAGTTGGAAGAAAACTTGTAGTTCTCTAGACCTTTCTTTGTGTTCAATTTTATCTTCGAACCAATATTGGCTCCCTCATTTATGTTCTCTCTCTCTGTCTCTGTCTCTTTCTTTCCTATCTTCTATTCCTAACCAGGCTCAATCTTCCTGGTCGCACATGTTTTCCTTTCCTCCCCCTCATTTTCTCCTACTTCTCTCTCCATTCGCTGCCCCCCCCCAACTTCACCTGAGCCCTAGGGGAATTGTCCCTGCCAAGTTCTGTGAGGGACTTTATATGAATCTCTTAGAATACACCTTGTATCCTAGTTCCTCTAGTGATGTGAATTGTAGGCTGGTGATCCTTTGCTCTAGGTCTAAAATCCATATATGATTGAGTTCATACTGTGTTCCTCTTTTTGTGACTTGGTTACCGCTTTCAGGATGGTTTCTTCAAGTGCCATCCACTTGCCTGCAAATTTCAATATACCATTATTTTTTTTTTCTGCAGAGTAGTATTCTGTCGTGTAGATGTGCCACATCTTCATTAACCATTCTTCAATTGAGGGACATCTAGGTTGCTTCCAGGATCTTGCTATTACAAATAGTGCTGCTATGAACATAGTTGAACAGATGTCTTTGTTGCACGGATGGGAATCCTTTGCGTATATGACTAAGAGGGGGATTGCCGGGTCCTGTGGTATGTCTGATAAAGGGCTGATCTCCAAACTATTTTTATGAAGCCACAATAACCTTGGTCCCAAAGCCTCACAAAGTCACAATTAAGTAAGAAAACTACAGACCAATATACCTGATGATCATCGATGCAAAAATACTCAATAAAATACTGGCAAACCGAATTCAAGAATACATCAGAGAAACAATCCACCATGACCAAGTAGGCTTCATCCCTGGAATGCAGTGATGGTTTAACATACGAAAATCTACCAACGTGATCCACTATATAAACAAACAGAAAAGGAAAAACCATATGATTATCACCCTAGCTGCAGAAAAATTCTTTGACAAAATTCAACACCCTTTCATGATAAAGGTCTTGGAGAGTTCAGGGATAACAGGAACATACCAAAACTTAATAAGAGCAATATACAGCAAACCAACTGCCAACATAAAACGGAATGGAGAGATACTTAAGCCAATTCCTCAAAAATAAGTAACAAGTCAAGGCTGCCCTATCTCTCCATATCTCTTCAATGTCGTACTAGAAGTTTTAGCTACTGCTATAAGAAAACAAAAGGAGATCAAGGGGATACAAATTGGAAAGGAAGAAGTCAAACTGTCTCTATTTACAGATGATATGATAGTTTACATAAGCGACCCAATAAACTCTACCAGGGAACTCCTAATAAATACCTTCAGTAAACTAGCAGGATACAAGATAAACTCAAAAAAAAATCAGTAGCCCTACTTTTGTCAGATGACAAAGAGACAGAGTTAGAAATCAGAGAAACATCACCCTTTACAATAGCCACAAGCAACATAAAGTATCTTGGTGTAACAATTACCAAAAAGTAAAAGACCTATATAGTAAGTACTTGGTGGCTCTAAAGAAAGAAATTAAAGAAGATACGAGAAAATGGAAAGATTTCCCATATTCTTGGACAGGTAGGATAAACATAGTAAAAATGGCAATATTGCCAAAATTAATCTACAGATTCAATGCAATCCCCATTAAAATGCCACCACAATGTCTTCACCAACATTGAAAGGATAATAATCAACTTTATATGGAAAAACGAAAGACCCAGGATAGCCAAAACAACCCTATTCAATAAAAGAACATCAGGAGGCATCATCATTCCTGACTTTATGCTCTACTACAGAGATATAGTTCAGAAAATAGCCTAGTATTGGCATAAAAATAGACAGGTAGACAAATGAAATCGAATTGAAAATCCTGATATTAATCCATGCACCTATGAACACCTGATTTTCGCCAAAACAGCTAAAATTATACAATGGGGCGAGGACAGCATCTTCAACAAATGGTACTGGCACAATTGGATGAGGGTGGGTAGAAGACTGCAGATAGAACCACACCTGTCGTCATGCACAAAACTCAAGTCCAAATGGGTCAAAGACCTCAACATCAATCCAGCCACTTTTTACCTCTTAGAAGAAAAAGTATGAGGTACCCTTGAACAAAGTGTTATAGGAGACTGCTTCCTGAATGTAACTCCAGGGCCACAGACAATGATAGAAACAATTAATAAATGGGACCTCTTCAAACTTAGAAGCTTCTGTAAGGCAAAGGGCACAGTGGGAAAGACCAAACGGCAGCCTACAGACTGGGAGAAGATTTTCACCAATCCTATATCTGACAAAGGGCTGATATCCAAAATATACAAAAAACTCAAGAAGCTAGTCAAAAAAACACCAAATAACCCTATTAAAATGTGGGGTACCGAACCGAAGAAAGAATTCTCAATAGAGGAAATCAAAAAGCCTGAAAGACACTTAAGAAAATGTTCCACATCCTTAGCTATCAGGGAAATGCAAATCAAAACAACTTTGAGATACCATCTTAACCCTGCCAGAATGGCCAAAATTAGAAACACTAATGATGACTCATGTTGGAGAGGATGTGGAGAAAGGGGAACGCTCTTCCACTGCTGGTGGGAGTGCAAACTCATACAGCCATTTTGGAGATCAGTATGGCGGTTCCTCAGGAAAATGGGAATTAGTTTACCACAGGACCTGGCAATCCCCCTCTTAGGCATATACCCAAAGGATTCACATACATGCAAAAAAGACATATTTTCAACAATGTTCATATCAGCACTATTTGTAATAGCAAGAACCTGGAACCAACCCAGATGCCCCTCAATTGAAGAATGGTTAATGAAGATGTGGCGCATCTACCCAATGGAATACTACTCTGCAGAAAAAAATAATGCAATCATGAAATTGCACGCAAATGGATGGCACTTGAGGAAACCATCCTGAATGAGGTAACCCAGTCACAAAAAGTGGAACACAGTATGTTCTCACTCATATGTGGATTTTAGACCTAGATCAAAGGATCACCAATGTATAATTCACATCACCAGAGGAACTAGGATACAAGGTGTATTCTAAGAGATTCATATAAAGTCCCTCATAGAACTGGGAAGGAACAAGTCCCCCAGAGCTCAGGGCATGAGGGGGAGCACTGAATGTATAGAGAAATAGGAGAATACGAGGGGGAGGAAAGGAAAACTTGTACGCCCAGGTAGGCGTAGGGAGAGAGAGAGAGAGAGAGAGAGACAGAGAGAGAGAGACAGAGACAGAGAGAGAGAGAACATAAAAGAGGGAGCCAATATTGGTTTGAAGATAGAATTGAACACAAAGAAAGGTCTAGAGAACTACAAGACTGCTCCCAACTAACAATTTGAGCTTCCGTGGAAAGGCTATCACAAATGCCCTTTCTGCAGAGTGAGATCAACAACTAACTTATCCATGGAGCCTTCATCTAATAAAACAGGAAGAAACACCCATACATAATCACTGAGTCGAACTAGAACCCAGATGCAGATGGAGAGGACAAGACCAGGAGTAAGAAACACATAGAGACAACTTACCTGAACAAGTAGGAGCTAACGGTCCACCATACTGATAGCTGAGAATCCAGCATGAGACTGACTCAGTTCCCCCTGAATATGGGTCTCAGCCAGAAGGACTGTGCAATTTTAGGGTCCTCTGACAGTGGAACCGGGATGCATTCCTGGGGCACAAAAGAACCTTGTGAACAATCCTTCATGGAGTGATAACTGCCTTATCCTAGAGACAGGAGAGAAGCCCTAGTCCCTACTTCTCATGACCTTTCAGATCTACATGACCCCAACTGGAAGGCATTTCCCTACATATGGAATTGGGGTTGGGGGAGGAATGGGAGGGTGGTTAGGGTACATGTGACAGGTCAGAGAGGGTAGAAATGAGGGAGGGAGGGGGAGAGGAAGAATGACCTGTGATCGACATTTAAAATAATAAATTTTAAAAAATGCTTTCACTCCAAAATTTAATGTCAAGGTCAAATTTTTGGGGAAAGGGATTTCTATATTTGTTTCCACAGAAAATGAAAAGCTGTGGATTCCTTCCAGACTAATGTGGTTTGATCAAGCCAGACCACCTTAAGCAGAGTACCAGATGATCCTACATTTAAAACAGCTATACTAAGCAGCCTTCCAGACTTCAGCCAGGATTTCTGCACCTTCTTAGAATCCCCCATGACAGCGCCCCTTACCAGCAGGAAGTAATTTATAAAGAACGACGCCCAAATTTCCAAATATTGTCTATAAATGTTTGGTTTCATTTAAATGGACTTGGTTATAAAAAAAATAAAAAAGCATCAAAAAAAGGTTTATGAAAGCTAAAAAGTAGCTGTACACCCCTTTAATTTCCAGGACTCAGAGTTAAGGGAAAAAAACACCTCTTTTAGTTCATGGCTATACTGACTTCATATTATTGATCCAATATTAAAATAAACAGCTCAAACAAGGTGATCTCAGCACCTGGTATAACATGCCTATAATCCAAGTATCAGAGAGGAGGAGACAGGACTGATATTGCTGGGCAGAGAAAGTAAGATAAGGAGGATCAAAGAGAATCTTAGAGCCTCTTGACTCTAAGGATTCCTGGAGACACCATTGCCATTTCATATGAGCACTTGTAAGATCTATTGTCTTTTTTCTCTGCTCTTCAGCTTGAAGCTTGAAACCCAATATCTGTCTCTGGGTCTCTAATATTTCTACTACATGAATCAGAGTTCAAAATTGCTCAAAATGTTTGCCTTGCAATACCTAGGATATGGTAATTGTGGGGGCCCAGGACCAGGTCCTGGTAGGTAAGAGAACAAGTGGTATGGAATAGTTTTTCTTTCAAATTGCCCTTGTCACCACATCAAGGGAACTCATTAACCTTCTTCCTAGTGTAAGGACATGGGTGTTCCTTACACCTTTCTGGCTTATGCTGCAGTTGACATGTGGCTGCATTCAACTGAACCCAGATACCATAATACTATAAACATGAAGACCAAGGTTTCCTGAGGCCTTTTGCCTTTCTTATCAGAACATCAGAACCACGGGATCTTTGTCCTGCAAAGCAGGATACCACACAAGTGTGCTATGCTTCCTTCTCTTTGCCCATTGTGCAGCCTGGATAAGCTTTCTCCCAGGTGGGAATTCAGTGCTGGGCTTAGTGCCTTTTTTAGTGACTTTTCCTCATCCCTATGTCATCTGACCTCTTTGCCTTATGCCCTATGCTCTGGAAAACCGCCACCCAACTGCTCTACTAAGTCTGGGTCAGCCTGAGAGGCACCTTCTTGCTGACCCCATTGACTTGGAAGTTTGGTTTTGCCCAGGATGCAAGGTGCCAGTAGACACAAGACCTGCCTACCAGTGAGAGTGTTCACCTGGGTCTCTATAGTCAATTAAATAGCTACTAGATCTCTGAGGATGGTGGGATGGCCTTCAGAATAACCTGGCTGAGCTTCTGGAGGGGGCAACACTAATCCCAGTTCCCCAAGTCCATGAATTTTGTCTTAAGGATTCTACCCTATAGTCCATAAGGGCAATAGGTTTTCATAGGTTTCAATTAAGTGCCTCCTGAAGGTTTTCCAGTGAGTCCCGCTGTGCCCTTATGTGTGGCATTCATGGGACTGGCAGATGCCAAGAGCAGTGTTTTCACGAGTCCAGTGGAGAAACCCATGAGGTCCAAGGCACTCATATTCTCACCCCACTATGCACAACTATTAGTATCTGTCCCTTGTGTCAGGTCCTGAGGCCCATCTATTGCCTATCTTGGCCAAATGGTTTTTTGGTAGCTATCTTGGAGCATATTGGCTGTGGTTTGAGGTTTTTGTTACTTTGGGAAGGGCTGAATGAGTATACAATCATGATCTCTGAAAGATGGCACTCTGAGTGTGTTATTGCCATCAAGTAGAATGGTTTTGTGAATTCTGCCAGCATGTACCCATGCTTTTCTGGACATGGCTGCAGGCTTCCTAGGAACAGGATCTCAGTGATGGAAAAACAGGATGTAAATGGGTGTGCAGGATCCTTGGCCAAGGAGAGGACTGAGAGGAAGCTGGGTACAGATGCCATAGGTCAGGCACCTTAGGCTTGTCTTGCAAGGCACAGGAAACTCAGTGCCCCAGATCCTGTTGATGCTGTTTCAGGCAGGATCAGGGGACAAGTCTAGAAGGATTTGGCATCTTGGGTTGCATCTGGTTTGATGTGGGGATTTGTCCATGCCACCACCCACACTGTGTGCACAGTGCCACACCGGTAGCAACTAGCTTTTGCCTGAGCCTTCCCAGCAACACCCATGCCTCACTTCTGAGAACCACATACAGTACCACACATTTCTCACTTGTTCTCAGGGTTTCAGCTCCAGGTAGTGATTGTGGATGAATATCTTCGATCAATTTAACACCCTCGCTGCCATTCTTTCTCCTCCTCATCTGCAACATCTCTCTGTCTTTCCTTTGGTTTCTTTTAGGCATGACTTTCTCCTTGACCTGTGTTGCAGGTGTAATTCATGGACTGTGTCCTTTTAGAAAAGGTTTTGCTTCAGATCAATATTCCTCAGAACCCTACAAGCAGTCTGGTTTTCATGACCCTTATGATCATATATAACCTGATTGTGGGTACCTAGTGGATATGCAGCTCAAGCAAGTGTGGTAGCTCAGAATGAATCTGAGTTTAGTCACAGAAGGCTGGGAACTGAAGGGTTCACAAAAAAGGTCAGGAAACTCCATAGGTACCATCTAGGCCAGGCCTGGTTTTACTTCCCTTAACTCCTCTGACAGGCTTCCTATCTATGATGCAGGACACCCATGAAGTTGGCATACTCCTGCCTTTTCCTAAATAGCTCACCTTGCCTTAAACCAGGGAAGAATCCCAAGGGTCAAATGAAAAAAAAAATATCATGATATGCAAAATCCAGGTATAATCTCAGCTGTTAGAATACTTAGAGAAGGCTCTGAAATTAACACAGATAGTTATTTGGGGTCCAAGGACTTCTAATACCAGAGGTTCTCTCTCTTTCCCTCTATCTCTCTATATCGTGTGTGTGTGTGTGTGTGTCTTTCATTCTGGGTTCATTCTCTGTATGTTCCCTGCACAGGAAGATGATCCTGTGTGAGCCCATGAACAGTCCCAGAGAGATAATAGTATAAAAATTTTATGGAGATCAGCTCAGTTTGGAAGGGGCCTAACAAGTTGGCAGGGAAAGCCTAATAGAGCTCCATCCTTCAGCTCCAGCTCAGGTAGGAACAGTATCTGTTTTGGTCCTGTCCTCCCTCTCTCTCTCTCTCTCTGTCTCTCTCTCTCTGTGTGTGTGTGTGTGTTTGTGTGTGTATGTGTTGTCTGTACTTGTGGGTTGGTGTATGCATATAATGTGTGGGAAACATATGGGTTGTGACATGATTGTTCTTGGGAGTGACCAATTTGCCACATTTACAAATTCGGAGCTCCTCACACTTCTCCACATAACACCCCTCTGCAGCTCCATTTATAGCTTTAGATCAGATGCCTCCAGAAGACGTTGTGGAAAAATCGAGTTGGAAGAGGTTAGACGAGGAGGCACATGGAGTGGTTTTCTTCTAGGTGCCATCTTGGAAGATCTCAACAATGTGGCATGATGGCCTCTGTAGTTTCTAAGTGTTCACAGGACACTGGCTCTCGGTTGAGTACTGAAAAGCATTTTCCTACTAAATAAGGTTATAGCAACTGGATCAAGAGATGCCTAGCTGAACTGGCTGCCATGGATGGCACTGTACATATGAGCCAGGGATAGAAGGAGACACAGATAAAGGAGGATACAAACATGAAGGTGGACACATAGATACACGAATAGACAGAAAAAGAGATCTGGATATGAGTACCTGTGTGCAGTTTTTTGTGGTGTGGTGTGGTGTAGTGTGTGTGTGTGTGTGTGTGTGTGTGTGTGTGTGTGTGTGTGTGTGATGATTTTTTTTGTATGCAGGCTGATATGCTGTCCTATTCTGTCTATTATTGCAGATAAATAAGGATCAGGATAAACAAATAGGCCGAATAGATGTTTATTCAGGAAGAAATAACTTACAACCTAAACAGATGAACACCAGCAAGTTCCACGGTATGCTCCCCTCTCTGAGACCCGCCAGCAAGAGCAAATTCCCCAACTCCTCCTCAGACCTAGTTCCCCAGGTCACTTCCCCCCCTGCCTCCACCCCCAAATGGTTGTGGTCAGAGCCACAGAAGAAGACATGTTGAATATCAAACTACAGTCTATGGACACTTTTTTCTGTTCCATAGGTGTGGGGTCCTGGAGGGAACGGATGTAGAAACCTTGAGAGTTTCCTGTGAGGACATCTGTAATTGGTTTGAAGTCACTGAAAAATTAGGGGATGAGTATTGTTGTAGGCAAACCAGTGTCATATGATGGAATTGCTTATTTTCCGTAGGTGTCAAGGTTGCCTATCCTCTGTTCACATGAATCTATTCAGAGAGTTCTGAGTCCTATGTGTTCCTAGACCAGGTCAACAGTAGATGCATGCCCCCAGGGAATGCAGAAAGTTCTATCTCTGAGGGGAACTTGGGAACTTTTAAGAAACAGGAATTTTATAAATGGGGCCTGCTAGGAGGAGGAAGTATGTAGAGACGAGAGAGATTATGATGGTGATGATACATTGTTTATGAGGTAGAGATGTGGAGATGGAAGTGATATGACTAGGCAGAGAAAAGAGTATAAGTATTAGACAAATCCAATGCCTTTGGATTCTGAGGATCACTGTAGATACAGTTGCCATTTCATATGAAAAGAGGTAACATCTGCCTTGGCTGCATTGTTTCTCTAATATTCAGGATTTAATGTGAAGACCAATATTAGTCTCTGGGTCTTAGACTTCTCTTGCTACATGTGGCAAACCTGAAGATAGCTCAGAATGGTTGCCTGGTGATGCCTAGGAAAAGGCCAAGGGCCTTTTAGGCAAGGTATAAATGGAACATTAAATTTATTCTTCTGATTTGTCCTTCTACCCACATCAGGTACTGGGTGGCTTGTCTCCTGGGAAGATGTCATGGATATCCCTGGTCCCTTTGTGGCTCCTGCTGCAAATGATGTATGCAGCATCCACAAGATCCCAGATGTCAGGGTACTGTGACCAAAAGACCAAGGATTTTTGAGGCCTTTTTCCTATTTCATCAGAACATCATCATCAGTCCCATTTGGACCATTGTTCTGATAAGCTGCAACCCTCACAAGTGCAAAGAGATGCTTGCAAACAGAAAGCTGGACTGCACTTCTACCAGGTGTGATTCCATTCCTGGGATTAGGGGCTGATTTAATTGAGTGGCCCTAATATATCTCTCATGTACCCACGTTCCTTTGTTCCCTGTGCTATAGCAACCACTGCCCCAGTGACTTACCAGCCATGGGTCAGCCCGTAGGCTCCTTGTTGGCTGGTTACTTTGACTGGCAGTTTTCTTTTCCAGGGTAAAATGTGCCAGCATACCTAAGGCTGGCATGCCAATTGAGTTCTCATCTGGGATTCTAGAGTGAATGACAGAGCTGCTGGATCTCAGAGGGTCATGGTTGGTATTGTTCAGAATGACCTGGCTGGGCAAATAGGAGGCAAAACTCATCCCAGCACCAAAATCCACGATGTTGTTTCTGAGACTCCTCCCCCAATGTCCATATATTTTTCATAGTATATCCATTAATTTTTTTCTCAGTTGTTATGAATCATGAAGAGAAATACAAAGAAAAATAAGTTACTTTACACCTAAGCCAGCAATTATTTCTTGGAGTTTGTGTATTTTGATGATTGAGATGAAACAATAATATAAACAATAACATAAATTATACACAAGATATAAATTGCTTTGTTTCCAGATTTTATTGAAGGCCTTAAAAGTATAAGCATGAATTTCATGGAGAATTATTGCTATGATATCAGACCCCAAATAATTTCAGGCTCTTAGTGAACTTAGGCTAAATCACTGTTTTATTCATCACTTCAACTGCAATATATTCTAGAAAACAAAGGAAACAACAAATAAAATTCATTTTGTTATTTCTCATGACAGGTTCTTGGTTTAATAAACATAAATGTGTTTTCATATCTACAAATACTACAATAATTTTTTATTTAATTTATTATTTTACATGTCGATCACAGTTCCCTCTCCCTCCATCCCTCACTCCCTCGCTCACTTTTACACTCTCTGCCTTCTCACATGCACCGAGACCACCATCCCCTCCTATCCCACTACCCCAATACCATATGTAGGGGAATGCCATCCACGTGAGGTCATGTAGATCTGAGAGATCATTTGAAGTAGGGACTAGTGCTTCTCTCCTGTCTCTAGGTTAAGGCAGATATCCCTCCATGGGGGATGTGTTCGTAAGTCAATTTTGTGCACCAGCATACATTCTGGTTCCACTGTATGAGGTACCTTAGACTGATCAGTCCTTCTAGCTGAGACCCATATTCAGGGGGGCCTGAGTCAGTGCCATGCTGGATTCCCAACTATCAGTCTGGGGGTCCAAATTGTTAGTTGGCTGGAGTCTTGTAGGCCTCTAGACCTATCTTTGTGTTCAGTTTTCTCTTCAAACCAATATTGGCTTCTTCTTTTATGTTCTCTCTCTCTCTCTCTCTCTCTCTCTCTCTCTCTCTCTTCTCTTCTATTCCTAACCAGTCTCAATCTTCCTGGTCATACACATGTTTTCTTTTCCTCTCCCTCGTTTTCTCCTACTTCTCTCTCCATTCGCTGCCACCCCCCACTTCCCCTGTGTTCTGGGGGACTTGTGCCTTCCCGCTTCGATGAGGGACTTTATATGAATCTCTTAGAATACACCTTGTAACCTAGTTACTCTGGTGGTGTGAATTATAGGCTGGTAATCCTTTGCTCTAGGTCTAAAATCCATATATAAGTGAGTACATACTGTGTTCCTCATTTTGTGACTGGGTTACCTCATTCAGGATGGTTTCTTCAAGTGCCATCCACTTGCCTGCGAATTTCAGGATACCATTATTTTTTCTGCAGAGTAGTATTCCATTGTGTAGATGTGCCACATTTTCATTATCCATTCTGCAATTGAGGGGCATCTTGGTTGCTTCCAGGTTCTTGCTATTACAAATAGTGCTGCTATGAACATAGTTGCACAGATGTCTTTGTTGCATGGATGTGAATCCTTTGGGTATATGCCTAAGAGGGGGATTGCAGGGTCCTGTGGTAAACTAATTCCCATTTTGCTGAGGAACCGCCATACTGCTCTCCAAAATGGTTGTATGAGTTTGCAATCCCACCAGCAGTGGAGGAGTGTTCCCCTTTCTCCACATCCTCTGAAGCATGAGTTGTAGGGAGTATGTTTTATCTGAACGCCGCTAATCTTGTCCCACCTCCATGCCAGCCCCAATTAAAACACAGAGATACAATTTTGTTGGCCCCTTACTAGTTCATTTTCGCCTAGCTCTGTCTTAATTATTAACCCATTTCTATGTATTTCCAGGTGGTCTTACCAGAGAGAGGCAGCTGGCGGTTCTATTTTCTCTAGACTTTCCATCTTGGCTCCTCCTTACTACTTTCTATTTTCTCGTTGTATCCTAGTCCCTCCTATCTTCCACTCCTATTGGCCAACAGTGCTTTATTTATTAACCAGTATGAGAAACATATACAGAATGACATCTCCCATCAAGTTGTCATTGGTGTTTCTAATTTTAGCCATTCAGGCTGGAGTAAGATGGTATCTCAAAGTTCTTTTGATTTGCATTTCCCTGATAGCTAAGGATGAGGAGCATTTTCTTAAGTGCCTTTCAGCCTTTTTGATTTCCTCTATTGAGAATTCTTTCTTCAGTTTTGTACCCCATTTTTATAGCTTATTTAGTGTTTTGTTGACTAGTGTCTTGAGTTCTTTGAATATTCTGGAGATTGTCCTCTATGGGATATAGGATTGGTGAAAATCTTCTCCCAGTGTGAGTGCTGCAATTAAGATTTGTTCACTGTGTCATTTGCCTTACAGAAGCTTGTAAGTTTGAAGAGGCCCCACTTATTAATTGTTGTTCTCAGTGTCTGTGCTCCTGAAGTTATGTTCAGGAAGCGGTCTCATATACCAATTTGTTCAAGGGCACCTAGTGTAACGAGTATGGTTTTTCTGACTGCTGCCACCGCTGGTCTTGTCCCCCTGCCGCACCAACCACAAATAATACACAGAGACTCTGTATTTGATACAATGCTGTTGGCCCGGTTACTTGTTTCTTATCAGCTAGCTCTGCCTTAATTATTAACCCATTTCTGCTGATCTATGTATTTCTTCTTACCCGGAGCCGGCTGCCGCATACTGCTCTCTCCAGACTCTCCATCTTGACTCCTCCTTACTACTTCCTCTTCCTCCTTGTCTCCTAGTCCCTCCTATCTTCCTTTCCTATTGGCCAACAGTGCTTTATTATTAACCAGTATGAGAAACATATATACATAATGGCATCTCCCATCATCTCCTCTTTTCTGTTTAAATAAATGAAGGGTTTTAACCTTAATATAGCAAAATATATCACACAACAGTTATCAAGTATGAATCACAGTTAACATTATTTAGTCCATTAACATTTAGCAAGATTTGAAGAAAATATTCCATCATCTATTTTATCTCTGTGAGTTAAAGTCCTATATGTAATTTATCTTTAAGCTTAACTAAGGAAAACTATAACAATAACTATCTGTCTTCAACTCCATCAAAGACCACAGAAGGATAATATATAAACTCTAGAAATGACAGAGACAACTCACTGCCTGGTCACCCGAAGTTCTTTTGTAATCTTCCATCTTCAGCCCATAGGCCATAGTGTATCTAGCAGACTCTTCAGCAAAGCAGGAAACTTTAAACTGTCTTCTTGTATTGGCAGTTTGTCAGTCACTTTTCTCTGTGTCCTGCAGATTCTTCCATGAAGCAGGAACTCTGTAGCAATGTCCATCTTGAATCAGCAATCACTTTTCTGTGGGTCCTGCATGTCCAGTTTATACAGCATAAAGTCAGACAGTCCAGACAAGAGCAGTATCTTGTCCAAATGGCTAGTCTTGCCATATTGGAATTAAACTCCATAACGTGTTTCTTTAATGTCCATCTTCCTTTTTGACGCAGGTGGTATTACCAGGAGCATTTATGTCTCATTGTCAAGTAAAACCCTAAACCATTTTAAATGCCATATTCTGTAGGTCTTTGAAAGGTTTGAAGAATTCCTATCTATCTTAAATACATCTTGTGTATCTTGAAAACCCTAACTATATCTTTGAAAGGTTTGAAGAATTCCTATCTATCTTAATTACATCTTGTGTATCTTGAAAACCCTAACTAAACTCTAAGCTTTGACTATCATAGGTAATTATCTATAATCTGTACTATATTATACTTTACATTTCTAAATGAGCTATACAAACAAGAGGAGAAATATACATATGACAAAATTGACCTTAAATTGTATCAATAAATGAAAATCCATTCCAAAACAAACTATGCATATCTATACCATAATTCCCTTTTTACCTTTAAAAAGATATTGGTTGTGATCCTTAACCATTTATAACCAAGTCCATTTAAATGAAAACAAACATTTATAAACAATATTTGGGAATTTGGGCGTCGTTCCATCCAAACTACTTCCTGCTGATAGGGGGCGCTGTCTTGGGGGATCCTAAGAAGTTGCAGAAATCTTGGCTGTAGTCTAAGAGGCTGCTTTGTCTAAGCTGTTTTGAATGTTGGATCACCAGCAACTCTGTTTCAGGGGGCCTGGCTTGATCAAACCATATTAGTCTGGAAGGAATCCACAGCTTTTTATTTTCTGTGGAAACAAAAATAGAAATCCTTTTCCTCAGTAACTTGTCCTTGAACTGAAATGTTGGAGTCAAAGCATTTTTAAAATATATAAATTGAATTAATCCAGCAGCATTTCCTTTATCAGTTGTTGTTCTTTTCTCGGCAGTCAAACAATGCAGAGACAACACAACAGCATACAGTAACCAGATTCTCTCTGTGCTTTTCATCTTTACATGGCTTTATTATTACTCAGTTTCTTTTACTTTTATTTTTTCATTTTTTAAGACAGGGTTTCTCTGTGTAACTCTTATCTGTCCTGGAATTCACTCTGCATACCAGGTTTACTTTGAAAATCACAGAGATCTGCTTGCCTCTGTCTCTTGAGTGCTGGGATTAAAGGCGTGTGCCACCATACCCAGCTCTTCTCTGTCTTTTTAAAACCATTTTTTTCCAAGCCTACGTATTTTTTTTTAAAACACACTGTAAACTTTTAGCACCTTTTCTTAATGTGAATCTGTATTTACTTTATCTTTTTCTGGCCATGAGTCTTTATCTGTTAAACAACAACATTGTTAAAATGAAAGTCGTTGTTTCTGCCGCAGTTATAAAAGATGGTGGCGGGTACTTTTACCGCCAGCAATGAAAGCTGTGGCCATTGCCCTGGTCAACGCTGCCGTCCAGCAGGCATGCTGCCAGCTTGGAGATGTGGTCACTGCCATTGCCATCTCTCATACACACCAATAAATTGTTAGCAGAGTTTCTTAAAAAGCCTTGCGGTATTTTTGCCGCTTATGCTGTGTTAGGAACCTTCCCTTAAAGGAGCAGCGCGAATATCTGGTTGTCTCTCGCAAAGCAGAGTTGCAGAGTTCAATCAAGAAAAATGCTGCTACCAAGAAACCTTGCTTGTCTCTGTTCTTTTGTTTTTAAAACCCTTTTTTAAGCTTTTGTAAATTTTAAGTGGAAGTTCTTACTACCCACGTTGGGCGCCATTTGTAACGAGTACTGTTTTTCTACCCGCCGCCCGGTCTGGTCTTGCCCCGCTGCCACGCCAGCCTCAAATAATACACAGAGTCTCTGTATTTGATACAATGCTGTTGGCCCGGTTACTTGTTTCTTATCGGCTAGCTCTGCCTTAATTATTAACCCATTTCTGCTGATCTATGTATTTCTTCTTACCCGGAGCCGGCTGCCGCATACTGCTCTCTCCAGACTCTCCATCTTGACTCCTCCTTACTACTTCCTCTTCCTCCTTGTCTCCTAGTCCCTCCTATGTTCCTTTCCTATTGGCCTACAGTGCTTTATTATTAACCAGTATGGGAAACAAATTACATAATGGCATCTCCTATCATTGATATCATGGTTAAATAAGGATCAGGATAAACAAATAATGTCAAAGACTTTTCCGCATCTAGGGAGATGATCATATGTTTTTTTCTTTTTCAGTTTGTTAATATGGTGGCTCATGTTGATAGATTTTCATATGTTAAAACGTCCCTACATTCCAGGTATGGAGCCTACTTGGTCATGGTGGATGATTTCTCTGATGTATTCTTGAATTTAGTTTGCCAATATTTTACTGAGTATTTTTGCATCGATGTTCATCAAGAATTTTGTCTGTAGCTTTGTTTCTTAATTGTGTCTTTGTGAGGCATGGGTACCAAGGATATTGTGGCCTCGTAAAAAGAGTTTGGCAATCTCTTGTCTTAACCACTCGGGCACCATTTCCCCCAGACAGAAGTTGGAGAAAATGAGGGGGAGGAAAGGAAAACATGTGCGACCAGGAAGATTGAGCCCTGTAGTGAGATATTCCTTCAGTGGCACTGACCACGCCCATTTGGGGGTGGAACCATGGGCGGAAGTGACCTGTGGAAAGAGGATGGAGACAGAACCAGGAAATGCTCTCTTGCTGGCATGAATCGGTTTTTTTTTTTGTATAATGATACAATTTGGGATATTTATCTTGCTGCCCTTTATAGTTCTACCTCCTGTCTTGACATTTATACTCTACCTCTATTTTAGGGATTTACATGTATGTATATGTAAATAGTTATATTGTTTAAGTATTTGTTCCTGCTTTACTCAGGGAAGTTTTAATCAGTCCTTTTAGCTAAGTTCCCGAGTATTACAGATTATCTTCACTCACATTTCCTGTACCTATGAGATTAGTCAGATATAGATGCTTAATCTTCAATCACTTCATAGACATGCAGAACATGGCTTTTAAATGTCTTAATACTAGTACTCCATTGACATGAGACACTGTTGCTCCTGATAGCACCGTGCACTTTCCCGAAAATATGTTGGACCCTGTTGTTGCTCCTGCTGGAGTTCAATCTCACCTCAGCTAATTGCCTGTTTGGCAAAGAATTGCCCCCACCTTGACCACTGATTTGGACATGCAGTCCTATGTGCTTGCAGGAGACAAATATAGAAGACTGCTTTACCTTGCCAAGTCAGGGTAAGACAGCCATTCTATCTCCCTGCTGTTGTTGTGGACTGTCAAGTTCTCTTGTCCTTAGCCAAATCTGGGTTACCAACGTGGCTGTGAGACCTAGGGTGACTGTTCAGGTGGCTTGCCGTTTCTGTCCTTGCTGCACCTTTTGGAAGTTGTCCATCCGCATTTCCTGTCTACTCTAGTATTGTTAATTTCCTTCTCAGGTATTGATGAGGTTGAAGATTAAACTATCACAACTATTATTCTCTCTTCCTAGTTAGATATATTAGGTACTAGACTTACATTTTCCAGCTTAGGACAACTCTATTGTAAACTCCATTACGCCCTCACCCTAGGACTTGATATGTAGGTCGTTTTGTTCTCGAATTTCCTTTTCTTAGAGCACACTTGTTATTCACTGTTGTGTATATAGTTTTGTATTAAGCCTTAATCTTTCCTTTAGACTAAAAGGGGAATTGTAGTGAGATAGTCCTTCTGTGGCACTGACCATGCCCATTGGGGTGTGGAGCCCTGGGCGGAGTGACCTGTGGAAGGAGGTCGGAGGGGGCCAGGAAAGGCGCTCTCTTTCTGGTGTGATTCGGACAGGAGAGGATCGGGTTGAATTTCCTGGTGTTCATCTGTCTAGGTTGTAAGTTATTTCTCTCTGAATAAACATCTATTCGGCCTATTTGTTTATCCTGATCCTTATTTCACCATGTTATCAAAGATATTTTGATTTGCATTTCCCTGATAGCTAAGGGTGTGGAGCACTTTCTTATGTGTCTTTCAGCCTTTTTGATTTCCTCTCTTGGGAATTCTTTCTTCAGTTATGTTTTTTAATAGTGTTGCTTGGTGTTTTGTTGACTACTTTCTTGAGTTCTTCGTATATTTTGGAGATTAGCCCTTTGTCGGTTTGGTGAAAATCTTTTCCCAGTCCCTGGGCTGCTGTTCAGTCTTGTGCAATGTGTCCTTTGCCTTACAGTAGCTTCTAAGTTTGAAGACATCCGATTTATTAACTGTTGCTCTCAGTGTCTGAGAGCAGTCTCCTATACCAATGTGTTCATGGGTTCCTCCTACTTTATTTTCTAAGAGGTTCAATGTGACTGGATTGATGTTGAGGTTTTGATCCATTTGACTTCAGTTTTGTGCATGGCGACAGACATGGGTCTATCTGCACTCTTCTACACACCCTCATCCAATTGTGCCAGCACGATTTGTTGAAGATGCTGTCTTTGCCCCATTGTATAATTTTAGTTGTTTTATCGAAAATCAGGTGTTCATAGGTGTGTGGGTTAATATGAGGATTTTCAATTCGATTCCATTGGTCTACTTGTCTATTTTTATGCCAACACTAGGCTGTTTTCAGAATTATAGCTCTGAAGTAGAGCTTAAATTCAGGGATGGCGATGCCTCCTGAGGTTTTTTTATTGTATAGGGTTGTTTTGTCTATCCTGGGTCTTTTGTTTTTCTATATAAAGTTAATTATTATCCTTTCAAGGTCAGTGAAACACTGAGTTGAACTAGAACCGAGATGCAGATGGAGAGGTTAAGACCATGCAGCAGAAACACATAGAGACAGCTTACCTGAGGAAGGAGGAGATAAGGGGCCCCCAGACTGATAGCTGTGACCCGCTTAGTTTGAGTCTCAGCCAGAAGGACTGAGCAGTCTAAGGGACCTCAGACAGTGGAGCCAGGATGTATCCCTATTGCACAAAAGGACCTTGTGAACACATCCCCCATTGAGGGATAACTGCCTTAACCTAGAGACAGATGAGAAGCCCTTGTCCCTACTTCACATGACCGGTCAGATCTACATGACCCCAACTGGATGGCATTCTCCTACATATGGAATTGGGGTGGTGTAATGGGAGGGGAGTGTGGTTAGAGTGCATGTGGGAGGGCAGAGAAGGTAAAGGGGAGGGAGGGAGGAAAGGACGGATGGAGGGAGAGAGAGGGAACTGTGATCGATATTTAAAATAATAAATTAAAAAATTGCTCTGACTCCAAAATTTAACTTCAAGGACAATTTAATGTGGAAGAGGATTTCTATATTTTTGTCCACAGAAAATGAAAGGCTGTGTATTCCTTCCAGACTAATGTGGTTTGATCAAATTCTGCTTCTTTTATGTAGAACAATTTGAGGAGCATTTGTATTACCTTGTCTGATAAAATTCTGCACTGAAGCCATCTGGTTCTGTGATTTTTTTGTTATGAGTCTTTTGATGACTGCTTCTCTTTCCTTATGGGGTATAGGTCTATTGAAATTGCTTTGCCGCCCTCAATTTAATTTTGATTAGTGATGGCTATCCAGAAATTTGTCCAATTTCTTATTATTTATGAACTTTGTGGAGTACATGTTTTCAAAATCTGAACTGAAAATTCTCTGGAGTTTCTTAGTGTCCATTATTATGTCCTCCTTTTCAATTCTAATTTTGTTCGTCAAAACTATCAATGACCTACAGACTATGGCATTTACAATGTGTTAAAATTTTTCATAAAAGTGAGACTGAACTGCTCAGAGAGGAAGATGGATCTCAAAGAATCTTGTCATTGAGTTTGCCATGAACATGGCAGGAATGGACATTTGGATAAGAAAATGTTCTTGCCTGTAATGGTTGACTGTATACTTATGAACTGGAAATGCAGGCTTCAGAGGAAAGTGACTGCTGAAACATTATTAGGCATTGCTGGAAGTTTACTGTTTTATGGGCAAGTGTGTCAGACATTCTGCAGGAAAAAGAAGCTTGAAGAACAATCTCTTGAAACTGATGGACAGCTTCAAATTTCCAGATTTGCTGAGAAGTCAACTAGACACAGTAGGACTATAGGCTGATAATGGATGGCCCAAAATAACAAGAAAAAAACATTTTGTTAACAACCCAGGCAGGAAAATGTCTCCATCAATTACAGAATTTATAAGTTACCATTCTGTGTTCTTTGATGGAGTTCAAGACAGATTATTATGGTTATAATTTTCTTAGGTATGAAAAACTTCATGTATAAGACTGTACAATGACAAAGACAGCATCAATGGTAGAATATTTTCATAAATCGTGCCAAATGAACTAAATATTCTAACCACATTTCTTACATGATAACTGTTTTGTTACACGTAATTTGAATATGTTAATGGGATAACCATTCATTTTATTGGGACAAAAAAAGAGAACATGATGGAGATGACTTCAGTAATATATTTTTATTATTTTTTTAAAAAAACAATGTGGACTATAAAAGCATAGAGGAGGATTCTGGGAGTTTTAGCGAGATAGCAGTTGCCATGTAGGACACCATAGGAATAGCAGGAAAATGGATCTTACTCCGGTCAGAAAAAACAATGTGTAAATACAAATATTAATATAATAGATTAGTAATTAAGACAGAGCTCTCCAATGAGAAGCCATAGTCATTGTCCAATAGTATTATAATTAATATAAATCTCTGAATAGTCATTTGGGTCAAGGTTGCTGTGGAATACAAACCAAAGGAATTCTCATGAAAGTACAAGAAGAATACCGAACAAAAAATAGGATGGACCAACGGAAAAAAAAACCCTCAACATATAATAATCAAAACAACTAGTATTCAGAATTAAGAAAGAATATTAAGAGTAGCAAAGGAAAAGGACAGGTAACATATAAAGGCATAACTATCAAAATTGCACCTCAATTCTCCATGGAAATACTTAAGGTTAATACAAGTATTCAGAGACCAAGAATGCCAGCCCAGGTTATTATAACCAGCAAATCTCTCAATCACTATAGATGGAGAAAACAATATATATATAATGACAAAACCAGAATTTCCCAATACTTATCTACAAATCCAACCCTACAGAAAGTATTGGAAGTAAACCTCCAACACAAGGAAGTTAAGTATGCCCACGAAGTTGTAGGCAACAGATAATCTAACTACACTAAAAACCAAAGTTAAAGCAGAGCAAATACATTCACAATACCACTGGCAACAACAAACCTAAATCAAACAAGCATCAACAATCAATGGTCCTTACTCACCCTCAATATTATTGGTTTTAACTCAACTATAAAAAGACACAGGCTAACAGAATGAATATTAAGACAGAATCCCTCCTTCTGCTGCATATAAGAAACATATAAAAGCTGGAAAATAGACATTACCTCAGGTCAAAGGGTTGGGAAAAGATATTCCAATCAATAGGAGCCAAAAAGCAAGAAGGTATGCTTATCCTAATATCTAACAAGTTAGATTTCAAACCAAAATTAATCAAAAGAGATGAAGACAGTCATTTCATATTCATCGCAGGAGAAATCTATCAATACAAAGTCTCAGTTCTAATCATCTATGCCCCAAATACAAAGGCAACCACATTCATAAAAGAAATGCTACTAAAACACAAAGTTCACTTAAAACCTCACACACTTATAGTGGGAAACTTCAACACACCACTCTCACCACTGGATAGTACCACAAATCAGAAACTCAACAAACAAAAGAACAAACAGAAGTTATGTCTCAACTGGGTTTAACAGACATCTATAGAACATTCCATCCAAACACAACAGGATATACCTTCTTCTCTGCTCCACATGGAACCTTCTCTAAAATCGAACACATAGTAGGTGGCATAACAAAACTCAACAGATACAAGAGAATTGAAATAGTCCCCTGTGTCTTACCAGACAACCATGCTTTAATATTGGAATTCAACAACAACGCAAATCACTGAAAACCTGGAAAATCATGGAAACTGAACAAGGTGCAATTGTAACACACCTGGGTAAAAGAAAAAATAAAGAAAGAAATTAAGGATTTGCTAATATTCAACGAGAATGATGAACACAACTTACCTGAACATATGGGACACTTTGAAACCTTGGAAGCAGTGTTATGAGGGGAGTTGATAGCATCAATTTCTCATGTGAATAAAACAGAGGATAGTGACATAACAGAATGAACATCCCAACTGAAAGCCTTCGTACAAAAAGAAGCAAACACACACAGGAGGTGTAGATGCCAGGAAATAATCAACTTGAGGGCTCAAATAAACAAAATACAAACCAGGAAAACAATACAAATTTCATTGAAACAATGAGTTAGTTGAGAAAATCAACAAGGTAGACAAACCTTTATCTAAACCAACCAAAAAAGCAGAGAGAGAACTTGAAAATTAACGAAATCAGAAACGAAAAGGGGTACATAACATCGGACACAGAGGAAATCCACACAATTTTCAGGTCATGCTTTTAAAACCTGTATTCCAGAGAAATTGAATATACAAAGGAAATGGACTAATTTCTGCATAACTCTCACTTACACAAAATTAAATCAAGAACACACAAACAACTTAAAATTATCTATAAGCTGTAATGAAATAGAAGCAGTCATCAAAAGCCTTCCAGCAAGATGGCTTCAGTGCAGAACTTTACCAGACATTCAAGGAACAACAACTACCAATACACCACAAATTGTTCCACACAATGGAAACAGGTGGTTTATTGCCAAACACTATCTACAAGGCCCCAAGTTTGGTACCCAAGCCTCACAAAGACACAACTAAGAAAGAAATCTACAGAACAATATCCCTGATGAAAATTGATGCGAAAATACTCAATAAAATTCTGGCAAACTTAATTCAAGAATGCATCAGAGAAATCTTCCAACATGGCCTAATATTCTTCATTCCTGGATTGCAGGTATGGTTTAAAATATGAAAACCTATCAAGGTGATCCTCTATGTAATCAATCTGAAAAAGAAAAACCATATGATCATCTCCATAGGTACTGAAAAATCCATGAACAAAATTCAACACCATTTCATGACAAAGGTGTTGGAGAGATCAGGGATAACAGGAAAATACCTAAACATAATAAGCGCAATATGCAAGAAACCAACATCCAACATCAAACTGATTCCCCTAAAAACAGGAAAAGAAAAGGCTGCTATTTCTCTCCATATCTCTTCAAAATCAGACTTTAATTTCTAACTAAAGCTATAAGAAAACAAACGGAGATCAAGTGGATCCAAAATGGAAAGGAAGTGGTCAAATTGTCACTCTTTGAAGATGATAGGAAAGATTACATAAGCAAACCAATAACCTCAACCACAGAACTCCTACAGTTGAAAAACACCATCAGCAAAAATCGTAGTCCTTCTTTATGTAGCCGACAAAGAGTCTGAGAAAGAAATCAGAGAAACATCACCCTTTAAAATAGCCACACATAACATACAATATTTTTGGGGCAATGCTTATCAAACAAGTGTTAGACCTATATAATAAGAACTTTGTGGCTCTAAAGAAAGAAATTGTAGAAGATACAAGAAAATGGAAAGATCTCCCATGATCTTGGATGGGTAGGTAAACATACTAAAAATGGCAATCTTTCCAAAATCAATCTACAGATTCAATGCAATCCCCGTTAAAATTGCACCACAATACTTCTCTGATCTTGAAAGTATAATAATCAACTTTATATGGACAAAAATACACAAGATAGGCAAAACAAACATATGCAATAAAAGAACTTCAGGAGACATCACCATTCATGATGTTAAGCTCTACTACAGAGCTTTATTTCTGAAAACAGCCTGGTATTCACACGAAAATGGACAGGTAGACCAATGGAATCAGATTGAAAATCCAGGCATTAACCCACACAACTATGAAAACCTGATTTTCGATAAAAACAGTTAAAATTTTCAATGGGGTGAAGACAGAATTTTCAACAAATGGCACTAGCACAAGTGGATGATGGTGTGTAGAAGATTACAGATAGACCCATGTCTGCCACCATGCACAAAACTCAAGTCCAAATGGATCAAAGACCTCAACATCAATCCAGCCACACTGTACCTCTTAAGAGAATGTAGGAGGTACCCTTTAACAAATTTGTATAGGAGACTGCTTCCTGAACATAACTCCAGCGGCACAGACAGGGAGAGCAACAATAAATAAATAGGACCACTTCAAACTTAGAAGCTATTGTAAGTCAAAGGACACAGTGGACTATACCAAACGGCAGCCCACAGACTGAGAAAAAAAATTTCCCAATCCTACATCCTACAAAGTGCTGATCTCCAAAATATACAAAGCACTGAAGGAACTAGTCAACAAAACATCAAATAACCCTATTTAAAAAGGGGGTACAGAACTGAAGAAAGAATTCTCAATATAGTAAATCAAAAAGGCTGAAAAGACACTTAAGTGATCAACATCCTTAGCTATCAGGGAAATGCAAATCAAAACAACTTTGAGATATGATCTTACTCCTGCCAGAAAGGCTAAAATTAGAAACACCAATGACAATGCATGTTAGAGAGGATGTGGTGTAAGGGGAACACATCTCCACTGCTGGTGGAAGTGCAAACTCTTACAGCAATTTTGGAGACCTACAAGACTGCTGCCAACTAACAATTTGAGCAGCTGTGGAAAGGCTACCATAAATGTCCTTCATGCATAGTAAGATCAACAACTAAGTTATTGACTGAGCCCTCATCTAATACCTATTGGAATCAGAAGCAAACACCCATACCTAATCACCAGGTCGAACTAGATTTCAGTTGATAGAACAAGACCAGGTTCCAAAAACTCATAGAGACAGCTGACCTGAAAAAGGAGAAGCTAACTGGCCCCCAGCCTGAGAGCTGTGAATCCAGCATGGGACTGACTCAGGCCTCCCTGAATATGGGTCCCAGCAAGAAGATCGAAGTACTGTAAGCCTCAGACAGTGGAACTAGGATGTATCCCTAGTACATAAAAGGACATTGCGAACACATCCCCCATGGAGGGATATTGGCTTAATGTAGAGACAGTAGAAAAATCATAGTCCCTACTTCAAATGACTTGACAGATCTACATGACCCCAACTGAATGGCATTGCCCTACATATGGAATTGGGTTGGAGGTGGAATGGTTGCTTAGTTAGGGTACATGTGAGAGGGCATAGAGGATAAAGTGAGGGAGGGTGGGACAGAAGGAGGGAGGGAGGGAGAACTTATATGGCTTACTAACTTAAGCTTCCTAAATATAATATATTCTTTGAGCAGAATGAGGACAATTACATCAAAGTTGATACTAAATTTCTGACTTCATTTTGATGGGTTCCTTTTGTTTTATAGTGAATGACATTCTTCATATCTTTCACTTGATTTTATTTTACAGTCTAATTAGGTAGATATTTGTATTGTTACACCCACATATCCCTTGTGTTCATTTGGTTAGAAAATATTTTCTCAAACTTCTCCTCAGGGCATGACTATCCTTGGGGTTGAGATGGGTTTACTGTATGCAGCAGAAAGATTGATTCATTATTTGTATCCACTCTATTGTCCTGTGACTTTTTTTATAGGCCTGTTAATTCCATTAATATTGAGACCTATTAATGGCAAATGATTGTTAATTCTAGTTTGTTTTGTATTTCTTTTTGGTGGGGATATTATATGTCGATTTTTCTTTTGGCTGCTGGTGAAGTGGTATTATCTATTTTCTATGTTTTTGTTGATGTACTTAATGACCTAGCATTGGAGTTTCTTTCCATAACCTTCTGTAGACGGGATTACATGATATGTATTATTTAAGAATAGTTTTGTCAGGGAAAAATCTTGGTTTCTTCATAGTATAGACTAGGAAAACAATATAAATAAATTAATCTAACAAATATATCATACATGTTTCTTCAAGAAAATCAACAACATAGATAAATATTTTTCCAAACTCAACAAAAAGATAAAGTGTGTACATGCATATAAACAAAGTCAGAAATGAAAAGGCAAATAATAACCAATACTGAGGGAATTCAGATAAAATTTAGGTCACAATTTGAAAATTTATACTCCAAGTATTCGAAAATGTAACGACAGTGAAATTTTTTCTGCACAGACATCACTAAACAACTGACACATGGCTTAATAAAATGGAATTTAAGACAAGGATATTAATCGACATACTTTGGACACTCATAACCACAAGATTTTTACTAAAATGCTGAAATGTTACAACACGAAAGGTTAATGCCTACAATCAATGGTTCTGTCATAAGTTGATGTGAACAGGTAGAATATTGAAAATAGACCCATATCTATTGCTATAGACAACACTCAACTCCAGGTGAATCAAGAAAATTAACATAAATGCAACTTCATTCAATCTGAGAGAAAAATAATTGGGATTTAGCCTGAAGGAGACGACTTCCTAAATGTAACATCTCAGAAACAGAGACCCTGAAAGCAACAATTAATAATGGGAACCTCCTCGAAGTTAAAAGCTTCATTATGGAAGGGAACATGCTTTGTAACAAAAACGACAGAATGGAAAAACATCTTTATCTTCACATCTACTAGAGACATAATCTCCAAAATTTCAACACAAGGAACTAGATATCAATATACAAATTAACAACAAAGAGAAATGGTTACAGTATTAACATGATTATTACCACCAGCTAATATCAAAAGACCAAAAGACAGTTAAGCAAGAATTCAACATCATTAATAATTTGGTAAATGCAAATTAAAATGATTCAGAATTATCATCTTAAGCCTGTCAGAAAATCTAAGATTAAAAATATTGAAGCCAGTTTATGTTGGATAGGATATAGATTCATAGGAACCCTCATTAACTTCTGATTGCATTGTAAATGTGTACAGCACAATTGGAAATCAATATGGTGGTTTCTGTGTCAATTAAGAATCAATCTATATCAATACAAAACAACTCTTAGGCATATATCCAAATGATGCACAATCATAACATAAGAACATTTATTCAACACTGTTCATTGCAACATTATTCATAATAGCCTAAATTAGGAAACAACATACACGTCCTTCTAGAGAAGAATGCATAAGGATATTGTGGTATATTTACACAATGGTATACTACTCTCTTGTAAAAATGATGACTTCATGAAATTTTCAGAAAAAAAAATGAATGAAACTAGAAAAAAACATACTGAGTGATGTAACAAATACTCAGAAAGACAAACAAGGTATGCATTAAATCAAAAGATGGTATTAAATGTAAAGCAAAGAATAACTAGAAATCACTCCTTAGTTCCATGGTACTTAAATAACAAGAAAGACCCTAAGAAAGACCCTAAGAAAGACACATGAAACATTCTGGAAAAAGAAATTTGATCTCGTGGTGCATTATAGTGGCTGTTTGGTATTAAGGGAGTGGGAATGGCAGATGATTTTAGAATGGAATGAGTTGCCAGGGGCAGGTAAGGATGCAGTGGATGAGCAAAGAAAGTGATGTGGTTTAAATCTCCAATGATTGTTTATGTAACTATCAAATGTTTAATTAAATGATTATATAATGAAATAATTGGTTGATGTCATATTATCAACTCCCAGGAGTAAAACCAGATGTAACTCAAGAAGGAAGTTGTGATCCCAGATTTTAATAATTCAATAATTTACTAATCAGACTATTGTCATGAGTGTTTTCTGCTGTCCTGGACCCGTAACCGTACCAGCTCCAAATAATACACAGAGACTCTGTATTTGATATAATTCTGTTAGCCAGTTACTAGTTTCTTATCGGCTAGCTCTGTCTTAAATATCAACCCATTTCTATTAATCTAAGTATTTCGACGTGGTCTCATCTTACCGGAGAGAGGAGCTGGTATTCTGTTCTCTCAGGTCTCTATATGGTGACTCCTCCCTACTACTTCCTCTCTCCAACAGTGCTTTATTCATTAACCAATAAGAGAAACATATTTACAGAATGATATCTCCCATAATCTCCTCTTTTCTGTCTAAAATAAAAAGAAGGGTTTTAATTTTAACATAGTAAAATTATAACAAAACCATTTTCAAATAAGAACCATAGTTAACAACGTTTAGTCTATTACCATTTAGCAAGATTTAAAGAAAGCATTCTATCATCTATCTTAACTTTGTGAGTCTAAAGTCATTATATATATATATATATATATATATATATATATATATATATATATCTTATTTTTAATCCTACATAAAAAACTATAAAAATAACTATCTGTCTTTGATTCCATGAAAGACCACAGAAGGATAATATCTAAACTCTAGAATTGACAGAGGCATCTTGCCTGGTTAGTCCCACGAAATTCTTCTGTAATTTCCATCTTCAGCCCGTAGGCCATAGTGTGTTATACACATTCCTCAGCACAGCTAATTGTCTACCTGTATTGGCAGTTTATCAGTCATTTTTCTCAGTGTCCTGCACTGTCTCTCAGACTCTTCCATGAAACAGGAATCCTGTAGCAGTTTATACAGCATTAAGTCAAATAATCCAGACAAGAGCTGTATCTTGCTCAAATGAATAGTCTTGCAATATTGAAAACAAATTCCATAATGAGTTTCTCCGATGTCCATCTTACTTCCTCGTGCAGGTGGTATTGCCAGGAGCAGTTTTGTCTCACTATTAAGAAAAACCGAAACCCATTTTACATGCCATATTCTGCCATATTCTGTAGGTATATGAAAGGTTTGTAGAATGCCTATTCATCTCAAATACATCTTGAGTAACTAACTAAACACTATGTTTTGATTATAGGAGGTAACTATGTATAATCTGTACAAATTTATACATTAAATTTCTAAATGAGCTGCATAAAAACAATAACCAATCAAGAGGAGAAATATACATATCACAAAATTGACATTAAATTGTATCAATATATGAAAGTCCATTCCAAAACAACGTATTCCTATTGATGCCACAATTCCCTTTTTCACCTTTAAAAAGAGATTGATTGTGAACATTAACCATTTATAACCAACTCAATTTAAATTAATATAAACATTCATAGGCAATATTTGGGAATTTGTGTGTTGTTCTTTTCAAACTGCTTCCTGCTGGTAGAGGGGCTCTGTCAATTGCATCCTAAGAAGACACAGAAATCTCTATAGTTTGTAAGGCTGCCTTTTCCCAACTGTTCTGAATGTTGGATCACCTGGAAATCTGCTTCAGGGGGTCTGTCATGATCAACTCACATTATTCTAGAAGGAATGCAAACCTTTTCCTTTTATGTCTTTTTCCTTTCCTAGTAACCTGTCCTTAGACATAAATTAATGAGTCAAAACATTTTTAAAAGATGTAAATTGGATTAATCCAGCAGCATTTGTTTTAACAGTTGTTGCTATTTCCCCAACAGTGAAATAATTTAAAGATAATAGATCAGCATATAGTATCCACACTCTTTTTGTGCTTCCCAAATTTAAGTGGATTTTTAATACTCAATTTCTTTTGCTTCTTTTATTATGTTTTTTATTTTTCATTTTTGAGACAAGGTTACTCTGTGAAACTTTCATCTGTCCTGGAATTAATTGTGCATACCTGGTTTACTTTGAAATCACAGAGATCTGCTTGCCTCTGCAAGTGCTGGAAGTAAAGATATGTGCCACCACACCCAGCTTCTCTCTTTATTTTAAAATCATTTTATCCTTTTTTTTTCTTTCACTCCCAAGCCTACACATATTGTAAAACAAACTTTAAACTGTTAGAGGTTTTTTTCTTATTCTGAATCTGTGTTTATTGTAATTATCTTTTTCTGGCATGCATATTGTATCTGGTAAACAATAAGATTGCTAAATTGAAAGCCACAGCTGTATTAGCTGTGGTCTAAAAAGATGGCATTGGGTAATATTTTAGCCCGAACTGAGAGTTTTTCTCACTGGCTTGTTTTACTTACCAGGAGCAAGTTCCCAGCTTGGAAATGTGGTCACTACAATTGCCAGCTCTCGAAAACACCATTCAGATGTTAGAAGAGATCATGGAAAGCCTTGCTGTTTTTTAACACTTATGCTGAGTCAGGAAACCTCCATTAAAGGAGCCACACAAACTTATGCTTTTTCCTAGCAAATAGACTCATACAAAGAAGTCGTGATTTTCTCTGTTGATTTGTTTCTAAAATGATTTCTCAAGCTATTCATGAATGTTACGTGGAAGATCTTCAGTCTGCATTGGGAAACATTATGTTATGAGTATGTTTTTGCATACCAGAACCGCACCATATATCTGTTGATTGCTGGTCTGTATCTCTTTCCGTTCCTGAAACAGTATATCTAAGTGGTTTCTGGGCTTCCATGAATTAACCGAGGAGCTACAGACGAAAATATCAAAGCATTATAGCTATCATAGCACAAAATATAGGCAGCATCCATTCCAAAAAGGCAGTCAAGCAAACACCTGCACGGACCTGAACCACTTTTCCCCAGAAGGCATAAGCATATGTGTGGTGAACCACTGAACAGGTAGACATTGAGATTCCTCTCAGCCATTGCTACACTGTCTCCACTAGGGCTGGTGCGGCATCATACATAATTGGAGATAGGGCTGCTTTGTTAGTGGAAAGGGAATTGAATTTTTTTGATGCAAAAGCATGAGGTCTTCTATATTCCAGTGCACTGGGGTACGAAACCATTTTCCACATGGGGTAGAGGACTGAGAAGGCGGGGTACAGGGTTCAGACAGCTTTTATAGGGTTACAACAAAGCCCGCACATCACAATCCAATCATCTCAGAGCATCCAGTGTGGACCAATCAATATGAACTATCCAAGCCCGCACTTAACACTGGAAGTCTGCTTTCGCTAGGGCTTCTGGGAAGTGTGGCACCGTTCACTTCCTGTTCTCATTCACTCACATGTGCTGTCAGTAAACTGGCCTGTGGTAAATAGTCAAGAATGACCTTTTGCCTAAACACTGATAGGGGGCAGAGTATAGGGAAAATTAGGCTAAACATTCCATCCTTACATTTCCCATTTCTTATCTAGTTAATAGTTCTAATCTTATAACTGGGAGGAATAAAAGGCCATAATTTGGACCACACTCATCCACTCCATAACAAATGTCACAGTGTGCAACAAGATAGGAATAAAATGAGCAGCTGTAGGTCGCTGTTCCTGGGTATAATAACCTCGAGTGGCATGGGGGTGGGTCCAGGGGAAGAGGACATATTCTGGAATGGCCACAAAGCGGGCCTTTTCACCAAGTCTCAAGGTTGCTGTGTTGTCACATGTAACATAGACTGAATCTCCTCCAAATTGGAAGTGATGTGGAATTTTCAGAACTTTTCTTCTGCCAGGTAGGTTCCTCCTGGAACCTCTTCCATGTTTGCTGTCTCACACATTTGGGCACCTTAAGCCTAGGAAACAGAGGCTTGGACAAACAGCACATCAGCAGCATGTACAGAGGCAATATTATCAGTGCAGTGCCCACTCCCATAGAGGCAATTATAGAGGGTCAGCCCAAACAGTCCCGTGGTGTTTCTAACCCTGAAAACACAAAGGTTAGGAGAGCTATTCAGTCATTAATTCCAGTCTCTGTGGTCAATTTAGTGAGGGCCTCTTTAATGGTTTTATTTATCCTGTTTATCTGCCCTGAACTTTGGGTTCTATATGTACATTGTAATTTCCAATCAACCCCCACAGTCTTGGCCAGTCCCTGACTTAATTGGGCAACAGCATTTTTTTAGCCACCGTGGTTGAGGTCTCCTTCTTGGTAGGGTAAGCCTCTACCCATCCTGAAAAAGGTCTGTAAAAACTAATAAGTACTTGTTACCATATTTGGCAGTCTTTTCCTCCGTGAAGTCCATTTCCCAGTGAGGGCCTGGGTGGCTTCCCCTTAGTCTCTTCCCGGGAGGCATTCTTGCAGGGTTACCATTAACCAGCTGACAAGGCACACAATGATTTACTACTTTGTCGGCCACCCCAATAGTCTCAGAACATGACAAGGGGATGTTCTAAACAGTCTCAGCAGATGCTCAGACCCTAGGTCGATTAGACGATGTGTCTGTTGGATGTACTCTAACCCTTCTGTGTAGTGTAAAATTTTCTTTCCATCTGAGACATAGCAAGTCGCCTTTGTTTGTAGATAGCCCTGTGCACATGTAAAGTTACAAAAGCATAAATGCTGCCCATGTAGATATTTCTTTGGACAGCTGCAAGGCCTGTGTTAAGGCCATGAGCTCAGCTTCTCGTGCTGAGGTTTTTCTGGCAGGCTGCTTGCCCAAACAGTGTGAGTTTCATTCACATCTATGCTCTGGCCCCTTTATTTTATTTTATTTTATTTATTTATTTATTTATTTATTTACCTTTCACAATGTAACTGCTCCCATCAGTGAACCAGGTCAGCACTTCCCTGGCCAGAGGGAAGTCTGTGAGTTCTTTGCGAACCCCTGTCTCTTTTACCAGCAGTTGATGGTAGTCATGAATCACTGGTTCATCAGTCTCCTCGGGCAGTAGAGTGGCAAGGAGGAGGGTGGAGCATGGAGCAAATGTAATTCTCTCAGTGAGAAGCAGGCTTTTGTAGTGAGTTATGCAAGCGTTGGTCATCCTTCGGTCTGGGGGTTGCTGGACGATGCTCTCCAGTGAATGGCGGGCTATTATGGTTACTTTTTGCCCCAAAGTCAGCTTGTCAGCGTCTTTGATCAATACTGCCACTGCCGTGATAGGTTTCAGTCAGCCATGCCATCTATTGGCTACAGGATCAAGCTTCCTTGACAGATAAGACATTGGTCTGTTCCATGGCCCCAGGGATTGAGTTAAAATCCCCAGGATACTTCTTTACACTCATCCACGTAAAGGTAAAGGGTTTTGTTACATCAGGGAGAGCAATTGCAGGTGCACTCAGCAAGGCCTTCTTAATGGCAGCAAATGCCTCCTGATGCTCTGAGGCCCAAGAGAATTTTTTCCTTAGTCAGTGGGTAGAGCTTGGCTGCTAGGGTCGCAAACCCCAGTATCCATAGCCTGCGAAATCCAGCTGTCCCCAGAAATTTTCTCATTTGCCTGGCCATGGGTGGGGCTGGTATCTGTACTATGGTTTTCTTCTAAGCCTCTGTCAGCCATCATTGCCTGTCAAGTAGACTGTACTCCAGGTACTTTACCACTCTGCTACAACTCTGGCTGAAGTACGATAATTGGCTGAAGTTCGATAGCTCAGATCTGACAGTTCCAGCAGAAGTGCTTTGTTCCTTCCATGCAGTCGTATGGGGTAGCTCCTGATAGAAGTAGGTTGTCCATGTAGTGGAAGAGGTCACCTGGGGGATTTGTATCCTGAAGCTGGCCAGATCGTTATGAAGGGCCTCAACAAAGATGACCGGGGAATTTTTAAACCCTTGTGGCAGTTGGGTCCAAGTGAGATGTCCTATTCTGCCTGTGTCTCGTTCCCTCCATTCAAAGGCAAAAAGTGGTTGGCTGGTAGGATGTAACCTCAGGCAGAAGAAGGCATCTTTTAGGTATAATACAGTGTACCAGCGATGCTCAGGTGGGAGGGCACACAGGAGGTTATAATGTTTTGGGGCATTTGGATGTATTTCCTGTGCCCTTTTATTGTTCTCTCTCTTAAATCCTGTACTGGCTGATAGTCATTGGTACAAGGCTTTTTAACTGACAGCAAGGGAGTGTTCCAGGGAGATTGAATAGGAACCAGGACTCGTTTCTGGATATACCTCTGGATGTGGGGTCAAATTTCTTCCCGGTCATCTCTATTCATGGGGTACCATTTAGCTAACACTGGTGTGGTACTAGTTTTCAGCTGTGTAACCTATGGAGGCATTTGTTTTGCCAGACCCATTCCGGATATTTTAGCCCAATCTAAGGGAGTATGGGCCAATCATCAGTGCATATTGCATGTTCCAGCTCCTTCTGAACAGTTGAGTACAAGCCCTGGCTCCTTGTGGATTCTGTACTCATCTTTTAGCTTAACAGTAAGGACCTCTGATTGATTTCCATGTTTATCAGTAATTGATTTCTCTTCAGAGTCAAAATGAATCCAAGCTGCTGCTTTTGACAGGATGTCTGTTCCTAACAGAGGGTGAGGCCATTCTGGGATAAGTAGGAATAAATGAGATACCTGGCCCATGCCAAGCTTCACTGTTCTTCGGGTTGTCCATGAATATTGCAGTTTCACTGTGGCACCCATTAACCATTACAATATGCACATTAGTCTTTGTCAAGAGGGGTCCTGTTACCCAGGCTTCCTGACTGTCTAGGGCATGCTCTAAATTTTTCTTTAATTACCGCGCCCAAGATTTTAGTCAATTTTTCCCCTGTCTTCAGTAATACCTGTTTTCCCTCTAAAGGCCAGAGAAATTGAAGCTCTCTAGGCTTCTGAGGTAGGGTCAAAGGGAGTAAACCACCTGAAGGCCTACATGACCCCAACTGGATGGCATTCCCCTACATATAGAATTGGGGTTGGAGAATGGGAGGCGAGGGTGGTTATGGTCCATTTGAGAGCATAGAGAGGGTAGGAAGCCGGGAGGTAAGGAGAGGTAACTGGGATCGATATGTAAAATAATAAATTAAAATAAAATGCTCTGACTCCAAAATTTAAGTTGAAGGACAAGTTACTGGGGAAAAGTATTTCTATTTTTGTTTCCACAGAAAATGAAAAGCTGTGGATTCCTTCCAGACTAATGTGGTTTGATCAATCCATACCACCAGGGACAGAGTTCCAGGTGATCCTACATTCAAAAGAGTTTGACAAACCTGCCTTGCAGACTACAGCCAGGATTTCTGCATCTTCTTAGAATGCCCCTTGACAGCGCCCCTTACCAGCATTAAGTATTTCTGATAGAACGATGCCCAAATTCCCAAGTATTGTCTATAAATGTTTGTTTTCATTTAAATGGACTTGTTTATATGAAAATTAAAAAAAAGGAATTCCAGTTAAAAAAAAAGAAAAAATTATTGATAAGGAATGATATATCTTCTCAAGAATTAAGCCAAGTTTCCTTTTTCGAGTGTTGTTATAAATGCAAACAGACAAAGAGTATATAGCAAGGAAAGGCAATGCCTTCCTGTGAATAAAGTTTAATTCGAGTTACAGGCTGGGTTCAGGGCTAGGGCTAGGGTTATATTTAGGTTTAGTTTTCAGATTAGGTTTTGGGTTACAGATAGATTTAGGGTTTTGGTTAGCCTTAGTTTGGTAATGGATTAGGTTTGGCTTAGGTTTAGGTTCATATTAGGCATAGGGTTAGACTTAGGGATAGGGCTTTGGTTATGGAAAGGGTTATGGTCCATGTGAGGATAAGGGTTAGGGATAGGGCAAAGTCTAGGGTTAGGGTTTGTTTAAAGTTAGGTTTAGGTTTAGAGTTAGATTTAGGGTTAATGTTCAGCAATAGTTAGGGTTATGTTAGGGTTAGATTAGCTGTTAGGGTTAGAGTTAGGGTTAGGGTTCTGGTTCGGGTTTGGGTTCAAGTTCGTGTTTGGGTTAAGTTTGTGGTTCGGGTTAGTGGTAGGTTTAGGGTTAAGGTTATGGCTAGGATTAGTGTTAGCATTTAGGTTAGGGTTAGGTTTAGGGTTAAGGCTATGGTTAGGGTTATGTTTAGGCCTTGGGCTACATTTAGGTTTTGCGTTAGGGTTAGGGTATGGTTAAGGGTAGGGTTTCAGATAGGATTATGGTTAGGGTAATATAAGGTTTAGTGTTCTTGTTATCCTCAATGGTAGGATTATGGTTATGGCTAGGATTAATTTTAGCTTAAATTGTGGTGAGGTTTAGGGTTAGACATCAATTTAAAATTTAATGAGGTGTCTGTTCCATGAAACACATTCTTTTTATAGGGAAAAGGGACCATATTTCCAACACTTTATGAAGCAAATGTATACAAAAAGGATATAGGTAGCAAATAATCACTGTGCTTTCTAGGAAGGAGATGACCTATATTTTCCAACAACAAATACATGAAAAGGTGAGATTGTGTAGTTGTAGTAAGTAGAAATGAATTATTGTCTCTAAGAAAAGAGGCATCATCACTTTGGATGGTACTTAGAATATAAGTAGAAACTTGATTTTAATGTTAGAGCATGCCACTTCATCTACAATTTTTCTAGTCTATGAGAAATTTATTGTGTATACAGTTGTGTGGAATGCATTGTATTCTCTGCTAAATTTGGATGTAAGTCACACAATGTATTTAGGAATGTGTTCTAATAGGAAGTGTGACTAGCAGAAGAAATGTTTTCTGAGAAGGAAAGAACCTCATTTTCAAAAAAATAAAAACAGCAACTTAAATTCAAGGGATAGGAAATGCCTCATCTTCTGTAGAAAAGCAGAAGTCATTAGGCTATAGTTAGGAGCAAGAATAGAAGAGTGAGTCTACTTGTTAGAAATGCATTGTGTTTTTTCATAATAGAAGCCTTTAAACTTCTATTGTAATTATCAATGTGAAAGTTAATGTGAGCATGCTTACTTGAAACAGTATTTCTAGTGATAAAAGCCTATTGTACTGCTTTGATCAATATTTACAAATAGGAAGTATGTTTTGAACAGGGAGTTGTAATTTCTAGGAAACAGACAGCCACTTTTTCACACACACACACCCAAGAAAAAATAACAAGATAGAAGAGATAGTGTCTGATAAGAACTAGTTTGTCTTCTTATGGAAAGAAGACAAGATCTCTTTCTACTGTTGTTAGAAATGCCAATTTATTGTAGTTATAAAAAAAAACCATTTAGTTCTGTGAATTGAAGGTACTTCAGCTTCTATTATACATATCAATGCGAAAGTTCATTTAAGAATGCTAACAAAAATATGCATTCTCTTTTCAGTGAAAATAAGCCCTACCTCCAAATGTGTATGAAGAATATATATCCCAATAGGAAGTATGTTTAGAACAATATCTTGTGGTTTCTAGGAAAGAGTCATTATCACTTTCGCAGAAACTCAAACAAGAAAAGAATAGTTCATGTGCTTTTAAGAAATGCATTGTTTACAGTAGGAACAAAGGCAAGATCTATGTCAATGGTAGTTAGAAATGTGAATTGAACAATGAAGAATAGGTGTGGGAAATGAATAGCCTTTCACAAAAGAGACCACTTGAACTATGATTTGACTTCTCTTGTGAAAATTAATGTGGATTGTGTACTGATAAGAAATGCATTTTCTTCTGTAGGAAATGAGGCAAGATCTCTTTTAATTCTAGTTAGAAAATACATGAATAAAATATTGCAAAGGTGAAGAGAAATGCATTGTCATGATCAAATCAATGCCACTCCAACTACGATTGTAGTTCTCAATGGGAACTTAATATGATTGCTTTAATGGTATCCAGTGTCAACGACTCAGAGAATTTTTAGAAATTTGTTTGAATACAAAGTATGTTACAAGAAATTGTGTTTTCTAGGATAGAATGAACTTCATTTGCATGGAAAGGGCAACATAAATAGAATGATTTAGTAAGGATAATAAATCCCTGGTGTTCTCTCGGGAAAGAGGAATGAACTTCTTACACTGTTGCTAGAAATGATAATATAATAGAGTCTACTTGACAGAAATGCATTTACTTTAAAATATAGGACAGTTCATTAAGATTGTACTTTTCAATGTGAAAGTTAATGTGAACATGCTTTTTAAAAGCTTTATCTTTTCAGCAGAATGGTCTTAATACCCAACACTGCATTTAGAAATGTGTACAAATAAGGTGTTTGTTTAGAGCAATATCAAAGAAGAGATAGTGTACTGATGAGAAATGACTTCTCTTCTCAAGGAAAAACCCAACATTCTCTTTCAGCTCTTGTTATAAACACAAAAAGACAGCAATTCTAGATGAAAGAAAGGTAAAGCCTTCTTCTGAATAAAAGGTGCTTCAGGTTAGTAGTTAGTGTTAGTTTTACTGTTAGGATTATGTAGGTTTACAGTTAGTGTTAGGCTTAAGTTTAGGGTTAGGGTTCATGTTAGCCTTAGGGTTAGGACTGGAATTAGGGTTTGACTTATGGTTAGTGTTAGTGTAAGGTGTAGTTATGGTTCATATTATGTTTAGATTTAGTTTCAGTGTTAGGGCTATGTGTAGCATTAGAGTTAAGGTGAAGTTAGGGTAAAGTTTAGTGTTAGGTTTAGAGTTATGGTTAGGTTTAGGGTTATTGTCAGGTATAAGGTTAAGTTTAGCATTAGAGTTAGGGCGAGATTGAGGTTAGTGTTAGGGTTAGGAACATTGTTATGTAATGTTAGGGTTACTGTTCAGATTAGGTTTAGAATTAGGGTTAGGTTTACTGTTAGGGTTAAGGTTACAGCTAGCAATAAGGTTATGGATAAAGTTCAAGTTTAGGTGGTAAGGTTGGGGTACAGTGAGCAAATAGGGTTAGTGGAATAGTAGAGACAGGGTTCGGGTTAGGATTGGGGGTATGGTTATGGTTATTGTTAGCTTTAGTTTTAGGGTTAGTGCTAGTGTCCTGGTTAGTGTTTCTGTTAGGTTTAGGATAAGCACTAGACCTAGGGTTAGTGACCAGGTTAGATTTCAGGTTCAGGTTTAGGGTTAGGGTTAGGGTAAGGGTTAGGACTAGGTTAGAGTAGGATTAGGTTACAGTTCAGGTTAGTGTTAGGGTTATTCCTAGGTTTAGGGTTATATCTAAGGCTAGAGTTATGGTTAGGACTAGGGTCAGTGTTATTGTTAGTGTTAGGTTTATAGTTATAGTTAGGGTTAGGATTAGGGTTAGTGTAATGTTCAGGTTAGGTTTCAGGTTAGCCTTAGGTTAATATTAAGTTTAGGGTTGGGGTTAGGCCTTGGTCTAGGGTTTGGGATAGGGTTAGTGTTAGTATCATTTTTAGTGTTAGGTTTATAGTTAGAGTTAGGGTTAGGTTGATGGTTAAGGTTAGGTGTTAGTGTTAGGGTAAGTGTAATGTTCAGGTTAGTGTTCGGGTTAGCCTTGGGTTTAGGAATACTGTTAGGGTTAGGCCTAGGTTTAGGATTATGGCTATAGTTATAGTTAGGGTACTGTTATTGATAGTGTTCGGGTTAGGGTTCTTGTTAGGATTAAGAGTTGGGTTAGAGTTAGTGTTATGGTTTGGGTTAGCCTTAGGGTTAGGATTAGCTTTAGGGTTAGGATTAAATTTAGCATTAAATTAGGGTGAGATTATGTATAGGGTAAGTGTTATGGGTAGGGTCAGGGTTAGGATTATGGGTATGGTACTGTTAGTGTTAGGGTTTGGGTTCTGGTTAGGGTCAGGTTTGGGGTGAGCATTGGACTTAGTTTTCAGGTTGCAGATAGTCTTAAATTTAGGATTAGGAATAGGTTAAAGTTAAGATTATGGTTAAGGGTAGGTTTAAGCATAGTGTTAAGGTAAAGTTAGGGTTAGGGTTCAGGTTAGTATTAAGGTTAGGGTTAGGATTAAGTTTAACATTAGAATTAGGGGAAGGTTTAAGTTACTAATCCATGTAAACTTAATGAGGTGTCTATTTCATGAAACACATTGTTTTTCAGCGACAAAACCCATTATCTCCAATTCAGTATGAAGCAAATGTGTATGGAATGGATGCATGTGTATAATAAGACATATTTCCTAGGAGGAGACAAGCCTATTTTCGAACAACCAAAACAAAAAAGAAGAAATTGAGTAATAGAAAGTAATGCATTATCATCTCTAAGCAAAGGGGCATGAACTCCTTGGAAGGTATTTAGAATATGAATAGAAATTTTATGTTTACATATGAGAAAATCATTGACTTTATTCATGTATAAGCCAATTCTACTATGGATGTACTGCTTTTCAAGAAAGTAAATGTGGACATGGCTGTATGAAATGCAATGTATTCTCTGTTAATGGTGAACCTAAGTCAGACAGTGTGTTTAGGAATGTGATAGAATAGGAATTTTGAATAGCGTAATAAATTGTCTTTAATGGGGAAGAAAGAATTTCATTTACACAAAACAGCAACTTAAATACAAGGGATTTGATAAAGATAAGAGATATCTAATCATCTTTATGAAAGAGAAATGAAGTCTTTAGGCTGTTGTTAGGAACTAGAATAGAAGAGTGAGCATACTTAATAGAAATAATTGTGTTTTTCAGAATAGAAAATTTCAAAATACGTATCAATGTGCAAGTTAATGTTATCTCGTTTACTTTAGGGTGTAAGAGGGAACTGGGATTGATATGTAAAATAAAAATTAAAAACTGAACATGCATTGTATATGTGCCCTAAAAACTTTACTTCAGCAAAAAAAAAAAAAAAATGCTATGCTTTTCTAATATCAAGACAGTTTTATTCAAATTGATGTTAATTTTTTCTGTTAATTGATCATAATTATCAAAGTGAAAGATAATGTAGCACGCTTACTTGAAAAACTTAGTATTTTCAGCGAAAAAGCCTATTAGGATATGTATTGGGAAAATCTGGTTTTGTGAGTAAATATCTTGTTTTCTCCATCTATAGTAATTGAGAGTTTTGCTGGATATAGTAACCTAGGCTGGCATCCGTGTTCTCTTCATACTTGTAGAACATCTATCCAGGACCTTCTGGCCTGGAGGGTTTCCATGGAGAAGTCAGGTATAATTTTGATAGGTCTGCCTTTATATGTTACCTGTCATTTTTCCTTCACTGCTATTAATATTCTTTCTTTAAGTCAGGAGTAATTTTGATAGGTCTGCATTTATATGATACCTGTCCTTATTCCTTCACTGCTCTAAATATTCTTTCTTTATTCTGTATGCTAGGTGTTTTGATTATTATATGCCTAAGGGTCTTTTTTCTTTGGTCCAGCATATTTGGTGTTTGGTATGCTTCTTGTACTTTCAAGAGCATATACTTCTTCAGATTGGGAAAGTTTACCTTGATGATTTTGTTGAATGTGTCTTCTGCACCTTTGAGCTGGGCTTCCTCACTTTCCTTTGTGCCTATGATTCTTAAGTTTGGCCTTTTCACGGTTTCCCACATTTCCTGGATAGTTTGTGTTAAGGATTTGTTGGACTTATGATTTTCTTTGTCGATGAATCTATTTCTTCTAAGTTATCTTCTGTGCCTGACATTCACTCTTCCATCTCTTGAATTATGTTGGTTATGCTTGCATCTGTACTTCCAGATTTTTTGCCCAGTTTCTCTATTTCCAGCATTCCTTTGGTTTGTGTTACCTGTATTTCCTCTATTTCAGTTTTCAAGTCTTTCAGTTTCCTTCGCCTGCTTAATTGTTTTTTCTTGGCTTTCTGTACATTCTTTAATTTCCTTAAGGAATTTGTTCATTTCTTCCACTTTTTTTGCTTGTTTTTTCCTTCATTTCTTTAAGGGATTTTCTCACATATTCTTTGAGGGCCTCTATCATTTTTATGACGGTAATTTTTAAGTCGTTCCCTACTGTTTCCATTGCTTTGTTGTTGTCTTCCTTTCTCCTTAGTGTAGATTCCCTTGGTTCTGGTGGTGTCATGCTTGTCTTTCTGTTGTTAGGTGTTTTCTTGTTTTGCCATCTTCCCATAGCTTCTTCCAGTAGGTGTTGCTGGGGTTTTCCTCTCTCTATGTGGTACTTCCTCGGTGGGCTCATGTGGGTCATAGGTTCAATATCTGTAGCTCTGTGTGGTCCAAGCTCTATAGGGGTCTCTCAGCAGACAGAGTCCCAGGGATGGGATCAGGGAGGAGATCCAGTAGAAGATGCCTTACGAAAATCCGAGTGGTCTCACAGAGATAGGCACGACTCTGTTAGGGGCCCGAGACTTCAGCAGAGGACTGGAGGTATGGGTAGAGACCAAGCAGGTGGAAATTATGGGTGGTCCCGCGTGGATAGGCAGGTCTCATTTGTTCAGAGTTGCTCCGAGAAGTCCCCGAAGTAGGGTGTACTTTTGGCTCCACTTTCTGTCTCAGTGCTTAAACAGAGTGGCAGGGCATTGGGCATGGCAGGTCACAGGGTAGTGGGGGGGCAATCTCATGGTGGAGATGTTGTGGGGGTGTATCAGAGCTCCAAGGGTGCTCTCGATGGGGACAGGACACAGGAGCAGCTGGATCAGGGGCCAATACTGTGAGTTCTCCGGGGGGGGAGTTTGTAGGGGAGAAGCTGACCCAATTGGGCTCATACTCACCTCTAGCCAATGGCTGGTGCAAGAGGACAAAGACTGAGCTGATACTTTGGAAGTTTCTGCACGACTGTCGGATCTCACTGGTATCTGGCACTCTCCAGCTGAGGCCTCTTTGTTCAGCAGATGCCCTGCTTTGGTGGTTAAGTATCTTGCCGCCTGGAACTCAAAGTGGACCCGCAGATATAGGCAGATCTCAAGGAGGGGCCCTGGACTCCAGCAGAGGACTGGAGGTGGGTTCAGAGACCATCCAGTAAATTATTTCTTCTCCTAGTTTTTTTTTTTTTTTTTGTAGAAATTACAACGACTTTTTCTAAACATACACATTATTCCTACACAATTCTAAATACAGTGTAGGGGATTAGGCTCATTTTAAAGAAAATGTAAAGCTTTTCACAAAGTAGGTTCACATTAACTTTCACATTGATAAATATAATAGAATTTGAAGTGGCCTATACTTTTAGACAAAATGCATTCCTCTCTAGTAGAATCTATTCCATTATCATATCTAGCAACAGTCTAAGAAGGTCTTTACTCTTTCTCTAGAGATGTCCAGTGATTATTCACCTTACACAATTTCTCTGTTAATGTTGCCCAATCCGTGAAAATGAAGTTTCTTCTATCCTAGAAAACACAATTTCTTCTGAATATTCTTCCTATTCAAACACTTGCTAAAATCACCGTGAGTCACTGGCACTGATTAAATCAGTGTCTCACATTAAATCAGGAGTCTCACATTACTGTAATCACACTAAGTTCCCATTGAGAACTACCATCGTTGCATCGATTTGTAGAATGAATATGCATTTCTCTTCACATTATACACTATTCCATTTATGCAGTTTCTAATATCAGTTGAAAGAGATCTTGCCTCTTTTCCTAGATATTGCATTTCTTACCAGTACACAGTTCCCAATAATTTTCACATAGAGAAAAACAATCGTAGTTCAAGTGGTCTCTATTGTGAAAGGTAGTTCGTTTCTATTACCTATTCTTCATTGTTCAATTCATGTTTCTATCTACAATTGAAAGAGGTCTAACTCTGTTCCAAGAATAGACAATGTGTTTCTCTTGAGCACATAACCCCTACCTTTCATGTTATGGTCTTTAAAAGTGAAAATGTCCCTTTCTTAGAAATCACAAGATATTGCTTTCACTTAGAATACACAAAAAAGGTGCCACTTCAAAAATGATTGTAATTCTCAGTGTGAAAATTATCGTCATTGCTGTAATGTGAAATGCATTGCTTTAATTCTATCGAGTACCAGTATCTTACAATGATTTTGCACTGTGTTTGAAAATGAAGTGTGTTTAGAAGAAGAAATATCGTTTTCTGTAGTGATCGAACTTGTTTTCAAGAAAAAGCAACATTAATACAAGTGATTGGGTAAACGTAAGAAATTCCACACACATTTCTATCAGGAAGAAACACTATTCTATTCACATTTCTAGCAACAGTCTAATGAGTTTTTTCCTATTTTCCTACAGTAGGTGATGCATGCTTTAACTTTTCACAGTCCCTTGCATTTATGTAGCTACTTCTGAAGAAAGAAGTTCTGTCTTTATAGGAAAATGTAAATATACTTCATATACAAGAACGATGCTAAAATCCCTGCAATATCTGCCACTCAATAGAATTAGAAGCAATGATTTTCACATTACTGCTATGACATTAACTTTACATTGATAATTGCAATTATTGTTAAAGTGAATTCTATTTTGAGTAATGAAATTCATTTCTTTTAACTTACTTCTTGTTCTATTCATATTTCTAATTAGAGTCAAAGAGATAGTGTATCTTTTCCTAAAGAAGATAATAAATCGATCTCTTATCTGTACAAAATATTAGGGTTAGGGTTACAGATAGTGTTAGTCTTTGGGTTAGTATTAGGGTTATGGTTAGGGCTACGGATAGTGCTAGGTTGAGGATTAGGCTTACAGTTAAGGTTGGGGTTAGGATTAGGGCTCTGTTTAGGGGTAGGGTTACAATTTTTATTAAGGCTAATGTTAGGGTTAGGTTTAGATTTGGGTTAGGGTTTGTGTAAGGGTAAGGGTTAAGTTTATGTCTAGGATTATGGTTAGTGTTAGGTTAAGCCTTAGATTTAGGGGTAGGATTAGGGATAGTTGTAGGTTTATGGTTAGGGTTAGGTTTAGGGTTATACTTTTGGGTTAGGTTTAGAAGTAGAGTTAGGGTTAGTTTTAGATCTTGAGTTAGGGTTAGAATTAAGGTTATAGTTAGGGTTATGATTATGATTAGGTTTAGGATTGCAGTTAGAATTAGGGTTATGGTTATGGTTATGGCTAGGGCTAGGGCTAGGGCTATATTTAGGGATATGTTTAAAATTTGGTTTTTGAATAGGATTAGGCTTAGGACTGGGGTTAAGTTTAAGGATTGGCCTTGGGCTAGCGTGAAGTTTAGGGTTAGTGTTATGTTTAGGTTTAGGCCTAGAGCTAGGGTAGGTTTTTGGATTAGGTTTAAGGTTAGGGTTGGGTTTAGGCATATGATTAGGGTTAGGATTACAGTTAGGGTTCCTAATTGGAGAAATGCTCTCCAATTAGAAGTGGCCTATAATCTGAAAACCAAAACTCATTTCTGTTGGGAAGACTCATTAGTTGATTCACCTATATAGCAACAATGTAATAGTACTGTCTTATGTTACTACAGTATGTGAGGCATTTCATATCTTCACCCAATTCCTGGCATTTATTTTTCTGTGAAAACCAGTTTAATCTTTACAGGAAAATTCAAAGAATGCTGCTCATACCCTTTACGATATTAGAACATGGTAGCATTATCGGCAATGTGTTTCATATTACTAAAATGACATTAACTTTCCAATTGAATATTATAATCATGGTTGAAGTGTCATCTATTTTCAGGAGATAAGATCTCTTTCGAATGTTGTTAGAAATGTCAATAGGCATTGAGTATAACTAAAAACAAATGTCATTCTCTGAATGTAAGACACTTCAGCTTTGATTGTACTTATCAATATGAAAGTTAATGTGAGAATGCCTATAAAAATTCCATTACCTATAAAAAGCCTGAGGAGGCCCAGTTGCAAGCTTTTGTCTGTAGGCCAATAGGAAAAGTGCCTTGGAGAGGATGCTCTAGGCTTCTGGGCACTATCGGCCAGTAGGACCAAGGCTCAATGGGTTTGCTGTTTCCAAGGGACACCCCAGGAGGTAAAGAAGCTCTCAGTCTCTGTCTGTTGGTCAGTAGGACCGAGTCTGAATCTGTTTGCTGCTTCCAAGGGACACCGCGGGAAGTGAGGAGGCTCTCGGCTTCTGTCTGTTAGTCTGTAGGGCAAAACTCTGAATCTGTTTCCTGTATGCTGTTTGCTGGAGACTAGGCAGGTCACGGGTCTGGATCTGTTAGTTTCTGTTTGATGTATTTTTGTTCTGTGAATTTTTGATGACTTGTCTTTGTCCATAGTTTTACCCTAGGACACACTGGGACGGATGACTCAACTTAGTTTGACTGTTGACCACTGGACTGAAGTTAAACCATAATTTGTCAGTAGAGATTAAGAAGATTCTGGCAGACTTTTGTGCCTGAGTTGGTAGACATTAGGATTCAGATGGCATTTAACTCTGGAATAATCCAATCTGTTAAGGCAACTGTTTTTCAGGACCTGGCTCTAATCCTGACTCACTGCCAGAGAGCATTTCTGCAGGTCTGTCTTTGGGACTGGAAGACCCAGCAAGAATTTTAAAGTGCGGGTCTCCTGATCCCTGGATCATTGCCAGTGCTGCCGCGGCAGCAGTGGGGGAGCCATGCCGGAATGGATGGGCAGAGTCATGACCCTCTAGCTGTGCATGTTTGGATGCCCCCCAATGTCCAGATTACAGCCTCCAATGCTGTGCCTAAGATCTTTGTAACTGGAAAACGAGATCTTTATAATTAAAGACTAATCTCTCCCTGTCTCAGAGGATCCACAATGCCTCATGAGATTGCGAGAGTCTCTTGTGTTTTCTCAACATTCAACAGCCTGTTGCAGATACTCTTCAAAACAGAGGAGCAGGAAAGAATACTATTGACTTCAGATTCCCTTTGGCTCTCCCCAGTTGTAACTGCAACACCACAGAAGTTAGGGAGAACTTGAAATATTATTGCCAGGCTCTAAAGACAGTTCCCCAAGGTGCTGTCAGACAGACCACCAATTTGGCTATGGTGAGAGATGTGATTCATGGACCAACCAAATCTCCCTCAGTGTTTATTAAAAGACTCAGGGAGGCCTTCAGGTTGTTTACTCCCTTTGACCCTACCTCAGAAGCCTAGAGAGCTTCAATGTCTCTGGCCTTTAGAGGGAAAACAGGTGTGACCAAAGACAGGGAAAAAAATTGACTAAAATCTTGGCCTCAGTAATTAAAAAAATTTAGAGCATGCCCTAGACAGTCAGGAAGCCTGGGTAACAGGACCCCTCTTGACAAAGACTAATGTGCATATTGTAATGGTTAATGGGTGCCACAGTGCAACTGCAATATTCATGGACAACCCGAAGAACAGTGAAGCTTGGCGTGGGCCGGGTATCTCATTTATTCCTACTTATCCCAGAATGGCCTCACCCTCTGTTAGGAACAGACATCCTGTCAAAAGCAGCAGCTTGGATTCATTTTGACTCTGAAGAGACATCAATTACTGATAAACAGGGAAATCAATCAGAGGTCCTTACTGTTAAGCTAAAAGATGAGTACAGAATCCACAAGGAGCCAGGGCTTGCACTCAACTGTTCAGAAGGAGCTGGAACATGCAATATACACTGATGATTGGCCCATACTCCCTTAGATTGGGCTAAAATATCCAGAATGGGTCTGGCAAAACAAATGCCTCCATAGGTTATACAGCTGAAAGCTAGTACCACACCAGTGTTAGCTAAACGGTACCCCATGAATAGAGACGCCCGGGAAGAAATTTGACCCCACATCCAGAGGTATATCCTGGTTCCTATTCAATCTCCCTGGAACACTCAATTGCTGTCAGTTAAAAAGCCTGGTACAAATGATTATCAGCCAGTACAGGATTTAAGAGAGAGCTCAATAAGAGGGCACAGGAAATACATCCAAATGTCACAAACCCTTATAACCTCCTGTGTGCCCTCCCACCTGAGCATCGCTGGTACACTGTATTATACCTAAAAGATGCCTTCTTCTGCCTGAGGTTACATCCTACCAGCCAACCACTTTTTGCCTTTGAATGGAGGGAACGAGACACAGGCAGAATAGGACATCTCACTTGGACCCAACTGCCACAAGGGTTTAAAAATTCCCCGGTCATTTTTGATGAGGCCATTCATAAAGATCTGGCCAGCTTCAGGATACAAATCCCCCAGGTGACCCTCTTCCACTACATGGACAACCTACTTCTATCAGGAGCTACCCCATACGACTGCATGGAAGGAACAAAGCACTTCTGCTGGAACTGTCAGATCTGAGCTATCGAACTTCAGCCAATTATCGTATTTCAGCCAGAGTTAGCAGAGTGGTAAAGTACCTGGAGTACAGTCTACTTGACAGGCAATGATGGCTGACAGAGGCTTAGAAGAAAACCATAGTACAGATACCAGCCCCACCCATGGCCAGGCAAATGAGAAAATTTCTGGGGACAGCTGGATTTCGCAGGCTATGGATACTGGGGTTTGCGACCCTAGCAGCCAAGCTCTACCCACTGACTAAGGAAAAAATTCTCTTGGGCCTCAGAGCATCAGGAGGCATTTGCTGCCATTAAGAAGGCCTTGCTGAGTGCACCTGCAATTGCTCTCCCTGATGTAACAAAACCCTTTACCTTTACGTGGATGAGTGTAAAGAAGTATCCTGGGGATTTTAACTCAATCCCTGGGGCCATGGAACAGACCAATGTCTTATCTGTCAAGGAAGCTTGATTCTGTAGCCAGTAGATGGCATGGCTGACTGAAACCTATCACGGCAGTGGCAGTATTGATCAAAGACGCTGACAAGCTGACTTTGGGGCAAAAAGTAACCATAATAGCCCGCCATTCACTGGAGAGCATCGTCCAGCAACCCCCAGACCGAAGGATGACCAACGCTTGCATAACTCACTACAAAAGCCTGCTTCTCACTGAGAGAATTACATTTGCTCCATGCTCCACCCTCCTCCTTGCCACTCTACTGCCCGAGGAGACTGATGAACCAGTGATTCATGACTACCATCAACTGCTGGTAAAAGAGACAGGGGTTCGCAAAGAACTCACAGACTTCCCTCTGGCCAGGGAAGTGTTGACCTGGTTCACTGATGGGAGCAGTTACGTTGTGAAAGGTAAATAAATAAATAAATAAATAAATAAATACATAAAATAAAGGGGCCAGAACATAGATGTGAATGAAACTCACACTGTTTGGGCAAGCAGTCTGCCAGAAAAACCTCAGCACGAGAAGCTGAGCTCATGGCCTTAACACAGGCCTTGCAGCTGTCCAAAGAAATATCTACATGGGCAGCATTTATGCTTTTGTAACTGTACATGTGCACAGGGCTATCTACAAACAAAGGCGACTTGCTATGTCTCAGATGGAAAGAAAATTTTACACTACACAGAAGGGTTAGAGTACATCCAACAGACACATCGTCTAATCGACCTAGGGTCTGAGCATCTGCTGAGACTGGTTAGAACATCCCCTTGTCATGTTCTGAGACTATTGGGGTGGCAGACAAAGTAGTAAATCATTGTGTGCCTTGTCAGCTGGTTAATGGTAACCCTGCAAGAATGCCTCCCGGGAAGAGACTAAGGGGAAGCCACCCAGGCCCTCACTGGGAAATGGACTTCACGGAGGAAAAGACTGCCAAATATGGTAACAAGTACTTATTAGTTTTTACAGACCTTTTTCAGGATGGGTAGAGGCTTACCCTACCAAGAAGGAGACCTCAACCATGGTGGCTAAAAAAATGTTGTTGCCCAATTAAGTCAGGGACTGGCCAAGACTGTGGGGGTTGATTGGAAATTACAATGTACATATAGAACCCAAAGTTCAGGGCAGATAAACAGGATAAATAAAACCATTAAAGAGGCCCTCACTAAATTGACCACAGAGACTGGAATTAATGACTGAATAGCTCTCCTAACCTTTGTGTTTTCAGGGTTAGAAACACCCCAGGACTGTTTGGGCTGACCCTCTATAATTGCCTCTATGGGAGTGGGCACTGCACTGAAAAAATTGCCTCTGTACATGCTGCTGATGTGCTGTTTGTCCAAGCCTCTGTTTCCTAGGCTTAAGGTGCTCAAATGTGTGAGACAGCAAACATGGAAGAGGTTCCAGGAGGCCTACCTTGCAGAAGAAAAGTTCTGAAAATTCCACCTCACTTCCAATATGGAGGAGATTCAGTCTATGTTAGATGTGACAACACAGCAACCTTGATACGTGGTGAAAAGGCCCGCTTTGTGGCCATTCCAGAATATGTCCTCTTCCCCTGGACCCACCCCCATGCCACTCGAGGTTATTAGACCCAGGAACAGCGACCTACAGCTGCTCATTTTATTCCCATTTTGTTGCACACTGTGACATTTGTTATGGAGTGAATGTGTGCGGTCCAAATTATAGCCTTTTGTTCCTCCCAGTTATAAGATTAGAACTATTAACTAGATAAGAAATGGGGAATGTAAGGATGGAATATTTAGCCTAATTTTCCCTATACTCTGCCCCCTATCAGTGTTTAGGCAAAAGGTCATTCTTGACTGTTTACCACAGGCCAGTTTACCGACAGCACATGTGAGTGAATGAGAACAGGAAGTGAACGGTGCCACACTTCCCAGAAGCCCTAGCGAAAGCAGACTTCCAGTGCTAAGTGCGGGCTTGGATAGTTCATATTGATTGGTCCACACTGGATGCTCTGAGATGATTGGATTGTGATGTGTGGGCTTTGTTGTAATGCTATAAAAGCTGTCTGAACCCTGTACCCAGCCTTCTCAGTCCTCTACCCCATGTGGAAAATGGTTGCATACCCCAGTGCACTGGAATATAAAAGACCTTATGCTTTTGCATCAAAATTTCAGTTCCCTTTCCAATAACAAAACAACTCTCTCTCCAATTATGTACGAAGCCACAACAGCCCTATTTGTGAAAAATCTCAATGTCTACCTGTTCAGTGGTTCACAACACACATGGTTATGCCTTCTGGGGAAAAGTGGTCCAGGTCCCTGCAGGTGTTTGCTTGACTGGCTGTTTGGAATTGATTCTGGATGTATTTTGTGCTGTGATAACCACAATGCTTTTGACTATGTGTATTTTTGCCTGTAGCTCCAGTGTTAATTCAGAGAAGCCCAGAGAACACTTAGATATAGTGCTTCAGGAACTGAAAGAGATACAGACCAGCAATCAACAGATAGATGTTGCCATCTTTGTCCTCAGGTACAAAACCCAGGGCACCAGCTGTGACCCCAGATTTTAGACCAAGTACAAATAAACAATTAGGGTTAAAGCTGTAGGAATCAGCCCACAATGTGACCCTGCCTGTAATTAGCTTACCTGCAGCAAAGCTGCTGTGGGATTCACTACAATACTCTATCTTGAAATCTTATGGCCCCTGAGTCAATTACAGTACACGCGTTCTTATCAATGCTGTTAAATGTTTACTAATCAGAGTCAATGACTACTCCTTAAACTCACTGAATCAAATCTCTGATACACTGACTACAAGCAAGCCAAAATAAACAGTGGTTCCCAGCTACACATGCTTAGATATATTTATGATCTCACGCTCAATGCAATTGCTGTTATCTTTATTGTATGTCTGTAAATCTTTAAACTGTGGCCAAAGATCGTTCTGCATAAAAAGCCGATGCTCTGAAGTAAAAGTGGCAGCAGTCCCAAACTGCCTCAAGTGTGTTTGTGTCTGTCTGTCAAGCCAAAGCCACTCTTGACATGTTCATCCGAGTCTTGGTTTCCCCGCAGACCTGTTGCCCACTTAGAGGTCTGTGGCAGTGTGAAGAAAATGAGTTTGAATAGGAAGTATGTTTGGAAAACAATCTGTGTTTTCTACGAAAAAGATTTTCACTTTCACATAAACATAAATGAGAAAAGAGAGTGTGCTGATAAGAACTGCATTATTTACTCTAGTGTAAGAGGTAAGTTATCATTAAATGGTATTAAGAAACACGATTTGAACAATGAAAAATTAATTGCCTTTTGCAGTAGAGACCACTGGATTCACGATTGTACATATCTTTGTTAAAAGTAATGTGGGTTGTGTACTAATAAGAAATGTATTTCCTTTGCTAGGAAAACACGCAAGATTTCTTTCCACTATAGTTAGAAATGTGAATAAAACAGTGCATCAAGTGAAGATAAATGGATTGTCTCTCTCAAAGTCAATGCCACTTCAGCTATCTATGATTGTAATTCTTAATGGGAAAGTTAATTTGATTGCAGTAGACTGTAACTCATTGCCTTTCATGCTAATGAATGACAGTGTCTTACAGAATTTTCTGAAATGTGTTTGAATAGGAAGTATGTTCAGAAGAAATTATGTTTTCTGGAAAAGAATGAACTACATTTTCAAAGGAACAGCAACTTAAACAGATGGCAATCAAAATCCCCTGTCTTCTCTAGGAAAAGATGAAACACTTCTTTATGCTCTACCTAGAAAACATAATGGAATAGAGACTACTTGACAGAAATGGGGCCACATCTACTTGATTGTAGTCATACTCAGGAAAGTTGTGAAAAAAGATTATTTGAAACATTTTATGTTTTCAGGAAAATGGTACTAGTACCTCCCACCATATTCCAAATTGTGTATGAATTAGATGCTGATTTAGAAAAAGATGTTGTGATATCTAGGAAAGAGACAATTCTTTTCACATAAAAGAGATTCATCAAAGAATAGATTGTGTACTAATGAGAAATGTTTTTTCTTCTCTAGGAAATAAAGCAATACTCTCTTTTTACTGTTGTTAGAAACACAAATATTGAGTTAGTGTAGATGTAAGAAAGACAATATCTTTCTCTTTAGGGAGTATAGTTCAACTTTATTGTACTTTTGAATGTAAAAGAATGTGAGGTTTCTCTTACATGAAACACTTTGGTTTTGTGAACAAGATTATCCACATTTTTAAGTTTGTATGAAGCAAATATTTTCAAAAGGAAGTGTGTTTAAAAGTCCTTTTGTGTTCTAGGAAAAAGGCAAAATATTTTTCACAAAATCACAAAATAGGAAGAGCTTGTGTAATGAAAACAATTGACTGTCTTCTCTGGAAAAAGAGGCAAGATTGTGTTCAGCAGTAATTAATAACATGCAATGAACAATGAAGGATATGTAGGAGAAATGCAATGTCTTTGAAATAGAGACCACTTCAGCTATGATTATAATTCTATGTGTGATACTTAATGTGATTATAGGAAACTCATTTCATTTAATGCAAATGAGTGCCATTGTCTTATATTAATTTCTGCATTGTATTTGAATATGAACTCGGTTTAGAAGAAAATAATATGTTTTCCTGGATTGTATGAACTTCATATTCTCAGAAACAATAACATAAACAGAAGGGATTCAGTGAGGAAAATAAATCCATTTCCTTCTCTCAGAAAATAGAAAGACCCATTTAGACTCTTCCCAGAAATGTTAATGTAATGCAGTCTACTTGACAGAAATGCATTCAGTTTCTATGGACAGTGGACAGTTCAACTTTGATTGCAAATATCAATGTGTAAGTTAATGTGAACATGTTTAATTGAGAAACATTAAGATTTCAGCAAATCAAGCAAATTATGCTACACTGTATTTCTAAATGAGTATGAAATAGATATATGTATAGAACAAGACATTATGATTTTTAGGAAAGAGACATTTTAACCAATTACTGATTTATTATTTTACATGTTGATATCATTTCCCTCTTTGTCCCTCCCTCCCTCTTACACTCTCTGTCCCCTCACATGCACCGTGAACACCTTTGCTTCCCATGCCCCACCCCAATTCCACATGTAGGGCAATAGCATCCAGGTGGGGTCATACAGAAATTTCAAGTCCATTGAAGTAGGGAATAGGACTTCTCTCTGTCTCTAGCTTAAGGGAGTATCCCTCTATGGAGGATATGTCCACAAGGTCCTTTTGTGCACCAGGGATACATCCTGCTTCCACTGTACAAGGTCACTTACACTGCTCAGTCCTCCTGTCTGACACCCATATTCAGGAGGCCTGAGTCACTCCCATGCTGTGTTCCAAGCTATCAGTCTGGGGGCCCGTTACCTCCTCCTAGTTAAGTTCAGCTGTCTCTATGTGTTTCTGCAACCAGGTCTTGTCCTCTGCCTCTGCATCTGGATTGTTGTTCAACTCAGTGTTTAGGTATGGGTGTTTATGGTAGCCTTTCCACGGTTGCTCAATTTGTTACATGGCAGTAGTCTTGTAGGTCACTAAACCTTTCTTTGTTTAAGTTTTCTCTTTAAACCAATAATGAAACCCTCTTTTATGTTCTCTCTCTCTCTCTCTCTCTCTCTCTCTCTCTCTCTCTCTCTCTTGTGTTCTGTCTTCTATTGAACCCTGACTCAATCATGCTATTCTCAAGTGCTTTCCTTTACTCCCCTTCTCTTTCTCCTACTTCTCTCTCCATTCACTGTACCCCCCCCACTTTCTATGCGCTCTGGGGGACTTATCACTTCTGCCTTCTGTGAGGGACTTTGTATGAGTCTTTGGAATACACCTTGTATCCTAAGTCTTCTGGTGTTGTGAATTATAGGCTGGTGATCCTTTGCTCTAGGTCTAAAATCCATACATGAGCGACTACAAACCATGGTCCTCTCTTTGTGACCGGGTTACCACATTCAGGATGGTTTCTGCAATTGCCATTCACTTGCCTGTGATTTTCAAGCTTCGATTATTTTTTTGTGCAGTGTAGTATTCTATTGTGTAGATGTGCCACAACTTCTTTATCCATTTTTCAGTTTAGTGGCATGTAGGTTTTTTCCAGCTTCTTGCTATTATAAATAATGCTGCTATGAAAATAGTTGATCACATGTCTTTGTTACGTGGATGTGGATCATTTATGTGTATGGCTAAGAGGGGTATTGCCCGGTCCTGTGGTAAACTAATTCCCATTTCCATGAGGAACCGCCACACTGATCTCCAAAATGGCTGTATGAGTTTGCACTCCCACCAGCAGTGGAGGAGTGTTCCCCTTTCTCCACATCCTCTCCAGAATAAGTTGACATTCATGTTTCTATTTTTAGCCATTCTGAAAGGAGTAAGATGGTATCTCAGAGTTGTTTTAATTTCTATTCCTAGATAGCTAAGGATGTTGAGCACATTCCTTTCCCTTCCTGTGGGCTGCTGTTTTGTCTATTCCACTGTGCCCTTTGCCTTACAGAAGCTTCTAAGTTTGAAGAGGTCCCATTTATTAATTGTTTCTATCAGTGTATTAGCCCCTGGATTTATGTTCAGGAAGCTAAGCGGTTCAATGTGGCTGGATTGATGTTGAAGTCTTTGATCCATTTAGACTTGAATTTTGTGCATGTCGACAGACATGGGTCTATCTGCAGACTTATACACACCCTCATCCAATTGTGCCAGCACCATTTGTTGAAGATGCTGTCCTTGCACCATTGTATAATTTAGCTGTTTTGACAAAAATCAGGTGTTCCTAGGTGTGTGTTAATATCAGGATTTTGAATTCCATTCCATTGGTCTACCTGTCTATTTTTGTGCCGATTCCAAGCTGTTTTCAGAACTATAGCTCTGTAGTAGAGTTTGAAGTAAGGAATGGTGATGCCTCCTGAAGTTCATTTGTTGTATAGGGTTGATTTGGCAATCCTGTATCTGTTAGTTTTCTATAGTAAGTTGATAATTATCCTTTTAAGGTCAGGGAAGAATTGTGGTGTGAATTTAATGGGGATTGCATTGAATCTGTACATTGCTTTTGGTAAGATAGCCATTTTTACTATGTTTATACTACCCATCCAAGAACATGGGAGATTTTTCCATTTCCTGGTATCTTTTTTAATTTCTTTCTATAGAGCCACAAAGTTCGCATTATATAGTTGTTTTACTTGTTTGGTAAGTGTTGCCCCAAGATACTTCATATTGCTTGTGGACATTGTAAAGGTTGATGTTTCTCTGATTTCTTTCTCTTTCTGTTTTTCGTCTGAAAAATGTAGGGCTACTGATTTCTATGTGTTCATCTTGAGTCCTGCTAGTTTGCCAAAGGTGTTTATCAGCTGTAGGAGTTCCCTGGTAGCGTTTATTGGGTCGCTTATATAAACACCATATGATCTGCAAATACGGACATTTGGATTCTTCCTTACCAATTAGGATCTCCTTCATATCCTTTTGTTGTTTTATTGTTTTAGATAGAAATTCAAAAACAATATTGAAGAGATATGGAGAGAGAGGACATCCTTGTCTTGTTCCTGATTTTATAGGAATTGGCTTATATTTCTCTCCATTAAGTTTGATGTTGGCAGTTGGTTTGCTGTATATTGCTCCTAATATGTTTAGGTATGTTCCTGTTATCCCTGATCACTCCAAGACCTTTATCAAGAAATGTTGTTGAATTTTGTCGAAGTCTTTTTCAGCATCTGGGGTATAATCATATGATTTTTCTTTTTCAGTTTATTTATAAGGTGGATTACATTGATAGATTTTTTTCCATGTTAAACCATCCCTTGCAATCCAGGGATGAAGCCTACTTGGTCATGGTGGATGATTTCTCTGATGTATTCTTGAATTTGGTTTGCCAGTATTTTATTGAGTATTTTTGCTTCGATGTTCATCAGGGATATTGGTCTGTAGTTTTCTTTCTTAGTTGTGTCTTTGTGAGGATTGGGTACCGAGATTATTATGGCCTCATAAAAAGAGTTTGGCAATGAACTTTCTGTTTCTATTTTGTGGAATAGTTTGAGGAGTATTGGTATTAGTTTTCCTTGAATTTCTAATAGAATTCTGCACTGAATCCATCTATCCCTGGCCTTTTTTTTGGTTGGAAGGCTTTTGATGACTACTATTTCATTGTAGGTTATAGGTATTTTGAAGTTGTTAGTCCGTTCTTGATTTAATTTTGGTAAGGGATAATTATCCAGAAATTTGTCCATTTCCTTTGAATTGTCATTTTTTGTGGAATACAAAATATGCCCTGAAAGTGGTCTGCATTTCCTGTGCCCGTTGTTATTTTCCCGTTTTTGTTTCTGATTTTGTTAATTTGCATCTTCTCTCTTCTTTTTCGTTAGTTTAAATAAAGGTTTATCTATCTTATTGAACTTCACAAAAAAATAAAACAACTCTTTGCTTCATTGATTCTTTGTATTATTTTCCTTGTGACTAATTTGATGATTTAAGAGTGCAAGTTGATTATTTCCTGGCGTCTGCTCCAACGGGGTGAATCTGCTTCTCTCTGTTCTAACATTTTCTGTTGTGCTGTTAATTCTCTTATGTGAATATCCACTGTTTTCTTCATATGGGTACTTAGTGCAATAAACTTCCCCCTTATCACTGCTTTCAAGGTGTCCCATAAGTTTGGGTATGTTGTGTCCTCATTCTCGTTGGATATTAGAAAGTCCTTAGATTCTTTCTTTATTTCGTCTTTGACCCAGATGTGGTGCATTTGCACATTGTTCAGTTTCCATGAGTTTTCAGGTTTTCTGCTATTTGTATTGTTTTTTAATTCAAATTTGAAATCATGATGGTCTGATAAGACACAGGGGACTATTCTTATTCTCTTGCATCTGATGAGGTTTGTTATACAACCTAGTATGTGGTCGATTTTTGAGAAGTTTCCTTGTAGAACAGAGAAGAAATTATTTTCTTTTGTGTTTGGATGGAATGTTTTATAGATGTCTGTTAAACCCAGTTGAGACATACTTCTGATAGTTCTTGTGTTTCTTTGTAGAGTTTCTGGTTGGAGGTCCTGTCTAGTGTTGAGAGTGGTGTGTTTAAGTCTCCCAGTATAAGTGTGTGAGGTTGTATATGAGCTTTGACTTTTAGTAGCATAACTTTTACGAATGTGGGTGCCTTTGTTTTGGGGGCATAGATGTTCAGATCTGAGACTTTGTTTTGATACATTTCTCCTCCGATGAATATGAAATGACCATCTTCACCTCTTTTGATTAATTTTGATTTGAATACTAATGTGTTAGATATTAGGATAGCCACACCTGCTTGCTTTTGATTCCATTTGATTGGAAGATCTTTTTCCAACCCATTACCCTGAGGTAATGTTTATGTTTGAAGCTTAGATATGTTTTATGTATGCAGCAGAAGGAAAGATTCTGTCTTTGTATCCAATCTGTTAGCCTGTGTCTTTTCATAGGTGAGTTAAGACCATTAATTTTGAGGGTGAGTAAGGACCATTTATTGTTGATGCTTGTTTGTTTTAGGTTTGATTTGGCTGTGGTATTGTGAGTATATTTGTTTTGCTTTATCTTTGGTTTCTGGTGTAGTTATATTATGTGTTACCTACATTTTTGTGGGCATAGTTACCTTCCTTGGGTTGGAGTTTTTCTTCCAATACTTTATGTAGGGCTGGATTTGTAGATATATATTGGGAAAAACTGATTTTGTCATTAAATATCTTGTTTTCTCCATCTATATTGATTGAAAGTTTTGCTGGGTGTAGTAGCCTAGGCTGGCATCCATGTTCTATTTGTACTTGTAAAACATCTATCAAGGAACTTCTGTCCTTCAAGGTTTCCATGGAGAAGTCAGGTGTAATTTTGATAAGTCAGCCTTTATTTGTTACCTGTCATTTTAATTTCACTGCTCTCAATAATCTTCCTTTATTCTGTAGGCTAGGTGTTTTGATTATTATATATCAATGGGTATATTTTTCTTTGGTCCAGCCTAATTGGTGTATGGTATGCTTCTTGTAATTTTCTGGACATGTCCTTCTTCAGATTTGGAAAGTTTTCCTCGATGATTTTGTTGAATATGTTTTCGGCACCATTGAGCTGGGCTTCCTCACTTTCCTGTATGCCTATTATTCTTAGGTTTGGCCTTTTCATGGTGTCCCACATTTCCTGGATGTTTTGTGTTAAGGATTTGTTGGACTTATGATTTTCTTTGGTTGATGAATCTATTTCTTCTTATTTATCTTCTGTGCTTGATATTTTCTCTTCCATCTCTTGAATTCTGTTGGTTATGCTTGTGTCTGTACCCGATTTTTTGCCCAGTTTTTCTATTTCCAGCATTCCTTTGGTTTGTGATGCCTTTATTTTCTCTATTTCAGTTTTCAAGTCTTTAACCGTTTCCTTCTCCCGCTTAATTATTTTTTTTTTTTTTTTTTTGGCTTTATGTACTTTCTTTACTTTACTTAAGGAATTTGTTCATTTCTTCCACATTTTTGTTTGTTTTTTCTTCCATTTCTTAAGGGATTTTCTCACATCTTCTTTGAGGGCCTCTATCACTTTTATGACGGTAATTTCTAAGTTGTTCCCTTCTGCTTCCTCTCCTTTGCTGTTTTGTTCCGTTCAAGTTAGTGTAGATTCCCTAGATTCTGATGGTGCCATGCTTGTCTTTCTGTTGTTATGTGTTTTGTTGTATCGCCATCTTCCCGTAGCTTCTTCCAGTAGGTGCTGGTGGTGTTTCCCCCTCTCTCTATTGTACTTCCCGGTGGGCTCATTTGGGTCAGAGGTTCAATATTTGTAGCTCTGGGTGGTCCAAACTCTCTAGGTGGTCTTTCCACAGAAAGAAGTTCAGGGATGGTTCAGCCATGAGGATCCAGTAGATGCATGCAGGAACTCAGAGTGGTCCTGCAGGTATAGACAGATCCCTGGGTGTGCCCAAGGACTCCAGCAGAAGGTCAGCATTGGGGGTTGGAGAGCAAGCAGATGGCAATAGTTAGTGTTCACATGTGGATAGGCAGGTCTCCTGAAATTGTGTGGACTGTTGGCTCCACCCTCTGTCCAAGTCCTCAACCATAGCCGTGGGACAGTGGGCAGTGGGGCATACAGGATACAGGGGCAGGCTCGCATTGGGGATGAGTGGTAGTGTATCAGAGCTCCAAAGTTGCTCTTGATGGGGACAGTACACAAGAGCAGGGGGATCCGTTGTTAACCCAGTGAGTTCCTGGGTGGAAGATTGTATGGATGAGCCTGCCCCAATTGGGCCCAGATTCACCTCTAGCCAGTGGCTGGCAGAAGAGGACAAAGCCTGTGCTGATACTCTGGATTTTCTGTACCGATATTTATCGCAGTAAATAAGGATCAGGATAAACAAATAGGCCAAATAGATGTTTATTCAGGGAGAAATAACTTACAACCTAGACAGATGAACACCAGGAAATTCAACCCGATCCTCTCCTGTCCGAGTCACACCAGAAAGAGAGCGCCTTTCCTGGCCCCCTCCAACCTCCTTCCACAGGTCACTCCGCCTATGGCTCCACCCCCAATGGGCGTGGTCAGTGCCACAGAACTATCTCACTATAGATAGTCGTATATCACTCGGACATCATGCTTGTCTTTCTACATTTTGGTGTTTTCTTGTTTTGCCTTGGGTGTAGGTAAAATCTTTCTGTCTCTATACTACTTTCCAAGTTGGCATAGGTGGGTCAGATGTTAGATGTCTGTATCTCTGCATGGTCCATTTTCTCTGGGAGGTATCCATCAGAGGCCCAGTTTTGCGGGTTAAAAATCAGGCAGATGGGTACCCAGGTTGGTCCCACATGCATAGAGGCATGCCCAATAGTCTGAGGAGGCCTGGCAATTGTGGTCTCAGGCAGTGGACCAGTGATGGTGTTCAGAGATCAGGCAGGCTGGGCCTAAATGTGGTCCTTCTGGGGAGGCAGATCTCTAGCAGAGGCATGACACTCCTCAAATCTCAGACAAGATGGGACTCAGGGTGTGTTTTGAGTGCATTGGTGGGACTAGTGTACTCAAAGCAGATCTACAAATTACCCAGAATAGGAAGTATTGTTGGACCCACCTTCAGTCCCAGTTCTCTACAAGAGCAGTGCAGCAGTTTGTTCAGTAGAGAAGAGGTTGTGTAGAGGGCAGATTCTGAGGTGAGTGGTAGGAGTGTTTTCGTTTGTAACAGGACAACGGGGAAAATATGATTTGGAGTTAACCCAGGGAGTTCCCATGGAAGTCTTTGGATGGTATTTGACAAACTGGTCATAGACTCACCTCTGGCAATAGCACAGAGACGGGGATCAAAGGTCAGGTGCGCATGGACTCAGGGTGGGCCCACATAGATAGGCAGTTCTCTGGTAGAGGCCTGAAACTCTGGCAGAGATCAGGCAATGGGGGTCTCTAGCAGAGGCCTAGAGATGGGTTTTATATATCAGGCAGGCAGGGACTCAGGATGGTCCCAATTGGATAAGGAGTTCCTGTGTGCTCAGAGTACATCCTGGAAGTTGCCCAGAGGTAGAAGAATTGTTAGGCCCACCCTCTGGTCAAGTGCTCAAACATAGCAGTGGGAAAGTAGGTTAAATAGGGCACAGGTTGGGGGAGTGGCAGGTTCTGGGTGGAGTGGTTTGTGGATCAGAGTGGTAGGAGTGTTCTCTCTGGGGACATGATTTGGGGGGGCAAGATTCAGGGCTAACCTAGGGAGTTTTCAGGGAAAGGTGTGGGGATAATTCCACCTGAACTGGTCCCAACCACACCTCTATCAGAGGGCCGGAGATGTGGGTCAAAGATCAGGCAGTCTGGGACTCAGCAGGGTCCAACATGGATAGGGTATTCTCTAGCCCAGGCCTGGGGCTCTGACAGAGGCCCTGCAATGGGGGACAAAGGTCAGGGTGTCAGGTTAGGGTTATTTCCACCCTGTGGTATTTCACCTCCTCTTTATAATATGTCAGGAGTGGTTTTATTCATCCTCAATTACCATGTTTGGATTGATTATACATTCTTTTTTTTTCATTTCAGTTTTCTTAAGTTTTATTTATTATACATGCTGATTTTTGCTTGCATACCAGCAGTGTGCAACACCTTTCATTATAGATTATTGTGAGCCACCATGTGGCACCTGGGAATTGAAATCAAGACGTCTGGAGGAGCAACTAGTGCTCTTAACTGTTGAACAATCTCTCCAGTCCCTCTCATTTCATTTTTAACCCCTAATTGATTGGAACATTTATAGGACTCCACTTAAAATTATTTACTTAAAATGTGAAGTAATATAACAATTCCTATAAATCTTCCTTGAGTTATGTGTTCACTATTAAAAGCCTGCTTGTGAAAGTTTGCATTTCTTTTAGTTTCATTGGTTACCATTGTTTGTTTATTTATTTATTTATTCCAGTTCTCTCCCTTTTTCCCCCTTAGACATCCAGTTTGAGGTTATTTCCATTCTCCTTGAAGTACACTTTTTAAATGTCTGCTACTTCTGAAAATGCAGCTTTGATTTTCTCACAAAAGACTTCATTTTGCCATGTGGTGACAGGTGCTCAATGGATCCACAACCAAAGGTGACTGTCCTTTTTCTTTCAGTATGCGAGTGGTGTTACTTAACTCTCTGGACACCTTATATTATTTTTAGTGATGAGTCATCTAATGATCATTCCTCATTTCTTCAACTTTCCCATTTGATTCCTTCTCTTATGTGTATTCTCATTTTTCAAAGTCTTCTTTTGGGACACTTCCTTACACTCTGTCTAGTTAAATATCCATGTGTAAGAAATTACAGTAAAACTTAATGATTTGAAACATGTAATTTCTTATTTACCATGGTTTCTATAATAATAATTTCAAGAGGGACTCATCCAGATATTTCTCATTCAGATATTTCTACTCTTACAGTCATATTTCATGTTGGAATGCAGAATTAACCCTGCAAGGCATCTAGCTAGCTTCAGTAGCTGCTTTGAGATGCAACAGCTTCATGTGTCACTGATGAAGCTCTCACTATAGAATGGGTTGAGGCAGACTTACAACATGGAGACTGGTTTCCCCATGAATGAACAAACACCGGGAAAGAGACAGAAAATGTAGAATTAAGCAGATGTTACATGCCATTTAAATCACTTGAATTCGGAACCCAAATGACATAAATCCTGTTCAAATCTAATGAATAGAAATGAGTTACTCAAACAAGTTGTTCAATGTAAGAGGAACAGAGAGGCATGTATGTAATTATATCATTAGAGTCAATATAAATGATAAATAGTGGTTTATTGGGGACAATTGAACAGAAAAATAAGAAAGTACCAGTGGCAAATTTCCCTGTTCTTCCTAACATATCCACTGACCCACCAGAAAAAGCACATGAAGGAAAGAATTGCTGAAAGCGTCTCTCTTCATGATTCCATCTACGTGAACCTACACCCAAGGTGGTATGACCTCCATGTCTGGTCCAATGACCAGAAGCTTCCAATTACCCTTTAATTCAAAAACTGTTTTAAGCCTTATGTAGAAACTATATGCAATGATAACAAATATAAAGTATATTGCATGAAAAGTAAAGATAAACACATGCAAATTATAACCTACTATCAACAAGAGCAATATTAAGCAATAGATATGTAATACACGCCAGGTATACATGTCCAGTGTCAGTGTAAAGGCATCACAGAGATTACTCTAATAGCAGTCATAATGTGGAATATCTAAATCTTCTCCATTTAAAATAAGAGTGGATAAAACTGTGTTTAGTGTTCAAACTCATCAGAGACCTGAGATAGAAAATAATAATACTATGGTTGCCTGGAAGTGCAAACATGCAGCTTCCAAAGGTACAAATAAGACAGAAAGAGCAGGCTACCTGGACAGCCAAACAATGACTCCCAGCAACAAATTTTGGCTAAGGCTTAAAGAATCAGATGGGCCATCTCAGAAACTCAGACATTGAAAAACTGTCTTACAGTTCCTTGGCATGATTCAGCAGTCTCCTATAAGTTTTTCTCCTGCAAATTAAGTGAGGACAAACTAAGGTTGATCAGTGGTCCATGTGGTGACAAGTCTTTGCCCAAGAGGCCATAGCTGAGGAGATGGACTGTCATCAATGACCAAAATATTCTCAGGAATACCTCAGTGCTGTGTGACATGTTTCACATGTCAATATTAAAACATTTAAATGCCTCTTCAGGATTTTGAAGTATTTGAAGATCAAATGTTTATGTCTGACTAGCCTCGTAGTTACAAAAATTAAACATAACTTTAATCTGTATTTCCCAAAAATATAGTTTCTCAATAATTTATCAAGGCCACGTACATACAGAAATCTACAGAACTGAAATATCTAGAGATAGAACTGTAAAGTGTAATATGATGAAATATCTTAAGTTGTATTAACATACAAAATATATGTATATAGGTTTATATTTGTGTACAAAACATTGTAAATACAAAAAAGAACCTATTTAGTAAACATACAAGAATCTCACAATTTATCTATAGCTGATAGTTGCTAAATTTAATTAACAAAAATATATTTTAAATTACCTATATCCTGTCCTAACTATACTATTTCTATCCATATCTCTAAACTTCGATAAAAAAATCCAAATCTAACCATCACTTTCAACACCCAAACCTACAACATAAAACCAATCTTAGACAGGTGATAATCACGACTTTTTCAGTGAGCAGTGATGAGAGAACAAAAACAAAAAACAAACAAACAAACAAAAAAAAAACATATGCCAAATCTAGGGAAAGGAGGCATCAATGGGAACTTGTAAGTAAAATCTAACCAAACGGAAAATCTTGAGAGGACTAACTGTAACATTTGTATCTAGTTTGAGTGTCAGGGGATGCTTGGCTGAAGTTCTTATCTGAATCTGTGGCCATAGAGTTATTAGCAGGTGCACCCTTTCAGCTAGTTAGTATGGAACTTTTTATAGCAGTATTAGTCCTAAACCAGTGATTATTAATTCAGAGACATCAATTTGAATCTATGAAGTGGTGACCAGTCTTCTTTCCAGAGACTTAAGTGGTTTGTGATTGGAAATGTTATTGTGCAGTGTCGAAGACATAAATATTAATATCAATACAGAAAGTTCAACTATTATAGATATGGATACTTGGACATTAATTATAAGGACAAAAATAAGTATAAGGGAAATTAGGATTTTAGAGAGATTAAAATTTCGATAAATAATAGTCCCAAGATTTTATTTTCTTCTGTCTATCACCATTTGCCTTCATGGAAACTCTAAATTTCACTATAATAACTTGCTTGACTTTAGAGAAGGAAAGCCAAATCCAACTCCACAGCCAGCATTGTTTTTACATGAACTGGGACTAGCAGAGTACTAGGAAGTAAGGAAATAAAGACTCTGAATAGAGAGCATTCAATAAGAAATGTTTTGGTACCATGAGTCAGATTCTTTATTGTTTGATGGTTCTTTCTATATAGGGTCCCTCTATTCTTTAGACATCTATAAATCTAATGCCTTTTTTTTTTTTTTGGCTTCTTGAAGCTGGGTACTTGATATTTTCTTGTAATCACAAGAACAGAATACTCACCCTACCTTTGTGAGGTCTCTACACAATCTTTGCAATTTACCTTCTTGATGAGATTTTCCCTGTTTAGATGGGGTTGGATCAATTCTGATTGTATCCAAACGTTTCTTTTCCTGTTAAATAAAGGAACAAACCATACCCCAATGTAATATTTTCACTCTCTTACAAATATTGTTATGGTGATATTTTGTTTATGATCTAGCAATCAAAGTTTGCCTGAAGATCAGTGTGAATATCGTAGACAAACTAGTTAGCTATAGAGCACAGGCAATGCTACAAAACTTAAATATCAGCACTTGGGATCCAGAGGAAGATTAATCTCTATTAGCTCAAGGGCACCCTGAAATATATAATAGTGCTCCAGTCTAAAGGAAAAAAGAGAGCTCACACTAAGCAATAGAGTGTTATGCCTTAATCAGAGCAATAAGGATGTGCCACAGAGAATGTGTATGGGAGAGTAGGTGGGAGGAAACAGGAGCACAGTGCAGTGTAGTTTGAGGAACTTTGTTCTGAGCACTGGTGGTAGTAAGTACTCTCTAGTTGCTTGCTGCTTTGTTTCTCTGATCTTCAGGCAAACTTTATTTATTAGGTTACCAAAAAGTGTCAGCACATTTTCTTTATTGACTGAGTATTTGCTCTGTTTACCAGTTCATTTTACACATACATACACAACATACACACACACACTCTCTCTCACATACACACACACACACACACACACACACACTCACACACACACACACACACACACACACACACACACACACACACACACACACACACACATTGTGTACATACATTGCCTGATCCAACCCTTTTCTTTATTATTTATGGAAGGAGTTTATGTTTCATTATGTGTTTCTCACCTGCAGTGACACCGAGGTTCCCCAGGAATTTGTTAAAAAGACCAATCCCCTTTTCCAAACTAAACTTAGAAAATTAGTAAAGGAAAGTCTTCGGATATGTTGGACCAGGTATATCTATAATTTTAAGCCTCCACAGAGAATTCCCTATTTTAACTGCTAAAACCTATCATAGTGAAGACATGTTCCAGAAGCCCTGGAAACATAGGAGAGATGAGTTTGTCTGGAGTACTTGGGGAAGGCTGAATAGAGAAGGAATTTGCATTTTGTTACTCTTAAAACAGTCCCCCATCCTCTGACTTTTATAGTTATATTCATGGGGCAAAAGTGCTTTAATATCATAGTAGAACCAGGAGTGTGAAGGTCACTGTCTATCTATCCATAATTATCCTCTTTAGTGCCAACGTGCTGACATTTCTGCCTTAAATTGCTTTACTTGCATGATTGTAGAGTCCCTGCTTTGTCCATTGCATAGACATAGACTACCTCTGTGGAGGCTTACATAAAACAAATGGTCTTGTTTTATGTTTTATGCCTCCATTCTGGAGTGCACTGTCTGCAATTGTAGGTTGCTAGAGAAATGTTGAAGGATTTTCGGACCAGACACACAATAGAAATGCTAGAACTCAATGCTTATAGCATTATAAGCTTAGCTAGATTCCATGGTGTCCTAACAGCTTCATTTGTCCTCAGTCTCCACTCTCTCAGAGGACTTTTACTGTGGACAACATGCTTCCCTAGGCACATATGTTGATATACTGTTTATGACCTAAATAAAGCGATCCACGACTAACTTATCCACCATCATGGAGCCCTCAACTAGTACCTGTTGTAAAAAGAAGAAAACACTCACAAATAAACACTGAAGCAATCTAAAATCCAGATGCAGAGTTGGAGTACTAGACCATGGTGCAGAAACACATAGTGTCATGAAACCTGAACAAGGTGCAGCTAACAGCCCCCCTGACTGATATCTGGGAATCTAGCATGGGACTTAATCAGACCCCTTGAACATGGGTCTTATTTAGAAGGTCTGTTCAGTCTAAGGGACTTCAGACAGTAGAACCAGGATGTATTCTTGGTGAACAGAAGTACTTTGCGGGCACATCCCCCTTGGAGGAGTACTCCCTTAACATAAAGACAGGAAAGAAGTCATACTTCCTACTTTAAATGACTTGACAGACGTAGATGAATCCTCCTGGTAGTCATCAACCTACATGTGGAGTGTGGAGGATGGAGGAGATTGGACCGGGTGATTGTGAGGTGGGGAGAGAGCGAAAGATGTAGGAAGGGAGGGAGAGGGAACTGGGGACAATATGTAAAATAAACAAATAAAATTAAAAAGTTAAAAGAGAATATATTTCAGTCACTATAAAAAAATGCCTGGAGATCACAATGAAACATTAGCCAAAGGCATTGAGTCCAGGCAGAGGTGTCATATACTTTTAATCCAAGGACTTAGGAGAAACAGGCAAATGGACCTCTGTTAGTTCAAGGTCACCCAAGGCTGCATTAGACTGGATCAGTCTAAAAGAAAATCAGTGCTCCCCAGCACTAGCAAATTATATGAGATAAGAGCAGTGTCAAAGACCTTAATTCAGTCTCCAGCCAAGGTGAAACTTTGTGAAGCAAGATCACCTATTTAGTCATATGTAGAGTTAAGTACTAGTGGCTGGATATTTTGAATTTCTGGACATCAGACTGAACACAAGTGTCTGTCTCAGGTGTTTTATTATTTGATTTATAGCCTCACATCAAAAGAAACTGTAATGTGAAATTTCAAAGTGAAGTGATCTTGTTTGAATCTTGGGTCAGAAGTGAATGGAAAAGAAGGCAATGCAAGGGAAGGGAAAGTAAAACAAAAGGCAGGACAAGGCAACACATGTGAAAAGGCAAGGCAAGGAAATGAAGTGAAAAGTCAAGGCAAGGGAAGAGAAGAGAAGGAAAGGGAAGGGAAGGGGAAAAAAGGGGGGAAAGCAGGGAAGGCCAAGGCAAGTGCAAGGCAAGGAAAGGCTAGGCAAGAAAAGAGAATAGAAAGAAAGTGAAGGAAGGAAAAGTGTAGGGAAGGGTATGGAATGGCAGGAAATTGAAGGGATAAAAGGGAAGGCTAGGAAATGAAAGGCAGGGGAAAAGCAAGGCAAAGGTTAGAGAAGGGAAGGGAGAGAAAAGTCAGTCATGGCAAGGCAAGGGAAGAGCAGGGATAGAAAGGGAAGGAGAAGGAATGGATGGGAAGAGAAATAAACAGAATGAAAGTAAAGAGAAGGAAAGATAAATGAAGGAAAATGATTCGAATATAAAAGGCAAGGCAAAGTTAGAAAAAGCAAAAGAAAGGTTGGCAATGTAATGGAAGGAATGAATTTTTAAGGGAAAAGGCAAGGCGAGGATAGGGAATGGAAGAGAAGGCCTAGCCTAAGGAAGGCAAGAAAAGGGAAGGGAAGATACAACACAAGAGAAGGTTAGAAAACAAAAAGGAAGGATTAGGAATGGAAGGGAAGGAATGAAAATATAAGGGAAGGGAAGGGAAGGATAGAAATGGGAAGGAAAGACAAAGGAAGGCAAGACAAGGGTAGAGAAATAATGGAAATTGCAAAGATAGGGAGGTAGAAGACAGGAAAGGAAGGCAAGGCAAGACAACGCAAGGGGAGGGAAGACAAGGAATAGGAAGGGAAAGGGAAAGAAGTGGTGGGAATTGAAGAGAAAAGGAAAGGCAACACTATGCAAGGGAAGGGAATGGAAGGTAAGGTAAAGCAAGACAAGGCAAAGCAAGGCAAGGAAGTGGAAGGAAGAGGAAGGGAATGTAAAGGCATGGAAGACCAGAGAAGAGAAGGAAAAGCAAGATAAAGAAAGGGGAGAGAAGGGAAGTATCGGGAAGTGTTGGAAGGGATGGAATAGGAAGGAAAGAGAAAGGATAAAGCAACACAATTCAAGGAATTGCAAGCCAAGGCAAGGCAATGAAGGCATGGCAAGGGAAGTAATCAAGGCAAGTAATGAAAGGTAAGGTAAGGTAAGGCATAGCAAGTGAAAAGGCAAGGGCAAGAAAGTGAAAAGGCGAGGCACAGAAAGGGAAATTGCAAGGTAATTGAAAAGGAAATGCAAAGGAGAGAAATTCAATGCAAGGGAATGCATGGCAAGGGAAAGGAAGGGAAGTGAATAGAAAAAGGAAAGCAAGAAAGAGAATTGAATGTAAGACCAATGAAGGCAAGGCACGGGAAGAGCATGGATGTGAAGTGAAGAGAAGAGAAGGGAAGTGAAGAGAAGGGAATGAATGGATGTTAAGGCAAGGCTAGAAAAGGAAGAGAAGTGCTTGGAATGGAAGGAAATGTAATAAGGGTAAGATAAGTAAAATGAAAGGAAGGCAGGTTAATGTAACAAAAAGCCAGGAAAAGAAAGAAAAGGAAAGGAAGGGGAGGGAAGCGGAGGGGAGAGAGGCAAGGTAAGGTTAGAGGAGGTATGATATGGGAAAGGAAGGCAAGGAAATGCAAGACTAGAAAAAGAATGGAAAAGAAGGGAAATGAAGGGAAAAGGGAAGGCATGGCAGGGAAAATCAAGGCAAAGGACTGAAAGGAAATGGAAGGGAAGGGAAGAGAAATCAAACTGTAAAACAAGGCAAAGAAACAGAAACCAAGGCAAGACAAGGCAAGTTAAGGGAAAGAAGGAAATTAAAGTTAATGAAAGCAAGACCTGTCAAGCAAAGCAAGGGAAGAGCAAGAATGGGAAGGGGAGGGAATGAAGGAAAGAGAGAGGAAAGGAAGGGAAGACAGGGGAACGGAAGATAAATCAATTGAAGGGAAGTTAGGGGAAACATTTGAAAGCTAGATGTTGAGCCAAATCTGGAAAAGGCAATGGGAAGGGAAGGGACAAGAAGGGAAAAAATGTAAGAATAAAGTAAAGGCAAGGATAGGGAAGGAAAGGCAAGGTAAAGCAAAAGAAGGAAATGCAACAGAAGGGAAGGGAAGAGAAGAGAATGGAATGGAAGGAAAGAGAAGGAAATTTAAGGGAAGGGATTGTAAGGTAAATGCAAGGCAAGAGTAGAAAACACAAAGGCTGGGTTGGGAAGCGAAGATAAAAATAGGGGGAAAGGCAAAGCAAGCATAGAGAAGGAAAGGAAGGGAATGCAAAGGAAGGCAAAGCAAGGAAATGGAAGGGAATGCAATAGAAGGGAAATGAAAGGAAGGAAATTGCAGGGAATAGGGAAGGCAAAGTAAGGCAATAGAAGGGAATTCTAGAGGCAGGGAAGGGAAGTGTAAAGGTAACTCAAAGCAATGCAAGAAGAATTAAGGGAAGGAAAAGGAATTGAATACAAGGCAAGATAAATGAAAATGCAAGGCAAGGCAAGTCAAGGAAGGGCAAAGCAGGCAAGTCGTGGCAAGGATCACAAGGAAAGTCAATGCAAGATAGTTGGCATGGAAAGGCAAGGGAAAGCAAAGCAAGGCAAGTGAAAAGCCAAGCTAAGCCTAGGAAAGGCAAGTGAGAATAAAGGCAAGGCAAGAAAGAGCAAAGATGGGAACTCAATCCAACACAATGCACGCAAGGCAAGTCCAGAGAAGGGAAGTGAAAGAAAATCAAAGGCAAGGCAAATAATGGATAGGCAATGCAAGGCAGGAAGGTATGAGATGTGAAGGCAAGAAAAGGGAAGTGAATAGGCAAGCCATGGGAATACGCAAGGAAAAGCAAGTAAAGGGAAGGGGGGAAAAGGCAAAAGAATTTACAGGAATGGAAAGAAGGGACAACAAGGCATGACAAGGGAAGGAAATGTAATGCAAAAGAAAGGAATGGAAGAAAAGTTAATGGAAGAGAAAAGAAAAGGCTAGACACAACAAAGAAAGAGAAGGGAATGGATGGAAAATTGGAAAAGGCAGGGCAATTAAGGCCAATGAAACGTCAAGGCAAGATGAAGACAGGGAAAGAAAAGGACGGGAAAATTCATGACAAGGCCACTTAAATGGCAAAGGAACACAAGTCAAGGCCATGAAAGGCAAGTAACACATGTCAAGTTAAACCTAGACAACAGAAAAGTTAATATACGCCAGGCAATGCAACAGAAGGGAAGGGAAGTGAAAGGAAAAGGAAGGCAAAGCAAGACAAGGCTAGGCAAGGCAAGGTAATTGAAAGGAATGTAAGAGAAAAGAATGGAAAATACATGGCAAGGCAAAGCAAATGAATTGGCAAGGTAAGTGAAAAGGCAAGGTGAAGCAAGTCAAGACAAGGCAAGGATTGTCAAGGCAATGGAATAGACAGGAAGAGAAGGGATATAAAGGGAAGATGAATGAAAGGAAGCAAAAGCATGGGAAGAGAACAGAAGTGAAAAGGAGAGGCTAGAGAAGGGAAGAGATGGCAAGACAGGGCAAGGATAGGGTAGGAAAGGCAACGGAATGAAGCAAAGGAAAGTGAAGAGAAGCTAAGGGAAGAACATGGAAGGGAAAGGGAACAGAATGAAAAGGAAGGTAAAAGGCAAGGGATGGGAACAGAAGGCAAAGTAAGGCCAGTCAAGGAAGGCAAGGGAGTTAGCAGGGATGGGAAGGCAGAGAATGGAATGGAAGGGAAGGGGAGTGAAGAGAATGGAAGTAAAAAGAAGAGAAGTGAAGGGAAAGAAAGATAGGGTGAGGCAAGACAAGTAAAAACGTAAGGTCAGTAAAAAGGCAAGGTAAGGCACGCAAAGACATGGGTAAATGCAAGGCAAGGGAAAGGAAGGGGAGGGAACTGAAAAAAATGGCAAAAGCAGAGCAACACAAGACAAGTGAATTTGTAAGGCAAGGATACAAAATTAAAGGGATTGGAAAGGAAGGGAAAAGAATGCTTAAGAAGGTAAGGAAATGGAATAGAAGGGAAGGGAAGGGAAAGGGAATGGAAAAGGAAATGGGAGTCTAGGAAAGGAAGGAAAGTAAAAAGATGTCAAGGAAGCCATGACAATGCAATTAATGGTGAGTCAAGGGAATATAAGGAAAGGGAAGAGAAAAGCCAAGCAAGGGAAGAGACTGGAAATTAAGGCCGATAAAGCAAGGCAATATAAAAGCAGAGAACGGAAGGGAATTGAGCAGAAAGGAAGGGGTGGGAAGAGAAGGGAAGCAACCACATCATATTGGATGTGATTGGAAGGTAAAAGGTAAGACAAGGATAGAAAGGCAAGGGAAGGTTTTGGAAGAGAAGTGAAAAATAGGGAAGGGAAAAGGCAAGGCAAGTAAAAGGAAGTGAAGTGAAGGGAAGGCAAATTAAGGCAAATCAATAGAAGGCAAGGGAAGAGAATGGTAGGGAATTGGCAAAGTAAGGTAAGGGGAGGTAGGAAAAAGAAAAGTAAGAAAAGTATGGGAAGGGATTGGAAGGGAAGAGAATGGAATGCAATGAAAGTGAAGCGAAGGGAACAGAAGGGACAGGAAGAGATGCAAATTGAAAGGAAAAGGGAAGACAAGTCAAGGATTTGTAAGGGAAGATTAGCAAAGCAAAGAGAAAACACAGGTAAAACAATGGAATGGAAGGGAATGTATTACAATGCAATGGAAGGGATAGGAAGCAAAAGGAGGGAAAATATGCATAAGGAAGGGAAGTGTAACATAAAGGGATGTTAAAGCAAGAAAGGGATGGAATAATAGAGAAAGGTATGGAAGGGGAAAGAAAAGGCAAAGCCAGAGGAATTAAGAGAAAGGAAAGGTAGGGAAGCCAAGGAAATCCAAATGAAAAGGCAATGCAAGTGAAAATGCAAGGCAAGTCAAGTCAAGGCATGGCAAGTCAAGGAAAGGCAATGCAAAATAAAAGGCAAAGAAAGGAAAGGCTATGCAAGGCAAGGCAACAGAAAATGCAAGGAAAGGCTAGTGAAAAAGCAAGGAAAGGCTAGTGAAAAGGCAAGGCAATGCTATGCAAGTCTAGTGACAAGGAAACACATTTCTAGGCAAGGCTAGTGAAAATCCAATGCAAGTGAAAATGCAAGTCAGGTCAAGGAAAGACAATGAAGGCAAATAAATGCAAGGCAAGGAACGGGATGGGAAAGTAAGGGAAGGGAAAGGCAAGGCAAGGAATAGGAATGGAGGAGAGTGAAGGGAAAGGAAGGAATGGGAAGGTAAAAATGTAAGGCAATGCTAGGGAAAATAAGGGAAGGAAAAGCATGGGAAATGAAAATGCAAGGAAAGTGAAATGAAAGGAAAGGCACTGCAAGGAAAGGCAAGGAAAAAGAAATTATGGCACAGGCAAAGGCAAGAAATGGCAATGCAAGTGAAATGTCACGTCAAAGAAAAAAAATGGCAAACAAGTCAAGTCAAGGCCGGGCAAGGAAAGGGAAAGGAGGGGAAGAGAAGTGAAGGAAATAGCAAGGCAAATCAAAGCATGGGATGCCAAGGCAAGGCATGGGAAAGGAAGGGACATGAGGGGCAGGGAAGAGAATGGAAAGGAAGGGAAATGACAACGGAATGCCTATGCAAGATAAAGCAAGGCAAAAGGAGGAAAGGGAATTGAAAGAAATACATTGGAAGGGGAGTAAAGGTAAGGAATTGGAAGGAAAGGGAAAGGAAGGAAAGGGAAGGGGAAAGAAAGAGAGGGAAGAAAAATAGAAAGAATATGCCAGGGAATTGATGGCAAGACAATGATAGGCATGGCAAGGGTAGGGAAAAGAAGGGAAGGGAAAAGAAAAGAAGGAAAAGAAAAACAAGGCAAGACTAGGGAATGTAATGGAAGGCAACACAATGCAAAGACATGCAAGGCATTTTGAGGCAAGGCAAAGCAAGGCAAGGTAAGGGATTTGAAGTTAAGGGAAGGGAAAGAGATGGAAGAAAAGAAAGCCTAGAAAAGGACAAAAAGAGAATGCAACTCAAGGCAAGGGAAGGGAAGGGAAATGAAGGGAAGAGAAAGTTAGAGAACGGAAAAGGCAAGGTGAGTTAAGTGTAAGAAAAGGAAAGAAAGTAAATGCAAATGAAAAATCAAGCCAATTGAAAATACAAGGCAAATCAAGGCAAGCCAAGACATGTCAATACAGGGAAAAGCATGTCTACTCAAGCTAAACAAAGAGAACAACAGAGAATCAAAATGCATGAAAGGTAAGAGGAGATAAGAGAATGAAAAGATGAGAAGGCAAGACATGGCAAGTGAAGGAAAATTACACAAAGTAAGGGAAAGTAAAGGAAGGGAGAGGAACATTAGCTCAAAGGGAATGCAAAGCTAGGCAAGGAAAGGAAATTCTAGGGAAGGGAAGTGAAAGGCAAGGCAAGTTAAAAGGAGAGGTGAAACAAGTCACACCAAGGCATGTCAAGGCAGAGAATATCAAGGTAAGGTAAGGCAAGGCATGGAATGCAAGTCAACAGATAACAGGGCAAGGCAAATCAATTCAAGGCACTGCCAGGGAAGGGAAGATCAGGCAAGCTACAGACAAGTGAAGGACAAGCATGGGAATCCAAGGCATGGATTTTGAAGGGAAGAGAAGCAAAATGAAAGGGAGGGAATGGAAAGGAATGGAAAGGGCAAGTCATGGCTAGGCAAAGCAAAGAAAGGCAAGGGAAGGGAATGGCAGGACAAGGCAAAGGAAGGTAAACCAGGCAAGATAAAGGAAGTAAGAGAAGGAAAGGGAAAGGAGGTGAAGAGGAGGAAACGGAAGGGAAAATACTAGGTAATCAACACAAGGCAAGGGAAATGCAAAGGAAAGGAAAGGAACAAAATGGAAGAGAATGTGCATGGAAAGACAAGGCTAGGGAATTGATGGCATTTTTATGTTAGGCATGCCAAGGTAATGGTTAAGAAAGTGAACAGAAGAAAAGTGAAGATCAGGTATGGATAAGAAAAGAAGGAAAGTGTAGGGAAGGGAAGAGACATGGTAAGCATAGTTAAGGCAAAACAAGGAAATGAAATGGAAGGGATCAGAAAAAATGGAAGGGGAAAGAAGGGAAGTGAATGATAGGGAAGGGAAAAAGGCTAGGCATGGGAAAGAAAGGAATGCAATGCAAGGCAAGCCATAAAATTGTCAGTAAGGTAAAGGAAGGGTATCAAGTGAAAGGACTTGTCATGGATATTCAAGGCAATGGAAGGGAATGGACAAGAAAGGAAGGAAAAAGAAATGAAGTGAAAAGGCAGGGCAAGGAAAATCAAGGCCAGGCAAGTGAAAAATCAAGGCAAAGCAAGACAATGGATTACAAGGAATGGAAGGGAAGGTAAAGGAAGGCAAGACAATCAAGGGAAGACAAGAGAATCAAAGTTAAGAAGGAAGTGAAAAGGTAAGGCAATGGTAGGAAATTTAAGAGAATGGAATGAAATAGAATGGAATTGATTGGAATGGAAAGTAAAATCATCAGAAGGCTCGAACGGGGAAGAAAGGGGAAGGAAATTAAAGACAAACAATTCAAGGGAATTGAAGGGAAGAGAAGGGAAGGGCATGGAAGGGGAAAGGCAAGGAAAGAAAAGAGAATTAAGGGGAAGGCAGGGAAATGTAAGCCCAATCAATGAAGGGAGAAAATGGAAGGGAAGAGAATTGAAGGGAAGGGAAGAAAAGATAAAATGAATGCCAAGGCTAGACAAGGAAATGCAAGTGTAGGGACTGAAATGGAAGGGAAGAAAAGGGAATGGCATAGGTAAAGCAAGGCAAGGGATGGGAAGGGAATGCATCAGGATTCCAGTATGGCTCAGTGTTCAGGTATGGGTGTCTGCTTCTCTTTCCATCAGCAACTAGATGAGGGCTGTATGATGGTGGATAAGTTACCCATCAATCTCATTATCAGGGAAAGGCATTTATGGTACCCTTTCTACTATTGCTCAAATTGTTATTGGGGTCAGTATTGTCAGTCTCTGGACATTTCTCTAGAGTAAGTCTTCTCTTCAAACCTATACTAGCTCCCCCCTTTATGGTTTCTACTTTACTGTCTCTCCTTTTGTTTCTCTTCTCCATAGCTTACCTGATTCAATCTTCCTATTCCCACATGCTTTCCTCTCTCCCCTTTATTGCGGTAAATAAGGATCAGGACAAACAAATAGGCCGAATAGATGTTTATTCAGGGAGAAATAACTTACAACCTAGACAGGAAATTCAACCCGATCCTCTCCTGTCTGAGTCATGCCAGAAAGAGAGAGCCTTTCCTGGCCCCCTCCAACCTCCTTCCACAGGTCACTCCGCCCAGGGCTCCACACCCCAATGGGTGTGGTCAGTGCCACAGAAGGACTATCTCACTACAATTCCCCTTTTAGTCTAAAGAAAAGATTTAGGCATAATACAAAACTATATACAAAACAGTGAATAACAAGTGTGCTCTAAGAAAAGGAAAATCGAGAACAAAATGACCTACATATCTAGTCCTAGGGTGAGGGCAGAATGGAGTTTACAATAGAGTTGTCCTAAGCTGGAAAACGTAAGTCTAGTACCTAATATATCTAACTAGGAAGAGAGAATAATAGTTGTGATAGTTTAATCTTCAACCTCATCAAGACCTGAGAAGGAAATTGACAATACTAGAGTAGACAGGAAATGCGGATGGACAACTTCCAAAAGGTGCAGCAAGGACAGAAACAGCAAGCCACCTGAACAGTCACCCTAGGTCTCACAGCGACGTTGGTACACCCAGATTTGGCTAAGGCCAAGAGAACTTGACAGTCCACAATAACAGCAGGGAAATAGAATGGCTGTCTTACCCTGACTTGGCAAGGTCAAGCAGTCTTCTATATTTGTCTCCTGCAAGCACATAGGACTGCATGTCCAAATCAGTGGTCAAGGTGGGGGCAATTCTATGCCCAACAGGCCATTAGCTGAGGCGAGATTGAACTCCAGCAGGAGCAACAACAGTGTCCAACATATTTTCGGGAAAGTGCACGGTGCTGTCAGGAGCAACAGTGTCTCATGTCAATGGAGTACTAATATTAAAACATTTAAATGCCATGTTCTGCATGTCTATGAAGTGATTGAAGATTAAGCATCTATATCTGACTAATCTCATAGGTACAGGAAATGTGAGTGAAGATAATCTGTAATACTCGGGAACTTAGCTAAAAAGACTGATTAAAAATTTCCTGAGTAAAGCAGGAACAAATACTTAAACAATATAACTATTTACATATACCTACATGTAAATCCCTAAAATAGAGGTAGAGTATAAGTGTCAAGACAAGAGGTAGAACTATAAAGGGCAGCAAGATAAATATCCCAAATTGTATCAATATACAAAATGTCTTGAACACAAGAAAAGTATACATACATAGAATATGGTAAAAAATAATGTGCATAAAACATTGTAAGTGGAAATATTTAACACAGTATAACAAAATATAACTTAATTTTACATAGCTTAACACATAACACAACAATGTAAGTCATAAAATACTATCTCATTCTTACTCAAATTCTCAAGAAAATAGGCTAATCTACCTATATCCCATCTAAACCATACCTTTACCAACCATTCCCTATTCCTGTCTAAAAGATAAACCTGAGTGTAAGCATCACCCAATCCCAAATAACTAAAACCAACCCAAAGACGATGACTATTATCCCAAAATTCCAAGGGTAGGGAAAGGGGGCATAGTGATATTAAGATTACTTCCTGCTGAAATGGGATGATGATTGCTCCAATGGATCCTGTAGGAAGAAAATTTTTAGCAACCAAATTTCTCAACAGAACTGGCTGTGACATATGTAGTTAGTCAATGTGTGACAGAAAATTCTTGACTGTAGTTCTATTTGAAACTCTGGCCAGGGTGTAATAAAAAGGTGCACCATTACAGCTAGCTAGTCCTGAGTTGTCTCGAGCAAAACAGTCTCAAACCGGTTTTAGGGTGATGTTTGTAGTTTCGATGCATCAGGTTGAGTCAAGTGGAAACGATGATGTGGGGCCCCATCTTCTTTCCGGAGAGTTCAAAGACTGCTGTTAGGAATCATTATTATTCCTTGTGGAAAAGTTACACATCAATATTAATGTAAAATTTTCAAGTTTTTAGGTATGCATTAGGGAAAGACAACAATAAGCATTAAAAGTATGTGAGAAAATTAGGATTTCAGAGAGAAAATTGCATATAAGATATGAGTCCCCAGATTTTGTTTTCTTCTGCCTTACACCAATTGGCTTCTTGATTTAAGGCAGAAACCATGAATTTAATCTTAACAACATGCTTGAATTTAGAGAAGGAAAGCCAAATCCAACTCCAAAGCCAGCATTGGTTTACAAAATTTGGGACTTCAGGAATACTAGATAGTAGAGAGAAATAGATTTCTATATAGAAATAGTTTACTACAATTAAATATTTTTTTTTTACCATATATCAGATTCTGCTTCCTTAAGTGATTGTTTCTGAAGAGCCGTCTTCTCTTCTGTAGGCACCTACATGTTCAGTGTCTTTTGGCTGTTTGATGATAGGTTTTCTCTGTTTTCCTGTAAAAACAAGAACAGAACACTTCCCCTACCTTTGAGAGGTCTCCGCACACCTCATAGGACCTAGTTTGTTGGATGACTTCTCATTTCTCTTCATTAAGATGTTTCTCTTGTTCAACTCGGGTCTTGATTAACTTAGATGGTATCCATAGTTTTGCTTCTCCTGTAGATACAAATGCAAAACCCCTACCCCAATATAACACAGATCCTGCTTTCCATTCTGAGGTCAGTACATCCTTGAAATACACTGGCTGATTTAGTTCAGAAGTTTTTTCTATTGTCCAGTGTCTTTCTGCAGCTGTTTTTCCTTTTTCATCAGCATTAAGAAAGTATAATGTTAATAAAGCATTATGTAATCTGTGTTTGGGTGTTTTGGTTCCTCCTGACTTTTTATGGAGTATTTCTTTTAAAGTACGATTGGATCTCTCAACCACTGCTTGTCCTGTAGAATTGTGTGGTATACCAGTTATGTGCTTTATCTTGTAATACTCAAAAAACTCTTTCAATTTGCTGGAGACATATGCTGGAGCATTGTCAGTTTTTATTTGTGCAGGTATGCCCATAATGGCCATTACCTCTAAAAGGTGCGTTATAACAGAATCAGCCCTTTCAGCGCTCAGAGTAGAAGCCCATTGAAACCCTGAAAATGTATCTATAGTGTGATGTACATATTTTAATTTTCCAAATTCTGCAAAATGAAACACATCCATTTGCCATATTTCATTCCTATTTATACCTTTAGGGTTACTGCCTGGTGGTAAAGGTGTTGGTTATAAAATGAGCAAGTAGGACATTTCCTTACTATTTCCTTGTCTTGTTCCCAAGTGATAGAAAAATCCTTTTTTAAACCTTTGCTGCTCACGTGGTGTTTCTTATGAAACTCTGAGGCTTCTAGCACACTTCCTATCAATAAACGATCAATTTCATCATTGCCTTGTGCTAGAGGACCTGTCAGACCCATATGGGATCTGATGTGTGTTATATATATAGGATGAGTCCTCTTTCTGATAGTATCTTGTAACTGTATAAACAATGAAGTTAATTCTGTATTGTCAGGAATAAATTCTGCAGTCTCAATGTGTAAAACGACTCTCTCTGCGTATTGAGAGTCAGTAACTATATTGAGGGGTTCTTTAAAATCCATAAGTACCATGAGAATGGCATACAATTCTGCCTTTTGTACAGAATTGTAAGGGCTTTGAACCACTTTGCTAATTTTTCCTGATTCATATCCTGCCTTACCTGATTTATTTGCATCAGTGTAGAATGTATGAACTCCAGAAATAGGTGTTTTTCTTACAATGCGTGGAAGAATCCAAATCGTTTTCTTTATGAATTTGATTCTCTCAGTTTTGGGATAGTTGTTGCTAATTGTTCCCAAAAAGTTACTGCAAGCTCTCTGCCAATATTCGTTATCTTTCCATAAGGAAGAAATTTCCTCATTAGTTAAAGGTACTATAATTTCTGCTGGGTCCCTTCCTATTAGCTGACTAAGTCTTAATTTACCTTTTATAATCAAGTCAGAGATCTTTTCTATATATGTTTTTAGCTTTTTATTCTGTTTATGTGGTAGGAATATCTATTCTAATATGATATCTTCTCTCTGCATCAAAATCCCTGAAGGATATTCTCTAGATTGTAATATAACCAGAATACAGTCTAGGTTTGGATCCACACGGTCCACATGTGCTTCTAGTATCCGCTTTTCTACCCATTCTAATTCCTTCTCAGCTTCAGCTGATAGTATTCGTGGACTATTCAAGTCCTTATCTCTTTTTAGGGCCATGTTCAAGTTTTTCAAATCATGCCCTTCTACTCCAATTATGGTTTGCAGTTGAGAAATCTCTCCTAGTAATTTTTGAAGATCATTAAGAGTCTGGTAGCGATCTCTTCTGATCTGTACTTTTTGTGGTCTAATTTTCTGTAGACCTATTTTATATCCTAAGTAGTTGATAGATTCTCCTTTTTGTATTTTTTCAGGTGCAATTTGTAATCCCCAGCGAGGTAAAACTTCCTTTACTTTCTCAAACATTTTTTCTAATATTTCTCCTTTAGAGTCAGCTAACAATATACCATCCATGTAATGATAGATTATGGATTGTGGAAACTGTTTACGAATTATTTCTAGCTGTTCCTGAACCAGGCTTTCTAAAGCTTCTAACTTCTCAGAGGTCACAGGCAATTGTCCTACCCAGACAGGTTCCTCTGTTAGCCATTTTAAAGGTAGGACTTTTGGTTCCTCTGTATGTTCAGCATTTGTATTTTGTTTTTGTACTGCCTGGATATTTGGTTTCTGTCTTGTATAGTACTTAACAGTATTCTTTCCACAATCATGAGGTTGTCTATGGTTCCTATCTAATGCAGGAGGAATGTTAATCTGTGTATTCCATTGCTGTAATAGATCATGACACCATAAATTTATCACTACATCAGCCACATATGGTATCAACCTCCCTCTCTGTCCTTCTGGTCCTATACATTCAATCCATCTCGTGCTTTGTTTTACCTGAGCCAGGGTTCCAATCCCTAAGAATTGAACATTTACCTCATGCAGGGGCCATCTTTGAGGCCAAGATTTATTAGATATGATAGTTACATCAGCTCCTGTGTCCAGGAGATCCTCAAACAGTCTATTATTCATCTTAACTATCAATCTAGGCTTATGACTATTTATAGCAGTTTGCCAAAATATACGTTTTTCATTTCCTTCTGTCATGTTTGATTCAACTTCTGTCACTAGTTCGTCATCCAGAGCAGTTTTTATAATAGGGACAGAATTTTCTAATTGTCCTGTGGGAGATTGCCTTCCAAGTGCCTGGGAATGTTCGAACCACCTGTGACTTGGGGGCCTTCGAGAGGCCCCCCAAGGAGTTTCCCGATGGTAAAGGGTTTCCTTGCTTGTCTCTGGTCGATCTACACTCATTTGTCCAGTGTCTGCCTTTGCCACACCTTCTACATAACCCAGGAGGCTGAGGCCTTCTGTTTGATTCATTCCTGGGGGTGTTATTTCTAGGGAATATTTGCCTACAATTTCTTTTTAGATGTCCTATCTTACCACAGTTATAACATCTGACATGTTGATTTCTCTTCAAACCTTTGGGGATGGCTTCTCCTACCCAAGCTTCTAACTCACCATAGTAAGGAACTCTGTTATCTTGATATCTTCTCTGACCTTTAGATATGGCTTCTCCTATCCATGCTTCAGTCTTATTGTCATTATACTCAATGTTGCCTTTATATAGGACCCATTCATCCAAGGGTGCTGATCGCATTTTTAAAGGCCAAAGCTCCTGTTTGAATTGAGGATTCGCATTCGCATAAGCTAAAGATTCTATGATTATTTTCGACTAGCATCTATGTCTGCTATCTCTAATTGCACTGCCCTAGATAATCTTTCTAGAAAGTTACTAAAACGTTCTCTAGGTCCTTGCTTTATCTTGGTTTAGGGTTCTGTCCTCTCTCCTAATTCATGAACCTTATCCCAAGCATTCAAAGCTGCTGTACTGCATAGAGACAAGATGTTTTCATCATAGGCAGCTTGGGTTTCTGGGTCAGCATAGAGACCTTCACCAAGAATTTTATCTAGGGGAGCTTTATAACCTTTCTTTAAGCCCTGAAGTTCAAGAGCTTTTGCTTCCTCTCTCCATAAAGCCCTCCATTCTAATTGAGAGGAGCTTTCAAGGACAGCTGATATTAATTTATCCCAATCCTTAGGGGTTACCTTGTCATTCCATGCCCATGATTCTACTAATTGCTTCACATAAGGTGAGTGCATGTCAGAAGAGACTACTGCTTCCTTTATACCTTTTAAATCTTTCATACGTATTGGTTCCCACTGATATGCAACGACACCTTTTGGATGTTTCTTCGTTGCTGGCTTTTCATGAATAGATACAGGGAAAGCTCCCCTGACCCTAAATGGTGTGGTAAATTTTAAATCTTTTTCATGTCCTGTTACCTGTAGTTCTTCTTCTGATGTATCAGACTGAAGGTCTTCTAAAGCCTGAAATCTATTCACCATTGTTTCTTTGAGTGTCTGAACTTCTTGAATCAAATAACTTTCTAGAGACTTCATTGCATCAGTCAGTTTCTTACTTTCTCCAACTACAAATGATTCCATGTTTTTAATCTTATCATCCTTAGATATTATCTGAATGGCGTGTAAACTGCCTTCCAGAAACAATGTTCTATCTGCTAGCTTGCCATTATCCTCAGACATGGAAGAGATTCTGTCATCTAGTCTTTCAATCTGATGTTCCAGTTTTTTAAACTTATTAGTAGCTTCCTCCGACCAGGAGTGGGCTGTTTCTGCTAGTTTGTTAATGCATTGCATTGTTTCTGTTCAGGTTATTGAGGTATCTGACATGAAACAAATTATACCTTTCAGCTCGCCAACACCATCTTCAATATTCTGAACCTTTCTTTCTATATTTTCTATGCTTTGAATTCTATCATTTTCAATGTTTCGAATCTTTGTCTCTATGTTTTGAATTCTATCATTTTCAGTGTTTTGAATCCTTGTCTCTATGCTTTGAATTCTATCATTTTCAATGTTTTGAGTCCTTGTCTCTATGCTTTGAATTCTATCATTTTCAATGTTTCGAATCTTTGTTACTAAGTCTCCTATGGTTTGTACAAGTTCCTTATTGTTTGCTGTAATCTCAAACCATTTCTTTAAGAATACCATGTTAATGATGAAACCCATTGCTATTACAAAATAAAAGTATACATTGGTCCAGTCATAAGTTTCTTCTGCTAAAATCCCTTCTACATATGAAGTAAAATAATTCCTAAAGTTCTGCATAGTAAAATTATCTGCCATAGTTATGGAACAATTTATCTCAGATATTATATCAGCTTAAATTGCAAAGGATGTTACAATTACCTTAGGTGTAATTCTGCTGTCCTGGAACTTTGATGCTTTTAGTTGTATATCTCAGCTTGTGGTAGCTACGCCTGGAGGTGTGTCACAAAATAGCGCCTAGCCGCCGAGGCTCGTCTGATCCCGGTTCCTGTAAAAAGTTCTTAACAAACTATGGCAAGCAGAATTTTGTTAAAAGGGGACTTTTGGAGTTACTTGTAACACAAGACGAAACGCGTGCAAGCCGGGCGGGTGCAGCCGGCGGGCGGGTTCCGCCGAGAGGCTCTGCACGAATGCAAAGTCCCGTGCGGAAATGGGCAAAAAAATGTTAAGCCGTAAGTGCCTTCTCAGGTCTGCTTTAGCAGCAAAGATCTCCTTTGCAGTAAGGAAGAGGCAAATGTCCCAAAGCTGTGGTGAGTCCACCTGGTTAAACCCTGCCCGTTGGGGAAGGTGGGGGAGGGGGGCGGCTTCTGCCGCCTGGGGGCAAAACCCAGGTAAATCCCTCTTCTGACACCAGATATTGCGGTAAATAAGGATCAGGATAAACAAATAGGCTGAATAGATGTTTATTCAGGGAGAAATAACTTACAACCTAGACAGATGAACACCAGGAAATTCAACCCGATCCTCTCCTGTCTGAGTCACGCCAGAGAGAGCCTTTCCTGGCCCCCTCCGACCTCCTTCCACAGGTCACTTCCGCCCATGGCTCCACCCCCTAATGGGTGTGGTCAGTGCCACAGAAGGACTATCTCACTACACCTCTTTCTCTTTCTTCTAGCTCCATCTTGACTCAATGCACACCCTCCCCCACTGCAAATATACTCAGGAGATCTTGTTCCTTTCAGCTTCTGTGCGGGATCTTGTAAGAATCTCTTATATTGCTCTTTGTATCCCACATTTTCTTGTGGTTTGAATTATAGGATAGTGATCCTTTGCTATATGTATAAAATCTATATACAAGTGAGTACATATCATGCTCCTCTTTTTGTGACTAGGTTAACTCATTCAGGATAGGTTCTTGAAGTTCCATCCATTTGCCTGCGAATTACGGGATTCCTGTGTTTTTCTGTTCATGAGCAGTATTCTATTGTGTAAATGTTCTACATCTTCTTCATCCATTCTTCAGTTGATGGTTATCTAGTTTGCTTCCTGGTTCTTGCTATTAGAGATAATGTTGCTATGATTGTGGTTGCAGGACTGTGGTTCATTTAGGCGTACACCTAAGTGTTATGAGTAAAGTTTTCTCCGGCCGGCATGGTCCCACAGCCGTGCCAGCCCAAAATATCACACAGAAACTCTGTATTAGAAATAAGTGCTGTTGACAAGTTACTAGTTTCTTTTAGACTAACCATGCCTTAATTATTAACACATTTGTATTTATCTAAGTACTCCCACGTGGTCCTATCTTACTGGAAAATTAGACTGGCGTTCTTCTCTCTCTGTACTCCATCTTGGATCTCCTCCCTACTCTCCTCTCTCCTCCGAGTATCCTAGTCCTGTCTATCTTACTTTCATTAACTAATGAGAGAAACATGTTTACAGAATGACATCTCCCATCACTTAAGAGTGGAATTCACGGGTTCTATGGTAGACTGATTCACATTTCCAATTTTTCTGATTAAGAAACATCATGATTTCCAAAGTGGCTGTACAAGTTTGCACAACCACTAGTAGTGCAGGAGTGTTCCTCTTTCTCTCCATCCTATCCATCATAAGTTTACATTGGTGTCACTAATTTTATCCATTTTGGCAGGAGTAAGATGGTATATAAGAGTTCTTTTATTTGCATTTCCCTGATAACTAAGGATGTTGAACCATATCTTAAAAGTCATTCAGCCTTTTTGATTTCCTCTATTGAGAATTCTCTCTTCTTTCTCTATCCCATTTCAATAGGGTTTCTTGGTGTTGTTGTGACTAGTTTGTTGAGTTATTTGTTTATTGGAGAGATCAGCACTCTATCAGATATAGGATTGGTGAAGATATTTTCCCAGTCTGTGGGCTATCTTTGCTGCTCTGTGTCCTTACCCTTACAGAAGCTTATCAGTTTGAGGAGGCCCTATTTTTTAATTGTCCATGTCAGTGTCTGTGCTACTGGATTTATGTTCAGGCAGGTTTCTCCTGTAAAAATTTGTTCAAGGATACCTCCCACTATAACTTCTAAGATTTTCTGTGTAGCCACATTTATGTTGAGGTCTTTCATCCATTTGGACTTGAGTTTTGTGCATGGTGATAGACATGGATCTATCTGAAATCATCTACATATTATCATCCAGAACAGAATTATATCAAATACAGTGTCTCGGTGTGTTAATTGGGGCTGTTGTGGTGGCAGGACAAGACCTACAGCTGGAGCAAAAAACTTACTCCTTACAAGAATGGCATTTTACTATGATTACCCTACCTATCCAAGAGCATTAGGCAACTTTCCATTTTCTGGTATATGCTACTTTGCTGAAGGTTTTTTATGAGCTGTAGGAGCTCCCTGGTAGAGTTTTTCTTGTTGTTGCTTATGTAAACTTCTATATCATCTGCAAATAGTGAAAATTTAAATTCTTCTTTCCATTTTTATCCCCTTGTACCTTTGTTATCGTATTCCTTTATCTAGATATTCAAGTGCAATATTTAAGAGGTATGGAGAGAGACAAAAGCCTTGTGTTGTTGCTGATTTTAGAGTAACTGCCTTAAGCTTCTGTCCATTCAGTTTGATGTTCGTAGTTGGTTTACTGTATATTGCTTTTATTATGTTTATGCATGCTCCTGTTATCCCTGATCTCTCCAAGACCTTTATCATGAAAACGTGTTGAAATTTGTTAAAGCGCCTAGTGAGATGATCATGTTGTTTTCATTTTAATTATTTTATATTGAGGTCTCCTTGATATATTTATTGCATGTTGAATCATACTTGCAACCCAGGGATGAAGCCTACTTGGTCCTGCGGATGATTTGACAGATGTGTTCATGATTTTGATTTTCCAGAATTTTAATGAGTATTTTTTTGTCAGTGTTCATTGGGTATATTGGTCTGTATTTCTCTTTCTTAGTTTTATCTGTGTGTGGCTTGGGTATTAATGTAATTGTGTTCTCGTATAAAGAGTTTGGTGATGAACATTGTGCTTCTACTGTAGAGGAACATTTTGAGGAGTATTGATACTAGCTCCTTTTGGAATTTCTGGAAGAATTGTGCACTGAGTCAATATGGCTCTGGATTTTTGTGGGGAGTTTGGTAGGATTTGATGACTGCTTCTATTTCTTTAGGTGTTATAGGTCTACTTAATTTGCTTATCTATTCTTGATTTAACTTTGCTAAGTGATAATTGTCCACTTTGTTTGAATTTTAAAATTTTGTGGAGTAAAGTTTTTCAAAATATGATCTCTAAATTGTCTATATTTTCTTAGTGTCCATTGTTGTTCCCCCTTTTCATTTCTGTTTTTTTTTTATTAATTTGCATATTCTTTCTCTGCTTTTGGTTTGTACAGATTTGTCGATCTAGGTGATTTTCACCAAAAACCAACAATATGTTGTATTTAATTTTATATTGTTTTCCTACTTTATTCATTTCAGCCCTTAAATTGATTATTTCCTGTCGTCTCTTCCTTTGGGGTGATATACTTCTCTCTCTCTTTTTTTTAATGCTTTCAGTTGTGCTGATAATGTGACTATCCTCACATTTCTTCATATGGGCACTTAGAGAAAAGGAGTTCTCTCATAGCACTACTTTCAAAATATGAGTATGTTGTGTCCACATTCTCTTTGAATTCTACGAAGTAATTAATTTCTTTCTTTATTTCTTCTTTGACTCAGGTATGGTGTAATTGTGCATTTCTCAGTTTCCATGAGTTTGTAGCATTTCTGAGATTCTGCTGTTTTTTAATTCCTACTTTAATACATGGTGGTCTGATAAGATACAGGAGACTATTCCAATTTTTTTCTTTGTATCTATTGAGTTTTTTATGTTGCTTGATATGTGTTTGACTACACAAAAGGTTCCATGTGGAGCAAAGAAGAAGGTATAATCTTGTGTTTGGCTGGAATGTTCTATGGAATTCTGTTAAACCTAATTGAGCAATAACTTCTATTCGTTACTTTGTTTCTTTCTTAAGTTTCTGTGTGGCAATCTGTTCTAGTTGTGAGAGTGGGGTATTGAATTCTCCCGCTATGAGTGGATATCATTTTATATGAGCTTTGAGTTTTAGTAGTGTTTTTTTTTTTCAAATATGGGTGCCTTTGTATTAGGGGCATAGATTTCTCTTTTGATAAATACAAAATGACTGTCTTCGTCTCGCTTGATATATTTGGTTTGAAGTCTAACTTGTTACATATTAGTATAGTTACACCTACTTGCTTCTGGGGTCCATTTAAGTGTAAGATCATTTCTGAAACTTTCACCCTGAGGTAAAGTCTGTCTTTAACATTAGATGTGTCTTTTTTGTTTGTTTGTTTGTTTGCTGCAGAAGGACGTATTCTGTCTTCCTATCCATTCTGTTAGCTTGGATCTTTTTATAGGCCAGTTGAGACCATTAATGTTGGGGGAAAATAAGAACCAATGATTGGTAATGCTTGTTTGTTTTAGATTTGTTGTTGTTGGTGGTACTGCAAATATATCTGTCTTGCTCATCCCTATTGCATATGTCTTTGTGAACCCAGTTAACTTCCTTGGGTTGTAGTTTTCCTTCCAGATCTTTCTGTAGTGCTTGATTGGTATATATGTATTGTGAAAATCTGTCTTTGCCTTTGAATAAATTGTTTTCTCCATCTGTATTAATGGATATTTTGCTGGATATAGTATTCTTGGCTTGCATCAGTCAACGCTTAGTACGGTAGAACATCTATCCAGGACCTTCAGGCCTTGAGAGTTTCCATGCAGAAATCAAGAGTAATTTTGATAGGTCTGACTTTATATGTCACCTGGAATTTTTCCTTCACTGCTCACAATATTCTTTCTTTAATCTGTGTGTTTGGTGTTTTGATTATTATGTGTTGAGGGGTCTTTTTTTCTTTGGTTCAGTTAATTGTTCAGTATGCTTCTTGTAGTTTCATGGGCATGTACTTCTTCAGATTTGGAAGTTTTCTTCAAATATTTTGTTTAATATGTTTTCTGCATCGATGAGTTGTGCTTTTTCACCTTCTTCTTTGCCTATTATTCTTAAGTTTGTACTTTTTACAGTGCACCACATTCCCTGGATGTTTTGTATTAAGGATTTGTTGGATTTAAGAGTTACCTTGGGCAATGTAACTTTTTACTGTAGTTTATCTTTTCTGCCTGACATTCTTTCTTCAATATCTTGTATTCTCTTGTTTATGCTTGTATTTGTAATTCCTGCTTGATTGCCACATTTTCTACTTCCATATTTCCCCTGTTTGTGAGTTATTTGTTTTCGCTATTTCGGTTTTCTTGAACAGTTTGAGATGTTTCCTTCAACTGTTTCATTGTTTTTTTCCTTGTATTTCCTTACTTTCTTTAAGAGATTTGTTCATTTCTTGCATTTTTTTCTTGGTCTTATCCTCTATTTCTTCCAGTTTTTGTTGTTTTTTCTTCTTCTATTTCTTTAAAAGATTTTCTACATCGTCTTTGAGGGCTTTTATCACTTTTATGACTTAATTTTTTTTTAAGGAATTCTCTTCTGCATTTTCTGCTTTGGTGTGCTCAGATCTAGTTGGTGTAGAGTCCCTCGATTATGGTTGTAAGGAGCCGTTAGATGTAGGGAGCCGTTAGAAGTAGGGAGCCATTACAAGATGGCGCCTGCATCCGGCAGGCACCAAATGGTGAACAAGCTAGTGCGCAGGCGCTGGGTAACTTTCCATCCCTTGGGCTCCACCTCTCCCGTGGCGTCATATGGTCCAAGGAGCTGCAGCCAGTCAGGGGGTGACACGTCCGAGGCGGCGGTTGCCATCCTATATAAGGGATGGGTTTTTGGGAGTTTGGGGTCTTCGTTCTGTAAGCTTATGCTCTCCCTCTCAAGAGGCATTAAAGCTTTACTGCAGAAGGATCCTGAGTGTGCTGCATCATTCTTGCTGTCAAGACGGTAGCGCGGGACAATGGCAGTACATGCTTGTCTTTCTATTTTTAGGTTTTTTTCTTGCACTGCAGTCTTCCCATTACTTCTTCCAGTTTGTGCAAGTGGAGTCTCTCTCACAATACTTTGCCTGTGATTGTAGGTGGGTCAGGGGTTTAATATTTGTAGCTCTGGGTGTTATAAGCTGCCTTAGAGGTATCTCCTCCATCAGGGTCCTGGTGGTTGATGCCAAAGGTCAGGCAGGCTGAGACTCATGGTGTTCCCACATTGATAGGTACATCTTTGGCAGATGCCTGGGACCCCAACTGGGCAGAGGCCCAGTGATGGGGCTCTCAGGAAGAGGCCAGTCGATGGGTGTCAATGATCAGCTAGGCAGAAACTCAGGATGGACCCTAATGGTTAGTTAGGTCTAGTGTGGTCTGAGAAGAAGTAGGAATTTTTCAGAAGGTGGAAGGAATATTGTCCCTACCCTCTGGCATAGTGCTCAATCAGTGTCGTGTGGCAGTGGGTTCAGTAGCTTACTGAATTCTGGATTAGTTAGAGGGCAGCTTCTGGGTGGAGGGGTTTTGGGATCAGAGTACTAAAAGTGTTCCCTCTGGGGATGGGACATAGGAGGAGCGAGATTTGGGGCTACCCTGGGGAGTTCCCTCAGAAGCGTAGGGGGATTTTTCCTGAACTTGTCCCAGACTCACCTCCAGCAGAGGCCATGTAATGTGCATCATAGATCAGGCAGATGTGGCTCAGTGTGGTCCCACATGGATAGGCAGATCTCTAGCAAAGGCCCAGCATTCTGGCAGAGGCACGGAGATGGGGGCTCCTGCAGTGTTCTGGTGATGGGAGACAAAGAAATGGCAGGCATGGCCTCAGCATGGTCCTGCGGGTATAGGCAGAGAACTGCCACCCCAGCAGAGGTACAGTGCTGGCAGAGGCCTGGTGGTTGAAGCCAAATATCAGGCAGAGTGGCCTCACGTGGATAGGTGGTTGTACTGCTCAGAGCAGATCCTGGAATTTCCCAGAAGGTGGAAGGATTTTTGGGTATGCCCATTGGACCAGTGCTCAACCAGAGCAATGGGGCAGTGGGTTCAGTAGGACACAGGGTGGGGGGAGGGCAGGTTCTGGGTGAAGGGCTTTGTGTATCAGAATACTAGAAATGTCCGTTCTGGGGACAGGATATAGGGGGGTCAAGATTCACAGCAAACCCAGGGAATTCCCAGGGAAGAGTTTGGGGACATTCCACCTGAACTGCTCTCAGACTAACTTCTAGCACAGACCCAGTGATTGGGGTCTTGACCAAGATCTTTAATGTTCATGTTGTTGTTGCATGAGATCTCAGTGAGCCTTTGTATTTGTTAGAATTGCATGTATTTTTGTGTCAATGTGTTTTATTTTGTTTTATGATTTTGTGTATTTTTTGTGTGTGTATGTTTTCATTTGTGTACAAGAATGACTATTCCGTCTCCCACTTTCTCCTCATGTTTGCTTCTAGACCATAATATCAAGTTGTCCTAACGATATTATGATATAGGAAACTTGTTTTTGTTTTTAAAAATGTAGTAATCAAGGCACAAGCTCTGGAATGGTATTGTCTACTTTGTGGAAACATGAAAATTGGAGCAGATGAAATATGTCTCAGTATTCATCAACTGAGCTGACTTATGATGTGATGCTTAGAGACATTTCTCTGTACTTCACTAGAGCCATGTAGTTGTTTGTTAAGAGAAAATATGTATAAGCCACACAGAGACTTGTTTAGGATATATATATATATATATCCTAAACAAGTCTCTCTGTGTGTGTGTGTGTGTGTGTGTTTGTGTGTTTGTGTGTGTGTGAGTGTGTGTGTGTGTGTGTGTCTATGAGTGATTTGGGTACTAGCCTATAACAGAAGGGTACATCATAATTGTTGCCAGGCAACGTTGTTTGAATTCTCTTCTCATTTCATGGCCCCAAGGAGAAAGGATACCTGAGACATATTATTATCTTTGGATAATTTAGTCTGCTAAGGTAAGTGTACCAAACAACCTCTAATGACAGCATGTAAGAAATTTGGTTCTCCAAGGAAGAGCATTCCAAAGTACAGGGAGATGTCCAAAAGTTAACATTATTACCCATGTCAAGAGTAACTAATTTCAGTCTATATAGTCTAAGAGAAAACTGCTCAATGTATTTGTTGCTTAATGACTTCCTGCCTAAGATGTAAAATCTTGGATTAACAAAATTAAAATACTGAAAGATATTTTTCAGAGGATGAGTGTACCAGTATTTATGTTCTTTAGCAAACTTTTAATCCACTTTTCTTGACAAGCCTGCCTTACATTTCTTTTCCTTCCTGTTAGTTTTCCTTCCCTTCATTTCTCTTCCCTTCACTTCACTTCTATTCCACTCCCTTGCCTTCCTTCCTTAGCCTTGCATTGCCTTGCTTTTCCTTGCCATGTGTTGCTTTTCCATTCCCTTCTCTTTTCTTCCCTTCCCTTACCTTCCTTTACCTTACCTTTGCCATTCTCTTTAATTCTTTCTTTTCCCTTTCCTTCCTTTACATTACTTTTGCCCTTCTCTTCCCTTGCCTTTCTCTTCCCTTCCTTTCCCATCCCTTTGATTGCTTTCGTTACTTGTCTTCCCTTCATTTTCTTCCTTTCCCATTCCAAGGATCGCCTTACCCTTCCTTCTCTTCTCTAGTTTTCACTTCTCTTCCATTCACTTTCCTTTGATTCCCTTCTCCTCCCTTGCCTAGCCTTACTTTCATTTTTCCATCCTTTCCCCTCCTTGACTTGGCATGCCTTACTTGACATTCATTTTTGTACTTTTCCCATCCCTACCCTTTCCGTCCCTTCCCTTTCCTTCCATTCCCTTCACATCTTTGTATTACCTTCCCTTCCTTTCTCTTCCCTTCTCTTCTCTTCTCTTCCCTTCCCTTCATCACCCTTCCTTTCCCTTCCATTGCCAAGCCTAGCATTGCCTATTCCCTTCCCTTTTGTTGCCTTGCCTTTTGACTTGCATGGTCTTGCCATCCCTTCCTATCCCTTCACGTTCACCTTTTGAATTGCCTAGCCTTTTACCTTCTCCTCTCTTCCCTCCCCTTGCCTTCATTTACCATGGCTTTTCCATTCTCTTACCTTGCCTTCCCTTCCTAATTGCCTTTCCATTAGCATTACATTCATTTCCATTCAATTTCCTTTCCTTCCCTTCTCTTCCCTTGCCTAGCCTTGCCTTCCCTTTTCCATTCCTTTCCACCCTTGACTTTCCTTTTTTATTTGACTTACATCATATTCAATTTTCATTACTTCCCTTGCCTTTCTTTTCCCTTCCATTTCCTTACCTTTCCTTTCCTACCATTCCCTTCCGTTCTATTGTATCGAGTTGCCATTGCATGCCTTTTCTTGTCTTCCCTTCACATTTCCAGCCTTACCTTACCTTCTAATTTCTACTCCCTCCACTTACCTTCCCTCCCCTCAACTTGCCTTGCCTTGTCTTGACATGACTTGCATTGACTTGCATTGCCTTCCCTTGCCTTCCATTCCCTTCTCTACCCATATCATTTCTCTTCCCTTCCCTGTTCTTCAATTCACTTCCTCTGCCTACCATTGCTGTGCATTGTCTTTTACCTTCACTTCCCTTGCTTTCCCTTACCTTTCTTTCCATTGTCTTCCTTTGCCTAGTGTTGTGTTGCCTTCCAGTTTAGTATAACCTCCATTCCCTTCTTTTACCTTCCCTTGACTTTCATTCTCATTCATTCCCTTGTCTTGATGTGATTTCCATGCTTCCATTCCCTTTCCTTCTTGTCCTTCCTATTCCCTACCCTTCCCTCTCTTTCTGATTTGCTGAATTGCCTTGCCTTCACTTGTCTTTGATAACCTTGCCTTCCATGACAATACTTACCCTTTCTTTACTTTTTTTCTTCCTGTCTTTTCCCTTCCCCCTTGCTTTCCATGAACCTGAGTTTTCCCTTCCTTTCTATGTTATAGATATGAATACTTTGTTTTGAAATGGATTTTTGTTTATTGATACAAATATATGGCCTATTTTGTGATATGTATATTTCTCCTCTTGTTTCGATATTGTGTTTATGTAGCTCATTTGAAAATGTATAATTAAGTACAGATTATAGATAGTTAACTACGATAATCAAAACTTATTCATCGGTGAGTAAGGATTTCTAGTTATATAGAAATGTATTTGAGATGGATAGGAATTCTTAAAACCGTTCAAAACCCATAGAATATGGCATTTAAAATGGTTCAGGTTTTTTCTTGACAGAGGGACACAACGGCTCCTTGCAATACCACCTGCATCAGAAAGGAAGGTGTAGATCTAAGAAAAGCATTAGAAAGTTTGTTTCCAATATGGCAAGACTACACATTTGGCTAGAAACTGCTCTTTTCTTGATTGTCGTCTTCATGCTGTATAAACTGGACATGAAGGGCCCACATGAAAGTGATTGCTGATAAAAGATGGGCATTGCTACAGGGTTCCTGATGCATGGAACCCTTCAAGACAGTTTGAAGGACAAAGACAAAAGGAACTGTCCATCTGCAAATACAGGAAGACACTTTAAAATTTCCTACTTTGCTGATAAATCTGCCAGTCACACTGTGGCCTATAGGCAGAAGATGGAATATTGTAGAACTTTGTGTGCCTGACCAGGACACTTGGTTCTGTCATTTCTAGAGTTTATATGTTGTCCTTATGTGGTCTTTGATGGAGTTGAAGAGCATTACTATTATAGTTTTCCTTAGGATTAAAGAAAAATTACATATAATATTTTAGACTTCCAAAGATCGGGTTGAAGATAGAATATTTTCTTTAAATCTTGCTAAATATTAATGGAATAATTATTGTTAACTCTGGTTCTAATTTGGTAACTGTTTTGTTACATTTTTATTATGTTAAAGTTGAAATCCTTTTTATTTTAGACAGAAAAGAGGAGATGTTAGGAGATGCCATTCTGTAAATATAATTCAAGTATTAGTTAGTAAATAAAGCCATTTTGGCCAATAGGAAAGGAAGATAGGTGATACTAGGATACAAGGAGGAGAGAGAAAGCACTAGGAGGAGTCTCAAAATATAGACTAACAGAATAGAATGCCAACCCCTCTCCACGGTAAAATAATACCATATGTAAAATACTTAGATCAATATAAATGGGATACTATTTAAGACAGAGCTAACCAATAAGAAATGATAAAATAAAGAAAAGAAAAAAGAATTGCTTGTAACAGGCCAACAAAATTATATCTAATACAGCATCTCTGTGTGATATTTTGGGCTGGCACGGGTGAGGGAAAAGGCCAGTAGGAAATTATGCCCATAATATGCATTTTATTCCCTTGCTTTGTCTTGCATTGCCTTGCATCCTCTTGCCTTGCCCTCCATTTCTTTCCCTTCCCTTATCTTTTCTCATACCTTCTCTTCTCATCCTTTCCCTTCCTCTGAGTAGCATTGCCTTTCCCTCTCCTTCCCTTCCCTTTCCTGCCATTCTCTTCCTTTGCCTAGCTGTGCCTTGCCTTCCATTTTCCTTTCCATTTGTTTCCAATCTTTTACCTTCCCTTGACTTCCTTTGTCTTGACTTGATTTCTTTCACTTCCCTTCCATTCCTTTCTATTCCCTTCCTTTCCAATACACTCTCATCCCATCCCATCCCATTCCTTCCCTTCCATTATATTTCCTTTCCTTCTATTTCATCCATACACCTCCTTTACATTTTGTCTTCCCTTCCCTTCCATTCACTTCCATTTCTTCTCTTTTCCTCCATTCCTATCCATTCCTTTTCCTTCCCTTACTTTCACTTCCAATCCATGCACATCCCTTTTCTTCCCTTTCCTTTTTTCAAGCAAAGGTTGCTTTGCCTTCATATGCATTATCTTTTCACTTGCCTTGTCTTGATTAACTTGATTGCATTGCCTTACCTAGCATTGTCTTGCCTTGCATTATCTTGACATTTAAATGGTCCTTTGGTGCATTGCCTTGCCTTATCTTTTCTTCCTGGACTTGAGTTTTATATGTCTTGCCTTTTCACTTGTCTTGCCTTGCCTTTTGTTCCTTTCCCTTCCTTGTCATCTTATGTTTTCTTACCTTCCTTTTCCCTTCCCTTCCCTTCCTTTCTCATCCATGTCATTCCCTTATTTTGCCATGCTTTCCCATAGCAAGCTTTCCTTTTACTTCCCATCTCTATCCTTGACTTTCTCCCTTCCATTCCCTTCAATTTCCATGCTTTACCTATCCTTTTCTTGCCATGCCTAGCTTTATCTTTTCCCTTTCATTCCATTCCCTTGCCTCTCCTTCCCTTCCATTGCCATCCATTCTATTCTGTTCCTTTCTGTTCAGTTCTGTTGTCATCTCTTCCTTGATTAGCCTTGACTTCCATTTTCCCTTCTCTTCCCATCCATATCCTTCCCTTCCCTTTGATTACATTGCCTTGGCATACCTTGTATTTCATTCTCCTCCCTTGACTTGCTTTCACTGCCTATCATTAGCCTTGAGTTACTTTTCTCTTCTCTTCCTGTTCCTTCCCTTTCTTTCTCTTTCCTTCTGTTTCCTTCCTTTTCCTTTTTTGCCTAGCGTTGACTTACATTGCATTCCCTTCATTTTTATTCCCTTCCTTTTTCATCACTAACATTCACTTCCCTTCCATACTCTTCCAGTCCTTTCCCTTCCATTTCATTCCTTTGCCTAATTTTTCATTACCTTGCCTTTTTCCTTCCCTGTCATTCTCTTCACTTCCCTTCTCTTCATTTCCATTCCCTCCCCATTATTCCCCATCTTATCTTGATTGCCTTGATTGTTGTGCCTTCCCTTTCCTTCCTTTTCTTTACCTTCTTGTCTTTTATATTTGTACTTCCCTTCCCATCCATTCTCTCCCTTTCTCTTCCATTCATTTTCCAAGTGTATTTTTGCCTTACCTAACCTTGCCTTGCATAGGTTTTTCTCTTCCCTTCCGTTTCTTTCCCTTCCCTTCTATTCACTTCTCTACCTTTTCATTGACTTGGCTTGACTTGCTTTGCCTTGAGTTGCCTTACATTCTCAACTCTAGACTAGCTTTAAAAATTCCCTTCCCTTTCTTTCCCTTCCATTCCCTTCATTTCCCTAGCCTTGCTTTCCTTTCCCCTTCCATTTTCTTGCCTCCCTTGCCTACCCCTTTCAAAGATTTGCTTGCCTTCCCTTGTCTTCTCCTTTTATTTGCCCAGGCTTCACTTGAATTTCTTGCTTTGCCTCGCTGTGCTTTGTCTTGCAAAACTTGCTTTAACTTGCATTGCCTTGATTTGTTTTGCCTTATCATGCTTGCCATGCCTTTTCCCTTGCTTTGCCTTTTGACTTGCCTTTCCATGTCTTTCCATATTTTTCTTCCCTTGCCTTAGTTCCCCTTGCTTTGTCTTACATTTTTCATTCATTTTCCTTCCATACTCAGACCTTCACTTTACTTCCCTCTCCTTCCACTGCCTTCCATTGCCTTGCCTTTTTTTCCCCTTCCATTCCTTTCTTTTTCTTTGTATGACCTTGCTTTGTCTTGCTTTACCTACTCTTGCATTCTTATCTCAGTTCTTTCTTTGCATTTTCCTTTAACTTCTCATCCCGTCCCATCCCTTCCATTTCCTAGCCTTGCTTAAACTGCTCCTTTCCCTTTCCTTCACTTTTTTCCCCTTCCTTACCCTTCCTTTGTGTTTCTTGCCTTTTCCCTTGCATGCTCTTGCCTTCCCTTCTTTCTCCTTCTCTCCTGTCCCCTTGCCTTGTCTTGCCTTTTTGCTTCCCTTCTTATCCCTACCCTTCCCTTCTTTTGCCTTGCCTTCATTTTTTTACATGTTCACTAAATTTCCCTTGCCTTTGTGTCCTTTGCCTTGCCTTTTCCATTCCTTTCTTTTTCAATCTCTTCCCTTTCCTTCCCTCCCCTGTATTTCATTGCCTAGACTTTCCTTGACTGCTCCCTTCCCTTCTCTTCACTGCTCTTCTTTTCCCTTACCTTGTCTTGTTTTGATTTGCCTTTCATTCCATTTCCTTTCCTTTCCACCCCTTGTAGTTTCATTTCCCTTCCGTTCTCTACACTTCCCTTCTTCTCTCTTCCTTTCAATTCCCACCCCTCCCCTTGGCTTACCTTGAGTGCTTTGGCTTCAGTTCCCTTCCTTTCCTTTCCCTTGCCTATACTTCTCTTCTTGTCCATACTTTTCCCTTGCTATCTTTTCCATCCCTCAAATTCCTTTAGGTCCACATTGCTTCTAGCTCTTTCCCTCTGCTTGTATTTTCTCTTGCCTTGCCTTGACTTAACTTGTTTGCCTTGCCTTGTATTGTCTCGCGTTTTAAACTTGACTTGTGTCACCCTGCTTGTCTTACCTTGTCTTGACTTTTCACATCTTAACTTTTCATTTGTCTTACACTGCCTTGCCATTCTTTCACTTTCTTCGCGTCCCTTTCCTTTCTTTTTTCCTTCCCTTCCTCTTCCATTCCCTTCCCATGTTTTGCTATGCCTTCCATTCCATTGCTTTGTCTTTCCATTCTCTTTGCTTCCCTTGCATTCCCTGCCCTTTCTTTGCATTGCCTTTCTTTGCATTGGATTGCATTGACTTGCCTTTGTTTCATGTCTCAAACCTTCCCATACACTTTTCTTTTTCTTCTATTCCCTCCTCTACCCTTCCAATCCCATCTCTTCAATTCCCATGCATTCTGTTGATTTTCATTTCCATGACTTCTTTTACATTCCCGTATCATTTCCCTTTCCTTCCTTTCCTTTCCCTTCCCGTCATTTCTTTTCCCTTTTTCCTTCCATTCCCTTCCTTTCCCTATCCATGCCTTGCCTTCGTTTTTCACTTCCTTTCACTTCACTTCACTTCCATTCTCTTGAATTCCATTCTTTCAATTCCCTCCCTTCTCTTTGGCTTGTTTGCCTTGCTTTCAATTCCATTCCTATCCTTTGCTTTATAATTCTTACATTTCTGCTTCATTACCCTCCCTTTCCATCCCATCTCATTCTTTCCCTTCCTTTCCTTTCACTTTCCTTCTGTTGCCTTCCATTACATTGATTTATGCTTTCATTTGGCTTGCCTTGCCTTGCTTTGCTTTACAATTTGCCTTGTGTTCTATGGTCTATTATTGCCTAGCCTTTTAATTTGCCTTGTGTTGCATTGCCTTGACTTCCTGTACCTTGCTTTGACTTGCCTTGCCTAGCCTTTTCACATGGCTGTCCATTTCACTTTCCTTGCCATGTCTTGCCTTTCTTTCTCTTTCTTCTCTTACCTTCCATGCATTTCCTCCAATTTTCAATTCCGTTTCTTTTTCTTCCTTTCAATAACCTTCCTTTGCCACTCCTTACTATACCTTGCCTAGCCCTTTCCTTCCCTTCTCTATTCTTTTGCTTCCTTGCCTTCTTTTTGCTAGCACTTCCTTGCCATTCCCTTCCCCTTCCCATCACATCTCTCCCTTGTTTCCTTGCTTTGCTTTGCCTAGACTATCCAATCCCTTTCCCTTTCCTTTTCTTCCCTACCTTTCTCTTCCCTTTCATTCAATTCCCTTCCATTACTTTCCCTACCTTTCTCTTGCATTTCCTTCTCTTCTCTTCTGTAACCTTGCCTTAACTTTTCACTTACATTCAGTTATCTTTCAATCCATTCCTTCCCCTTCCATCGTCTTGCTTTGGTGAGCCTTACCATACCTTTCCTTTTCCCTTCTATTCCCTATCTTTCCATTTTCTTGCCTTGATCTCTTTGGTTGTCTTGCCTTCTTTTCCCTCCCCTTGCTTTCCCTTCCTTTATTTTCCATCTCCTTCCTTTCTTTTCTCCTTCATACAATTCCCTTCTCTTCCCTTCCCTTCCCTACACTTGCCTTGAATAGCATTTCCTTGCCTTGAATACCAATGGCTTTACTTGCCATTTCCATTCCCTTACATTCCCTTTCTTCCCTTCCCTATCCTGACCTTGCTCTACCTATCTTTCCCGTGGCCTCATCTTCACTCCACTTCCCTTGTCTTCCTTTTCATTGCATTTCTTTTTATTCACTTCTCTTCCCTTTCCTTTCTGTTCTCATCTAATGCCTTGAATTCCCTTGCCTTCTCGTTTTACTTGTTTGCCTTCACTAGACATGCTTTTCATGCTTTGAATTTTCTTGCTTTCCTTTGTCTTGAATATCATTGCATTTATTTACATTGCCTTGTCATGCTTCCCTTGACTTCCATTCCCTTATCTTCCATTTTCTCACGTTCCTTCTCTTGTCTTGCCTTGATTGCCTTGCCTTTTATTCAGTTCCAGCCCCTTTCTTTATATTTTCTAACAATCTTCTCCCTTCACTTCACAACCCGTCCTTCTATTCCCTTCTCTTCCTTTACTCTCCCTTCCCATATATTGCTTGTGTTCCCTTGCCTTTTTATTTCACTTGCCCTTCCCAGATTGTTATGACTTCCATTTACTTACAAATCTCTGCCTTGCGTTTTAAATTGCCTAATGTGCATTGCCTTCCATTAACTTTCCTTACTTGAAATTTCTCATATTTTGTCTTTTTGCTTACACTGTCTTGATGTCCCTTCATTTCCCTTCCTTTGCATCTCTTGCATGCTTTCCTTTTTCCCTTCCATTCCTTTCTCTTCCCTTCCCTACACTTCTCTTCTCTTCCCTTCCCCTCTTGTCCCTTCCCTATATTTTCCTTCCTTTCCTTCCCATTCCCTTTCCTTCCATTCACTTTATTTACCTAGACTTGCCTTCTGTTGCCATACATTGCTTGCTTTCCATTTCTTTTCCTAGCCTTGTCCGTTTGGTTTCCATTCCTTCTGTCACTTGTGTTGCCTTTCCTTTCCTTTCCTATTGTTACCATGCATTTTCATTTTCTATTCCTTTCCCTTCTCTTCCCTTCCCTTCCCTAGTGTTGCTTTCATTTTTTGTATACTTCCGATTACGTTCCATTTCTTTCCATTCCCTGGTTTGCCTTGCCTAGCATTTACTTAACTTTTCCCTTCCCTTCCCTGCCCTTTCCTTCCTTTGCCCTGCATTCAGTTTCCTTGCCTTCCATTTCTTTATGTTCTCTACCTTTGCATTTTCTCTCTCCTTCCATTCTCTTCTTTGCCCTCTCTTCCTTTCCCCTCTATTCATTACCCTTCTCTTCCTTTCCCTTCTATTCTCTTCACTTCACTTCCCCTATCTTCCTGTCCCTTCCATTCTTTTGTGTGGCATTGCCTTTCCTTCTCTACTTAGCCTGACATTACCTTGCCTTCTCCTTTCTGTTTTCTACCTGTCCTTTCCCTTCAATTATGATGCCTCCCTTTCAACGTTGTACATTGTTTTTCCCTTTTCTTCCCTTGCCTTCTTTTCCATCCCTTCTTTTCCAATAACTTGTCATGATTTTCTTTGCTTTAAATCCCTTACGCTCTGAATCCTTGCCATTCCATTTCCCTTCATTTCTCTTTCTTCTAATTTGCTCCCCTTTTCTTCGCTTTCCTTTCCTCCCCTCCTTTTCTCTCACTGTCCCTTCCATTGCACTGCCTTGCCCTTCCTTGTCATTTCCATTCTCTTCCTTTCCTTAATTTTCTCTTCCGTACCCATCCCTTTCCAGTTTTGGTCTTCCCTTCTTTTTAACTTCTCTTCCTTTACACTCCCCTCTTTTAACCTCCCTTCTTTTCTGTTCCATTGCCTTGCCTTGATTTCATTTTCTTGTGTTGCCTTGTATTTCCTTACCTTGCCTTTCGTTGCCTTCTCTTCCCATCGTGTCCCTTCCCTTCCTTTTCACTCCCTTCTTTTCTCTTTCCTCACCTTGTCTTAACTTTTCACTTACACTCCCCTTTTTTTCATTGCATTCCCTTCCCTTCCATCACCTTGCATTGTTGAGCCTTATCTTAACTTTCCTTTTTCCTTCCCCTCTATTTCTTTCCCTTTTCTTACCTTGACTGTTTTGACTGCCTTGCCTTCATTTCCATTCTTTCACTTTCCTTTCCTTTCTTTTCCATCTCTTCCCTTCCCTACAATTCCCTTCTCTTCTTTCCCCTTCCCTTCCTTTCCCTTCTCTTCCCTAAATGTGCCTTGACTAGCGTTGCCTTAGCTACAATATCCTTGACTTTCTTTTTCATTTCAATCCCCTTTCTTTTCATCTCTCTCCCTTGCCTTGCCTTGCCTAGCCTTTCTTGCCCTTTTCCCTTCACTCCTTCTTTAGTCCCTTCATTTCCTTTGCCTTCCCTTTCCTTTTCTTGCACTGTCGTTCCTTGTTTTCCTATTCATCCCCTAACCTTGTATTGCCTTTCCTGTTTTTCCATTAATTGCCTTCTCTCTATTCCTTTCCATAGCCTTACATACTATACTACCCTTCCCTTCTCTTTCCTTCTATTATTTTCCCTTCTCTTTCCTTGCCTTTAGTTGCAATTTCTTGACTTCTTTGCCATCCGTTGCATTTACTTGCCCTTTCACTTGAGATAATACATTTCTGAAAAAAAAAAAACTAAAGATTCTTGCTACCACCAATACAACTCCCACATTCAGGAATGAGCAGAGTTGCAATATAGATTTTTGGATAATTTACTATCCCATCACAATATTTCGTATAAACATTCAAGTCAGAATATATTGGTTTTGAATCTCTCAATGGAGCCAGTTCCCAATACTTAAAAGTGTCAAGCTATACAGAGACAAGAGGGCTATCAGACAAAAGACTGAACATTAGTCATCACACAAATGCAGGGACTAGGGCAAGCCACCACTGTAATGAGAACAGTCCCAAAATGTACAGTGCTGGATGACTGCAAAGATGGGTCAGCAGTCACCTGCACTGTCTGTTCTTCCAGAGTTCTTTGGCTCAATTCCAAGCAAGCACATGGAGGCTCACATCCATCTACTGTTTGCAAAACGTACACATTAAGTAAGTCAAAAATTATGCACATCCGTGATTCTGAATAAATCAACATAATGCTCTTCCATGTCCTCCCATTCCCTTTAATCGTTGACAAGGCTAGATTTTCAGGTTTATCACACTATTGTTTCAAAATAATAATAGTCTCTTTAAAATAATTTGTAGTACCTCACTACTTTTATGGCAGTAATCGGAAAGAAATAATTTGTAGTACAATTAGATAATTTTTTGTATATCACAGATAAGAAACAAACAAACAAATAAATGAATTAAAAGCAGGATAAAATGTAAAGTAAAACCCATAAAGAGTTTGTGAAAAAACTGAAAATGACTAATTTCAAATCAGCAATGAAGGCTTCCCTGACTCCAAAAAGAAGGTAAAATTTAAGTGAAAGTGAGACCAATATGAATATCTAAATATTCCAGTAGATTGGGTATCACCTGTTACTGTGACTTCCCTATAGATTATGACTCTATGACAAGGAGTTAGAATGGAGTTTTGAACTTGAATCTTCATGCCTGTAAGTCTTTGTATCGCAACCCTGCCAGGTGTTTGCAAAGAACACGTGTGGACATCAGGGTCCATGGAGCTGAAGACACATCTCATTTATCTGTGCATGAGGAATGACATAATAATGTAATCTAGAGTAAGTGAGAGGACAAGAGATTCCCTCAAGATAATGAAACACTGTGCAACTCATAGCATGCAGCATTATAAGTCATAAGGGGAAATTTATAGCTCTATTGCCCACCTACAAAAATAATCTAAGGGCTTAAATAATTGGCTTTTGTACACAATTAAAAAAAATCTCAAAAACATATAATCCAATTAAACACTAGAAAGAAATGGCTTCATTACATCCATCAACAATTTGGAAAGCCAGCAGAGGAGAAAAAGCCTTAATCCAGCTTCTCACACAAAAAGCAGAGGCTGGTTGATATCTGAAAGTTTGAGTCCATTCTATTTTATAGAGCTAGTGCATCACAGCTAGGGCTGTTATACAGAGGAACCCTGTCTCAAAAAAAAAAAAAAAAAAACTAACTAAATAAATAACTAAATAACTAACTAATTTTTAGTTGGTTAGGGGAATGGAACCATTGACTGCCCAGGGTTCATCAACACGATGGCTAAAATATTGAAAGATATACATAGTCAAGAAGGAAATACCGAGGCATTCCAAATTTTTGAAAAGGAAGGGAATGCAGCAGAATCATTACAGTAGAACTGAGACATGTCCGTTTAGTTATTTATTATTTAAGTTTCTCTTTTATTTAATTTCTTAGCCAATGGAATTAATTAACTTTTGAGTTCTATTCAATCTCATTTTTATTCTCTGGCTGTATTAGCCCCTAGATTACTGGGGCTCAAAACTTGAAGTAACAACAAAATCACAAGTATTTGTTTTAGAATGTGGCATACTGAATAATATATATTTAGTGTGGAATTGGAGACAGATAACTATGAGATAATGGTGACCTTAAGGTAGAGCATCTGATACTCATTTTCATTATTTATGCTTGGTGGGTTGTTCCTACTCTCCCACCTCTGCTTAAACTAAAAATTGCTTAAAATACAACCAGAAGCATCCCATATTTAGATCAATACCAGGAGAAGTAAAGAAGGAGGGGAGAGACGGAGGAAAAATAGGATAGAAGAGAGATTCGATTCTCAATTAGACCTGTTGTCTGAATGAGAGGTCAAAATTCTTGAATTTTCTTATTTTAAATGTTTACCAGATCTTGCTAGAAATACAGGATGGGCCCAAAGTCCGAGGAAAGAAAATTAGCAATGCAAAAAAAAAAAAAAAAAAAAAAAAAAAAAAAAAATAAAAAAAAACTCATGCAATCCTGTTTCAAAATAATGTCCCTTCTGTGTAGTTTGGATTCAATTTTACTTTATGAAAAAAAAATTTACAAAGTTTTATCTTGAAAGAGAAGCCAGGTGCCTCTATCTGTGCAGTCAACAGTATGCCTGCTTTTGATAAACAAGCCACCAAATATAAAAGCAAGGCACTGTATAGATGTAACCTAGATGAGCTCCCATTTTTGAGAAGTAAAAATGCTTATAAGATTCCATTATCTAAGCCTGTAGTTATCTAAAGGTAATAATGACAAAAGAATGGAATACATTTCTACACAGAGTCTTAGTAAGAGTAAATCCACAACTAAGTGTAGGCCCCTGATGAATTTCGCTGGGTGAAGGGAGAATCTTGCAGAAGTTGTGGGAAGGGGGAAGTGTGGTCACAATACATTATAAGAAATTAGATTGTTTATCTACTTGCAAAGGTCTTCATCATGCATTGGAGGTTTTGAGACACAAAAAGAAGACAGAAGCTTCTTTAACAGGCTATGAGACACGCTTGAAACATTGTTGCTGTACTTACACAAGAAAAACAAGATTTTCAAAACAAGTTAAAACTTCAAATGATCAACCAGAAAACACAAATAGAATATTTCTTTCAAAAATAAAAGAAAAAAACTAGCCTCTACAGGACAGAGACTCAAACATACAGGACCCTTTAAGTGAAAAAAAAAATCAATAGAAAAAATATGACTGCAGGACAGTTAGCTCCTCCTTGTTTAGGTAAGCTGTCTCTATGTGATTCTGATGCCTGGTCATTTCCTCTCCATCTGCATCTGGATTCTACATCGACTCAGTGTTTATGTATGGGTGTTTGCTACTGTTTCCAACAGACATTAGTTGAGGGCTCCATGGATAAGTTAATTGGTGCTCTCACTCTCTGGGAAGGGCATTTGTGTTAGCCTTTCCACGGAAGCTCAAATTGTTAATTGGGAGCAGTCTTGTAGTTCTCTAGACCTTTCTTTGTGTTCAATGTTATCTTCAAACCAATATTGGTTCCCTCTTTGATGTTCTCTCTTTCTATCTCTCTTTCTCTCTTTTTCCTGTCTTCTATTCCTAAACCAGCTCAATCTTCCTGGTCGCACATGTTTTCCTTTCCTCCCCCACGTTTTCTCATACTTCTCTCTCGATTCGCTCTCCCCCCCACTTCCCTTGTGCTCTGGGGGACTCATCCATTCGCTGTTCTGTGAGGGACTTTATATGAATCTCTTAGAATAGCATGGGATTTACTCAGGCCCCCCTGAATATGGGTCTCATCCATAAGGACTGATCAGTCTAAAGGGTCACTGAGAGTGGAGCCAGCATGAATCCATGATACACTAAAGACCTTGCGAACACATCCCCTATGGAGGGACAACTGTCTTAATCTAGAGACAGGAGAGAATTCCTAGTCCCTACTTCACTAGAACTGTTAGATCTACATGACCCCAACTGTTTGGCATTACCCTACATATGGAATTGGGGTGGGGGGATGGGAGGGGAGGGTGGTTAGAGTTCATGTGAGAAGGCAGAGAGGGTAAAAGGGAGGAAAGGAGGGAGGGAGAAAAGGCAGGGAACTGGGATCGACATGTAAAATAATAATTTAAATTTAAAAAAAAAATGCTTTGACTCCAAAATTTAAGTTCAAGGACCCTTTACTGGTGAAAAGGATTTCTATTTTTGTTTCCACAGAAAATGAAAAGCTGTGGTTTCCTTCCAGACTAATGTGGATTGATCAAGCCAGAACATCTGAAACAGAGTACCAGGTGATCCTACATTCAAAACTGCTGGACAAAGCAGCCTTACAGACTACAGCCTGGATGTCTGCATCTTCTTAGAATCCCCCAAGACAACGTCCCTTACCAATAGGAAGTAGTTTGGAAAGAACAACGCCCAAATTCCCAAATATTGTCTATTAATGTTTGTTTTCATTTAAATGGTCTTGGTTATGTAAAATAAATGAATGAATAAAAAATATGACTGGAAAAATACGTACATATAAGGACAACTTATGCTGGAGAGCAGGTGGTGAAAGGGGAACACTCTTCAATTCTTGGTGGGTGTGCAAACTCATACAGCCATTTTGGAGATCAGTATGGTGATTCCTCAGGAAAATCGGAATCAGTCTACCACAGGACCTTGCAATCCCAGTCTTACACTTATACCAAAATAATCCTCATGTAACAAAGACATGTGCTTAATTCTGTTCATAGCAGCATTATTTGTAATAGCAAGAACCTGGAAGCAACTTAGATACCCGTCAACGGATGAATGGACAAAGAAGATGTGGAACATCTATACAATAGAATCCTAGTCTGCAGAAGAAAAAATAATAGAGTCTTGATATTTACAGCCAGTGGATGGCACTAGAATAAACCATCGTGATTGAGGTAACACAGACACAATAAGAGGAGCATGGTTTGTACTCAATCATATATGTATTTTAGACCTAGAACAAAGGATCACCAGCCTATAATTCATACTACCAGAGGAACAAGGATGGAAGATGTATTCTAAGACACTCATATAAAGTCCCTTAAAGAAGGTGGCTGGAATAACTCCCCCAGAACACATGGGAAGTGAATGGAGGGAGAAGTAGGAAAAACAGAAAGGGTGGAGGGGAAAGCACATGATACTAGGGAGATTGAGACAGGGTAGGGATAGAATACAGAAGTGAGAGTGTGTGTGTGTGTGTGAGATAGAGAGATTGAGAGGGAGAGAGAGAACTAACATAAAAGAGGGAACCATTATTGGTTTGAAGAGAAAACTGAACATAAACAAAGGTCTAGATATCTACAAGAACTTCGAAAACTAACAATTTAAGCAACAGTGGAAAGGCTATCATAATTTCCCTTCCTGGATATTGAGATCAACATATTACTTATTATTGAGCCCTCATCTAGTACCTGTTGGAAACAGAAAGAAACACCCCCAACTAAACACTGAGTTGAACAAGAAATCCGATGCAGAGGCAGAGGAAAAGATGAGGTTGCAGAAACAAATGGAGATAGCAGAGCTGAACAAGGAGGAGCTAACGGGCCTCCATACTGATAGCTGGGAATCCAGAGTGGGACTGATTCAGAAACCCTGAATATGGATCTCTGCTAGAAGGGGACCTCAGACAGAGCAACCAGGATGTATTCCTTGCACACCAAAGGGCATTGCAGACACATCCCCCATGGAGGGATACTCCCTTAATATATAGAAACAGAGAAGTCTTACTCACTAATTCAAATGACTTGAGAGATGTACATGACCTCACCTGGATAGCATTGCTGTACCCGTGGAATAGTGGCAGGGGGATGGGAGGGGAGCATGGTCAATGTGCATGTATTGGGTAAGAAGGAAAGAGGGAGGGTCTGAGGGACGGAAGGAGGGAGGAAGGGAGAAAAGGAGAGGAAACTGGGATAGACATGTAAAATTAAAAAATAATTAAAAAATACAAAATACAAAATTGATATATTCATCAGTTTCTCTTTAAAGGAAGAAAACATCCACAACAAATATAATACCAAAAGTAAGTAAATATGAATAAAATATGCAATATGACACAAATATAACTTACAAGGAAGTGAGGGATATAGATATCCCTAATATTTTTAAATATTTAATTTTTGCTGACAATTTCCCTGCTTAATAAATATTAATCAATTGCAAAACTGGGATAGCTAATACTATGTATGCCTGTATGTGTTCAATAACTACAGTAAGAGAAACAAATCATTGTCATTTCATTAAAACATGATACATATGTTGATAAAATTCAGATAATCAACAATATTTGCAAATAATATAAAGCATCTATGGTTAGTCTAACTAAATTAGGGAAAGACCTGCATGACAACAATTTTATGTCCTTAAAGAAAAGAACTGTATGAGATATAAGAAAATGGAAAGATCTGCCTTGCTTACAGATAAGTTGGACCACCCTAGTAAAAATGGCACAGTTTCTAAAAGCTATCTACAGATTCAATGCAATCCCAATCAAAGTCCCAACACAATACTTCACAAACTGACAAAGAACAATAGTTATCTTCATATGGAATAACAATAAACCCATGATAGCTAAAACACCCTGTAGAACACAGGAACTTCAAGAGGCATCACACTTCCTGTCTTCAAACTCTAGTATAGACCTATAGAAAAAAAAAAAAACCCAGATCGATATTGTCATATAAACAGACACTTGGATCAATTAAATTCAATACAAGATGCTGACATTAATCGACTCATATGAACACATGATTATACCAGATAGAGGGTCTGGCATTCTTCTGTCTCTGTCCTCAATCTTGGATCTACCCCGTACTCCTTCCTCTCTCCTCCTGGTCTCTTAGTCCCACATGTCTTGCTCTCCTATTAGCCAACAGTGATTTATTCATTAACTAATTTGAGAAATATTTATACAGAATAATATCTCACATGAACTTTTCCTTTCTGTCTAAAATATAAAGAAGGCTTTTAACCTTAGCATAGCAAAATATATATCCCAACAGTTATCAAATAAGAATCACAGTTAAAATATTTTGTCCATTAACATTGAGTAAGATTTAAAGAAAAATATTTCATCATCTATCTCATCTTTGTGTATCTAAAGTCTATGTAATTTATCTTTAACCCTAACTAAGGAAAACTAACTACATCAAAGAGCACAGAAGGATAATATATAAACTCTGGAAAAGACAGAGACAACTCACTACCTGGTCAGTCACCTGAAATTTCTCTGTAATGTTCAATCTTCAGCATATTGGCCATATTGTGTCTAGCAGACTCCTCAGCAAAGCAGGAAACTTTAAACTGTCCTTCTGTATTGGCAGTTTTTCAATCATTCTTCTCTGTGTTCTGTAGACTGTCTGGCAGACTCTTCCATGAAGCAGGAACCATTAGTAATGTACACGTTTATCAGCAGTAACTTTTCTGTGGGTCCTGCATGTCCAGTTTATACAGCATAAAGTCAAACAGTCCAGACAAGAACAGTATTTTGTGTAAATGGTTAGTCTATCCATATTGACTGTAAACACCATAGAGTTTCTTCAATACCCATCATCCTTTCTGATAAAGTTGGTGTTTCCATGAGCAGTTGGCATCACTGTCAAGAAAAAACCTAAACCATTTTAAATGCCATATTTTGTAGGTCTTTGAAAGGTTTGAAGAATGAATCTTCATCTCAAATACATCACTATATATGTTGAAAACCTAGGTAACTTAACTCTAAGTTTTGACTATAAATAGGTAATTATCTATAATCTGTATTGCATTATACATTACATTTCTAAGTGAGCTATTTAAACACCAAAACAGGAGGAGAAATAGACATATCACAAAATTGACCTTAAATTTGTATCAATAAATGAAAATCCATTCCAAAACAAAGTATTCATGTTTATACCATGTTTATACCAGATTGTTTGTGTTGATTTACCATTTATAACCAAGCCCACATAAATGAAAACAAACATTTATGAACAATATGTGGGAATTTGGGTATCATGGTTTCCAAATTGCTTCCTAAGAAAATGAAAAAATCTTGTCTGTAATCTTCATGGCTGGCTTCTCACAACTGTTTTGAATGTTGGATCACCTGGGGTGCTATTTCAGGGGGTCTTGCTTGATCAAACCATGTTAGTCTAGAAGGAATCCTTAGATATTTATTTTCTTTGGAAACAAAAATAGAAATCTTTTTCCCCAGTAACCAGTCCTTAGAATTAAATTTGGAAGGCAACTTATTTTTAATTTGTATAAATTGTATTGATGCTGCAGCATTTGTTTTCACAGTTATTATTCCCTCAGCAGTCAAATGATACAAAGATGATGTAATACCGTACAGTATCCAGATTCCCTACATCTTCTTCTGGTAAGATAAGAACATGTAGAAGTACTTAGATTAATAGAAATTTGTTAATATTTAAGACAGAGCTAGCCAATAAGAATCAAGTAACTGGGGTAGAGCGCCAGTTTCCAGTGAGATCTCACTACCCTGCAAAACCTTCTCAAGTTCCAGCCCAGCCCTCGTCTTCTTCCGGCGGATATTGGCCAGAGGTGAGTCTGGGCCCAATTGGGGCTGCCTATCCCCTACAACCTCTTTTCCCCCCTCCCCTGCCTGAACTCCCTGGATTGGCCCCTAATCCTGCTGCTCCTGTCTCCAGTCCCCATTGAGAGCACCCTTGGAGCTCTGATACACCCCCACCCATCCCCACCTCCAGCCTACCCCCCTACCCTGTGCCCTATACCACCCATGGTCCTACCTCTCTGGTTGAGCACTGGGACAGAGGGTGGAACCAACAGTCAACCCTACTTCGGAGACCTCTCTGAGCAACTCCGAACAAAGGAAACTGACTATCATCGCGGGACCACCTGTAATTTCCATGGGCTTGGTCTCTGACCCCGCCTCCAGTCCTCTGCTGGAGTCCCGGACCCCTCCCAGAGATCTGCCTATCTCTGCGGGTCCACACGGAGTTCCTGCAGGCAAGATCCTTGACCCCCAAATCCGGGCCCCTACCAAAGAACGAGGTCTCAGCTGGAGAGCGCCAGTTTCCAGTGAGATCCCACTACCCTGCAAAACCTTCTCAAGTTCAAGCTCAGCTCTCATCTTCTTCAGCCGGTTATTGGCCAGAGCTACTGGCCGAGGACCACTGTGAGTACATGCTGGCATCTTCTTCTGGATCCTCATCCTTGACCCCATCGCTGGATCCCTGTCTGCAGAGAAACCTCCTAGAGAGCTTGGACCACACAGAGATACAGATATTGAATCTGGGATCCACATAAGCCCATCGGAGAAGGACCATAGAGAGAGGGAAGAGACACCACCAACACCTACTGGAAGAAACTATGGGAAGAAGGCAATACAAGAGAACACCTAACAACAGAAAGACAAACATGACACCACCAGAATCTAGGGAATCTACACCAACTAGAATGGAACACAACAACAAAGCAGAGGAAGCAGAAGGGTACGACTTAAAAATCAACATCATAAAAATGATAGAGGCCCTCAAAGAAGATGTGAGAAAATCCCTTAAAGAAATGGAGGAAAAAACAAACAAAAAAGTAGAAGAAATGAACAAATTCCTTAAGGAAAGTACAGAAAGCCAAGAAAAAACAATTAACCAGGTGAAGGAAACGGTTCAAGACTTGAAAACTGAAATTGAGAAAATAAAGGCAACACAAATGGAAGGAAGGCTGGAAATTGAAAAGTTGGGCAAAAAAATCGGAAACCACGGACACAAGCATAACCAATAGAATTCAAGAGATGGAAGAGAGAATCTCAGGCGCAAAAGATAAAATAAAAGAAATAGATTCATCGACCAAAGAAAATCATAAATCCAACAAATCCTACAAAAAACATCCAGGAAATGTGGGACACCATGAAAAGACCAAACCTAAGAATGATAGGCATAGATGAAGGTGAGGAAGCCCAGCTCAAATGTGCTGAAAACATATTCAACAAAATCATCGAGGAAAACTTTCCAAATCTGAAGAAGGACATGCCCATGAAAGTACAACAAGCATACCGAACCCCAAATAGGCTGGACCAAAGAAAAAAGAACCCTCGACATATAATAATCAAAACACCTAGCATACAGAAAAAAGAAAGAATATTAACAGCAGTGAAGGAAAAAGGACAGGTAACATATAAAGGCAGACCTATCAAAATTATACCTGACTTCTCCATAGAAACCCTCAAGGCCAGAAGGTCCTGGATAGATGTTCTAAAAGTATTAAGAGAACACGGATGCCAGCCTAGGCTACTATATCCAACAAAACTCTCAGTCAATATAGATGGAGAGAATAAGATATTCAATGACAAAACCAGATTTTCCCAATATGTATCTATAAATCCAGCCCTACAGAAAGTATTGGAGGAAAATTCCAAACCAAGGAAGGTAACTACGCCCAGAAAAATGTAGGTAACAGATAATCCAACTACACCAGAAACCTAGGGTGAAGCAGAACAAATATATTCACAATACCACTGCCAACAACAAACCTAAATCAAACAAGCATCAACAATCAATGGACCCTATTCACCCTCAACATTCATGGTCTTAACTCACCTATAAAAAGACACAGGCTAACATAATGGATACGAAGACAGAATTCATCCTTCTGCTGCATACAAGAAACACATCTTAGCTCCAAAGATAGACATTACCTCAGGGTAAAGGGTTGGGAAAAGATTTTCCAATCAAATGGAAATAAGAAGCAAGCAGGCGTAGCTATCCTAATATCTAACAAGTTAGACTTCAAACCAAAACTAGTCAAAAGAGATGAAGACGGTCATTTCATATTCATCTCAGGAGAAATCCATCAATACAAAGTCTCAATTCTGAACATCTATGCTCCTTATACAAAGTCACCCACATTCGTAAAAGAAACACTACTAAAACTCAAAGCTCATATAAAACCTCACATGCTTATAGTGGGAGACTTCAATACACCACTCTCAACACTAGACAGGACCACAAATCAGATACTCAACAAAGAAACAAAAGAATTAACAGAAGTTATGTCTCAACTGGGGCTAACAGGCATCTATAGAACATTCCATCCAAAGACAAAAGAATATACCTTCTTCTCTGCTCCACATGGAACCTTCTCTAAAATTGACGACATACTAGGAGACATAACAAACCTCAACAGATACAAAAGAATAGGAATAGTCCCCTGTACCTTATCGGTCCACCATGCTTTAAAATTGGAACTGAACAACAACACAAATAGCAGAAAACCTGCAAAATCATGGAAAGTGAACAATGTGCAATTGCACCACTCCTGCGTCATAGAAGAAATAAAGAAAGAAATTAAAGACTTTCTAATATACAACGAGAATGAGGATAACACATACCCAAACTTATGGGACACCTTGAAAGCAGTGCTATGAGGGAAGTTCATTGCACTAAGTGCCCATATGAAGAAAACAGAGGATAGTTACATAAAAGAATTAACAGCCCAACTGAAAACCTTAGAAAAGAGAGAAGCAAATTCACCCCGCAGGAGTAGACGCCAAGAAATAATCAACTTGAGGGCTGAAATCAACAAAATAGAAACCAGGAAAACAATACAAAAATCAATGCAACAAAGAGTTGGTTTTTTGAGAAAATCAACAAGATAGACAAACCTTTATCCAAATTAACGAAAAAGCAGAGACAGAACATGCAAATTAACAAAATCAGAAAAGAAATGGGGAACACAACAACAGACACAGAGGAAATCCAGACAATTTTCAGGTCATACTTTCAAAATCTGTATTCCACAAAAATTGAAAATTCAAAGGAAATTGACAAGTTTCTGGATAACTATCACTTACCAAAATTAAATCAAGAACAGACTAACAACTTAAATAGACCTATGACCCACAACGAAATAGAAGCAGTCTTGGAAAGCCTTCCAACGAAAAAAAAGTCCAGGGCCAGTTGGATTCAGTGCAGAATTCTACCAGACATTCAATGGAGAACTAATACCACTACTCCTCAAACTCTTCCACAAGATAGAAACAGAAGGTTTATTGCCAAACTCTTTTTATGAGGCCACAATAACTTTGGTACCCAAACCTCACAAAGACACAACTAAGAAAGAAAACTACAGACCAATATCCCTGATGAACATCGATGCAAAAATACTCAATAAAATACTGGCAAACCGAATTCAAGAATACAACAGAGAAATCATCCACCATGATCAAATAGGCTTCATACCTGGATTGCAGGGATGGTTTAAGATGCGAAAATCTATCAACGTGATCCACCATATAAACAAACTGAACAAGAAAAACCATATGATTATCTCCCTAAATGCGGAAAAAGCCTTCGACAAAATTCAACACCCTTTCATGATAAAGGTACTAGAGAGGTCAGGGATAACAGGAACATACCTAAACATAATAAGACCAATATAAAGCAAACCAACTGCCAACATCAAATTGAATGGAGATTAACTCAAGCCAATTCCTTCAAAATCAGGAACAAGACAAGGCTGTCCTCTCTCTCCATATCTCTTCAATATCGTACTAGAAGTTCTAGCTAATGCTATAAGACAACAAAAGGAGATCAAGGGCATCCAAATTGGAAAGGAAGAAGTCAAACTGTCTCTATTTGCAGATGATATGATAGTTTACATAAGCGACCCAATAAACTCTACCAGGGAACAACTAAAGCTGAAAAACACCTTTAGTAAACTAGCAGGATACAAGATAAACTCAAAAAAATCAGTAGCCCTATTTTCTTCAGACTACAAAGAGGCAGAGAAAGAAATCAGAGAAACATCACCCTTTACAATAGCCACAAGCAACATAAAGTATCTTGGTGTAATGCTTACCAAACAAGTAAAAGACTTACATAATAAGAACTTTGTGACTCTAAAGAAAGAAATTAAAGAAGATACCAGAAAATGGAAAGACCTCCCATGCTCTTGTTTATGTAGGATAAACATAGTAAAAATGGCAATCTTACCAAAAGAAATCTACAGATTCAATGTAATCCCCATTAAAATACCACTACAATTCTTCACGGACATTGAAAGGATAATAATCAACTTTATATGGAAAAACAAAGACCCAGGAAAGCCAAAACAACCCTATACAATAAAAGAACTTCAGGAGGCATCACTATTCCTGACTTTAAGCTCTACTACAGAGCTATAGTTCTAAAAACAGCCTGGTATTGGCATAAAAATAGACTGGTAGACCAATGGAATCGAATTGAAAATCCTGATATTAATCCACACAGAAATGAACAACTGATTTTCGACAAAACACCTAAAATTATACAATGGGGCAAGGACAGCATCTTCAACAAATGGTGCTGGCACAATTGGATGAGGGTGTGTAGAAGACTGCAGATAGACACATGTCTGTTGCCATGCACGAAACTCAAGTCCAAATGGATCAAAGACCTCAACTTCAATCTAGCCACATTGAACCTCTTAGAAGAGAAAGTAGGAGGTACCCTTGAAAAAAATTGGTATAGGGGACCGCTTCTTGAACATAACTCCAGGGGCACAGACACTGAAAGAAACAATTAATAAATGGGACTTCTTCAAACTTAGAAGCTTCTCTAAGGCAAAGGACACAGTTGACAAGACCAAACGCCAGCCCAGAGACTGGGAAAAGATTTTCACTAATCCTATATCCGACAAAGGGCTGATCTCCAAAATATACAAAGAACTCAAGAAACTAGTCAACATAACACCAAATAACACTATTAAAAAATGGGGTACCGAACTGAAGAAAGAATTCTCAATGGACACATCCTTAGCCATCAGGGAAATGCAAATCAAAACAACTTTGAGATTCCATCTTACCCCTGCCAGAATGGCTAAAATTAGAAACACCCTTGATGACTTATGTTGGAGAGGATGTGCAGAACGTGGAATACTCCTCCACTGCTGGTGGGTGTGCAAACTCATACAGCCATTTTTGAGATCAGTATGGCGGTTCCTCAGGAAATTGGGAATTAGTTTACCACAGGACCCGGCAATCCCCCTATTAGCCATATATCCAAAGGATTCACATCCATGCAACAAAGACATCTGTTCAGCTATGTTCATAGCAGCACTAATTGTAATAGCAAGAACCTGGAAGCAACCTAGATGCCCCTCAATTGAAGAATGGTTAATGAAGATGTGGCACATCTACACAATGGAATAATACTCTGCAGAAAAAAAAAATAATGGTATCTGGAAATTCGCAGGCAAGTGATGGCACTTGAAGAAACCATCCTGAATGAGGTAACCCAGTCACAAAAAGAGGAACACAGTATGTACTCACTCATATATGGATTTTAGACCTAGATCAAATGATCACCAGCCTATAATTCACACCACTAGAGGAACTAGGATACAAGGTGTATTCTAAGAGATTCATATAAAGTCCCTCACAGAACTGGGAATGGACAAGTCCCCCAGAGCAGAGGTGAAGTGGGAGAGGACAGCAAATGGAGAGAGAAGTAGGAGAATAGGAAGCGGAGGAAAGGAAAACCTGTGCGACCAGGAAGATTGAGCCTGGTTAGGAATAGAAGATAAGAAAGAGTGAAAGAGAGGCAGAGACAGAGAGAGAGAACATAAAAGAGGGAGCCAATATTGGTTTGAAGATAAAATTGAACACAAAGAAAGGTCGAGAGTACTATAAGTCTGCTCCCAACTAACAATCTCAGCTTCCGTGGAAAGGCTATCATAAATGCCCTTCCCGGAGAGTGAGATCAACAACTAACTTCTCCATGGAGCCTTCAACTAATGCCTGTTGAAAACAGGATCAAACACCCATACATAAACACTGAGTCGAACTAGAACCCAGATGCAGATGGAGAGGACAAGACCAAATGGCAGAAACACATAGAGACATCTTACCTCAACAAGGAGGAGCTAAGGGCCACTAGCCGGATAGCTGGGAAGCCAGCATGGGACTGACTCACGCCCCCTGATTATGGGTCTCAGCCAGAAGGACTGAACAGTCTAAGAGACCTCAGACAGTGGAGCCAGGATGTATCCCTGGTGCACAAAAGGACTTTGTGAACATATCCCCCATGGAGGGATAACTGCCTTAATCTAGAGACAGGCAAGAAGCCCTAGTCCCTACTTCACAGGACCTGTCAGATCTACATGTCCCAAACTGGATGGCATTCCTCTACATATGGAATTGGGGTGGAGGGATGGGAGGGGAGGATGTTTAGAGTGCATGTGAGAGGGCAGAGATGGTAAAAGTGAGGGAAGGAGGGAGGGAGGGAGAGGGAACTGGGATCGGCATGTAAAATAATATATTAAACTAAAAAAAATTCTAAAAAAGTAATTTTAAGTTATCAGTTGTATTTTTTATTATTTTATTTTTATGTAATCAGCTTTCTGTCTTATTCTGCCCTAAAGATCAGAAGAGACCACCAGATCTCATTTCAGATTGTTGTTAGTCATCATGTGGTACTGGGAATTATTTATTTTTTTTATCTGTGTTTTTTTATGGCATGGCTTCTCTGTGTAGCTTTAGCTGTCAGGAAATACACTTAGTACTTCAGGCTGGACTCAAACTCATAGAGGGTCATATGTCTTTGCCTCCCGGAGAGCAGGGATTAAAGGCATGTGCTATCACAGTCCAGCTATTTGTTTTAATATTAGTAAAATATCAGCTACTTTTGTTTCCAAAATATCATGTGTATAACATATTTTTTAGCATACCACCAGCGCCTTTGTTTTCCTTGAGAGAGTATTTATTTACATATCCTTTCCTGTCCTCTGTAGACTTGGTTGGGGTTGAAGTCAGAGATCTGCGTTTAAAGTTCAAAAGCTTGTTTCACCTGGTAACATTACAAAATTAATTAAAATCATTTAACTTCATTTTATATGTGTTAGTCTGAAGGTGTCAGACCCACTTGGACTGGACTTAAAGATAAATGACACTGCCATTTGAGTGGGGGTAATTGAACCCATATCTTGAAATGTGCAACTAGTGATGTTAACCATGAATCATCTATCCAGCTGGTTACATTTTTACATTACTATTTTTGATATTTGAGTTCCAATCTGCCTGCTTCCTCAGATTCCTGAGTTGGTCATGAATTTTCTCTTGCAATGACAAAGTTTGGTTTTACTATTGCATGCATAATTGATTTACAGTATAATATTTGAAATGACATGTTCATTGTGGTACCAGCACTGAAAACCCTGTTTTGGAATTGGCTTCATTTCTGTGCATTTAGCATGGAAATGTTTATGTAGGCCTGGGATTTCTACTTTCAGATGACTGTCCTTTGGCTGCTGTGATAAATTAAATACCCAAAACAATGAAGGCTATAAAAGACTTTACTTAGGTTACAGTGCAGGTCTCAGTCCCTAATGGGAATTAGAGTAGTGACTCAAGGAGGACAGGAGTTAGAAACCTTGCAGGAAGGCAGTTTCCACCTCATTTCTCTCACTCTCATTAGTTTCTCTATACAGCTCAAGACAAACTGGGTTGTCCCATATTGATCAAATCAATCTCACACAGACATAGACATAGCACAATGTTTGAAAACTCAACTGTGACTTCCCAGGCCACTGCAGGCAAACACGCTGGCAGCTAATATGAAGTAGGGTGATGGGAGATGTCATTATGTATATTTTCTCATACTGGTTAATAAATAAAGCACTGTTAGCCAATAAAAAAGGAAGATAGGAGGGACTAGGAGACAAGGAGGAAAGAGGAAGTAGAAAGAAAGGAGTCAAGGTGGAGAGCCTGGAGAGAACAGAACCGCCATTCCTCCTCTCTCGGTAAGACCACGTGGAAATACATAGAAATGTGTTAATAACACCCAAATTCCCAAATAATATTTATAAATGTTTGTTTTCATTTAAATGGGGTTGGTTATAAATGGTTAATGATCACAACCAAATTCTTTTTAAAGGTAAAAAAGGGATTATGGTATAGATATGAATATTTTATTTTGGAATGGATTTTCATTTATTGATACAATTTAAGGTCAATTTTGTGATTAAGTATAGTTTTCCTCTTGTTTAGATGTTGTGTTTATATAATGTAGTATAGATTATAGATAATTACCTATGATAGTCAAAGCTTAGTGTTAAGTTAGTTAGGTTTTCAAGATACACAGAGATGTAATTGAGATAGATAGAAATTCTTCAAAACTTTCAAAGACCTACAGAATATGACATTTAAAATGGTTTAGGGTTTTTGTGACAGTGAGACATAATTGCTCTTGGCAATACCACCTGCACCAGAAAGGAAGAAGTAAGATGGACATCGAAGAAATTCATTATGAAGTTTTCTTTCAATATGGCAAGACTAGCCATGTGCTCTTATCTGGACTGTTTGACTTTGTGATGTATAAACTGGACATGCAGGATCCCCAGAAAAGTGACTGCTGATTCAAGATAGACATTGCTACAGAGTTCTTGCTTCATGTAAGAGTCTGCCAGACAGTCTGCAGGACACAGAGAAAAGTGACCAACAAACTGCCAACACAAGAAGACAGTTAAAATTTTCTACTTTGCTAAAGTGTCTGCCAGACACACTATGGCCTATGGGCTGAAGATGGAACTTCAGGTGACCAGTCAGTGAGTTGTCATTTCTAGAGTTTGTATATTATCCTTCTGTGGTCTTTGATGGAGTTGAAGACAGATAGTTATGGTTATAGTTTCCTTAGTTAAGATTCAATGATAAGGTACATATAGGACTTTCGACTCACAAAGATAGAATAGATGATGGAATATTTTCATAAATCTTGACAAATGTTAACGGACTAAATATTGTTCACTGTGATTCTTATTTGATAACTGTTGTGTGATATATTTTGTTATGCTAAGGTTAAAACCCTTCTTTTTATTTTAGACAGAAAAAAAAGGAGATGATTGGAGATGTCATTCTGTATATGTTTTTCATACTGGTTAATAAATAAAGCACTGTTGGCCAATAAAAAAGGAAGATAGGAGGGACTAGGAGATAAGGAGGAAATAGCAAGTAGAGAGGAAGAGTCAGGATGGAGAATCTGGAGAGAATAGAACTGCCAGCCGCCTCTCGCTGGTAAGACCACGTGGAAATACATAGAAATGGGTTAGTAATTAAGACAGAGCTAGTCGATAAGAAAGTAGTAACTGGCCAACAGTATAATATCAAATACAGAGTCTCAGTGCGTTATTTGGGGCTGGCGCGGTGGCGGGACAAGAACGGGCAGCAGGAAAAACCATACTTGCTACAGTAGGGCATGGTGCTAAATTATGAGAGGTCAAAAGAAAAGCAAACAAAAAACAAATCTAATTTGCAGCATATTTTGACATACGTCGGTAGTAACCACCTATAACATTTTGTCTTTATCTGGGTGTAACACAATGGAAGCCAGTCTTAATGGAGGACCACAGTTTGGATAGGTGGTTCTTATATTCTGGCTACAAAGCCAGTGTTGCAGCAGGGGACATTACTAAGTAATTCCTTTACATTCCATTCAATTACTGTGATAAACACTCTAACAGAATACAACTTGGTAAAGAAATGGCTATCATGACTAACTGTCTAGGTCACAAAACATCACTAAGGGACTCCAGGCACTAGGAACTCAGGTCTTGTGCTTACCTAGCTTTCTTTTAGGCCAGGACCACCTGGCTAGTGGTGGTGCTGCCTAACTAATGGGCCTTCCTGTGTAAGTAGTCAAGATAATTATCCAAATGCCAATATTATCTTTACTTTCCTCTCATGTGATTGATTTCTGGCTGTTTCGACTTACCAATGCAGAGATAATGAGCAAGCTGTGGACTCACCAAAACAAAACAAAAACAAAAAATTAAAAAGAAAACAATCCTAAAAAAGAAAAGGGGGGGATGAGAATCATTTGATTTATTTTAGTTGTCAATCCATGGCCATGATCTGCTCTGGGAGGCAAAGTGACAGTCAGTCCACCAGAGGTTCCTCCTTCACCCTGTTCCCTCACACCAACTACCAATACTTTTTATTCCTGAGGCAATGACTCGCTATCCTAGACCTGAATTATATAGACCAGGGCAGCCTCAAACTCAGAGATCCACCTGCTTCAGCCTCTTGAATGCTGCATTTGAAGGTATACAACACCATTCTCTCTCTCTCTCTCTCTCTCTCTCTCTCTCTCTCTCTCTCTCTCTCTCTCTCTTTGTGCTTTGTGTGTGTGTGTGTGTGTGTGTGTGTGTGTTTTTTGTAGCTAATATTTCTTGGTACAAAACATGATATATAATTAACATAAATTTGGGAGGTTAAATCCACATTTTGTGGAGAGTAGAAGTCTAACTGCCACAGGCAGGAAGCAGGTAAATTCCAGGGATATACAAGGCATGGTCATTAGCACAGTGTATACTACCATTCAGATCTCAGGCAGCTCTTGCAGAGTATCAGATCCAGGAGATTGGTGTCCTCTCGTAGCATTATTGGGCACTGCATTCACACAGTGCACATACATGAATTCAGAACTACAATACCATAAAATAATGCACACCACACAGTAGACATTTAAAGTTAAAAAGTAGAAATTTCGAGTGTTTGCACTGTGTAACAAAAAAAAAAAAAAAAAAAAAAAATCCAAAGGCCATGAAAGGAAACTACACAAGTGGTGTGAAATAGAGTGGTCAAACAAGACTTGAAACATGACTTCTTCGTATGGAGCAAGTCATTCTGATTTGAATTACAAATGAAACCAAGAAGATATGTGTATGTCTACACAATGAATAGACACCCAGAGACTTCCTTAGAGTAGATGAATGCCAAATGCTGGCTGTTTTATAGTCACCCTATCTTCATTCTTGTAGACATCCATAACTCATATGGCTTTAATGGACATTTTATTTTTATAGGGTTTCCCAAGTTAACAGACCTTTCTCAACACAATTGAACTCTGTCATCCTAGTCAATTAGTTGTGAGGGAACTAAACCTCCTTTTACATTCTCCCAAAATTTTATACATATTTTCTATATTGTTCAAAAATGACATCCTATCATAAATTATTAAAATGAAACTCCAGTGCAAAAGTACTGTTCAAAACCTGCATAATGCATTCCTTGGCTGTTGTTAAATATAGTCATCTCATTTCTCAACATGCTACATATTTTGAATGTGATGGTAGTTGCATGCCAACATAACTAAAGTAGAACAGTTTCCATTTTAAGTTGTGCAGGTATATAACTGCTCCTCACTCAGCATCATTGAAACTATTGAATCTTTTAAAACTGGATTTTTGCAAAGCTACTGGATGGAATAATAAATTTACAATAATTTTGTGGAAGTTTTTGCATTGTACTTGCTAAGTCAAGTACTCAAAAATTTCAAAGTTGAACACATTTCCATCAGCAAGTGAGGCATCAGGCAAGTGATAGATACCTAGCTGAGCCTGAATATACAGGCCAGTAATTGCATCCACACTGAATGTTGAGATGGGTGACCACAGTACCAACATGAGACAACCACATCAACTAGTCCATTCATAATACAACCCTCTCAAACATAACACTTTCTTGCAGTTAATTATGCACTGTTCTCATACAAACACCCAACAATGGGGAAAAATTCAGAGATGCAATTTGAATTCTAGGACAAAATAAGGATCTGTAAATTTGTATAGAATTTGCACAATCATGTGACTGAAACAATCTGAAAGCTTGAGTTCATTGAACTGAGACATGCTTCTGCTCAGACTCACAAAATGTACTCCTGTTGTATAAATTGCAAAAAAAAACAAAAATGGCTGATGAATACTATCTCATACTTGCTCATAGAGCTGGGTATCAGCTTCTTTTCTCTGAATGCCTGTATTATTAAAGACAGTCATTTTGTGAGAGCATACTATATGCTTTTCTTACTATATTACCTGTGCTCCACTACTTGCCATTATTGTGGCCTTGAAAATTAAATTCTTATGTCAAAGCCACTGAGATATCACCTACTCTCTATAATTGATCATTTTTTACTCACTATCTCACACGTGTGTGTATTTAAATGTATATATACACACATCTATATGAATACATCACATTAGAACATCTCACAATTTATTAATACTGAGTATTCTCTTCAACTCCTATACTACCAGCCAAACTTACAAGCATATCTCAGTCTTGGATATGGGGACCAATTTGGAGACCAGTGATGGCATGCTATAAAGCCCTTATTCTGAAGTTTCCACCGGTACCCATCAGCAATTTCTTTAAAACCATAGCCACTGCTGGAAGATATTGCTAAAGGCACTTGTTGGGTGCCACAGAAAACTCATCAGATCAGACAGAACATGATTGGCCACAGAGTAAGTGTGGACACACACTTGGACCCCTGGGATAATTCTCTCCCCAAACTCATTAGTCCACCTGCAGGTGGAATACATGCAACAAGGCCTGAAAAGGGTTTCACCAGCAGACAAGGCTGACTGACCAATGGAGCACCTTGATCCTAGTGGCCCGAATCACTGACACGGCTGCCACACCCAGCGATCCTACCCTACCCTACTAATGGCCTGGGGCCTGGGCACCATGCTGCTCCTCCTGCTCCATGCTGCTCTTCCTGTTCTGCACCATGCCTATACAATACCTGCAGTCCTGAGCCCACTGGCCACAGTTTGCCACCTGCAAGTTTTCATAAGAAGTCCTAGAGAACAGCCTGCTTTAGCATTCCTCATGGGCACAGGGCCCAATAAAGCTGTTCCAGGATGCCAGGCAAATTTTCAACCACCTCAACCTCAGCTCTCCCACAGGATTGTTGGGAAACCGGGAAAGAGAAGTGAGAGGAACTGCCATTTCAGGCAGCTTGCTGACAACCTGCCCACTATTCCCTCTGAGTCTCTACCTGCCCTTGTAGCCAATAAAACTCACTGGCTTTGTTGACCTTCCACATTTGTACCGAAGAGATGGCAGCAGAGAAATCAGTGCTTTTGTTGCTTCTTGATGCTAAAGAGATTAAGTGAAAAGACTCTTACAGAGATTGGTAACAACTGCTCAACGTTAGTTGGCTGAAGGCAGACCAACAATTATGATCCTCACCATCCAAAAGAGCACTGTTGCAGCCCTTCTGTGAAACCACATTTAACTTTGAAATGCTAGCCCCACTGAGCCCTATTTGGATAAGCAAAGGCCCTAAGTTCTATTCTTTATTAAAAACAAACAAAACTGGAGGAAAAGGCATGTCACACAAATAATTTCCAAGTTTCCACACTTACCCAAGTCCACTATATAAAGCAAGAACAGCATTATGGAGAAAAGGTAGCATGGGTGGTGTCAAATCACAGCACATAGGAGGTGAAGGCAAGACTGGGAGTTCAGTGCTAGCCTTCACTATATAGTCTTTAAGGACAGCCTGGCATTCAACAGGCCAATTGTTGGAAATTAACAAGGAAAAGAAAACTCAGAGGCATTGAGGAAGGTAAGCCAGGGACACTGTCCACCATTTCACCAGACAGATCAAACCACAGGTGATATTTTATTTTGTTCTTGAAGAAAACTTTTTGCTCATCCATCCCCCCATTATTCTTCCTGGAGTTGCAGGCTTGTCCCTTTATCCCTTCAGTTCAAGGGACACTCCAAAGCCTCACTCAGGCTCTCCTCAAGACCTTTACCAACAATTCATCTTCCATTTGTATGCTACATACTCCAGGAAGACCCTACTACCTCCCAATGTATATTGTAGATGCTACTGGTTTTTCTTTCCCCACTTGGAACCTAAACTATTATTGTATCTTTATACTGGGATTTAAAGGATGAGTTCTTTGTATGTCTTCCCAATAACCTCATTAGATTTTGAAAGGTTTTCCAAAATCTCCTTAAAACACAGGAAGGATCCTGCAGAATCCTCTAGGATAGCAGTTCTCAACATGTTTGTCTGGACCCCTTTTATTGGTCAATCAATCCTCACCAGGGTTTCCTATGATGATCAGAAAAAAAAACGTTCATATAGTTTTCATAACTAGCAAAATTACAGTTGTGAAGTAGCAGCAAATAATGTGATGTTTGGGAGGCACCACATTAGGAGGAACTGTGTTAGAAGAATTAGGAGATTTGAGAACCTGTGCTGAAGTAATACCTTTTAATATCTCCAAGGAGGGCAAGTCCACATGTAGTCAGGCAGCACAGATGAGATTACTTGGGTTACTTTTGGTGGTGAGAAGAACACTAAAAGCTAGGGGTGGGCATTATGTCCTGGGTTTGAATGAACATACATACATTTACTCTTCCTGTGTTTTTGTAAACATTATTTGCTTTTCATTTATGTGAATTGGTGTTTTGCCTGCATGTATGTCTGTGTGAGGGTACCAGATCTGAAGTGTTATTGAAAGGGATTTACTTTCACGTGTGTGCAGGGAACTGAACTTTGCCCTCTTTGAAGAGCAATCAGAAATCTCAACCACTAAGCTATGTCCCAGGCCTTTTTTCAGTTTTTTGTTTAATTTTTTTGTTTGTTTGTTTTCTAATTTTTTAGACTCATTGTGTGATAAGCAAAACAGAAAAAGTGTAATGCATTAATACGCTAGCAGAAACACATCGTTTCTGGTCAGAGGAACATCAGATAGAAAGACAATGTGATAGAATCTCTTCTATGTCTGAAGATAATGGCAAGCTAGCAAATAGACAATGGCAATTTACATCTCATACATATCTAATGAAGAGAATATTAAAAACACGGAATCACTTATAGTTGGAGAAAGTAATAAAACTGACTGATGCAATAAAATCTCAAGAAAGGTATTTGAATCAAGAAGGTCAGACACTCAAAGAAACAATGGTTAATAGATTTCAGGCTTTAGAATAACTTAAATCTGATACATCAGAAGAAGAACTACAGGTCACAGGGCCTGAAAAAGACTTAAAATTTTCCACAGCATTTCCGGTCAGGGGAGCTATCCATGTATGAAAAACCAGCAACAAGCAATGACACAAAGCACAAAAGTTGTCATTGCATATAGGTTGGAACCAGTATATATGAAAGATTTAAAAGGTATAAAGGAAGCAGTAGTCTCTTATGGCAAGCAGTGTCCATATGTGAAAAAATGAATAGAATAATGGGCAAGGAATAACAAGGTAACACCTAAGGATTGGGGTCAATTAATATCATCTGTCCTTGAAAATCTCCTCTGAATTAGAATTGAGAGCATTATGGAGAGCAGAAGCAAAATCTCTTAAACGCCAGGACTTAAAGAAAGATTATAAAGTTCCCCAAGATAAAATTATTGGCAGGGGTCTTTATGTTGACCCAGAAACCCAAGCTGCCTATGATGAACATTTGTTGTCTCTATGCAATTCAGCAGCTCTGAATGCTTGGGATAAGGTTCATGAACTAGGGGAGAGGATAGAGTCCTATACCAAGATAAGGCAAGGACCTAGAGAATGCTTAATGTGTTTATAGAAAGATTATCCAGGGCAGTACAATTAGACATAGCAGACATAGATTCTAGGTGAATACTCATAGAATCATTAGCTTATGAGAATGTGCATCCTCAATGCAAACAAGTACTTTGGCCTTTAAAAGTTCGATCAGCACCCTTGGATGAATGGGTCCTATATACAGCCCACATTGAGTATAATGACAATAACTCTGAAAAATGGGTAGGATAAGCCATATCTAAAGTTCTGCGAAGACCTCAAGATAACAGAGTTCTTAACTATGGTGACAAAGAAGCTTGGTATGAGACGACATCTCCAGAGGTTAGAAGAGATATCAACATGTCAGATATTATAACTGTAGTAAGAAAGGACATCTAAAAAGAAATTGCAGGCAAAGCTTTTCTGGAAATAACACTCACAGGAATGAAGGGAACAGAAGTTCCAAGCCTTCTGGTTAGTTTAGAAGGTGTGGCAAAGGCAGGCACTGGAAAAATGAGTATATATCGACCAGAGACAAGTAAGGAAACGCTTTACTATCAGGAAACTCCTTGGAGGGGCCTCTCGAAGGCCTCCATGTCAAAGGTCATCCAAACATTCCCAGTCACAGTGGAGAACAATCTCCCAGAAGAAAATTAGAAAATTCTGTGTCTATTGCAAAAACTCATACTGTTGGGGATAACAAACTAGTGATGGAAGTTGAATCAAACTTAACAGAAAGAAATAAAAAGTTACATTTTGGCAATCACCTATAAACTGTCAAAGGCCTAGATTGATAGTTAAGAAGAATAACAGACTGACGTGATAGTTGACACAGGAGTGACATACCTATTATAACTAATAAATCTTGGACTTGAAGATGGCCTCTACATGAGGTAAACATTCAATTCTTAGGGATTGGGACCCTGTCTCAGGTAAAACAGAACATGAGAGGGTTTCAATGTATAGGACCAGAAGCACAAAGAGTTAGGTTGAGACAATATGGGCTGTTGTAGTGATCAATTACAGCAATGGAATATACATTCCTCCAGTATGTGATAGGAACCATAAAAGACCTCATGATTGTGGAAAAATGGTATAAAGTACTATACAACACAGACACCAAATATCCAGGCTGTACAAAAATGGATTACAAGTGCTGCAAAAAGAAAAGGATCAAAAGCCATACCTTTAAAATGGCTAACAGAGGAACCTATCTGGGTACAGAAATGGAAAATGACCTCTAAGAAGTTAGAAGCTGTAGAAAGCCTGGTTCGGGAACAGCTACATGCTGGTTATAATGAGAAATCAACCATCCCTGTATTTGACAAAATGAAATCTTGTAAATGGAGAATGGTTACAGACCTGAGAGCCATCAATAAAGATATGCAGCCAATGGGCTCTCTATACACTGGAATGCCCTTGCCTTCTTTGATTCCTAAAGAGTGGCCTATAATAGTTATTGATTTAAAGGATTGCTCTTTCACTATACCTTTATGAGAACAAGATAAAGAGAAATTTGCCTACACAATCCTAATTACAATAATTCTCAAATGGCAAAGAGTTATCAATGGAACGTATTGCCACAGGGAATGCTATATAGCCCCACCCTGTGACAATATTTTGTACAATAACTGCGAGAAATAATTCGTAAATAGTTTTCACAATTCCTTAATCTACCATTACATGGATGATATGTTGGCTGTCTCTAAAAGGGAAATATTAGAAAAAAATGTTTGAGATAGTAAAGGAAGATTTACCTCACTGGGGATTACACATTTCACCTGAAAATATACAAAAATGAGAGTCTATCAAATACACAGGATATAAAGTAGGTCTACATAAAATGAGACCACAAAAATTTCAGCTAGGAGAGGCTACCAGAAACTTAATGATCATCAAAATTTACTAGGAGAGATTTCTCAAATGCATACCATTATTGGAGTATATGGGCATGCTTTGAAAAACTTGAAAATGGCCCTAAAAGGAGACAAGAACTTGAATAATCCATGAATACTATCACCTGAAACTGAAAGGGAATTAGAATGGGTAGAAAAGAGGATAATGGAAGCATGTGTTGACCATGTCGTTTCAAACCTAGACTGTATTATGGTCATATTACCTTCTAGAGGATATCCTTCAGTGATTTTGATGTAGAGAGAAGATACCATATTAGAATGGATATTCCTATCATATAAACAGAATAAAAAAATCTAAAAACATATCTAAAAATGTTCTCTGAATTGATGATAAAAGTTAAATTAAGACTTGTCCGCTAACAGGAAGGGATCCAGCATCAATTATAATAGCTTTAAATAATGAGGAAATTTCCTCCTTATGGAAAGATTATGCATATTGGCAGAGATGATGCAGTAATTGTTGGGGAATGATTAGCAACAATTATTCCAAAAGCGAAAGAATCAATCAATTAAGAAAATGATTTGGATCCTTCTACGCATTGTCAGAATAACACATATTTAGGTAGTTCCTACATTCTACACTGACACAAATCAGGTGAGGCAGGATAAAAATCAGGAAAAATTAGTAAAGTTGTTCAAAGCCCTTACAATTCTGTACATAAGGCAGAATTTTATGCCATACTACTTATTGTATCCCATAGTACTTATGGATTTTACAGATCCCCTCAATACAGTTACTGACTCTCAATACGCAGAGAGAGTCGTCTTATATTTTGAGACTGCAGAATTTATTCCTGACAATACAGAATTAATATCATTGTTTATACAGTTACAAGATACAATCACAAAGGGAACTCATCATATATTACACATCAGATCCCATATGTTTCTGTTCAATGTCCTCTTTCACAGGCAGGTGATATCACAGTTATTGATAGGAAGTGTGCTAGATGCCTAAAAATTTCATAGGTAGTGTCATTTGAAGAGCAAAATTTTAAAAACGTTTTTTTCTCCTACTTGGCAACAAGACAATTAAATAGTAAGGAAATGCCCTACTCGCTCATTCTATAATCAAACTCGATTACAACCAGGCAGTGACGCTAAAGGTACAAATATGATTGAAATATGGCAAATGCATGTGATTCATTTTGCAGAATTTGAAAAATTAAAATATATACATTTCACTATAGATACATTTTCAGGGTTTCAATGGGCCTCTGCTCTGAGGTCTGAAGAGGCAGATTCTGTTATCACAGATTTAATAGATGTAACAGCCTTTATCGACATACTGGCACAAATAAATCTGACAATGATCCAGCATATGTCTTCAGCAAATTTTAACAGTTTTTTGAGTATTATAACATTAAGTACATAACTGGTATACTACACTGTCCTACAGGACAAACAATAGTTGAGAGATCCAATCGTACTTTAAGAGAAATGCTCCATAAACAGGCCGGAGGAACCAAGACATCCAAACATAGATTACATAATGCTTTATTAATATTAAACTTTCTTAATGCTGATGAAAGAGGAAAAAGAGCTGTAAGGAGTAATGTTTTTCATTACTCCATTGGCTTGTCCCACCACTGTGCCAGCCCCAGTTAACACAGAAATGCTGTATTTGTTATAAATCTGTTGGCTAGGTACTAGTTTCTTATCATCTAGCTCTGTCTTATTTATTAACTCATTTCTATTAATCTAAGTATTTCCATGTGGTCTTATCTTACCAGAGAGAGGTGGACAGTTGTTCTGCTCTCTCCAGGCTCTCCATGTTGACTCCTCCTTCCTCCTTCTCTCCTAGTACCTCCTTTCTAGGTTTTCTATTGGCCAACAGTGCTTTATTCATTAACCAGTGTGAGAAACATATTTACAGAATGACATCTCCCATCATCTCCTCTTTCTCTGTCTACAAATCAAAAAAAGGGTTTTAACTTTAACATAGCAAAATATATCACACAACAGTTATCAAATAAAAATCACAGTTAATATTTAGTCCATTAATATTTAATAAGATTTAAAGAAAATATTTCATCATGTATCCTATCTTTGTGTATGTAAGGTCCATGTAACTTATCTTTAATCCTAACTAAGGAAAACTATAACCATAACTACCTGTCTTCAACTCCTTCAAAGACCACAGAAGGCTAGTGTATAGACTCTAGAAATGAGAGATACAACTCACTGCCTGGTCAGTCACACGAAGTTCTTTTGAAATTTTCCATCATCAGCCCATAGGCCATAGTGTATCTGGCAGATTCCTCAACAAAGTAGGAAACTAACCTATCCACCTTTATTGGCACTTTGTCAGTAACTTTACTCTGTGTCCAGCAGGCTGTCTGGAAGACACTTCCATGAAGCTGGAATCATACAACAATGTTGGTCTTGTATCAGCAGTTACTTTCCTGTGGGTCCTGCATGTCCAGTTTATAAAGTATAAAGTCAAACAGTGCAGATATGATCATTATCTTGCCCAAATGGCTAGTGTTGCCATATTGGTAGCAAACTTCATAATGTGTTTCTTCGATGGCCATCTTCTGATTTGACGTAGGTGTTATTTCCAGGAGCATTTACATCTCACTTTCAAGAAAACCCTAAACAATTTGTAATGCCATATTCTGTAGGTCTTTGAAAGTTTTGCAGGATGCCTATCCATCTGAAATAGTTAACTCTAATCTTTATCTATAATCTTTATAAGTTATACATTATATTTAAATGAGCTATATAAACATAATGCCTAACCAAGAGGAGAAATATACACATCTCAGAATTGACCTTAAATTCTACCAATAAATGAAAACCCATTCCAAAACAAAGTACTCATATCTATACCATAATCCCTTTTTCAAATTTATAAACAGATTGGATGTGGTCATTAACCATTTATAACCAACCCCATTTAAATTAAAATAGACATTTATAAACAATATGTGGTAATTGTTGCATTATTCTTTCCAAACTGCTTCTTGATGATAGGGGACACTGTCATGTGGATCCAGGAATGCTGTTTCAGGGGTTCTGGCTTGATCACACCACATTAGTCTGGAATGGATCAATAGCTTTTCATTTTTTGTGAAAAATAAATAGAATTCTTTTTCCGAAGTAACTTGTCCTTAAATTCAATTTGGTCTTTAAAACATTTTTAAAATATAAAAATTAATTTGATCCAGTAGCAATTGTTTTAACAGTTGTTATTATTTCCTAAGCAGGCAAATGATACAAAGACAATATAATGCAATACAGTATGTTGATTCTCTCCATCTTTTTGTAGTTTTTTGTTATTACCCAGTTTATTTTACTTTTCATTTTTTTTCATTATTGAGACAGGGTTTATCTGTGAAACTTTTATTTGTCCTGGAATTTACTCTTCATGCCAAGTTTACTTTGCAATTACAGAGATTTGCTTGCCTCTGTCTCCTGAGTGCTGGGATTTAAGGCATGTGCCACAACACACATCTCCTCTCTCTCTATTTAAAACCAATTTATTTATTTTGTCTTCCAAACCTACATATATTTTACAACACTCTGTAAACCTTTAGCGGTTTTTCTTAATGTGAATCTGTCTTTCCTGTAAACCTTTATCTTGGGCCACAAGTCTTTTATCTGGCAAACAACACCATTGCTAAATTGAAAGACATAGTTGTTTCTCCCACGGTTTATCAAAGAAGGAGGCGGTGCCTTTACCACCAGCAGTGAGAGCTGTGCTCACCACCTTGGTCTATCCTGCACCCAGTAGCATGCTGCCAGTTTAGAGATGTGGTCAGGAAACTTCCCTTCAAGGAGCCACTCAATATCTGCTTGTCTCTTGCAAAGCAGAGTCCAACAGTGAAAAATGCTGCTACCAAGAAACCTTGCTTTTCTCTGTTCTTTTGTTTCTATACCCCACTTTAAGTCTTTTTAAATGTTAAATGGAAGTACCTAATAGCCACGTGGCAGCCATATGTAAAGAGTAGGATTTTCTGCCTGTCACTGGTCTTGTCCTGCAGCCCCACAGGCCCCAATTAACACACAGGTTGTATTTGATATAATTCTGTTTGCTAGGTACTAGTTACTTTTGATCTAGCTCTCTATTAATTATTAACCCATTTCTATTAATCTATTTCCACGTGGTCTTATCTTACTGGAGAGATGGGGCCAGTGGTTCCGCTCTCTCCATCCTCTCCATGTTGACTCCTCTTTCTTACTTCCTCTTTCCTCCTTCTCTCCTAGTCCATTCTACAAGGTTTCCTATTTGCCAACAGTGCTTTGTTCATAAACCAGAATGAGAAACATATTTATAGAATGACGTCACCGATCAAACAGAAGCAGAAAGGCATTGGACTATAGACAAAAACTTGTGATCTAAATCAGCAAGTGTACTTCAAAGATGTATTGAACTTGGTTTCCTTTAACTTACATTTTCCCTACCTTCCCTTGCCTTCAATTTCCTAATTTTCCCTTGCCATGCCCTTTTCTTTCCTTTCCCATCTCTTCCTTTCCCTCCCCATTTCACCCCTTTTCTTAAATTCTCTTCCTTTCCTTGCTTTTAAGTACTGTTCCATTCTCTTTCCTCTCCTGGCAAACTGTCTGCTTCCCTAACCTTTTCCTTCCTTTCTCTTCTGTTCCCTTCCTTTTCCTAACCCATCTCTTTCCTTTCCTTCCCTGGAGGCCTCATCTTAGCTTTCATTAAATTCCCTTATTTTTCCTTACTTTGCCTTTCCCTTCCTTTCCATTCCTTCCCTTTCCTTTGCTTCCCTTCCCTTCTCTTGCATCACCTTGACTTCAGTTGCCTTCTCCTGACTTGCCTCCCCAATCCCTTTGTTACCTTTTCCTTTCTGTTACCTTTGATTGCCTTGACTTGCCTTCCTTTTCTTTGCGTTCCCTTACCTTTCCCTTTCACTTCCCATCACTTCTTTTCTTCCCTTAAATGCCTAGCCTTATCTCACCTATTCTCTCCCATTACCTTCTCTTCTTTTCCTCACTTTCTCTTCCCTTCAATCTCCTACATTTTCCTTCCCTATTCTTTACTGAACTTGCTTGAATTTCCTTGCCTTCACTTCCCTTCTGTTGACTTGCCTTGCCTTTAACTTTCCCTGTCCTTTTCTTATCTTCCCTTCCACCTTCTCTTTCCTCATCTTCCTTTCCATTCCTTTCCTTTTCCTAGCATTGCCTGGCATTTTTCCTTCCATTCCCTTCTCATCCCTTGCCTTGCCTTGCCTTACCTCTATTGCCTTGATTCATATTCCCATCCATTGCTTTATCATTCCTACACTTCCACACATTTTCCCCCACTACCCAGCAATTTACTTCCCATTCTTCCATTCCTTTCACTTCCCATCAGTTGCCTTGCCCGCCCTTGCTTTGTCTTATCACTTGCATTGCCTTGTCTTACCTTGCTTGCTTGCATTGACTTGCTTTTAAATGCCTTTCCTTTCCTTGACGTTCACTTGCCTTGTCTTTTGACTTGCCTTGACTTGCATTACATTCCTTTCTTTTCCTCATCACTTTCCTAGCCATTACTACAATTTTCCTTTCACTTTGCTTCCCTTCTTTTCCTTTCCTTTTCATTCGATAGACTTTTATTGCCTTGTGTTGCCTTCACTTCTTTTCCTTCCCTCGCTATCCCTTCCCTTTTCACTTCTGCTCACTTTTCTTCCCTTACCTTTCCTTCCATTATTTTCCCTTCCCTTCCCTGCCTTGCAATTTCTTTCTAATTCTTCCCTTCTTTTGCCTTGAATTAACTTGCATTCAATTCTCTTTCCTTTAACTACCTAGCATTTCCATTCCCTTTTCTTATCTTCCCTTCCCCCTTCTCTTTAATTGCCTTACTTTTACTAGCTTGTCTTGCATTGCTGTCCTTTACCATCGCTAGGCTTGCCTTTCCTTCAATTAAATCCATTTACTTCCCATCACTACCTTTCTTTTTCCTTGCCATTCCACTTCCATTCTCTGCACTTTGCCTACCTTAACTTTCTGTACATCCCTTCTCTTCTCTGTCATATTTTTTCCATTACAATATTTACTTGCTCCACCTGCACTTGACTTGCTTGCCATACCGGCTGTTTCTTTCCCTTCTCTTCCCTTCCCTTCTCTTTCCTCACCTTCTATTCTATTCATTTCCTTTCTTGCCTAGCCTTGCATTGACTTCACTACCATTTCCTTCCTTGCCATGTCCCAACCGGTCCTTTCCATTCCTTTTCTAAGCCTTACTTTGCTTCCATATCCTTACACTTTTCCCTTGCCTTCACTAGTTTTGCCTTGCCTTGTCCACTTGGCTTTATTTGCTTTAAATTATATTTCCTCTTGTCTTTCCCTTGTCTTGCATTTTCAATTTCCATGACTTGGCTTGCCTTTCATTCGATGTCTAGCCTTCCCTTACCTTTCAATCATTTCTGTTACCTTGCATTTCCTAGACATCATTTCCCTTCAATTCCGTTGCCTTGTCAATTCCCTTTCCTTCCATTTTTTTGATTTCAGGTCCATTCCCTTCCTTTCCCCTTCCTTCCCTTCCCATGCCTTTACTTTCCTCTCCATCCCTTGTCTTGCATTGCGTTAACTAGAATTTCCTTAACTTGTGTTGCCTTTCTTTCCCAACCCTAGCCTTCCCTTCCCTTTTTCCTACTTTTCCTTCCCTTCCTTTCCCTTCTCTTCCCTTTACTTCAATACCTTTCCTTTCCCTTCAATTTATTTGTGTAGGCTTTCCTTGCCATTCCACTTCCCATTCATTCATTTCCCTTGCCTTGCTTAACCTTGCCTTCCCTTTTCCCTTCCTGTCTCTTCCCTTCCCTTCCCTTCCCCTCACTTGCCTTGACTTTCCCTGCCTTTCTTTACCATCTCCTTAATTGTCTTGATATTTCCATTCCATTCTCTTCCCTTTCCATGGATTTTTCTCTTGCATGAATTCCCTTCTATTCTTCTCCCTTCTCTTCATTCCTCTTGCATTGTATTTCCCTTCCATTGTCTTCCCTTTGCCTCCCAACCATTCTCTTCCCTTCAATTCTACCTTGCCTTGAATAGCCTACATGTGCTTGTATTACCTTCTGTTCCCTAGTGTTTCGTTGCCTTTTAAATTCCTTTCTGATCAATTCCTTCCATTTCCTTACATTGCCTAGCCATGTCTATCCTATTCCATCCCATCACCTTACCATTGCTTCCCTTCACTTCAATTGCCGTGCAATTCATTACCTTGCCTTCTATTCCCTACTCTTGTATTGCCTTACCTTTTCCCTTCCCTTCCCCCTCCCTTCCCTTGTGTTGAATTACCCTTGCGATGTCTTTCCTTTCCTTCATTTCCCTTCCCTTCACATCCCTTGCTTTGCCATATGACGACTTGTATTTCCTTGAGGTCATTCCTTTTTTTTCATTCTCATTTCTCTTTCCTTTCCATTCCTTTATTTCCCATCATTTCCTTTGTCTTCCCTTCCCTTCCTTTCCACTCCCTTCATTTACCTAGCCTTACCTTGCTTTTTTCCTTCCTTTGAAATCAATTCCCTTACCTTCCAATCCCATCTCTTCAGGTGCCTCTCCTTGATTGTGTTGATTCCATTTCCTCCCTTCCTATTTCTTTCCTAAATTTCCACTATGTTCCTTCCCTCTACCATCTATTTAATTCCCCTTTCTTCCTTTCATTTCAGTCCACTTCATTTGCCTTGTCTTCTCTTGACTTTCTTATCACCTGTCTTTCCTTGACTTAACTTGCTTTATTAAATTACCTTGCCTTATTTTGTAACTTCCCTTTTGTTGCATATCCTTGCCTTTCATTGCCTTCCTTTCCCATCCATAGCCTTACCTTGCCTTTTTTCCTTTCAATGGCAAGGAAAGGCAAAGATATTGAAGGCAAGGCAGAGTTAGGCAAGACAAGTAAAGTAAAGGAATGTAGGAAAATGAAAACGAATTGAAGGGAAGGTAAGAGAAGGAAAAGAAAGGAAAGGAAAGGGAATTTTGTTAATCCCTGGAGAAGGCATCACCCTCCCTGTAGAGTGGGGGATGGAATGTGAGGGTGTCCAGTGTCATGTGAGTGAGGGAAGGAGAGGAAATGTGGATCGATTAGTTAAAAAATAAAAAAAAAACAAATAAACATACAAATGTGATATAGAAAAAAAGTGAATATTTTTATAATTGAAAATTTCTTACAGGTATACAGAAAATATAGTCAAACTGCCACCAGGTATCCCAACTAGTTCCTTCAAACTGCCACCAGGTATCCCAACTAGTGCCTTATCCACCAGTTTCCCAATCCTGGCCAGTTAGTATCATATCTATCTATCTACCTATCATCTATATTGGTAATACAATAAGTACATTAAAACTGCCTGTACAGGCATGGATATGTGTTTTATTTCAGCTTTCCTGGAGGAATCTACCTTATTATGTTCACTACTGCTGTGTTTTCTGTTTTATCTCTTGAAGTACATTAAACACCTTTTCTTGGATCAAATACAGGTTCATCTACCTTTTAGAATCTCTTTGATACAGCTTCACAAATTTGAATTAAAACTGCTTGTCTGATCTTCAGGCAAGCTTCATTTATTAGAGTATAAACAATATATCACCCCTAATAGCTGACGGTGGGGTTTTATTAGCAATAACCTTGCTAAAGTAAATGACAACCTTTATTGAGGTACAGCAAGCAAGAATGAATGGCAGATCACAGAAACAGAAGAGATGTTTATTTCAAGTTTTGTAGTGGAATTAGTTGGAATTAGACTTGAAAAAATCACATAACCTACATGTGCAATGTGAACAAAGGAAATTTAGTAAGAATCAAAGTTTGAAAAGGTCAGCTGGTGGCCAAGAGGTGCTAAATCACTGAACATATAAGCAAGACATGGACCAGATGCACTCATCTGCGTTAGTATTTATGTGATACTTGTGATTTCTGTATGAGGCAAGATTAGACTCAATGGAACAAAATATTCAAGGAAAAGATTGAGGAGAAAGGAATGAAAGTTGTGAGGTAAGAAAACTCTTAGAAGAAGGAGAATAAAGAAAATGAGATGGGGAGGTAGCTAGAAAAAGAAATGGTGTTGAAAATTTTAAAAATAGATTAACTGCCTTCAAGAAATGTACTACTATGTCTAAACAGAAATGGAAAAGTGCAACCCCATGAGAGTTGAACAGGCAAACAGTATTCATTAGAAATGAATTGGTGATTGAATATGAAATTTTACTTATGATGGACTGAAAACTAACAATAAGAAAACATTATTGGTCATAAAAGCTCCCTTAGCCAATGATAATAATAACCAATTATTACTCCTTGACTTCTGAGATGCATTCAGTAGCTCATTTGATTGTTGTTAAACTGCATGGAGTCCTGATTTCTTTCATTTTATTTCCTATATAGTGTAAATAACCCAGATTATGAAGATATTAAGTGGAAATAATGTGTGATGTAAATGCTTTAATTGTAAGCCCACTCTTTTTCATCCCTGAAGCTGTTGTAGATCTTGAAGCATTGTTCTTCAGAGAAACTGGATTTCTTTTTGACTTAAAACTTTTTTTTTGATTTTTGCACACTTTATTATTTTAGTCATAAATTAGTGGAAATACCCAGTTTTCATACAGCATGGATAAATTTTAACATTAAGATAATACATTTTTTCCATTTTCCCTCTTTTTTATTTATTTTATATAATCAAGTCCATTTAAATGAAAACAAACATTTATAGAGAATATTTGGGAATTTGGGTGTCTTTCTTTCCAAACTACTTCCTGCTGGTAAGGGGCGCTGTCATAGCGGATTCGAAGAAGATTCAGAATTCCTGGCTGTAAGGCTGCTTTGTCCAGCTGTTTTGAATGTAGGATCACCTAGTACTCTGTTTCAGGCGGTCTGGCTTGATAAAACCACATTAGTCTGGAAGGAATCCTCATCTTTTCATTATCTGTGGAAACAAAAATACAAATCCTTTTCCCCAGTAAGGTGTTGTTGAACTTAAATTTTGGAATCAAAGCATTTTTTTTTAAAATTTAATTTATTATTTTACATGTTGATCCCAGTTTCCTCTTCCTCCTTCCCTCCCTCCATTTCTCCCTCCCTCATTCCCTTCCTTTTACACTCTCTGACCTCTCACATGCACTCTAACCACCCTCCCCTCCCATACCCTTACCGAAATTCCATATGTAGGGTAATGCCATCCAGTTGGGGTCATGTAGATCTGACAGGTCATTGGAAGTAGGGACTAAGCCTTCTCTCCTGTCTCTAGATTATGCCAGTTATCCCTCCATAGGGGATGTGTTCGCAAAGTCCTTTTGTGCACCAGGGATACATCCTGGCTCCACTGTCTGAGGTCCCTTAGACTGCTCAGTCCTTCTGGCTGAGACCCATATTCAGGGCGGCCTGAGTCAGTCCCATCCTGCCGTTACCTCCTCCTTGTTCAGGTAAGCTGTCTCTATGTTTTTTTTTTTTTTTGTTTTTGTTTTTGTTTTTTTTTTTTTGTTTTGTTTTGTTTTTTTTTTTTTTTTGCTGCCAGGTCTTGTCCTCTCCATCTGCATCTGTGTTCTATGTGTCTCATTGTTTATGTATGGGTGTTTGCTTCTGTTTCCAACAGGAACCTCTTACTGATTCAGACCTTGAGGTAACATCATGGAGGATGGTCTTTTAGTGATCACCTCAGACAGATAACACTCCCTGACCAGTCAAGAACAGCCGGGGTATCAGCCCTCAGTCACGTTTGAGGAGCTTGTTAAGGTTTGCCTATCACCTTCAACTTTAAAGCCTTTGTACATTTTCCATCCAGGTGATTACAAATATGTCATTTTGCTGTGGTTGTTAGAGTATTTTACCAATTGATATGGGGAGTATATTTCTTCCTCTCACCATCCCCTCTTCCTCACTACATCCCTTTCTTCATGCTTCCTTATTCTCTCTCCCTTCAAACACTTTTCTCCTCCCCCTCCCTTCCTGCTGTCTACATTTCTACTCCCGTTATATCTCCTCCATCTGTATTTTACCTTAAAAGCTTAGCATATATTCATCATGAAAACCAAAGAAATTACAAGAGGCAAATAATAAAATACAAAGATACTTAGAACCACTGCACTTTTCAAATAGTTTTGATTATTATCATTTTAAATCATGACCACATTTTTCACTCATTCCTTTCCTCTGAGTCCTCCACACCCCCACATATTCTCTTGCCCATTAATGTCTTTCTTTTTTTGGCTCAGAAAACAGTAGGCCTCCCATGGATATTGATCAAACATGCATATCAAATAATAGTAAGATATGTAGCTCTGCTGTATTAAAGCTGAACAAGGAAAACCACTAGAAGGAAACAGTGCCAAAATTTGGAAAACGAGTCAGAGATACCCCTGCCTCTGGCTCTTAGTAGTTTGATAAGAAGACCTAGTTGTTCAACTGTAATATATATGCATAGGGACTAAGCATGCTCTATGAAGGCAACACAATTGTCAATTCAGTAGGCTTTATGAGCCCACATTAGTAGATTCTGTCTGAAAGTTGTTACATGAACCATCCAAAATTGTACATATTGCATTGGCAGAATCTTGATTTCAAGCAGACCACAGAAGACCAATGTCCATCAATAGTTGCTCTGGAGAGAAGAAAAATGAACTTAGTGCAAAATAACTGCAGGACATCTTATTATTGTTACCTAAAACAAGACTAAAAAATCTGTTCTCATGTTCTTATTCCTCTATGTCTGTCAAAATCTAGCCATTAATCTCATAAAGAATTCATGTAAGGTTCCATTAATTGTGATTTTTGTAACAATTTGTGTCATTTTACATATTCATGAACTGATACCTGAAGAGGGATGTTATTTTCTTTTTATTTAAATATAGTTTAAAAATATAGAATATCAATCCCTGTCCTCTATCCCTCCATCCCACGAATATCTCCCACACCACAGTTCAATTGCATCCCACACCCACTCCACATGGGTGGTGAGGCCTTCAAGGAGGGATCATCAAAATCTGTCAGGTCATTTGCAGTAGGGTCTAAGTTATCTCTCCTGCCACTAGGCTAAGGGAGTATCTCTCCATGGGGATTATGTTCAAAAATTCATTTCAATCACCTGGGATTAATACTGGTTCAACTGTCAGTGGTCCTTTCGACAGGATGGGCCTTCTACCTGAGACCATGTACAGTAGGTCTGAGTTGGACGAAGGCTGGTTTTCCAGGTATAATTCTGGAGGTCCATTAGCTCCTCCTTGTTCAGCTGAGATATCTCTGTGAATTTCTGTAGTCTGGTCTTCACTCCTTTTCTTTTCACTGCTCCCTCGCTCCAAACTGGTTAATGAATAAAGCACTGTTGGCCAATGGGAAAGGAAGATAGAAGGGAGTAGAGACAAGAAGGAAAGAGGAAGTAGGAAAGAGGAGCCAAGATGTTGAGTCTGCAGAAAGCTGAATGCCAGCCGGCTCCCTGGTAAGAGAAATACATAGATCAGCAGAAATGGGTTAATAATTAAGGCAAAGCTAGCCGATAAGAAACAAACAATGGGCCAACAGAATTATATCAAATACAGAGTCTCTGTGTGTTAATTGTGGCTGGCTTTGTGGTGGCTCAAGACTGACAACAAGAGGAAAAGACCCTACCCATTACAAATGGCGTCCACGTGGCAAATAAGAACTTCCACTTAAAATTTAACAAAAGCTTAAAAAAGGGGTTTTAGAAAGAAAAGAACAGAGGCAAGCAAGGCTTCTTACTAACAGCATTTTTCTCAGTTGGACTCTGCCTTGTGAGAGACAAGCAGATATTTGTGCGGCTCCTTTAAGGGAATTTTCCTTACTCAGCATAAGTGGAAAAAAAATACTGTACGACTTTTAAATAACACTGCTAACAATTTATTGGTGTGCATGAGATGAGAGATGGTGATGGCAGTGACCACATCTCCAAGCTGGCAGCATGCCTGGTGGATGGCAGCATTGTCCAAGGCAGTGACCACAGCTTTCATTGCTGGTGGCTACCTTTGATAGCCGTGGAAGAAACAACAAAGACTTTCATTTTAACAATGTTGTTGTTTAACAGATTAAGACTCGTGGACAGAAAAAGATAAGGATTTGCAGTAATGACAGATTCATATGAAGAAAACCTCTAAAAGTTGCTTAAAAACTATGTAGGCTTCGGGGGAAAAAAAACATGGTTTTAAAAAGACAGAGAACAGCTGAGTGTGGCAGCACACACCTTTAATCCAAGCACTCAGGAGACAGAGGTAAGCAGATCTCTGTGATTTGCAGACTAAACCTGGTATGCAGAGTGAATTCCAGGACAGATAAAAGTTACACAGAAAAACCCTGTCTCAAAAAATAAAAAGTAAAACAAACAGAGTAATAATAAAGCCAAATAGAGATGAAATGCTCAGAGAGAATCTGGTTACTGTATGGTGTTAAATTGTCTTTGCATTGGTTGACTGATGAGAACATAACAACAACTAATAAACGAAATGCTGCTGGATGAATTCAATTTATATATTTTAAAAATGCTTTGACTTCAAAATTTATGTGTAAGGACAAGGTCCTGTGAAAAGATTTCTGTTTTTGTTTCCACAGAAAATGAAAAGCTGTGGATTCCTTCCAGACTAATATGGTTTGATCCAGCCAGACCCCCTGAAACAGAGTTCCTGGTGATCCAACATTCATAACAGCTTGAACAAAGCAGCCTTGCAGACTACCACCAGGATTTCTTCATCTTCTTAGGATTCCCCCATGACAGCACCCCTTATCAGCAGGAACTAGTTTGGAAAGGACGACGCCCAAATTTACAAATATTGTTTATAAATGTTTCTTTTCGTTTAAATGGTGTTGGTTATAAATGGTTTATGACCACAACCAATATCTTTTTAAAGGTAAAATGGGAATTATGGCACAGATATGAATACTTTGTTTTGGATTGTATTTTCATTTATTGATACAATTTAAGGTCAATCTTATGATGTGTATATTTCTTCTTTTATTTAGGTATTGTGTTTATATTGTTCATTTAGAAATGTAATGTATAATTCAATACAGATTATAGATAGTACCTATGATAGTCAGATATTATAGTTAAGTTAGTTAAGATTTCTAAATATACAGACATGTATTTGAGACAGATAAACATTCTTCAAACCTTTCCAAGACCTAAAGAATATGGCATTTAAAATGGTTTAGGGTTTTTCTTGACAGTGAAACATAATTATTCTTGGCAACACCCCCTACATCAGAATGGAAGATGGACATTGAAGAAACTCATTATGAAGTTTGCTTCCAATATGGCAAGACTAGCCATTTGGACAAGATACTGCTCTTGTCTGGACCGTTTGACTTTATACTGTATAAATTGGACATGCAGGACCCACTGAAAAGTGACTGCTGATTCAAATGGACATTGCTACTGAGTTCTTCCTTCATGGAAGAGTCTGCCAGACAGTCTGCAGGACACAGAGAAAAATGACTGACAAACTGCCAATACAAAAAACAGTTTAAAATTTCCCACTTTGCTGAAGGGTCTGCCAGACACACTATGGCCTATGGGCTGAAAATTGAAGATTACAGAAGAACTTTAGGTGACTGACAAGGCGAGATGTCTCTGTCATTTCTAGAGTTTATAGACTACACTTCTGTGGACTTTGAAGGAGTTGAAGGCAGATAGTTATGGTTATAGTTTTCCTTAGTTAGGATTAAAGATATGTTACATGGACTTTATACAAACAAAGATAGGATAGGTGATGGAATATTTTCTTAAATCTTATTAAATGTTAATGGACTAAATATTATTAACTGTGATTCTTATTTGATAACTGTTGTGTGATATATTTTGCTATATTAAGGTTAAAATCCTATTTATTTAGACATAAAAGAGGAGATGATGGGAGATGCCATTATGAATATATGTTTCTCATACTGAATAATGAATAAAGCACTGTTGGCCAATAGGAAAGCAAGATAGGCAGGACTAGGAGACAAGGAGGAAAGAGGAAGTAGTACGGAGGAGTCAAGACAGGGGAGATGAGAAGCTGGCCCCATTCCCCGGTAAGAAGACAATGTGGAAATACATAGAAATGGGTTAGTAATTAAGACAGAGCTACCTGATAAGAAACTAGTACCTGGCCAAGAGACTTATATAAAATTCAGGGTCTCTGTGTGTTAATTGGGGCTTGCACGGCAGTGGGAGAAGACCAGCAGCAGAAGAAAAAAACATACTCCTTACATGGTATGTTCCTGTTACCCTAATCTCTCCAAAACCATTAACATAAAAGTTTCTTGAATTTTGTCAAAGGCTTTTTTCAGCATATAGTGAGATGATCATGTGGTTTTCCTTTTCTGCTTTTTTATATGATGGATCATATTGATAGATTTTTTCATGTTGAACCATCCCTGAATTCCTAGGATGAAACCTACTTCGTCATTGTGTGTGATTTCTTTGATGTGTACTTGGATTAAACTTGCCAGTATTTTATTGAGTATTTTTGTATCAATGTTCATGAGGGATATTTTTCTGTAGTTGCTTATCTGTTCTTGATTTATTTTTGGTAAGTGAAAGTTATTCCAAAATTTGGCCATTTACATTGACATGACAATTTGTTAGATTTCCCCAGTGTCCATGGTTCAATCAACCTTTTCATTTCTGATTTTGTTAATTTGTGTTTTCTCACTCTGCTTTGAGTTACTTCAGATAAAGTTCTGTCTATCTTGTTGATTTTCACAAAAAAATTAACTCTTTGTTGCATTGATTTTTTTATATTGTTTTCCTGGTTTCTACTTTATTGATTTAAGCCCTAAAATTGATTATTTCCTAGTGTCTACTCCTCCGGTGAGGAGGAATTTTTATTCTAAACTGTCAGATATGGTGTTAATGCTCTAATGTGATTATTCTCCATTTTCTTTATATGGGCACTTAGTGTCCCACAAATTCTGGTATGTTGTGTCCTCTTATGGTTTGAGTTCTTGTATTTCCTTAACTTCTTATTTTTATAAGTGCAGTGACACATTGTTCATTTTCCTTGAGTTTTTCAGATTTCTGCCATTTATGATGTTGAATTCCATTTTTAAAGCATGATGGTCTGTTAAGATACAGAAGACTATTCAAATTTTTAGTATCTGTGGATTTTTTTTTTATTTTGCATTTTATGTGTTTGAACTTAGAGATGTTTCCATGTGGAACAGTGAAGAAGGAATATTCCTTAGTGTTTGGATGGAATGTTCTATAGATGGCTGTTAAAGACAATTGAGAAATAGCTTCTGGTAGATCTTTGGTTTCTTTGTTAAGTTTCTCTCAGGTCGTCCTGCCTAGTGGTGAGAGTGTGGTGCTTGAGTATCCCAATATGAGTATATGGGGTCTTATGTGAGCTTTGTGTTTTAGTAGTGTTTCATTTATGAATGTAGGTGGCTTTGTATTTGGGGCATTGATGTTCAGAATTGAGACTTTGTGCTCATCAGTTTCTCCTGTGATGAACATGAAATAACTGTATTCATCTCTTTTGATTGCTTTTGGTTTGAAGTCTAAATTGTAAGATGTTAGCATGGCAAAACATCCTTGTATCTTGGGTCCATTTGAATGCACGATCTTTTCCGTACCATTTATTCTGAGTTATTTTCTGTCTTTGAAGCTTATACATATTTCTTGTATGCAGCAGAATGTTGGATTCTGTCTTCATAGTGAGTCTGTTAGCCTCTGCCTTTTATAGGAGAGTTAAGACCATTAATGTTAATGGTAAATAAGGACCATTGATTGTTAATGCTTGTTTGTTTTAGATTTGTTGTTGTTGCTGGTATTGTGAATTTTTTGCTCTGTTTTACCCTTGCTTTCTGGAGAACAGTGATTATCTATTGCCTATTCTTTTTGAGTGTAGATAACATCCTTGGGTTGGAGTATTCATTCTATAATTTCCATAGTGATGGATTGATAGGAGTAATTTTTCCCTATTGGTCTGGTCACAGCACCGCGCCAGCCCCGATTAACACACAGTGACACTGTATTAGATAACATCCTATTGGCCAGTTACTAGTTTCTCATCAGCCAGCTCTGTCTTAAATACTAAACAATTTCCATTCATCTATGTATTTCACATGTTCTCATCTTACAGGAGATAGGGGCCGGCATTCTTCTCTGCCAGGTCTCTCCATTCTTCCTAGTATCCAACCCTTCCTGTCTTCCTTTCTTATTGGCCAACAAAGATTTATTCATTAACCAACAAGAGAAGCATATTGACAGAATTGCATATCCCATCATCTCCTCTTTTCTGACAAAAGTATAAAGAAAGCTTTTAACCTTAACTTGGAAAAATATATAACAAAACAGTTATCAAGTAATAACTATAGTTAACAATGTTTAGTTCATTAACGTTTAGCAACATTTAAAATATTCTATCACCTACCCTATCTTTGTGTGTCTAAAGTCCTATATGTAACTTAACTTGAATCCTAAGGAAAACTATAACCATAACTATCGGTCTTCAACTCCATCAAAGACAGCAGAAGGGAAACATAAAAGTTAGACAGAGACAACTTGCCTGGTCAGTCACTTGAAGTTCTTCCTTAATGTTCAGTCATCAGCCTATATTGCATAATGTGTTTGGCAGACTCCTCAGCCAAGCAGGGAACTTTAAACTGTCAACCTATATTGTCAGTTTGTCAGTTCCTTTTTTTTTTGTGTCCTGCAGAATGTGTGGCAGAATATTCCATGAAGGAGGAATCCTATAGCAATATCAATCTTGTATCAGCTGTCAGTTTCCTATGGGTCCTGCATGTCCAGTTTATACAGCATTAAAGTCAAAACAGTCTAGACAAGAGCAGGATTTTGTCCCAATTGCTATTCTTGCCATATTGAAAGTAACTCCATAATGAGGTGCTTTGATATCCATCTTCCTTTCTGAGGAAAGTGATGTTGCCAGGAGCAGTTGTGCCTCACTGACAACAACAACAACAACAACAACAAAACAAGAAAACAAACAAACAAACAAAACACACTAAACCATTTTAAATGCCATATGCTATAAGGCTTTGAAAGATTGGAAAAATGCCTACTAATCTCAAATACTTCTTAAATACATCTTGAAAACTTAACTCTAATTTTAACTAACATAAGTAACTATCTATAATCACTACTACTTCATACATTACTTTTGTATATGATCTATAAAAACACAATACTTATACAAGAGAAGAAATGAACATACCACAAAATTGACCTTAAATTTGTATCAGTAAATGAAAATCCATTCTAAAACAAAGTATTCATATCTATAATATAATCCTCTTTTAACTTTCAAAAAGAACTGGTTGTGAGCATAAAACATTTATAACTCACTCCATTTAAATGAGGTATCATTGATAAACAATATTTAGGAATTTGAGCATCGTTCATTCCAAAGTGCTTCCTGCTGGTATGGGGCACTCTCATTAGGATCTAACAATACACAGAAATCCTGTCTGAAGTCCAGAAGGCATTATTGTCCAAGCTGTTTTGAATGTTAGATCATCTGGGACATTGCTTCAGGGGGTCTTGCTTGGTCAAACCATGTAAGTCTGGAAGGAATCCATAGCTTTACATCTTATGTGGAAACAAAAATAGAAATCCTTTTGAACAGTAACCTGCCTTAGCCTTAAATTTTGGAATCAAAGCATTTTTAAAATATATAAATGAAATTAATCCAGCAGTATTACTTTAAACAGATGTTATTTTTTTCAGCAAGCAATTCAAAGACAACAGAATAGCATATTGTATCCAAAGTTCCTCTGTATTTTCATCTTTATGTGGCTTTTTATTACTCTGTTTATTTTATTTCTATTTTTTTTTTCATTTTTTGAGACAGGGTTTCTCTGTGTAACTTTCATCTGTCCTGGAATTAACTCTGCATACCAGGTTTACTCTGAGATTACAGAGATCTTCTTGACTCTGTCTCCTTAGTGCTGGAGTTAAAGGTTTGTGCTACCACACTGAGCTACTCTCTGTTCTTTTAAAACCATTATTGTTGAGGGAATGTAAGGCCCATTGATTGCTAATGTTTGTTTGATTTAGATTTGTTGGTGGTGGTGGTATTGTGAATTTATTTGCCTTCCTTTACACTTGGTTTCTGGTGAAGAGTGATTGTCTATCATCTATTATTTTGAGTGTAGTTAACTTTCTTGGATTGGAGTTTTCCCTCCACAATTTCTGTAGTGATTTATTTGTAGATATATATTGTAAAAATTTGGCTTATTCATTAAATATCTCGTTTTCTCTTCCTCTAGTGTTGGAGAATATTGCTGGGTATAATAGCCTGGGCAGGTATCTGTGTAGAACATCTATTTGAGACCGTCTAGCCTTCGGAGTTTCCATGGTGAAGTCAGTTTTAAATTTGAAAGGTCTGCCTTTATATGTTATTTGGCAATTTTCCTTAGCTGCTGTTAATAATCTTTCTTTAGTCTCTATGTAGCTCTTTTGAATACTATATGTGATGTGACTTGTTTTGTTTTTTGGGACAAGGCTATTTGCTGTTTGATATGCTCCTTGTACTTTCATGGGCATGTCCTCCTTCAGACTCAGAAATTGTTCTTCAAATAGTTTGTGCCCTAGCACCAATCATGCTGACTGGAGCATTTGTTTCTCATACCCATGAGAGGACTCTCAGATTTTATACAGTAGTACTGTTCTTAGACTGGTAAATTAATATCTCAGACCTAAGCTGGTCAATTTTTATGGTGTACCCCTTGGATTCCGGTGTCCCGTTAGTTTCACAAACCCTTCTGACACACTCAGAGAGAGAAAGAAAGCAATAAAAAGTTATATCTCAAAACGTTATGACTTCTGATAGTGGTTGGGAATGTGTTTAGAGCGGTTGTCATCTTTACCATGAGGCCAAGTGGTTCTTCCCTCTGCTACACCAGCCAACATGGCAGCAGTCAGTCTAGCCAGGTTTTACCACCAAAAAACCTGTAAGTTATTTACTTTTAGCCTTTTATTATTTTCCCTAATTTCTTATTTCAAGGACTCTATTGTGCATGCCTTCAAATCTAATTTTTTCTTTTTTTACCGAGGCATGATTGATATGTCTGTGCATGTGATTGAACTTTACTTTATATATAAATGTATGTTAACTCTATATTGTTTACATTTATCTGTGCTATCTCAAATATTTCTAAATTGTTATATGTCTGTAAATTATGATAAACATTTACGATTATAAAGATCTATTTCAAATTAAGAAAATATTTATGAGACACAGTCCTTCCTGTAAGCTGTTTACAAAGTTTAAGGTTCTATTACACAAGGGAGGTTTTCTCTATCTATTTATCCTGTGTAGTGTAAGTCTAACCTACTAAGTTAAAAGCAGTTACAGTCAGGCTGGAGGGCTCTGAGTAAAACATCCATCCACAGCCTCTCAGCTTGGATCCAGTTTTCCAAACAGATTAATTAATTACAGGGATAAAGCTTTGCCTAGCCACATAATGCTTAAAGAAAGTAACTAAAGACAAACATTGTCCCTTAAGGTGAACTAAATCTCTGATGTTCAGAGATCTGTAGAACATGGAATTCAATACATTTCATTAAAAATCTTTTATAACAGAGAGACAGGCTAGCTTCTGGCTGTACCCTTCTCCTCCAAGAAGATTGATGACACTAAAGAAACTACCCACAAAATTGGAAATGCTAGCCACTGAGCAATCCTGACTTTCCTCTCAAATGATGGAAAAGACTCTAAGGACCATGGAAAATTCGGCATTGAAATTGACTTTTTCCCTGTGGTGCTAAAGATATGTCAGTTGTTTGTGTTAATTCTTTCACCCAAATTGATTCTAACAGGATTATGTTGCTAATGTGCCTGATATTTATAGTTTCACAAAATCCAAGGATTCATGTAAGTTCCATGGAGCCAAATTGGTCCCACCCAAACAGGTCAGATGTACTCCAAATAAATATTTCTCAATGTTACTCAAACTTTTCCAGGTCCCAGGACTCCATTCTCTCACAGTGAAAACCCCTATCTGTTCTTCCCATTCTCCCCTCAAGTAAGAGGACCTAATGAAAACTTTTTTTCTAAACTTAACTTTGTCCTCTGCTCTTCGAACATCTTGACATGTCTCACAAAGCCATCAGATTTCCACCCTGTCAGGACTACAATGAAACTATCAGGGACAAGGATGTGGCAGCACCCCAGATTTCTCAGATCCCCCACAGTTATCAATGCCCAAAAGTCAGCAGAATGCAGGCTTAAGAATTCAACGTTGTTATTCCCTAATCTGCCACACACAACCCCCAGATATTTTAAAAATACTAAGAGGTGAAAATGTTAGAAACCAGCAGTATGCTGACACTGTACCATGACGATGCGAGGAACGCTTCTGGCCATGTCATCGCTATGTCATTTGTTACCTGGCTGCTCATTAAACTCAGCAAAGGTGCCAAGCGCGACCCCACACTCTCTTCTTCTCTTCAGCTCTTCTTATCACTCCTCCTCTGCCATTCTTTCTTCTCTCTTTCTATCCTGATTTCAGTTGGCCAGCAACTATCCCCCCTTTCTCTCCTCTCTGCCAGTTAACTCCACATGGCCACTGAATACTTTGTTGTGTTTCAGAAGGCAATATTTGAAGCAAAAGAACGTCATCTTTGCCTTCTCTTTGCTTGCTTTGCCTTGCCTTCCCTTACGTTGCCTAGAATAACCTTACCTTCCTATTCACTTCCATTCATTCTCTTCACTTGCCTTGCCTTCTGTTGCATTGCTATGCCTTGACTTGACTTGTATTACCTTGTCTTTTCTTCCTGTCTGTAACCTTCCCTTACATTTTGCCTTTCGTTTCCTTTCCTTCCCTTTCTTTTTCTTGCCTTGATTAGAATTTCCTTGCCTTGGCTTCCATTCACCCCCCCCCCTTTGTTATAATTTCCCTTCCTTTCTATTCTGTCCCCTTGTAGTGAGGTAGTCCTTCTGTAGCACTGACCACGCCCATTGGGGGGTGGAGCGATGGGCGGAGAGGACCTGAGGAAGGAGGTCGGAGGGGGCCAGGAAGGCGCTCTCTCTTGCTGGCATGACTCGGACAGGAGAGGATCAGGTTGAATTTCCTGGTGTTCATCTGTCTAGGTTGTAAGTTATTTCTCCCTGAATAAACATCTATTCAGCCTATTTGTTTATCCTGATCCTTATTTACCGCAATATCTGGTGTCAGAAGTGGGATTTACCTGGGTTTTGCCCCCAGGCGGCAGAAGCCGCCCCCCCCCCCACCTTCCCCAACGGGCAGGGTTTAACCAGGTGGACTCACCACAGCTTTGGGACATTTGCCTCTTCCTTACTGAAAAGGAGATCTTTGCCGCTAAAGCAGACCTGAGAAGGCACTTACGGCTTAACATTTTTTTGCCCATTTCAGCACGGGACTTTGCATTCGTGCAGAGCCTCTTGGCGGAACCCGCCCGGCTGCACCCGCCCGGCTTGCACGCGTTTCGTCTTGTGTTACAAGTAACTCCAAAAGTCCCCTTTTAACAAAATTCTGCTTGCCATAGTTTGTTAAGAACTTTTTACAGGAACCGGGATCAGACGAGCCTCGGCGGCTAGGTGCTATTTTGTGACACACCTCCAGGCGTAGCTACCACAAGCTGAGATATACAACTAAAAGCATCAAAGTTCCAGGACAGCAGAATTACACCTAAGGTAATTGTAACATCCTTTGCAATTTAAGCTGATATAATATCTGAGATAAATTGTTCCATAACTATGGCAGATAATTTTACTATGCAGAACTTTAGGAATTATTTTACTTCATATGTAGAAGGGATTTTAGCAGAAGAAACTTATGACTGGACCAATGTATACTTTTATTTTGTAATAGCAATGGGTTTCATCATTAACATGATATTCTTAAAGAAATGGTTTGAGATTACAGCAAACAATAAGGAACTTGGACAAACCATGGGAGACTTAGTGACAAAGATTCGAAACATTGAAAATGATGGAATTCAAAACATAGAGACAAAGATTCGAAACATTGAAAATGATAGAATTCAAAGCATAGAAAATATAGAAAGAAAGGTTCAGAATATTGAAGATGGCGTTGGCGAGCTGAAAGGTATAATTTGTTTCATGTCAGATACCTCAATAACCAGAACAGAAACAATGCAATGCATTAACAAACTAGCAGAAACAGCCCACTCCTGGTCGGAGGAAGCTACTAATAAGTTTAAAAAACTGGAACATCAGATAGAAAGACTAGATGACAGAATCTCTTCCATGTCTGAGGATAATGGCAAGCTAGCAGATAGAACATTGTTTCTGGAAGGCAGTTTACACGCCATTCAGATAATATCTAAGGATGATAAGATTAAAAACATGGAATCATTTGTAGTTGGAGAAAGTAAGAAACTGACTGATGCAATGAAGTCTCTAGAAAGTTATTTGATTCAAGAAGTTCAGACACTCAAAGAAACACTGGTGAATAGATTTCAGGCTTTAGAAGACCTTCAGTCTGATACATCAGAAGAAGAACTACAGGTAACAGGGCATGAAAAAGATTTAAAATTTTCCACACCATTTAGGGTCAGGGGAGCTTTCCCTGTATCTATTCATGAAAAGCCAGCAACGAAGAAACATCCAAAAGGTGTCGTTGCATATCAGTGGGAACCAATATGTATGAAAGATTTAAAAGTTATAAAGGAAGCAGTAGTCTCTTATGACATGCACTCACCTTATGTGAAGCAATTAGTAGAATCATGGGCATGGAATAACAAGGTAACCCCTAAGGATTGGGATCAATTAATATCAGCTGTCCTTGAAAGCGCCTCTCAAATAGAATGGAGGGCTTTATGGAGAGAGGAAAGCAAAAGCTCTTGAACTTCAGGGCTTAAAGAAAGGTTATAAATCTCCCCAAGATAAAATTCTTGGTGAGGGTCTCTATGCTGACCCAGAAACCCAAGCTGCCTATGATGAACACATCTTGTCTCTATGCAGTACAGCAGCTTTGAATGCTTGGGATAAGGTTCATGAATTAGGAGAGAGGATAGAACCCTATACCAAGATAAAGCAAGGACCTAGAGAACGTTTTAGTATCTTTCTAGAAAGATTATCTAGGGCAGTACAATTAGAGATAGCAGACATAGATGCTAGGCGAATACTCATAGAATCTTTAGCTTATACGAATGCGAATCCTCAATGCAAACAGGTGCTTTGGCCTTTAAAAATGCGATCAGCACCCTTGGATGAATGGGTCCTATATACAGGTAACATTGAGTATAATGACAATAAGACTGAAGCATGGATAGGAGAAGCCATATCTAAAGGTCAGAGAAGATATCAAGATAACAGAGTTCCTTACTATGGTGACTTAGAAGCTTGGGTAGGAGAAGCCATCCCCAAAGGTTTGAAGAGATATCAACATGTCAGATGTTATAACTGTGGTAAGATAGGACATCTAAAAAGAAGTTGTAGGCAAAGCTTCCCTAGAAATAACACCCCCCAGGAATGAATCAAACAGAAGGCCTCAGCCTCCTGGGTTATGTAGAAGGTGTGGCAAAGGCAGACACTGGACAAATGAGTGTAGATCGACCAGAGACAAGCAAGGAAACCCTTTACCATCGGGAAACTCCTTGGGGGGGGCCTCTCGAAGGCCCACACGTCACAGGTGGTTCGAACATTCCCAGTCACAGTGGAAGACAATCTCCCACAGGACAATTAGAAAATTCTGTGCCTATTATAAAAACTCATACTGCTCTGGATGACGAATTAGTGACGGAAGTTGAATCAAACATGACAGAAGGAAATGAAAAACGTATATTTTGGCAAACTGCTATAAATAGTCATAGGCCTAGATTGATAGTTAAGATGAATAATAGACTGTTTGAGGATCTCCTGGACACAGGAGCTGATGTAACTATCATATCTAATAAATCTTGGCCTCAAAGATGGCCCCTGCATGAGGTAAATGTTCAATTCTTAGGGATTGGAACCCTGGCTCAGGTAAAACAAAGCACGAGATGGATTGAATGTATAGGACCAGAAGGACAGAGAGGGAGGTTGAGACCATATGTGGCTGATGTAGATAAATTTATGGTGTCATGATCTATTACAGCAATGGAATACACAGATTAACATTCCTCCTGTATTAGATAGGAACCATAGACGACCTCATGATTGTGGATAGAATACTGTTAAGTACTATACAAGACAGAGACCAAATATCCAGGCAGTACAAAACAAAATACAAATGCTGAACAAACAGAGGAACCAAAAGCCCTACCTTTAAAATGGCTAACAGAGGAACCTGTCTGGGTAGGACAATGGCCTATGACCTCTGAGAAGTTAGGAGCTTTAGAAAGCATGGTTCAGGAACAGCTAAATGCTGGACATATTGAGGAATCAACCAGCCCTTGGAATTCTCCTGTATTTGTGATCAAAAAGAAATCTGGTAAATGGAGAATGCTTACAGACCTGAGAGCCATCAATAAAGTTATCCAGCCAATGGGCTCTCTACAGCCTGGAATGCCCTTGCCTTCTTTGATACCCAAAGAATGGCCTATTATAGTTATTGATTTAAAGGATTGCTTCTTCACTATACCTTTACAAGAACAAGACAAAGAGAAATTTGCCTTCACGGTACCTAATTATAATAATTCTCAACCGGTGAAGAGATATCAATGGAAGGTTTTGCCACAGGGAATGCTAAATAGCCCCACCCTGTGCCAATATTTCATACAAAAACCGTTAGAAATAATTCGTAAACAGTTTCCACAATCCATAATCTATCATTACATGGATGATATATTGTTAGCTGACTCTAAAGGAGAAATATTAGAAAAAATGTTTGAGAAAGTAAAGGAAGTTTTACCTCGCTGGGGATTACAAATTGCACCTGAAAAAATACAAAAAAGGAGAGTCTATCAACTACTTAGGATATAAAATAGGTCTACAGAAAATTAGACCACAAAAAGTACAGATCAGAAGAGATCGCTACCAGACTCTTAATGATCTTCAAAAATTACTAGGAGAGATTTCTCAACTGCAAACCATAATTGGAGTAGAAGGGCATGATTTGAAAAACTTGAAAATGGCCCTAAAAGGAGATAAGGACTTGAATCGTCCACGAATACTATCAGCTGAAGCTGAGAAGGAATTAGAATGGGTAGAAAAGAGGATACTAGAAGCACATGTGGACCGTGTGGATCCAAACCTAGACTGTATTCTGGTTATATTACCATCTAGAGAATATCCTTCAGGGATTTTCATGCAGAGAGAAGATATCATATTAGAATGGATATTCCTACCACATAAACAGAATAAAAAACGGAAAACATATATAGAAAAGATCTCTGACTTGATTATAAAAGGTAAATTAAGACTTAGTCAGCTAATAGGAAGGGACCCAGCAGAAATTATAGTACCTTTAACTAATGAGGAAATTTCTTCCTTATGGAAAGATAACGAATATTGGCAGAGAGCTTGCTGTAACTTTTTGGGAATAATTAGCAACAACTATCCCAAAACTGAGAGAATCAAATTCATAAAGAAAACGATTTGGATTCTTCCACGCATTGTAAGAAAAACACCTATTTCTGGAGTTCATACATTCTACACTGATGCAAATAAATCAGGTAAGGCAGGATATAAATCAGGAAATATTAGCAAAGTGGTTCAAAGCCCTTACAATTCTGTACAAAGGGCAGAATTGTATGCCATTCTCATGGTACTTATGGATTTTAAAGAACCCCTCAATATAGTTACTGACTCTCAATACGCAGAGAGAGTCGTTTTACACATTGAGACTGCAGAATTTATTCCTGACAATACAGAATTAACTTCATTGTTTATACAGTTACAAGATACTATCAGATAGAGGACTCATCCTATATATATAACACACATCAGATCCCATACGGGTCTGCCAGGTCCTCTAGCACAAGGCAATGATGAAATTGATCGTTTATTGATAGGAAGTGTGCTAGAAGCCTCAGAGTTTCATAAGAAACACCACGTGAACAGTAAAGGTTTAAAAAAGGATTTTTCTATCACTTGGGAACAAGACAAGGAAATAGTAAGGAAATGTCCTACTTGCTCATTCTATAACCAAACTCCTTTACCACCAGGCAGTAACCCTAAAGGTATAAATAGGAATGAAATATGGGAAATGGATGTGTTTCATTTTGCAGAATTTGGAAAATTAAAATATGTACATCACACTATAGATACATTTTCAGGGTTTCAGTGGGCTAGTGCTCTGAGCTCTGAAAAGGCTGATTCTGTTATAACGCACCTTTTAGAGGTAATGGCCATTATGGGCATACCTGCACAAATAAAAACTGACAATGCTCCAGCATATGTCTCCAGCAAATTGAAAGAGTTTTTTGAGTATTACAAGATAAAGCACATAACTGGTATACCACACAATCCTACAGGACAAGCAGTGGTTGAGAGATCAAATTGTACTTTAAAAGAAATGCTCCATAAAAAGGCAGGAGGAACCAAAACACCCAAACACAGATTACATAATGCTTTATTAACATTATACTTTCTTAATGCTGATGAAAAAGGAAAAACAGCTGCAGAAAGACACTGGACAATAGAAAAAACTTCTGAACTAAATCAGCCAGTGTATTTCAAGGATGTACTGACCTCAGAATGGAAAGCAGGATATGTGTTACGTTGGGGTAGGGGTTTTGCATTTGTATCTACAGGAGAAGAAAAACTATGGATACCATCTAAGTTAATCAAGATCCGAGTTGAACAAGAGAAACATCTTAATGAAGAGAAATGACAAGTCATCCAACAAACTAGGTCCTATGAGGTGTGCGGAGACCTCTCAAAGGTAGGGGAAGTGTTCTGTTCTTGTTTTTACAGGAAAACAGAGAAAACCTATCATCAAACAGCCAAAAGACAATGAACATGTAGGTGCCTACAGAAGAGACGACAGCTCTTCAGAAACAATCACTTAAGGAAGCAGAATATGATATATGGTAAAAAAAATATTTAATTGTAGTAAACTATTTCTATATAGAAATATATTTCTCTCTACTATCTAGTATTCCTGAAGTCCCAAATTTTGTAAACCACTTCTGGCTTTGGAGTTGGATTTGGCTTTCCTTCTCTAAATTCAAGCATGTTGTTAAGATTAAATTCATGGTTTCTGCCTTAAATCAAGAAGCCCATTGGTGTAAGGCAGAAGAAAACAAAATCTGGGGACTCATATCTTATGCAATTTTCTCTCTGAAATCCTAATTTTCTCACATACTTTTAATGCTTATTGTTGTCTTTCCCTAATGCATACCTTAAAACTTGAAAATTTTACTTTAATATTGATGTGTAACTTTTCCACAAGGAATAATAACGATTCCTAACAGCAGTCTTTGAACTTTCCGGAAAGAAGATGGGGCCCCACATCATCATTTCCACTTGACTCAACCTGATGCATCGGAACTACAAACATCACCATAAAACTGGTTTGAGACTGTTTTGCTCGAGACAACTCATGACTAGCTAGCTGTAATAGTGCACCTTTTTATTACACCCTGGCCAGTTTCAAATAGAACTACAGTCAAGAAGTTTCTGTCACACATTGACTAACTACATATGTCACAGCCAGTTCTGTTGAGAAATTTGTTTGCTAAAAATTTTCTTCCTACAGGATCCATTGGAGCAATCATCGTCCCATTTCAGCACGAAGTTATCTTAATATGACTACGCCCCCTTTCCCTACCCTTGGAATTTTGGGATAATAGTCATCGTCTTTGGGTTGGTTTTAGTTATTTGGGATTGGGTGATGCTTACACTCAGGTTTATCTTTTAGACAGGAATAGGGAATGGTTGGTAAAGGTATGGTTTAGATGGGATATAAGTAGATTAGCCTATTTCCTTGAAAATTTGAGTATGAATGAGATAGTATTTTACAGCTTACATTGTTATGTATTCCTATGTGGTAAGCTATGTAAAATTAAGTTTATATTTTGTTATATTGTGTTAAATGTTTCCACTTATAATATTTTATGCACATTATTTTTTACCATATTCTATGTATGTATACTTTTCCTGTATTCAAGACATTTTGTATATTGATACAATTTGGGATATTTATCTTGCTGCCCTTTATAGTTCTACCTCATGTCTTGACACTTATACTCTACCTCTATTTTAGGGATTTACATGTAGGTATATGTAAATAGTTATATTGTTTAAGTATTTGTTCCTGCTTTACTCAGGAAATTTTTAATCAGTCTTTTTAGCTAAGTTCCCGAGTATTACAGATTATCTTCACTCACATTTCCTGTACCTATGAGATTAGTCAGATATAGATGCTTAATCTTCAATCACTTCATAGACATGCAGAACATGGCATTTAAATGTTTTAATATTAGTACTCCATTGACATGAGACACTGTTGCTCCTGACAGCGCCGTGCACTTTCCCAAAAATATGTTGGACACTGTTGTTGCTCCTGCTGGAGTTCAATCTCGCCTCAGCTAATGGCCTGTTGGGCATAGAATTGCCCCCACCTTGACCACTGATTTGGACATGCAGTCCTATGTGCTTGCAGGAGACAAATATAGAAGACTGCTTGACCTTGCCAAGTCAGGGTAAGACAGCCATTCTATTTCCCTGCTGTTGTTGTGGTCTGTCAAGTTCTCTTGGCCTTAGCCAAATCTGGGTGTACCAACGTCGCTGTGAGACCTAGGGTGACTGTTCAGGTGGCTTGCTCTTTCTGTCCTTGCTGCACCTTTTGGAAGTTGTCCATCCGCATTTCCTGTCTACTCTAGTATTGTTAATTTCCTTCTCAGGTCTTGATGAGGTTGAAGATTAAACTATCACAACTATTATTCTCTCTTCCTAGTTAGATATATTAGGTACTAGACTTACGTTTTCCAGCTTAGGACAACTCTATTGTAAACTCCATTCTGCCCTCACCCTAGGACTAGATATGTAGGTCATTTTGTTCTCGATTTTCCTTTTCTTAGAGCACACTTGTTATTCACTGTTTTGTATATAGTTTTGTATTAAGCCTAAATCTTTTCTTTAGACTAAAAGGGGAATTGTAGTGAGGTAGTCCTTCTGTAGCACTGACCACGCCCATTGGGGGGTGGAGCGATGGGCGGAGAGGACCTGAGGAAGGAGGTCGGAGGGGGCCAGGAAGGCGCTCTCTCTTGCTGGCGTGACTCGGACAGGAGAGGATCGGGTTGAATTTCCTGGTGTTCATCTGTCTAGGTTGTAAGTTATTTCTCCCTGAATAAACATCTGTTCGGCCTATTTGTTTATCCTGATCCTTATTTACCGCAATAGTCCCCTTGCATTTTCTTCCTTTCTCTTCCCTTCCATTTACTCTCCTGATGTTGTCTTGCTTGCCTTTCCTTCTTACCTGGCTATACACATTTTTCTCTTCCCTTTCTTTATCTTCCCTTATATTCCTTCACTCTTCCCTTCCATCTTCTTCACTTCCCTTCCCTTGACATGCATTGCACACCCTTGCTTTCCTTACACTTCACTGTGCTTTCCTATCTATTCCTTTCCCCTTTCTTCACTTTCCTTCCATGACTTTCTCTTACCTTCCCCTTTCTTGCTTGAATTATCCTTCATTACATTTTCTTCCATTTTCCCTTGTATTTCCCATCCCTTCATTTCTCTTCCCTTATGTTCCCTGACATTCCTTCCCCTTGATTTTCCTTACATTTTATGGCCTTCCTACCAAATTACTAGCCTTGCCTTACCCTTTTCCCTTCCTTTCCTTCACTTCCCTCCTCCTCCCTTGTCTTGCCTTTTCTTATCTTACCATGCACTGCCTTTTTTTACTTTCCTCTCCCTAGACTTTTTGTCATCTCCCTTCCATTAGCTACCCATAACATCCTTCCCTTCTTTTACCTTGCCTAATATTGCCAAGCCTATTTCCTCCCCTTCCCTTTCTATCTTTTCCCTACCCTTCCCTTCAATTCCATTATTTTCCATTCAGTTCCCTTCCCTTTATTTGCCTTGACTTTCCATTCCTTCCCTTCAACTCCCCTCCTTTCCATTCCCTTCCCTTTTCTTTCTTGAATTTTCCCTTCCCTTTCCCTTCATTTTACCTTGCATTTTCTTGACTTCCCTTCTTTTCCCTTCCCTTCTCATCCTCTGCATTGACTTTCACTTTTTTCCCTTCGTTTTCATTACATTGCCTTGCACAGCATTCCTTTTTCTCCCTTCCTGAACGTCGCATTTTCTCACACTTTCCCTTATCTTCTGTTCCTTTCCTTCACGTCCCTTCCTTTCCCTTTGCTTTTCTTGTGTTGCCTTGCTTTGCATTACCTTGCATTTCCTTGCCTTTTCCTGCACTATCTTCCCTCCCCTTTCTTTCCCTTCCATTGCCTTGCTTCTCATTGCCTTGCCTAGCATTGTCTTGTCTTCACCTCCCATCCATAACCTTTACTTTAATTTTCCCTTCCCTTTCCTTGTCATGGCATGCATAGATATGCATTTCCCTCATTTGTCTTTCATCCTCTCACCTTCCCTTTTCAATTTCTTTTCATTCCCATCCCTTCCGTTCCCATCCCTTTCCTTCCCTTCATTTCCCTCCCTTTCTCTTCTCTTCCAATCACTTCCTTTCAATCCCTTTTCAAGCCTTGTCTTGTAATGCATATTGTCTTCCCTTACCTGCTTTTCGTTTCCCTTCTCTTCCTGTCTCATCTATCCCCTTCCTTTCTTTCCATTCTCATCATGCCTAGCATTGTCTTTCCTTTCCCTGTCCTATTCCTTTCCTTCACTTCCTTTACCATGCCTTCACTTCCCTTCCCTTCCTATCTCTTGCCTTGCCTTGCATTGACTGCTTTGATTTCCATTCCCTTCCCTTCCTTTATATTTCCTAAACTGCCATATCTTTCCCTTCCCTTACTTGTGTTTTTTGTCCTTCCTGTTGCCTTGACTTGATTTGTGTAGCTTCTTCTTATAACTTTCTTGCCTTGACATAACTTGTTTTGCATTGCCTTGCCATGCCATGGATTTTGACCTACCTTCTGTTGCATGACATTGCCTCTCCTTGCATTCCGTTTCCTTGCCAGGCCTTGTATTCCATTCATTTCCCATATATCGCTTGCTCTTCCATTCCATTCCCATCCTTTGACTTACTTTGAATTGCCTTGAATTGCCTTTTTCATTCCCTTCTATTACATTAACTTCACATGCATTACCTTGTCTTAACTTGCCTTGTGCTGTGTTTGCTACAGTTCCCTCAATAGCCTGGAATGGCCGCCTGACCTTGCCTTGGCTCTCCCCTTCCCCTCCTTTCCCTTCCTTTCAATTCCTTTCTCTTCCCTGCTTTTTACTTGACTTCATTTGCTTTTTTTTCTTTTTTAACGTTCCTTGCCTTTAATTCACTTCCATGTATCTTCTTGCTATTTACTTGCCTTGTGTTGTATTGTCTTTGCTTCCTTTGCATTACTTAACTTTTCACATGCCTTGCCTTGCCATGGCTTGCCTTCATTTCTGTTGCTACACTTCCCTTTCCTAGACTTACCTTATTTTTTAATTTCCCTTCCTATCTCTTCTATTTCCTTCCTTTCAAATACCTTCCCATGTTTTGCCTAATATTTCCTTTCTCTTCTTGTCTTTTTCCTTCCATTCCATTGCATTCCCTTCCCTTACTTTTCCTAACCTTGGCTATTGATGCCTTGCCTTCCCTTCTACTTCATTCCCTAGAGTTGCCATGTCTTTTCCTTTACTTTCCCACTCCACTTTTCAATCCATTCTCTTCTTTGCCTACTATTTCCTTTCCTTTCACTTTCACTTTATCTTCCCTTTTTTCCATTCCTTCCCTTCTCTTAACCCTTCTTTTGTCTTGCCTTGATTTCCTTGTATTCCATTCCCTTCCCTTCTTTGATAGTTCTTAAATCCCATTCCATTCCCTCCATTTCCTTTCTTTTGCCTTGCCTTCCTTTGCTTCCTTTACTATACCTTAACATAGCTTGTTTGCCTTTCACTGCATTGCCTTACTGTGCCTTGAGTTTTACCTTGCCTTGTGCTGCATAGAATTGCATATGCTTGCACTCCCTTGCCTTGTCCTGTCATTATTGCCTTGACTTGCATTGGCTTGTGTTGTCTTGCCTTGCCACGCTTGCCGTGACTTTCCTTCCCATGCCCTTTCACTTACCTTGCCTTCTTGCATGTATTTCCTTGACTTTCCTTCCTATCTCTTCCATTGCCTACCTTCCCATTCCCTGCCTGACCTTTTCCAATCAATTGCCTTCTGTAGCTTGACTTTTTATTTACTTTTCTTCCCTTAGTTTGCTTTGCCTTCCATTGCATTGGCTTTTGTTTCCATTACCAACTCTTGCCTTTCATTGCCTATTCCATTCCTTTCATTCCCTTTCCATTTCTTTCTGTTTCTTTGTTTATCCTTTCCTTTCCCATTCCATTGTCTTCCCTTCCCTTCTTCTACTTTCATTTCCATTCCATTCTATTTCCTATCATTCCATTGACTTGATTTCTTAATTTCTTTGCCTTTACTTGACTTGCTTGGTTTGCCTTGCCTGCATTCCCTTACCTTGAATTGCTTGATCATATATTGCCTTGCTAACCATGTCTTGAATATCATTGCCTTTCCTTGCCTTTCCTTTTCCCTTGCATTGTCACTCATTTGCATTTTCTTGCCTCCCTTCATTCCCCTAATCTTTCCTTTTCTATCCTTACCTTGCCTTACTTTTTCCATTCCATTGCATTCCATACCCTTCCCTACTCTTCCCTTACATTCCTTTGCCTTGAATTCCACTGCCTTGTCTTGTGTTTTCTTTCCTTTTCCTTCCTTGCCTTTTACATGTCTTACCTTGCCTTCCTTTCCAAAATCTGACCTTGCCATTTCCCTTCCCTTCCCAATGTTCCATTTCCTTCCTTTCCATTTCCTAGGCTTGCCAAAAGTATTGCATACTATTCCCTTCCTTTCTCATTTGTTTCTTCCCATTCCCTTCTATTATCTTCCATTCACTTCACTTCCATTCCTTCCCTTTTCTTTCCCTTCTTTCCTTCACTTGCTTAGATTTCCCTTGCCGTGCCTTCCCTTATTTTCACATGCCATGCATTGCCATTTGCCTTCCCATCCCTTGCCTTGCCATGGCTTTCCCTTGCATTTTTTTGCCTTACATATTTTTCCATCCCTTAATTCCCCTATCAATTACTTCTCTTCTGCCTTCCTTTCAGTTCCATATACTTTCCTTCCCTTTCCTTTCCTTACCATACAATTTCCATTACAATTAGATGCCTTTCCATTACTTCCTTCCCCAAACCTTACCTATTAATTTCCCATTGCCTTCCATTCCCTTGCCTTCCCATACTTTTGCTTGCCTAATCTTGCCTAGCTTTACCTTCCCTTATATGCCTTGCCTTTGACCTGCCCTTCACTTCGCTTCTCTTTCATTCTCTTCCCTTACCTTATTTTCATATTATTCCTTTCCATTCCTGTTCATTGTCTTCCCTTGCCTAGCATTGACTTGCAATCCATTGACTTCCGTTCACTCATTGTTTCCCTCCCCTTACTTTCTATTCTCCTCCCTTCCCTTTCTATCCCTTAACTTCCCTTTCTGTTTTCCCCTTCATTAACTTCTATACTTTTGCCTTACGTAGCTTTGCCTTGGCATGCCTTTTACCTTCGCTTCTTTTTCATTCCTTTCCCTTCAATCCCTAGAACGGATGTGCCTTGCCTTGCATTGCATTCCCTTCCCATATTTTTTTCCTTTTCCTACCATTCCCTTCCATTTCTCTGCATTCTCTTACTTTGCATAGCCATGCTTTACCTTTTCTTTCCCATTTCCTTCCTTTCTGTTGTCTGCCCTTCACTTCCCTTTCTTTCCTTTCTCTTCCCTTTAATGGAATTGCCTTTTTTGCCTTGTCTTTTTACTTGAAATGACTTCACTTATTTTCCTTATCTTCTCTACATTTCCATTTTTCCCATCCCTTTTTTCCTTGTCATCCTTTTTCCCTCCCCTTCCTTTCTCGTCTCTTGACTTTCTTTCCATGTGTAACAATTTCTTGCCTAGAGTTTACCTTCCCTTACATACCTTTTATTCCCCTTCTCTTCCCTTGCTTTGCCTAGATTGCCTTCTGTTGCCTTCCCTTCACTTCCAGAGAATTTCCATGCCTTTTCTTTTCCCTTCTCTACATTTTCCCTGTCTTCTCTTCCCATTCCTTCCTTTCACATTCCTTTATTTCCATCTCTTGCCTTGCTTTTCCTTGCCTTTTTCCTTTATTACCTCCCCTTTCTATATCTTCGTCCTTACCTTCTGTTCCTTTCCCTTTCGTTTCCATCCCATCCAGATCCTTTCGGTGCCCTATCCTTGTTTTGTCTTTTCCCTTCCCTTCTTTTCAATTACCTTGCCTTCCTTTCCCTTTCTCTACATTTGCTTCATTTGTCAATCCTTGACTTGCATTTTCCTCCTCTTCCCTTCTATTCCCTTCCATTCCCTGCCCTTCCCTTCCAACTCTTACTTTCCCTTGCCTTGATTCGATTGGCTTGCTATCCATTCCTTTCCTTTCCCTAGCCCTGTCTTGTCTTTTTCTTGCCTTCCCTGCCCTTACTTTCCCTCCCTGAACTTCCCTTGCCTTGTCTTGTTTGCATTATTTTCCATACTCTTCCCTGCCTTTCCAGTAATCTTCAGAAACCTTATTCTTCAACCCTGTCCCTGCCCTTTCCTTCCTTTCCATTTCCTTGCCTTCCTCTATCTTTTCTTTTGACTTGTCTTGCCTTGACTTCACATGCTTGCCATGCCTTGCCTTGCCTTGAATTGCATTGCATTGCTTTGCCTTGCATCGTTATTTCACTCGTGGTGCATTAACTTTCCTTGCCTTTCCCTTGAATTTTAGCATGATTAACAATTCACTTTACTTGCCTTCCCTTATCTTCCCTTCCTTCCCAGCCCATTCCTTGTCTTGCCTTCCTTTTTTTCCCCTTCCTTTTTCACCAAGTCCCTCTACTTCCTTAATCAAGAATTGGCTTGATTGCCTTGACTTGGGTTGCATTTCCTCCCATAATAGCCTTCCCTTCAATTTTAATCCTTTCATTGTCTTACTTTGAGTAGCCCTGCCTTACCTTGCCTTTTCTCCTCCCTTATCTTTCCAAAGCTACCATTCCCTTTTCAAACTTTCCCTTCCTGTCTCAACCTTTACCTTCCCTTCTATTGCTTTCTTTTTCCTTGCCAAGCCTTCACTTCAGCTGCTTGCCTTTCCTTGCCTTGCATTGCATAGCTGTGCCTTGCATTGTAATTTGCTCTTTGTTGCATTAATGTGCATTGGCTTGCTTTGCCTTAACTTTTAGCATGACTTTACTTCACTTTTTTGCCTTGCCTTCCTTTCCATTTCTTCTTATCCCTTTCTGTTCCTTGTTTTCCTTTTTCTCTTCAATTCATTTCTCTTCCATTCCCTTCCATTACTTTGCCATGCCTTCCCATTTCTTCTCTTGTGTTTCCAATCCCTTCACTTGACTTCCCTTCATTCCTTTCCTTTTCCTTGCCATGCCTTCTTTTCCCAAGGTTTTCCTTGCTTTTACCATTGCATTCCCATCACATCCTTACTTTCCTGTCTATTTCCTAGCATTGCACACCCTATTTTTACCTTTATTTGCCTGCATTTCCCTTCCTTTGCATTTACTTTCCTTGGTTTGCCTTCACTTTCCTTGCATTGTGTTCCCTTGTCCATTGCCTTTCCTTCCCTTCTTTTCACATCCATCGCCTCCACTTGACTTGTCTTGTCTTTTGCATTCCCTTCAATTCCCTACCATTCCTTAACCTTTATTTATGTTATGTTTCCCATTACCTTCCCTTCATTTTCCTTGGCTTGCATTCCCGTTCCCCTTTCATTGCTTACCTTCCATTTTATTGTTTTCCATTCTCTTCACAGTGCATGCATTTCCTTGTATTACCTTCCATATGTTTTCCTTTCTTTTCATTCCTTTCTTTTTCTTCCGTTCTGTTTTCTATTCCCTTGCTTTCTATTCCACCTTTTCCCTTGCATCCCTTGCATTTTATTGCCTTGCCTTGCATTGACTTGCATTCCTTTGCCTTGACCTTTATTCTCTCCTCTTTCTTTATCATTTCCCTTCCATTCCCTTCAGTTCCATTGACTTCCTTTTCCTTCCATTCCCTTCCTTTGCCTACACTTTCCTTACTTTGCATTTTCCCTTCAATTTCCTTCATTTGCCTTTTCGTCCCTTCCATTCCATTCCCGTCTTTTGCCTAGATTTGATTTGCATTTTCCCATTCCTTCCTTTCACATCCCTTCCCTTTGACCCATTCCCTTCTCTTGCCATCTGTTGATTGCCTTGCTTTCCATACTCTACCCTTTCCTTCCATTGCCCAGGGTTGCTTTATATTTTTACTACTACTTCCCTTCCCATCCTGCCCCTTCCCTATCCTTCATTTCACTTCACTTCACTTCTATACCCTTCCCTTTGTTTCACTTCAATTCCCTTCTATTACCTTGCCTTCCCTTGTGTTGCCTTGTAATTTTATTTGCCATTCACTGAGTTCACATGTTTGCCTTGCCTTCCCACCCTTTCCCATTTTTCCCTTCCTTTACATCACTTCCCTTTCTTATCATGTCCTTTCCTTTCTCTTCTATTCCCTTCCTTTTGTATGCCTTCCCATTTTTGTCTTCGTTTCTTTTTCCATCCATTGCATGCCTTTCTATTTTATTCTTTTCCACTATCTTCCCTTGATTTGCTTAGCATTGCCTTCTCTTTTCTTACTTGCCTTCCATTCCCTTCACCTAGGGTTGTATTGCTATTCTTTTTGCCTTTGCTCTGCTACATTTCTCTTACCTTCCCTCCACTCCCATTCCCTTCCCTTGCTTTCCCTAGCCTTGCCTTTTCTATTCCGTTCATGTCCCATCCATTTCATTATGTTCCTCTCCATTTTTCCCTAACATTTCCATTCCCACTTTTCTCCTCCCTTTTCCTTTCCCTTAAGGTCTCTTCCATTCCTTTATTTTCCACTCTGTTGAATTGCCTTCCATGGTTTTTTTCTTACCTTCTCTTGACTTGCTTGCCTTGCATTACTTTGCCTTTACTTGCCTTTCAATGCTTGCCTTCCCTTCCATTCCCATGTTTATATTCTTTTCCCTTCCTTTCCATACATTAGATCTACATAGCCTTCCCTGCCTTGTTGTTTTCCTTCACTGCACTTCTCATCATTTAACTTCTGTTCCCTTCCCATCCTTTTTCTTGCCTTGCCTTTGTTGTCTTGCCTTCTGTTCTCTTCCCTACCTTTATCATCCCTAAACTTTCCCCATGCTTATGCTTCACTTCCCAACACTTCCCTTCTCTTCCATTCTTTTAGATTCTTCCTATTTTCTTATGTTCATTTGCGTTGTCTTTTCACTTGCCTTGCCTTTATTAAATTTCTTGTTTTGCCTTGCATTGTGTTGCCCGGTTTGCATTGCTGTGCCTTGACTTTTACCTTGGCTTGAATTTGCATTTGCCTTGACATAGCTTCCCTTTCGTTTTCTTCCTTCTCACACTTTTTCTTGTCTTACATTTCTTTTCCTTCTTCTTTTCTTCCCTTCCATTGGAATGTGAAGAGAAGGAAAGAGAAAGAAAATGAAATGAAGGCAATGGAAAGAAAGTAAAAAGAAAGCTAAAGGATGCAAGAGAAGGGAAGGTAATTTTGGGAATGGAAGAGAATAGAAGGGAAGAGAATAGAAGGGAAATGAAGGAGGAAAGGAAGGCACAGCAAAGGAATGGAATGAACATGAAGGAAAACTTATGTAAATTAAGGGAAAAAGCAAGGCAAGGCTAAAAGAGGGAAGAGACTGGAAGGGAAGTAAAGGCATCAAGTCAGGTAAAGGGAAGTGAAGTGAAAAGGCAAGACACAAGAATGGTAGGGAATGCAAGGCAATGCAAAAGATGTCATTGTAAAATGTTAGTCAAGGATAGGGAAGGTAAGGCTAGACAATGCATGGCAATGCAAGACACAGGAAGGAAAATGTAGGAAGGGGAAGAATGGAAGAGAAAGGGAAAGTAAATAAGAGGGAATGGTTTATAAGAGAAAGGGAGTCAAGGCAAGAAAGGAAAAAGTTAAGGCAAGACTATGGAAGGGTATCAAAGGAAATGAAAGGAAAGACAAGGCTTGCAGTGGAAAGAAAAGAAAGGAAATGAATTGAGGGAAGAGAAGTGAATGGAACAGAATGGAACAGAAAAGGCAACACAAGGGAAAGGACTTGAAGGGGAGATAAGGGTAGGAAATGGAAGGATTGTGAAAAGAAGGGAAAGGAAAAGGCAAGGGGAAATTAGGGAAAAGACGGGAAGGCAAAACAATGAAAGGGAAAAGACAAAGGAAGGGAAGGGAAGGAAAATGAAGGAAGGCAAGAGAAAGAAGTGAAAAAAATGGCATGACCTATCAACGAAGTGAAATGTAGTTAAGTAAATGGACAGGAAAGTATAATTCAAGGAAGAGCTACTCCAGGGAAGGAAAGGGAATGGAATGGAATTGAAGGGAAGAGAAGGTGTTGTAAGGCATCACTTTGCTCCAGAATGGAAGAAAAGGCATGGCAAGAAAGGCAATGTAAGGGAAGGGAAATGCAAACAATGGAGGCATAACAAGAAAAGGAAGGGAAGGAATAACCCATGGTAATGCCATGCAATAGAAGGGAATGAAATGGAAGGGATGGAAAGTGAAGACAAGGGAATGAAAAGGAATGGAGCAGCATTATTTGCAATACCAAGAATCTGGAAGCAGCCTTGATGTCCCTCAACTTATGAATTGATAAAGGAAATGTGGCACAATTCCTCAATGAATACTACCTTGCAGGGGAAAAATTCACAGACAAAAGCATGAATCATAAAACCATCATGAATGAAGTAACCTAAGCAAAAAAGAGGAACATTACATGTATTAACTCATATATGGATTTGAGGCTTAGAGCAAAGAATTAACAGCCAATAATTAATGCTGCCAAAGAAACTAGGAGTCAAGGAGGATTCTAAGAGATTCATACAAGGTCCATTACAGAAAGGAAAGGGACAAGTTCTCCTGGGTATATTCGTAGTGGGGGGAGAGTGAGTGGAGAAAGAGAATGGGTGGAGAGGAAACCACGTGGGACTAAAATGATTGAGGCAGGGAAGAAATATAAGGCAGGAAAAGAGAAAGAGAGAGATACCACAAAAGAGGGAGCCATTATACAGTTGAAGAGAAAACTGACTCTAGAGAAATTTCGAGAGACCTGTAAGATGATCCTAAAAATTTCAGCAACGGTAAAAGTCTGTCATTAATATCCTTCCCTGATAATGATATTGATTACTAACTTATTCACGAACTATAACCCTCATCTAGTAGCTGATGGAAATAGAAGTAGAGACACAGAGCTAAATACTGATCCAAATTTTAATCCAGATGCAGAGAGGGAGGAAAAGACAAGATAGAGAAACAAACGGAGACTGCTTAACTGAACAAAGAGGAGATAATGTTCCCCAAAAACTGACAGGTAGGAATTCAGCATTGGACCATCTCAGACACCCTGAACATGCGACTCAATTAGAAGGCCTTGGAAGTCTAAGGGACCTCTGCCAGTGGAACAAGGATGTATCCCTGGTCCACAAAAATATTTTGGGAATACTTTCCCCATGGAGGAGTACTCCCTTAATTTAGAGATTGGAGTGAGGGCATAGATCCTGCTCCAAATGACTTTACAGATTTGGATGGCCCTTCCCGGAATGTAACCCCTAAATGTGGAGTGGGGAGGATGGGTGGGAGTGTTGTCAGTATCATGGGAGCATGAAAAAGAGGCAGGGAGGGAGGAACGTAGAGGAACTGGGATCAATATGTAAACTAAGAAAATAGAGTAAAATAATTTAAAAACATGTATGCTTAAAGGAAATTGTTGTGATTATGAGGAAAGAGACAACTACATTTGCACTGAAAAGAGCAACATCAAAGAATAGATAGTTTACTGATAAAAAATATTTTCTCCTCTCAAGGGAAAAAAAAAAAACACAAGATTCTCTTTTGACTCTTGTTATAATCTTAACAAAAGAAAGACTATAGATGAAAAAAGTCAATGCCATCCTCAGAATAATGTGTACTTAAGTTAAGGGATGAGGGTTAGATTAGGTTTAAGGTTACGTTTAGGGTTCAGTTTAGCCTTAGGTTTAGGATTAAGATAAGGGTTTGTGTTAGGTTTAGGGGTAGGATTAGGGCTAGGTTTAGTGTTAGCCTTAGGGTTAGGGTTAGGGTTTCGATTACAGTTAGGATTAGGGTTAGGTTTGCATTCAGGTTTGGATCAATATAATCTTTTGGATTAGGATTATGGTTAAGTTGAGGTTTATGATTAGGTTTAGGCTTAGGGTTATGATCAGGGTTGGGGATAGGGTTTGGGTAATGTTTAGGGTTAAATTGAGTACTCTGGCTATCTTTAGGACTAGGATTAGGATTATGGTTTGTGTTATGGTTAGGTATAGGGTTAGGGTAATTGTTAGCATTAGGGTTAAGATTACACTTAGTGTTAGTTTTATAGTTAGGGTTCAGGTTCATTTAAATATTTGTGTTAATTTTAGCATTAGAGTTAGGATTAGGGTAAAGAATAGGGTTAGATATAGTGTTGCAGTTAAGGTTGGGATTACTAAGGTCAGGCTAGATTTATGGCTATTGTTAGCTTTACAGATATAGTTAAGTCTAGACATGGCATATGGTTAATGTTAGAGTTAGTGTTGGGGATAGGGTTAGGACAAGACTACTGATAGGGTGAGGTTTAGGGTTAGGATTAGTTCTAGGGTTAGGTTTAAGGTAGAGGGATAGGGTTTGGTTTAGGGTTAGGTATTTGTGTTAAGATTAATTTATTGATAGAGATCAGGATTGGGTTTGGGTTATGGTTAGAGCTAGGTCTATGATTATTATTAGGTTTAGCTCAATGTTAAGGTTAGGGTTCAGGGTAGGGTTAGGTTTAGAGTTATGCTTTAAATTAGGGGTGGTATTAGTGTTAGGGTTAGTGTTAGGATTCAGGGTTACATTTAGTGTTTGGATAATGGCTAGGATTAGGGTTAGGACTCAGTGTTAATTTTAGTTTTAGAATTAGGGTTAGGGTTACTGTTAATGTTATGGTTAGGTTGGGGTTAGAGTAAAGATAGATACAGGGTCTAAGTTAGGTTAGATTTATATTTAGGGTTAGGATAATATAAGGGTTAGTGTTATTGTTAGGTTTAGGTTTTAGTTTTTAGGTTTACGATTAGGGTGACGGTTAGAATAATATTAGGGTTAGTGTTTGGGTTGTGGTTAGGGATAGGATTATAGGTTAGGTTTAGGTTAAGATTATGGTTTCAGGACAGGTTTGGATTAGGGTTCACATTATGGTTAGGGTTAGTTATGTTTAGGGTAATATTAAGGATAGGTTTCTGTTTAGGGTCCATGTTAGAGTTAGGGCTAGGGTTAGGGTTAGGTTTTGGGTTAGGGTGAGGGATATGGCTAGGCTTCAGGTTAGTATTTGTGTTAGCATTAGGCTTAGTCCTAGATCTAGGGTTAGATTTAGAGTTAGGCTTACTGTTAGGGATAGCTTTAAGTTTAGGACTCAGGATAGGGTTAGTATTAGTGACTGTGGTTAGTTTAATATTAGGGTGTTTGGATTAGGGTTAGGTTTAGGATCAGGATTGAAATTATGTTTAGGGTAATATTAGTGTAGGTTTCAGGTTAGCTTTAATGTTAGTGGCAGGGTTAGGATTAGGGCTGGATTCATGGTTAGGGTTAGGGTTAAGCTGAGGGCTGGTTTTAGTGTTAGGTTTAGGGTTAGTGTAATTTGACTGCTAGTATGGTTAATGTTAGGCTAAATTTAGGGTAAAGGTTTGGGTCAGCTTTAGGGTTAGTATTCATGATAGTGTTTGGATAAGTATACCCTTTCAGTTAGGGAGGGTTTGGGATAGGGTTAGGGTTAGGTTTAGTGTCAGATTCAGGATTAGGTTTGGAGTAATGTTAGAGTTAGGTTTCTAGGTTTCAGGTTAGGGTTAGGGTTAGTTTGAGAATATGTGTAGGGTTAAGGTTAAGGTTAGAGTTATGTCTTAGGTTTCAGGTTAGGGTTAGTGTTAGTTTAAGATTATTTGTAGGGTTCAGGTTAGGGTTAGGTGTTAGGTTTCAGGTTACTGTTAGGGTTAGTGTTAGTGTCAACTTTAGTCTTAGGTTTGGTTTTACTTTTAGGTTTATGGTTAGGTTTATGTTTAGATTTAGGGTTAGGGTTAGAGGTTATTGTTAGTGTTAAGGTAATTTCATATTAGAGTTCAGGTCAGCCTTGTGATAAGGATTAGTGTCATGGTTAAAGTTAAATATAGCATTAGAGTTAGATGGAGTTTAGGGACAAGTTTAGGTTTAGTTTCAGCTTTAGTGGTAGGTCTTGTTTTCAGGTAATCCTTATGTTAGGGTTAGGATTATGTTTATATTTAGAGTTAGGGTAATGTTAGAGATAAGTTCTGGTTAGGATTAGTGTTAAGTTTAGGACTTGATTGGGGATAGCATTCAGGCTAGCGTTAGGGTAATGTTAGGGATAGGTTTTGTGTTAGGGTTATGGTTAGGCTTACTTTAGTGTTTGGTTTTTGTTCTTTAGGATTAGGATTATAGTCCGATTTTGGTTTAGGGTTAGTTTTACTTGTAGGGTTTGGGCTAGGGTTAGGTTTAACTCCAGGGTTAGGGTTAATGTTAAGGTTAGGTTTACATGTTCGTTTTAGGATTAGACTAAAGTTAATGTTAGGTTTTGTGTTAGATTTAGGGTTAGAATTTGGATTAAGGCTAGCGTTCAGTATAGCTTCAGATTTAGGATGAGATTTGGTATAGAGTTAGGGTTTGATTTAGTCTTATGTTTTCAGTTCCTTTTATCCTTATGGGAAGGTTAGGACTAGACTTAAATTTATGGATTGGGTTAGGATTAGTGTCATTATGGTTAGGGTTAGTGTTCAGGCTAATGTTCGTTTTAGGGTAAGCTTTAGGGTTAGGGATAGGTTCAGTTTTAGGGTTAGGGTGAGTGTTAGTGTTATTGTTATTGTTAGAGTTAGGTTTAGTGTTAGTGTTTTGATTAGGGCTAAATTTAGGTTTATGTGTTAGTGTTAATGTTAGGGAAATGTCAGGGTTAGGATTAGTGCTAGGGTAAGGGTTAGGATTGCTGTAAGGCTAGGGAATGGGGTATAAATGTTTCAGGTTAGTGTTAGATGTAGCGTTAGGCTTGAAGTAAAGGATAGGTTTAGGTTTAGGGATAGCTTAATGTTTATGTTGGTGTTAGGATTATTCTTAGTGTTTGGGTTAGGGTAAGGTTAGGTTTAGTTGTTAGGGTTAGTGTTATGGTTAGGGCTAATTTAGGTTTAGGTGTAAGGTGTAAGGTTAAGTGTTATGTAAATTTCAGGGTTAGGGTTTGGGTTAGTATGTTTTTTTTTCAATTTCAGGGCTAGGGTTAAGTTTAGTGTTAGTGTTAAGGTTAGGGCTTGTGTATGTGTTAAGTTTTAGGTTTAGGGTTAGGAATAGTGTTACAGTTAAGGCTAGGGTTGTAAGGTTTAGGTTTATGGTTATTTTTATCTTTAGGATTACAGTTCATCTCAGCCTTAGGGTTAAGCTTACTAGTCTGGTTTGAGTTAGGGTTAGTGTTATGGTAAGGTTTTCTCGTAATGATTATTGTTAGAGTGTTGTTAGATTTAGGGTTAGTTAGAGTTAGTACATTTAGCCATAGAATTAGGGATTTTATGATGTGTCTTTTATATGAAAAAGTATAAAAGCCTATATCTCCAACTCGCTGAGAAGGAAATGTGTCTGAAATGGGTTCATATGTATATCAAGATAATTTATTTTGCAGGTAGGATACAACCTTTCTTTATATTCAACCAAAACATAACAGTAGAGACTGTGTATTGGAAAGAAATGCATTATTCTCTCTAAGAAAAGAGATAGAATATTTTTGGGTGATATGAATAGAAACTTGATACTTATGTCAGAGGAATGCATTGTCATTCTCAACATATAAGTCACTTCAACTACGTTTGTGCTACTCGATGAGAAATGCCTTCGTTCATAGAGTAGGCAATGCATTCCTCATCAGCACACAATATTTTCATTGCTTTTTTATGTTTCTGTGAATGTGAAAACACCTATTTCCTTGAAATCACAAGGGAATGTTCTAAACTTACTTAAGATTGGAATACATTTTCTTTATATATAGTTATAGATAAGCCAAAGTCTTATCCCAAACCTAAACATAAGGTTAAAATAAACCCTAAACCTAAGCCTAACCTAACCTTATACCTACCTTGAACTAACCCTAAATCTAACCCTAACAACTAACCTAAGTACCTTTTATTAATAGGAAAGCACTGGCTTTCTTTCATCTATACTCATCGTATCTTTGTGTGTATAACAACAATTGAAAGAGAACCATGTATTTTTTCCCTTGATAGAAAAAAAAAAACATTATTTCTTATCATTACACTATCTGTTCTTTGATTTGGTCTTTTATGTGCAATTGAAGCTGTCTTTTTCCTAGAAATCAGATCTACTTGTCCTAAATATACACCTTAATCTTACACATTTCTAAACACTCTGTACCTTGTTGGGCCCATTCTGCTGAAAAGATACATCTTTTCAAAAAGCATGTTCATATTAAATTTCACATTCATAACTGCAATTGAATTTAAAGTGGTCTGTATTTTAAAACAAAATTTATTTCTATCATGTACACTGCATTACAGTCTAAGGACTTCTTTCCTCTTTTCCTAGAAAAGAACAGGGATTTATCAACTTTACCCAGTCTTTTCTGTTTATGTTGCCCTTTCTGTGAAAATGAAGTTCATTCTATCCTAGAAAATAAAATTTCTTCTAAATATTCTTCTTAGTCAGACACATTGCTCAGAACACTCTGAGTCTTGGCACTCTTTAGCATCAAAACGATGAGATTGATTTTACTGTGATCACATTAATTTCTAATTGAGAAATGCAATCATATTTGAAGTGGCATGGATTTTGAGAATGGCAATGCATTTCTCTTCACTTTTTACATTGTTCTACTCATGTCATTTCTAACTACAGTCGAAAGAGTCCTTGCCTCTTTTCCGCAAAGAAAAGGCATTTCATGTCAGTACACAATACACATAATTTTCATGTAGAGAATTACAATCGTCGTTCAAGTGGTCTCTATTGCGCAAGACAAATCATTTCTCTTACCTATTCTTTACTGTTGAATTTAGGGTTCTAACTATCATCAAACGAGATCTTGCCTCTGTACCTAGAGTAGATAATGTGTTTCTTATCAGCACACAAATTCTTCTTGTTTATGTGTCTATGAAAATATCACAAGATGCTGTTCTAAACAAACTTCCTATTGGAATATATTTGCTTCATACATAATTTGTCATAGGGCTGTTTATCCCTGAAGAGAGAATGCATATTTTTGTAAGCATTCTGACATTATACTTCAAGTTGATAAGTATAATCAAAGAAGTGTCTTCCCTGCAGAGAATGACTACTGCTTTGTTTTAACTCTATGCAATGGCTATTCACATTCCTAATATCAGTTGAAAAAGATCTTGAATCTGTTCCTGGAGCAGACAAAACGTTTTTTGCCAGTATACAGTCTCCCCTATCACTTTGCATTTTTATATGAAAAAGAGGCTGTATGTTTCCTAAAAAATCAGAGCTTCCTCTTCTAAAAATATTTCATATTCATACAAAATAATCGATACAAGGTACAATAATAGGTGATATTCATTAGTATAGTAACACTGTTTCAAGTAAGCGAGCTAAAGTAAAATTTCCCATTGATAACTAAAAACAAAGCTTAAAGACCTCTATTCTGAAAAACCCAGTGCATTTCTGTGTAGACTCATGTTCTACTCTCATTCCTAGCATCATCCCAAAGACTTATATCCTCTTTCCTACATAACATTACACATTACTTTAGCAAATCCCTTGTGTTTAAGTAGTTGTTTTGTGAAAATGAAGTTCATTCTGAGAAAGCACAATCTCTTCTGCAATGGCTAATTCCTATTCGAACACATTTCTAAATACATTGTGTGACTTAGGTCACTTTTTAGCATTCCCCAAATGACATCCACATTAGTTTTCACTTTGAGTAAAATGATTGTAGTTGAAATAGTCTCCATATTGAGAAAGTCAATGTATTTCTCTGAAATAAACATCAAGGTTCTATTCATTTTCTAAGTACCATCCAAAGAGATCATTATTCTTTTCCTAGAGATGTTAATGAATTTCTTTCTACCACAGAATCTCATCCTTTCATGTTCAGGCAGTTGGAAAGATGTTCTCTCCTTCCTGGAAAACACAGTATCTTGCTATACGCATACACATATTTTTTGTACACAATCGCTTCATACAGAGCTGGAGATATGTGCCTTTTGTTCTTGTAAACATAATGTACATCATAGAACCAACTCATCATTAAATTTTATATTGAAGAAGCCTAACCTCACCCTAACTCTAATGTTAAACTTAAACCCCAACATTAATTCTAACCCTAAAACTAAAAATAACCTGGTACCAACACTACCACTAAGGAAGAAACAAACCAGAAACCAGAGTCTAAAGCTAACCTTAACCCATACCGTTAACCTGACCCTAACCCCAAACACAACCAAAAACCTTACCCTAACAAGAATGCTAACATTAACCCTAACCTTACCCTGATGATATCATTAACTTTAGCACTAATCTTAATACTAACAATAAACCTAACACAGTCCTAAACCTAAAACTAGCATTACCTAAACCCTATCCCTATCCCTAAACTAGCCCTATCCATAACAGTAATCTAAACCTAGATGTAAACCAGGAACTCAACCTAATCCCAGCACTAGTCATAGACTTAACCCTAACCATAAACTCAAACCTAACACTAACCCAAACACTAAACCTAGCCCCATAGTTAACCCTATGCCAAACAATAATACTGACCCTACCCTAATATTAATCCAAATGGTAACAGTACCCAAAGTATTATTCGTAACTCTAACCTAGCCCTAGTCCATACCTTAACCTAAATGTAATCCTGACACTGACCACGACACTAATCCTAACCCTAACAATAATCATTGCCCTACCTTAGCCTTAAATATAACTCTAACCCTAATCCTATTCAAAACCCTAACACTAACACTAACACTAAGCATAAATCAGAACCTAAACCTAATACTAATCCCAAAGCTAACCCTAAACATACCCTAACCTAAACCTAACCCTAAACATAGCCCTAACACTAACCCTATACCTATGCCTAAACCTAATAGTAACCCTAATCTTAACCCTAATCCTGACCCTAACCATAACACTACCCCTAACACTAATTATAACCCTAAACCTAACAACCTGAAAAAGACCTTAAAACAACGCCTACTCCTAACCCTAACCATAACCTTGCCCAAGACCTACTCATAACAAACTCTAATGTTAAACCTAATCTTAACCCTAACCCTATCCCTAAACCTAACTATAACCCCTATGAACTTATGCCTAAACCTAACACTAACCCTTATTCTAGTGCTATCAGTACCAAAAATCATAACCCTAAATATAAACCCAGACCTACCTCTAATCCTGACCATAATACTAACCCTAATCCTGATGCTGTTACCTTGAAACTAACCTAACTCCATCGCTAACCCTACTATATGCCTAATACTAACCCAAATCCAAGCCCTAACACTAATCCTACCATAAACGAAATCCTGAACCTTAACCTAACCCTACCACTAACTCTAACCATACCTTAGCTCTATCCCCAACAATAAATAAAACCCTAACCATAATCCTTATCCTAATCCTAAACATAACACTAATCCTGACCATAAACCTAACCCTAACACTAAAACTTGCCCTAGTACAAGCCATAACAATATCCCTATAAATAACCCTAATCCCAACCAGAACCCTAACATGGACTCTAAATTTAACCCAAATCCTTACACCAACATTCAGTCAATTGTAAGTTAACACTAACCCTAATCCTACTACAAGCTTATCTGTAATCCTAACCCTATCCCTAAACGTAACCCTAAACATAACACTAACGCTAACACTAACCATACCCATATCGTTATCCCTAACCAGAGCCGCTTCCTGAAAATAACTCGAGGGGCACAGACACTGAGAGTAACAAACAAAAAAAATGGGACCTCTTCAAAATTAGAAGCTTCTGTAAGGCAAAGGACACAGTCAACAAGACCAAACGGCAGCCCACAGACTAGAAAAAAAGTTAACCAATCCTATATCCAACAAAGGGCTGATATCCAAAATATACAAAAACTAAAGAAACTATTCAACAAAACACCAAATAACCCTATTAAAAATGGGGTACAGAACTGAAGAAATAATTCTCAATAGAGGAAATCAAAAAGGCTTAAAGACACTTAAGAAAATGCTCCACATCCTTAGATATTAGGGAAATGCAAATCACAACAACTTTGAGACTTGAGACACAATCTTACTCCTGCCAGAATGGCTAAAATTAGAAACACAATGATGATTCATGTTGGAGAGGATGTGGAGAAATCGGAACACTCCTCCACTGCTTTTGGGAGTGCAAACTCCATTTTGGAGATCAGTATGGTGGTTTCTCCGGAAAATGGGAATTAGTTTACCACAGGACCCGGCAATCCCCCTCTTAGGCATATACCCAAAGGATCCACATCTATGCGAAAAGGACATCTGTTCAACTATGCTCATAGCAGCACTATTTGTAATAGCAAGAACCTGGAAGCAACCAAGATGCCCCTCAATTGAAGAATGGATAATGAAGATGTGGTACATCTGCACAATGACTACTCTGCTGAAAAAAAAATAATGTTATCTTGAAATTCGCAGGCAAGTGGATGGCACTTGACGAAACCATCTTGAATGAGGTAACCCAGTTACAAAAAAAGGAATATAGTATGTACTCACTCATATGTGGATTGTAGGCATACATCAAAAGATCACCAGCCTATAATTCACACCACCAGAGGAATTAGGATACAAGGTTTATTCTAAGAGATTCAAATATACTCCCTCAAAGAACTGTGAAGAGACAAGTCGCCCACAGCACAGGGGAAGTGGGGGGTCAGTGAATGGAGAGAGAAGAAGAAGAAAACCAGGGGGAGGAAAGAAAAACACGTGCGACCAGGAAGATTGAGCACAGTTAGGAATAGAAGACAAAAGGGAGAGAGAGAGTCAGAGACAGAGACAGAGACAGAGAGGACATATATTGCTTTGAAGATAAAATTGAGCACAAAGAAAAGTCTAGAGAACTACAAGTCTGCCGCCAACTAACAATTTGAGCTTCCGTCGAAAGGCTACCATAAATGCCCTTGCCGGAGGAGATTGATATCAACAAATAACTTATCCAAGGAGCCCTCAACAAAAGCCTGTTGGAAACAGGAGCAAACACCCATACATAAACACTGAGTCGAAGTGGAACCCAGATGCAGACGGAGAGGAAAAGATTGGGGGCAGAAACACATAGAGATAGCTTACCTGAATATTGAGGAGGTAACAGCCCACCAGACTGATAGCTGGGAACACAGTGTGGGAGTGACTCATGCCCCCCTGAATATGTGTCTCAGCCAGAAGGACTGAGCAGTCCAAGGGACCTCAGACAGTGGAGCCAGGGTGTATCCCTGCTGCACGAAAGAACCTTACAAACACATCCCCCATGTAGGGATAACTGCCTTAACCTAGATATCGGAGATAAGCCCTAGTCCCTACTTCAAATGACCTGTCAGAGCTACATGACCCCAACTGGATTGCATTCCCCTACTTATGGAAATGGGATGGGGGGATGGGAGGATGGGAGGGGAGGGTGTTTAGGGTGAATGTGAGAGAGCAGATAAGGAAAAAGGGAGGGACTGTGGCAGGGAGAGGGTACTGGGTTTGATATGTAAAATACTGAATTAAATAAAAAAATGCTTTTACTCGAAAATTTAAGTTTGACGATACATTACTGGGTAAAAAGATTTTTACTCTGTTTCCACAGAAAATGAAAAGCTGTGAATTTCTTCCAGACTAATGTGGCCTGTACAAGCCAGATCGCCTGAAACAGAGTACAAGGTGACCCTACATTGAAAACATCTGAACAAAGCAGCCTTACAGACTACAGCCAGGATTTCTGCATCTTCTTAGAATCCCCCATGACAGCATGCTTTACCAGCAGGAAGTGGTTTGGAAAGAATGACCCACATATTCTCAAATATTGTCTATAAATGTTTGTTTTAATTTCTATGGTCTAGGTTATATTAAATAAATAAATAAATAAATGATTGAAATTATGAATTTGAAAGTTAATGTCATTATGGATATGTTTAATCCATTGTTGTTGAAATATTAAGTGGCAGTGATGTATTGTGTTTTTAAAATTATGCTTGAATAAGTAGTATGTTTAGAAGAATATGTTGTGTTTTTCTGTAAAGAATAATTTATTTTCACAGAAACTTTAACATAATGCCAGGGGATTGGTTGTTGATAAGAAAAGCCACACCTACAGTAGAAAAATAGGAAAGGACTTATTAGACTGTTACTGAAAATGTGAACAGAATAGTGGTTCTTGCAAATAGATATGCATTGTGGGTTTCAGAAAAAGGCCATTCAAATTGGATTGCACTTATCCATGTGAAACTCAATGTGTATTGTGTATTTATAAAAATTTTACGTATAAAAATTGTATTGTCTCCTCTAGGAAAGAGAGCAGATCTGTCTTGACTGTGGAATGAAGCATGAATAGAAGAGTCATGTGAATCAAATAATGAATCTTCCTGATATAAATACATTGTGGCTTTCCGAATAGAAGCTTTTTTTTTATTGGAGAATACTTTCTAATGAGAAATGTAATGTGGATTGTGTACAGATAAGAAATATATTATCTTCTCTAGGAAAAGTGGCATGATCTCTTTGGACTGTCCTCAGAAACATAAATAGAATTGTGATTTAAGGTAAAAGAAATATATTGTCTTTCTCACAAGAGATTACACTTCAACTATGATTGTATTTCTCTATGTGAATTGTAATGTCATTGCTGTAATGTGAAACACATTGCATTTAATGCTATTGAATTCTTGAGTATTAGTGTTTTAGCATCGTGCATGAATGTGAAGCCTGTATAGATGATAAAATTTATTTTACTGTGAAGAATAAACTGATTTTCAAAGAAAGAGCATTATAAAGGAAAAGGATTGGGTACAGGTAACAAATTGCCTTACCTATAGTAGGAAAATAGGGAAAAACCTATTAGACTGTTGCTAGAAATTTTAATAGAACTAGGTAGTCTTCCTGACAGATATTCATTGTGGATTGTGTATGTATAAAATATGTAATCTCTTCTCTAATAAAGAGGCAAGATCTCTTTTAAAAATAGTTGTAAAAATAAATAGAACACCGAGTAAAGGTACAAATAATGCATTGCATTTCTTAAAACAGATACCACTTCAAATATGATTGTGATTTTATATGTGAAAGTTAAAGTGATTTCTGTACTGGGAAAGGCATTGTCTGTCATGATACTGAGTTTCAGTGACTAACAGGATTTTTTGCAATGTGCTTGAATAGGAAGTATGTTTTGAAGGAGAAATTGCCTTTTCTGGAAAAGACTGCACTTATTTTCACAGAAACAGCAACATAAATGCAAGATATCATCAAAAAAAACTGCCTAAACACTTGTTGGAAAATATAAAAGAAATTTTCAGACTGTTGAGAGCAATGTACTCTGTACTGATATGAATTCATGGTGTTTTATGGAAAAAAGGAAAGACATCCTTCAGCAGTAATGAGAAACATGAATTGAACAAAGAAGGATAAGTAGGAGAACAGAATTCCCTTTCAAAACAGTGATAATTTGAACCAAAGTTGTACTTCTCTATATTAAAATTAATATGGGTTGTGTACTGATAAGAATGTACCTTATTGTCTAGGAAAAGAGGCATGATCTCTTCCGAATGTACTTAGAAACATATATACAACCCTGAAAAGAAATGCATTGTGTTTCTCAATTTCAATGTCACTTCAAATATGATTTTATTTCTCCATGAGAAAACTAATTGGTTTGAAGTAGAGTAAAACTCAATGTCAGGGTCTTACAGAGTATTTACCAAAGTGTTTGGATAGGAAGTATGCTAAGAGGACATTACATTTCTTTTAGAATAGAATGAACTTTATTTTTACAGAAACAGCAACTTAAACAAAAGGCAATATGTGAGGATCAAACTCCCCTGTCTCTTCTTGTAGAACATGTGCACTGATGAGTAATGAATTCTACTTTACATGAAATGAGGCAACACTCTCAACTGTTGTTGCAAACACAAATAGACAGTGAGTATATACAAAAAATAGAGAATATCTTTCTCTGAATGGAGGACACTCTTACTTTGTATGAAGCACATATGTTGGAATAGGCAGTGTGTTTAGAAGACCTGTGTTCTAGGAAATTCTCTTTCACAAACACACAAAAAGAATGGAAAGGATTGTGTACTGATAACAATTGATTGTCTTCTCTGGGAAAAGAGCCACGGTATAATTCAGCAGAAGTGAGTAACATGCATTGAATAATGAAGGATATGTAAGAGAAATTCAATGACTTTCATAATAAAAACCTCCTCAGCTATTATTATATTTCTCTGTGTTAAAATTAATGTGTTTGTGTTTATATGAAACTAATATCATTTAATGTGGACGCCTGCCAGTGCTTCCCAATGCTTTCTGCAATGTAATAATAGAATGTATGTTTAGAAGAAGAAATTGTGTTTTCCTGTAAAGTATGAACTCCATAGTCTCAGATAGAGAAATTATAAACACATGGAATTAGTGAGGATAAGAACTCCTTTTTCTTCTCTAAGATAAATGGAAGACAACTTTAGTCTGTAGTTATAAACGCAAACAAGAAAGACAAAGCCTTCCTTTGAATAAATCATACTTCAGGTTATGAATGAATATTAGGTTTAGGTTTAGGGATAAGGTTAATCTAAGGTTTAGAGTTCAGGTTCAGGTTAGCATTAGGGTTAGGATTAGGTTAAGACTGAGGGATAGGGTTAGTGTTAGGGGTATCTTTAGTGTTAGATTTTGGTGTCTGATTAGCATTTGGTTTAGGATTACGGTTAGGTTTACGTTTAGGGTAAGGTTTAGGTTTAGCGGTAGTGTTAGGGTTAGGGATTGAATTTACCTTTGGTTTAGGATTAGGGTTAGGTTTAGGGTTAGGGGTAGGGTTAGTTTATTGTTATTTTTTTTCTGTGTGTTAGAGTTATGATTAGGAGTTGGGTTAGGGTTAGGTCTGGGCTTAGGGTTTTGTTTAGGGCTGGTGTTAGTGTTAGGGTTACAGTTTGGGTTATTGTTAGTTTACTGGTAGGGTTCAGATTAACCGTAGCATTAGAATTTGGGTTTCCTTAGGGTTAGGGTTAGGATAAGACTATTTTTATGGATTGGATTAGCATTATGGCTAGGTTTAGGGTTAGGGCTATGTTATTGATAGGGTTACTTTTAGGTTAGGGTTATGGTTAGGTTTAGTTTTAGTGTTAAGGTTAAGTTTCAGGTTAGTGTTAATTTTAGGATTACGGTAAGGGTTTGGGTTAGGGTTAATTTAATGTAATATTTGGGCTTTGGGTTAGCCTTAGGGTTATGATTAGGGTTAGGGTTAGTTTTATGGTTAGTTTACTGTTATGATTAAGCTTAGACATTGGGTAAAGATCAGTTTAGGATTAGGGTACAAGTAATCCTTTGTGTTAGCGATAGAATTTCCATTTGGGTTATGGTTAAGTTTAGAATTAGAGTTAGGGTGAAGTTTATGGGTACTCATCATTTAATGAGGTTTCTTTTCCATGGAAACTCTTCCCTTTTTACAGCAAAAAGGGCCATGTCTACAATACTGTGTGAAACAAATGTGTATGAAATGGATGTAACAAGACACTGTGTTTTCCTGGAAGAAGACAACCTATATTTTCCAACAAATAATTGATAAGGAGTGATTATGTACCAAAAAGAAATGTATTATCATACCTAAGAAAAGGGGCATGTTGTCTTTGGATGGTACTTAGAATATGAATATAAACTTTATGTTTAGGTCAGAGAAGTACATTGGCTTTCTCAACATAGGGAGAATTTGAACAACTATTTTACACATGATGAGAAATAGTTGTGTGGAATGCATTATACTGTCTGCTAAAGAGTGATTGAAGTCACACAGTGTATTTAGGAATGTGTTCAAATAGTAAGTATGACTAGTAGAAGAAATTGTGTTTCCCGGGGAAAGAAAGAACTTCATTTTCACAATAACAGCACCTTAAATGTGAGGGGTTAGCAAAAAATAAGGAATACCTAATCTTCTGTAGGAAAGAGGAAATATGTCTTTAGGATGTTGCTAGTAATGAGAATAGAATAGTGTGTCTACTTGATAGAAATGCATTGCTTTATTTCAGAATAGAGGTCTTAAACTTTGATTGTAATTGTCATTGTGAAAGTTAATGTGAGCACACTTACTTGAAACAGTGAGTATTGCCAGTGAAAAACCTATTAAGATAATTTGTATTGATCAATTTGTACAAATAGTAAGTATGTATAGAAGAGGATGTTTTGATTTCTAGGAAACAGACAGCCTCTATTTCACAAAATAAGTAACATAATAGGAGAGACAGTGTACTGATAAAAATATTTTGTCTTCTCCAGGAAAGGAGGCAAGATCTTTTTTCAAGTGTTATTAGGAATGCCAATAGACATTGTTTGCAGTTAAAGGAAAGCCATTGTCATTTTCTGAATGCAAGGCACTTCAGCTTTGCTAATACTTATCTAAGTTAAAGTTAATGTAAGAATGCTTATAAAAATATCCATTCTATTGTCAGTGAAAAACACCCCTATCTCAAATATGTATGAAGAAAATGTATTACAATAGAAATTTTGTTTAGAACATTATCATGCGATTTCTACGACAGAGACATTTTCACTTTCACATAAATATAAACAAGAGGAGAAGAGATTATGTGCTGATAAGAAATGCATTGTTTAGGGAAAAAGGTAAGACTTCCTTAGACTGTATGTAGAAATGATATGGGAATAGAGTCTCCTTGACACAAATGTATTTTGTGTTAAGAATGTTGGTCATTTCAAATAAAATTTTAGTAATCAATATGAAAATTAATGTGCACAAGCTTTTTCTGGAGATCTGGCTTAATACTCTCCACTGAATTTAGCAATGTGTATAAATAAGATGTATGTTTAGAACTAGTCATTGTGATTTTTAAGACAGAGAAAACTTGATTACCGATCAAGGAGAAAAATCAAAGAAAAGATAGTATACTGATATGAAATAATATATGCTCTAAAGGGAAAACCAACATCCACTTTCATCTATTGTTATAATGGCAAACACACAGTGATTATAGATGAAAGACAGGCGAAGATTCTGAATGAAGGTATTTCAGTTTGGGAGCTCAGTGTTAGTTTTAGGTTTAGGGCTAGGTTTAGTTTTAAGTTTGGTGTTAGGCTTATGTAAAGGTTAGGGTTCAGGTTAGACTTAATGGTAAGGTTAGGATCAGGGGTTGGCTAAGTATTATGGTTAGGGTTATGGTAAGGTTTAGTGTTAGTGTTAGCATTAGTGTTATCTTCAATGCTAGGATTTGGTTTCAGTTAACATTAGGGCAAGGAATAGGATTAGGTTAGAGTTAGGTTTGGGTTTTGAGTTAGCCTTAGGTATAGAATTAGGATTGGGATTAGGGTTAGGGTTAGTTTACTGTTAGGATTCATCTTCTGGTTAGATGTAGAGATAGGATTAGGATTTGGGCTAGTATTATGGATAGGTTTAGGATTAGGGTTAGGTTTATGATAAGGACTAGGTCTAAAGTTAGGGTTAGGGTTAGAGTTAGGTTTAGGGATAGGTTTCCTGTTAGGGAATTGTGAAGCTTAGGATTCAGGTTTGACACAGATTTTGGATTAGGGATAGGGTTAGGTGTAAGTTTAGCATTAGAGATAGGATGAGGTTATGGTTACTCATCAATATAAAGTTTAATGACATGTCTGTTACATGAAACACGTTCTTTTTTACAGTTAAAATATGGCCATATACCCAATTCCATATGAAGCAAATGTGTACGAAATGGGTTTATGTGTACAACAAGAGAATTTGTTTTCTAGGAAGGAGAAAACCTCTATCTTCAAAAAACTGAAATTTCAAAAGAAGAGATTGTGCAGAGGAAAAATGCATTATCATCTATAAGAAAAGAGGCATGATCTCTTTGTATTGTACTTATAATGTGAATAGAATCTTGATATTTGTTCATAGAAAAGAGTTGGCTTCCTCAGTATTGAACCCATTTCAACTATGATTGTATTACTTGATGTGAAAGTTAATGTGGGTAAGGGTGTTTGGCATGCATTACATTCTCTAAGGACAGACATACGTGACACAGTGTATTTAGCAATGTGTTCAAATAGGAATTATGACAATCAGTAAAATGTGGTTTATTCGAAAGAAACAACTTAATTTTCACCAAAAAACTCCATAAATACTTGGAATTTTTTAAACATAAGAAATGGCTTATCTTCTGTATAAAAAGAGAAAAGTAGTCTTTAGCCTGTTGGTATTAACGAGAATAGAAAATTGAGTCTAAATGATAGAATAGCATTTGGGTTTTAATAATGGTGTCCTTTAAACTTCTATTGCAATTATCTATGTGTAAGTTGTTATGAGCAAGCTTATTTGAAAAAACTATTACCAATGAAATGGGCCTATTATGATATATGAAGTGATCAGTGTGTGAATAGAAAGTATGTTTAGAACAAGTAGTTTTGATTTCTAGGAAGCACACATCCTCTATTTCTCATAAAATACCAACATGATTGGAAAGATAGTGTACTGATTAGAACTGATTTTTCTTCTCTAGGAAAGGAGGCAAGATCTCTCTTGAATGTTGGCAGAAAGCTGATAGACATTGAATGCAGTTAAAAAAAACAAGCCATTATCATTCTGTGAATGTAAAGCACTTTAGGGTTGATTATAGTTTTTATTATGAAAGTTAATGTGAGAATGCTTACAAAATCCATTCCCTTTTCAGTGATTAACAACACTATCTCTAGGTATGTATGACGAAAATGTGCTTGAAGTAGGAAGTGTGTTTGGAAAAAGATTTTCTAGGAAAGACAAATTTTTACTTTCACAGAAACACAAACAAAAGAAGTTATTTGTGCTAATAAGAAATGCATTGTCTATTCAAGGGAAAGAGACAAGATCTCTTTCAATGGTATTTAGAAACATTGATTGAACAGTGAAGAAGATACAACGTGAACAATTGTAATTTTATCTGTTAAAGTTAATATGTGTTGTATACTGAGAAGAAATATATTTTCTTCTCTGGGAAATCATGTAAAATCTCTTTCCAATCTAGTTAGAAACACTGAATAGAACAGTTCAGAAAAGGAAGAGAATTGCATTGTCTTTCTCAAAATCTGTGCCACTCCAAATACGATTTTAGTCTACAATGGAAAATTTAATTTGATGCCTTATTGTAAAACTCATTGCCTTAAATTGTACTGAATGCAAATGTCTTATTGTGTTTTCTGCCATGTCTTTGAATATGTTTAGAAGTTATTCTACTTTGTAGGATAGAAAAAACTACATTTTCACAGATGGCAATGTGTGAAGATTGAGACTCCCTTCTTTCTCCAGAGAAAGATGAAAATCTTCTTTAGGCTCTTCCTAGAAACCATAAGAAAATAGAGTCTACTGGACAGAAATCCATTTTGATTTTAAGAACAGGGGTCAGTTCTACATGATTGTAGTCATCCTTGTGAAAACTGGGGACTTGATTATTTGGTAAGTTTTATCTTTTCAACAAAACGGACTCATTTTCCTATACCGTATATACATATAAATATGCACAAATTAGATGCACATTTAGAGAAATACATTATGATATCAAGGAAAGAGACAACATTTTCACATAAAACAGCAATATTAAAGAAGAGATTGTGTACTGATACAAAATGATTTCTCCTCTCTAGGAAATGAAGCAAGATTATCTTTCAACTCTTGTTAGAAACACAAATACAGAGTGAGTATAGATGAAATAAAGACAATTATCTTTCTCAGAAAGGTGGACACATCAATGATGGGAGATGCCATTCTGTAAATATTTTTCTCATACTGGTTATTGAATAAAGTGCTATTTGATAATAGGAAAGCAAGATAGGTGGGACTAGGTGACAAGGAGGATTTGAGGAAATAACAGGGAGAAATAAGCATGTAGAGACTGGGGAGAGCACAATGCCAGCCCCCCTCCTGTAAGATGAGACCACGTTGAAATACATTGATTAATAGAAATGGGTTAATACTTAAGACAGCTATTTGATAAAAAACAAGTAACTGGCCAACAACATTATACATAAAGCATCTCTGACAATTATTTGGGGCTGAGTGGCGGCGGAACTAGACCAGCAGCGGGCAGAAAAGCCTATGCCTAACACTTCAACTTTATTGTATTTATAAATGTAAGAGAATATGAGCTTCCTTTTACATGAAACATATTCTTTTCACAGTGCAAATGTCCACATCTCTAACTCTGTATGAAGCAAATATGTGCAAAAAGGAAGTGTTTTGAGAAGTCGTTCTATGCCCTAAGAGAAATATAAATTCTCTTTCACAAACACAGAAAAGGGAAAAGAAAAGATCTGCCTTTCAAAGTTCACATCTGTAAACTTATTCTAAGTCCATTCTCATTTTTCTCACTCTCATTCAGTTTGAGATCATTTCCCTTCTCCTTGAATACACTGTTACACATCAGCTACTCCTAAAAATTCTGCTTTAATTTTCTGACAAATGAGTTCATTTTGCCATGTGGTATGAACAGAATTCCAGAGGTGCTCAGGCAGGTAAATCTCATTCAGATTATTCTGTACAATTAGTCATGTTTCACCTTGGAACTAAACCTGCAAGGTACCTAACTAGCTTCAATAGCTACTTTCAGGCTTTACCATCTTAATGTGTCACCGACGATTCTCTCTATATATCAAGGGTTGAGGTAGAAACATAGCATAGAGACTGGTTTCCGCAAAAATGAACAAACCCAAGTAAAGAAACAGAAAATCAAGAATCAAGCAGATATTACATGCTCTTTAAATCACTTGAATTCAGAAGTCAGATGAAATAAATCCTGTTCCAATACCTTGCATAGAAACGAGTTATTCAAAGAAGTTGTTCAATGTGAGATGAATGTGGAAGCATGGTTGTTATTATAACACTAGACAAAATAAAATTGATAAATAGGTGTTTATTTTGCAAATTTCCACTGAAAAATAAGACAAAAAGAACACTAAAGAATTTCCACTCTCTTCCTACCTTATCCACTGTCCCAAATGGAAAAGCACATGAAGGAAAAAGTACCGAATACACCTCTCTTCATTCTCCATCCGCCTGAATCTTCACGTAAAGCCGTGTGGCTGCCATTTCAGGTCCACAGTACTGATGCCTCCAATTACCATTTTATTGGAAAGAAGGTTTTAAGCATGATGTGAAAAGTATAAGTAATGATAACAAATGTCAATTATATTTCAGGAAAAGAAAGATAAACATACACAAATTAAGAACTTGTGAATATGAAGCAACAGATATATAATTCATGTCCAGTATACATGACTAGAATCAGATTGATGGCATCACAGAGATTACACTGATAGCAGGACTAATCTGGATAATCTAAATACTGTCTATATTGTTCATTTAAGGTAAGAGAATTTATACCTAAACATAGACCTGAGAAGGAAAATTATAATACTAGGTTTGGCAGGAATTGCATACATGCATCTTCTGAGTTTGCAAGTGCCGACAGAAACAGCAGGCTACTTGGACAGTTACCAAAGTTATCACACTAATGATGGGGCAACAAATGTTGGATAAGGCCTAAATAATCAGATAGACCATCCCAGAAGCTGTGAAATTGAAATTGAAAAACTGTCTTACACTAACATGGCATGTTTCAACAGTCTTCTTTAAGTGTATACCCTGTAAGCTCATTTAGGACAGCACATTTAATCTCAGCAGTCAAAATGGGGACAGATCTTTGCCCAAGATGCCAGTACCTGAGGAGGAAATGAACTGAAGATGGACTGATATCAGTGACCAAAATACTCTCAGGAATAACTCAGTGCTATCAAGAGCAACTGTGTTTGGAATAGTAATATTAAAAGATTTAAATGACATAGTCTGCAAGTCTTTGAAGTGTTTGAAGATCAAATATTTATGTCTGATTAGCCTTATCATTTTATGAAGCATGCATAACTTTAATCTGCAAGTCTAAGAAATATAGTTTCTCAACATCTGAAACTATCCAAAATAATTTAGCAAGGACAATTCCTTGATATTTAAATAACTGACATGTTTTGAAATTTATCTCGAGATAGAACTGTAAGATGCAATACAATGTAATATCCAAAGTTGTGTCAATATAGAAAAAGTATACATACAGTTTTATATTTGTGTGCAAATCATCATAAACAGAAAGAAGGCCCTACTTAGGAAACATACAAGAATCTAAAAATTTTATAATTAATAGTTGCTAAAATGAGTTAAACAAATAGATGTTACTCTACTTATTTCCTTTCCTAAACGTACCACTCCTATACAGAACTCTAAAATTCTATTAGACATAACCAAGTCTAAACATCATTCTCCACACCCTATCCTACAACATAAAACCAACCATGAATAGGTAATAATTAACACGTTTTCAGTAACGAGAGAACAAAAAATACAGTTTCCCAAATGAAGGGAAGGGAGGCATCATTGGGAACTTTTAAGGAAAAAATACAGCAATGGAATATCTTGATTGGACTAGCTGTAACATTTGTAGCTAGTCTCTGTGTGACAGCAGATTCTTGACTGAAGCTCTTATTGGATCACTGGACAAAGTTTTGTTAACAGCTGCACCATCTCAGTGAGGTAGTCTGGAATTGTGTATAGCAGTATTAGTCCTAAATCAGTGATTACTAGTACAGAGACAAAAAGTTGAATCTATGAAGTGGTGCCACATCTTCTTTTCAGAGATGTTACTGTTTGCTGTTTGGAAATGTTATTGTTCATTGTGGAAGACAGAAACCTTCATATCAACACAGAAGGTTCAACTATTTTAGGTATGCATGCTGGAACAGGCAACAGTAAGGAAGAATATAAGTATGAGGGAAATTAGGATTTTAGAGTGATTATAACTTAGATAAATGATAGTACCTGGATTTTGTTTTCTTCTGACTAACACCAATTGGCTTCTTGACATAAGACAGAAACTCTGAATTTCACTTTAATAACATGCATCGATTTAGAGAAGGAAAACCAACTCCACAGCCAGAGTTAATTTTACATGAATTTGGACTAGCAAAGTACTAGGAAGTAAGAAGATAAAGACTAGGCATAGAAATCACTCAATAAGAACAGATATTGTCACCATGAGTCAGATCATTCTTTGTTCGATGGTTCTCATTCTGGATAGGAATCCTCCCTTCTATACATCTAATGTCGTTTTGGCTTCTTGAAACTGGGTGTTTTCTATTTTCTTGTAATAACAAGAACAGAAAACTTACCCTATTTATTTGAGGTTTCTACACAGTTCCTGGGATAAATCTTCATCAAGAAGGCTCTCCATGTTCGGATGGATTTTTTTTCAATTGAGATGGTATCCAAAACTTTTCTTCTTCTATAAAAACAAAGGCATTAGCTTACCACAATGTAATGTTTGTACTTTAATACAAATATCCTTATTTATTATTTTATTTATGTTCTAGCACTCAAAGTTTGCCTGAAGATCTGTGTTCAAAGTTAGCCACAGTAGGTAGCCATAAATGACTGACATGGTACACAACTTAAACCCCTGCAATTGAGACACAGAAGTAGATAGATCTCAGACAGTGCAAGGCCATGCTGAACCACATAAAATTGTTTAAGTCTAAAGGAAAAAGAGAGCACACAAAGGTGACCCAATGCTTTAAGATGACATGCTGTAATCCCAGCAATAAGGATGTTTGGACACGAAGAGATATGGCAGGTTGGAAATAAGAGTAGAAGGTGGAAGGAACAGGAGCTCAGTACAGTCCCTTATAAGGCAGCATTCTGAGACTGTAGTCTGAAGACAAGATCATCCCTTTTGTCTGAGCATTGGTGGAGGTAAGAACTCGATAGTGGCTGGCTATTTTGTTTCTCTGATTTTCAGACCAAATTGTTTATTAGATTATAACTAAATGACATAATATTTTCTTTAATGACTGAGGAATTTCTGTATTGACCAGGAGTTCCTTTTATACAGACAAACACACACACACACACACACACACACACACACACACACACAGTGTTTATGTACAATGCCTGATCCAACATTTTTTGTTGGTATTCATGGAAGAAATTTGTGTTTCAGTATGTGTTAAACATATGTAGTAATACTGAGGCTACTAGCAAAATTTTTAAGAAGAAAATCCCCCGTTCCAAACTAAACTTACAAAATTATTAAATGAAAGTCTCCTGAGATGCTTCCTTAGGCACATATGGTGATATACAATTCATGACATAATAACATTTTTTCTGGAGATCAGAATAATGAATTAACCAGAAGAGTAGAATACAGGCAGTTTTAGCATATACCTTTAATCCCAGGAGTTATGTAAGGGAAGAGGTGTGAAAACAGGGGAATAGGCAAGGGAATGGAAGGGAAGGGAATATAAGGGGACAGGGGAGGGTAGAGAAGAGATGGGAAGAGTTGAGACAGGAAGAGATTGGAAGGTTAAAGGCAATGTAAGGCTATAAAATGCAAGGAAAGGGTTGTGAAGTTAAGTGAATGGAACCATAAAGAAGGAAATAATGAAGGCAAATGTATGGAATGGAAGGGAAGACAAGGCATGGCAAATGATGATAAGGCAAGGGATTGGAAGGGATCTGAGGGGACGAGAAGTTAAGGGAAGAGAGAAATTGAAAAGGGAAGGAAAGTTTAGGGGATGTAGGAGAAGAGAAGGGAAGACAAGGGAAGGCAAAACAAGACAAGGAATAGGAAGAGACAGGAATAAAAAGAACTGAAGTTAATGAAAGCAATGAGAATTTTATTGAAGTGAAAAGAAAAGCAAGACAAGGATAGGTAAGGTAATGAAAGGGAAGGGATTGGAATGGAAGGAAATGTAAAAGATGAAGGCAATCAAGGCACGGCAAGGAAAGGAAAGGCAAGGCAAGGCAAGGGAGGGAAGGTGATGGAATGAAATGGATGGAAAAGGAAGGGAAAATTAAAGGCAAGCAAAGGTAAGGGATGATAACTCAAGAAAAGTGAACAGGCAAGGTAAGGAAAGGCAAGAGGTGTTAAGGGAAGGAAAACCATGGAAGGTAAGGCAAGAAAAATGAACAGTCTAGGCAAGGGAAATTGCATGGCCAGTCACAGCCACGAAATCATGGCTTCTCAAGACAAGGCAAGAAAATACAAGTCAAGGAATCGCAAGTGAAGGGAGTGGACAGCAACGGAAGGGTGGGTAATGTAAGGGAAGGAAGGGATAAGGATAGGGGTGAGTAGGCACTGGAAGGAGAGGGAAGGCAAGACAATGCAAAAGAAGTCAAGGAAAGCCAAGGCAATGGAGAGGATGGGGTGGAAAGGGATTAGAAAGGATGGCAAATGAAGTTAGGGTACAGTAATGAAAAATGAAGCTCGATGCTAGACAAGTGAATGGGCAAGGTAAGGCAAGGCTGGGGAAGGCAATGGAATGGAAAGAAAGAGAAGGGAAGGAAAGCAAAGGGAAATGAAGGGGATAATGTAAGGAAAGGCTAGGCATTGGATGGAAATGGAAAGGAAGGAAAGAGAAAAGGCTAAAAAGGAAAGGAAGGGCAAAGAAAGGTGAGAAAAGACAAGGAAAGAGAAGGGACTGGATAGCAAAGCAAGGCAAGCCAAGACAAGGTAAGGCAAGGCAAGTGAAGAGAATAAAAGTGAGTAGAAGGGAATCAAATATAAAGTAATGGAAGGAATTGCAAATCAAAATATTGCAATGTATATGAAGGGACTAAGGGAAGGAAAGTGAACAGAAGGGGAAGAGTCAAGGCATGGCTAGGCCAGACCAAGGAAGGAAAGGGAATAGAAAGGTAAGAAAATCAAGGGTGGGCAAAGGAAGGAAAAAGATGGGAAAAGAAGCATCACAAAGGAGGGGAATGTAATGCAAAAGAAGTGAAAAGATGGGAAAGGAAAGGAAGAGAGCATGGCAAAGCAAGTGAAAAGGCTTCGCAAGAAAAAAGGCATGGAAGGAAAAAGCCAATGCAAGATAAAAGTAAAGCCAAGGCAATGCAAAGCAATTGATGTGGCAAGGCAAGTGAAGGCAACTCAAATGAAAAGACAAGGCAAGGCATGGAAAGTCAAGGAAGAAAGGACAAGGCAAGACAATGCAAGGCAAGGGAAGGGAAGTGAAAAGAAAAGAAGAGAAGGGAACGATATGACAAGAAAAGGTAAGACAAGGTAAAACAGGGAATGGTAAGGGAAGTCGTGAGCAGGGAAAGAAATGGAAGGAAAGGGAAGGGAAAGGGAAATGCATGGTAGGATAGGAAATGGAATGAATGGCAGGGTAAGGCAAGACAAGCCTAGGCAACGAAAGAGAAGGAAACTAAAGAGATAGGAAAGAAAACTTAATGGCAAGGCAAGGGAGAGCCATGCTAGGAAAGCAAAGGGAAGAGAGCAGATGGGAAAAGAAGGCAAGGGAAGGGGAATGAAGGAAATGACATGGCCTTAAAATTCAATTGTAGTCAAGGCAATGCTAATCATGAAAAGTAAATGGATGTAAAGGGAACGTAACTTAGGGGTTTGGGATGGGAGGGACATGAATAGAAGAGAAAAAGTAAGGCAAGGGAAGGAAATCATAGGTAAGGGAAGTGAAGGGCAGGAAATTGGAATGCAAGGCAAATGAAGGGGTTGGAATTCAACACAAGTCAATTCAGGTAACATGAAAGAAATGGAAGGGAAGGGAATGAACTGAAAAGGAATGGTCATGTCAAGGTGAGGCAAGGCAAGAGAAGGGAAGGGAATTGAAGGGTAGCGAAAAGGCAGGACAATGCAAGGCAATAGAAAAGGAAATGCCAATGAAAAGGAAAGGAAAGACAAAATGCATGGCAATGCAAGACTTGGCAAGGCAAGACAAAAAGAAGTGAGGGTAAATAGTAGGGAAAGGCATTGCAAATGAAAAGGCTAGGCAAGTGAAAATGAAAGGCAATGCGAAATTATGAAAGACAAGTTAAATGCAAGGAATGGCAAGGCAAGGCTTGGAAGTCAAGGAAAATAAAGGCAATTAAAAGCAATGCAAATGGAAAAAAGTAAAAAAAGGTGTAAGAAAAAGAAAGGAAAATCATTTGAAGGCAATGCAAATCATGGGAAGAGAAGGGGTATGAAGGAGAGTGAAGAGAAGTGAAAGTGAGATTAGGGAAGCGAATGGAAAAATCATGTGAAGGCAAGGCATGGGAAGGAAAAGCATGACAAATAAATGGAAGGGAAAAGAAAGAAAGGGACTTAATGTGCAGGGAATAGAGGAGTAGGGAAAGTAAAGGAATAGAATTGAAGGGAAGGAATGGGATATGGCAAGGCAAGGGAAGAGAATTGAATGAAAGGTAATGGTAGGCATGGCAAGGGAATGAAATGTAAGGGATGGGAATGGAAGGGAAAGGAAGACAAGGAAGGGGAAGGGAAAAGAAGTTAAGGGAATACAAATGGCAAGGCAAGAATATGGAATGGAACTTAATGAAATGAAATGAAAGTCAATGCATTGAAAGACAAGACAAGGGAAAGGACAACATTGGAAGGGAATAGGCATGGCAAGTATAGGTAAGCAAGGCAGGCATGAGAAGAGAAGAGAAGTGAAGTGAAGGAATGCAAACAGAAAAGAAATTGCAGGATAATGCTGTTAAAGTGTAGTCGAGGGAAGAGAAAGTTAGGGAAGTGAAGGAAAAGGAAAGGCAAGGCAAAGAACTGAATATTTAGGAAATGGAAAGGAAGCAAAGTGAAAGAAAAGGAAGGGGAAGGAAGGAAGTAAAGAGAAGTGACATGGCAAGGCTAGTTAAGAGACAGGAAGACAACGTAAGCCAAAGCAAGGCAACAAAGTGCAGTGCAGGGAAGGCAAAGAAAAACAAGGGAAGGCAAGTGAAGTAGAGGGAAAGGAACAGAAAAGTCAAGGCAAGGCATGGGAATGGAATGGAAAGGAAAAGGCAAGGCAAGGTAAAGATAGGCAAGGCAAGACAATGGAAGGGAAAGGAAGGGGGTGGACTTGAAGGGAGCACAGGGAAAAGGCATGGCAATGCTATGGCAGAAAAAGGAAGAACACAAGGCAAAACAATGGAAGGGAAGGATGGGGAATAGAAGGGAAGGGACTGGGAGGGAAGGCAAGAGATGTTAACATAGGGAAAACAAAAGGCAAGGTATGGCAAGTGAATGTAAGATAAGGCAACATAAGGCAAGTCAATAAAAGGAGAGACACAGATGTGAATTGAACAAAAGTGAAAGAAAATGACAAGGCATGGGAAGGGAAGTGATGCAAATTGAAAGGGAAAGGTAGGGTAATGCAAAACAATGAAAACCTCATGGCAAGGGAAAATGTAAGACGAGACATGGCAAGGTTATATAAAGTTAAAATTCAAGGCAATGCAAGAGAAGGGAAGGGAATATGATGGAAGGCAATAAAGGAAAGCCAGGGAAACAGAAGGGAAGACAAGGGGAGAAATGAAAAGAAGGAAAGAGAAAAGCGATGATAAGTCTAGAGGAAGAAAGGGAACGCAACACAAGGCAAGGAAATGTAATCTCAAAGGGTGGAAAGAAAGAGAATGAAAAAAAATGGAAGGAAAGAAAGGAAGGGGAGAGGATGGAATGCAATGGAAAAGGAAAGGCAAGAGAACAGAACACAAAAAAAGGCAAGACATCAGAAAGGACTGGAAAGCAAGGCAATGCAAGGGAAGGGAAAGGAAGAACAAGTAAGGGAATGGAAAGAAAGGCAAGGCAAGGAAAGTTAAGGAAGGTTAAAATGCATGAAAAGTCAAGAAAATGAAGGGTAGGAGGCATGGCATAAAAGGTATGGCTTGTTACAAGGCAAAGCATAGCAAGGCAAGTAAGAAGGCAAGGAAAAGTAAGTCAAGCCATGGCAATGGAAGTGAAAAATTGAGAAAGATATGAGGGGGAAGTGCAAAGGCAAGGCAAGGCATCAGGATCAATGACAAGGAAAGTAAAAGGAAGGAAAGGCAAAGCAAGAGAATTGAAAACTGTGAGGCTATTGTAAAGGCAAGTCAAGGATAGGCAAGACAAGGCTAGTGAATGGAATGAAATTGAAAGGAAGGGAAAGGCATGACAAGCATGTGAAGACAAATCAAGGCAAGTGAAACGGCAAAGAGACAGAAGGGAAGGGTTGTAAAGCAAAGTTTAGGTAATGGAAGTGAAGAGAAGTGAAAGGCAAGGTAAGGAAAGAAAATGCAATTGAAAGGAATGGAAGGGAAGGAAAGGGAACAGAAGAGAATGGAGGGGAAAAAATGGAAGGGAAATGACTAGGCCACACAAGGAAAAGGATAGCAATGCAAGGCAAATCATGACATGGCTAGTAAAGGGAATAGAAGGAAGAGAAAGAAATGAAAAGGAAAGGAAGATAAATAAAGGGAAGGCAAGTAGGGAACATAAAATCTGAACAAGGTAAGACTATGCAAGCAATGGGGATGCAAGAGCAGGGAAATGAGTGGAAGTGAAGGCAAAGTGAAGGGAAGTGAAAAGAAATGGCAAGGCTAGGGAAGCGAATGGAAGATAACAGAAGGCGAAACAAGGGAAGGGAAGGGAAAGGGAATGAAGGAAAAGGAAGGGAAGAGAAGAGAAGGGAAGGAAAAAGGACAACTGAAGTGAAGGTAAGGCAAGTCAAGGAAAGTGAAAAGAACGGTAGGGAATGTAAAAGGCAAGGCTAGGAGAAACAAGGGAAGGAAAGGAGGATATGGAAGCAAAAATGCAGGGAAAGATATTGCAATTGAAAATTCACTGCAAGTGAAATTGAAAGGTAAGGTAAGAGAGGGTAAGGCATAGTAAGATGAAATTCAATGCCATTTATGGCATGGCCAGGCAAGACAAATAAAAGGAAGTTCAAGGAAGTCAAATGGAAGGGAAATGAAAGTCAAGGGAAAGGGACAAGGCAAGTGATAAGGAAACGAAATTCAAACTAGTGAAAGTGATAATGCAAGACAAGGCAAGGCATCAGAAGGGAAGGGTGTAGGGAGATAGTTCTGTGGCATTGACCACGCCCATTGGGGTGGAGCCATGGGCAGAGTGACCTGTGAAAGGAGGTCGGAGGGGGCCAGGAAAGGCGCTCTCTTTCTGGTGTGACTCGGACAGGAAATGATCGGGTTGAATTTCCTGGTGTTCATCTGTCTAGGTTGTAAGTTATTTCTCCCTGAAAAAACATCTATTTGTCCTATTTGTTTATCCTGATCCTTATTTACCGCGATAGAAGGGGTGAAAGGTAATGTAAGAGAAAGAATACAAGGCAATCAAGTAATTGAAAGTGTAGAACAGAGCATGGAAATGAAGCTAAGGCAAAAATCAAGGGAATCGAAAGGAAAGAAATGGTAGGGAATGGAAAGGAATGGAAAGAGAGTGAAGGGAAATAGTATGGCAAGGCTAGGGAAGGGAAGAAAAGTAGAGAGAAGATAAAAAAGCAATGCAAGGCAAAGGAAGGGAAGGACACTGAGCTGAAAAGGGGGCAAGAGAATGGAATATACAAGGTAGGGAAGGAAAGGAAATGGATGCAAGTCATGCCAAAACAATGCCACGGAAGAAAAATAAATGGAAGAGAAGGGAACAGAAATGGCACATCATGACTTTGGATATAAAGGGAAGAGATTCAAAGGGAAGGAAAAAGAAGGGTAAAGGGGAAAAGGAATGGAAGGTAGTGGAAGGGAAAGTAAGGGGAGGGTAAAGACAAGGCTAGGCAACAGAAGGGTAGGAAAATGGCTGCAAAAGAAGTACAGGCAATGGAAATGCAGAGAATGGAATAGAAGGGAAAGGAAGGAAAGAACGTGAATGGAAGAGCAAAGAAGGGAATGAATTAGGTAAATGTAGGGAAAGTAAAGGAAGTCGAGGCTATGCAAGACAAGGCAAGGAAAGATAGATAAGGTGATAGAAAGTAAGTAAAAGCAAGTCAAGAGAAAAAAAAACAAGGAAAGGGAAAAGGCAAGGGAAGGGAGGAAAGACAATGCAAAGCAAGGGAAATCAAGGCAATGCCAATGGAGGGAATGGGAGACAATTTTAGGGAAAGAGTAAATAATGGTTAGGAAAAGGATGGATAGGGAATGGGAGGGAAATAATTGGAAGTGAATGTAAGGGAAGGAAAGCTAACAGTAAAGGAAATGGAAGTGAAGGCAAAGGAAGGGTGAAGGCAAGATGAAGGAATTCAAGTGCAGGGAATGGAAAGTTAAGTATCTAATGGAAGGTACAAGGCTAGGTAATGAAAGGGGATAGAAGGGAATGGAAAAGAAGGGGTGGAAATACACCTAAAGGGAAAGGCACAGCAATACAAGGGAAGTGATGGAAGGGAACAGAATGAAAGGAAAGGGAAATGAGTGAAAAAAAAAAAAAAACAAAGCACTGTAAGGGAAAAAATTGAGAGGCAGTGTAATTAAATCCATGTGAAGGGAAGGGTAAAGGTGAATCAAGGCAAGGTCAAGCAGGGGAATGTAAGGAAAGTCAATGAAAGGAGAGGGGAGGAAAGGAAAATGTAAAGCAAGGGAAGGAAACGCAAAGCAGCAGAAAGGAAGGGAAGAAAAGGGAAGGAAGGAAGAAGGCAATGAAGGTATTGGAAGGCAATGGTAGGCAAGTGAAGGGAGAGGAAAGTCAAGTCAAGTCAGTGGGAGTGAAAGGAATGGAAGGGAAAGTAATGGAAGCCTAGGCAAGTCAAGGGAAATGGCAAGGAAAGTAAAAAGTCTAAGCAAGGCAAACAAGCCAAGGCAAGTGAAAAGGCAATGCAAGGCATGTGAACTGAAGGGTAGGGAATGGAAAGAAAGTTGATGGAAGGGACAGGACATGTAATAGATAGGTAATAGATAGGTTGGTAGGACAAGGAAAGAGGAGGGAAAATGCTTGATTAAGGAAGGCAAGGAGAGGAAAGAGAAGAGAAGTGAAGGGAAGGTAAAGGGCTAGGCAATTCAATGGGAGAAAAGTGAAGGGAAAGGAAGGGATGGAAAGTCAATGCAAGGTGAAAGGCAAGACAACACCATAAGGTAACTGAAGGGAAGGGAAGGAAAAAGACTGGAACGGAATGGTGGAGAATGTTAGTGAAGTGAAGTGAAGTTAAGGGAGTATAATTCATAGGATTTGAAGGGAATGGAAGGGAAGGGAATGAAAGAAAAAATTTAAGGCAAGGCAAAGGAAGGGTCAGGAAGGGTAGGGAAGGAAAAGAAACTGAAATGGTAAGACAAGTCAAGAGAAGTGAAAATGCAATGCAAGGGAAAAAATGGAAAGGAATGGAAGTTAAGTCTATGCAAGGAACGGGAAGGCAATGTAAAGGAAATGTAAATGTAAGGTAAAGCATGGTAAGGCAAGTAAAGGCAAGTGAAGAGAATAGTAGATTGTTGAAGGGAATCAAAGTCAAAGTGCACAGCTAGGCTAGCGAAGGGAAGGGAAGAGATGGTAACACATGTAAACTCAAGCTCAATGTAAGACAAGACAAAGCAAGGGAAGGAATGTTGATAGCAAGGCATGGCAAATCAAAGTAAGGCAAGGTAAGGCTGCTTAAAAGGCATGGCACGAAAAGACGAGTCTGCTTAAAGGCAAAGAATGCAGAACAAAGCAAGGCATAGCAAGGGCATGTAAAGGGACTGATGGGTAGGAAAAAGGCAAGTTAAGATAAGGTGACAAAATGGAAAGGAGTTCAAAAAGGCAAGAGAAAAGGCAATGGATGAGAAAATGCAAGGCAAGGTAAGGCAAGGCAAGGCAAAGTAAGACTTGGCAAGGTAAGGGAAATGAAAAGACCAAACAAGGCAAGCCAAGTCAAGTACAGCAAATGAAGGTAACTCATGGCAAGTCAAGGCACACAAGACAAGTCAAGGCAACACAAGGCAAGACAAATCAACAAAAGGCAATGCAAGGCATGCCAAGACAAAACAATTTGCAAGGCTGGTAAAGGACAGGGAAGGAAAAGTAATTGAAGTAAATGGAAGGGTAAAAAATGACGAGGCAACAAAATAAAGGAAAGCAAAAGCAAGGCAAGTGAAGGGAAGGGAAGTGAAAAGGGGGCTATAATGGTACATGAAAGGTAATGTAAATAAACGGATGGGAAGGGAGCCGTTGGGAAAAAAAAAGGGAACGGAAAATGGGAGGGAATGGAAATCAAGGTTAGTCAATACAATTTAAAAAAAATGGAAGTGAAATGCAAAGAATGAAGGGAATGCTAGGGAAAGGGAAGGAAAAAGGGAAAGGAAGGGGGAAGCAGAGGAAGAGAAAGGAAGGGAAATTAAGGAAAAGTAAGTGAAATAAAAGTCAAGTGAAAATACAGAGCAAGGCAAAGCAAGGCATTCATGGCAAGGTAAGTTTAAAAGCAAGGCAAGGCAAAACAAGACGAGTGATGTTTATGGACTACAAGGAAGGGAATGGAATTGATGGGAAGGGAAGGATATAAGCAAGCTAGGCAAGTTCAGGGAAGATAAAATAAGGGAAGGGAAGAGAAAGGAAAGAAAGAGAAAGGCAAGGTAAGGGGTGACAAGGAAAGGGACTTCAAGAAAAAAGCAAAGGAGTGGAGGCAAGGGAAAAGAAGTGAAAAGGGACACAAAAAGAATGGAAGGAAAAGGAAACACAAGGGAAGATAATGAAAAATGAGACAAATTAGAAGGCAATGCAACTAATGACAAAGTTATGGAACCGAAGGGAAGGAAGAGAATGGAAGTGAAAAAGCATGTAATGGTTATGCAAAGGAAGGGAAAAGAAAGGAAGAGAGAGATAATAAAGTTTAGGAAATAGAAGGGAAATGAAGGTAAAAGGCAAGACAAGGCAAGTGAAGGGAAGAGGAGGCAAAACAAGGAAGGTGAACTCAAAGGCAAAGCTAGGCAAGACATTGGAATGCAAAGAGGGGATGGGATAAGAAACACAATGAAACACATTGCAAGGCAAGGAAGAGAAGAGAAGAGAAGGAAATGGAAAAGAAGGAAATGCATTAGAAATATAAGGGAAAAGATAGACGTGTCTGCAATGGAGAAGGAAATGGAAGGGAAGAAAAATAAATGGGACGCATATGAAAATGCCATTGCCAGATTACACAATCCAAGGGAAATGAAGAGAAGGAAAGGGGGGGGGAACATAGGGAAGGGAAATAAAAGAGTAGGGAATTAAAAAGGCAAAGCAAGCAAAAGGAAGGGAAGGCAAGACAAAGGAAGGGAAGGGAATGGAAGGGACACAATGAGGACAGAAGTAAAGGAATGGGAAAGGATATGGGTGGAAATGGAAGGAAGAGAAGGTAAGAGAAGATACAGGAATGCACTGGAAGTTAATGCACTGGCAAGCCAATGAAATAAAATGTAAGGAAGTGTTGAAAAGTGAAGAAATGGGAAGTGAAAAGTCAAGAAAAAGTTACAGGATGTATGTGAAGGGAAAGGGGTGCAAGGAAAGATAAGGAAAGACAAGGCATATGAAGGGAAAGGAAGAGAAAAGAAAGGAGGACAGAGGAGATGTGAATTGATGGGAAAGGGAATGCAAGGCAAGGCAAGGGAAAAGAATTTTTTTATTTATATTTTTTATTTAATTTTATATAACAAAGTCCAATTAAATGAAAACAAACATTTATAAACAATATTTGGGAATTTGGGCGTCGTTCTTTCCAAACTACTTCCCGCGGGTAAGGGGCACTGTCTTGGGGGATTCAAAGAACATTCCGATATCCTAGCTGTAGTCTGTAGGGCTGTTTTGTCCAGCTGTTTTGAATGTAGGATCAGCTTGTACTCTGTTTCAGACGGTCTGGCATGATCAAACCACATTAGTCTAGAAAATCCACATCTTTTCATTTTCTGTGGAAACAAAAATAGAAATCATTTTCCCCAGTAACTTGTTCTTCAAGTTAAATTTCGGAGTCAAAGCATTTTTTTAATTAATTATTTTACATGTCAATCCCAGTTCCCTCTACCTAATCTCTCCCTCCCACCCTTCCAGCCCTCCCTCCCTCCTTCCCTCCCTTTTACCCTCCCTGCCCTCTCACATGCACTCTAAACACCCGCCCCTCCCATCCCCAAACCAAAATTCCATATGTAGGGGGATGCCATCCAGTTGGGGTCATGTAGATATGACAGGTCCTGTGAAGTAGGGACTAGGGCTTCTCTCCTGTCTCTAGAATAATGCAGTTATCCCTCCATGGGGGATATGTTTGCAAAGTCCTTTTGTGCACCAGGGATACATTCTGGCTCCAGGGTCTGAGGTCTCTTAGATTGCTCAGACATTCTGGCTGAGACCCATATTCAGGGGGACCCGAGTCAGTCCCCTGCTAGCTTCCCAACTAACAGTCTAGTGGCCCTTAGCTCCTCCTTGTTCAGGTAAGCTGTCTCTATGTGCTTCTGCCGCGTGGTCTTGTCCTCTCCATCTGCTTCTGGGTTCTAGTTCGACTCAGTGTTTATGTATGGGTGTTTGCTCCTATTTTCAACAGGCATTAGTTGAGGGCTCCATGGAGAAGTTAGTTGTTGATCTCACTCTCCGGGAAGGGCATTTATGATAGCCTTTCCAAGGGAGCTGAGATTGTTAGTTGGTAGCAGTCTTGTAGTTCCCTCGACCTTTTTTGTGTTCAACTTTATCTTCAAACCAATATTGGCTCCCTCTTTTATGTTATCTCTCTCTGTCTCTGTCTCTGTCTCTCTCTCTCTCTTTCCTATTTTCCATTCCTAACCAGGCTCAATCCTCCTGGTCACACATGCCTTCCTTTCCTCCCCCTCATTTTCTCCTACTTCTCTCTCCATTCGCTGTCCTCCAACACTTCACCTGAGCTCTGGGGGACTTGTCCCTTACCAGTTATTTGAGGAACTTTATATGAATCTCTTAGAATACACCTTGTATCCTAGTTCATCTGGTGATGTGAATTATAGGCTGGTGACCATTTGATCTAGTTCTAATCCATATATGAGTGAGTACATACTGTATTCCTCTTTTTGTGACAGGGTTACCTCATTCAGGATGGTTTCTTCAAGTGCCATCCACTTGCCTGCGAATTTCAAGATACCATTATTTTTTTTTTCTGCAGAGTAGTATTCCTTTGTGTAGATGTCCCACAGTTTCATTAACCATTCTTCAATTGTGGGGTATCTAGGTTGCTTCCAGGTTCTTGCTATTACAAATAGTGCTGCTGTGAACAAAGTTGAACAGATGTCTTTGTTGCATGGAAAGGAATCCTTTGGGTATATGCCTAAGAGGGGGATTGCCAGGTCATGTGGTAAACTAATTCCCATTTTCCTGAGGAACCGCCATACTGATCTACAAAATGGCTGTTTGAGTTTGCACTCCCACCATCAGTGGAGGAGTGTTCCACTTTTTCCACATCCACTCCAACATAAGTCATCACTGGTGTTTCTAATTTTAGACATTCTGGCAGGGGTAAGATGGTATCTCAAAGTTGTTGTGATTTGCATTTCCCTGATAGCTAAGGATGTAGAGCATTTTCTTAAGTGTCTTTCAGCCTTTTTGATTTCCTCTATTGAGAATTCTTTCTTTAGTTGTGTACCCCATTTTTTAATAGGTTAGTTGGTGTTTTGTTGACTAGTTTCTTGGATTCTTTGTGTGTTTTGTAAATCAGCCCTTTGTCGGATATAGGATTGGTGAAATTTTTTTCCCAGTCTGTGGGCTGCCGTTTGGTCTTGTCAACTGTGTCCTTTGCCTTACAAAAGGTTCTAAGTTTGAAGAGGTCCCATTTATTAATTGTTTCTTTCAGTGTCTGTGCCCCTGGAGTTATGTTCAAGCAGAGGTCTCCTATACCAATTTGTTAAAGGGTACCTCCTACTTTCTCTTCTAAGAGGTTCAATGTGGCTGGATTGATGTTGAGGTTTCTGATCCATTTGGACTTCAGTTTTGTGCATGGCTACAGACATGGGTCTATCTGCAGTCTTCTACACACCCTCATCCAATTGTGCCAACACCACTTGTTGAAGATCCTGTCTTTCCCCATTGTATAAGTTTAGGTGTTTTGTCGAAAATCAGGTGTTCATAGGTGCGTGGATTAATATCAGGATTTTCAATTCGATTCCATTGTTCTACCTGTCTATTTTTATGCCAATACCAGGCTGTTTTCAGAACTATAGCTCTGTATTAGAGCTTAGTCAGGAATGGTGATGACTCCTGACATTCCTTTATTGTATAGGGTTGTTTTGGCTATCCTGGGTGTTTTGTTTCTCCATATGAAGTTGATTATTATCCATTTAAGTTCGGTGAGGAATTGTGGTCGGATTTTAATGGGGATTGCATTGAATCTGTACATTACTTTTTGTAAGATTGCCATTTTTACTATGTTTATCCTACCTAACCAGGAGCATGGGATATCTTTCCATTTTCTGGTATCTTCTTTAATTTATTTCTTTAGAGTCACAAAGTTCTTATTATATAGGTCTTTTACTTGTTTGGTAAGCGTTACACCAAGATACTTTATTTTGCTTGTGGCTTTTGTAAAGGGTGATGTTTCTCTGATTTCTTTCTCTGCCTCTTTGTCGTCTGAAAAAAATAGGTCTACTGATTTTTTTGAGTTTATCTTGTATCCTGCTAGTTTGCTGAAGGTGTTTATCAGCTGTAGGAGTTCCCTGGTAGAGTTTATTGGGTCCCTTAAGTAAACTATCATATCATCTGCAAATAGAGAACATTTTACTTCTTCCTTTCCAATTTGGATGCCTTTGATCTACTTTTCTTGTCTTATAGTATTAGATAGAACTTCTAGTACGATATTGAAGAGATATGGAGAGAGTGGACAGCCTTGTCCTGTTCCTGATTTGAGAGGAATTGGCTTAAGTTTCTCTCCATTCAGTTTGATGTTGGCAGTTGTTTTGCTGTATATTGCTCTTATTATGTTTAGGTATGATCCTGTTATCCCTGACCTCTCCAAAACCTTTATCATGAAAGGGTGTTGAATTTTGTCAAAAGCTTTTTCCGCATCTAGGGAGATAATCATATGGTTTTTCTTGTTCAGTTTGTTTATATGGTGGGTCACGTTGATATATTTTTGTATGTTAAACCATCCCTGCAATCCAGGTATGAAGCCTACTTGATCATGGTGGATGATTTCTCTGATGTATTCTTGAATTCGGTTTGCCAGAATTTTATTGAGTATTTTTGCATCGATGTTCATCAGGGATGTTGGTCTGTAGTTTTCTTTCTTAGGTGTGTCTTTGTGAGGTTTGGGTACCAAAGTTATGGTGGCCTCATAAAAAGAGATTGGCAATAAACCTTCTGTTTCTATCTTGTGGAACAGTTACAGGAGTAGTGGTATTAGTTCTTCCTTGAATGTCTGTTAGAATTCTGCACTGAATCCATCTGGCCCTGGACTTTTTTTCGTTGGAAGGTTTTCGATGACTGCTTCTATTTCATTGCGGGTTATAGGTCTATTTAAGTTGTTTGTCTGTTCTTGATTTAATTTTGGGAAGTGATAGTTATCCAGAAACTTGTCCATTTCCTTTGAATTTTCAATTTTTGTGGAATACAGATTGTCAAAGTATGACCTGAAAATTGTCTGGATTTCCTCTGTGTCTGTTGTTATGTTCCCCATTTCGTTTCTGATTTTGTTAATTTGCATGTTCTGTCTCTGCTTTTTCATTAATTTGGATAACTGTTTGTCTATCTTGTTGATTTTCTCAAAAAAACAACTCTTTGTTGCATTGATTTTTTGTATTGTTTTCCCGGTTTCTATTTTGTTGATTTCAGCCCTCAAGTTGATTATTTCCTGGCATCTACCCCTGCGGTCGTCCCCTTCTGCTTCCTCTGCTTTGTTGTTGTGTTTCATTCTAGTTGGTGTAGATTCCCTAGATTCTGGTGGTGTCATGTTTGTCTTTCTGTTGTTAGGTGTTCTCTTGTATTGCCTTCTTCCCATAGTTTCTTTCAGTAGGTGTTGGTGGTGTCTCTTCCCTCTCTCTATGGTACTTCCCCGATGGGCTTATGTGGATCTGAGATTCAATATCTTTATCTCTGTGTCGTCCAAGCTCTCTAGGAGGTTTCTCCGCAGACAGGGATCCAGGGATGGGGTCAAGGATGAGGATCCAGAAGAAGATGCCAGCAGGTAGTCACAGTGGTCCTCTGGCCAGTAGCTCCTGCCAATAGCCGGCAGAAGAGGACGAGGGCTGAGTTGAACTTGAGAAGGTTTTTTAGGGTAGTGGGATCTCCCTGGAAAGTGGCGCTCCCCCGCTGAGACCTCATTCTTGTGCAGGGGCCCGGATATGTGGGTCAAGGATTTTGCCTGCAGGAACTCCGAGTGTATCCGGAGAGACAGGCACATCTCTGGAAGGGCCCGGGACTCCAGCAGAAGACTGGTGGCTGGGTCAGAGACCAAGCCAGTGGTAATTACAGGTGGTCCCGCGTGGATAGTCACGTCTCCTTTGTTCGGAGTTGCTCTGAGAAGTCTCCAAAGTAGGGTGGACTGTTTTCTCCACCATCTGTCCCAGTGCTCAACCAGAGCAGCAGGACCGTAGGTGGGGTAGGGCAGAGTGTAGGGGGGTAGGCTGGAGGTGGGGATGGGTGGGGGTGTATCAGAGCTCCAAGGGTGCTCTCGATGGGGACTGGAGAAAGGACCAGCAGGATCAGGGGCCAATCCAGGGAGTTCAGGCGGGGGAGTGGGGAAAAGAGGTTGTAGGAGACAGGCAGCCCAAATTGCACCCAGACTCCCCTCTGGCCAATAGATGGTGGAAGGGGATCAGGGCTGGACTGGAACTTGAGAAGGTTTTGCAGCGTAGTGGGATCTCACTGGAAACTGGCGCTCTCCCGCTGAGACCTCGTTCTTTGGCAGGGGCCCGGATTTGGGGATCAAGGATCCTGCCCACAGGAACTCCGAGTGGATCCGCAGAGATAGGCGGATCTCTGGGAGGGGCCCGGGACTCCAGCAGAGGACTGGAGCAGGGTCAGAGACCAAGCTGGTGGAAATTACAGGTGGTCCCGCGTGGATAGTCAGGTCTCCTTTGTTCGGAGTTGCTCTGAGAAGTCTCTGAAGTAGGGCGGACTTTTCACTCCACCCTCTGTTCCAGTGCTCAACTACAGCGGCAGGAGCGTAGGTGGCGTATGGCACAGGGTCAAGGGAAAAGAATTTTAAGGAAAGAGACAGAAAAGAAAAGGAAAGGCAAGACAAGGGAAGGCAAGTTTAAAGGGAATGCAAGGGATAGCATGGAGGCAATGCGACTCAAGGCAAGAGAAGGAAAGGGAAATGAAGGGAAAGGAAAGGAGGATAAAAGGCAAAGAAAGGCAAGAGACGGTAATGGAAAACTTGACAAAGCAAGGTAGGGCAATGGAGGAGAGAGGATGGAAAAAGGATGGGAGGGAATGAAGGGGAATAAAAGGGAATGAAATGTCAGGGAAGATAAGGGAAATGAAGTGACTCGAAGGTAAAAGGCAAGACAAAGCAAGATACAGCAAGGAACGGTTTGGCAAGGGGACATAACCCAGTAAAAGTGAAGGGTAAGTGCAAGGAAAGTGTAGGGGAGGGAAAGTAAGGCAGCATGGAAAAAAGGGAAGACAAGGGAATTGAAGGCCATAGAAGTTAATGGATTTGAAAGAATGAAAAGTTAAGAGAATGAGATTAAAAGAAAAAAGGCAAGGCCAGGTTAGGGTAGGGGAAAAAAGGATTACAAAAGAAAGCAAGGGAAGGGAAGGGAAGAGAAGGGAAGGAAATTGTATGGAAAGGTAAGGCAAAACAAGGCAATGTTAGGGAATTCTAGAGCCATAGGAAGGGAAGAGAAAGACAAGGGTAGGCAAGGCAAGAAGAGTTAAGGGAAGAGAATGAAGTGAAGGGATAGCAAGACAAATGAAATTGCAAGTGTTATGCAAAGGTAAGGGAAGGAAAGTCTAGTCAAGGCATGCAAGACAAGGAGAAGGAAGGCATGGCAAGGAACAAAAGGCAAGTCAATGCAAGGAAAGATAAAAGGAAGCACAATCGATGGCAAGTGAAAAGGCAAACCAAGGCTAGGCAGGGAAAGTGAAAATGCAAGGCAAGGAAAGGCAAAGAAGGTAAGTAAGTAGTATATGATGCAAGGCAAGGCAAGTAAGGAGAAGGGAATGGAAGGGAAGGAAAGGCAAGGCAAGGCAAGGCAAGGCAAAGCATGGGAAGACAAAGCATGGGGAGGCAAAATAAGGTATGATATGGGAATGGATGCAAAGGGAAGGGAACGAAAATGAAACTTCCAGACATAGTTGGGCAAGGAAAATCAAAGGAAGGGAAGGCATAAGAAGGAAAGGGAGGAGAAAGGAAAGCATGGCAAGAGGGTTTAAAGCAAGGGAAAGAAGGGAAGGCAAGTCATGGCAAGGGAAGAAAGGGAAGTGAAAGGAAAGGAAAAAAAAATTAAGGAAAAGTGGAAGGCAAAGCAAGGAGGGGTAATAGAATACTCGAGAATAAAAGGAAAGGGAAAAGGCAAGACAAGTATATGCATTCCAAGGCAGGGCAAGTCAAGACAAGGCAATTTATATCAAGGCAAAGCAAGGGAAATAAACTAAGGGAAGGAAAGCAAAGGCAAGTCAAGGCAAAGGAAGACATGGCAAGGAATGGAAGTAAAATGAAGAAAAGGTAAGGGAAAAGTAAAGGTAAGGTAAGGGGAGTCATAAGAAGCGTAAGGAAGGAAAGACAAATGATTGCAAGGCAAGGTAGCATATAGGATGGGAAGAGAAGGGAAAGGAGGAGTTGTGAATTGAAATTAGAAGGGAACACAAAGCCAGGGATAGCAAGAAAAGGGAAGGGAAGGAGTAGGTTGGGAAAAGAAGGTAAGGAAATGGAAAAGACAAGGCAAGGGAAAGGAATAGAAGGGATGGGAAGGAAAAAAGCAAATCAAGGGCAATCAAGGCAAGTGAAATGTCAATTCTAGTGGCTAGGCAAGTGCACAGCCAAGGCAAAGTTTGGAAAGACAAGGTAATGCAAAGGAAGGGAAATAAAGAATGGAGATGGAATAGAAAGTAAAATATAAAGGGATGCTATGGAAGGGAAGGGAAATGAAGGAAGGGGAATCATGCAAGGCAAGGCAAGGCAAGCAAGATAGGTTAGGTGAAAGGAATACAAGGAAAGGGAAGTTAATGGAAAGCAATGCCTTTCAGTCAAGGAAAGGGAAGAGCATAAATGCGAAGGGAGCTAAATAGAAATGAAGGGAACAAAATAGACTGTGAAGAAATAGAAATGAACAGGGTAAGGAAAGGCAAGTGAAAAGGCAAGGAAAACCAAGGCAAGGGAAAATGCCAGGTAAGTTAGGCTAGTCAAGGCAAGGTAATGGGAGTGAAGGGAAGTGAAGAGAAAGGAAGGGAAAAGAAGGGAAAATAAAATGTAAGAAAAGTCCAGGGAAAGTAAGCGAAATGTCACAAAGTGTAGGTCAGTCCAGGCAAAACAAGTAAATGCCAAAAAATGATAGGTAATGCAAGGCAAGGCAAGGCAAGGGAAGGGAAGGGAAGAGAAGGGAAGGGAAAGGAAAGGAATGGAATGGAAGAAAGAGATGTAATGGTAAGGAAAATGGAAGACAAGTTGTGGGAAGGGAATTAAAAGCAAGGCCAGACAAGGCAAGGTAAGAGCATAGCAAGGGAGAGAAAAGAATGGAAAGTAAGAAAAGGAAAATTACAGAAATAAAGAGAAAACCAGGAAAGGGATTGCCAGGTAAATGGCCAGGCATGTCAGGAAATGGCAAGGGTTGGGTTGGGAAGGTAATGGATGAAAACAGAAGTGAAAAGGCAAGGCAACTATAGGGAAAGGAAAGGAAGGGAAGGCAAATGAAGGCAAGGAAAGGAAGGAAAGTGAAGGTAAGCAATGGGCAGAGAAGGGAAGGGAAAGGCAAGGCGAATATAGGTGAGGTATGAGAAAGGACATTAAGGAAAGACAAGACAATGAAAGAAAAGGCAAGTTATATGAAAGGTTAGAAGAGAAGAGAAAGAAATACAAGGGAAAGGAAGATACACGAATGGCATGTTAGGGTAGAGAAGGGAAGGGAAGGAATAGGCAAGGCATTGCAAGGAAAGAGAGAGTAAGGGAAAGGATGGAATATGTAGGGAAAAGCCAAGGCAAGCCAATTTAAGGGAAGAGAAAGAAAAGTAAGACGAGAAAAAGAGATTGAAAATGCAATGCAAATGTAAATACAAAGTAAGGCAAGTCACATCAAGGCATACAAAGGCATGGCAAGACAAGACAAAGAACAACAATGCAAGGAGAGGCAATTAAACTGAAAAAAAAACTGAAGAAATGACATGGGAAACAAAGGCAAGTCAAAGCAAAGGAAGACCAAAAAAGGAAAGGTAAGTAAAAGGAAGGAATGAGAAAGGAAGGGAATTGAGGGGAATGGAAACATCAAGGTTAGCTTAGAGGAGGCTTGAAAGGTATAGGAAAGAAAGGCAAAAGAATGCATAGGAAGGGAATAGAAGGGAATGGAGGAGATGGGAATAGAACAGAAAAGGGTAGGAAAAAGCAAGAGAAGACAAATCAAGAGAACAGGAGGAAAGGAAAGTGAAGAGAAGGGAAAGTAAGGAGAAAGAATTTCAAGGCAAGCCCAAGAAAATTAAAGGCAAGAGAATGTAAAGGAATGGAATGGATCAAATTGAAAAGGCAGGGCAAGCAAGGCAAGTGAACAAATCAAGACGAGTGAAAAAGCAAGGCAAGTCATGGCAAGCCAGGTTAAGAACGAGGGAAAGTGGGGAAGATAATGGCAAGCAGGCCAGTAAGCAAGGAAAGGAAGAGCAGTAATGGAAAGGGAAGTGAATGGAAATGCAGGAAAGGGAGTAGAATGGAACAAGAGGGAAGTTAAGAGACATGGTTGTAAGGAAAAGCCAAGGCAAGACTAGAGAAGGCAAATGAAGTGATGGTAAGGGAAGGGAAGAAAAGGTAAGGAAAAAGGCAAGGCACTGTTAGAAAATGTAAGGTAAGGCAAGGCAAGCAAAGGAAGGCAAGGCAAAGTTATGAAGGGAATAGAAAAGAAGTTACGGGAAGAGAAGGGAAGTGAAGAAAATGGAACGGAATTGGAGGGAAGTAAAGGGAAGAAAACAGAAGTTATGGGAAAAAATAGGCTGCTAAAAGACAAGACAGTATAGGGAAAGGAAGGGAATGGAAGTCATTTGGAGGCAAGGAAAGAAGGAAAGCAATGGGAAGAGAAAGGAAGGAAAGGCAAGGCGAGTTTAGTGGAGGTTTGAAAAGATAAAGGAAGGAAATGTAAGGCAATGGAAGACAAGCCAAGGTGTACAAAGGGAAAAGAAGGGAAGGAAGAGAGGAGAGGTGAATTGAAGGGAAAAGGGAAGGGGACGCCAGGCTAGGGAAGGAAAGAGAAAGGAAGAAAATAGAAGAGGCAACACACAGCAAGACAATTCAAAGGAAGGGAAGGGGAAGTAGGGAAAAGGGAAGACAAAGCAAAGTAAGTAAAGGGAATTCTAGGGAAGGGTACAGAAAGAATGGGAATGGAAAATGTAAGGCAAGGAAGAGAAAGATATGTTTATGTAATGGAAAGTAACGGAAGTCAGGGTGAGGCCATGGAACCTGCAAGGAAAATGAAACGGCGGGTAGAGCCAAGTCATATCTAGGCAGGGGAAGGCATGGCATGACAAAGCAAGGCAAAGGAAGGCAAACAATGGGAATGAAAGTGAAGGGAAATGAAGGGAAGGGAAGTCATGGCAAAGGAAGACAAGGAAAGGAAATTGAAGTCAAAGGAGGGAAGAGAAGGGATGGGATGTGAAATTCAAGGAAAGTTTAGGATAGTTATGAGAATCGAATAGACAGAAAGGTAAGGCATAAGAAGGGAAGGAAATGGAATGGACTGGAGATATTAATTGAATGGAAACATGAAGGCAAAGCAAGGCAAGGCAAGACAAGGGAAGGGAAGGGAAGAGAACAGGGAAGGCAATGCAAAGCAAGCACAGGCAACTGAAATTGAAAACAAGGCAAAGGAAGTGAAGGGAATAGAAGGAAAAAATTGAATAGGCCGGGCAACCATGGAAAGGGAAAAGGGAAGGCCAAGCAAGGCTAGGAAAAACAAGGCGATGGAAAGGATGGGAAACAAAATCAAGTGAAAGGACGGGATGGGAAGGGAAGAGAAGTGAAAAGACGAGGGAAGGCTAGCGAATGGAAGGAAAAGGATGGAAAGTCAAGGCAAGCTAAGGAGAGGCATAGCAAGGCAGCTTAAGAGAAAGGGAAGAAAGGGAAGGGAAGGTAATGGAAAGCCAGGCCAGTCAAGCAATGCAATGGAAGAGCACGAATGAAAACAGAAGTGAAGGGAACTACAGGTGAGAGAGGAGAATGGAGAAGAGAGAAGTTAAGGGAAATTAAGGGAAGGGATTGGAAGGCAAAACACAACAAAATGGTTCAAAATGCAAGGTAGGGTTGGGAAGGGAAGGAAAGAGAAGAAAAGGAAAGGGAGGAGAACACTAGACAGTTCTACCCATGGAGGATCACCCTCAATCCCTGTGTTCCTGATCTTTGACCCCCACAACTTTTCCTCTGCCAGAGTTCCTAGAGCAGGCCTGAGAAATGCGTAATCCAGAAGGAACATCCTGAGTTCCTCCTTGTCTGTTCACTGAACCCCCACTACTGACCTTTGCTAGAGTTCCAGGCCCTGGCAAGAAATCCTCCTATACCTGTAGGAACATTCTGATTCTCTGCCTGCCTAAACTTTGACCCCCATCCCAGGGCCACGTATAGAGTCTGATCTTTGAACCACATAGCTGAGCCATTGCAAGAGGAGAGATATCCTGGAGAGATAGACCACCAAGAGCTACATACATCTAATATCTAACCCACCTAATCCCACCAGAGGAGTAACATAGAGAGGGAGAGGCTCCACCTGCACCAAATAAAAGAAGCGATGGGAAGATGTCGAAACCAAAAAACAACAACAAAAAACACATAACAATAGACAGAAAAGGATGCTACTATAACAAAAAGCTCACATAAAATCTCACACAGTCCTAGTTGGAGATTTCAACACTCAAGTCTCACTGCTAGACAAGAGCAGCAGTCAGAAACTTCACCAAGAAACAAAAGAACTAACAGAAGTTATGTATCACATGGGTTTACAGACATCTATAGAACTTTCTGTCCTTACACAAAAGAATATACCTTCTACTTCTCTGCTCCACATGGAACCTTCTCTAATATTGACAATATGCTATGCAACTTAGCATACCTCAACAGATACATTAAAAAAAGAAAATGTAATTGCCTCCTGTGTCATACCAGACCACCATACAATAAAGTTGGAATCAACAACAACATAAATCGAAGAAACACTAGAAATTCATGGAAACTGAAGAGTGCATGATTGCACCATACAGGGATCAAAGATGAAATAAATTGTTACTTCCTAAAATTCAAAGACAATGATCATACAATATTTAAGAAATTACAGGACACCTTGAAAGCAGTGCTATGCAGGAATTTCATTGTACTAACTTCCCATATGATGAAAACAGAGAACAATCTCATTAGAGAATTAAAAACACAACTGAAATTCACAGATCAAAACGGAGCAAACTGTCCCAAGAAGAGGAGATGCCAGGAAATAATAAATTTGAGGGCTGAAATCTTTAAATCAGAAACCAGGAATTCAATACAAAAAGTCAAGAAAATCAATAAGATAGAAAAACCTGTATCCTAAGTAACCAAAAAACAGAGACAGAACATGCAACCTAACAAAATCAGAAATAAAAAGGGTGTCATAACAATGGATACTGAGGAAACGCAGATAATATTCAGGTCATACTTCCAAAACTTGTACTCGACAAAATTTGAAAATACAAAGGAAATGGTCAAATTTCTGAATAACTAGCACATAATTAAATCAAGGACAAGCAACTTAAGTATACCAATAAACACTAATGGAATAGAAGCAGTCATCAAAACACTTTCAAACAAAAAAATGCCAGGGCCAGATAGTTCCCATGCAGCATTCTATGAAAATTCAAAGAAGAGCTATTACCAATATTCTTCAAATTGTCCCACACAATAGAGAGAAGATTCATTACAAAACTCTTTTTATGAGGCCACAATCACCTTGGTACCCAAGCCACACAAAGTCAAAATGAAGAACAAAAACTAAAGACCAATATCCCTCATGAACATTGATGCAAAAATACTCATGAAAATACAGCCAAACCTAATCAAGAAAACATCAGAGAAATCATTCACCCTGACAAAGGAGATTTCATCCATGGAAAGCGGGGATGGTTTAACACATGAAAATTTAACAATATGATCCACCATATAAAGAAACTGAAAAAAATAAAACTGCAGAAAACTCCTTCGAGATAATTCAACACCCTATCATGATAAAGGTATTGGAGACATGAGGGATAACAAGAACATTCCTAAACATAAAAGCAATATACAGACAAACAACAGGCAACACCAAAGTAAATGGAGAGAATCTTAAGGAATTTGCTCTAAAATCAAGAACATGAAATGTTGCCCTGTCTCTCCATACATGTTCGATATTATTGTACTTCAAGTTCTAGCTAAAGCAATAAGTCAAAAGGAAATCAAGGGGATACAAATTGGAAAGGAAGAAGTGAAACAATCTCTATTTGCAGATGATATAATAGTTAACAAAACCTACCCAAAACATCTCTACCAGGGAAATCCTAAAGCTGATAAAAAAAAAAAAACTTCATCAAACTAGCAGGATACAAGATAAAAGCAAAACAAACAAACAAAAAAAATCAGTAGCCTTACTTTACTCAGACAAAAAAGAGCTGAGAATGAAATAAGAGAAGCATCTCCTTTTATAATAACCAAAAAACAACATAAAGTATCTTGAGGTAACACATACCAAACATGTGAAACACCTATAACATAAGAACTTTGTGTCTTTTAAGAAAGAAATTGAAGAAGATACCAGAAAATGGAAATATCTACCATGCACTTGCATAGGTAGGATAAACATACTAAAAATGGCAATCTTGGGAAAAGCAATCTACAGATTCGATATAATTCCCATTATCATCACAGCACATTTCTTCACTGACCTTGAAAGGATAATAATCAACTTCATATGGAAAAACAAAAGACTCAAGATAGTCAAAATAACTCCTTACATTCAAGGAACTTTTAGGGGCATCATCATTTTACGATCGAATACAGAGTTTTATTTATGAAAATTGCCTGGTATTATCACAAAAACAGACAAGTAGAACATTGCAATCAAGTTGAAAATCCTGATATTAACTCACACACCTATGACTCCCTGATTTTTGACAACACTTCCAAAAGGATACAATGATACTGGCAATACTGGATGATGGCATGTAGAAAATTGCATATAGACCCATGACTATCGTCATGCACAAAACCCAAGTCCCAGTGGATCAAATATCTCAACTTAAATACAACCACAGCAAACCTATTAGAAGAGAAATTGGGGGTTACCCATAAACAAATTGGTAGAGGATACAGATTCCTGAACATGATCACAGTAGCACAGCCACTGAGATTGACAAATAATAAATGGAACCTCCTCAAATTTAGAAGCTTCTGTAAGGCAAAGGACACAGTTTACAAGATGAAATGGCAGCCCACAAACTGGTAAAAGACTTTCACCAATCCTACACCTGACACAGGGCTAATCTCCAAAAATATAAATAGAAATCAAGAAACTGGCCAATAAATCAGCAAATAACCCTATTTAAATACTTGGTGACAGAACTGAATAGGGATCTGTCAATAGATTAAATCAAAATAGTTGAAATAGAATTAAGAAATACTCAACTATTTTAAGTTATCAGTGAAATGTAAATTAAAACAACTTTGGGATATCATCTTATACCTGCCAGAATGGCTAAAATTAGAAACACCAATGACAACATACACTGGACCGGATTTGGGAAAAAGGGAACAATCCTCCACTGCTTCTGGGAGAGAAATCTTCTATAACCATTTTGAAGATCAGTATGGCAGTTCCACAGTAAAATGGGAATCTGTCTACTACAAGACACAACAATTCCCTTCTTAGGCATAAACCAAATGATCCACATAATTGCAAGCAAGACATGTGCTCAACTATGTGCGTAGCTGCATCATTTGTAATATTAAGAACCTGGAGGCATCCTAGATCCCACTCAAATGAAGAATGTATAAAGATGATGTGGCACATTTACACAATGTAAAACTATACTGCAGAAAATAACAATGGACTCTTGAAATTCGCAGGAAAGTGGATGGAACTTTAAGAAACCATTCTGAATGTGGTAACCCAGTCACAAAGAGAGGAAGATGATATGTACTCAGACATATGCAGGATTTAGACATGGACCAAAGGATCCACAGCCTATAGTTCACACTGTCAAATAAATTAGGAAACAAGAATCATTCTAATAGATTTGTATAAGGTTCTTCACAGAAGGTATAAGGGACAATGTCTCCAGTGCACATTGGAAGAGGGAGCACATTTAGTAGAGGGAATTAGTTGAAAGAGATGGGGAGGAATGGAAAGCACGTTGGACAATGAAGATTGATTCAGGAGAGGAATAAATGAGAGAAAAGAATTAAGGAGAGAGAGAGAGAGAGACCATACATGAGGGAGCCAGTATAGGTTTACAGAGAAAGCTGAACATACAGAAATGTGCAGAGACTTACCAGACTGACCCCAGCTAACAATTTGAGCAACAATGGAAAGTCTACCATAAATGCTCTTCCCTGATAAAGGGGTCAGACACTAACTTACCCACCATCATAGAGCCCTCATCCACTAGCTGATGGAAACAGAAGCAAACATCCACAACTAAATACTGAGCCAGGCTGGAATCCAGATGCACAGAGGGAGGAAAAGACAAGGCAACAGAAACACTCAGAGACAGATGACCTGAACATGGAGGGGCTAAAGGGCCCCAGACTGATAGCTGGGAATTCAGCTTGGGACTGACTTAGCCTCTCTGAACATGGTCTGAGCTAGAAAGCCTGGGAAGTCTAAGGGAACTCGCGGACAGTGAAACAAGGAAGTATCCATGATGCACAAATGGACTTTGGGGTCATATCACTTATGGATAGATACTCCCTTAACCAAAAACATGAGAGTAGGCCTAATTCCAACTCCAAATTAGTTAAGAGATTAAGATGTCCCATCCTGTAAAGCATTACACTACATGTGCACTGAGAATTGGAAGGCAGGGACGACATTTGGAATGAAAACATTGGACAGTAGGAAATTGGTAGGCAACGAGGGAGACAAAACAGGGTTCAGTATGTGAAATAAAACTTAAATAATATTCAAACAAAGAAAAAGGTAAGGGAAATTGCAAGGCAAGGATAGGCAAGGAAGGGAAGGCATGGGAAGACAAGCCATGGGAAGGAAAAGGAAGGGAAGAAATGGAATGTAAGTGAAGGGAGGAAAACAGAGGGGAAGAAAGGTGAAGGCAAGAAAGGGAAGAGAAAGAAATTTATGGGACAGGATTGAAAGTTAAAAGGCCAGGCAGTTATAAGGAAATGAATTGAAGTCAAGTCAAGGCAATTGAAGGCAAGGAAAAGAAGGAAACTCAAGAAAGTGAAGGGAAGGGAATAGCTGGAAAGGGAAGGCAAGGCAAAGTTAGTGGAAATTTTTACAAGAAAAGGCATGAAGTGCAAGGCAATTGAATATATGGTGTACAAAGGGAAAGGAGGGGAGGGGAAGTTAGGATAGGTAATTTTAAAATAAATGACAAGACAAGGGAAGGCAAGGCAAGGAAATGAAAGGAAAGGGAATTAAAGGGAAGGGAAGAGATGGGAAGAGACAGGATGAGAAAGGAAAAGGTAAGGCTTGGCAGGGCAAGGCAAGTAAAGGGAAGGGAAACAAGGGAAGTGAAAGGATAATAGAAGGCAAAGAAAAGGAATTTCAGGGAATTCTAGGTTAGGAAACAGAAATGAAATGAATGGAAAAGGCAAGGGAGGCAAGGATAGATAAGATAATGGAATGGAAAGTAAGGGAAGGCAATGCAAGTTAATTTAAAAGGCCGTGCAAGTGAAAAGGCAAGGCGAGAAAAGTCAAATATAGACATGGGGTAGTAAGGTAAGGAAGACAAGGAAAGTCACACCAATACAAGGCAAGGCATGTCAAGTTATAGGAACTTAATGGAAGGAAAGCAAAAGTAATCAAGGGAAAGGAAGACAAGACTATAGAAGGAAGTCAAAGGAAGGGAAGAAAAGAGAATGATGGAAATGAAGAGAAGGTAAAAGTCAAGGTAAGTTAAGGAGAGGGATAGGAAGGAAAAAGAAGGAAAGGCAAGACATGGGAAGGCAAAGCAAATCAGAGTAAGGCAAGTAAAGTAAAAGGAGTTGTGAATTGAGCAAAAAGAGAAGAAAAACAAGGGAAGGCAAGACATTGGTAGGGAAAGAAAAAAGGGAAGAGAAGGAAATAAGCAAGGAAATGAAAGCAAAGGTAAATAAAGGCAGGACAATGATATGCATGCAAAGGACAGGAAGAGGAAGGGATGGGAATGAAATAGAAGAGAAGGGAACGAAAGGGAAGTGAAAGGATGGAAAGGAAATGGAAAGTAAGGCTTGGAAAGGTAGACGAAGCAAAAGGAAAGGAATGGGAAAGGATGGAAAAGGAATGTAAAGAAACAGTTGGCAAGGTAGAGGAAGGAAAAGGGGGAGGGAAGGGAAGTGAAAAAGGGATCTAAATACAATGCAAGTAAAAGGGCAATGAAAGGCAATTGAAGGGACTGGAAGGAAAGGTATGGAAAGGAAAGTTAAGCGAAGGGACAGGCAGGGACTTGCCAATGGAATTGACCACATCTCCAAGCCGGCAGGATTCTGCTGGGTGCAGATCAAGTTGGTGATCATAGCTCTCATTGCTGGTGGTAAAGGTACCTGTTGCAATCTTGGATGAACCACACCAGCAACAACTATGACTTTCATTTTAGCAATGTTGTTTACAAGATAAAAGTCTGATGGCCAGAAAAATAAAGATTTACAATAAAGACAGATTTTCATTAAGAAAAAGTGCTGGGCAAAAAATAGGGAACTACACACGCTCGCATAACCAACAAAATTAAATAGATCGAAGAGAGAATCTCAGGCGAAGAAGATAAAATATAAGAAATAGTTTCATCCACCAAAGAAAACCATAAATACAACAAATCTTTAACACAACACATCCAGGAAATATGGGACACCATGAAAAGGCCAATCCTAAGAATAATAGGCATAGAGGAAGGTTAGGAAGCCCAGCTCAAAGATGCCGAAAAACATATTCAACAAAATCATCGAGGAAAACTTTCCAAATCTGAATAAGGACATACCCATGAAAGTACAAGAACCATAATGAACCCCAAATAGCCGGGGCCAAAGAAAAAAGATCCATCGACATATAATAATCTATACACCTAGCATACAGAATGAAGAAAGAATATTAAGAGCAGTGAAGGAAAAAGGACAGGTAACATATAAAGGCAGACCTATCAACATTACATGAGACTTCTCCATGTAAATCCTCAAGGCCAGAAGGTCCTGGATAGATGTTCTACATGTATTAAGAGAACACGGAAGCCAGCCTGGGCTACTATACCCAGCAAAACTCTCAATCACTATAGATGGAGAAAACAAGATATTTAATGACAAAACCATATTTTCCCCAATATGTTTCTACAAATCCAGCACTACAGAAACTATTGAAAGGAAAACTCAAACCCAAGGAAGGTAACTATGCCCACAAAAATGTAGGCAACAAATAATCCAACTACACCACAAACCAAGGGTAAAGCAGAACAAATATATTCACAATACCCCTGCCAACAACAAACCTAAAACAAACAAGCATCAACAATCAATGGTCCTTATTCACCCTCAACGTTAATGGTATTAACTCACCTATAAAAACACACAGACTAACAGAATGAATACGAAAACAGAATCCATCCTTCTGTTGCATACAAGAAACACCTCTGTGCTTCAAAGATAGACATTACCACAGGGTAAAGAGTTGGGAAAAGATTTTCCAATCAAATGAAACTGAGAAGCAAGCAGTAGTGGCTATCCTAATATCTAACAAGTTAGACTTCAAACCAAAGTTAATCAAAAGGATAAAGAGGGTAATTTCGTAATCATAGCAGAAGAAATCCTTCAACACAAAGTCTCATTTCTGAACATCTATGCCCCTAATACACAGGCACATACATTCGTAAAAGAAACGCTATTAAAACTCAAACCTCATATGAAACATCACACACTTATAGTGGGAGACTTCAATACACCACTCTCAACAATAGACAGGACCACAAATCAGAAACTCAACAAAGAATCCTTCCTCGCTATGTATATCTTTCAGTATTGTAACCATCATGTTTAAAAACGTTAGGTTCGATTCCCATCAGTATCCACTTAGTTAACTATTTTCTACAATTTAGCATCTGTTGGGTTATTTCCAGTGACCTCATGACAATCCTAAGTTCTTTTGTTGTGATGGTGCCATCACCCCCTTTATCTAATAGTGAGTAATCTTCAGTTGGCTTATCAGCCATGTTTAAATTGATGGAAGAGTGGGGAAGGCAAGGGTGGCTTCCCAAGAGCAGGGCCACTGATCACCAAGGTGACTCCATGGGTTCTACTGCTGAGAAAGTGTTACCTGTGCTCTGTGCTGAGCATCTCCTGCTGGCATTGTGAAACAACTGTGCTGGTCTTGTGAAATTCAGCACTATAATCCCTTGCTCCCCATTGCTCCTCATGGCTCCTTTACCTCCTTCCAACATGTGCCACAAGATATCTGTGAGAGGATATCTTCCAGAAAGTGTGTTGTCAGTCAGGAAGACAAACATTCTTTAATGTTAGATATCCAAGTTACATCTTCTCAGTTGGTGAGGTTTTACCACTGAGGAATGGGAAAGAACCATTTTAGTATATATTGTACTTGTTTTTAGGGGACTAGAGTTGTTTTTGGTCATCAACATCATCATCGTACTTCTTGCTCCTGCTGTCTTCCTTTTACAAATGAATACCTCTCCTCTTGTGAGAATAAATGAATGGAAAGTTTAACTTTCATATGGTTTGCTTTAAGTGTGGGATTATATTCCTCTTTGCTGAACCTGGAACATTCATGGAGGACTGACAGGTGGTACATTAACTGGAAAGTCGACCAAGTATTGATCATGGCTTTTAATAAGCGTACACCTGGAACCCATTTTGCCTAAAGTCAATAAACTATATATTCCTCACCTGGGTCAGAACAGTGCCATTGCTAGCTGAGGGCAATTGGATATAAGGAAAAGAATCACTTACAGTCAGAGAGTTTTGCTCCTTTGTCTTTATTTTATTTCACGGTTTATTTTGGTTGTTTAGTGAAATGGATTCTATGCATCTTTGCAGAATGTCCTGGAACTCACTCTTGATACCAGACTGGCTTCAAGCACACAGAAAATACCTGGGCTCTGCCTCCCAAGGGCTGGGATTAATGATTTGTGACACCACCCCACAGCTACTTTTTTATTTTTGTTCTTGGGGAAGGGGGAATGGTGGGAAAAGTTGATTAGTTCTTTCTTTAGATCCTTCATGTTTTATTTCATACAATGTGTTCTGACTAGAGTTTCCCTTCCCACAACTCCTTCCATTCAGCCAAATCCACCTGGGGTTATGGTTAGGCTTCTTATGCTCTCTCTTTCAAACATTGCTGTGTTAATGCATCAGTTGTGATTAGTTTTCTCCATGGATCCTTAAATTATCAGTTTTTATATTATGCATGTGGTTTAGCCATGCAGATGATTAAAATAGAAGAAATATGAGTACCACCTGCAGTGCAGAAAATCTTTTACAAGGATTTCATCTTGTAGGCAGAGTATATCAAGGGAGGGCAAGCTCTCAGTCACTGGGGTTATAGCCTTTACAATTGGTGCTACATAACCAATGCATTGGACAGGATCAAGCCAACTTTCAAATAAGATAGCCAATCATTCTGTTGTACTAATATTAATATTAATAGAGCAAAATAGAGAAAGATAGAGTTATATATTTAGGGATATGGCTTTATTACCAGAAGAATAGAAAAATAGAAAACTTAAAAAAAACAACAACAAAAAAAAAAAAAAAAAAAACAAGAAATGTCCTGGGAGTTGACTTAGTAGTTGGGAGCACTGACTGTGTTCCTAGAGAACCAAGGTTCTGTACTCAGCACCCATATGCCAGTTCATATGTGCCAATAACTCTTAAGATCTGAGGCTCTAATCCAGACATACATGCAGGCAAAATATCAATGCACATAATAAAAACAAATATGTTTTTTAAATGTATTTATGCTCACTCAAACACAGAAAATAATGCAAAACCTGCCTTGAGAATTCTTTTCCTCACTTAAAGAAACCCTTGTAAACACTCAGCTGGAAGACTGAATACATCCAAGCAACCCTCCTTGAGGCACTTCCAAGGTAATTCTACAAAAGTGTTTGTCAACCCACCTAATGCTTCCCTCTTTTTACATACTTCGTGGCATACAGACCCCACACCATAACTTTACTTACTTCTACATCACAATTGTAATTTTTCTAGTTATGAATTCTACACAAACATCTGTGTTTTTTGATGATCATATGCAACCCAGTTGAGACTGTTATTTGAACACCTAAACTGGTCCATATAAAGATGTTGAGAACTACTATTCTAGAGTGTCCTGCTGGATCCTCTCTGTGTTTATGGAGATAATGTAAAACCTTGCAAAATCTAATGAGTCTATTGGGTAGAAATACAAAAATGTCAACATTTAAATCTCAGAATAAGGATAAAATTGTGTTTTAGGTTCCCACTGAGGAAAAGACAAAAGCAGAGCTTCTACAATAGAGATGGGGTACGGGGAGATGGTTGCAGGAAGAAATATTCAAATGGAGGATGAAGAGCTGGTATAGGTCTTGAGGGGAGCCTGTATGAGTCTTTGGAGAGTCATTTGAATTGAAGGGAGAAAGGTGAAAGCTGACAATTCCAGGCCTCCTGCTGCGTGGTGACACATTGGGGAGCAAAGATTTTGCTTCAACAACAAAGGGCCGCATCACCTGTTCTTTTTCTTTTGGGCGAAAGAAAGGGTCCGTGGGATACCTTCTTCACTGCCTCTGATATTTGTTTTACTGGTTGATTTCAAAGATATGGCCTATTGAAATCCAGTCTCACTTTAAGTTTATATAATGAAAGGGAAGGTATCTCCCAGATATGGGTGCACTTTCTGGAGCCGAGATTGGTCACAACACTTGCTAGTTTCTCCTCTTCTGCACTGAATTTGGGTGAGAGTTGTAACTGAGAACTTGTTTGTGTGACACAGCCTTTCATCTAGTTTGGTTTCTTTTTAATGAAGCAAAGAACTGAGGGCCTCCTCTTACTCAAATCGGACTGAGCTAGGATAGACTATTACAGAAAAACGTGGTTTTGCTGGAAACCCCCACCAGTGCTATTTTTTGGTGAGGAACAGCAGTGTAATTCTGCCTTCCCCCATGGCAAGATGAGCAGTTATTGCCCAGCTCCATAAGCATCTTTTTTCTCTCAACCTCTTGAGCTAAAAAAAGAAACAAGGACAATGTTTTTGCTTTTTTCCATCCCTTCCAGAGAAAGAGGAAAGCATAATAATTTCAATGAATTCTATTGGTGGCATGGACAGCCACCACTAAGTCCTTCAAAGTGTTGAAATCAGAGGTTTTTAGGACTTCTGCCATCTACTGATGCCATGAGACATGTGGATTAGGAAGTTTGGAAGACTTACCTACCTTTGGCCAAAGCAACATGGAGAAAGTCGACTGCCAGCTTGCCAACGGTCCTTAGAACTCTTTTCAGCCATTGAGATGAAAGGCAGGATTGCTCATTAGCTAGTCTTACCATTTTCATGAGTGGAGCTTCATCATTGTCCATCAGTCTTCTTGGAGGAAATGGGTGGTGCCAGCAGCAGGCCTGTCTTTCTGTTATAAAAGCTTTTTACTTAAACCTTTTCTACAGCATATTTTTTTCTAAATCTCTGAGCATTTGAGGGCTGTCTTACTGTTTAGCATACCTTAGTATTTAGTTATTTGCCTTAAACACATAGGTAGCTAGGAGATAGTTTATCCCTGTAATTAATTAATGTCTGGAAATCTGGATAAAAGCTGATGGTCTGTAGAGGGTTGTTTTACACAGAGCCCTGCAGCCGGACTGTAACTGCTTTTAACTTAATAGGTTAGACTTATACCTGTAAATCGGTAGAGGAAAACTCCCTTTGATAATAGAGTCTCAACCTTTAAAAACAGCTTAAAGGAATGACTGTGTGGCAAAAATATTTTGTTAGTTGGACATAGACCGTTATAACTATAAATGTTGACCACAGGACTACTGGATCCCAACACTGTGGCATCACTGACATCTTAGCAATAATTCCAGGTCTTCGCACCCAAACAGTCGTCCTCAGGGAAGACTGGCTTTCATTTTTATAGGTTAAGTAATCACAGACATCTCCATAATTACCACAACTAATGTGATCTCTGAAGGTGATATTCTGTCCCAGGTGCCTGATATTGATGTTCTCTTAAGTGTAGGCCTACCCCACTTTCTGTTTTGTTATCTTATGGGAGTACATAACTAGAGGCACTTTGGCAAAAATATTCATGTCTAGTGTTGGCTGATTGTGAATACTATAGTTATCTTTTAAGCTCTGTCCACCAGCCCACTTGCTCAAGTATGACAAGAGGTTTTCCTGTGTCCTGATAGGTGTGGAAAACACTGTCAGCATGAAGGAGCATAATAGGTTCCCTTGCTAGAGCTCCAGATTGGTAAATACAAATTGAAAAATATTACTGTTACTTAAAGGCAAACTGTTTTACTACAGAAATTTAACAATGTAAGCTGTAATTAGTTTTGAGGTTTTTTTTTGGACATCTCCAAATTTACAATATTCCCTAATACACATTATCTGTCGAGTTCATGGCTGAGATTTCATCCATTGTGCTTTGGTTACATCTGTGTGAGACTATGTTGATCGACCTAGGATGACCTGGTTATACTGCGTGGCATAAAGAAGGTACTATGAGCAAGTGAGAGAGCCAGAGATGAGGTGAGAACTGCATTCCTCCACAGTTTCTTCCCACTGTCCTGCCTGAGTCACTCCTGTAATTCTCATTAGGGACAGTGATCTGGAGTGTAAGCTAAGTAAACCCCTTTCTGACCTGCATTGTGTTGGTCAGTGCTTTAGCACAGCAACAGAAGCAGAACAGAATGGTAAGATGTGATTTACTTCTTTTCAACAGTGATGAAGTAAATGTATGATTTATTGTTTATTTTCATCTTATTTGTTCTTTTTCCAAGATAGGCTCTTAGCAATACAGTCCTTTCCGGTCTTGAACTTGGGACTCCTGTCTCAAGCTTCTGAATGCTGAGCAAGGCATGCACCATCTCACTGGTTTGTAATTTTCACTAATTAAATATGAGATGGTTACTTTGTCTATATTTATTTGTTTTGAGGCAGGGTCTTGCTTTGTAGCCAAGGATAGCTTGGAGGTAATAGCAGTCATCTGTCCATACATCCAAGTGCTGCAATTATAAATCTGCACTACACATAGCTACCTAAATGTATGGGCCTTTTTGGTAAAAGTAAAAAATGATATATGTTTAGGCTTAAATTTTGTGATATTCAATCAATTTTGATGTTTTTTTCCATGAGTTATTTTATAAAATTTTTCTGTATAGTTAGTTTTTCATTCAAAGCTTCCTAAAAATTTGAGAAGCCAATGCATGACATTAGATGCTGTGATCTCAAAACTGGGGTGGATGACATAAGGTTGAATGTTCGATACTAGGCAGTTGGTAGCCTCATCTACATACTATCTTTTATTTTTCTTTCCACCAACTACTCCACAAAGGGGAAAGGCCAATTTTCAATACTCTACTAACTCTGACAAACCAAGATGGGAAAGGAGTAAGGCACTCCGTCATGTATCAAGAATGATCAAATTATCCCACCACAGTGAGTGGCCTCGAAAAAGCCAGTACTTGCACCTGTGATGTGTCCTGATTTCACTGACACGTGTCCCTCAACATATTAGTCACATAAGTGTCACCCACATTCAGTGAGTCTAGTTTGGTGCCATGATGTTTCCGCAACTCTTAGTCCACGGTCAGTGATCATAGGAGTGACAGTAGTAGGAAGTGTACCTTTTTTTGTTTAGAGATTGCTTTTCCCTGTTAGATGAAGTATGACTCTATGGGTCACTCAATTGAGATCTCTTACCTTCAGGGTGTTGCACAGTGTTATTATTCAACTTCCTGTTGCCTCTGCCTTAAGCTTTTAGGACTATAACTTCCAGGACCATAGCTGCCTGCATGCTGCCATAATGATTAATGGAACCTCTGAAGTTTTAACTGGGACTCCTCAATTAAATGATTTTATTGTTCTTGTTTTGTTTTTAAAAGTTGTCAGGGTCTGTGTAGTCTCTTCACAACAATACAAATCTGACAAAGACAGAAGTTGCTACCAGAGCCTGGGATATTGCTGTGATAGGATGGGCCTATGATATAGTTTCATAAATGTGTTCTCGGTAGTGTTGTTCTGCATGTTTCCCTATCTCTTTATGCCTCTTCATTGTGATTTCTTTCTCAGGGCTACAAGCAATTTGAAGAGCCAAGAAGTGGTGCATGTTTAACTCCCGTTCATTTCCCTCAAAATTGACTATGTGAGTACAGCATGAAGACCATCTCATGATGTAAGTGTGGGATGCACCATGATTTTAAAACTATGTTGGCAAAGAAGAAGACATTTCTAATGCGAATATCACACTTCATCTTCCACATATGTATGGGTTATTTTAGGTTGCAGTGACCTATGATGATGTGCACATCAATTTAAGTGAGAAAGAGTGGGTTTTGCTGAATACTCCCAAGAAAACAGTCTACAAATATGTGATGTTGCACACATACATCTCACAGAAATCTCACTGCTAAAGATAAGATTGAATTTTCCTTCTTCTTTGAAAATAAGGGGACAGGTGTTCCCTACTTATTCATAATATTGTCTAATTTCAATTGAGTGTAGACAAAAATAGTTGAATGAACCAATGTTTTAAGAAATTTTAATATATTAACTAACATTTTGTACTATTTAAATTAATAAATAATATATATTCTGGTATTATATTTCAAGCTACATTTGGGAAGGATATACAATTGAAGAACATTGTCAACGTTCTAGAAAAGAAAAAAAATCAATGGTAAATACATTGATTTATACAAATTAAACTCTGAAAAAATTTAATTTTCTATGCAACTTTTACAGAAAAACAACAGTGTAAATAAACACAGCCTAAAATTTATTGATTTTTCTTAATTCTCACAAACAAGACCCTCAATATCATATAGCTATTCTGTGTTTTCAATAAATTCCTGTGGAAAAAAGGCAAGGATACAATGACTAAACACATACCACTGTTTGAATTATAGCCCCATGAAAGATATCGTGTTTTTTTCGAGACCCAGTTTCTCTGTTTAGCATTGCCTGTACTGTCATTTATTCTGTAGACCAGATCTCAAATATCTACATGTCTCTGCCTCTTGAGGGATGGGATTAAAGTTTCACCTCTGTGAATGATAAAACCATTTGGGATACATGAGGAAGAGTTATTAAAAATCGCTGATGCTCTGAAGAATCATATCACGGTAAATTGAGTGGCACTGATATTTCTGCAGTGAGAACAAGAGGTAAGGATGTTGCTGCCTTATTTGAGATAGCAGGCATAGAGAGATTTAGGAGCTTGAATGGGAAACTTAGTAGGTATAGGCATCTGCACATCCATGATATAAGCCTGAAGACATGAGCTCAATCACCAGAGCACATTCAAATAAGATATATCTTATTTCATCTGCATTACAAAGATGCAATCATGAGCAAACATAATGATAAATAGCAAGAACAATATTTAGTCCTTCTTACTGGCATAGCACAGGATCTTCCTGATTTTGATTATTTAGGGATATTTCTGCAAAATTTGAGTTCATGTGAGATTTGATATCCTAGTTAGTTTTGTTGTGTTGTGTTTTGTTTTATTCCCACTGGCTCCATACCTTTACCAAACATTTTCTCTATCACAGGAAATTCTGGATAAGATTGCTGCTGAAGAGGAGGGAAGCCTCATGAGACAGCTTTTAAAAAACTTATATGTTGCAATTGTGGCATTGTGCAGACCTTGCCCCCAAAATATGATCAAGACATGCATGCCCAACATGGCCACATCATGGATACATCTTTTCTCCCTCTTCTCCGCTCTGTGTTTGCTAACTTTTTTCACCACCATTGCTTTCCCTCCAACAATGAATTCCATGTGGCCTCATTGAGTTATTTTTTTTTGTGTGTGTTTCATTGCTAACAGCTGTAGCAAATGAACAACAATATCCATCATTGAGGAATAATTGAGTACCTTTTGTAGTGTTTTACAAGTGAAGTCAAATTTCAAGTGTGTCAGTTCAGAGTGCTTGGGAGCTAGTGGGTATCAAAGACAGAGGAATATGTTGTAAGTTTAGCAGTACAAAAGGAAATGATTCTTGTAGGAGATGGGATATATATGAGAAATGTGGAAGGCAGTTACCATATTCACCATTCTTTCAATATTTCTGTTTTATGGTGGATAATAATATTTTAACTTTAGAGAAATGGGTGGCATGAATGTTTATTAGAAAGAGGAGGTATGGAAACATTGAATAAATGGATCAATTTGTACAGTACTTCCCTCAAATACATGAAAACCTGAATTCAATCCTCAAAATTATTGCAAATTAAGCCAGAACTCAAGAAACTAGTCAACAAAACACCAAATAACCTTTTAAAAAATGGAGTACACAACTAAAGAAAGAATTCTCAATAGAGGAAATCAAAAAGGCTGAAAGACACTTAAGAAAATGCTCTACATCCTTAGCTATCAGGGAAATGCAAATCAAAACAACTTTGAGATACCAACTTACACCTGCCAGAATGGCTAAAATTAGAAACACCAGTGATGACTTATGTTGGAGAGGATGTGGAGAAAATGGAACACTCCTCCACTGCTGGTGGGAGTGCAAAGTCATACAGCCATTTTGGAGATCAGTATGGAGGTTCCTCAGGAAAGTGGGAATTAGTTTACCACATGACCAGGCAATCCCCCTCTTAGGCATGTACCCAAAGGATTCAGATCCCTGTAACAAAGACATCTGTTCAACTATGTTCATAGCAGCACTATTTGTAATAGCAAGAACCTTAAAGCAACCTAGATGCCCCTCAATTGAAGAATGGTTAATGAAGCTATGGCACATCTACACAACGGAATACTACTTTGCAGAAAAAAATAATGGTATCTTGAAATTCGCAGGCAAGTGGTTGGCACTTGAAGAAACCATCCTGAATGAGGTAACGCAGTCATAAAATGAGGAACACTGTATGTACTCACTCATATATGGATTTTAGATCTAGATCAAAGCATCAACAGCCTATAATTCATATCACCAGAAGTACTAGGATACAAGGTGTATTCTAAGAGTTTCATATAAAATCCATCACAGAACTGGGAAGGGACAAGTTCCCCCAGAGCTCAAGTGAAGTGGGGGGGGCAGCGAATGGGGAGAGAAGTAGGAGAAAATGATGGGGAGGAAAGGAAGATTGCGTCCAGGAAGATTGAGCCTGGTTAGGAATAGTAGATAGGAAAGAGAGAGACAGAGACATAGACAGAGACAGAGACAGAGACAGAGAGATAACATAAAAGAGGGAGCCAATATTGGTTTGAAGATAAAATTGAACACAAAGAAAGTTCTAGAAAACTACAAGACTGCTCCCAACTAACAATTTGAGCTTCCTTGGAAAGGCCATCATAAATGCCCTTCCCAGAGAGTGAGATCAACAACTAACTTCTCCATGGAGCCCTCAACTAATGCCTGTTGGAAACAGGATCAAACACCCATACATAAACACTGACTTGAACTAGAACCCAGATGGAGAGGACAAGACCATGCGGCAGAAATACATATAGACAGCTTACCTATACAAGGAGGACCTAACGGCCACTAGACTAGACTTATAGTTGGGAAGCCAGCATGGGACTCACTCAGGCCCCCTTGAATATGGGGGGGACTCATATTCCAGAAGGACTGAGCAGTCTGAGAGACCTCAGACAGTGGAGCCCGGATGTATCACTGGTGCACAAAAGGACTCTGTGAACATATCACCCATGGAGGGATAACTGCCTTAATCTAGAGAGAGGAGAGAAGCCCTAGTCTCTACTTCACATGACCTGTCAGATCTACATGTCTACAACTGGATGGCATTCCCCTACATATGGAATTGGTGTGGGGGGATGGGAGGGGAGGGTGGTTAGAGTGCATGTGAGGGGGCAGAGAGGGTAAAAGGGAGGAAAGGAGGAAGGGAGGGAGGGAAGAAGGGCGAGAGGTAGGTAGGTAGGTAGGTAGGGAGGGAGGGAGGGAGGGAGGGAAGGAGGCAGGGAGAGGGAACTGGGATCGACATGTTAAATATTAAATTAAATTTAAAAAATGCTTTGACTCCAAAATTTAAGTTGAAGGACAAGTTACTGGGGAAAAGGATTTCTATTTTTGTTTCCACAGAAAATGAAAAGATGTGGATTCCTTCCAGACTAATGTGGTTTGATCACACCAGATTGCCTGAAGCAGAGTACAAGGTGATCCTACATTCAAAACAGCTGGACAAAGCAGCCTTACAGTCTACAGCAAGGATTTCTGAATGTTCTTCGAATCCCCCATGACAGAGCCCCTTAACAGCAGGAAGTAGTTTGGAAAGAACAACACCCAAATTCCCAAATATTGTGTATAAATGTTTGTTTTCATTTAATTGGACTTTGTTATATAAAATGAATTAAAAAAAGAAAAAAGAAAAGAGAGTTTTCCTTATAGATATGCATTGGGGGTTTCAGAATATAAGATAATGAAAATTGGTTTGCACTGCCATATGAGAAATATAATTAATATTGTGTGAGTTTAAGAATTGTACATATAAGAATTTTATTATCTTCTCTAGTAAAAAATGACCAGAACACTTTCGAGTGTAGTCAGAAATATGAATAGATTATTGCGGTGAATCAAATAATGAGTCTTTCTGATAAAAATGTATTGTGCTTTTCAGTATAGTGGCCACATCTAATTGGAAAATAATTCTCTATGGGAAACGAAATGAGGATTTGGTACGGATACAAATTGAATTGTATTCCTTAATAAAAGTGGCACGGTATCTTTGGACTGTAGTTAGCAACTTGAATTGAACAAGTAGATAATGTGAGAGAAATAAATTATTTTTTCTCAAAAGAGATACCATTGCAAGTATGATTGGGTTTCTCAATGTGAATGTTAATGACATTTTTGTTATATGAAATACATCTCCTAATGCATTAAAATAACAAGTACTCATTAGACGTTTGATAGATAAGTGAATCTTCCCTATAGAAATGCATTATAGTCTTCATAATGTAGGTTAAATAGAAAGGCTAACCATACTTCTAACTCTGACCTAACCCTAATCCTTAAATTAAGCTCACAATAGCTGTAACCCTAACCCTAGCAAGAAAGCTAACCCTAACACAAACCTTAACCAAAACAATGACCCGAGCCAAGCCCTAGTCTTATAAATAATTATAACCCAAATTATAAAACTCAACCCAACAGTAACCCTAATCCTCATAAACCTAGACCCAAAACAAACGCTGATCCTGATCCTTACCATAACTCTAATCCTAACAGTAGCCTTAGACTTAAACCTAATTGTTACAGTAACCAGTAAAATAATGCTAGACCTAAAACACTGAACACTGAAAATGACTCTAACTCTAACCCTATTCCTAAACTTTTCCCTAACCATAACAATAAACCAAACCTTAAACCTAACTCTCACCCTGACCATTATCGTAATCCAACACCTAATCCTAAACATAATCCTAACCCAACACTAATTCTAAACCTAACACTAACCCTATCCTTAATCTTATACCTAACATTAATTCCAACCCTAATACTAACTATGGCCCTAGCCCTTACCCTATTCATGACCATGATATTTATAATAACCCAAACTATATCACTAATCCTAACCCTAAAGCAAACCACAACCTGACCATAACCAAACCTTTTTCAGATATAAAATTAATTAACTTCTTCAGGAAAATATCCATTATCATTTTCAACTGCAGTTAGAAACATGAATAGAAATGTGAGTAATGGCAGAAATGAATTTCCTTTCTCAAAAGAGTTGCCACTTCCACACTGATTGTAATTGTTAAAGTGAAATTCATTTACGTTGTGGTAATGTGAAATTCATTGCCTTTAATTCTATAGATTGCCAGAGTCTTACATTGAATTAAGCATCATTCTTGTATATGAAGTATTTTTATAAAATGCTGCAACATAGGTGAATCAAACAGTGACTCTTTCCCATAGAAATGTGTTGTGGTTTTCAGAATATAGGCCAATTAGAAATCCTAATGTAATCCTAATTCTAGACCTAACTCTAGCCCTAACCATAACCCTACACCTAACAATAAACATAACCCTAAAGCTAAACCCAACCCTAACACACATCATGACCCTAAGTCTAACCATAAACCAAGCCCAAACCTTTGTCCTATCCATAGCCTTAAAATAACCCCAAATTTAATCCTCACCCTATACTTAAATCTGAGTCTAACCCTAAACCTAATACTAACACTAACTGTAGCCCTAAACCTAGTCCTAACTCTAAACAAACCCATAATCATAACCTTAACCCTAGCCAGAGTCCTAAATCTAAACTTAACACAAGCCCTAGCCCCAACCCTAAAACTAATCCTAAACCTAAGACTAACCATAAACTTAACCATAACACTGACCATAACCCTAAACTCTTGTAAGACTAATTTATTATACTCTTCAGAAAAAAGAGGCACTATCTCCTTGAACTGTAGTTAGAAATATTAAGAGTCTTGTGATTAAAGGTAATATAAATATATTGCCTTTCTCAAAATAGAATGCTACTACAACAATGATTGTAATTCTCAGTGGAAGTCATTGTCATTGCAATAATGTGAAATGCATTCTCTTTAATTCTATCTAGTGCCAGTGTGTTAGAAGTATAAAGTATGTTAGAAGATAAAATAGTGTTTTCCTTTAAAGATTACAATCATTTTAACTGAAACAGAAACATAATGGTAAGGGCTGGGTAAAGATATGAAATGGTCACCTACTGTAGGGAAATAGAGAAGAAATCATTAGACTGTTGTTGGAAAGGTGAATAGAATAGTGATTCTTCCCGATAGATATGCATTGTAGTTTTCAGAAGAGCCTATTTAAATTTGATTGCTTTTTTCTAAGTGAAACAATGTGGATTGTGTATGTGTGCCAGAAAGGTATTATACTCTCTAAGAGGCAGGATTTCTTTCGATTGTAGTTGGAAGCATGAATAGAAGAATGAGTAAATGTATAAGAAATGCATTATCTTTCTGAAAACAGATGTCACTTCAAATATAATTGTAATTGTCAATGTGAAAGTTAAAGTGATTGGCATAATATGAAAAGCTTTGCTTTTAATGATAACCAGTGTCAGTGTCTCACAGTTTATTTAATAATGTTCCTGAATAGGAAGCATGTTTATAAGAGTAATTTGCGTTTTGGGGTAAACAGTGAACATGTTTTCACAGAAACACCAACATAAATTTAAGGCAACAGGTAAACAAAAATAATATGTAGGAAAATAGGAAAGAACTTTTTAAACTCTTGCTAGATCAGCGAGTAGAATAGTGAGTCTTCCTGATGGAAATGCATTGTGGTTTTGTGAACAGAGTATGTTTCAACTTGGATTATACATCTCTATGTGAACCTTAATGTGTATTATGTCCTGCTAAGAAATGTAATATTTTCACTTGGAAAAGTGGAAGATCTCTTTAGACTGTTGTTAGAAACATGAATAAAATAGTGAATAAAGGTAAGAGAACTGATTTTGAAAATAGAGGCCATTTCAACTATGATTGTAATACTCAATTTGAAAGTTAATGTCCTTGAATGTGCTTCAATATGATGTATTTTTAGTAGAAGATATACATTTTCCTTTAAAAACATAACTTGTTTTCACAGAAATAACAATGTAGACACAAGGGCCTGGCTAATGACAAGAAATTACTCATGTACTTTATGCAAGTAGGAAAAATTCAAATGTGAATAAAGGAGTGAGTCTTCCTGATACATATAGGTTGTGGTTTTCACAATAAGAGACACTAAGATTGGATTGCACTTCTCTATGTGAAACCTAAGGTGGATTGTGTACACATAAGAATTGTACATAGACATAGCTTTCCTGAACAAGTAGGAACTAATGTGCTCTCAGACTGATAGCTGGGTATCAGACTGATAGCATGAGACTGACTCAGTCCCCCTGAAAATGTGTCTCAGCTAGAAGGCCTGATAAGTGTAAGGGACCTCAGACAGTGGAACGTGGATATATTTCCATATTTTTCTCTTCCTACCCTATATCTTCCCTTCAATTCCCATCTTTTCCCTTCCCTTCCATTCCACTAACTTTTCTAGCCTAGTCTTGTCTTGCCATGTTTTCTGTGTTCCATTCCTTTGCTTTCTTGCCCTTGCCTACATAAAGAGTAATATTTTTCCTCCTGCTGCTGTTCTTGTAAGACACCATGCCAGCCCCAATATCAAACTGAAAATCTGTATTTGATATAATGCTCTTGGGCATTTACTTGTTTCTTATCGGCTTGCTCTGTCTTAAGTATTAATACATTTCTGTCAATCTATGTATTTCCACGTGGTCTCATCTTACCAGAGAGCAGGCTTGTTTCCTGCTTTCTCCAGACACTCCATCTTGACTCCTCCTTCCTTCTTCTCTTTCCTCCTTGTCTCCTACTCCATCCTCTCTTTATTTCTTATTGAACAACAGAGCTTTATTCATTAACCAGTATGGCAAACATATTTACAGAATGACATCTCCCATCATCTCCTCTTTTTTGTCTAAAATAAGAAGAAGGGTTTTAACTTAACAAAGCAAATATATAACACAACAGTTGTCAAGTAAGAATCTTAGTTAACAATATATAGTCCATTAACATTTAGCAACGTTAAAAGAAACTGTTCTATCACCTACCCTACATTTGTTAGTCTAAAGTCCTATATGTAACTTATCTTTATGCCTAACTAAGGAAAACTATAATCATAACTATCTTTCTTCAACTCCTTCAAAGACCACAGATGGATAGCATATAAACTCTAAAAATTACAGAGACAACTCACTGTCTGATCAGTCACCCGATGTTCATCTGAAATCTTCCATCTTCAGCCCATAGTACATAGTGTTTTGGGCAGACTCTTCAGCAACGTAGGAAACTTTAAACTGTGTTCTTGTATTGGCTGTTTGTCAGTCAGTTTTCTATGTGTCCTGCAGATTGGCTGGCAGACTCTTCCATGAAGCAGGAACTCTGTAGCAATGTCCATGTTAAATCAGCTGTCACATTTGTTTGTGGTCCTCCATGTCCAGTTTATACAGCACGAAGTCAAACAGTCCACACAAGAGCAATATCTTCCCCAAATGGCTAGTCTTGTCATATTGGAAGTAAACTCAATAATGAGTTTCTTCAATGTCCATCTTCCTTTTTGACACGGTGGTGTTGCCAGTAGCAGTTATGTCTCACTCTCAAGAAAAACTCTAAACCATTTTAAATGCCATAGTCTGTAAGTCTTTGAAAGGTTTGATCTTCTCAAATTCATCTCTGTATATCTGCAAAATTTAAGTCATCTAACTATATGTTTTGACTATTATAGGTAAAACCTAACTTAAGTTTTGACTATTATAGGTACCTCTCTATAATCTGTACTAAATTATACATTACATTTCTAAAAGAGCTAGGCAAACACAATATCTAAACAAAGTGAGAAATATACATATCATAAAATTGACATTAAATTTGTATCAATAATTGAAAATCCATTCCAAACAAAGTATTCGATAAATGAAAATCCTTTCCAAAATATTCATATCTATACCATAATCCCATTTATACCTTTAAAAAGATTGGTTGTGGTCATTAACCTTTAATAACCAACCCTATTTAAATGAGAACAAATATTTATGAACAGTATTTGGGAATTGGGGCGTCTTTCTTTCCAAACTACTTCCTGCTGACAGGGGGCATTGTCATGGGGATCCTAAGAAAATGCAAAAATCCTGGCTGTAGTCTGCATTGTTTAAGCTCTTTTGAATTTTGGACCACCTAAAACCTTGTTTCATGGGGTCTGGCTTGATCAAACCACATTAGTCAGGAAGGAATCCACAGCTTTTCATCTCCTGTGGAGACCAAAATAGAAATCCTTTTCTCCAGTAACTTGTCCTTATACTTAAATTGTGGAGTCAAAGCATTTTTAAACTATATAAATTGGATCGATCCAGCAGCTTTGTGTTAACAGTTGTTGTTATTTCCTCTGCAGTCAAAAGATACAAAGGCAATATAACACCCTAAAATATCCAGATTGGATCTTTACATGGCATTATTATTACTCTGTTTCTTTTACTTCTATTTTTCATATTTTGAGGCAGGTTTTGTCTGTGTAACTTTTATCTGTCCTGGAATTCACTCTGCATATATGGTCTACTTTAAAATCACAGAGATCTGCTTGCCTCTGTCTCCCAAGTGCTGGATTTAAGGCTTGTGCCAGCATACACAGCTCCTCGTTGTCTTTTTTATACAATTTTGTTTCTTTTCTCTCCCAAGCCTACATGTATTTTAGAACACACTGTAAAACTTTAGTGCTTTTTCTTAATGTGAATCTGTCTTTATTGTAAATCTTTATCTTTTTCTGGCCATGAGTCTTTTATGTGGTAAACAACAACATTGCTAAAATGAAAGTCATAGTTGTTTTTGCCGCAGTGTATCAAAGATGGCGGTGGGTACCTGTAATGCCAGCAGCGAGAACTGTGCTCACCACCTTGGTCTATGCTGCAATCAGCAGCATGTTGCTGGCTTGTAGATGTGGTCACTGCCATTGGCAGCTCTCACACACACCAAAAATTGTTAGCAGTGCTTCTTAAATGTGGTGCGGTTTTTTGCTGCTTATGTTGTGTCAGGAAATTTCCCTTAAGGTAGCCTTGCAATTATCTGCTTGTCTCTCGAAGAGTCCTAAGAAAAAAATGATGCTACCAAGAAACCTTATTTGTCTCTGTTCTTTTGTTTTAAATCCCTTTTTAAAGCCTTTGTTACATTTTAATTTGAAGTTCTTGTTAGACACGTGTGCACCGTATGTAAGGAGTAAGGTTTTTCCGTCTGTTGCTGGTCTTGTACTGCCATCGGTCCATAACCAAATAACACAATGAGAATCTCTATATGATATAATGCTTTTTGCCGGTTACTTGTTTCTTATCAGCTATCTCTGCTTTAAGTATTAACCCATTTCTGTTAATCTATGTATTTCCACATGGTCTCATCTTACCGGAGAGCTGGGTGGCGTCCTGCTTTCTCCAGACACTCAATCTTGACTGCTACTTACTCCTTCCCCTTTCCTCCTTTTCTCCTAGGCCCTCCTCTCATTCTTTCCTATTGGCCAACAATGCTTTATTCATTAACTAGTATGAGAAATATATTTACAGAATGACATCCCCCATCAGCCTAGCATTTCTTTCCTTTGCATTCACATGCCTCCCTTGCCTTCTCTTTCTTTCACTTTCCTCTACTTTCCTTGCCTTGTCTTTTGCCCTCTCTTCCAATTCCTATTCTTCCCTTTCATTGCCATGCCTTTCTTTACTTTGCCATGCCTTACGTTGCATTCTCACTTGTCTTCTCTTGTTTTCCTGTGCCTTGCATGCCAACTAGCCAGCCTAGCATCTCCTTGCCTTGTCCAGGCATTTAACATGCCTTGTCCTTCCTTGATATGCCTTTTAAATTGCCTATCTATCCCTTTCCTTCTTTTGCCCCTCCCTTTCTTTCCATTTTCTTACCTTTCCTTGCCTAACCTTGCCTTGCCTATTACTTACTTTTACATTACCTTTCCTTCAGTGCCTTTCAGTTTCCTTGAATTGTCTCACGTTGTGTTTTCTTCTCTACATTACCCTTGTCCTGACTTTTTCTTCTCTTCCTTAACTCTCTTTGCACACCTTGCCTATCTTTCCCTTGGGTTTTCCCTTCAATTCCATACCCTTCTGGTTGCTTATCTTGCCTTTCCATTTCCTTTCCATTTTTCTTTCACTTCCCTTTACTTCCCTTCCATTCACTTTGCTTGATTTGCCTTTTTTTGCCTTCAATTCCCTTCCCTTGCTTTTGCTTCTCCATTCACTTCACTTCCATTCCCTTTCAGTCCCTTCCTTTACTTTCAAATCCAGTTTATTCTGTTCAAATCCCTTCTGTTCCCTTCCATTTACTTACCATGCTTTATCCCTTGCCATGTATTACATTTTCTTACTTTCTCACACCTTCCCTTAGCTCTTTGGCCTTTTACTTTTCTACCCTTTCCAAATATTTCCTTCACTTGCCTTGCCTATATGTACCTTGAATTTCCTTTGCCATTTTCTTGAATTCCCTTCCATTTCTTCCCCTTCCCTTAACATGCCACACATATTTCTTTCTCATTTTTCCATTCCCCTTTTCCCTTCCCTTTGCTTAACTTTCTGGTCTTTTTGCACACGTTACACCTGTTCCTTTCCCTTGCTTTCCCTTCACTTTCCAAGTCTTGCTTTTCCATTCCGTTCCATTCCTTAACCATGTCTTGACTTTTCTACTCATGTCTTGCCATGCATTTCCCTTCCCTTCCATTCCCTTGGCTTGATAAGTTTTGCCTTCTTGTCTTTCCTTGCCATGCCTTGAATTTTTCTTGTCTTGCAATTTCACATTCCTTGTCTTGACATTTATTTACTTGCCACGATTTGATTTTGCTTGCCTTTTCTTGTCTTTTATCTTGCATTACCTTGCCTTACCTTGTGTTCTTGCCTTGGCTTACATTGCCTTGCCCTGTCTTCAATGTGTTGACTTGTATTGCTTTTCACTTGCTTTTAGTTTTCATTTGCCATACCTTTACTTCAATTCCTTTATCTTCCCCTTAACTAGTCTTGCCTTGCCTTGCCATGTCCCTTCTCTTCCTTAGACTCCCCTTTATCTGCCTTTTTTCCTTATCTTTTCCAAAGTCATTCTTTACTTCCATACACTTTCCTTTCCAATGCCAAGTCTTTCCTTATCATGCCTTGTCTCCCCTTGTTTTTCTTGCCTTCCCTTGATATCCCTATCATTGCCTCTTACTTTCTCTTTTCCTTAATTCAATTTTCCCTTCTTTCTCTTCTCTTCCCTTTCTTTGCTTGCCATCTATATTCTGTCTTACCTTTCCATTCCCTTGCATAGCTTTGGCTGACATACACTTCCCCTTTCTCTAGACTTGCCTTGCCTTGCCCTTTTTTCTTTCCTTCCATTCTTCCCACCATTCCCTTGTCTTCCTTTCCTTCCCTTGCCTTCATTACCTTTAATTTTCAATTCTGATCCCTTGAGTAGCATTCTATTCCATGCAACTACCTTCCCTTTCCTTGCCTTTTATTCCCTTCTTTTGTGTTATATTATCTTCCCTAGAATTGCCATGCCTATTTCCCTCCATTCTCTTACATTACCTTATTTTCATTTTTCTTACCTTGCATTGTCATTTCATCTTCTCTTCCCTTTCCTGCCATCCCTTCCCTATATTCCCTATCTTGTTGTGATTTGCCTTCCCTTTCATTCTATTCCATTTCATTCCTTTTCTTCCATTGCAGTGTCTGGACTTGAATTGTATTCCCTTCCATTCCATTTACTTGCCTTGCATAGCCTCGCTGTGCCTATTCCCTTCCCTCACATTCCCTTTCCTTTCCTGGCATTGCCTTGCTATGCTTCTACTTTTCACGGGCCGTGTCTTTTTTTTTTTTTTTTTTTTTTTTTTTGCATTTCATTGCCCTCAATTTTCCCATCCTTTCCCTCCCATTCCCTTCCCTTCTGGTCCTGTTTCTTACCTTTCCTGCCCATCCCTTCCCTTAAATTTCAGTTCCTTCCATTGCTTTCCATCCCCTTTCATTGCCCCTTTCCTTGCAGTTTACTTAGCTCCCTTCCTTTCACTTCATTTCCCACCCCATGCCTTGCATTTTCCTTTCCCTACACTTTCAAACAATTCCATTCCATTTTGTCCTTTCCCTTTCTTTCCCTTCTTTTCCCATCTCCTATTTTCTCTTCCATTTTATTCCAATCCCTTGCACTTCCTTTCCTTGCCATGCATATCATTGCCCTGCCTTCAATTACCTTTGCTTGCCAAGACTTGCTTATTCCTTTCCCTTCCCTTCTCTTAACTTCCCGTTTTTTTTTTCCCTACCAATGTCTTGCCTTCCCATGTTTTTCTTCCCTTTTTTGCTCAATTCACACCTCCTTTCCCTTCACTTCCCTTACTCTGGTTTGATTTGTGTTTCCATTCCTTGCCTTTCCTTCTTTGTCTCCCCATACCCCTACTTACCTTACCTTGACTTTTACCTTCACTTCTTTTTCATTCCTTGGTCTTCCTTTCCATTGACTTCCTTTCTATTGCCTTTTTTCTTTGCCTTTTTTAATTTTGCTTTGCTTCGATTACCTTCCAATCACTTGTCATGCCTTGCCTTGCTTTTGTGTGACTTTGCTTGTGTTCCTTGCCCTACTTTTCCATCCCTGGATTTGACTTGTCTTGCCTTGCCTTTTCACTTGCTTTTCCTTTTCAATTACCTTGCATTTACTACCCTTACTTTCTATTACATTAAATTATCTTTCCTTCCCTAGCTTGCCTTTTCCATTCCTTTTATTTCTGTTATATATCCTAGAATTCCCTCACCTTTCTTTCTTTTGCCTTCCATTATCCCTTCCATTCCTTAGTTTTCCTTCCCTTTTTTGGTTTGTCTTGCCATGCCTTTACTTTTCCCCCGTCTTGTCCTGTCTCTTCCAATCTCTTCCCTTGTCTTCCATATCCTTTCCTTCCATTCCCTTGCCTTGCCTTCCCTTTCCTGTACATGTTTTGGAAGTATAACCTGAATATTATTTAAGTTTCCTCAGTGTCCGTTGTTATGACCCACTTTTTATTTCTGATTTTGTTAATTCGCATGGTCTCTCTCTCTCTCTCTCTGTCTCTCTCTCTCTCTCTCTCTCTCTCTAATTTGGTTAGTTTGGATAAAGGTTTATCTATGTTATTGTTTTTCTTTAATTTTTTGTATTGTTTTCCTGGTTTCTGCTTTATTGATTTCAGCCCTCCAATTGAGTACTTCCTGAAATGTCTTCCTCCAGGGTCAGTGATCCTTTTTGTTCTAAGAATTTCAAATGTGCAGTTAATTCTCCAATGGGATTATTCTCACTTTTCTTCAAATGGGTACTTAGTACATCGAAATTCCATCGTAGCACTGCTTTCAAGGTATCCCGTAAGTTCGGAAATGTTGTATGATCATTCTCTTTGAATTTTACGAAGTCACAATTCATTTCATCTTTCATCCCTGCATGGTGCAATCATGCACTGGTAAGTTTCCATGAGTTTGTAGTGTTTCTGCAATTTATGTTGTTATTGAATTCCAACTTTAATGTATTGTCATCTGATAAGGTACAGGATAATATTCCATTTTCTTTTAGCTGTTGAGGTATGTTATGTTGCCTAGCATGTTGTCGATATTAGAGAAGGTTCCATGTGGAGCAGAGAAGAAGGTATATTCTTTTGTATAAGTATGGAATGTTGTAGATGACTGTTAAACACAATTGATACATAAATTCTGCTAGTTCTTTTATTTCTTGGTTAAATTTCTGACTGTTGGTCTTGTCTAGCAGTGAGACATGTGTGTTGAAATCTCCCACTAGGAGTGTGTGCGGTTTCATGTGATCATTTGGTTTTAGTAGCATGCTTTTCTTTCTATTGTTATGTGTTTTTGTGTTTGTTTGTTTTGACATCTTCCCATCGCTTCTTTTATTTGATGTAGGTGCAGTCTCTCCCTCTCTATGTTACTCCTCTGGTGGGTTTAGATGGTTTAGGTATTAGATGTCTCTAGCTCTGGGTGGAACATCTCTCCAGGATGTGTCTCCTCTTGCAACGGCTTGGATATGGGTGTCAAAGATCAGAACTCTAGTCAATGCCCAGCAATGGGGGTCAAAGATTCAGCAGGCCGGGACTCAGGATGTTCCTACAGGGATAGGCAGATCTCTGTCCAAGGCCTGCAACTCTGGCAAAGGGCCGATAGTGGGTGGATCAGTGAGCAGAAAACCTGGGACTCAAGATGTTCCATCTGGATAAGTCGTTTCCCAGACCTGGGCTAAGAACTCTGCCAGAGGACCAGTTGGGGGTCAGAGATCAGGCAGATGGGGATGCATGGTGACCTTCCATGGGTAAACAGGTCTGTTGTCCTCCTTCCTTACATTTTATACTCTTTCTTCCCTTCCCAAACCTACCTTGCCCTTTTGAACTATTGCTTTGTGATTTACCTTCAATCTTTTCCCTTAATTTCCCACTTTTCAATTCCCCTCTCTTACCCGTAGTTCTCTTCATTGTCTCTTTCATTCCTGCTCTCCCCTTGCATTGCTTGACTGGCCTTTCTTTCAATTATCTTCCCTTACCTTCCTCCCCCGTTTTCTTAAACTGCCTTGCCATGCCTTGCCTTAGCTTGCCTTGAATTGCCATCCTTTTCCATCCATTCCCAAGGCTTCCCTACATTTTCCCTTCCATTCCATTCACTTTCCTTCACATCCCTTCCATTCACTTGATTTTGCTTCCCATCCCTCCAATCCTCTTGGATTTCCTATCCTTGATTTGCCTTGACTTTTCACTTTCCTTGTTTCCCTGCATTTTCAATTTTTCCCTTCCCTTCCCTTCCTTTGCCTTGTTTTGCCATTTCAGTTGCATGTGATTGCCTTGCCTTTTCTCTTCTTTTCCCCTCATTTGCCTTGCCTTCCTTTGCTTTGCCTTCACTTTTCTATTCAATTAACATATCCATTCCACTCCCTTCACTTCCTATGCCTTTCCTTACCTTTCTGTCTATTCGATTCTCATAAGTACCCTATCCTTTCCTTGAATTTCCCTTCCCTTCCATACTGTCCTGTGACTTCCATTCCCTTGCCTTGTTTTCCTTTGCCTTGACTTACCTTCTCTTCATTTCCCTTCACTTTCATTCCCATTCTTTGCATTGCCTTGAGTTGTTTTACCTTGTGCTGCCTTCCCATGCCTATATTTCACTTGGCTCCCCTTGACCTTCCATTTGCCTAGCCTGTTCCATGTCCTCGCCATGACTTGCGTCACTTTCCATTACATTAACTTATCTTTCCTTGCCTTGCCTTACCTTTTCACTTCCTTTTCTTTCTGTACCCTTCCCTAGAATTCCCTTACCTTACTTTTCTTTGCCTTTTGTTTTCCCTTCCTTTTCTTTCTCTTCCCTTCCCTTCCTTTGACTTGCCTTAGTTTGTGTTGCCCTTTCCCATTTCTTCCTTTCTCTTCCCTTCCCTTGCCTGACCTTCACTTACATTCAGTTTGGTTTTTCCTTCAATTCACATCTCCTCCATTCCCTCAGTTCATTTCCCTTTTTACAGCTTGGTTTGCATTCCATTGCCTTGCCTTGCCTTCATTTTCCTTTTCAAACCTCCACTAACCTCACCTTGCTTTTCCTTCCTTTCTCTTCCCTTTGCTCTCTTTCTTTCCTTGCATTCAAATGTCTTCCGTTCCCTTCCTTTCCCTATATTGTCTTGTCTTTTACCACCCAATCCCTTCCCATAACTTCCATTTTCTTCCATTTTCTTCGCTCAAATTCCATTCCCTTTTCTTCACTTCTGTTCTCTTCCCTTCCCTTCTTTTCTATTCCCTTCATTCCCATACCTTGCCTTCCTATGCCTTGCCTTGCCTTCCCTTAAATTCACTATTTGCCTTGCCTTTTCCTTTTTTTTTCTCCCCTTCCCTGCCCAACACTCAGTTTGCCAATTCTAGTCTTGCCTTGGCTTTTACTTCCATTCATCCCCCTTAAATTCACTTGTCTTCCAATCTCCTCCCTTTCTTGCATTTCCTTTCACTTCCTTTCCATTCCTGCTCTTCTTTGCCTTGATGACAGTCCTTGCTTGTCATTAACTTTCCTTCCTTCCCTGGCCATGACTTGCCTTGACTTTTCAATTGACTTGATTTGTTCACTTGCCATGCTCGCCATGCCTTTTCATTTTTCTCCCTTTTGTTTACTTCCATTCTCTTGACTTGCATTTTCATTTTCCTGTGCTGGCCTTGTCTTGCCTTGAAATGTTTTCTCCTTACCTTCCCTTCTCTTCCCTTTCCTTTGCTTCCTTTCCTTTTTATTTTCTTTTCTTGCTTTGCCTTCACTTTTTCATGCAATTACCTTCTCCTACATCCCCTTCCCATCCTATGAATTATTTTTCCTTTCCTTTGTATCCCTTTCAAACCTCCCCTAAGCTTACCTTGACTTTTCCTTTCCCATCTCTTCCCTTCACATTACTTCTTTTTGCTTGCCTGCTGTTTTCTGGTCTTCCTTTGCATTGACTTGCCTTTGTTTCCCATCTTTTTCCTTCAGTTTTCTTGACTCTCCTTGCCTTGTTGGGCTTTGTCTTGTCTTGCTATGACTTGTTATGCCTAGATGTGACTTGCCTTGCTTTGTATTTTCACTTTCATTGATTTTTCCATATCCCTTTCTCATCTTCCTTTAGTTTTCCTTTTCTTAAATTGGATTGCCTTGCCTTTCCGTACCTATTCCTTCCTTTCCCTTACCTTCACTTGCCTTGCCATACCAAACCTTTTCCTTTTCATTGTCTTCGCTTTCCCTACCCTAACATTCTGTTCCTTACTCTTCCTTTCCCTTGTCTTGCCTTCTCTTGCATTGCCTTCCATTTTCCTTCAATTCACATCTCCTCACTTCTCTTCTCTTCTGTCCCTTCATATGACTTGCATTTTCTTTCATTGCCTTGTCTTTCCTTCCTGTCTCTTCTCATACATCACCTATATTTGCATTGCCTTTCCCTTCTGTTCTCTTCCCATTGCTTTCTTTCCCTTTCCTTCCTTTCCTTGCATTCAGTAGCCTAGCCTTGCCTTCCTTTCCCTATAGTTTCCTTGCCTCCTCAATTCCATTTTCATCCATTACCTTCCCAACACTTCCCTTGCAAGTTCTACCCCTTCCTTGCCTTTTACATGCCAATCCCTTCCTAGGTCTTCTCTTTACTTCTCTAATTTTACTTTTCTTACCTTCTTTTCTTTACTCATTCCTGCTATCCTCTTACCTTGACTCAACTGACATTGCTTTCAATTCCCTTCCCTCATCTTGCTTCCTTTTCCTTACCATTACATCCTTTTCTTTCCCTTCCATTAATTTCAACACATTTGCTTTTCATCCCTTCTCTTTTCTTCCCTTCTATTCCATTCCTTTCCCTTCATGTACCTACCAGTGCCTTGCTCTGCATTGCCTTGCATATTTTGCATTTCCTTGCTGTGCCTGGACTGACCTATGCTTCCTGACATTTCCCTTGCTTTCCCTACACTTTTTTACCTTTTCTTTTCCCTTCTATTCTCATCTTTTCCATTCATTCACATTACCTTGCCTTGTCTAGCTTAAACATACCTTGAATTTTCACTTTCCTTGCCTCGACTTTTCACTTGCTTTCCATTCAATGACTTTTGCATATGCTTCCCTTCCATTGCTTTTCTTTCTCTTCCCTCCTGCCCCCTGTTCTTCCCTTCCCTTCAGATTCCTAGCCTTCCCTTCCCCATCGTTGCTTTACATTTTACTTACCTTTACTACTTTCCCTTCCCTATCCAAATCTGCAATTGTTTTTCTTAGCCTTGCCTTGTCATTTTTATTGCAATCCCCAAACTTGCTTTCATTTCTCTTCCTTCACATTCTATTATGTTCTCTTCACTTCCTTGTACTTCACTTCCCATATCTATTCTTCTATTTCTTTGAATTGCAGGCATTGCTTTCCATTAACTTCCTTTTCCTTGTATTCCCTTCCACTAACTTGCCTTGCCATGTCTTGACTTCCCTTCCTTCATTTCCCTTTGCTTCCATAGCATTCCTTTATATTTTCCTTTCCATTCCATCCCCTTTCTTTATTTCCCTTCCTTTCCATTACTTTGACGTTCTAAGCTTTGCCTTTGCTATGCACTTGCCTTTCCACTAGCATTGACATTTCACTTGCCTTGATTCACCTGGCATTTCCTTTTTTTTTCCCTTCCATTACTTTCCCTTCCCTTGCCTTGTCTTTTCCATTTTCTACACTTCTTTTCCATTTCTTTTCCTTCCCTTCCCTTCTCTTGTCTTGATATAACTGGCTTTGCCTTCCCTTCTCCATTCAATGCACAACTCCTCCTTTCCCTACTGTTCCATTTCTATATTCTTCCTTGACTTCCCTACCTGTGCCTTTCCTTCCTGTCCCTTCTTATGACCCCCCTAAACTGACCTTTACTTTTTCTTTCCCTTTTCTTCATTTTACTACCATTCTTTGCCATGTCTTCCTTTGCCTTTACTTGCTGTTGCTTCCCTTACCTTAGTTTCCTTTCCCTTGATTTGCCTTGCTGTGTCTTGCCTTGTCTTGCCTTGCCATGTCTAGGAATTCATATACTTGACTTGCCTTGACATTTCTCTTCCCTTTTCCCCTAGAATTCTATTACTTGTTATTCCTTTGCCTTTCCCTTGCTTTCTTTTTTCCTCTATTCCTTCCATTTCCCTTCCTTCCCTTGCCACAACTTGCATTCCCTTCTTTCCCTTTATTAGATACTTTTGACATGCTTTCCCTTCTCTTACCTTCCATTCTTATCCCTTCCCTTGAATTTTCACTTCCTTTCCCTTCTCTTGGAATCCCTTCCCATCTCATAATTTATTTTGACTTCCCATGCTTTGCCTTGCCTTTTCCTTCTGTTGCCTTCTCTTTACTTGCCTTGCTTTGCAGCATGCAATATTTACTTGCTTTCTTTGCCTTTTCTTACCTTGCCTTGCATTTTCTCTTGCCTTGCCTAGCCTTGGCTTTCCGTTTCACTCGCCATACATTGCCCTTCCTTTTATCTTCCATTGCCTTGACTTGCCTTTTGTCCTTACCAAGCCTTCCTTCTCCTTGTCTTTCCATGCCTTGCCATGCCGTGCCATGCATTGACTAGACTTTCCTTCCCTTGCCTTTGCACAACACTTTCATTTTCATTTGTCTTGCTTTCCCTTCACTTCTTTTCTTTTCCCTTTATTCATCTTGCCTTAGCTAACCTTTCCTTTTCTCTTCCCTTCCATTAACTGGATATCTTGCTTATATCCTTCCCTTCCCATTAGCTCCATTCACTTCATTATAATCCCTAAACTTCACTTATCTTGCTTTGCTTGGCTTGCCTTTAAACTTACTATGCCTTGATTACATTTCCTTGCCTTGCTCTGTCTTTTCACTTGATTTCATTGCACGCTCATTGCCTTAACTTGCTTAACTGCCTTTCTTCCCCTGCATCCCCTTTCATTTTCCTTTTTCTTGCCCTTCCCTAGATTTCCTTTATCTTCTTTTCATTTCATTTCCATTCCTTTAACTTGTTTTGACTAACCTTAACATCCCTTCCCTCCCCATTTCCATTCCCTTTCATCCCCAACCCTTCTCTTCTCTAAGCTTGATTTGCATTACCTTTCATGTACCTTTATAGTCCCATTTTTACTTCCCTTCCTTTCACTTGCCTTTCTTTTTCTTTACTAATTTTCCTTGTCTTGTGTTTATTTCCCCGTCCATTTAATTCCATTCCTTTCCCTTCCATGACCTTTTCCAGCCTTGCATTTTTTTTTTTTTTTGGAATTGGCATGTCTTGCATTGCCTTGTCTTGCCTTTTAATCACTTGTCTTGCCTTGTGTTTCCTTGACTTGCCCTGTGTGCCTTCACTTGGCATGCGATGACTTGATTTGCTATACTTGACTTGTCTTGCCTTGCTTGGTCTTTTCATTGCATTGTTTGCCTAACCTTACCTTGCCTTGCTAACCTTGCCATGCCTTTTCCACCCTTTGCTTTTCTCTTGCCTTCCTGTGGACTACTTTCCATTCTCTCACCATGCCTTAACTTGCCTTTATCCTGCCTGTCACTAGCATTACATTCCCCTTCCCATGCCTTCCTTTACCCTGCATTCCTCACCTTTAAGCAGACTTCTCTTGTCATGTTATGCCTTTTAACCAGCCTTGCCTTCCCTAACTTTGTTTTGCAATGACTTGCCTTGCCATTCACATTACTTCCCTTGCCTTTTTTAGTCTTACCTTGACTTTCCATGCATTACCTTCTCTTCCCTTCCCTTCAGTAGCCTAGCTGTGCCCTTCCCATCACTTGTCTTTACTTGCCCTGCCTTGGATTACCTTATATTTACTCTTCCCTTTACATTGCCTTCCCTTCACTTGCATAGACTTAACTTTCATTCCCTTCCTTTCCATTATCTTTCATGTTAACTTCTCTTGATTTCACTTGCCATTTCATTTTCTTTTCCTTCCCTACAAATACTGTCCCTTCCCTTGCCTTGCCTTAAATTTGTCATTCATTCTTTTCACTTCCTTTCCCTTCACTTCCAATGTATTTTGTTCCCTTAACTTCACTTCACTTCAATAACCTTCTGCATCATTGCCTTTCAGTCCTTTTCCGTCCCTTCCTTCAGTTACCTTATGCTGTTGCCTTGCCTTTTCTCTTGCATTGACTTTTAATCCCTTCATTTCCCTTCATTTTTCTACCCTTGAATTGCCTAGACTTTTACCTTCCCTTCACTTCTCTTTCCTCTCCTTGCCTTACTTAACCAAGCCTTTTCCCTTCTCTTACCTTGCCTTCCCTACCTATCTATTGACTTACCATTATACTTCCTTTCCCTTCCAATCGCTTTAATTCCATTCCCTAACCTTCACTTCTCATGCCTTATCTTTCCTTTTCTTTCCACTTGCCTTGTCTTGTTTGACTTGCTTAATCTCTTCACTTGACTTGTCATTTCCCTTGCCTTACCTAGACTTTCCCTTACATTCCTTTCACTCCCATTGACTTGACTTGAATTTTTCAATACCTTCACTTTCCTACCATTCCCTTACTTCCCTTCTCTTCTATTCTGCTGGGTTGTCTTTCCTTCATTTTTCTTGCCTTGTCTTGCATTTTCCTTTCCTGCCCTCACATATCCTTGCCTTTTATTACTTCGTCATGCATGACCTGGCCTTGTTTCACCTTTTCCCTTCCCTTCACATGGTTTGAATTTCAGTGCCTTTCAATCCTTTCCTTACAATGCCTTGTTTTTTCAATTCCTTTTCCTTTCCTTTCTTTCCCTTCCCTTCCATCCTTCTTTTGTCTTGTCATGCCTTTCTCTTTACATGTATTTCCATCCCTTAATTTCCATTCACTTCTATCTCCTTTCATTACCTAGCCATTTCCCTTTCCTTACATTTTGTAACCTTCCATTCCCTGCACTTGACTTCCTTTACTAGGTGTTAATTTATGTATGTTTATTTCCCCCTGAAATATACATGACATTTGTTATCTTTGCAAATATTTTCACATCAGGCTTAAAGCCTTCCTTCCAAAAAAAAAAATGGTAATTGGAGGCATCTGTACTGTGGAACTGAAATGGCATCCACACCGCTTTGCGTGAAGATTCAGGTGGATGAAAGAATGAAGAAAGGTGTTTTCTGTAATATTTCTTTCATGTGCTTTTTCACTTGGGACAGTGCATATGGTAGGAAGAGCAGGAAAATACTGCAGTGTTTTTTTTTCTTATTTTTCAGTGTAAATTTATCATTTTTATTGGGTCTTGTGTTATAACATCCATGCTTCCACATTCCTCTCACATTGAACAACTTGTTTGAGTAACTCATTTCTATTCAGTAGATCGAAACAGAATGTATTTCATCTGACTTGTGAATTCAAGTGATTTAAAGAGCATGTAACATCAGCCTTATTCTTCCTTTTCTGTCTCTTTACCTGTGAGTATTAATTGTTGTGGAAACCAGTCACTATGCTATGAGTCTGCCTCCACCCATGCTATTGAGAGCAACACATTAAGCTGTTAAAGCCCAAATGTATCTATTCAAGCTAGTTAGATAACTTGCTGGTTTAGTTCCAAGGTGGAACATGACTAAAAGTACAGAATAATCTTTATGAGATTTACCTGCCTGAGTGCCTGTAGCATTCAATTTATAGAAACTAGAAGAAATCAGAAATGACTTGTTTAAAACAATAAACTTTATTGTAATTAATTACACATGAATAATTAACCTGAGTATATGAAAGCCTCCCAAAAGAAGACTGACAAAAATGAGCAGACACATAAGAGAAGGAAGCAAATGGGAAATCTGCAGAAATTAAGAATAAGTATCAGCTTATAAAAGTATCAGCTAACATATCAACTGAATCAATGTATAACTTCCACAGAGATGAGTATCATGACCAGCGTCCTGGGAGGAAAAAAAAAAACCTGTCACCTTGCTTGTGGATCCATTGACCTTATGCTACCATATAGCAAAATGAAGTCATTTGGCAGAAAATCAAAGCAGCACTTTTAGAAGTAGCAGACACTTAACAGTGTACTTCAAGGAGAAGGGAAATAATCTCAAACTGAATGAGACTGAGAAAAATGAGATTGACCTAAGAATAAGTTCACAGATGTGAAATTTGAAAGCCAGACATAAAAATAAAAAATGGTAGCTAATGAAACTACAAGGAAAGCAAATTGTAACAAGCAGGCTTTAAATAGTGAGAGTATACCTCAGGGTAGATTCATAGGAATTGTGATATTACTTCAGATTTTAAGTATATAATCTTAAAAGATGTCTTATAAATGCTCCATTCAATTAGGGTTTAAAAATTAAATGAGGGCATGAACACATTGCTGAGGAGTTCAGAGCACTACCTCTTCCTCCAGAGGTCCTGAATTCTATTCCCAGCAAATGCATGGTGCCTCAAAATTATCTATAATGAGATCTGATGCCCACTTTTGGTATGTAAGGTGAATTCTGTTTGCATAATAAATAAATCATTAGAAAAACTAAAATGAGAAAGAAAAATCTATGATCAATCCAAACATGTTAATAGAGGATGAAAAAGAAAAAAGTTTTATAATGAGGGCAAATACCACATGGTAGAATTAACCCCAATCAGCCTCCATGATCTTTCACCACCATTGCCCAGCATCTGCCAGAGGTAATACCACCTACCCACGTGATAATACCCTGAGTACTGGCAAAGCCAGACGTTAGACTGAGATCAGTACAGGTCGAATACCTCCCAAAACCTTCATTGGAATCTCTCTGGTTTAGCGCTAAATCTCGCTCTCCTTATATCCTGTTCCAAGTGAGAACACCCCTAACCCTCTTATGTAAACACCACTACCCCCAGAAAATTCACGTCCAAGACTCTTTGCCCTACTGAACCTACTTCCCCAATACTCTTGGAGAGCACTGTGCCAGAGGGTGGATCCAATCATCCTTCCACCTTGGGAAACTTCCTTGATCTCCTTTGAGCAAAGAAGACACTTCTATTTCTGCAGGCCAATGCTGAGTCGCAACTTCATGAATTTGAACATCATCACTGGGACTTTCCCAGAGACTTCTTCTAGAGCTTGGATCACCCAGAGCTACTGCCATCTAAATCCTGGCATGGCTATGCCCATTGTGAAAGTAGCATAGAGAGAGACAGTCTCCATCTGCATCCACTAGAGGAAGTTCAGGTTAGACTGCAATACAAGAAAAAGCCCATCATTACAAAATACAAGCAAGACACCAACAGAATCTAGGGACTATACAACAACTATATCTGAACACACTAAAGCAGATGAAGCAGACGCACAATCAAGCAGAATGACTTAAGAAATAAATTCATAAAAATGATAGAGGCCCTCAAAGATGATATGCTAAAATCATTTGAAGAAAGGGAAGAAAACGAAAAAAATGGAAGAACTGCACAGACCTCATAAAGAAAGTAAGGAAAGGAAACACAGAACAATCAAACAGGTGATGGAAACAGCTCATGACTTCAAAAGTTAGTAGATACAATAAAGAAAACAAAAACTGAGGAAATGCTGGAAATGGAAAATCTGAGCAAGGAGTTCCTGCAGGCAAGATCCTTAACCCACAAATTCAAGCCCCTGCTAAAGAAAGAGTCCTCAGCTGGAGAGTTCCAGTTTCCAGTGAGATCCGACTATCCTGCAAAATCTTCCCACTACAGAAGGGACAAAAAAGAAAGCAAGGCAATGGAATAGACTATAATTTAAGGGAATGGTATGTAAAATGAAAGGAAAAGGAATAAAAAAAAACCTAAGCAACGGGAGGGAAGGGAAGCTAAAGGGAAGGAAGGCATGACATTGCAAGGGAAATAAGGCAAACCATGGGAAGGTAATGGATTGAAAAGGGAGGACACTGAATTGAAGCAAAGAAAAGGAATTGGAAGGGAAGGGATATGATAGGGATGTGAAGGGAAGATAAGACAGGATAACAGGCATAGTAATGCAAGGCAAGGCTTGTTTGATGGTTTGGCAAAGCAAGGGAAGGCAAGGCTGTTTAAAAGGCAAGGGAAGTCAACTGAAAAGGAAAAGCAAAATGATGCCATGGAAGGGAAATGAAATGTAAGGAAATGGAAGTGAAAGAACGTCAAAGAAGACAAGGTCATTAACGTAAGGCAAGGGAAGGGAAGACCAGGGAGTGGAAGGGAAGCGAAGCCAAAGGAAAAGGCAGGGCAAGTGAATGGAACAAAAGTAAATGTAAGGGAAATTATGGGAAGAAAAGGAAAGGGAAATGCCATGTCAATGCTATGGAAGCGAAGGGAAGGCAAATTAAGGGAAGGGAAATGAGGGGAAATGAAGGTAATGAAAGGCAAGGCAATGGAAGAGAAGGAAACAGCCATGGCACGGGACAGAGGGGTGGTGAAAGCAATGAAAATGAAATGGAAAAACAAAGGAAAGAAAGGGAAGGGGAGGGGAGCAAAGGGCAGAGAAGGGAAGGGAAGAAAAAAAGGCAAGGCAATGCATGAGGAGAGAAGAGGAAAGAATTAGCACAAACAATGCAAGGGAAGGGAAGGAAAGGAAACAGCCATGGCACAGGAACAGACAGGAGGTGAAAGCAATGGAAATGAAATGGAAAAGCCAAGGAACGGAAGGCAAGGGGAGGGAAGCAAATTGCAGAGAAGGGAAGGGAAGAAAAAGGGCAAAGCAATACATGAGGGGAGAAGAGGAAAGAATTAACAAAAACGATGCAAGGGAAGAGAAGGAATGGACGCCAAAGCAAGCAAGTGAAAAATGAGGGAAATGGAAGGGGAAGAGAAAGAAATTCAAGTTTTAGGGAAGAGAAAAGAAGGGAAAGGGTGGGAATGGAATGGAAGGGAAGTGATGGGAAAGGAAGGAAGGGAAAGGAAGCGAAGGAAAGATAAGAGAATGGAAGGGAAAATCAAAAGCAATGCTAGGGAAGGAATACAAGTTAAACGATATGGCAAGGAAAGACAATGATGGCATGACTAAGTAAGGCAAGGGAGTTCAAGGTGAGGCAAGGCACAGAAAGGCAAGGAAAAGAATGACAAAGGAAAATCAAAGCAAGTCAGCAAGGGAGGAAAAGCCATGGCAACTCAAGTAAATTGAAGGGAAGAGAAGCAAATGGAAGGCAAATGGCAAAGCATATCTAGGCAAGACAAGGGTTGGGAAGACAAGACAAACCAAGGCAAAAAAAAGAAGGGAAGGGAAAGGAAGGGAAGGCAAGAGGCATGAGGGGAATGTTCCACAAGATGTATTAGGGCAAGGGAAGGGAAGGTAAGCAAGTTGAAGGGAAAGGAAGGAAAATGTCAGGGCAAGGCAAGGAAAGGAAAGGCATGTCAAGCCAAGGCAAGAGATGTGAAGAAAATAATTGGGAGAAAAGGAAAGGAAAAGAAGGTCGGATAAAAGATATGAGCAGGGTAAAGGGAAGAAATTGCAATGCAAGAGATGAACCTGCAAGGCAAGGTGAGGCAAGGCAAGGGTAGGTAAGGGAATGGAAATGTTGAGAAGGCTAGGGAAGGCAATGGAAAAGGGAGCAGAAAAGAAGTGAAGGAAAAGGAAATGAAATTGCAATGATAGAAAAATAAAGTAAATGGAAGGGTATAGAAAAACATTGAAGAGGCGAGAAGGAAAGGGAAAAGGAAAGGTAAGGAAGACAAGGGATGTTAAGGAAAGGGAAGGGCATGGAAGCAATGTAAAATACATGGTAATGATAGAGGGGCGAAGAAAAGAAAAGGAAGTGAGTGAAAGCAATTCAAGGGTAGTGAAGCATTCTGAAGAGAAGGAAATGGAAGTGTAATGTTTAGGGAAGTTAAGGCAAGGCCAGTGAAGGAAATAGTGTGGAAAGGAAGAGAAGAAAAAGGAATCAAAGAAAAAGAAATGGAAGGAAAATAGAAAAGGTAAGTAAGAGTTAAAAACACAATCAAGGCCAGTCAAGTCAAGACAAGTGAGTGGAAGGGAAAGGAATGGAAAACAAGGGAAAATGCAAGGTAAGACAAGTGAAGGGAAGGACATGTGAAGTAGGGACTAGGGCTTCTCTCCTGTCTCTAGATTAAAGAAGTTATGCATCTGGGTTTTAGTTCGGCTTAGTGTTTATGTATGGGTGTTTGATCCTGTTTCCAACAGGCATTAGATGAGGTCTCCATGGATAAGTTAGTTGTTGATCCCACTATCCAGGAACAGCATTTATGGTATCCTTCCCACGGAAGCACAAATTGTTGGCAGCAATCTTGTAGTCTCTAGACATTTCTTTGTGTTCAATTTTATCGTCAAACAAACATTGGCTCCCTCTTTTATGTTCCTCTCTCTCTCTCTCTCTCTCACTCTCTCTCTCCCTCTCTTTCCTCTTTCCTGTATTCTATTCCTAACCAGGCTCAATCTTCCTGGTCACATGTGTTTCCCTTTCCTTCCCCTCATTTTCTTCTACTTCTCTCTCCATTCACTGACCCCACCTTTCCCTGTGCTATGGGGGACATATTCCTTCCTGGGTCTGTGAGTGACTTTATATGAATCTCTTAGAATACGTTGTTTATCCTAGTTCCTCTGGTGGTGTGAATTATAGGGTGGTGATCTATCTAGGTCTAAAATCCATATATGAGTGAATACATACTATGTTCCTTTTTTGTGACTGGGTACCTCATTCAGGATGGTTTCTTCAAGTGCCATCCACATGCCAATGAATTTCAAGATACCATTATTTTTTTCTGCAGAGTAGTAGTCCATTGTGTAGATGTGACTCGTCTTCATTATCCATTCTTCAATTGAGGGACACCTAGGTTGCTTCCAGGTTCTTGCTATTACAAATAGTGCTGCTATGAACATAGTTGAACAGATGTCTTGTTGCATCTATGCGGATTGCTTGCTCCTGTAGTAAACTAACTCCCATTTTCCTGAAGAACGGAAATTACTGATCTCCAAATGGCTGTACGATTAAGCACTGCCACCAGGAGTGGAGAAGTGTTCCCATTTCTCCATTTCTCCATTTCTCCACATCCTCTTCAACATGAGTCATCATTGGTGTTTCTAAATTAAGCCATTTTGGCAAGAGTAAGATGGTATCTCAAAGTTGTTTGATTTTCATTTCGCAGATAGCTAAGGATGTGGAGCACTTTCCTAATTGTATTTCATCCTTTTTGACTTCCTATATTGAGAATTCTTTCTTCAGTTCTGTACCCAATTTTTAATGGGGTTATTTCGTGTTTGCTGACTAGTTTCTTGAGTTCTTTGTATATATTGTAGATCAGCCCTTTTTCGGATATAGGATTGGTGAAAACTTTTCCTAGTCTGTGGGTTGCCATTTGGTCTTGTCCACTGTGTCCTTTGCCTTATAGAAGCTTCTAAGTTTGAAGAGGTCCCTTTATTAATTGTTTCTCACAGTGTCTGTGCCCCTGGAGTTATGTTCAGGAAGCAGTCTCCTATTCCAACTTGTTCAAAGGTAAACCCTAATTTATCTTCTAACAGGCAGGCACAGTTCAGGAAGCAGTCTCCTGTACCAATTTGTTCAAGGGTACCTCCTAATTTCTCTTCTAAGAGGTTGAATGTGGCTGGATTGATGTTGAGGTGTTTCATCCATTTGGATTTGAGTTTTGTGCATGGCGACAGACAAGGGTCTATCTGCAGTCTTCTACACACCCTCATCCAACTGTGCCAGCAACATTTGTTGAAGATGCTGTCCTTGCCCCATTGTATAATTTTAGCTGTTTTGTAGGTGTGGGTTAATATCAGGATTTTCAATTCCATTCCATTGGTCCTCCTGTCTATTTTTATGCCAATACCAAGCTGTTTTCAGAACTGTAGCTGAGTAGTAGAGCTTAAACTCAGGAATGGTGATGTCTCCTGAAGTTCTTTTATTTTATATGGTTGTTTTTGCTATCCTGGGGCTTTTGTTTTTCCATATAATGTTGATTATTATCCTTTCACGGTCGGTGAAGAATTGTGGTGGGATTTTAATAGGGATTGCATTGAATCTGTAGATTGCTTTTGGAAAGATTGCCATTTTTATATTTTTATCCTAAATATACAAGAGCATGGGTGATTTTGCTATTTTCTGGTATCTTCTTTAATTTCTTTCTTTAGTGCCAAAAATTCATTATTACATAGCTCTTTTATTTGTTTCTTAAACGTTACACCAAGACACTTTATATTGCTTGTGGCTATTGTAAAGGGTCATGTTTCACTGATTTATTTCTCTGTCTCTTTGTCATCTAAAAAAAGTAGGGCTACTGACCTTTTTTAGTTTATTTTGTTTCCTGTTATTTTACTTAAGGTGTTTGTCAGCTATAGGAGATCCCTGGTAGAGTTTATTGGTTCGCTTATGTAAACTATCATATAATCTGCAAATAGAGACAGTTTGACTTCTTCCTTTCCAATTTGGATCCCATATCTTGTATTGTTGTCTTATAGCATTAGCTAGAACTTCTAGTACGATATTGAAGAAATATGGAGAGAGAGGGCAGGCTTGTCTCGTTCCTGATTTTAGAGGAATTGGCTTAATTTTCTCTTCATTCAGTTTGATGTTGGCAGTTGGTTTGCTGTATATTGCTCTTATTATGTTTAGGTTTGTTCCTCTTATCCTTGACCTCTCCAAGACCTTTATCATGAAAGGGTGTTGAATTTTGTCAAAGGATTTTTATGCATATCGGGAGATAATTATGCAGATTTTCTTTGTCTGTTTGTTTATATGGTGCATGATGTTGATAGATTTTTGTATGTTAAACCATCCCTGCATTCCAGGGATGAAGCCTACTTGGTCATGGGTGATGATTTCTCTGATGTATTCTTGAATTCGGTTTGCCAGTATTTGATTGAATATTTTTGCATCGATGTTCATCAGGGATATTGGTCTATAATTATCTTTCTTAGTTGTGTCTTTGTGAGGCTTGGGTACCAAGGTTATTTTGGCCTCATGAAAAGAGTTTGGCAATGAACCTTCTGTTTCTACCTTTTGGAACATTTTTAGGAGTAGTGGTTTTTAGGAGTAGTTCTACCTTGAATGTCTGGTAGAATTCTGCATTGAATCCATCTGGCCCTGGACTTATTTTGGTTGGAAGGTGTTCGATGAGTACTTCTATTTCATTGGGTTGGAGTTTTCTGTCTAATACTTTCTGTAGGGCTGGATTTGTAGATAAGTATTGGGAAAATCTGGTTTTGTCATTAAATAACTTGTTTTCTTCATCTATAGTGCTTGAGAATTTTGCTTGCTATAGTAGCCTAGGCTGGCATCCGTGTTCTCTTAATACTTTTAGAACATCTATCCAGTACCTTCTGTCCTTGAGGTTTTCCATGGAGAAGTCAGGTGTAATTTTGATCGGTCTGCCTTTATATGTTACCTGTCCTTTTTCCTTTGCTGCTCTCAATAATCTTTCTTTATTCTGTATGCTAAGTGTTTTGATTATTATATTTCGATGGGTCTTTTTTCTTTGTTCCAGCCTATTTGGGGTTGGATATGCTACTTGTATTTTCATGGGCATGTCCTTCTTCAGATTTGGAAAGTTTTCCTTGATGATTTTGTTGAATATATTTTCAACACCTTTGAACTGGTCTTACTCACCTTCCTCTATGTCTATTATTCTTTGGTTTGGTCTTTTCATGGTGTCCCACATTTCGTGGATGTTTTGTGTTAAGGATTTGTTGGAGTTATCATTTTATTTGGTCGATGAATCTATTTCTTCTATTTTATCTTCTGTGCCTGAGAGTCTCTCTTCCATCTCTTGAATTATGTTGGTTATGCTTGTGTCTGTAGTTGCTGATTTTTTGCCCAGTTTTTCTATTTCCACCATTCCTTCAGTTTGTGTTGCCTTCATTTTCTCTATTTCAGTTTTCAAGTCTTGAAATGTTTCCTTCCCCGGCTTAATTGTCTTTGTGTACTTTCCTTAAGGGATTTGTTCATTTCTTCCACTTTTTTGTTTGTTTTTTCCTCCATTTATTTAAGGGATTTTCTCACATCTTCCTTGAGGGCCTCTATCATTTTTATGATGGTAATTTTTAAGTCTTTCCCTTCTGCTTCCTCTGCTTTGTTGTGTTCTCTTCTAGTTGGTGTAGATTTCCTAGATTCTGGTGGGGTCATGCTTGTCTTTCTGTTGTTAGGTGTTTTCTTGTATTGCTTTCTTCCCATAGCTTCTTCCAGTAGGTGTTGATGGGTTCTCCCCCTCTCTCTATGGTACTTCACTGGTGGGCTTTTGTGAATCTGAGATTCAATATCTGTAGCTCTGTGTGGTCCAAGCTCTCTAGGAGGTTTCTCCGCAGACAGGGACTCAGGGATGTATTCAAGGATGGGAATCCAGTAGAAGATGCCAGCAGGTACTCACAGTGGGCCCGCCGAGATAGGTAGATCTCTGGGAGCAGCCGGGTAGTCCAGAAGATGACTGGAGGTGTGGTCAGAGACCAAGCGGGTGGAAATTGCAGGTGGTCCCGTGTTGATAATCAGGTCTCTTTGTTCAGAGTTGCTCTGAGAAGTCTCCAAAGTAGGGTGGACTATTGGCTCCACCCTCTGTCCCAGTGCTCAACAATAGCGGCAGGACTATAGGTAGGGTAGGGCACAGGGTAGGGTGGCCTGCTCGCAGTCGGGATAGGTGAGGGTGCATCCGAGCTTCAAGTGTGCTCTCGATAGGGACAGGAGACAGGAGCAGCAGCTCTCTTCCATATCTTGAATTCTCTTCGTTATGTTTGCATCTGCAGTTCCTGATTTTTTGCCCAGTTTTTCTATTTCTAGCATTCTTTCAGTTTTTGTTGCCTATATTTTTCTATTGCAGTTTTCAAGTCTTGAACTGTTTCCTTCACCTTCTTGTTTTTTCCTTGGCTCTCTGTACTATCTTTACTTTCCTTAAGGAATTTGTTCATTTCTTCCACTTTTTTTCATTGCTGTTTCCTCCATTTCTTGAAGGAATTTTTTCACATTTTCTTTGAGGACCTCTATCATTTTTATGACGGTAATTTTTTAAGTCATTCTCTTCTGCTTCCTCTGCTTTGTTGTGTTCTGTTCTAGTTGGGGTAGATTCCCAAGATTCTGGTGGTGTCAGGCTTGTCTTTCTGTTGTTAGGTATTTTCTTATATTCCTGTCTTCTCATAACTTCTTCCAGTAGTTGTTGGTGGGGTCTTCCCCTTTCGCTATTGTACATCCCTGGTGGGCTTATGTGGGTCAGAGTTTCAATATCTGTACCTCTGTACGTTCCAAGCTGTATAGGATGTCTCTCAGCAGACAGAGACCCAGGAATGTGGTCAGGGATGAGGATCCAGTAGAAGATTCCTGGAGAAACTCAAAGTGGTCCCACAGAGAGAGGTGGATCTCTGGGAGGGGCCTGGGACTCCAGGACAAGCCTGGCGTTGGGGGTCAGATACCAAACAGGCATAAATTATGTGTGTTCCCGAGTGAATAATCAGATCTACTTGTTCAGACTCGCTCTGAAGAGTCACCCAAAGTAGTGTGAATTCTAGAAAATGGCTCTAACCAATGGCTGGAAGAAGAGGACAAAGGCTGGTTTGATAATGGGAACTTTCTGCATGATAGTCACGTCTCACTGGGAACTGGCATTCTGCTTCTGAGGCCACTTCTTTAGGAGAGGCCCTGCTTTTGGCTCAAGGAAGTTGCTTGTGGAAACTCGGAGTGGATCCTCAGAGATAGGCGGATCTCTGGGAGGGGCCCTGGACTCCAGCAGAATACTGGAGGTCGGGGTCAGAGACCAAGCATTTGGAAATTACAGGTGGTCCCTCGTGGATAGGCAGGTCTCCTTTGTACAGAGTTGCTCCGAGAAGTCCCCGAAGTAAGGTGGATTGTTGGCTCCAACCTCTGTCCCAATGTTCAATCAGAGCAGCAGGACAGTGGGTAGGATAGGGCACAGGGTAGGTTGGGCATGCTCGCGGTGGGGATGGGTGGGGGTGTATCAGAGCTCCAATGGGTGCTCTCGATGGGTACAAGACACAGGAGCAGCAGGATCAGGGGCCAACCCAGGCATTTTGGCTGGGAGGAGGTTGTAGGGGAGAGCCAGTCCCAATTGGGCCCAGACTAACCACTAGCCAATGGCTGGCGAAAGAGGACAAAAGCTGGGCTGATGGTGGGAAATTTTTGCATGATAGTTGGATCTCAATGGGAACTGACACTCTCCAGCTGAGGCCTCTTTTTTAGCAGAGGCCCTACTTTGGGGGTCAAGAATCTTGCAGGCAGGAACTCAGAGAAAACCCACATAGATAGGTAGAACTCTGGGAGGGGCCCAGGACTCCAGCAGAGGACTGGAGGTGGGGGTCAGAGACCAAGCAGGTGGAAATTACAGGTTGTCCCGCGTGGATAGGCAGGTCTCCTTTGTTTCGTAGTTATGGATTTATGATGAATTTTTAAGTAATTGAATTGTTTGTTGTAAGTCATCCTGTATCTAGAGTGGCACTTTTGTCATTTGCTTGTTTTTGACTATGTCATTTATTTTGTGTGGGAGCGTTCTACCTGACTACTTGACCATGTGCATGATCACAGTTTCAGCATGGAAGTTTACACATTTAGAGTTTGAATTTTTAGCAACAAGATAGTTTTCAATTTTTCATCACAGTTTTTTATGTGTAGCTATGACTCTCCCAGCACTCAATCTATTGGCCAGTGTGACCACCAACTCATAGATCCTCATGCCTGCAGAGTGGGGACATTAAGGCATATGCCAAAATGTCTAGCAACAAACAGTGTTTACTTTATTCTTCATTTGTTAATTTTCTTTTTTTCTTCATTGTCTTATTCTCCTACTTCTTTTATTTTTTTCTGCTACTTCTTCTTATCCTACTTCTACTCCTCCTCTTTCTCTGGCCCCTTCTCCTGCTCCCATTTCTTCTCCTCCTCCTGCTTCTTTTTCTTAATTATGTAGACTCTGCTCCTCTATGTAGACTTGACTGACCTTGAACTTCGTAATTCATTCTGATCTCAACATCATGAACATTCCCTTGACACTGCTACATGAATTATGTTATTAAAAGCTCATATTCTCATTGTCCAGTAATTCAAACTTACAAGTATATCTGCCTCTCTATCTATCTATCTATCATCTCTCTATCTAATTTATTTTAATTTATTATCCATTTGTTTATTTTGTCTGCATAATCCTGAGAATCCAAATCTGTGGGCCTCCATACAGAATCAAAAAATAAATAAAGTTAAAAGAATTAACCTGGCCTCAATACAGAGAAAAACCAAAGAGAAATGAGAATGGGAATGAGCCTGGATTCTGATTCCGAAGTAAGCCTTTCTTTCTGCACACTCACTCACACACACACACACACACACACACACACACACACACACACACACGGAAAACTTTAAAGAATTTCACACAGGAAGAATGAATTCCTATTAATTTCCAAGATCCCTTAGTGGGATCTCGTGCCCTTTTCTGATGAAAGGTCACATATGGACACAAAGCACTCATGAATATAATAAATACATGAGATATTCATTTTAACATATTATTTCTATCATCATCCATCTCTTCTTCCTCCTCCTCATCATCATAATCTTTCTGGGTTATGGAGACCTAGAATTCCTCTATTTCTTTGGAGACTGTCCTAGAAAACTCTCTGAAATCAGGACGGCATGGAACTCACCAAGATCCATTTTATCTACATCTCTATTGCTAATGGGATTGAAGGCCTTTGTCGCCAACACCTAGTCTGTATTTTTTCTTTTCTCTTGGTCTATTAACCACATTTGTTCACTCTTCCTTTCCTTTTCTTTGCCCCCTCCTTCTGGACGGGAATCTAAACCCGTGTGATGTTTTGTTTCATTGTAAGTGTGTGCTGTTGCACTCAGTAAGCCTCCTCACAATTCTTTATATGAAAATTGGTTTTAAGTTCTCACACTTTAGAGACTAGAAAACACAGAGAATATAAAGATCCTAGAAGATTATGTCACATGATTACTTTCATCTTGGTATCCTGATGAATTCACTAGCCAAAACTGGTTGAAATGAAAACCAAATATAGTAGGAAACTCAAATTGTGGTTCAACTTTGCAGCATTGTGTCAAGTAGATGTGATACCCTTGTAAATGTTGCCATGTCCTGTCAGATATGACTGTGCTTTCCTTCATACCAACTTTTTCTCCATCACATTCTTTGCTCGCTTCAGTGTGTGACACATGATGGCTGTGAGAAGTACACTTCTAAAAACAGTGTTGTCATTCAGGAAGACAAACATTGTTGAAAGTTAAATAACCAAGTAACAACATCTGTGACAGTTGGGTTCTAATTATTTCTAAGGACTAGGAAAGAAACATTTCAGTCTACTTGATATTTGTAGTGTAGGTAGGTGTCCAGGTTTGTTGTTAGTCATCAGCAGCAGCATCATTCTTCTGGCTCCACTATTCTTCCTTTTGCAAACTAATGCCTCAGCTCTTGTGATGATAAATAAAAGGAAAGCCTCACATGGGAATTATTTATTATGAATGTGTGGGCTATCAATTCTTCTTCCTGTCTCTGGGACATTCTGGGATCACTGAAAACTGCTACATTAACTATAATTTCTACAATGTATCGATGATATCTTTCCATAAGCATACTGCTGGAGACCACATTGCCAATACTAAATACCCTATATATTTTGGATATTCCTTACCTGGGACAGAATAGCATCCTAGCTACCTGAGAGTGGTTCAATATGAAGAAGTGGAACGATATGAAGAAGTGGAACAATCGCAGTCACGAGTACTGCTGCCTTTATTGTACATGATTTTATATTTTATTTTGGTTTTTGGAGAAAGGGATTCTCTGTATCTTTGGAGACTGACCAGAAACTCGCTCTGGAGACTTTTCTCACCTCAAAGACAGAGAGTAAGCCTATATTTGCCTCACAAGGACTTGGATTGGTGGTCTGTGCCACACACCCCAGCCTCTTTTTCATTTTTGTTTTTGAATTAGGGAGTCTGTGGGAGTACTTTTCTTTCTTTTTCTGTTTCTTTGTTTACTTCCTTCTTTTTTATTACATACAATGTATTCTGACCACAGTTTCCCTTCTCATAACTCCTTCAACATTCTCTTCTTCCACCTAGTAAAATCCAACTGGAGACTGCCATTAGGTATGGTTTGTATACTGAGTAAGTCTCTGTTGGAGAAAAATATACCCTTCTTTTTTGCTTATAAGTTGAGGTCATTTCTGGATTAGACACTGCATTCTTCTATCTATTTTCCCTCTCAGCACTGGGACCTCATCAGACAGGTCGCAGATATTTTATTTAGTTGTTTGTTTGTTTGTTAAAAAACAAGCATACAACTGACTGCACAGATAGAGGCACTAGCTTATCTTTCAAGATGTTACTGTATAAAATTTCCTTCATAAAGTAAACTTGAATCCAAACTACTCTGAATAGTCAATGTATTGGATTATGTTTGCATGGGTTTTGTTTTTTGTTTTTCATTTTGAGTTTTCTTCCTTTAGACACTGGTCCAATTGTGTATTTCTAGCAAGATCTAGGCAATTCCCCAGGTAAGATAAATTTAAAAATGGAAAAATTCATGGGTTTTACCTCTCATTTATTGGACAGCTCTCTTTAAATAATGTTATTATAATTAAGAATGTCTTTACTTCCCTAATTCTTCTGTCCATCGCTCCCCTTCTTTCTGTTTCCTGGGATTGATCTAAAAATGAATGCTTTTGTAATTAATATCAAGTAACTTCTAGATTATGCAGAGGTTAGTGAGTGGAAAGTACCAACAAAAAAACAATGAAAATTGGTAACTGTGGCTCTACTTTAAGTTATCCATTAACTCATATTTATATGTCTGTACATAAAAAATAAATATATATTTTCCAGATATTATATTTTAAAACATGTACTTTTGATTTTCTTTTTAATTAAAGGTTACTCTATGTCTCAGTTCTTGTCATCTAGGGACCAGCAAGCACAGAGAACAGAAAAAATATTGGAAATAACATAGAGGTTGTCAGATCCCATATTTGGCTAAGAAATCAAAGGAAAGAGGACATTAAGAAAAATAAAGAAAGCTGAACAGTCGTGGCACATTAATTCTTTTAATGCTGGCAGTAATCAGAAGGCATAGACAGGTGCACTTCTCTGGATTAAGGGTCAACCAGTTCTACAGAGTGAGTTCCAGGATCCCAGATAATCTCCAAAGCTACAAGGAAACACTGTCTTGAAAAACCAAAGAGAGAATGAGAGAAAAACCGAATGAAAAGGAGACAGAGAAAGAGACAGATAGAGAGAGTGTGTAAAGGAGTGAAAGAGTAAAACAACCTTTCAAAGGGAACATAGTGAATATTCTGAGGTGATGGTCTTAGAGGCTGCACCTTTGGGCCCATCCTGTCAGAATCACAAGTGTCCTGAATACTAACACCTGCAACTTCCTTGTTTCATATAATTTGAACTGGTTCTTTCTGAATTGCATTTGAATTCAGAAAAAATGAACTGTAAACCTATAAATTTCTCCTTTTCTTCTTCCTTATCCATGTCTTCCCTGTCTGGGTGTATGTGGGTCCAGGGCCCATTACCTACAATATATTCTTTTTTAAATTCCTGGGTTTAAAGCAATAAGAGGAAGGCTACAAAAGTGTAGCACAACATTTTCAGATGTATCTCTGAGTTCACCTTTGGTGGAGCACACAAAAATATTTCCAACCCAGTAAGTTTTACACATAAAAACACACAAATTTCCATTAAACAACTTCCCCAGCACTGGTGTCAATTGATAGATTTGAAATTGATTTTATATGTGTTAATGATTACTTATTTAAACTTTTTTGTGTTGATGTGGTTGACTTGTACCATCCTAGCTGTACTAGAACTAGCTGTTCCAGTTCAAGGTTACCTCAAACTCAGAGATCAGACATTCTCTTCCTCCTAAAACCTATCAACACATCCTGTCTAATTTATATTTCTTATTTATCATCTATCTATCTGTCTATCAGTCATCTATGATCTATTTATTCATCCATTTATTTATATCAGTGGTATTGTTTCAGTAACTGAGTTATTCTATGCTGTCCTGAGCACTGGCTTTTACACTAGGGAGTGCAAAAACTGTGCTGTTCTCAAATACAGACTCAGAACAAAGCCATTTCTGGTAGTTGATGGAAGTTTTGAGTAGGCAGGATGAGAGGAAGGCTTGGTGCTGATTGAAGTATGTCTGTCTTTCTTCCTATCATTCCTATTCTTTTATACAGGGATTCTCTGGGGAGGAATATGTGTCCCAGAACTCACTCTGAAGTCCGGGTGGGCTGCCATTTGTCAGCTTCCAGATTTCTGAGACCACAATCTTGAGTGTTCATCTTTGTCTAAAAACTGGAAATTTGTTGTCTAATTTTTAGTAATGGGAACCAGGTCAAATTGTAGCAGAAGCAAACTAAAGAATCTGTTGGTGTTGTGCCTTAGGGTCTCTGTGATATTTCTTTTGTTTTTTACTCCTACCTCTGTTTCTCTCTCTCTCTCTCTCTCTCTCTCTCTCTTTCTCTCTCTCTCTCTCTCTCTCCCTTCCTACCTCCCTTCCTTCAATCCTTCCTTTCTTTCCTGTTTCTTCCTTCCTTTCATTTCTTTTGGAACCGGGATTGCCTTGTACTTTGTGAGCCTGTCCTGAAACTCATATTGTAGGCCATTTCGGCCTCAATGTCAGAGATCCACCTGCCTCTGCCTCTAGATTGCTGTGATTAAAGACATGTCACACAGGCACCAAGCTCCACTTGAATTCTATAATACCTTCAACTCCTTTTCCTTTACTTCCATTCATTTGCATTGTCTTTCCTTTCTATCCATTCAATTTCAGTTCTCTTACCTTTACTACCCTACCATTGCCTACACTTCTATGACCAAATATAGTCTTTCCTGCCCTTTATCTTACTTTCCTTCCCTTCCCTTCCCTTTAACTCCTTTTCCTTCCTTTGCTTTGCCTTGCCTATCAATTCTTTCACATGATTCCCTTCCTGTTTGAATCCTTGGTTGCCTTTTGCTTTCTTTTCTTATTTTCCCTTCTCTTCCCTTCCCTAGCCTTGATTTCCCTACACCCTTCATTTCTTTTCCCATTTATTACTTAACTTCCATTTGTATTCCTTATTTTCTCTTTTGTTCCATTCCCATTCCTAAACTACATTTGCCTATCCTTTCATTTCCCTCGCCTCACATTTTGAGCATTGCCTTCCTACACTTGCTTTATATTGCCTTGTCTTCCCTTCTGATCATTAGCCTTGCATTTCCTTTTCCATACACTTCCTTTCCCTTCTCTTCTCTCAATTTCCTTTCAGTACCTTCCCTTCTCTAAATATCTATTCCTTTGCATTGCCTATCCATTTCCCTTATTTAGTCTTAGTTAACATTCCTTTCCCTCTCATGCTCTCCTCTTTCATTTTCCTTCCTTTTCATTCCCATTCCTAACTTTCCCTTCCCTCTGTTACCTTCCTTTACCTTGACTTTCACTACCCTAGTCTTGTCATCCTTTTTCCTTCCATTCTTTTGCCTTCCCTACCTTTCCCTTCCTGGCTCTCCTCTTCCCTTCCATCCACTATCTTTTCTTGCCTAGCATTTACTTTCATTGTCATGGCTTTCCTTCCATTGCCTTCCCATGCCTGGCCATTTTCCTTTCCAATCCCACCCATGTTTTGTTTCTCTTCACTTCCATTGCCTTGAATGTTTTGACTTCAATTCCCTTCCCTTAACTTATATTCACATACCTCTCTCACCTTGGCTTGCCTTGACGTCGCACTTTGTTGGCCTTTCCTTGAGTTTCCATTTAACTTGCTTTACTTTGCCATTATCACTGTTCTTGCCTTGATTTCCTTCAATTAGCTTTACTTCCTTTCCTTTGTCTTGTGTTGCCTTTTTCAATCCTTTTACTTCACTTCACTTGCCATCCATTACCTATCCTTTTCCTTCCCTTCTCTTTTCTTCCCTTCAAATTCTAGGCCTTGGCATCCCTTTATATTTCTTTCCTGACCCTTTGCTTGCCTTGCGATTTCTTTTCTTGCCTTAACTTTGCCTTCTATTGCTTTCCATTCCCTTTCTTTCCCTTCAGATGCCTCAGCTTGCCTCACATTGCCTTACCATCTATGATCTTTCCTTGCTTTCTCCTTTGCATTGCATTACCTTTGCTTCTGTTACCTGTTCTTCACTATCATGGTAGTGGAAAATTCACTTTGTCTGCTTCTGTGGCACTGATCAGGCCCATTGCTGGGTGGAGCCAGGTGTGGAAGTGACCTGTGGAACTAGTACTGAGAAGGAGCCTGAGAAAACTCTTTTGCAGGCAGGACATGGAGAGGAGAGCATATGGGGGATCTTGCTGGTGTTCATGTGCCTAGGTTGTAAGTTATTTCTCCCTGAATAAACATCTATTCTCATATCTGTTTATCATGATCCTTATTAAACTGAAATTTCTGGTGTCAGAAGCAGGATAAGCATTTTCACAGGACTTGGGTTTCATCCAGGCATCAGTCGCCATTCCCTTCGCCTACTGTCTTTGAACAGGTATATGCCATGCCTCACCAGGCACACACAGCACAGCTTGTAAAACAATGTGTCTGTCATGCATATCCTTTTATATCCACTGTAGCCCCGAGAAAACTGCTCATCTCCTGCCCATTCTCTAATATTGCCTTGCACAGAGCCTTGCTCTCCATGTACACTCATGGAGTCAACCTGGAGAGCCTGGAGAGAACAGAACACTTGTCCTCTCTCTCTCTCTCTGGTAAGTTAAGACCACGTGGAAATACTTAGATTAATAGAAATGGGTTAATAATGAAGACAGAGCTAGATGATAAGAAACTAGTACCTAGCAAACAGATTCATATCAAACATAGCACAGCATCTCTGTGTTAATTGCGGCTGGCGCAGTGGCGGGACAAGACCAGCGGAGGGAAGAAAAACCTTACTCCTTACAGCTGTTTTTCCTCTTTCATCAGCATTAAGAAAGTTTAGTATTAATAAAGCATTATGTAATCAGTGTTTGGATGTCTTCATTCCTCCTGCCTGTTTAAGGAACATTTCTCTTTAAGTACGATTGTATCTCTCAACTACTCTTTGTCCTGTAGGACAGTGGTATACCAGTTATGTGCTTTATATTATAATACTCAAAAAAGTGTTGACATTTGCTGAAGACATACGCTGGATCATTGTCAGATTTATTTTTGCCGGTATGTCCATAATGGCTGTTACGTATAATAGGTGTGTGATAACAAAATCTGCCTTTTCACACCGCAGAGAAGTAGCCAATTGAGGCATTGAAAATGTATCTATAGTAAAATGTATATATTTAATTTTTCATAAATGCAAAATCTCCTAATGGAGGGCTGTGCTAAAGAAAGAAGCCTCAGCTGGAGAGTTCCACTTTCCAGTGAGATCTGACTATCCTGATAAACATTCCCAAGTTTCAGCTCAACATTTGACCACTTCTGCCAGCTATTGGCTAGAGATGAGTTTGGGCCTAACCAGGGCTGCCTTTCCCCTACAAACTCCCCCCACCCAGAACTCCCTGGCTTGGCCTTTGATCCTGCTGCTTCTGACAAATGTCCCCATCGAGAGCACACTTGGAACTCTGATACACCCCCACCCATCCCCACCATGAACCTGCCCCCCTACCCTGTTCCCTACCCTACATATGGTCCTACCATTCTGGTTGATCACTGGGACAGAGGATGGAGCCAAAAGTCAATGCTACTTTGGAGACTTCTCGTAGCAACTCTGAACAAAGGAGACCTGCCTATCTACAAGGGACCACCCAGATTTCCACCTGCTTGGTCTCTTACCATACCTCCAGTCTTCTGCTGGAGTCCCGGGCCCCTCCCAGAGATCTACCTATCTCTGCGGGACCACTGTCAATTCCTGCTGGCATTTTCTGCTGGATCCTCATACTAGACACCATCCCTGGGTTCCTGTCTGCGGAGAGACCTCCTAGAGAACTTGGACCACACAGAGCTACAGATATTGAATCGCTGACCCATATAAGCCTACTGAAGAAGTACCATAGAGAGAGGGGGAGAACCCACCAACACCTACTAGAAGAAGCTAAGGGAAGAAGGCAATATAGGAAAACACCTAACAACAGAAAGACAAGCATGACAACACCAGAATCTAGGGAAGCTACACCAAATAGAACGGAACACAACAACAAAGCAGAGGAAGTAGAGGGGAACACCTTAAAAAATATCATCATAAAAATGATAGAGTCCCTCAAAGAAGATGTGAGAAGATCCTTTAAAGAAATGGAGGAAAAAACAAACAAAAAAGTGGAAGAAATGAACAAATTCCTTAAGGAAAACACAGAAAGCCAAGAAAAAACAATTAAGCAGGTGAAGGAAATGGTTCAACACTTGAAAACTGAAATATAGAAAATAAAGGCAACACAAACTGAAGGTATTCTGGAAATAGAAAAACTGAGCAAAAATTTGGCAACTACAGACACAAGTATAACCAACATAATTCAAGGGATGGAAGAGAGAATCTCAGGCGCAGAAGATAAACTAGAAGAAATAGATTCATTGACCAAATGAAATCATAACTTCAACAAATCCTTAACACAAAACATCCAGGAAATGTGGGACACCATGAAAAGGCCAAACCTAAGAATAATAGGGGTAGAGGAAGGTGAGAAAAACCAGCTCAAGGGTGTTGAAAACATATTCAACAAAAAAATCGAGGAAAACTTAACATATCTGAAGAAGGACATGCCCATGAAAGTACAAGTAGCATACCGAACCCCTAATAGGCTGGACCAAAGAAAAAAGACCCATCGAAATATAATAATCAAAACACCTAGCATACAGAATAAAGAAAGTATATTAAGAGCAGCGAGGGAAAAAGGACAGGTAACATATTAAGGCAGACCTATCAAAATTACATCTGACTTCTCCATGGAAACCCTCAAGATCAGAAGGTCATGAATGGATGTTCTAAAATTATTAAGAGAACATGGATGCCAGCCTAGGCGATTATACCCAGCAAAACTCTCAATAACTATAGATGGAGAAACAAGATAGTTAATGACAAAATCAGATTTCCCCAATATATATCTACAAATTCAGCTCTAAAGAAATATTGGAAGGAAAACTCCAACCCAAGGAAGGTAATTACGCCCACAAAAATGTAGGCAGCAGATAATACACCTACACCAGAAACCAAGGATAAAGCAGAACTAATATATTCACAATACCACTGCAAACAACAAACCTAAATCAAACAAGCATCAACAATCAATGGGCCTTGCTCACCCTCAACATTAATGGTCTTAACTCACCTATAAAAAAAACACAGGTGAACAGAATGTATACAAAGACAGAACCCATCCTTCTGCTGCATACAAGAAACACATCTAAGCTTCAAAGATAGATATTACCTCAGGGTAAAGGGTTAGGAAAAGATTTTCCAATCAAATGGAAATACGAAGCAAGCAGGCATAGCTATCCTAATATCTAACAACTTACACTTCAAACCAAAATTAGTCAAAAGAGATGAAGACGGTCATTTCATATTCATTGCAGGAAAATTCCATCAGCACAATGTCTCAGTTCTGAATATCTATGCCCATATTACAAAGGTACATGCATTCGTAAAAGAAACACTACTAAAACTAAAAGCTCATATAAAACCTCACACACTTAAATTGGGAGTCTTCAATACACCACTCTCAACAATAGACAGGACCACATATCAGACACTCAACAAAGAAACAAAAGAATTAACAGAAGTTATGTCTCAACTGGGGTTAACAGACATCTATAGAACATTCCATCCAAAGACAAAAGAATATACCTTGTTCTTAATTCCACATGGAACCTTCTCTAAAATCGACCACATCCTAGGTACATAACAAACCTCCATAGATACAAGAAAATAGGAATTGTCCACTGTATCTTATCAGACCACAATGCTTTAAAATTGGATTTCAACATTAACACAAATAGCAGAAAACCTGCAAAATCATGGAAAGTGAACAATGTGCAATTGCACCACTCCTGGATCAAAGAAGAAATAAAGAAATTAAGGAAATTCTAATATTCAATGAGAATGAGGATACAACATAACCAAACTTATGGGACACCTTGAAAGCAATGCTACGAGGGAACTTCATTGCACTAAGTACCCATATGAATTAAACAGAGGATAGTCACATAAGAGAATTAACAGCGCAACTGAAAGGCTTAGAAAAGAGAGAAACGAATTCACCTCATAGGAGTAGACGCCTGGAAATAATCCACTTGCTTGCTGAAATAAACAAAATAGAAACTAGGAAAACAATATAAAAAAAATGCAAGGAAGAGTTGGTTTTTTGAGAAAATCAATAAGATAGACAAACCTTTATCCAAATTAACGAAAAAGCAGAGAGAGAATATGAAAATTAACACAATCAGAAATGAAAAGGGGAACATAACAATAGACAAAGAAGAAATCAAGACAAATTTCAGGTCATATTTTGAAAAAGCTGTATTCCACAAAAATTGAAGTTCAAAGGAAATGGACAAACAACTGAAATAACATATAACCTATAATGAAACAGAAGCTGTCATTGAAATCATTCCAACCAAAAAAAGTCCAGGGTCAGATGGATTCAATGCAGAATTCTACCAGATATTCAAGGAAGAACTAATACCACTACTCTTCAAACTGTTCCAAAAGATAGAAACAGAAGGTTCTTTGCCAAACTCTTTTTATTAGGCCAAAATAACATTGGTACCCAAGCCTCAGAAAGACACAACTAAGGAAGAAAACTACAGACCAATATCCCTGATGAACATCGATGCAAAAATATTCAATAAAATACTGGCAAACCGAATTCAAGAATACATCAGAAAAATCATCCAACATGACCTTGTAGGCTTAATCCCTGGAATTCAGGGATGACTTAACATATAAAAGTCTATCAAATTGATCCACCATATAAACAACATAAAAAGAAAAACCATATGATTGTCTCCCTAGATGCGGAAAAAGCCTTCAAAAAAATTCAACACCCTTTCATGATAAAGGTCTTGGAGAGGTCAGGGATAAGAGGAACATGCCTAAACATAATAAGAGCTATATACTGCAAACCAACTGCCAACATCAAACTCAATGGAGAGAAATTTAAGCCAATTCCTCTAAAATCAGGAAAAAGACAAGGCTACCTCTCTCTCCATATCTCTTCAATATTGTACTAGAATTTCTACTTAATGATATAACAAGAGGAGATCAAGGGGATCCAAATTGGAAAGGAAGAAGTCAAACTGTCTCTATTTGCAGATGATATTATATTTTACATAAGCGAACCAATAAACTCTACCAGGGAACTCCTATAGCTGATAAACACCTTAAGTAAAATAGCAGGAACCAATATAAACTAAAAAAGATCAGCAGCTCTACTCTTTTTAGACGACAAAGAGACAGAGAATGAAATTAGAGAAACAGGACCCTTTACAATAGCCACAAGTAACATAAAGTATCTTGGTGTAACCCTTACCAAACAAGTAAAAGTCCTATATAATAAGCACTTTGTGGCTCTAAAGAAAGAAACTAAAGAAGATACCAGAAAGTGGAAAGATCTCCCATGCTCTTTGATAGGTAGGATAAACATAGTAAAAATGGCAATCTTGCCAAAAGCAATCCACTGATTCAATACAATCCCCATTAAAATCCCACCACAATACTTCACCGATTGTGAAAGGATAATAATCAACATTATATGGAAAAAAGACCTAGGATAGCCCAAACAACCCTATAAAATGAAAGAACTTCAGGATTCATCAGCATTCCTGACTTTTAGCTCTATTACTGAGCTATAGTTCTGAAAATAGCCGGGTATTTGCATTAAAATAGAAAAGTAGACAAATGGAATGGAATTGAAAATCCTGATATTATCCCACACACCTATGAACACCTGATTATCGACAAAACCGCTAAAATTATATAATGTGACAAAGACAGCAACTTCAACAAATGCTGCTGGCACAATTGTATGAGGGTGTGGAAGACTGTCGCCATGCACAAAACTGAAGTCCAAATGGATCAAAGACCTTAACTTCAATCCAGCCACATTGAAACTCTTAGAAGAGAAAGTAGGAGGTACCCTTGAACAAATAGGTATAGGATACCGCTTCCTGAACATAAATAACTCCAGGGCACAGACACTGAGAGAAATAATAAATGAGACCTCTTCAAACTTAGACGCTTCTGTAAGGCAAAGTACACAGTAGACTAGACCACACGGCAGTTCACAGACTGGGAATAGATTTTCAGCAATCCTATATCTGACTAACGGCTGATCTCCAAAATATACAAAGAACTCAAGAAACTAGTGAACACAACACCAAATAAACCTATTAAAAATGGGGTACAGAACTGAAGAAAGAATTCTCAATAGAGAAAATCATAAAGGCTGAAAGACTTTTAAGAAAATGCTCCACTTCCCTAGCTATCAGGGAAATGCAAATCAAAACAACTTTGAGATAACAACTTACTTCTGTCAGAATGGCTAAAATTAGAAACACCAATGATGACTCATTTTGGTGAGGATTTGGAGAAAGGGGAACACTCCTCCACTGCTGGTGGGAGTGCAAACTCATACAGCCATTTTGGTGATCACTATGGCTGTTCCTCAGGAAAATGGGAATTAGTTTACTATAGGACCAAGCGATCCGCATAGATGCAACAAAGACATCTTTTCAACTATGTTCATAGCAGTACTATTTGTAATAGCAAGAGCCTGGAAGCAACCTAGATGCCCCTCAAATGAAGAATGGTTAATATGTACATAATGTACATAATGTAATGCTACTCTGCAGAAAAAAATATAATAGTATCTTGAAATTCGCAGGCAAGTGTATGGCACTTGAAGAAACCATCCTGAATGAGGTGACCCTGTCACAAAATAGGAGCACAGCATGTACTCACTCATATATTGATTTTATACGTAGAGCAATGTATCACCAGCCTATAATTCACAACAGCAGAGAAATTAGGATACAAGGTGTATTCTGAGAGATTCATATAAAGTTCCTCACAGAACTGGTAGTGGACAAGTCCCCCAGAGACCATAGAACGTGGGGGTGGGCAGCGAATGGAGAAAGAAGTAGGAGAAAATGAGGGGGAGGAAAGGAAACCATGTGCGACCAGGAAGATTAAGCCTGGGTAGGAATAGAATATATGAAAGAGAGAGAGTGATAGAGAGAACGAGAGAGAGAGAGAATATAAAAGAGGGAGCCAATATTGATTTGAACATATAATAGAACACAAAGGAATGAATAGCGGACTACAAGACTGCTGCTAACTACCAATTTGAGCTTCTGTGGAAAGGCTACCATAAATGCCCTTCTCAGAAAGTGAGATCCACAACTAACTTATCCATGGATCCCTCAACTAATGCCTGTTGGAAACAGGAACAAACACCCATACATAAACACTGATTCGAAGTAGAACTCAGATGCAGAGTGAGAGGATAAGACCAGTCGCGAGAAACACATAGAGACAGCTTACCTGAACAAGGAGGAGCTATCAGGCCACCAGACTGATAGCTGGGAAGAGAGCAGGGGAGTGACTCAGGCCCCCCCCTGAATATCGTTTTCTGCCAGAAGAACTTAGCAGTCTAAGGGACAACAGACAGTGGAGCCAGGATGTATCCCTGGAGCACAAAAGTACTTTGAGAACACATGCACCATGGAGGGATAACTGCCTTAATGTAGAGACAGGAGAGTAGCCCTAATCCCTACTTCACATGACCTGTCAGACATACATGACCCCTACTTGATGACATTTACCTACATATGGAATTGGGGTGGGGGGATGCGAGGGTGGTTGAAGTGCATGTGAGAGGGCAGAGTGGGTAAAATGGAGGGAAGGAAGGAGGGAGGATGAGAGAGAGGGAGGAAGGTTGGGGGGAGGGAGGGAGAGGGAACTGGGATCGACATGTAAGATAATGAATTAAAATAAAAAAATGCTTTGACTCCAAAATTTAAGTTCAAGGACAAGTTACTTGGGAAAAGGATTTCTATTTTTGTTTCCACAGAAAATGAAAAGATGTAGATTCCTTCCAGACTAATATGGTTTGATCAAGCCAGACCACCTGAAACAGACTACCAAGTAATCCTACATTCAAAAAATCTGGACAAAGTAGCCTTACAGACTACAGCCAGGTTTTCTGAATCTTCTTCGAATCCCCCATGATAGTGCCCCTTACCAGCAGGAAGTAGTTTGGAAAGAACAACACCCTAATTCCCAAATATTGTCTATTAATGTTTGTTTTCATTTAAATGGACTTGGTTATATGAAATAAATAAAAAAATATGCAAAATGAAGAACATCCATTTGCCATATTTCATTCCTATTTGTACCTTTAGTGCCACTGCCTGGTTTTAATCGAGTTTGGTTATAGAATGAGCGAGTAGGACATTCCCTTACTATTCCATTTTCTTGTTGCCAAGTGACAGAAAAATCCTTTTTTAAACCTTTGCTGTTCACATGACACTTCTTATGAAATTTTGAGGCTATTAGCATACTTCCTATCAATAACCGATCAATTTCATCATTTCCTATGCTAGAGGATCTGGCAGAGCCATATGGGTTCTGATGTGATTATATATATGTGTGTGTGTGTGTGTGTGTGAGAGAGAGAGAGAGAGAGAGAGAGAGAGAGAGAGTTCCCTTTGTGATTGTATCTTTTTAACTCTATAAACAATCAAGTTAATTCTGTATTGGCAGGAATAATTCTGCAATCTCAATGTGTAAGACTACGCTCTCTGCATATTGAGAGTCAGTAACTGTATTGAGGAGATCTGTAAAATACATAAGTACTATGAGACTGTCAGACAATTCTGCCTTCTGTACAGAATTGTAAGGGCTTTGAACCACTTTAATAATTTTTCCTGATTTTTATCCTGCCTCACCTGAATTGTTTGTGTCATTGTAGAATGTAGGAACTACCTAAATACTTGTTTTTCTTACAGTGTGTAGAAAGATCGAAATCATTTCCTTAATGAATTAATTCTTTCACTTTTTGGATAATTGTTGCTAATCAGTCTCCGACAATTAATGCATCCTCTCTGCCAATATTCATAATCTTTCCATAAGGAGTAAATTTCCTCATTATTTAAAGGTACTATAATTGATGCTGGATCCCTTCCTGTTACCTGACAAGTCTTAATTTACTGTTTATTATAATCAATTCAGAGAACTTTTCTATATATGTTTTTTGTTTATTTTTTTATTCTCTTTATGTGATAGGAATATCAATTTTAATATGATACCTTCTCTCTTAATCAAAATCCCTGAAGCATATTCCTTAGATTGTAATATAACCAGAATACAATCTAGGTTTGAAATGACACGGTCCACACATGCTTTCAGTATCCTCTTTTCTACCCATTCTAATTCCCTTTCAGCTTCAGATGATAGTATTCGTGGATTTTTCAAGTTCTTGTCTCCTTTTAGGGCCATTTTCAAGTTTTTTAAATCATGCCCTTCTACTCCAATAATTGTTTGCAGTGGAGAAATCTCTCCTTTTAATTTTTGAAGATCATTAATATTCTGGTAGCTATCTCTACTGATATCTATTTTTTGTGGTTTAGTTCTATGTAAACCTACTTTATATCCTATGTAGTTCATAGACTCTCATTTTTGTATATTTTCAGGTGAGAATTGTAATCCCCAATGAGGTAAATCTTCCTTTACTATCTCAAACATTTTTTTCTAATATTTCTCCTTTTAAAGACAGCCAGCATATCATCCATGTAATGGTAGATTAAGGATTGTGAAACTGTTTATGAATTATTTCTAGCAGTTATTGTACAAAATATTGTCACAGGGTGGGGCTATATAACATTCCCTGTGGCAATACCTTCCATTGATAACTCTTCGCCTGTTGATCATTATTGTAAATAGGATTGTGTAGGCAAATTTCTCTTTATCTTGTTCTTCTAAAGGTATAGTGAAGAAGCAACCCTTTAAATCAATAACTATTATAGGCCACACTTTAGGAATCAAAGAAGGCAAGGGCATTCCAGTATATAGACAGCCCATTGGCTGGATATCTTTATTGATGGCTATCAGGTCTGTAACCATTCTCCGTTTTCCAGATTTCTTTTGGTAATAAATACAGGGATGGTTGATTTCTCATTATGTCCAGCATGTAGCTGTTCTTCAACCAGGCTTAGTACAGCTTCTAACTTCTTAGAGGTCATTGGCCATTTCCCTACCCAGACAGGTTCCTCTGTTAGCCATTTTAAAGTTAGGGCTTTTGATCCTTTTGTTTGTGCAGCACTTCTAATCTGCTTTTGTGCAGCCTGGATATTTGGGGTCTGTCTTGTGTAGTACTTTATACCATATTTGCACAACCATGAGTTCTCTTATGGTTCCTATCACATACTGGAGGAATGTATATTTCATTGCTGTAATAGAAAACTACATCAGCACATATGGTCTCAACCTAACTCTTTGTGCTTCTGATCCTATACATTGAATCCAGCTCATTTTCTGTTTTACATGAGACAGGGTTCCAATCCCTAAGAATTGAACACTTACTTCATGTAGGGGGCATCTTCAAGTCCAAAATTTATTAGTTATAATAGGTATGTCACTCCTGTGTCAAATATCACATCAAACAGTCTGTTATTCATCTTAAATATCAATCTAGGCATTTGACGGTTCATAGAATTTTGACAAAACATATGCTTGTTTTTTTATTTCCTTCTGTCAAGTTTGATTCAACTTCCATCACTAGTTTCTTATCCACAGCAGTATGAGTTTTTACAATAGGCTCAGAATTTTCTAATTTTCCTCTGGGAGATTGTTCTCCACTGTGACTGGGAATGTTTGGATGACCTTTGTTGTGGGTGCCTTCAAGAAGCCCATCCAAGGAGTTTCCTGATAGTAAAGGGTTTCCTTACTTGTCTCTGGTCGACATATACTCATTTGTCCAGTGCCTGCCTTTGCCGCACCTTATAAAATACCCAGAAGGCTTAGGACTTCTGTTTCTTTCATTCCTGTGCGTGTTATTTCCAGCGAAGCTTTGCCTGCAATTTCTTTTTAGATGTCCTTTCTTACTACAGTTATAATATCTCACATGTTGATATCTCTTCTAACCTCTGGAGATGGCTTCTGCTATCCAAGCTTCTTTGTCACCATAGTTAAGAACTCTGTTATCTTGATGTATTCTCAGAACTTTAGATATGGTTTTCCTACCAATTTTTTAAGTGTTATTGTCATTATACTCAATGTGGGCTGTATATAGGACCCATTCATCCGAGGTTGCTGATCGAACTTTTAAAGGCCAATGCACTTGTTTGCATTGAGGATTCACATTCTCATAAGGCAAAGATTCTATGGGTATTCACCTAGAATCTATGTCTGCTACCTCTAATTGTACTGCCCTGGATAATCTTTCTAGAAACACATTAAGCACTGTCTAGGTCCTTGCCTTATCTTGGTATAGGACTCTATCCTCTCCCCTAGTTCATGATCCTTATCCCAAGCATTCAGAGCTTCTGTACTGCATAGGGAAAAACTATGTTCATCATAGGCAGCTTGGGTTTCTGGGTCAACATAAAGACCCTTGCCAAGAATTTTATCTTTGGGAGCTTTATAAGCTTTGTTTAAGCCCTGAAGTTCAAGAGATTTTGCTTCCTTTCTCCATAATGCTCTTAATTCTAATAGAGAGATTTAAAGGACAGATGATATTAATTAATCCCAATCCTTAGGTGTTACCTTGTTATTCCATGCCCATTATTCTATTCATTTTTCACATATGGAGAGTGATTTTCATAATAGACTACTCTTTCCTTTATATATTTTAAATCTTTCATATGTATTATTTCCCACTGATATGCAATGACAACTTTTGAGGTTTTGTTTCGTTGCTGGTTTTTCATTAATAGATACATGGATAGCTCCCCTGACCCGAAATGGTGTGGAATATTTTAATATTTTTCAGGCCCCATTACCTGTAGTTCTTCTTCTGATGTATCAGATTTAAGGTCTCCTAAAGCCTGAAATCTATTAACAATTGTTTCTTTGAGTGTCTGACCTTCTTGAATCAAATACCTTTCTAGAGAATTTATTTCATCCGTAAGTTTCTTACTTTCTCCAACTATAATTGATTCCATGTTTTTAATATTGTCTTCACTAGATATTATCTCAATGGCATGTAAATTGCCATCCAGAAGCAATGGTCTATTTGCTAGCTTGCTATTATCCTAAGACATAGAATAGATTCTATCGCATTGTCTTTCTACCTGATGTTCCTCCGACCAAAATCGAACTGTTTCTACTAGCATGTTAATGCATTTTATAGTTTCTGTTTTCCTTCTTGATGCATCAGACATGGAACAAATTTACTTGATCATTTTTATGTTCCATGTTTTGTATTCTACTTGTCACCTTTCCAATGCCATCTTCAATATTCTGAACTTTTTTTTTCTGAGCATTCTATATTTTGAATCCGTGTTACAAGGTCTTCTATGGTTGTACAAGTTCCTTATTGTTTGTTCTACTTTCAAACCATTCCTTTAAGAATATCAGGTTAATGATGGCACCCATTGCTATTACAAAATAAATGTACATATTGTACATCTGCAAAACCTAAGTAAGTTAACTCTAACTATGTATAATCTTTACTAAGTTATACATTATATTTAAATGAGCTATATAAACATAATGCCTAATCAAGGGGAGAAATATACACATCACAAAATTGACCTTAAATTGTACCAATAAATGAAAACACATTCCAAAACAAAGTATTCATATCTATACCATAATCCCTTTTTCAACTTTAAAAAGAGATTGGATGTTGTCATTAACCATTTATAACCAACCCCATTTAAATGAAAACAGACATTTATAAACAATATTTGGGAATTAGGGAGTTGTTCTTTCCAAACTGCTTCCTGCTTATAGGGAGAACTGTCATGTGGATCCAGGAATGGTGTTTCAGGGGGTCTGGCTTGAACACACCACATTTAGTCTGGAACGAATCCATAGCTTTACAATTTTTGGGGAAACTAAATAGACTTCTTTTTCCGAAGTAACTTGTCTTTAACTTAAATTTGTTAGTCAAAACATTTGAAAATATGAAAATTGGTTTGATCCAGCAGCATTTGTTTTAACAGTTGTTATTTCCTAAGCAGTCAAATGATACAAAAACAATATAATGCAATACTCTATGCAGATTCTCTCCATCTTTTTGTAGCATTTTGTTATTACTCTGTTTATTTTACTTTTTATTTTTTCATTTTTGAGACAGGGTTTCTCTGTGAAACTTTTATTTGTCAAGGAATTTACTCTTAATGCCTAGTTTACTTTGCAGTTACAGAGATTTGCTTGCCTCAGTCTCCCGAGTGCTGGGATTTAAGGCATGTGCCACCACACCCAGCTCCTCTCTGTCTATTTAAAACCATTTTTTTTTATTTTTCTTCCAAGCCTACATATATTTTAGAACACTCTGTAATCCTTTAGCACTTTTTTTAATGTGAATCTGTCTTTACTGTAAATCTTTATCTTTTTTGTTCCATGAATATTTTATCTGGTAAACAACACCATTGCTAAATTGAAAGACATAGATGTTTCTGTCAAGGTTTATCAAAGATGGAGGCGGTAACTTTACTGCCAGCAGTGAGAGCTGTGCTCACCACCTTGGTCTATCCTGCACCCAGCAGCACACTGCCAGCTTGGAGATGTTTCAGGGATCTTCCCTTCAAGGAGCCACTCAATACCTGCTTGTCTCTCACAAAGCAGAATCCAACAGAGAAAAATGCTGCTACCAAGAAACCTTGCTTTTCTCTGTACTTTTATTTCTAAACCCTGCTTTAAGGCTTTTGTTAAATTTTAAAAGGAACTATTTAATAGCCACGTGGGCACAATATGTAAAGAGTAGGTTTTTCTGCCTGTCACTGGGATTGTCCCGCAGCCCCAATTAACACAGACACGCTGTATTTGATATAATTCTGTTTGCCAGGTACAAGTTTCTTTTGTTCTAGCTCTCTCTATTTCTATTATTCTAACTATTTCCACGTGGTCTTATCTTACCAGAGAGAGGGGGCCAGTGGTTCTGCTCCATCCAGTCTCTCCATGTTGATACCTCTTTCCTACTTCCTCTTTCCTCCTTCTTTCCTAGTCCCTTAACTTCCCTTGACCTTTCTTGCCTTCCCTTCTGTTCTGTTGACTTTTCTTGCTTTTTTTCCTTTCCCTGTCCTTCTCTTCCATTCCCCCTTCTCATTCCTCATCTTCTTTTCCATTACTTTCCTTTTCCTAGCCTTGACTTGTATTTTTCCTTCTATTCCCTTCTCATCCCTTGTCTTGCCTTGCCTCTATTGCCTTGCTTCACATTCCCTTCCATTGCTTTATCATTCCTACACTTCCACACCTTTTCCTGCCTTACCCAGCAATTTACTTCCCATTTCTTCCATTCGTTTCACTTTCCATCAGTTGCCTTGCCCGCCCTTACTTTTTATTATCACTTGCCTTGCCTTGACATACCTTGCTTGCTTGCATTGTCTTGCCTTTGAATGCCTTTCCTTTCCCTTTCCTTTCACTCGCATTGTCTTTTCACTTGCCTTGACTTACATTACATTCCTTTCTTTCCCTCATAACTTTCCTAGTCATTACTACAATTTCCCTTTCACTTTGCTTCCCTTCTTTTCCTTTCTGTTTCATTCGATAGACTTTTATTGCCTTCCATTGTAGTGAGATAGTCCTTCTCTGGCACTGACCAGGCCCATTGTGGGGTGGAGCCATGGGCAGAAGTGACCTGTGGAAGGAGGTCGGAGGAAGAGCCGGGAAAAGCTCTCTTGCTAGCAGGACTCGGACAGGAGAGCATCCAGTGGAAATTGCTGTTGTTCATCTGTCTAGGTTGTAAGTTATTTCTCCCTGAACATCTATTTGACCTATTTGTTTATCCTGATCCTTATTTAAGCACAATATTCCATTGCCTTCACTTCTTTTCCATTCCATATCTTTCCCTTGCCTTTTCACTTCTACTCACTTCTTTCCCTTGCCTTTCCTTTCATTCCTTTCCATTCCCTTCCCTGCCTTGCAATTTCTTTCTAATTACTTCACTTCTTTTGCCTTGAATTAACTTGCATTCAATTCTCTTTCCTTTCACTGCCTTGAATTTCCCTTCCATTCCATTCCCTACTATTCCCTTCCCCTTAATTGGCTTACTTTTTCTAGCTTGTCTTGCATTGCTGTCCCTTCCCATCGCTAGGGCTGCCTTTCCTTTTCCCTTTTCTTCAATAAAATCAATTCCCTTCAAATCACTAACTTTCTTTTTCTTTGCCAAGCATGCCTTTCCTTGCCATTCCACTTCCATTCTCTGCAATGTGCCTACCATAGCTTCCTGTCCATCCCTTCCCTTCTCTTTCATATCCTTCCGTTTACATTAATACTTACTTGCCCCACCTTCACTTGACATGCTTGCCACACCTTCTGTTTCTTTCCCTTCTCTTCCCTTCCCTTCTCTTTCCTCACCTTCTATTTTCTTTATTTCCTTTCTTGCCTAGCCTTGGATTATCTTCACTACCATTTCCTTCCTTGCCATGTCCCAACACTTCCTTTCCATTTTTTCCCTAAGCCTTACCTTTGTTTCCATACCCTTACACTTTTCCTTGCCTTCCCTAGTTTTACCTTGCCTTGCCCACTTGTCATTATTTGCTTTGAGTTACATTTCCCCTTGTCTTTCCTTTTCATTTTTCATTCCCTTGCCTTTCATTTTCAATTTACATGCATTGGCTTGCTTTCATTAAATGTCTTGCATTGCCTTACCTTTCAATCATTTCTATTGCCTTGGATTTCCTAGACATCATTTCCCTTCAATTACCTTGCCTTCCAATTCCCCTTTCCTTCAATTTTCTTGACTTCAAGTACATTCCCCTTCTTCCCCTTCCCATGCCTTTTATGTCCTATCCATCCCTTGTCTTGCATTGTGCTGACTAGAATTTCCTTACCTTGTGTTGCCTTTCCTTCCCAGCCCTAGCCTTGTCTTGCCTTTTTCCTACTTTTCCTTCCCTTCCTTTCTCTTCTCCTTCCCTTCAGTTCCTCTTGCTTGCCTGCAATTTACTTGTGTAGCCTTTCCTTGCCATCAATACCCTTGGCTTTTCTTGCCATTCCCCTTCCCTTTCATTCATTTCCCTTGCCTTGCCTAACCTTGCCTTCCCTTTCCCTTCCTCTCTTCCCTTCCCTTTCCCTCACTTGCCTTGACTTTCCCTGCCATGCCTTACCATCTCCTTAACTGCCTTGACATTTCCATTCCATTCTCTTCTCTTTACATGTATTTTTCCCTTGCATGAATTCCCTTCCATTCTCCCATTTCTTCATTCCTCTTGCATTGTATTTCCCTTTCATTTCCTTCCATTGTCTTCCCTTTCCTTCCCATCCATTCTCTTCCCTTCAATTCTGTTTCATTGAATAGCCTTGCATGTTCTTGTCTTACCTTCCATTCCCTAGTGTTTCCTAGCCTTTTCCATTCCCATCTGATCACTTCCTTCCCTTTCCTTACATTGCCTAGCCCTGTCTATCCTATTCCATCCCATCCCCTTATATTTGCTTCCTTTTACTTCCCTTCACTTCAATTGCCTTGAAATTCATTGCCTTGCCTTCCATTACCTACTGTTATATTGCCTTGCCTTTTCCCTTTCCTTCCCTTCCTCTCCCTTCCCTTGTCTTGAATTTCCCCTTGTGTTGCCTTGCCTTCTCTCATTTCCCTTCCCTACACATCCCTTGCCTTGCCTTATGATGACTTGCATTCCCTTGTGTTGCATTCCCTTTTTTCATTCTCATTACTCTTCTTTTTCTTCCCATTGCTTTCTTTCCCATCACTTCCTTTGTCTTCACTTCCCTTCCTTTCCAGTCCCTTACCTTGCTTTTTTTCCCTTCCTTTTCCTTCAATTAACTTACCTTCTCTTCACTTCTGTTCCCATCTCTTCAGGTGCCTCTCCTTGAGTGTGTTGTTTCTATTTCCTCCCTTCCTATTTCTTCCCTAAACTTCCAATCCATTCCTTCCCTCTTCCATCTATTTAATTCCTTTTTCTTCCTTTCATTTCGGTCCACTTCATTTGCCTTGCCATCTCTTGTCTTTTCTTATCACCTGCCTTTCCTTGACTTAACTTGCTTTATTACCTTACCTTGCCTTACTTTGTTTCTTTCATTGTGTTTCATTTCCTTGCCTTTCATTGCCTTCCATTCCCATCCATGGCCTTGAATTGCCTTTTCTTCCCCTTTCCTTTCTTTCCCTTTCATTCTCTTACCTTCCCTTCAGTTCATTTTCTTTTTCACCATTCCTTTCCCTACACTTTTCTTGCCTAATTCTGCCTTGCCTTCAATACCCTTGCCTTTCCTTGCTATTTCCCTCCCCGTTCCTCCCTTTCCCTTGCCTTTTCTAGACTTGCCTTCCCCTTTCCTTTCCCTTCCAATAACTTCAATTTCCATGTCTGTCCTTTACCTTCCCATCCCTTTCCTTCACTAGACATTCCCTTTTCTTCCCTTCTGTTTTTTTTCCTTCCATTCCCTTGCCTTTATCTAATTCCCTTCTATGCAATGGTCTTGTGTAGATTTTTGGACAAATTACAAATTACAAGAATTTTGTGTACCTATTCAAGACACAATACATTGCTTTTGATTCTCTCAATATAGCCAAGTTTCAATCCTTAAACGTTTGACTCTAGTTGATATTTGATCCCCAAAATAACTTACCATATGTGCTTGGCTAAATTCTGTATGTAAGCTGACTGAAAATTTTGGGGTTGGATGTCCTACCCATTTGATTTGTAACTTTAAATTAGCTGCAGAAGATAAGATATGGCTACATGAGCACATTTGATAGGCCACTAACTGCAACCATTTTCCTAATAGAAAGCACAATTAGTGACCATGCATAAGGAAAAATTAATTGCCTTTCTAATGAAAACAACAGTGAGATACATACGTTTCATGGTAAAACAAGTAAAATTGGCTCTATATTTCACTAAAAGTGTTTAATTGAGGTGATCCAACTTTCAACTGGTTAGGATCTGGGCTCCTTCTTTCTTTGGTGTTCATGCTCGTTTAAGGACTGATGTCAGGAATGACCACTGTAATAGCATATGACATAAATTGCTATATATATATATATATATATATATATATATATATATATATACTTTAAATACACGGAATACATATGTAAGACTTATGTGAGATAATTGTTAGCAGGGATTCAAAATAGGAGATGGATAAGTTTCTCATTATGCTGCTTTGTAAAAGGACAAATTTTAATGCTTGTCTCTCTTTCCCTTACTTCTCTTCTCCATCTGCATTCTTTCATTCTTTCCCTTGCTTCCATCTTACTTATCTTTTCTTCTGTATCCATATTAAAAGCTGTACTATCAATATCTTACTGTGCCTTCAGTAAATATTTTTATTTAATAGGCTAGTATATTTCATTAATGGTTTTCCTTTTATAGAACTGAGTGTTTCCCACACTGATTCCTTTCATATGTTTACTTCAGATTTGATTTTGTGAATATTACATAGGCATTCTCTGGTGTTGTAGGGGTTAAGTTTTAGGACATATGAACTTGTGTTTTCATCATAGTTGTTACTTTCAGAGTAATGACATTTCAATTTTCTTTAATGTTTTCACCATTTATTTGTGTGTGCAATCACAAACATATGATTCACTGTGATGTACACATGCTGTAAATTACCTGTCAACATACAGGCCAATGAATTTTCCTACCATATTCACTCATCCTAGACTTCTTTTTTATGGAAAGTCCGTTTACCTCATGACATATTTTCCAGAACTTTTTTTCCTTTTTTAATATTGACATCTTTTAGTGTTTTAGTAATATTTTTAAAAGTTCTGTTATTTTAGTATGGATACCCAATTTCAATAGGGACTACTGATTGCTTAAAATAATTAATTTTTCCAATCTGCATGTGTTTGTATATATTCTGCAGCATATTTTTTTTGACTTTTACTGTTTCATACTGTGATATGATAAAAAGAATACTTATTTCTATATTTTGTGATTGAAAAGCCTTTTTTTAACTAAAGGTGACCATTTTGAAAGCATTTTTAGGCTACTGCAAAGAATGTATTCTACTGCCCGACTATGTAATTTTGCGTATATGTTAGTTCTGTCCAGTTATTAACATAGATTTTTTTCATTGTTTACCTGTTGTGATGCTGTCTGATTTACTGGAAATAATCATATGTTGAAATACTGAAAATAATTATATCATATTTAGATGAGCATTTTTAAATTAAGTTTGGGTAAACAAATATGTTCAAAATGTGTGTTTTAGCACTCGAGTTAGATGTGTCACTTTTTAAATTTGTAGTGAACTTAGTTGTAAATTTCCTTATGAACGTTGAAAACATACATTTTGCAGTATCAGTGTGGTACTTCTTGTTTCTTCCCACATGTAATGTTCAGACTGTTTCTTAGCTACAGAATTTCAATTATTAAGCAGTTAACAACTATCTTGATCCTCTTTAAGTAGTTGATTCTGTCCGCCTATGTGTTTTAGTTAGAATATGAAACAGAATTATGACAAAATTTGTACTAATTGTTGCCATATTTTTCATTTGTTTTAAACATACTTCGGGAAGTCTCAGTTGGCTATATTCTGTTTATACATAAATTGCTTTTATATATATTATTGTTAACTTTTACAGGAAGATGTTTTGACTATCAAAACCCTTTCTTTCCCCTTTCTCATTGTCTTGCATGCCCGGAACAAAAGTAGCTGGATGGGCACAGTGAGCCAATGCACTGGTAGCTCCAAAACCTGAAGAGATGGAATGTCTGCCCAAAGGAATGGAGGAGACCACGGTGCCATTTGACTGGCTGCTTACAGCTTTTGGGGGACAGAGAAGGCTGTGGGGTAAGTGAAACCTCTTTCCATGGTACCCGGGATGCAGGTTTAGCTCAGGGCTTATTTCCCCTAGATCCTGGGGCTACCAGTTCCTTGGAATACACTATGACCAGGAATATTAAATGGCTTTTACCAAAACCAGACACAGCCACAGGGAACTTAGGCAAAGCAAGTCCAGGGTAGCTAAAACCAAAAATAGCACCACCGTAGTACTGGAAGTGACCTGATGAACTCTAGGAAGGAGAGTCCTGGGTTAGGGTTATGGTTGGTTAGGGTTAGGATTATGGTTAGATTTAAGGTTTACAGAAAAATAGATTAAGATGCACAGGAAGGGCCAGGCTCCACGTTCAAGGAGCTGACATTTGTAGCCAGGCTGTCTTTTCTGGGAGCCCTCTTGGGCTCTGTGTGTTCATTTACCCAAGTAGGCCCAGGCAAGTTCTGGAGCACCTGGCCCCAGACCATAACATTTTAAGTAGTGCAGGTACTTTGAAAGGTCACATGAGCCTCAGGGAAAGACAGAGATACACAGAGACAGAGAGATAGAAATACACAGAGACACTAGCAGATCATGTATATTCCTTAATAGGCTTGAACCAATTCTCAAGTAGCAGGATTTGTCAATGTATTAATTTCCAGGATCATTATGTATGGTTAATTGTGCATTTCTAATTATGCCAAGGGACATTAATATGCACACAGTGGGCAGAGTTCAGCCTCCAAAGAGCTGTCTTTGAAAGCTGGGGATTCAGGGGTATTGTCTGTTTCCATGTGTGTGTATATGAGTATATGATCCTCATTATTACTAATTTTCTCACTCATTATACATGTAAACCTGTCATAATGTATGGACATATGTATGTATGTATCTGCCAGAACAGCTACCCTGAGGACCAGGAAAGCTCTCAGAGCTTCATGGCTGGCTGTGGATGTTCCTGTGGGAATGAAGAGGGACACAACAGGCAGGGACATTTCTAACCCTGTCTCCCAGGACATGGTGGAGGCACAAGACCTCAGTAAGCTCAACTTCTCTGTCCACTGGGACCCTGGAAATTGCTTCTGACCCGGAACCAGAAATGTTTTTTTTCTGAGACTAGAAGACCTCTGTGAGAGTGAGTCCACAACATTGGCAATGTAAACCAGAAGCAGTAGGGAAGTAGGAAAGTGCCACTTGGGCCTGATCTAGGACAATCTTGGCATAAAACAAAACAAAACAAAACAAATACAGAAATGCCCCTGAGGCCTCTGGGATACCCTTTCTCCTGTGGCCAAAACCCGAGGTGCCTTTGTCAATAATCCAGAAGCGTCGCCATGGGCTGGTGGGAAACTGAGTCTGGGCCTGACGGTTTTGTATACCTCAACCAGATATTCCAAACTACCAGAAACAGGACACTGGGGGTGATGGGAGAGCAAGTCACCTGGCACAGTCTGGACAGAGCTGCTGCCCCTGCAGGAGGCCTGGGTCTAGATCTCTTTACTATAGGCCTGAAGCATGGAGCACCTGTGTAATCTGCTCTACCCATCCTGGGAACACACAGATATGCATGGAAGCACTTGGTCCTGGTTATGGCGGGAGGGGCCAGACCGCATGGGCAGGAAATCAAATGGGGGACAAGGGGCCAGGGCCAGGGATAGAAGCATAGACCATGTCTTTCCCCATCACAGACACCCACGTGCACCATTGTGGATCCCGGACATGATGGTTGGTGCATGGTATGTAAAATGTGAGATAAAAATATTAAAAATAAAAGAAAAATAAATACGGGGATCAGGAGACATGGAATGAATCAATGGAGAGAGAGAGCATATGCCACTCCACCCAAGGAAGTGGTTCGGGGCCAGGGTACCAATGGTAATATTGGTGGGAGGAGAAGTGGTCTGAGATCATACTGAATTACTCATTCTGCGCTCTGCTGAGCTGGTCTGGTCTGTACTTGACTGGGTTTGGGTCCTGGGTAACTGACACAGGTATATTCCTGTAGCGTGGAGCCTACATAGTTCTGTATCCTCCTGAGGGCTCACAAGCAGCACACAGCACATTGCCTTCACTTCCATTGCTTTGCATGCCTTTTCCCTTCCCATCCCTTCCCACTGTTTTCTTTTCCTCCTCTCCCCTCTCCTTCCCTCCTCTGTCCTTGCCTGCTCTTCCCTTCCATTTCCTTTTCCCGTGAATTTTCTTGATTTCCTTGGTTTCCCTTCTCTTCTCTCCCCTTACATTGCCTTGCAATTTTTTCCCTTCCCTCCTCTCCGTTCCCTTCCATACCCTACCCTTATCTTGCCTTACTTAATCTTGCCTTTTCTTCTCCTTTACATTTCCTTGCTTTCCCTTTCCTTTTTCCTTGCCTTGTTTTTTCCATTCCCTTCGCTTGCTTCCCTTCCCTTTCTTCCCCTTCTCTTCCCTTTTCCTTTCCCTTCCCTCCCCTCCCCATCCCTTCCATTACCTTCGGTAGCCATGTTTTGCCTTTTATTTCCCTCCCCTTGTTTTCTGTTCCCATGCCTAGGCTTGCTATGCCTTTTCCCTTTCCTCTTCTCTTCAATTCCTTTCCTGTGCCTTGACTTGACACGCCTTGTTTTCCATTTCTTTCCCATCCCTTTCCTAGTCTTTTCCCTTCCATTTCATTCCCTTTACTTTCTTTCTCTTGTTTGCATTCCCTGCCTCCCCTTGCCTTTCCTTCTGTTATCTTCTATACACTACCCTTGGCTTGCCAATTCTTTTCCCTTCCATTCTCTTTCTTTACCTTCCCTTTATTTCTAATTCCCTTACATTCCTATCCCTACCCTTCTCTTGCCTTTCCTTGAATTCCCTTACCTTGTCTTGCCTTTCCATTTACCTTCATTTCCTTTCAGTTCCCTTCCATTCCCTTTCATTCACTTCCCTTACCTTTATTTTGATTGCCTTGTGTTTTCATTAGCCTTGCCTTGTAATGACTTGCCTTACATTACTGTTCTTTGCCTTTGCATTCCTTACACCTCTCTTGACTAGCCTGGCCTTATCTAGTTATTTTAATTGGCTTGCCTTCTCCTTCTTTCTCTTCTGTTCCCTTCCCTCACCTTGCTTTTCCTTTTCTCATCCCTTCCATTCCCATCACTAACATTCCTGTCCCAAATCATGCCTCGCATTACATTGGATTGCCTTGCTTGCCTTTTTAGTTGCCTTGCCTTCTTTTTGCTTCAAATCACTTGCCTTGCCTTCCATTCCCTAGCCTTGTATTGCCTTTTCCCTTCCCTTCCTTCCACTTGCCATGCTTTTCCTCAACTTACCTTATAATACATTTTCTTTCATTCCCTTCCCTTCATTTGCCTTGCCAAGCCTTCACTTTTTTTGACCTTCCTTCCTTGACTCACCTTTTCTTGGCATCCCTTCCTTTCATTTCATTTAAATTTCCTTCCTTTGCCTTTTCCCTTCCATTCCCACCACCACTCTTCCCTTCCCTTTCTTTGCCGAGCCTTTTCACTCGCCTTCCTTTTCCATGCCTTGACTTTTAATCTGTCTTGCCTTACCTTGCATTGCTTTTCCTTTTCCTTTTTCATAACCATGCCTACTATTGCCTATTCTATTCCCTCCCTTTCCCATCACTTCCTTCTTTTCCCTTACATTGCATGTTGTTGTTTAGTCTATTAATTCCTTTTTCTTCCCTAACCTTCCCTTGCCTTCATTTTCACTGCCTTCCATTATGCTCAGTTTCCTTGCCTTTTCTTTTGCATTTTCTTGCCTTTCCTTCTTTTGCTTTCCATTCCCTTCCCTCCCCTCTCCTTGACTATCACTTCCATACCCTTCCCTTTGCTTCCCTTGCCTTCCTTTATGTTTCCTCTGCTTCATTTCCCTTGTATTGCATGCTTTTTCCCTAGTTTCACTTCGCCTCCCTCTCCTTTCTTTTCCTTTCCTTCCATCCCCTTCCTTTCCCTTCCTTTTCCTTTGCTTGGTTTGCATTGGCTTGCCTTGCCTTTCTTTTCCTATTTTTGCCTTGTGTTTCCCTTCACTTTTCTACACATACCTTCCATTGCCTTGCATCTGCTTCATTTGCCTAGCCTTGAATTTTCTTCCTTTCCTTTGACTTAAATTCATTTCCCTCTGTTCCTTTGACATACCTTGATTTCCATTCCCTTCTCTTCCGTTACCTTTCCTTTCCATTCCCATTCATTCTGAGCATTGAATTTCCTTGACTCACCTTGCATTGACTTGACTTCCCTTTCCATCTTTAGCCTTGTATTGCCTTATCCCTTCACTTCTTTACACTTCACTTCCCTCAGTTCCCTTCCTTTCCCATAGCATCACTTTCCTTCCTTCCCTTGCCTGTCCTTGCCTTCCTTTTCCTCTTCCATCTTCCTCTTCAATTACATTCCCTTCTCTTTCATTACCTTGTCTTTCCCTTGCATAGTCTTCTCTTCCCTTTCTTCATTTCCTTTCTCTCCAATTACATTGCCTTTACTCTATTGTTCCCTTCCCTTCTCTAATCTTCCCTTACCTCCCCTTGATTTCCTTTGCCATGTCTTTTCCTTTCCTGTACCTTTCTTATCCTTGCCATGCCTTTTTCCTTGTTTGCCCTTCACTATACTTCCTTTGCTTTCCATTGCATTGCCTTGCTTGATTTGCATTGCTTTGCCTTCTCTTCCCTTTCTGACCTTAGCCTTCCCTGAAATTTTAACTTTCCTTTAACTTCCCTTTATGTCACTTCACTTGCCTTGCATTGCCTTGCTCTGCCTTGTGTTGGCTTGAATTCCTTTGACTTGTCTTCTATTCCATTCCCTTCCCTGCAGTTCCCTTCTCTTCCTTTCTCTTTATTTTCCTCTGCTTTCATCACCATCCTTTTCCTATCCTTGACTAGCTATGCCTTTTCCATTTCCTTCTTTTCACTTACCTTCTCTTCCCTTCCCTTCCCTTAAATTCCTTCCCATTCCCTTTCTTTGCCTAGCCTTGTTCGCCTTGAATATATCCTTCCCTTCCTTTCCGAATCCATTCGTTCCCTTTCCTTCTCTTCTCTCCATCCCTTCCTTTCCCTTTTCCTGGCTTGTATTGCTGTTTTTCAATAGTTCTCTTTCCTTTCCTTTACCCTACAGTTCTCTTACTTCCCATTGCCTTCAATTATTTTCCCTTGACTTTCCTTTTTATTTCCTTTCCTATCTCTTCCTTTCCTATCATTATTTTCCCTTCGTCTTACATTTCCCTTGCATTCCTTCTCATTCCTTTCCCTTGCCTTGCCTTTTTTTCCCCATCCCTATTCTTCCATTCCCTTCACACTTCACTTGCCTATTAATTCCCTTCCTTTCCCTTCTCTTCAATTCTTTTCCCTTATCTTGACTTACCTTGCATTCAATTCCCTCCGCTTGCCTTACCATTCTGATCCCTTCTCTTCTGTTCTGACATATTACCTGGCTTGACTCACATTGCATTGCCTTGTGTTCCCTTCCCATCTAAAACTTTAACCTCCCTTCCCTGTCCCTTCTTTCCCTTGGCTCACTTCCTTTCCCTTCTTTTTCCCTCTCCTCCTTTGAAATAACTTCCCATGCCTTGCCTAATATTTTCTATCCCTTCCTGACAGTTACCTTCCATTCCATTCCCTTCCCTTGCTTTTTCTAAACTTGGCTTCTGATGCCTTGACATCCCTTCCATTCCTTTCACTATAATTGCCTTGTCTTTTCATTATCCTTCCCACCACTCTACATTCCTTTTCATTCCCTCCTTTGCTGAGCACTGCTGTTCCTTTCCCTTTCTCTGGCCTTTCTTTATCTTCTCTTACCTTCCATTTCTATCCTTTCCCCTTGCCTTGCCTTGATTGCCTAGCATTTCATTCCCTTGGTTTCTTTTATAATTTCTAACCTGCCACTCACTCCATTCCTTTACATTTTGTTGCCTTGCCTTCCATTGATTTTTATTATCACTTGCTTTGCCTTGATATAACTTTGTTGCCTTTCATTTCATTGGCATGTCTTGCCTTGAATTTTAACTTACCATGTGTTGCATTGCCTCTCCTTGCCTTTACATGACGAATTTTCTTATGCCTTACTTTGTCTTCCTTTGCTTTCCATGTCTTCCCATCACTTTGCTTCCCTAACCTTCCCTTGCATTGTATTGCCTTTCGTTCCATTGCATTGTCATGCCTTTTGTTCCATTCATTTGCTTCCCTTCCTTTTCCTTACCTTCTCTGAACTTTCCTTACCTTGCCTTCAATCCTTTTCACCTCCCATCCCATCCCTATCCTTGCCTTGTCTTAACATTCCCTTTCAGTTCTTCCATTTTCTTCCCTTCCTTTCCTTCTATTCCCTGCCCTTCCCTTCTATTTCTGTCCCTTCCCTTATCTTGCCTTGCCTACCTTGCCTTTGCTATTACTTCCGTTGCGTTCCCGAGACTTGATTCCCTTGCCTTGACTTCCTTTCCTTGCCTTGAATTTTCTTGTGTGACTTCCCTTGCTATACTTGCCTTGATTTCCATTTGCTTGACTTCCCTCATGTTCCATTGAGTAGCCTCTCTTTATGTTCTTTGCCTTTTGACCTGCCATGCATTTTCTTCCTTTCCATTGTCTTTGATCACCACGCCTTCCCTTGCCTTGTCCATGTACATTCACTTGGCTTCCCTTCCCTTCCTTATTCTTAACTACCATTCCCTTCCCCTCCTTTGCCTTGCATTTAAATTTCTTGCCTTCTGTTTTCCTACCCATCCATTTCCTGGCTTTGCATTATGTTTCCTTCCATTCCTGAGTCTTGCCTTAATTACATTTTCCTCAATTTCCTTTTCTTCCTGTCTCTTCCCTTCACTGTCCTTGCTTTGTCTAGCCTTTGCCCTTCCCTTCCTTTTGCTTCAAATTACTCTTCTTCCTTTCCCTTACCTTACTGTCCTTCCCTTGCCATTTCTTGGATTGAGTTGATTTGCCTTGCCTTACATTCCCTTCTCTAGATTTTTCCATATATTTCCCCTTCCATTCTCTTCACTTGCATTGCCTTGCCTTGACATGCCATTTTTGTTATCTTCCCTTGCTTACCCTTTCCTTCCCTACTCTTCCCTTGACCTAGATAGGCTAGTCTTGCCTTTAGCTTCCATCCCTTTCACTTGTTTTCCCTTCTGTTCTGTTCCATTCCCTTTCCTTCCCTTGCCTTGTCTCGATTCCTTGCTTTCCATTCTCTTCACCTCCATTTACTTTCGTTTAACATGCTTTCCCCTTCCCTTGACTTCCATTCCCTTCCCTTTAATTCTCTACACCTGTCGTAATTGCCTTGCCTTGCCTTCCATTCCATTCCCTTACCTTATGTTCCCTTCCCTTCCATTACTTTCCCTTGCTAAGCCTTGGGTTGCCATTTCCTTCCACTCCGTTCATTTCCCTTTCCCTCCCTTCCTTTCTCCTTTCTTCCATTTCATTCCTTTGCCTCACTATCCTTGACTTGCATTGCCTCACCTTCCCTTCCTTTGTCTTGCCTTGCCTTTTCTCCTATCCTTACCTTAACTCCCCATTCTTTTCCTTGCAATGCCATTTACCTTACATATTTCCTTCCCTTCTTTCCCTTGTTTCCATTCCATGCCTTATATGTTCATTTCCTTTCCCTTCCCAAACATTCCATTATCTTCCCATGCCTTCCTTTATCTTGAGTTTCCCATTCAAGTGGGAGTGCCTCCCACTCCCTTGCATAGCCTTGCAATTTTACTTCATTTGCCTTGCTTTTCTTTTTCTTTTTTTTTTCCTTCCCTTGCCTAACCTTCCCTTTGCTTTCTTTCGCCTCCGTTCTCTACTCTTGCCAAGGCGTGTGGTTCATGTTAATTCCTTTCACTTCAGTTCCATTCCCTATAATTCCCTTGCTTTGCTTTGAGTTCTCTTCTTTTCCCTTCCATTACCTTGCCATGCCTTTCCTTTTCCTTCTCGTTCCTCTCCTTCTTTTGTTTTGCCTTTCTTTTTCCATTGCATTGTCTTGCCTACCCTACCTTTCCCTTCCCTTCCCTCCAGTTACCTTCACTTTACTTCCTTTCCATAGCATTAGCAACCTTCCCTTCCTTTTTCACTCCCTTCCATTCATTTCCCTTCTCTTGTTTTCCTTTCCTTAACTTGTCTTGACTTCCGTGGCATCCCTTGTCTTGCCATGCCTTTTCCTTGAGATAATAGATTCCTGGAAACACCAATGAGATTCTTGGGGACCTACATCGCAACTCCCACAAGCAGGGATGAGTTGAGTTGCAGTGCAGTGTAGATTTTTGAACAAATTACTATACAATCACAAACATTTTGTATATCCATGTAAGTCAGAATATATTGGTTTTGATTCTCTCAATGGAGCCAGGGCCCAATAGTTAAAAATGGGACTCTAGAGCATATTTGAAACCTAAATAACTTATATTATATCCTTGGCTAAACTCTGTTTGTAAGCTTTCTGAAAACTTTTGGTGTTGGATATAATATTCTCTAAGACTTGAAACTTTAACTGCAATACATATGTTATGGCCACATGAGCACATTTGATATGCCATTAGTTGCAATCATTTTCCTAACAAAATGCACAATGAGTGACCATGGTTAACCAAAAAATAATCACCTTTTTAATGAAAATAACAATGAGATACATACACTTCTTTCTAAGGCACATAAAATTCGCTTTACATTTCTCTAATAGCATTGAATTGAGGTGATCCCACTTTCAAACTGTTAGGATCAGGGCTCCTTATGTCTTATCTGCTCATGCTCATTTATGGTTTAATAACACTAGTGGCCAGCAGAATAGCATAAGATATGAATTGCTATATAAAATTTTATTGATATACACATAACATATTTTCAAAAGTCAGTTGAGACCATTGTTATCAGGGATTCAAAACAGGAGTTGGGTAGGTGTCTAAATATGTGGATTATTCGATGTGTAAATTCAGTGCCATTCTCTCTTTACATTTCTTTTCCAATACACATCTTCTCATTTAGTTCCTTCCTTTCATTTCTTCCTACATACCTATTCCTCTCCACCTGTATTAACCCCTGTAGTATTATTTTACTAGGCTTTCAGTAAATATTTTATGATAGGCTAATATTTTTCATCCGTTGTTTTCCTTAGGTAGAAATGAGTGTTTCTTGCATTGACTCATTTCGTATGGTTGCTTCAGATGTGATTTTATGAGTTTTGCATTAGTATTGCCTGGTGTTTTAGGGGTTAATCTTTAGGACAAATTAACTTGAATTTTGATCATAGTTGTGTCTTTCTGAGTAAACATATTTCAATTCTTTTTGATATTTTCATCATTTATTACTTTTTTGTGCATTCACAAACTTATCATTCACTCTGGGTTATACATGCTCTAAATTAACTGTTAACTTATTATGACAGTATCTTTCTATAGTCAATGAATTTTTGTACTATGTTCACTTATAGAAGACGTCTTTGTTATGTAAAGTCCATTTATGTGCTAACCAATTTGCCGGTATTTTTTTGTTTGTTTTTAATTTCGACCTTTACAACAAATAGAGCTTGTTTCATTCTTGATGTGTGTTTTGTTATATTTTTAAGTGTTCTGTTATTTTAGTATGGACTTCTAATTACAATAGGAACTAATGATAGTTTAAAATATTTAATTTTTCCAATCTCCATGTACTTATGTATATTCTGCAGTTTATTTTTGTATTGAGTTTTAAGATTGTATACTTTGAAGTGCGGTTCAGAGACACAGAGACATGCACAAACACTGTAGATTTCCGAATAGGCCCGTACCACTTCTCTACTAGCAGGATTTCTGCAATATGTATGGAGAATTGTGCAAAATTAATTATGCATACACACACACACACACACACACACACACGGATTGAAGGCCTGGACCAGACTCCCAGGAGCAGACCCTGAGGGCCAAGCCCAGCCTGATTTGGAGTCATTGTGTATGCATTGATTTATGTATTTACCCATGGAATCATTATGGATGCACCTGTGATAATGCACAAAGGAGGCAAGCCAATTAATTATGCAAAGGGACATTAAAAACTCATGGAGGGTCATGCTCAGCCTCCTAGGGACACATATATTAAGCTGGGTAGGCCCATCTGTGAGTCACCTGTGGCAATATGCATGCAATGATTAATGTAATAATATGTGCAACCATTATGTAATTATGTTCAGTGATACACAGAGGAGGATGTGAGTCAATTAATTATAGAAAAGGGCTTTAAAATGCATACAGAGGGCTTAGTTCAGCCTTCAAGGAGCTGGAAGTCAGGGAAAAGTTTCTCCCTCCCTTGCCTTCCCTTGCCTTACCTTACTTTTAACCTGCCTTTCCTTGCCTTGTCTTTAAGTGGCCTTGCCCTACCTTGCCTTGCCCTTTCTTTCCCTTCTTTTTCCTTCTGTTCCCTTCCCTTCCATTCCAATGCCTTGCATTCCCTTACCTTAACTTGCCTTTTCTTCTCTTCTCTTCCCTTCACTTTCCTTGAATTTGCTTCACCTTGCCATCCCATTCCTCAACTTCCCTTCCTTTTGCTTGCCTTGACTTTGTATTTGCCTTCCCTTCCCTTGCCTTCCTTTACCTTCCTTTCCCTTGTCTTGCCTTTTGCATACCCCTAAACTATCTTTGCCTTAACTTGCCTATTCCCTTGCATTGTCTTGCCTTCCCTTGTTTTCACTGTCCACCTCTCCTCATGCTTCCCATTACCATGTCAATTCCCTTCCATTCCCAACACTTTTCTTACCTCCTCCTGCCTTTCCTTAACTTGCCTTTTCACTTACCTTTCTTTGCCTTCCTGTTGCTCCTTTTTTTTTCTTCCCTTGCCTTCCAGTACCTTTTTACTTGCCTTTCATTATTTTTTCTTCTCTTACCTTGTCTTGTCTTGCCATGCCTTGCCCTTCTCTTCCCTCCCATGCCCTTCCCTTCCCTTCCATACCCTTGCATAGCATTGTATTGACTTTCCTAGAATTGTCCTTTTAATTTCCATGCCTTACCTCTTGCCTTGGCTTATTTCATTCCTTTCACTTCCCCTCAATTCTTTCACATTTCCCTGCCTTACCTATCCCCTTCCCTTCCCTTCAGTGCCCTGCCATTCTCCACTCTTCCATTCGATACCCTTCCTTTTCCTTGCCATTATTTGCCTTACATTGCCTTGGATTGCCTTTCCTTTTAACCAGCATTGACATGAATTGCCTTGCCTTGCTTTGCCATCAATGAGTTGCCTTGATTTACCATTTCCTACCATTATTTGCCCTGCCTTTTTTAACTGTTTGGTCATTGCCTTGCCTTGCCTTGCCATGCATTGCCAAGTGCTTCCTTCCCTTACCTTCCATTCTATAGCTAAACATCGCCTTTTCAGTTCACTTTACTTCCCATCCCTTTCCTTCCCATAATTTCCCCTGCAATTAATTAATTTGCCTGGCCTCACCTTGTCTTCCCCTTCTTTTCTTTCACTTCCCTTTGCATCACTTCCCTTCCATTCCATTACCTTCACATAACTTCCAACAATTTCCTTCCCTGTCATTCTGTTCCCTTGCATTCCCTTCCCTGGCTCTCACTTGCATTGTTTTCCTTGCATTGACTTGCATATCCTTGACTTAACTGCTTTTTCATTCCCTTCATTTATAATATTCTTTCCCTAATATTTCATTCCAATCCCTCCCTTCCTTTTTCTTCCTTTCCATTCCCTTCCCTTCCCTAAGTTTGCATTTACTTTTTGCTTGTCTTGCCTTCAATAGCCTTGCTTGCCTTGCCCTGCCTTCCCTTGTCTTGTATTGCATTGCCTTTCCTTGCAATGCTTGCCTTGCTTAGAATTGCCTTTCATCCCCTTGCCATGTTTGCCTTGATTGCGTTGCCTTGAGTTTCCTCCCATTGTCTTGTCTCACATGTTCTTTATCTTGCCTTCCCAACCATGCCCTTCTCTTCACTTTCCTTTGGTTCATTGCTTTGTGTTTTGTTTCCTTTCCCTTGTATTTCTTTGCCTCGCATGGACTTTTTATGCCTAGCCTTTCCTTGCCTTTTAATTTTCCTTCCTATCCCTCCCATTCCCTTCCATTTCATCTCCCTTCACTTGTCTTGACTGGCCTTTCCTTGCTTTCCCTTCTCTTTGTTTGCCTTGATTTTCCCTTCCCTTCCCTTGCCTTTATTGCAATGCTTTGCCTTCCAATCATTTCCATTCTTTCCAGTCCCCTTGCATTGTCTTGCCTTTTGCCTCCATTCATTCCCTTATCCTTCCCTCCCCTTTCCTTACTTTACTTACCATTTTCTTACCTTCACTTACTTTCTCTATCATACCCTTAACTTACCTTCGTCATTTCCCCTTTCTTCAGTTCCATGCCCTTTTCTTTCTAGGTATATGCTCACTTTATTTTGTCTTGCCTTGACTTCTGTTCCTTCCTTTCCCTTGCAGTGTATTCTCTGTTCACTTCCCATCCCTTCACTTGACTTGCCTTCCTATCCGTACAATTGTCTTGACTTTTTATCCATTCCATTCCCTTCTTTTCTCTTCCCTTCCATTCCCTTTGCTTCCCTAGTTTTCCTAGTGTTGCCTTATAAATTTCCTACCCTTAATTTACATTTCTTTCCAACCATTACTTTAAAATCCCATTCTTTTACTTCACTTGCCGTTCTTTGCATTGAACTGCATATACTATCCTTAGAATCCTCTTTCTTGCTTTCTTGAATATTTTTCCTTCACTCGCAATCCATTTTGATCACTTCCCTTACTTTCTATTACATGCCAATGCCTTCCAGTCTTTGTTTAAGCTAGAGTAGCCTTTTCCTTTCCATTCCATTCCCATCCCTTTCTTTCCCTTTTTCTATTCGCTTTCATTGCCTTGTATTGTGAAGCTTTGCATTGCATTGCGGTCCCTTCCAAAATCTTGCCTTTACTTCCCTTTTCCTTCAGTCCCCATCCCTTCAGTTTACTTCCCTTCATTTCATTTTTATTTACATCAATTGCTTGCTTTTCTTTTTTTCTCTTTTTACTTGCCTTGCCTTCAATAGACGTGCTTGCCTTGAATTGGCTTGCCTTTCTTTCCCTTGCTGGCTTTGTCTTTAATTGCCTTGTCTTGTGTTGTATTGTCATGTTCTCTCCTTGCCTTGCCTTGCCTTGCCATGCTTGCCTGGACTAGCTTTGCCTTGCCCTTTCACTTTCCTTGCCCTTTTACTTGCCGTTCAATACCTTCCTTTCTTTCTGTATTCCATCCTCTCTCTCTCTTCTACTGGATTCTTGGAGCTCCACCTGGTTGTTCCTTGTGGATGTCGGCATCTGGTGCCAACAAATACTGGAGGATGTCTGTACAGTGATAGTAAGGGGTATTCATAAATAAGATTAAAGGGGAAGGTCAAATCAGGTATCCCCTCTTAACTGGGATCCATTTTGTGGATTCTTGGAAGTTAACCTAGCACCAGGCTTCTCCCTAATCACATACCAGCTCTCTCTCTTAAGACATCTTGCATTGCTCTTCCACTGTAAACTGCTCTTCCACTGTAAATCTCCTAATGTAGGAAATTTTGTTCCCTTCTTTTCTCATACCTGCTTCACTCCTCCTTAACACCACTACCTCTCCTAGTTTGTCCATAGATATTTAATGTCCTTTCCCAGGCTAAAGCATGCATCATTCTTGGGGTCCGCTTTATTACATAGCTTCTTGGAAGCTGTGAATTTTAGTCTTGATACCATTATTTGGTATACTTCTTATGTCTAATATCCACTAATGGCTAAATACATACCATGTTTCCTTCTGACTCTGTTTCACCTGAGAAAGTTTTTTTTTTTTTTTTTTTTTTTTTTTGTGCAGTTGTTTAATTCTAGCTTTAATTCCTTTAGGTCATGATAATCAAAATTGATACATGGAATGATTCCAATTTCAGTATCTCTTGAGATTTGCTTTGTAACCTAATATGAGATCAGTTTTAGAGAAGGTTCCATGGGTTGCAGAGAAGAAGGTGTATTCTTCTGTATTTGCATGTATTCTACTACAGATGTCTGTTAAACCTATATGAACCATAACATATGTTAGATACCTTACTTCTATAATAATGTTCTGTCTGGCAGACCTTTCCTCTGGTTAGAATGGAGTCTTCTGGTCGCCCATCATTGGTGTGTGATTTAATATATATATATATATATATATATATATATATATATATATATATATAAAATCCATGCAACAAAGAGTTGGTTTTTCAAGGAAATCAACAAGGCAGGCAATCCTTTATCTGAACTAACCAAAATACAGAGAGAGAATATGTTAATTAACAAAATCAGAAACGAAAAGAGGGGCGCAAACAACAGACATTGAGGAAATCCAGAAAAGTTTCAGGTATCACTTTGAAAAACAGCCTTCCACAAAATTCAAAAATCCAAAGGAAATGGACAAATTTCTGGATTAGTATCACTTACCAATATTAAGTAAAGAACAGACAAATAACTTAAATAAACCTACAAACAATAATGAAATATAAGCATCATCAAAAGCATTCCAACCAAAAACAAAATCTCAAGGTCAGATGTCTTCAGTTGAGAATTCCATCAGAAATTCAACGAAGAGCTAAAATCAACACTCCTCCAATGGTTCCACAAAATATAAACACCTTCAGAAATATAGGAGAAGAAAAACTAAAAAAAAAAAATCAGTAGCCCTACTTTATTTAGAGTATAAAGGGGCTGAGAAAGAAATCAGAGAAACTTCACAATAGCCACAACCAACATAAGGTACATTGAGGAACCACTTACCAAACCAGTGAAAGACCTATAAAATAAGAACACTGTGTGTGCCAAAAGCAATCTACAAAGTCAATGCAATCGCCTTTAAAATCACATTACAAAACTTCAGTGACAATTAAAGGACAAGAAAAACCTTTGTATGGAAAAAAACAAATGACACATGATAGCCAAAACAACCGGGTGTAATAAAGGAACTTTAGAAGGCATCATCATTCCCGACTTTCAGCTCAACTACAGAGCTTTAGTCCTGAAAACAGCCCCATATTGACACACACACACACACACACACACACACACAAACACACACACACACACACACACACACACACACACACACACACACACACACACACACACACAAAAGACAATTAATAAATGGGATCTCCTCAAACTTCAAAGCTTCTGTAAGGCAAAAGATACAGATCAAACAAGACCAAACGACAGCCCAAAGGCTGGGAAAAGATCTTCTCCAATACTACATCTCACAGAAGGCTGATTACCAAAATATACAAAGAACACAAAAAACTAGTCAATGAAACACTAAATAATAGTATTTAAAAATGGGTTACATAAATGAATAGAGAACTCTCAAAGGAGGGAAGCAAAAATACTGAAAGACATTTTAAAAATGCATAAAATCCTTAGCTATCAGGGAAACGTGAATCAAAACTATTTGAGATACAATCTTACTCCTGGCTTAATGGCTAAAATTTGAAGCACCAATGATAACTTATGCTGGAGAGGATGTGGAGAAAGGGAAACACTCCTCTACTGCTGGTTGGAGTTCAAACATGTACAGTCATTTTGGAGATCAGTATGATAGTTCCTCTGCAAAATAGGAATCAGTCTACCACAGGACCCGGCAATCCCTCTTTTAGACTTATACCCAAATGATCCACATCCATGCCACAAAGATATGTGCTCAACTATGGCCATAGCCTCATATTTTGTCATAGAGAAAACCTGAAATTAAACCAGATACCCTTCAACTGAAGAATAGATAAAGAAGATGTGAAATTTGCAGGCAAGCAGATGAACTTTGAAGAAATCATCCTGAATGAGGTAACCCAGGCAGAAAAAGAGGATCATGGTATTGACTCACTCCTATATGGGTTTTAGACATAGAGCAAACTGCCACCAGCATATAATTCACACCGCCAGAGAAACTAGGATACAGGAAGGAATCTAAGACTTCCCTAAGGTCCCCCACATACGGTGAAAGGAAAAAGATCTTGTAAGTGTATGGTTAGGGGGTTGTAGTGAATGATGAGGAAACTAGTAGAAAGAGAAGGTGAGGTGAGGTAAGCACGTGGTACTTGGAAGATTGATTCGGGGCAAGAAAAATGAGAGAAAACATAGAAAGAGAAAGAGAACATAAAAGAGGGACCCATTATAGGTATAAGGAGAAATCTGAATTTAGAGAAATGTCCAGAGACATACAAGATTGACCCTTACTAACAATTTGTTTAACAATGTAAAGAATGCCATAAATGTCCAACCCTGATATTGTTATTGAAGAATAACTTATCCACTATCATGAAGCCCTCATCTCCCTGCTAATGGTAACAGAAGGAATCAACCAATACTAAAGATTGAGCTAAGCTAGGATCCAGATGCAGAGACGGGGAAAAATATCAGGCTGCAGAAACACATAGAGACAGCTGACCTGAACAAGGACTAGCTAATGGTCACCCATACTGATAACTCGGAATCTATGGGACTGACACCGACTTCCTGAACATGGGTCTCAGCTAGAAAGCTTGAGCAGTTTAAGCAACCTTAGACAGTGGAACGATGTATCCCTGGTGCACAAAAGAACTTTCAGGGCACATCACTCATGCATGGATACTCCCTTAAATTAGAGACAGGAGTAAAGGACTAGTCCATACTCCAAATGATTGAGAGATTTAAATGTCTACTTATGAAAGGCATCACCCTACAAGCGGAGTTTTGGGAGGGGATTGGAGGTAAGTGTGGTCAGGTGGCATGAGAGGGTGGGAGGGAGGTAAAGAAGGATGTCAAATAACAATAAATCTAAATAAATAAATATATAAATAAATGGCAATTTCCAACACTATCTACAAATTCAATGCAGTCCCCATCAAAATCTCAGCACAATCCTTCAGTGACCTTGAATTGATAATACTCTACTTTTCATGGGAAATCAAAAGACCCAGGATAGCACAAATAACTGTACTATAAAGCATCTTCAGGAGGCATCGCCAACTCCAACTTCAAGGTCTACTACAGAGCTTTAGTCCTGAAAGCAGCTTATTATAGCCAGAAAATTAGACAGTATACTAATGGAATGGAAGCAAAAAAAAATCCAGAAATTAATGCAAAAACCTACAAATGTCAGATTTTTGACAACATATCTAAAAGTATACAATGTAATTTGGAAAGTATCTTTAACAAACATAAAGTCAGCCACATTGAACAAGTTAGAAGGGAAAGTGGGGTGTAGTCTTGAACAAATAGGTACAGGAGCCTTCTTCCTGTACATAACTCCAGTACCACTGACACTGAGATTGACAACTAATATTCCATTTTTTTACGACGAAGTAGTATCCTATTTGTGTAAATGTGCCACATCTTCTTTATCCATTCTTCAGTTGAGGGACATCTATTTAGCTTCCAGATTCTTGCTACTAACAAGTAATGCTGCTATGAACATAGTTGAACAGATATCTTTGGTGCATGGCTGTGGATCATTTGGGTAAATACCTAAGAGTGGAATTGCCAGGTCTTGTGGTAAACATTTTCCCATTTTCTGAGGAACCAACACACTGATCTCGAAAAGGCTGAACATATTTGCACTCACACCAGCAGTGGAGGAGTGTTCCCCTTTCTCTATATTCTTACCATCATAAGATGTGATTGGCTTTTCTGATTTTAGTCTTATTCCAATATATAGTATTAGCAGTTTTTTTCAAAACTGGGTGCACAGATGTGTGTGGATTAATATCAGAATTTTCAATTTCATTCCTTTTGTCTTCTTGTCTATTTTTGAGCCCAAACCAGGCTGTTTTCAGGACTATACTTCTATAGTAGAGCTTTAACTTGGGCTGGATTTGCCTCCTTAAGTGTCTTTATAGTACCGGATTGTTTTTGCTATTCGCGGTATTTTCTCTTTCCATACAATGGTTATTATTGTTTATCCTTCCTATTCAAGATCATTGCATCCCTTTCTATTTTCTGGTATATTATTGAGATTTTTTTTCTTTAAAGATGTAATGTTCTTGATATATAGGCCTTTCATTTGTTTGGTTTTCATTACCACAGCTTATTTTTTACTGTCTGTGGCTATTTTAAATGATGATGTTTCTGTGATTTCTTTCTTATCCATTTATATTCTATATATAGTAGGGCTATTGAGTGTTCGAGTTAATCTTGTATCCTGCCACTTTACTCAAAATGTTTATCAGATGTATTCGTTTCCTGTTATGGTCATTCTGGTCACTTATGTAAACTAACCTATCATCTGTAAATAGTAAAGGCATGTCATTTTCATTATCAATTTGCATCCCAATGATCAGTTTTTATTGATTTATTGCACTAGCTAGAATTTCAAATACAATATTGAACAGCTATGGATAGAGTAGGCAGGCTTTTCTTGTTCCTAGCTTTGAAGGAATTGCCATAAGCTCCAAACATTTAGTTTGATGTTGGCTGAAGTATTAGTGGTAATGCATTTCTTATGATATGGTATGTTCCTATTATCCCTGATCTCTCCAAAACCATTAACATGAAAGTTTCTGGAATTTTGTCAAAGGCAGTTTTCAGCATCTAGTGAGATGATCATGTGGTTTTCCTTTTCCTCCTTGTTTATATGATGGATCATATTGATAGATTTTTGTATGTTGAAACATCCCTGAATGCCTAGGATGAAACATACTTCATAATTGTGTATGATTTCTCTGATGTTTACTTGGATTAAACTTGCCAATATTTTATTTAGTATTTTTGTAACAATGTTTGTGAGGAATATTGTTCTGTAGTTGCTTATCTGTTCTTGACTTATTTTTGGTAAGTGAAATTTATTCCGAAATTTGGCCATTTACTTTGAATGTTCAAGATTTGTGGAGGACAGGATTTCAAAGTTTGACATGACAATTGGTTACATTTCCTTAGTGTCCGTGTTTCTCTCCACCTTTTCATTTCTGATTTTGTTCCTTTGTATGTTCTCATTCTGCTTTGAGTTAGTTTGGATTAAGTTCTGTCTATCTTCTTGATTTTCACAAAAAAAATTTAACTCTTTGTTGCATTGATTTTTATGTTGTTTTCCTAGTTTCTACTTTACTGATTTCAGCCCTCAAATTGATTATTACCTAGCATCTATTCCTCTGGGGAGAGTTTGTATGATTTTATTCTAAACTGTCTGATGTAGTGTTAATTGTCTAATGTGATTATTCTCCATTTTCTTTATATAGGCACTTAGTGTCCCACTTGTGTCCCACAAGTTCTGATATGTTGTGTCCTCCTACGCTTTGAGTTCTAGTAATTCTTTAACTTCTTATTTTTATTTCTTCTGTGCCCCAGTTAAAGTGCAGTGTCACATTGTTCATTTTCCTTGAGTTTGTCGGATTTCTGCTATATGTGTTGTTGTTGAATTCCAACTTTTAAGGATGATGGTCTGTTAAGATACAGAATACTACTCCCATTTTTAGTATATGTTGATGTTTTTTATGTTGCCTTGTATGTGTTAGAATTTAGAGATGTTTCCACGTGGTGCAGTGAAGGGGAATATTCCTATGTGTTTGGATGGAAAGTTCTATAGATGGCTGTTAAGCCAAATTGAGAAATAACTTCTGGTGGCTCTTTGGTTTTTTTGTTAAGTTTCTCTCAGGTCGTCCTGCCTAATGGTGAGAGTGTGATGCTGGACTCTCCCAATATGAGTGTATGAGGTCTTATGTGAGCTTTGTGTTTTAATATAGTGTTTCATTTATGAATGTAGGTGACTTTGTATATGGGGCATTGATGTTCAGAATTGAGACTTTGTGCTCATCAGTTTCTCCTGTGATAAACATGAAATAACTGTCTTCATCACTTTTGATTGGTTTTCGTTTGAAGTTTAAATTGTAAGATGTTAGCATGGCCACAGATGCTTGTATCTCTGGTCCATTTGATTGCCCGATCATTTCCCTAACATTTACCTGAGGTATCGGCTGTCTTTGAAACTTAGACATATTTCTTGTATTCAGCAGAAGGATGGATTCTGTCTTCTTAGCGAGTTTGTTAGCCTCTGCCTTTTACAGGGGAGTAAAAACCATTAATGTTAATGTAAGTAAAGGACCATTGATTGTTAATGCTTATTTGTTTTACATTTGTTATTGGTGCTGGTATTGTGAATTTTCTGCTCTGTTTTACCATTGCTTTCTGGTGAAGTGGGATTATCTACTGCCTATTCTTTATAAGTGTACATAATTTCCTTGGATTGGAGTATTCATTCTATAATTTCTGCAGTGATGGATTTTTATGAGTAATTTTTCCCTATAGGTCTGGTCACAGCACCGCGCCATCCCTGATTAACACAGAGTGGCACTGTATTAGATATCATGGTGTTGGCCAATTACTAGTTTCTTATCAGCCAGCTCTGTCTTAAATATCAGGGTTATTCATCTAAGTATTTCCACATGTTCTCATTTTACAGGGAGATGGGCCGGCATTCTGCTCTGCCAGGTCTATACATACTGCATACACATTACTACTTCCTCTCTCTTCCTAGTATCCAATCCCTCCTCTCTTCCTTTCTTATTGGCCAACAGTGATTTATTGATGAACCAATAAAAGAAACATAACAACAGAATGACATATCCCATAATCTCCTCTTTTCTGACTAAAATATAAGAAAGCTTTTAACCTTAACTTGGAAAAATATATAACAAAACAGTTATCAAATAATAACCATAGTTAAGAATGTTTAGTCCATTAACATTTAGCAACATTTAAAATATTCTATCATAAATCCTGTCTTTGTGAGTCTAAAGTCCTATATGTAACTTACCTATAATCCTTAGGAAAACTATAACCATAACTATCGGTCTTAAACTCCACCAAATTCCAGAAAAGGGAAACATATAAAAGCTAGAGATGATAGAGACAACTTGCCGGGTCAGTCACTTGAAGTTCTTCTTTAATATTCAATCATCAGCCTATATTGAATAATGTGTCTGCCAGACTCCTCTGCCAAGCACAGAACTTTAAACTGTCTACCTATATTGTCAGTTACTTTTTTCTGTGTCCTGCAGAATGTGTGGCAGAGTCTTCTATGAAGGAGGAATCCTATAGGAATGTCAACATTGTTCCATCTGTCAGTTTCCTCTGGGTTCTGCTTGTCCAGTTTATACAGCATTAAAGTAAAACAGTGTAGAAAATAACAGTATTTTGCCCCAATTGATATTCTTGCCATATTGAAAGAAAACTCCATAATGAGGTCCTTTGATGTCCATCTTCCTTTCTGAGGAAATTGGTGTTGCCAGGAGCAACTGTGCCTTACTGACAACAACAACAAAAACAAAACAAAACTCTAAACTATTTTAAATGCCATATTTTATAGGTCTTTGAAAGGTATAAAAAATGCCTATTAGTCTCAAATATATCTTAAGTACATCTTGAAAACTGAAATAACTTAAATCTAAATTTTAACTAACACAAGCATCTATAATCAGTTCTAATTTATATATTACATTTGTATATGATCTATAAAAAGGATACCTAAACAAAAGGATAAATTAACATACCACAAAATTGAACTTAAATTTGTATCAGTAAATGAAAATCCATTCCAAAACAAAGTATTCATATCTATAACATAGTCCATTTTTCACTTTCGAAAAGAATTGTTTGTGAGCAAAAAACATTTATAAACAACCCCATTTAAATGACGTATCATTTATAAACAATATTTGCGAATTTGAGTACCGTTTCTTCTAAAGTGCTTCCTGCTGGTAGGGCGTGCTGTCATTAGGATTCTAAAGAGACACAGAAATCCTGGCTGAATTCTGGAAGGCATTTTTGCCCAAGCTGTTTTGAATGGTGGATCTTCTGGGACATTGCTTCAGGGGGTATTGATTGATCAAACCATATTAGTCTGGAAGGAATCCATAGCTATTCATCTTCTGTGGAAATATAAATAGAAATCCTTCTGCCCAATAACCTGCCTTATACTTAAATTTTGGAGTCAATGTATTTTTAAAATATATAAATTAAATTAATCAAGCAGTATTTCTTTTAACAGTCATTATTTTCTCAGCAGTCAAACAATTCAAAGAGAACAGAATAGCATATAGTATCCAAAGATCCTCTGTGCTTTTCATCTTTATGTGGCTTTTATATTACTCTGTTTATTTCACTTGTATTTTTTTTTCATTTTTTTTTTTGAGACAGGGTTTATCTATGTAACTTCCATCTGTCCTGGAATTAACTCTGTGTATCAGGTTTACGCTGAGAAAACGCTGGAATTAAAGGTGTGTCCCACAACACTGACCTACTCTATGTCTTATTAAAACCACTAATGTTGACGGAATGTAAGAAGCATCGATTGCTAATATTTGTTTGTTTTACATTTGTTGGTGGTGCTTATATTGTGAATTTATTTGCCTTTACACTTGGTTTCTAGTAAAGAGTGATTGTATATTGTCTATTATTTTTGAGTGTATTTAACGTCCTTGGAATGGAGTTTTCCTTCCACAATTTCTGTAGTGATTTATTTGTAGATATATATATATATATATATATATATATATATATATATATATATAGTAGTGATTTATTTGTATATATATATATATATATATATATATATATATATATATATATTGTAAAATTTGGCTTATTCATTAAATATCTTGTTTTCTCCTTCTAAAGTGATGGAGAGTATTGTTGGGTATAATTGCCTGGGCTAGTATCTGTGTCGAACATCTATTTGGGACCATCTAGCCTTCGGGGATTCCATGGAAAAGTCAGGTTTAAATTTGATAGGTCAGCCATTATATGTTACTTGGCAATTTTCCTTCATTGCTGTTAATAATCTTTCATTTCTCTCGATTTAGCTGTTTTGAATATTATATGTTGATATGACTTGTTTTGTTTTTTGGGACAAGGCTATTTGGTGTTTGATATTCTCCTTGTACTTTCATGGGCATGTCCTTCTTCAGACACAGACATTTTTCTTCAAAAATTTGTGCCCTAGCACCAGTCATGCTAACTGGAGCATTTGTTTCTCACACCCATGAGGGGTCTCTCAGGATTTATACACTAGTACTGTCCATAGACTGGTAAATTATTTTTTTCAGACATAAGCTGTTTTTTTTTTTTATGTTGTACCCCTTAGATTCCGGTGTCCTGTTAGTTTCACAAACCATTCTGCCACACACATGGAACGAAAAACACAATAGTTATATATCAAAACTTTATGACTTCTGCTAGTGGTTGGGAATGAGTTTAGTGCAGCTGCCATCTTTACCATGAGGACTAGCCTCACCCCAAGTGATTCTTCTCTCTGGTACACCAGCCACCATGGCAACAGACAGTCTAGCCAGGTTTTGCCACCAAAAAACTTGTAAGTTAGTTAATTTTTGCCTTTTATTCTTTGTCCCTAAATTCTTTTTTCAAGGATTCCATTGTGTATGGATTCACAATATAGTTTTTCTTACTTTTACCAAGGCATGTTTGATATGTCTGTACATGTGATTGAAATTTATTTTATATGTAAATGTAAGCTAACTCTATATTGTTTACATTTAACTGTGCTATCTCATATTTTCTAAAATATTATATGTCTATAAATGATGACAAACATTTAAGATTATAAAGATCTACTTCAAATTAAGAAAATATTTATGAGACACAGTCCTTCCTGTAAGCTGTTTGCAAAGTTTAAGTTTCTATTACAAAAGGGAGTTTTTCTCTACCTCTTTGTCCTTTGTAGTGTAAGTCTAACCTACTAAGTTAAGAACAGTTAAAGTCAGGCTGGAGGGCTCTGAATAAAACATCCATCCACAGCCTCTCAGATTGAATCCAGTTTTCCAAACAGATAAATTAATTACAGGGAAAAAGCCTTGCCTAGCCACCTATTGCTTAAAGTAAGTAAAGGCAAACTTTGTCAAATAAGGTGACTAACTCTCTGATGTTCAGATATCTGGAGAATATAGCATTCAATATATTTCATTAAAAAGCTTTTATAACAGAGATACGGGCCAAATTCTGTCTGCACCCATCTCCTCCAAGAAGATTGATGACACTGAAGAAACTACCCACAAAATTGCAAATTCTAGCCATTGGGCAATCCTGACTTTCCTCTCAACTGATGAAAAAGACTCTAAGGACCGTGGACAATTGGGCATTGAAATCGAATTCTTCCCTGTTGTGCTAAAGATCTGTCAGTTGTATGTGTTAATTCTTCCAGCGATATTGTTTCTAACAGGATTATGCTGCTAATGTGCTTAATATTTATGGTTTCACAAAATCCAAGGATTCCTGTAAGTTCCATGGAGCCAAGTTGGACCCACCCAAACAAGTCAGATGTACTCCAAATAAATACTTCTCATCTTTGCTCAAACTTTTCTGGGTCCCAGGACTCAATTCTCTCATAGCCAAAACCCCTATCTGTTCTTACAATTCTCCCCTCAAGTAAGAGGACCTAAGGAAAAGTTTTTTTCTAAATTTAACTTTTTCCTCAGCTCTTACAACATCTTGACATGTCTCACAGACCCATCAGAGTTCCATCCTGTCAGGACTGCAATGAAACAACCAGGGACCAGAATTTGACAGCAACCCAACTTTCTCAGATCCCCCAGAGTTATCAATGCCCAAAAGTCAGTAGAAAGCAGTCCAGAGAATTCAACATTCTTATTCGCTAATCTGCCACACAACCCCCAGCTTTTTTAATTATATTAAGAGGTGGAAAAGTTGGAATACAGCAGGAAGCTGACACTGCACCATGACGATGCAAGGAATGCTCCTGGCCATTTCTTTTTTTTTTTAATTGTATTTAATTTTATATAACAGTCCAATTAAATGAAAACAAACATTTTTACACAATATTTGGGAATTTGGGCGTCAATCTTTCCAAACTACTTCCTGCTGGTAAGGGGCGCTGTCTTGGGGGATTCGAAGAAGATTCAGGTATGCTGGCTGTAGTCTGTAGGGCTGTTTTGTCCAGCTGTTTTGAATGGAGGAGCAGCTTGTACTCTGTTTCAGGCAATCTGGCGTGATCAAACCACATTAGTCTGGAGGGAATCCACATCTTTTCATTTTCTGTGGAAACAAAAATAGAAATCCTTTTCCCCAGTAACATGTCCTTCAACTTAAATTTTGGAGTCAAAGCATTTTTATTTTTAGTTTAATATATTATTTTACATGTCGATCCCAGTTCCCACTTCCTCCCTCCCCCCCAGCCCTCCCTCCCTTCCTCCCTTCCCCCAGCCCTCCCTCCTTCCCTCCCTTTTTTATCCTCTCTGCCCTCTCACATTCACTCTAAACACACTCCCCTCCCATGCCCCCACCCCAATTCCATATGTAGGGGAATGACATCCAGTTGGGGTCATGTAGATCTGACAGGTCATGTGAAGTAGGACTAGGGCTTCTCTCCTGTCTCTAGATTAAGTCAGTTATCCCTCCATGGGGGATGTGTTCGCAAAGTCCTTTTGTGCACCTGGGATACATCCTGGCTCCACTGTCTGAGGTCTCTTAGACTGCTCAGTCCTTCTGGCTGAGACCCATAATCAGGGGGGCCTGAGTCAGTCCCATACTGGCTTCCCAGCTATTAGTCTAGTGGCCGTTAGCTCCTCCTTGTTCAGGTAAGTTGTCTCTATGTGTTTCTGCCACATGGTCTTGTCCTCTCCATCTGCATCTGGGTTCTAGTTCGACTGAGTGTTTATGTATGGGTGTTAGATCCTGTTTTCAACAGGCATTAGTTGAGGGCTCCAGGGAGAAGTTAGTTGTTGATCTCACTCTCTGGGAAGGGCAAATATGATAGCCTTTCCATGGAAGCTCAACTTGTTAGTTGGGAGCAGTCTTATAGTTCTCTCGACCTTTATTTGTGTTCAATTTTATCTTCAAACCAATATTGGCTCCCTCATTTATGTTCTCTCTCTCTGTCTCTGTCTCTCTCTCTCTCCTATCTTCTATTCCTAACCAGGCTCAATCTTCCTGGTCGCACATGTTTTCCTTTCCTCCCCCTCATTTTCTCCTACTTCTCTCTCCATTCGCTGCCCCCCCCCACTTCACCTGAGCTCTGGGGGACTTGTCTCTGCCCAGTTCTGTGAGGGACTTTATATGACTCTCTTAGAATACACCTTGTATCCTAGTTCCTCTGGTGGTGTGAATTATAGGCTGGTGATCCTTTGATGTAGGTCTAAAATCCATATATGAGTGAGTACATATTGTGTTCCTCTTTTTGTGACTTGGTTACCTCATTCAGGATGTTTTCTTCAAGTGCCATCCACTTGCCTGCTAATTTCAAGATACCATTATATTTTTTCTGCAGAGTAGTATTCCATTGTATAGATTTGCCACATCTTCATTAACCATTCTTCAATTGAGGGGCATCTAGGTTGCTTCCAGGTTCTTGCTATTACAAATAGTGCTGCTATGAACATAGTTGAACAGATGTCTTTGTTGCATGGATGTGAATCCTTTGGGTATATGCCTAAGAGGGGGATTGCCAGGTCCTGTGGTAAACTAATTCCCATTTTCCTGAGGAACCGCCATACTGATCTCCAAAATGGCTGTATGAGTTTACACTCCCACCAGCAGTGGAGGAGTGTTCCTCTCCAACATAAGTCATCACTGGTGTTTCTAATTTTAGCCATTCTGGCAGGGGTAAGATGGTATCTCGAAATTGTTTTGATTTGCATTTCCCTGATAGCTAAGGATGTGGAGCATTTTCTTAAGTGTCTTTCAGCCTTTTTGATTTCCTCCATTGAGAATTCTTTCTTCAGTTCTGTACCCCATTTTTTAATAGGGTTATTTGGTTTTTTGTTGACTAGTTTATTGTGTTCTTTGTATATTTCTAGATCAGTCCTTTGTCGGATATAGGATATAGGCCATTTAAATGCTATGCCATTGGACATGAAATTTAACAATGGCGCCAAGTGCGACCCCCACACTCTCCTCCTCTCTTCAGCTGCTCTTATCTTTCCTCCTCTGCTACTTATTCATTCTTTCTTCTGTCTCTTTCTATCCTTATTTCAGTTGTCAGCAACTATTCCCCCTTTCTCTCCTCTCTGCCAATTAACTCCAAATGACCGCTGAATATTTTATTGTTTCATAGGCAATAATTGAAGCAAAAGAACATCATCCTTGCCTTCTCTTTGCTTGCTTTGCTTGCCTTCCCTTCCATTGCCTAGAATAGCCTTACTTTCCTATTCACTTGCATTCATTCTCTTCCCTTGCCTTGCCTTCTGTTGAATTGCTTTGCCTTGACTTGCCTTGCATTGCCTTGTCTTTTCTTCCTGTCTGCAACCTTCCCTTACGTTTTGCCTTTCCTTTCCTTCCCTTTCTTTCTCTTGCCTTGATAAGAATTTCCTTGCCTTGGCTTTCATTCACCCTCCTTTGTTATAATTTCTCTTCCTTTCTATTTGGTCCCCTTGAATTTTCTTCCTTTCTTTTCCTTTCCATTTACTCTCCTGGTGTTGTGTTGCTTGCCCTCCCTACTTACCTTCTCTACCCATTTTCTCTTCCCTTTATTTCCCTTCCCTTATATTCCTTCACTTGCCTTCCCTTCTGTCCTCTTCATTTCCCTTCCCTTGACATGCATTGCACTCCATTGCTTTCCTTACACTTCACTGTGCTTAACTTTCCATTCCTTTCCCCTTTCTTCTCTTTCCTTCTTTGACTTTCTCTTCCCTTCCCCTTTCTTGCTTGAATTATCTTCCATTCCATTTTCTTCCCTTTTTTCCTTTGCATTTCCCATCCCTTCCTTTGTCTGCCCTTATGTCTTCTGGCATTCCTTCCCCTTGATTAGCCTTACATTTTGTGGTCTTCCAATCAAATTCCTAGACTTGCCTTACCCATTCCCTCCCTTTCCTTCACTTCCCTCCTCTTCCCTTGTCTTGCCTTTCCTTATCTTGCCATGCATTGCCTTTTTTGCTTTTCTTTCCCCAGACTTATTGCCATCTCCCTTCCATTCACTACCCATCACATCCTTCCATTCTGTTTCCTTTCCTAACATTGCCAAGCCTATTTCCTCCCCTCCCCTTCCATTTTGTTCCCTATTCTTCATTTCCCTTACCTTCAATTCCCTTCTTTTCCATTCACTTCCCTTCCCTTCACTTGCCTTGACTTTCCATTCCTTCCCTTCCCTTCCCCTACATTCCATTCCTTTCCCTTGGCTGGTTTTGACTTTTCCCTTCCATTGCCCTTCCTTTTCCCTTTCAATTTATTGACTTCCTTTATTTTCTCTTCCGTTCCCAGCCCCTGTATTGACTTTCACTTTTCTCCCCCTCCTTTCCATTACATTGCCTTTCCTAGCATTCCATCTCTCCTTTCCTGAACGTCACATTCCCTTACAGTTTCCCTTCTCTTCTCTTCCCTTTCCTTCACTTCCCTTCCTTTCCATTTGCTTTTCTTGCATTGCATTGCCTTGCATTGGCTTGCACTTCCTTGTGTTTTCCTCAACTATCTTCCCTTCCCTTCCATTACATTGCCTTTACTTCCCTTCCATTGCCTTGCTTTGCATTGTCTTGCCTAGCATTGTCTTGTCTTCCCCTCCCATTCATAACCTTCACTTTAATTTTCCCTTCCCTTGCCTTGACATGACATGCGTAGACATGCATTTCCCTCCCTTTTCAATTTCCTTCCATTCCCATCCATTCCATTTCCATCTCTTTTCTTCCCTTTCTATCTCTCCCTTTCCTATCCCTTCCAATCTCTTCCATTCACTCCATTTTCTACCCTTGCATTGTAATGCATATTGTCTTCCCTTACCTTCTCATTTCCCTTCTCTTCCCGTCTCATCTATTCCCTTCCTTTCTTTCCATTCTTTCCTTTGCCTAGCATTGCCTTCACTTTCCTTGTCCCTTTCCTTTCTTTCACTTCCTTTACCTGGCCTTCATTTCCCTTTCCTTGCTATCCCTTGTCTGACCGTGCCTTGTGTTGATTGTTTTGCTTTCCATTCCCTTCCCTTCCTTTATAATTCCTAAACTGCCACTTCTTTTACTTCACTTCCTTGCCGTTCTCTTCCTTCCTGTTACCTTGACTTGATTTGTGTTGCTTTTTCTTATAAAATGTCTTGCCTTGACATAACTGTTTTTGCATTGGCTTGCCTTGCCATGGATTTTGAACTAAATTCTGTTGCATTGCATTGCCTCTCATTGCATTCCGTTTCCTTGCTAGTCCTTGTTTTCCATTCATTTCCCATGCTTTGCTTGCTCTTCCATTCCATTCCCATCCTTTGACTTACTTTGAATAGCCTTGCATTGCCTTTTTTATTCCCTTCTATTTCATTAACTTCACTTGAATTACCTTGTCTTGACTTGCCTTATGGTGTGTTTGATAAAGTTGCCACAATAGCCTGGAATGGCCTACTGCCACTCATTCTCACCTCTTCCCTTCCATTCCATTCCCTTCTTATGAATAGCCTTGCCTGTCCTTACCTTGGCTCTCCCCTTTCCCTCCTTTCCCTTCCTTTCATTTCCTTTCTCTTCCCTCAATTTTATTGCATTATCTTTTCCATTCCCATTCCTTCCATTCTTTTCCATTTTATTCTTTTGCCCAGCGTTGCTTGCCTTTCACTTCACTTCACTTTCCTAACATTATTTATTTTAACTTTCCTTCACTTGCCTTGCATTACCTTGCCATAAACTGCCTTCCCTTGCCTTGTCCTGTCATGATTTCTTTGACTTGCACTGGCTTGTGTTGCCTTGCCTTGCCACGCTTGCCTTGACTTTCCTTCTCATGCCATTTCACTTGCCTTGCCTTTTTACATGAGTTTCGTTGACTTCCTTTCCTATCCCTTAGTTTGACTACCTTCCCTTTCCTTGCCTGACATTGTCTAATAAATTACCTTCTCTAGCTTGCCTTTTTCTTTACTTTCCATCCTTAATTTACCTTGCCTGCCACTGCATTGACTTTTGTTTCCCTTAACTTCCATTCCTTTCCATTCCCTTTTCTGGCCTTTTTTTCACTTGCCTTGCCTTCTTATCCCTAAACTTTCCTTGTATTTCCACTTCCCTTACAATATCTTCATTTCCAACCGTTTCATATACTAGCCTTACCTAACGTATTTTCTCCTGTTCCTTCACTTCCTTGTCCCATGCTTGCATTGACTTGCCTTGTTTTGCCTTTACTTCTCTTAATTTGGCTTAATTCACACTTCCCATCCGTTCTCATCCCTTCCCTTGGATTATTGTCTTATTTCTTCCATTATATTGCCTTTACAATTTTTCCCTTCCCGCCTGTCCCCAAGCCGTGATTTGCCTTTCCTTTGCCTTCAATTCCTTAAAAATTCCTGTCATTCCATTGCTTGGTCCTGCCTAGCATTGACTTGTGTTGCCCTGTTTTGGCTTCTCTTAGCCTCCTTAGTCTTCTCTTCCTTTTACTACCCTTCCTGTTCTTTCCCATGCATTACTTATTCTTGCCTTTTCCCTTACCATCTTTTTCCTTCCATTGCCTGTTCCCTTTCTTTCACTTCCCTTCCATTTCTTTCTGTTTCTTTGTTTAGGCTTGCCTTTCCCTTTCCATTGTATTCATTCCCTTCTATTCCTTCCATTTCCATTCCATTCTATTACCTATCATTCCATTGACTAGATTTCTTAATTTCTTTGCCTTCACTTTTCTTGCTTGTTTTACCTTGCCTGCATTCCCTTACCTTGAATTGCCTGGCCATATATTGCCTTGCCATCCATGCCTTGAATATCATTGCCTTTCCTTGCCTTGCCTTTTCTTGCATTGCCACTCATTTGCATTTTTTGCCTACCCTTTATTTCCCTACTCTTGCCTTCTATATTCTTACCTTGCCTTACTTTTTCCATTCCAGTGCATTCCCTATGCTTCCCTACTCTTCCCTTACATTCCGTTGCCTTGACTTCCACTGCCTTGTCTTGTGATTCCTTTCCCCTTTCTTCCTTGCCCTTTACATGTCTTCCCTTGCCTTCCTTTCCAAAGCCTTCCCTTGCCATTTCCCTTGCCTTCCCAATGCTCCCTTTCCTTCCATTCCATTTCCTAGGCTAGTCAAAATTATTGCCTACAATTTTCTTCCCTTCTCCTTTGTTCCCTCCTATTCCTTCTCTTAACTTCCCTTCCCTTCACTTCACTTCCATTCCTTACCTTTTCTTTCCCTTATTTTCATTCACTTGCCTGGTCTTGCCTTGCCGTGTCTTCCATTATTTTCACATGGCATGCATTGCCATTTCCCTTCCAATCTCTTGCCTTGCCATGCTGTTTCCTTGCTTTTTTTGCCTTACATATTATTCCTTCCCTGAATTCCCCATCACATCCTTCCCTTTTGTCTTCCTTTCAATTCCATATCCTTTCCTTCCCTTTCTGTCCTTTACCATACATTTTCTTCCTTCCCCAATCCTTACCTGTTAATTTCACATTCCCTTCCATTCCCATCATTTTGCTTGCCTAATCTTGCCTTGCTATACCTTCATTTACATGCCTTGGATTTGCCCTGCCTTTCGTTTCCCTTCTCTTTCATTCTCTTCCCTTGCCTTCCCACCCTGTGCATTGTCTTCCCTTACCTAGCATTGACTTTCATTCTATTCACTTCCGTTCACTCAATGTTTCTCTTCCCTTTTGTTCTCCCCCCTTCCCTTTCTATCCCTTAACTTCCATTTCTTTTTTCCCTTTCATTCACTTCCATACTTTTGTATTTTATAGCTTTGCCATGGCTTGCCTTTTATCTTTGCTTCTTTTTCATTCCCTTCCCTTCCCTCCCTAGAGCTGATTTGCCTTGCTTTGCATTGCATTTCCTTCCCATAATAACTTTGCCTTTCCTTTTCCTCCCCTTCCCTTCCATTTCCCGTCATTATCTTACTTTGCATAGCCATACATTGCCTTTCCTTTCCCATTTCCTTCCCTTCACTTTTCTGCCCTTCCCTTCCCTTTCTTTCCTTTCTCTTCTGTTTTATGGAATTGCCATTCTTGCCTTGTCTTTTTACTTGAAATGACTTCACTTACTTTCCCTATCTTATCTACATTTCCATTTTTTACATCCCTTTCTTTACTTGTCATACTTTTTCCCTTCCCTTCCTTTCTTGTCCCTTGCCTTTCTTTCCATGCTTAACAATTTCTTCCCTTACACACCATTTCTTTCGCTTCTCTTCCCTTGCTTTGCCTATATTGCCTTCTGTTGCCTTCCCTTCACTTCCTGAGAATTTACATCCCTTTTCTTTTCCCTTCTCTCCCCTTCTGTTCCCTTCTCTACATTTACCCTCTCTTCTCTTGCTGTCCCTTGCTTTCAATTAACTTTATTTCATTCCCTTGCCTTGCTTTCACTTGCCTTTCCCTTTATTACCTCCCCTTTCTATATCATTTACCTTACCTTCTGTTCCTTTTCCTTTCGTTTCAATCCCATACAGATTCCTTGGGTGCCCTATCCTTGCTTTGCCTTTTCCCTTCCCTTCTATTGACTTACCTTTCCTTCGTTTCCCTTCCTCTACATTTGCTTCATTTGCCAATCCTTGACTTGCCTTTTCCTCTCCTTCCCTTCTATTCCCTTCTCTTCCTTGCCATTCCCTTCCATCTCTTACTTTCCCTTGCCTTACCTTGATTGGCTTGCTTTCCATTCCTTTTCTTTCCCTAGCCTTGCCTTGTCTTTTCTTTGCCTTCACTTCCCTGCCCTTTCTTTCCCTCACTTAACTTCCCTTGCCTTATCTTGTTTACCTTGTTTACCATTCTCTTCACTGCCCTTCCACTAATTTTCAAGACCCTTATTCTTCCACCCTGTCCCTGACCTTTCCTTCGTTTTCATTGCCTTGCCTTCCCTTGTCTTTTCTTTTGACTTGACTTTCCTGGACTTAACCTTGAATTGCATTGCATTGCATTGCCTTGCATCGTTATTTCCTTGGTGGTTCATTGCATTTCCTTACCTTGCTTTGCCTTGAATTTTAGCATGATTTACAATTCACTTTACTTGCCTTTCCTTAACTTCCCTTCCATCCCAGCCCATACCTACTCTTGCCTTCCTTTTTCTCTCCCCTTCTGTTTTTGCCAATTCCCTCTACTTCCTTTATCATGCATTGGCTTGTTTGCCTTGACTTGCATTGCATTTCTTCCCATAGTAGCCTCCCCTTTACTTTTAATCCCTTTCCTTGCCTTACTTGGAGTCGCCCTGCCTTACCTTGCCTTTTCTATTCCCTTACCTTTCCAAAGCTAACATTCCCTTTTCAAACTTTCTCTTCCTGTCTCAACCTTTACCTTCCCTTCCAGTGACTTTTTTTCTCCTTTCCAAGCCTTCACTTCAGCTGCTTGCCTTTCCTTGCCTTGCATTGCATAGCTATGCCTTGCATTGTAATTTGCTCTTTGTGGCATTGAAATGCCGTGGCTTGCTTTGCCTTAACTTTTAGAATGCCTTCACTACACTTTTTTGCCTTGATTTCCCTTCCTTTCCATTTCTTCTCTGTTCCTTGCTATCCTTTTTCCCTTCAATACATTTATCTTCCCTTCCCTTACTTTGCATGCCTTCCCATTTCTTCTCTTGTGTTTTCCATCCCTTCCCATGCCTTCCCTTTCCCTCCTTTCCTTTGCTTTCCCTTGCCTTGCTTTTCCAAATCTTTCCTTGCTTTTTCCATTGCATTCCCATAACTTCCTTACTTTCTTCTCTATTTCCTAGCATTGCACACCCTATTTTTCTCTTTCTTTGCCTGCACTTCCCATCATTTCCCTTCCTTTGCATTTACTTTCCTTGGCTTGTCTTCACTTTCCTTGCATTGTCTTGTCTTTTCCATTGCCTTTCCTCCCCTTTTTTTCATTTCCATCCTCTCGACTTGTCTTGTCTTTTGCATTCTCTTCAATTCCTTACCATTCCTTAACCTTTATTTATGTTATGTTTCCCATTATGTTCCCTTCATTTTCTTTGGTTTACATTCCCTTTCCCTTTTTATTGCATCCCTTCCATTTTCTTCTTTTCCATTCTCTTCACAATGCATGAATTACCTTATATTTTCTTCCCGTTGTTTCACATTCTTTCCATTTCTTTCCTTTCCTTCCTTTCCATTTTCTCTTCACTTGCTTTCTATTCCACATTTTCCCTTCCATCCCTTGCCTTTCATTACCTTGCCTTGCATTGAGGAATAAAAGGGAAGAGAAAATACAGGAATTGGTAAGTCAGTGCAAAGGAAGGGAAGGCAAAGAAAGTCAAAGCAGGGTAAAGGAAGGGAATGCAACAGAAAAGTGTGGATCTAAAATGCAAGGCAATCTAAAGGAAGTAAAGGGAATGGAAAAATGAAAGAATAAAAAGTCAAGGGAAGGGAATTATTGGAAAGCAGGGTTAAAAAAAAAGGCAAGTGAAGGGCAGGAAACAGGAGGAAAGGATGGCAAGGTAAAACAATGCAATGGAAAAGGCAGTGGAAGGAAAGGGAAATTGCACGGGAAGGAAATGTAAGGGAAGGCAAGACATGGCAAATCAAGAAAGAGGAATGGAAGGCAATGGAATGAAAGGAAAGTACAGGAAAGGCAAGGAAAGGTAAATGTCAAGGTATTGGTAGGGAATGAAAGTAAATAAAAGGCAAGAACAGGCAAGGAATGGGCAGGGAATGAAGGGGAAGTCAAATGAAGGGAAGGGAAATTCAAGGCAAATAAAATAATCGCAAAGGAGGGGAAGAGAATAGAAGGGAAATGAAAGGGAAAAGGAAGGCAAGGCAAAGGAATGGATTGAACGTGAAGGATAACTTGTGTAAAATAACAAAAAAAAAAAAAAAAACAAAGTAAAACAATTTAAAAACATGTATGTTTAAAAGAAATTGTTGTGATTATGAGGAAAGAGGCAACTTAATTTGCACTGAAAAGAGCTACATCAAAGAAGAGATAGATTACTGATAAAAATGATTTCTTCTCTCAAGGGGGAAAAAAAACAAGATTCTTTTTCGACTCTTATTGTAATCTTAACAAAAGAATGAGTATACATCACAGAAAGGCAATGCCTTCCTCAGAATAAAGTGTACTTAAGTTAACGGATGAGGGTTAGATCAGGTTTAAGGTTGGGTTTAGGGTTCAGGTTAGACTTAGGGTTATGATTAGGATAAGGGTTTTTGTTAGGTTTAGGGTTAGCATTAAGGTTAGGTTTACGATTAAAGTTAGGATTAGGGTTAGGTTTGCATTCAGGTTAATTTCAGGTTTGGTTCAGTATAGTTTTTTGGATTATGGTTAGAATTAGGGTTAGGTTGAGGTTTATGGTTAGGTTTAGGCTTAGGGTTATTATCAGGCTTGGGGATAGGGTTTGGGTAATGTTTATGTTTAAATTGAGGATTCTGGCTATATTTAAGCCTAGGATTAGGATTAGGGTATGTGTTAAGGTTAGTTATATGGTTAGGCTAAGTGTTAGAATTAGGGTTAGGTTACGATTACAGTTAGGGTTAGTTTTAGAGTTAGGGTTCAGGTTCATTTAAACATTTGTTTTAATTTTAGCATTAGAGTTAGGATTAGGGTAAAGGTTAGGGTTAGCTTTTGTGTTGCAGTTAAGGTTGGGATTACTGTTAGGGTAATGTTAGGTTAGGTTAGGTCTATTGTTAGCTTTACAGATATAGTTCAGGATAGGCATGGCATATGGTTAATGTTAGAGTTAGTGCTATGGATAGGGTTAGGATAAGTCTACTGATAGGTTGAGGTTTAGGGTTAGGATTTATCTAGGGTTAGGTTTAGGTTGGAGGGATAGGGTTAGTTTTAGGGTTAGGGATTTGTGTTAAGATTAATTTATTGATAGAGATCAAGTTTCGTTTTGGGTTATGGTTAAAGCTAGGTCTGTGATTATCATTAGGTTTAGCTCAATGTTAAGGTTAGTGTTCACGATAGAGTTAGGTTTAGTGTTAGGATTTTGGTTAGGTTTAGAGTTATTCTTTATATTAGTGATGGGATTAGTGTTAGTGTTAGAATTCAGGGTTATGTTTAGTGTTTGGATAATGGTTAGGATTAGGGTTAGGACTCAATGTTAATTTTAGTGTTATAATTAGTGTTAGGGTTACTGTTATAGTTACGGTTAAGTTATGGTTAGAGTAAAGTTAGGATAGATTTAGATTTAGGGTTAGGATAATATTAGGGTTAGTGTTATTGTAAGGTTTAGGTTTTTTTTTTTAGGTTTTGGATTAGGGTGATTGTTAGAATACTATTTGGGTTAGTGTTTGGGTTGTGGTTAGGGATAGGATTATAGGGTAGGTTCAGGTTAATATTAGGGTATCAGGACTGGTTTGGTTTAGGGTTCACATTATGGTTAGGGTTAGAGTTATAGTTAGGGTAATGTTAAGGATAGGTTTCTGTTTAGGGTTCCTGTTAGGGTTAGGGGTAGGGTTAGGTTTAGGGTTATGGTCAGGGTTATAACTACGCTCAAGGTTAATGTTTGTGTTAGCATTAAGCTTAGGCCTAGATCTAGGTGTAGATTTATGTTTAGGCTTACTGTTAGGGATAGCTTTAAGTTTAGCACTCAGGATAGGCTTAAGATTATTGGCTGGGGTTAGTTTAATATTAGGGTAAATGTTTTTTTTTAGGGTTAGGGTTAGGGCTGGGTTTAAGTTTAGGGTTAGGGTTAAGGTGAGGGCTAGTGTTAATGTTAGGTTTAGGGTTAGTGTAATTTTCTCATAGTATTATTGTTATAGTTACTGTTAGGATAATTTTAGGGTAAAGGTTTTGGTCAGATTTAGGGTTAGTATTCATGACAGTGTTTGGGTTAAGTATACCCTTTCAGTTAGGGTGAGGTTAGGGATAGGGTTAGGGTTAGGATTAGTGTCAGATTCAGGAATAGGTTTGGAGTAATTTCAGAGTTAGGTTTCAGGTTAGGGTTAGGGTTAGTTTGAGAATATGTGTAGGGTTAAAGTTAAGGTAAGAGTTAGGTGTTAGGTTTCAGGTTAGAGTTAGTTTAGGATTATTTGTAGAGTTCAGGTTAGGGTTAGGTGTTAGGTTTCAGTTTACTGTTAGGTTTAGTGTTAGGCCTAGGTTTATGGTCAACTTTAGTCTTAGGTTTGTTTTACTTTTAGGTTTATGGTTAGGATCACATTTATATTTAGGGTTAGGGTTAGAGATTAGTGTTAGTGTTAAGGTCATTTCATATTAGAGTTCAGGTCAGCCTTCTGATTAGGATTAAGGTCTTAGTTAAAGTTAAGTAAAGGATTAGAGTTAGATGGAGTTTAGGAATAAGTTTAGGTTTAAGGTTAGCTTTAGTGGTAGGCATTGTGTTCAGGTAATCCTTATGTTAGGGTTAAGGTTATGTTTATATTTAAGGTTAGGGTAATGTTAGAGATAGGGTACTGGTTTGGATAAGTGTTAAGTTTAGGACTTGGTTGGGGTTAGCATTCAGGCTAGTGTTAGGTTAATGTTAGGGATAGTTTTTGTGTTAGGGATATGGTTAGGCTTAGCTTTAGTATTTGGTTTCTGGTTCCAGTTACCTTTAGGGTTAGGATTATAATATGATTTTGGTTTAGGGTTACTTTTAGTTTTAGGCTTAGGGCTAGGGCTAGGGTTAGGGTTAGCATTAGGGTTAGGGTTAATGTTAAGGTTAGGTTTACATGTTAGTTTTAGTGTTAGACTAAAGTTTATGTTAGGTTTTGTGTTAGACTTAGGGTTAGAATTAGGGATAAGGCTAGCGTTCAGTATACCTTTAGATTTAGGGTGAGTTTTGGTATAGAGTTAGGGTTAGGGTTTGATTTAGTCTTATAGTTTCGGTTCATTTTATCCTTACGGGAAGGTTAGGATTAGATTTAAATTTAGGGATGGCGTTAGGATTAGCGTTATTATGGTTAGGGTTAGTGTGCAGTCTAGTGTTTGTTTTAGGTTAAGCTTTAGGGTTAGGGCAAGGTTTGGTGTTAGGGTTAGTATTACTGTTATTGTTAGAGTTAGCGTTAGGGTTGTGTTATGATTAGGGGTAAATTTAGGTTTAGGTGTTAGTATTTATGTTAAGGAAATCTAAGTGTTAGGGCTAGTTCTAGGGTAAGGATTAGGGTTAGGATTACTGTTAAGGCTAGGGAATGGGGTACATATGTTTCAGGTTAGTGTTATTGTTAGTGTTAGGGTTAAGGTAAGGGATAGGTTTAGGTTTAGGGTTGGGTTAGCTTAGTGTTTGTGTTGGTGTTAGTGTTATTCTTAGTGTTTGGGTTAGTGTAAGTTAGGATTAGTTCTTAGGGTTAGTGTTATGGTTAGGGCTAAGTTTAAGTTTAGGTGGTTTAGTGTTAGCGAAATTCAGGGTTAGGATTTGGGTTAGTTTTTATTCATTTATTTATTTGTTTTTTCATTTTTAGGGCTAGGGTTAGGTTTAGTGTTAGTGTTAATGTTAGGGCTTGGGTATATGTTACATTTTAGGTTTAGGGTTAGGATTAGTGTTGCAGTTAAGGCTAGGGGTGGTAGATTTAGGTTTAGGGTTAATTTTATCTTTAGGATTAGGGTTCATCTTAGCCTTAGGGTTAAGATTACAAGTATGGTTTGGATTAGGGTTAGTGTTATGGTAAGTTTTTCTGGTAATGATTAATGATATGGTGTTGTTAAATTTAGGGTTAGTATAAGAGTTAGGAGTATGTTTACCCATAGAATTAGGGTTTTTATGATGTGTCTGTTATATGAAAAAGTATAAAAAGCCTATATTTTCAAATTGCTGTGAAGGAAATGTGTGTGAAATGGGTTTATATGTAAATCAAGACACTTTATTTTGTAGGAAGCATACAACCTTTCTTTATCTACAACCAAAACATAAGGAGTAGAGACTATGTACTGGAAAGAAATGCATTATTCTCTCTAAGAAGAGAGACATGATAACTTTGGGGGTATGAATAAACTTGATAATTATGACAGAGAAATGCATTATCATTCTTAACATAGAAGTCTCTTCAACTACGTTTGTGCTACTCGATGAGAAATGCCTTGGTTACTAGAGTAGGCAATGAGTTTCTCATCAGCACACAATCATTTCTTCACTTGTTTATGATTCTGTGAATGTGAAAACGCCTATTACCTCAAAATCACAAGGTTATGTTCTAAACTTACTTCATGATTAGAATACATTTTCTTTATACATAGTTATAGATTGGGCTGTTTTTCACTGGAAAACCCTAAAATTAAGCCAAACCCTTATCCCTACCCTAAACCTAAGGTTAAAATGAACCCTAACCCTAAACCTAATCCTACCCTTATATGTACCTTGTCCTAACCCTAAATCTACCCTGACAATTAACCTAAGTACCCTTTATTAATAGAAAGGTACTACCTTTCTTTCATCTATATTCATAGTATATTTGTTTGTAAAACAACAATTGAAAAAGAACCTTGTATTTTTTCCCTTGAGAGAGAGAGAGAAAAAAACATTACTTCTTATCATTATACTATCTTTTCTTTGATTTGGCCTTTTACATGTATTTGAAGCTGTATCTTTCCTAGAAATCAGATCTACTAGTTCTAAACATACACATTAAACTTACACATTTCTAAATATACTGTAGCTTATTAGACCCATTCTGCTGAAATGATAATTTTTTTTAAAAAGCATGTTCACATTAACTTTCATATTCATAAATGCAATTGAAGTTCAAGTGGCCTGTATTTTAAAAGAAAATGCATTTCTGTCAAGTATACTGTATTGTAGTCTAAGGAGGTCTTTCCTCTTTTCCTAGAAAAGAACAGGGATTTATCAACTTTATATTGTCCTTTCTGTTTATGTTGCCCTTTCTGTGAAAATGAAGTTCATTCTATCCTAGAAAACAAAACTTCTTCTAAATATTCTTCTTATTCAGACACATTTGCTCAGAACACTGTGAGTCTTGGCACTCGTTAGCATCAAAGCGATGAGCTTGAAGCTACTGTGATCACATTAAGTTAATGTCATTCCTTAATGTGAAATGCCTCGATGACTGTATTAAACTAGAAAGCAATAATTAGACTGTGGTGTGATAGGTGATTTGAATAATTAGTCTTCACGAAAGAAATTTTTTGTGGTTTTCAGGATACAGGCCTGAATATCTAATCTTAACTCTAGCCATATACCTAACAGTAATCCTAACCTTAAACCTAAGTCTAACCCTAACCCTAGCCCTGAGACTAAACCTAACCCTAAACTTAACTATAGCCCAAGTCTTAACCATAACAAAACCTTAAGCCCAGGATTATCCCTAAACCTAACCTTAAGCCAAAAAATTACCCTAAATCTAAACCTAACCACTAAACTAACCCTAAAACCAAGCCTTATCCAAACTCTTATACTTAACCTAAACCTAAACATAACCTGAATATCACTCTACCCTAATCTGAACACTAACCCTACACTTACAATAATCCTAATCTTTTTCCTAACCCTAAATGTAAACCTAACCATAACTCTGACAATTTTCCTAACCCTATCCTTAACCCTAATCATAAACCTAACACAAACCCTGAAGCTAACACTAGATATAACCCTATCAAAAACACTAACCTAAACCAAAACCTAATCAAAATCATAAATATAACCCTTAAACAAACCCTAAATATAACCCCAAAACTAACACTAGCCCTATCTCTGACCCTAACGCCAAACTTTTATATAGATAACAAATTTGTTATCTTCATCAGGAAAAGAGGGAGTCTCTCTTTAGAAACATGAATAGAACTGGGAATGAAGGGGATAGAAATGAACTGCCTTTCTCAAAGTTCATGAAATTCAATAATGACTGTAATTCTCAAAGGGAAAGTTAATGTCATTGTGGTAATGTGAATTTCATTGCCTTTAATTCTATCGAATATCAATGAGTAACAATGCTTTTAGCAATGTTCTTGAATAGGAAGTTTGTTTAAAATAGAAATTGTGCTTGTTTTCACAGAAACAGCAACATAAATGCAATGAATTAGGTAGAGAAAGGAAATACCTCACCTCTGTAAGAAAATAGGAAAAACTGTTTAGATTCAAGTGAAATTGCAAGGCAAGGAAATGTAAGGCAAGGCATGGAAACGTCAGGAAAAGGAAAGAGAGGGAAGGGAATGGAAGTGAAAGGAAGGGATTACAACGCAAGGGAACCAAAAAGGTAAGGCAAATAAAAATGGAATACAATGCGTGGCAAGGGCAGGCAAGGCTAGGTAAGAGAAGGGAATGTACAGGAACGGAAGGGATTGGATAGATGGGAAGGAAAAAGAAAGGGAAGGTAAGAGAAAAGGCAATGGAAAGGTAGGGAGGAGAAGGGAAGGGCATAGGGTACAAAAGGGTAGACAAGGGAAGAGTAGAGACTGTAAGGAAATGCAAAGTAATGGAAGAGAATAGAAAATTTAAGATAAGGTAGTGGAAGAGAAGGAATGGCGAGCTAAGGCAAACTAAGCAAAATGACTTGAAAGGAAGGAAATAGATGGGAAGTGAAAAGGAAGTTAAGGGATTGGAAGGGATGTGAATGCACGGGTATGAAAAGGAAAGGACAATGCAAATATAGGCATGGGTATTGAAGGAATTGTTAAGGAAGGGAAGGTTAAAGACAAGGAAAGGCAAGCAATGATAGAGATGGGAATGGAAAGGAAGGGAAGGCAAGACAATGCAATCAAATGGCAAGTCAATGAAAGGGAACGGAACAGAAGAGTTGGGAAGTGAAAAGCAGATTAGGGAACAGGAGTGTTGGCAAAGCAAGGAAATTCAAGGGAAGTGAAAGGAAGGACAGAAAAGCCAAGGGAAAACACAAAGAAAAGGAAACAAATGGAAGACATCACAAGGAACGTCAAAGCAATGGAAATGAAATGAGCATTAAGTAACTGAAAGAAAGGCAATGGAATACAAGGGAAGAGAGAGGAAAGGCCAAGAAAGGGAATGAAAGGAATTGGTTGGCAAGGCAATTGATGACATGGCATGGGAAGGTAAGCCAAGGCATGGCAAAGGAAGGGAAGTGTAGTAATGTCAAGATTTCAGACAAGGCAAATGAAGAAAAGCGGTGGGAATGGAAGGGAATTGAAGTAAGAAAAGTCATGGAAGGGCAAGTGAAAACACAAGGCAACTGTGATAACATTACAAGGTCATACTGAGCAAGAAAAGGGAAGGGAAAAGAAGGAAATGTAAAGGAGGAAAAAAAAAGGCAAGGCAAATCAAGGGAAGGGAAGGCAATGCAAAATAAGAAGTGAAAATGCAAGTGAACAGACTGGAAAGGAAATGATGGGAGGAGAAGAGAACAAACAATTGTAGGCTATGAAATAAACTAGAACCAAAGCAAAGGCAATGCAAATCAGGGAAAAGCAACAAGCGATAAAAGACAGAAAGGGAAAGGAATAGATTGGAAAAGCAAGTTAACGCAATACAAGTAAAGAAAAGAGAAAGCAAAGCAAATGTATGGAGGCGAAGGGAAGGAAGGGAAGGGAAGTGTCAAGGCAATGCAAGTGAAGGGAAGTAAAATCAATGCAATAGAAAGTAAGAAAAAGAATGGAAGATAAAGGAAATCAAACCAAGCCAATAAAAGGGAAGAATAGAAGCAAAATGCAAAGGATGAAATTGCTCGGGATGACAATGGAATAGAAGTAAAGAGAATGGAAATGAAGTGAAGGGAATGGAACAAAATGAAAGGAAGAAGAAAGACAGGAAAAGGAGGCAAGACAATTTAAGGCAAGGGAAGGGAAGGGAAGTTAAGGGCCTGGATTGAAGGGGAAATGCCAGGGATGGCGAAGGAAGAGAATGGATGGCATGGAAAGAGAACACAAAGGAAGTGAATAAAATGGAAGGGAAGAGAAAAGGCATTGCATGGGAAAGGAATGGAAAGGAAAGCAAGGCAAGGGAAAAGGCAAGGTAAAGGAAGGAAAGGAGAGGAAAGACAAGTATATGGAATGTAAGTGATGGGAATCAGCCAGGCAATCCTAGGGGAGAGAGTGTAAGTTAATGCAAGATAATGCAAGGAAAAAGGCAGGCAATGCTACATTAAGGAACAACAATGGAAGAGAAGGGAACTGAAGGGAAGAAAATGGTAAGGAAAATAAAGAGAAGGCAGTTTTTTAGGCATGACAAGGATAAGAAATGAATCTCCTTAATAATCAAGAATAGGCAAAACAAGGCAAGCCAGATTAAAAACTCACGGCATGGCATGGCAAGTGCAGGGAACAAAAGGGAGGATATGGAATGGTAGTGAAATGAAGGTAATACAAGTCAAGGCAATTGAAAAGGATATGCAATTGGAAAAGGAATAAATGGCAATTAATTACAAGGCAAAACAAGGTAAGGGAAAGGATGGAAAAGGAAGGGAAAAGAATGGAAGTGAGGGAAAGAATGGGATTGGAATGCAAAGGGAGGGAAAAGGCAATGGAAAGTAAAGGAGGGATAGGGAAGTGAAGGAAATATACTAGGTCAGGCAATCCTAGGCTAGGGAAGAGAATGGGAAGCATAGTTAGGGAAGAAAATGGAAGGAATGGAAGGGAAGATAAGATGGTGAAGTCTTTGATCCATTTGGACTTGAGTTTTTTGCATGGCGACAGACATGGGTCTATCTGCAGTCTTCTTCACACCCTCATCCAAATGTGCCAGCACCATTTGTTGAAGATGCTGTGCTCGCCTGATTGTATAATTTTGGCTGTTTTATCGAAAATAAGCTGTTTGTAGGTGTGTGGGTTAATATCAGTATTTTCAAATTGATTCCATTGGTCTAACTGTCTGTTTTTGTGCCAAGACCAGGATGTTTTCAGAATGATAGCTTTGTAGTAGAACTTAAAGTCAGGAATGGTGATGCCTCCTGAAGTTCATTTATCATATAGGGTTGTTTTGGCTATCCTGTGTCTTTATTTTTCCACATAAAATTGATTTTTATCCTTCCAAGGTCAGTGAAGAACTGTGGTGGGATTTTAATGGGGATTGCATTGAATCTGTAAATTGCTTTTGGCAAGATCGCAATTTTTACTATGTTTATCCTAACAATCCAAGAGAATAGGAGATCTTTCCATTTTCTGTTATCTTCTTTAGTTTCTTTCTTTAGAGCCACAAAGTTCTTATTATACAGTTCTTTTACTTGTTTGGTAAGTGTTCGACCAAGATACTTTATGTTGTGTGTGGCTTTTGTAGAGGCTTAAGGTGTTTATCAGCTATAGTGTTCCCTGGTAGAGTTATTGGGTCGCTTATGTAAACTATCATATCATCTGTAAATAGGGTCACTTTGAATTCTTCCTTTCCAACTTGGATCCCCTTGATATCCTTTTGTTTTCTTATAGTTTTAGCTAGAAAATCTAGTACAATTTTGAAGAGATATGCAGAGAGAGGGCAGCCTTGTCTTGTTCCTGATTTTAGAGGAATTGTCTTAAATTTCTCTCCATTCAGTTTGATGTTGGCAGTTGGTTTGCTGTATATTATTCTCATTATATTTAGTTATGTTCCTGTTATCCCTAATCTCTCCAAGACCTTTATCAAAGGCTTTTTCAGCATCTAGGGAGATAATCATATGGTTTTTCTTCATCAGTTCATTGGTATGGTGGATCACATTGATAGATTTTCATATGTTAAATCATCCCTGCAATACAGTGATGAAGCCTACGTGGTCATGTTGCATTATTTCTCTGAGTTATTCTTGAATTAGGTTTGACAGTATTTCATTGAGTATTTTTGCATCAGTGTTCATCAGGGATATTGGTCTGTAGTTTACTTTCTTAGTTGTGTCTTTGTGAGTCTTGGGTACCAAGGTTATCATGTCCTCATTAGAAGAGTTTGACAATGGACATTCTGTTTCTATTTTGTGGAACAGTTTGTGGAGTAGTGGTTTTAGTTCTTTGAATGTCTGGTAGAATACTGCACTGAATCCATCTTGCCCCATACTTTTTTTGGTTGGAAGTCTTTTGATTACTTCTTCTAGTTCATTTTGGGTTATAGGTATATTTATGTTGTTTATCTGTTCTTGGTATAATTTTGCTAAGTGATAGTTAACTAGAAATTTGTCCATTTTCTTTGAATTTTCAAATTTTATGGAATACAGATTTTCAAACTATGACCTGAAAATTATCTGGATTTCCTCTCTGTCCATTGTTATGGTTGCCTTTTTTTTCTTCTTTCTGATTTTCTTAGTTTGCATATTCTCTCTCTGCTTTTTCATTAATTTTTATAAAGGTATTTCCATCTTGTTGATTTTCTCAAACAACAAAGTCTTACTTGTCTTGATTTCTTGAATTGTTTTGCTGGTTTCTATTTTTTTGACTTCAACCCTCAAGTGGATTATTTCATGGTGTCTACTACTATGGTGTGAGTTTGCTTCTCTCTGTTCTAAGGTTTTCAGTTTCGCTATATTTCTCTTACGTGGCTATACTCTGTTTTCTTTATATGGGCAAATAGTGCAATGAATTTCCCTCGTAGCACTGCTTTCAAGTTGTCCCATAAGTTCAGGTATGTTGTGACTTCATTCTCGATGAATATTAGAAAGTCCTTAATTTCTTTCTTTATTTGTTCTTTGACCCAGGTGTGGTGCAATTGCACATTGTTCAGTTTCCATGAGTTTGTAGGTTTTCTGCTATTTGTGTTGTTGTTCAGTTCCAATTTTAAAGCAGGGATGTCTGATAAGATACAGGGAACTATTCCTATTTTCTTGTATCTATTGAGGTTTTTATGCCACCTAGTATGTGGTTGATTTTAGAGAAGGTTCCATGTGGAGCAGAGAAGAAAATATATTCTTTTGTGTTTGAATGGAATTTTCTATAGATGTCTTGTAATCCCAGTTGAGACAAAACTTGTATTAGTTCTTTTGTTTCTTTGTTGAGTTTCTAATTTTTGGTCTGTCTAGTGGTGAGAGTGGTGTATTGAAGTCTCCCACTATAAGTGTGTGAGGTTTTATATATGCTTTCACTTTTATTAGTGTTTCTTTTACGAATGAGGGTGTCTGTGTATTAGGGGCATAGTTGTTCAGAACTGAGACTTTGTGTTGATGGATTTCTCCTGCGATGAACACAAAATGACCCTCTTTATCCTTTTGATTACCTTTGATTTGAAGTCTAACTTGTTACACATTAGGATAGCCGCTCCTGCTTGCTTCTTTGTTCCATTTGATTGGAAAATCATTTCCCAGCCGTTTACCCTAAGGTAATGTCTACCTTTGAAGCTTAGATGTGTTTCTTGTATGTAGCAGAAGGACGGATTCTGTCTTCATATCCATTCTGTTAGCCTGTGCTGTTTTATACATGAGTTAACACCATTAATGTTGAGGGTGAGTTAGGACCATTGATTGTTGATGCTTATTTGTTTTAGGTTTGTTGTTGGCAGTGGTGTTGTGCATGTACTTGTTCTGCTTTGCCCTTGGTTTCTGGTGAATTTGGATTGTCTGTTGCCTACATATTTGTGTTCGTAGTTACGTTCCTTGGGTTGGAGTTTTCCTTCCAATAATTTCTGTAGAGCTGGATTTGTTCATGTTCCAATTTTCAATTCACGCTTTCATTTCCTCTTCCATCTGAACCAGAAACAGGAGACATGTTATTTATCTTAAATCTTTGGTGAAAATATCACAAGTAATAACGATCCTAAAGATAGACTCTTTCCATTGTCATCACCCTGCTGAGAGGCGAAACCTCATGAATACAGGTTGAGTGAATGAAAAGCAACTGAGAGTTCATTTAGGCACATACACAAGAAAAAGGAAAAAAAAAAAACAATTACCCTGTGTGAAACTGGAATTTTGGCTTCCTGAAGTTGGAAGTAGCATTGTGAATTTCATCAATATCTATACTGGTGACTGCACAAGTAGCAGCAACTGATGCAAACTTTAAACTTCTTAATACCTCAGTTCTCATCACTACACATGGAAATAACATGTGTAAGGGGTTATTGAACAATGTCATGATTTCATGAAATACCATTGTATACTATCTGATCAAATTTAATAAATATCTGTGTAATTTTATTACTAAATATTAGGCAATGACTACAGAGCACTTTTGTAAATTTTGCCTTATGCTATAGCTGTAAAGTTTATCCTAATATTTACTGTGAAGCCTTAAATCTAGTACCCACAACTCATTTTATTATCTGTCCACAGTCTTTAAGGTAATTGGGTTTATGAAAACCAGAAATGCAAATATAGTGTATACTCATGCATAAGTAGATATAAGTCATAAAGCAAAAGAAACCTAGTCTACAATCTATAAGCACAGAAAAGCTTGAAAAGTCTTTCAATTTCAGATGATAGGGGTAAACTAATAAAGGAATGAGACCTTCAATCAGCCCTCCACTTTTACAGCCTTGACAGGGTACAAAAAAGTTATGTAGGCCTCTGACTCAGCATACGACACAAAAAAAACTTCAGATACCCTGACCTGGAGCCTAGGGCTAAAACTGAACATAAACAAAATATACACACACACACATGCACGCACACACGCACGCACACACACACACACACACACACACACCTAGCTTCTTAGATACTTTTTCCTGTGATCTCTTTGGCCACAGAAGAAATTCGATTGGAAACCATCACCTCTCTTGTAGTCTCCAGAATACAATTCTGAATATTAATCGTATCTGTGAACAACAGTCCACTTGTAAGTAAAAGGGAAAAAAAAGCATAGAAAATGTAGAGTGTTCCCTCTCAACACTGACCAATAAAAATAACAGGTACGCAATTATTTTATGCCAAAATATGCTTTGTTCGGCAAATATCCATCCTTCTGTAACTAACTCAAATCTATTGCTGTATTGCTGCAATATTTGCCCCTCGGTTTTAAAACAACTTGTATCTGAAGGTTTTCCATGTGAAAAATGCATTTATAAGAGTAAAACATAGAAGTCTGGGCATATAACTCACTAAAGATCCAGCTGAATAAGCACGAGGACAGCACGCCTGCCTATAATTGAATTAATTAGCAGTTGGGCTATGGGAGTACGGAATCCTGAGGCCTCATGGCCAGCCATTGTAACTCAATTATTAGCTCCAAGTTCAGTGATATAATCTATGTCAAGATACTAAATAGAAGCTAGAAATAAGGAGGCAGAGGCAAGTGAATCTCTGTAACTTCAAGGCTACAATGATCTGTACAATGCCTTCCAGGGAAATAAAAGCTACATAATTAAACCCTATTTCAAAAAAAGAACAATTGAAGACACCTTGCACATGTCCAAATGGGCTCCCTCCTACCCACATGAAAAAAAAAATCAAATAACCCTATAAAATGGGGTACAGAATTGAAGAGAGAATTCTCAATAGCGGAAATCAAAAATGCTAATAGAAAACTAATGCTACAGAGGATGTGGAGAAGGGGGAACCCTCCTTCATGGCTGGATGGATTGTATACTCATACAGCCATTTTCAAGATAAGTATGGTGTTTCCTCAGGAAAATGGCAATTAGTTTATCACAGGACCTGGCAATCCCCCTCTGAGGCATATATGCAAAAGATCTACATCCATGCAACAAAGATAAGTGCTAAATTATATTCATAGCAGCATTATTTGTAATAGCAAGAACCTCAAAGCAACCTAGTTGTCCCTCAACTGAAGAATGGATAAAGAAGATGTGTCACATCTACACAATGGACTACTACTCTACTGAAAATATAATGGAATATTGAAATTCACAGACAAGTGGATAGATCTTGCAGAAAACATCTTGAATGAAGCAACCCAGGCACAAAAAATAGGAACATGGTAAAGAGCGAGAGAACGTAAAAGAGGGAGCCATTATTGGTTTGAAGAGAAAATTAAATCTAAAGAAATGTCTAGGGGCCTACAAGACTGACTCTAACTAACAATTTGAGCATCAGTGGAATGGCTACCATAAATTCCCTTCCCTGATGAGATCAACAAGTAACTTATCCACTTTCATGGAGCCCTCAGCTAGTACCTGTTGAAAACAGAATTAAAAACCCATAACTAAACAGTCTATCGAACATGAATCCAGATCCAGAGAGAGAAATCAAGAAAAAGTTTCAGAAACACATAGAGAAGAAGCAGCTAATGGGCCCACAGACTAATAACATGGGATTGACTCAGAACCCCTGAAGATGGGTCTCAGCTAGAAGGACTAAGCATTCTAAGGAAGTTCAGACAGTGGAACCATGATGTATTCCTGGTGCACAAAAGGAACTTGGAGACACATCCCCCATCGAGGGATACTCCCTTAAAATAGAAATAGGAGAGAAGTCCTAGTACCTACTTCAAATGAGTTGTCAGAAATAAATGACTCCACTTGGATGGCATAGCACAATATGTGGAGTGGGGTTGAATGTGAGGGGAGGGTGCTCAGGGTGAATGGGAAGTGGGATAGAACGTAAGATGGAAGGAGCAAAGGGAGGGAGATATAGGTTTTGACATGTAAAATAAAAAAATCATAAATTAATTAAAATTATCCATAATGCAGAGTCTCCGAATGTTGCCAGAAGGATTGGTGGATCTAACAGAGATCTTGTGGTCTTTAGCTGAGGGAACTCTAGCAGAGGCCCAGTGATGGGTTTCAAGTATCCAGTAGGACATTTATTTCATTTTTAAAAGTTATTTATCATATATAGTATCCTACTTGAATGTCTACATGAAGAAGAGGGCACCAAATCTAATTGTAGATGCTTGTGAGCTACCATGTTGTTGTTGGGAATTAACTCATATCCTCTGTATGTACAGTCAGTGTGCTTGAACTTTTAGTCATCTATCCATTGCATTGTTGTGTTTAAAGAAAAGGCCTCATTATATAATTTTGACTGGCCTGGAATTCATTGAATTTCATGCTTTTGGCTCCTGAGTACTCCTGGAGAGGATGTGTAGGAAGAGGAATATTCCTCCACTGCATTTGGGAGTGCAAATTTTTACAGCCATTTTCAAGATAGCTATGGTGGTTCCTCAGAAACATGGGAATTGCTTTACAACAGGACCTGGCAATCCCCATCATAGGCATGTACCCAAATTATCCACATTCTTGCAACAAAGACAAGTGCTTAATTATATCCATCGCAGCATTATTTGTAATAATAGCAAGAACCTAGAAGATACCTAGATGCCTCTCAACTGAAGAATGGATAAAGAAGTTGAGGCACATCTACACAATGGACTACTAATCTATAGAAAAAAGTAGAATCTTGAAATGCACAGTCAAGTGGATGGTATTTGAAGCAATAATCCGGAATGAGGTAACCCAGGCACAATACATAGAACATGGTAGAGAGGGAGAGAACATAAAAGAGCAAGCCATTATTGGTTTGAAGAGAAAATGGAACGTAAAGAAATATGTAGAGACCTACAAGACTGACTCCAACTAACAATCTGAGCAACAGTGGAAAGGCTTCCATAAATGACCTTCCCTGAAAATGAGGTCAACAAGTAACTTATACATGACGTGTAGCCATCATCTTTTACCTGTAGAAAACAGAAGCAAACACCCATAACTAAACACTGAGTATAACAAGAATCCAGATGCAGAGAGGACAAGATCAAGTTGCAGAAATACATTGAGACAGCTGACCTGATGAAGCAGGAGCTAATAGGACCCCAGACTGATAGCTGTGAATCCAGCATAGGACTGACTCAGAACCCTGAATATGTGTATTATTGAAAGACCCCCAAGAGATTCCAAATGTTTGGAGCCTGTCAGGGGGAAGGCCCTTGCCCGCAAGAGATGAGACTGGACCACTGGATGGGGTCATAATCTGCACCCAGTTTCTGAACAATGCCCAATCTGTTTCATCATAGTCCCAATCTGGAGTCTTAGCTGTTTCCTTTTCAGTCAATATGCTTATAGTCAATAGTTGGGGGCCTAAGGCTGCTTGTTTGGCTGCTTCATCAGCCAGCCGATTTCCTTTTGCCTCCAGGCTTGCCCCTTTTGATGTCCAGGGCAATGCATTATGCTCAATTTTTAAGGAAGTAACAGGGCCTTTAATAATGCCAAGATTTTATTTTTATTTTTTTGTCTTCTGATGTTAAAAGGCCCCTTTTCTAATAAATTTTTTTCATGGATATGGGCAGTGGCAAAGGCATACTGGCTATCAGTGTTTACATTAAGCTTCTTACCTGCTGCCATCTGGAGATCCTGAGTCAGAGCTATGAGTTCAGCTCGCTGATCAGAGGTGCCTCGGGGGAGTACAGTGGCCCATATGACCTCTGTGGCATTCATCACTTCAGCCCCAGGAGTAGTCCGCATCCTTCAAGGGCTGATCGGTCATATCAGGCCACATTCCATGCATCTCTGCAAGGATCTGCTGACAGTCATGGGAGGCTGGTCCCTCTAGCAGCGGTAACAAGATGGCTGGGTTGAGGGTTATTATTAGGGATGGCTGTTGTATGGCCAGCCCCATGCCCCCTATTTCTGCCCAGGCCAGGGGGTATTGTTTTAACCATAAGTCCATTTTTTTGCTGTTCAGGAGGCTTTTTTTTTAAAGTCTATATTTATTTTTTAAATTGTAAAGTCAATATTTTAAGTGGAGCCCCTTGTGGGCCAGAGACTTTAGCTCCTGATCATTCAAAATGGATCTGGGCTTTTAATTAAGTCAGTAGATCTCGACCCAGTAATGGATGTGGACAGTCCGGTATATGCAAAAAGGAATGTGAGACTTTACCTGATATAAGATGAATTTTCTCTCCGTGGTCCATCAGTATTGTTTTCCTCCGGTGGCTCCTTGTACCCAAGCTGTTTTGGTACTCAATGGCCTGTTAGTTTTGGTGAGATCTAAATATTGGGCTCCAGTGTCCACCAGGAAGGTGACTAGCTGCCCCTCTGAATTTTAAGGTTAGCCTGGACTGGGGGAGGGGGCTCCTGGCCCCGACCGCCCTAGTCTTCATCTAGGGCTAGAAGCTGAGTTGGTCTTTGGGGTCCGTCACCACGCCTCTGATTTTTAGGTCGCTTAGGGCAGTCTTTGACCCAATGGCCTTTTTCTTTGCAGTAGGCACATTGGTCTCCATCTACCCTAGGCTTTTTTTCCCTTCCCTTCCTGACTTTCTGCACTATGTTTATTCTGAGCTACAGTGGCCAGGATTTGTCTTAATTCTCTCCAGTTCCTACGATCCTTTTCTTTCTCTCTCTCCTCTAGTTCCTATTTGTAAACTTGTCCTCTCCTTCCTCCTGCAACTTTCTAAGTCTTTCCTCTTTTTTCTCAGGTGTTTCTCTCTTATTAAAGATATTTTTTCTGCTTTCTTTACGAGATCCTGCAGGCTATAATTTTGTAAATTATCTAGTCTCTGCAACTTAGTCCTAATATCTGGAGCCAACTGCCAAATGAAAGCCATAGAAACATTGCCCCTTTGCTAGTTACTATCAGGATCAAAGGGTGTATACATAGAGTAGGCTTCCTTTAGCCTCTCCAAAAATGCAGTCGGAGTTTCCTCTGGTCCCTGGGTTATCTGTCTTACCTGAGCCAAATTCGTGGGACGGCATTCAGCGCGGCGGAGGCCCACAATGAGTAACTGGCTATAAAGGCTCAGGTGTCTCCTACCTGCAGCAGTATTGAAGTCCCAATCAGGACAATTTAGGGGAAAAGCTTCCTCAATTTCATTAGGCAACTGAGTGGGTCTCCCATCATCTCCTAAGACGTTCTTTCAAGCCTCCAGGAAGACACGTTATTTTTCTTCTGAGGTTAGAAGGACCTGCAAAAGCTATATTCAATTAGGTTAAAGAGCTACAGGGTCTTTTGAGAAGGAGGGGTTGTTATATTTTTCAATTATAAAGGCCAGTATTGAAATTGAAATTGGCCTCCTAATCCAGCAGCCTGGTGCAGGGGAAAGGCTCAGCAGGTTCCTTCTGTGGTTGGCTCCCTTTTACCGCGAAATCATCTGGCTACCAGAAAGTCCAACACAGTTTTTTTTTTTTTTTTTCATATTAACCGACTGATTGTGAGCGCGGCTCTGTACCTCATCAATGATCTAAAGTAAACTTAAGGGGGTGGTTAAAGATTGTTTCATATTTTCTTCGAAATAAAGAATCAGACAGGTAAACAGAACAGACAAAACACATAGACAGCCAGCAAAAAGATACACTGTGCGTTTTCCGGCGTAAAACCGAAACCAGATACCTAGTTGGAAGCACAGAGGGTCTTAAGCCCCCTGGCATCTCCAAAACCACAAATCCCTGGGATTCGTTGTAGGCCCCAAAAATCAAGTGCCTCAGATCCCTGAAACGTTTCCCAGAAGCCCGAGCTCGTCAGCTCCTTTTCAAGCCGCCTACTGACCCGACTAGCCGATTAACGATCACTGCTCAACAAGCAACAAGTAAAAGGCAATGAACAAGACAAGACAACAAAGAACAGAAATTAAACGCTGGCCATCTTACCTCCCGGTGGGTGTCAGTGTCAGTCTCCAGGCGGAAGGGTCTCCAATCTCGGTGGGACCTCCAATGAAAGACCCCCAAGAGACCCCCAAGAGTTTGGAGCCTGTCAGGGGGAAGGCCCTTGCCCCCAAGAGACGAGACTGGACCACTGGATGCAAGTGCAAGAGGTTATTTATTGTTTACACAGGTACCTGTGGACGCTTCAGTCTTTCGGGGGACTGAGCGTGCCGAGGTAAAACTCAGGCAGTTTATATAGGGTTGGGGTGGCAAGAAGCAGGCTTACAGAAGCAGAAGCATGGTTACAGGGATTTCATTGTTTCATCTAAAAGTAGCAGTTGTAGTTAACCAAGGACAGTTGGTTATTCGGGTTAGGCACAAAGAATACAAATAATTCAGTTATGACTCTCTCAGCATACTGGACACTGTCCTGCTGACCTTGCTTTGGTCCAAGCTGCAGACCACAGATATCTGGTTGGCATTGGATGAGAGCAGTACCTGGTTCCCTCCTGTACTTTTATCATAACTTGACCTTGGCAAATTAGCAAGAGCAATTTAAACAGGCAATAAGCATAGTGGGTGTCTTTCATTATCTACAAGGTCTTACCTGGCTAACAGAGTTCAGACAGTGGAACAATGATGAATTCCTGGTGCACAAAAGGACCTTGCAGACACATCCCCCATTGAGGGATACTCACTTAACTTCGAAATAGAAGAGACGTTCTAATTAATACTTCAAATGAGTTGTCAGAAATAAATGAACCCACCTGGATGTCATACCCCTACATGTTGAGTGGGGGTGAATGGGAGGGGAGGGTTGTCAGTGTGAATGTGAGGGGCGACAGAAGTTAAGAGGGAGGGAGGGAATGGAGAGAGATATAGGGAACAGTTTTTTACATGTAAAAATGATAATGAATTAATTAAAATAAAAATATCCATTATGCATGGACTCAGCATATTCCTGAAAGGATATGTGGATCTAACAAGTACCTGGCTGTCTTCATTTGAAGGAACTATAGAAGAGGCCCAGTGATGGGTTTCAAGTATCCAGTGGGATGTTTTGTTGCATTTTTAAAATTATTTATCATATGTAGTATCATACTTGAATATCTGCTTGTACAAACGAAGAAGGCAACAAACACCAAATCTCATTGTAGAAGGTTGTGAGCTACCATGTGTTTGGTGGAAGTTAACTCCGTACTTTAGAAAGTACAGTCGGTGTGCTTGAACTTTTTGTCATCTATCCTTTCCATTGTTGTGTTTTTAAGAAAGGGCCTCATTATGTAACTTTGACTGGGCTGGAATACATTCATATTCATGCTTTTGGCTCCTGAGTACTGGGTTCAAAGGCATGTAACACCATGATCATCTCAGGATTAAAATATTATATTTTTAACATAAATAAGCATTAGTTTAGTTAAAATGGCTAATGCTATGCATTCTGAATCATCAATTAAATTTTATTACATTTCTTATTCAAAAAAAAGGTGAGTTACAATTTGTTTCTAAATTAAAAAGTAGTAAGTTATGGTCTATAAATATGGGTCATTGGCTAGGGTCTAGAACTCCTGATACTACAAGATTTAAGTTCAGACTCTTTAACTAAAAAAGGAAAATAGGGGCTGAGCAGGTTCCTCATTAAATAAAGTACAAACAATAAGAACCTGAGATCAAGCAAAATGCTGAATCTAGAAATGGATGATTAAAATCTAAATTTGTGGGACATTTGATCATTATGTGAAAATATGGTGCTTTTTACCTTGCCTGCCTAAGGCACTTAATTGGATTAATAAAAAGCTGAATGGACAATAGCTCAAAAAGAATGGATAGGCAGGACTGCTGGGCTGAGAGAAAAACTCAAGGGGATGAATATAGGCCTGGGCATATGACAGGGAGATAGGGAGTGAGCTATGAATACAGAATAACAGATAAATGATCACAGACAATTCTTTTTAAAGGTAAAAAGGGGATTATGGTATAGATATGAATAATTTGTTTTGGAATGGATTTTCATTTATTAATGCAAATTTAAGGTTAATTTTGTGATATGTGTATTTCTCCTCTTGTTCAGGTATTGTGCTTATATAACTCTTTAAAAATGTAATATGTTTAAATCCTGGCCTATGCCAAAAAATGAGGTCTCAGCTGGAGAGGGCCAGTTTCCAGTGAGATCCCACTTTTTGCAAAAACTTCTCAAGTTCCAGCTCAGCCATCGTCCTCTTCCGCCAGCTATTGGGCAGAGGAGAGTCTGGGCTGCCTGTCCCCTACAACCTCTCTTCCCCCCTCCCCCGCCCGAACTCCCTGGGTTGGCCCCTGATCGTTCTGCTCCTGTCTCCGGTCCCCATTGAGAGCACCCTTGAAGCTCTGATACACCCCCACCCATTCCCACTGCCAGCCTACCCCCCTACCCTGTGCCCTACCCCACCCACGGACCTGCCACTCTGGTTGAGCACTGGGACAGAGGGTGGAGCCAACAGTCCACTTTGGACTTCTAAGAGCAACTCTCAACAAAGGAAACCTGACTATCCACGCAGGACCACCTGTAATTTCCACTGGCTTGGTCTCTCATCCCACCTCCAGTCCTCTGCTGGAGTCCCGGGCCCCTCCCAGAGATCTGCCTATGTGTGCGGGTCCACTCGGAGTTCCTGCGGGCAAGATACTTGACCCCCAAATCCTGGCCTTTGCCAAAGAACGAGGTCTCAGATGGAGAGCGCCAGTTTCCAGTGAGTCCCACTATCCTGCAAAACCGTCTCAAGTTTCCAGCTCAGCCCTTGCCCTCTTCCGCCAGCTATTGGCCAAAGCTATTGGTCTGAGCTATTGGCCAGAGGACCACTGTGAGCACCTGCTTACATCTTCTTCTGGATCCTCATCCTTGAACCCAACCCTGGATCCCTGTCTGTGGAGAAACCTCATAGAGAGCTTGGAGCACACAGAGCTACAGATATTGAATCTCAGACCCCTATAAGCCCATGGGGGAAGTACCATAGAGAGAGGGGGGAGACACCACCAACACCTACTGGAAGAAACTATGGGAAGAAGGCAATACAAGAGAACACCTAACAACAGAAAGACAAACATGACACCACCAGAATCTACGGAATCTACATCAACTAGAATGGAACACAACAACAAAGCAGAGGAAGCAGAAGAGTATGACTTAAAAATTACCATCATAAAAATGATAGGGGCCCTCAAAGAAGATGTGAGAAAATCCCTTAAAGAAATGGAGGAAAAAAACAAAAAAAAAAAAAAAAAAGTGGAAGAAATGAACAAATTCCTTAAGGAAAGTAAGAGACAGCCAAGAATAAACAATTAACCAGGTGAAGGAAATGGTTCAGGACTTGAAAACTGAAATAGAGAAAATAAAGGCAAAAAAAACGGAAGGAATGCTGGAAATTGAAAAGCTGGGCAAAAAAAATTGGCAACTAGACAAACAAACATAACCAATACAATTCAAGAGATGGAAGAGAGAATCTCAGGTGCAGAAGATACACTAGAAGAAATAGATTCATCGACCAAAGAAAATCATAATTCCAAGAAATCCTTAACACAAAACATCCAGGAAATGAGGGACACCATGAAAAGGCCAAACCTAAGAATAATAGGCATAGGGGAAGGTGAGGAAGGCCAGCTCAAAGGTGCCGAAACATATTCAACAAAATCATCGAGGAAAACTTTCCCAACCTGAAGAAGGACATGCCCATGAAAGTATAAGAAGTATACCCAACCCCATATAGGCTGGACCAAAGAAAAAAGACCTCTCGACATATAATAATCAAAATACCTAGCATACAGAATAATGAAAGAATATTAAGAGCAGCAAAGGAAAAAGGACAGGTAACATATAAAGGAAGACCTATCAAAATTACACCTGACTTCTCCATGGAAACTCTCCAGGCCAGATGGTCCTGGATAGATGTACTAAGAGTATTAAGAGAACATGGATGCCAGACTAGGCTACTATATCCAGCAAAATTCTCAATCAATATAGATGGAGAGAACAAGATATTTAATGACAAAACCAGATTGTCCAAATATGTATCTACAAATCTAGCCCTACAGAAAGTATTGGAAGGAAAACTCCAACACAAGGAAGGTAACTACGCCCATAAAAATGTAGGCAACAGATAATCCAACTATACCAGAAAACAAGGGTGTAGCAGAATTAATATATTCACAATACCACTGCTAACAACAAACCTAAATCAAGCAAGCATCAACAATCAATGGTCCTTACTCACCCTCAATAATAATGGTCTTAACTCACCTATAAAAAGACACAGGCTAACAGAATGGATACGAAGACAGAATCCATCCTTCTGCTGCATACAAGAAACTCAGCTTCAAAGATAGACATTACCACAGGGTAAAGGGTTGGGAAAAGATTTTCCAATCAAAGGGAAATCAGAAGCAAGCAGGCATAGCTATCCTAATATCTAACAAATTAGTCTTCAAACCAAAATTAGTCAAAAGAGATGAAGATGGTCATTTCATATTCATCGCAGGAGAAATCCATCACGACAAAATCTCAGTTCTGAACTTCTATGTCCCTAATTCAAAGTCACCTACATTCGTAAAAGAAACACGACTAAAACTCAAAGCTCATATAAAACCTCACACACTTATAGTGGAAAACTTCAATACACCACTTTCAACACCAGACAGGACCACAAATCAGAAACTCAACAAAGAAACAAAAGAATTAACAGAAGTTATGTCTCAACTGGGGTTAATAGACATCTATAGAACATTCAATCCAAAGACAAAAGAATATACCTTAATCTCTACTCCACATGGAACCTTCTCTAAAATTGACCATGTACTAGGTGACATAACAAACCTCAACAGATACAAGACAACAGAAATAGTCCCCTGTACCTTATCAGACCACCATGCTTTAAAATAGGAATTCAACAACAACACAAAATAGCAAAAAACCTCCAAACTCATGGAAATTGAACAATGTGCAATTGCACCACTCCTGCGTCAAAGAAAAAAAAAAAAGAAATTAAAGACTTTCTAATATTCAACGAGAATGAGGATACAACATACCCGAACTTATGGGACACCTTGAAAGCAGTGCTACGAGGGAAGTTCATTGCACTAATTGCCCATGTGAAGAACACAGAGGATAGTCACATAAGAGAATTAACAGTCCAATTGAAAACCTTAGAACAGAGAGAAGCAAATTCACCGCGCAAGATTAGAAATAATCAACTTGAGGGCTGAAATCAACAAAACAGAAACCAGGAAAATAATACAAAAAATCAATGAAACAAAGAGTTTGTTTTTTTGAGAAAATAAACAAGATAGACAAACATTTATCCAAACTAACAAAAAGACGAGACAGATCATGCAAATTAACAAAATCAGAAAAGAAATGGGGAACATAACAACAGACACAGAGGAAATCCAGACAATTTTCAGGTCATAATTTGAAAAATCTGTATTCCACAAAAATTGAAAACACAAAGGAATTGGACAAGTTTCTGGATAACTATCACTTACCAAAATAAAATCAAGAACAGTCAAACAATGTAAATAGACCTATAAATCGCAATGAAATAGAGGCAGTAATCGAAAGCCTTCCAACCAAAAAAGTCAAGGGCCAGATCGATTCAGTGCAGAATTCTACAAGACATTCAAGGAAGAACTAATACCACTATTCCTCAAACTGTTCCACAAGATAGAAACAGAAGGTTCATTACCAAACTCTTTTTATGAGGCCACAATAACTTTGGTACCCAAACCTCTCAAAGACACAACTAAGAAAGAAAACTACAGACCAATATCCCTGATGAACATCGATGCAAAAATACTCAATAAAATACTGGCAAATCGAATTCAAGAATAAATCAGAGAAATCATCCACCATAACCAAGTAGGCTTCATACCAGGAATGCAGGGATGGTTTAACAAACGAAAATATATCAACATGATCCACCATATAAACAAACAGAAAAAGAAAAACCATATGATTATCTCCCTAGATGCGGAAAAAGCATTCGACAAAATTCAACACCCTTTCATGATGAAGGTATTGGAGAGGTCAGGGATAACAGGAACATAACTAACCATACTAAGAGCAATATACATCAAACCAACTGCCAACATCAAACTTAATGGAGAGAAACTTAATCATATTCCTCTAAAATCAGGAACAAGACAAGGCTGTACTCTCCATATTTCTTCAATATCGTACTAGAAGTTCTAGCTAATGCTATAAGACAACAAAAGGAGATCAAGGGGATCCAAATTGAAAGGACAAAGTCAAACTGTCTCTATTTGCAGATGATACAGCAGTTTACATAAGTGACCCAATAAACTCTACCAGGGAATTCCTACAGCTGATAAACATCTTCAGCAAACTATCAGGATACAAGATAAACTCAAAAAAAAATCAGTAGCCCTACTTTTTTCAGACGACAAAGAGACAGAGAAAGAAATCAGAGAAACATCACCCTTTATAATAGCCACAAGCAACATAAAGTATCTTGGTGTAACACTTACCAAACAAATAAAAGACCTATATAATAAGAACTTTGTGACTCTAAAGAAAGAAAATAAAGATACCAGAAAATGGAAATATCTCCCATGCTCTTGGTTAGGTAGGATTAACATAGTAAAAATGGTAATTTACCAAAAGCAATCTGTAGATTCAATGCAATCCCCATTAACATCCCACCACAATTCTTCACTGACCATGAAAGGAAAATAATCAACTTTATATGGAAAAATAAAAGACCCAGGATAGCCAAAACAACCCTATACAGTAAAAGAACTTCAGGAGGCATCACCATTCCTGATTTTAAGCGCTACTACAGAGCTATAGTTCTGAAAACAGCCTGGTATTTTTATAAAAATAGACAGGTAGACCAATGGAATCGAAATGAAAATCTTGATATTAATCAATGTTCATATGAACACCTGGTTTTCGACAAAACAGCTAAAATTATACAATGGGGCAAGGACAGCATCTTCAACAAATGGTGCTGGCACAATTGGATTAGCGTTTGTAGAAGACTGCAGATAGACCCATGTCTGTTGCCATGCACAAAACTCAAGTCAAAATGGATCAAAGACCTCAACATCAATCCAGCCACATTGATCCTCTTAGAAGAGAAAGTTGGAGGTACCCTTGAACAAATTGGTATAGGAGACTGCTGCTTGAACATAACTTCAAGGGCACAGACACTGAGAGAAAAAATTAATAAATGGGACCTCTTCAAACATAGATGCTGTAAGGCAAAGGACACAGTCAACAAGACCAAACGGCAACCCACAGACTGGGAAAAGATTTTCACCAATCCTATATCCGACAAAGGGCTGATCTACAAAACAAAGAAAGAACTGAAGAAACTAGTCAACAAAACATCAAATAACCCTATTAAAAATGGGGTACAGAACGGAAGAAAGAATTCTCAATAGAGGAAATCAAAAAGGCTGAAAGAAACTTAAGAATATGCTCCACATCCTTAGCTATCAGGGTAATGCAAATCAAAACAACTTTGAGATACCATGCTTACCCCTGCCAGAATGGCTAAAATTAGAAACACCATTTATGACTTATGTTGGAGAGGATGTGGAGAAAGGGGAACACTCCTCCACTGCTGGTGGGAGTGCAAACTCATACAGCCATTTTGGAGATCAATATGGCGGTTCCTCAGGAAAATGGGAATTAGTTTACCACATGACCGGGCAATCCCCCTCTTAGGCATATACCCAAAGGATTCACATCCATGCAACAAAGACGTCTGTTCAACTATGTTCATAGCAGCACTATTTGTAATAGCAAGAACCTGGAAGCAACCTAGATGCCCCTCAATTGAAGAATGGTTAATGAAGATGTGGCACATCTACACAATGGAATACTACTCTGCAGAAAAAAAAATAATGGTATCTTTAAATTCGCAGGCAAGTGGATGGCACGTGAAGAAACCATCCTAAATGAGTTAACCCAGTCACAAATAGAGGAACACAGTATGTACTCACTCATATATGGATTTTAGACCTACATCAAAGGATCACCAGCCTATAATTCACACCACCAGAAGAACTAGGGTACAAGGTGTATTTTAAGAGAGTCATATAAAGTCCCTCACAGAACTGTGCAGGGACAAGTCCCCCAGAGCTCAGGTGAAGTGGGGGGGGCAGCGAATGGATTGAGAATTGGAGAAAATGAGGGGGAGAAAAGGAAAACATGTGCGACCAGGAAGATTGAGCCTGGTAAGGAATAGAAGATAGGAAAGAGAGAGAGACAGAGAGAGAGAGAGAACATAAAAGAGGGAGCCAATATTGGTTTGAAGATTAAATTGAACACAAAAAAAGGTCTAGAGAACTACAAGCCTGCTCCCAACTAACAATCTCAGCTTCCATGAAAGGCTATCATAAATGCCCTTCCCAGAGATTGAGATCAACAACTAACTTCTCCATGGAGCCCTCAACTAATGCCTGTTGAAAACAGAATCTAACACCCATACATAAACACTGAGTCGAACTAGAACCCAGATGCAGATGGAGGGGAGAAGACCATGCGGCAGAAACACATAGAGACAGCTTACCTGAACAAGGAGGAGCTAAGGGCTACTAGACTAATAGCTGGGAAGTCAGCATGGGACTGACTCAGGCCCCCCTGAATATGGGTCTCAGCCAGAAGGACTGAGTAGTCTAAGAGACCTCAGACAGTGGAGCCAGGATGTATCTCTGGTGCACAAAAGGACTGTGCGAACATATCCCCCTTGGAGGCATAACTGCCTTAATCTAGAGAGAGGAGAAAAGCCCTAGTCCCTACTTCACAGGATCTGTTTGATCTACATGACCCCAAGTGGATGGCATTCCCCTACATATGGAATTGGGGGGTGGGGAGGGGGAGGGTGTTTAGAGTGCATGTGAGAGTTCACAGAGGGTAAAAGGGAGCGAAGGAGGGAGGGAGGGATGGGGGGTAGAGAGGGAGAGAGAACTGGGATCTACATGTAAAATAATAAATTAAATTAAAAAAAATGATTTGACTCCAAAATTTAAGTTGAAGGAAAAGTTACTGGGGAAAAGGATTTCTATTTTTTTTTTTAAATAGAAAATGAAAAGATGTGGATTCCTTCTAGACTAATGTGGTTTGGTCACGCCAGACCACCTGAAACATAGTACAAGGTGATCCTACATTCAAAACAGCTGGACAAAACAGCCCTACAGACTTTAGCCAGGATATCTGAATCTTCTTCGAATCCCTCATGACAGCGCCCCTTACCAGCAGGAAGTAGTTTGGAAAGAACGACGCCCAAATTCCCAAATATTGTTTATAAATGTTTGTTTTCATTTAATTCTACTTTGTAATATAAAATTAAATAAAATAATAATAAAAAAATGTAATGTGTAATATAGTACATGTTTTAGATAGTTACCTATAATAGTAAAAACTTATATAGCTAGGTGATTTAGGTTTTCTAGATATATAGGGATCTATTTGAGATAGATAGGAATTCTTCAAACCTTTAAAAGACCTACAGAAAATGGCATTTAAAATGGTTTAGGGTTTCATGACACTAAGACATAATTGCTCTTTGTAATACCACCTGCACTAGAAATGAAGATGGACATTGAAGAAACTAGTTATGAAGTTCGCTTCCAATATGACAAGACTAGCCATTTGGACATGATACTGCTCTTGTCTGGAATGTTTGACTTTATACTGTATAAAGTGGACATGAAGGACACACAGAAAAGTGACTGGTGATTCAAGATGGACATTGCTACAGAGTTCCTGCTTTTGGAAGAGTCGGCCAGACAGTCTGCAGGACACAGAGAAAAAATGACTGACAAGCTGCCAATAAAATTAAACAGTTTAAAGTTTTTTGCTTTGCTGAAGAGTCTGCCAGACACACTATGGCCTATGGGCTGAAGATGGAAGATTACAGAAGAACTTCAGGTGACTGAAAAGGCAATATGTCTCTGTCATTTCTAGAGTTTATATGCTATCCTTCTGTGGTTTTTGAAGGAGTTGAAGACAGATAGTTATGGTTATAGTTTTCCTTAGATAGGATTCAATGATAAGTTACATATAGGAATTTAGACTCACAAAAATAGAATAGATGATGAAATATTTACTTAAGTCTTACTAAATGTTAATGGACTAAATATTGTTATATGTGATTCTTATTTCATAACTGTTGTGTTATATATGTTGCTATGTGAAGCTTAAAACCCTTCTTTTTACTTAGACAAAAAAGAGGAGATGATGGGAGATGTCATTCTGTATATGTTTCTCATACTGGTTAATGAATAAAGGACTATTGGCCAATAGGAAAGCTAGATAGGAGGGACTAGGAGACAAGGAGGAAAGAGGAAGTAGTAAGGAGAGTCAAGATGGAGAGTCTGGAGAGACTAGAACCACCAGCTTCCTCTCGCTGGTAAGACCACATGGAAATACATAGAAATGGGTTAATAATTAATACGGAGCTAGCTGATAAGAAACTAGTAATGGGCCAATAGATTATATCAAATACAGAGTCTCAGTGTGCTGGCAATGTGGAGGGACAAGACCAACATCAGAGGGCAGAAAAACCTTACTTCTTACAAATGTTAAGTTAGAGCAAATAGTTGGGAACAAGGTTAAGTTAAAGGCCAATCTTTCATAAATTAGAAATGTCTGTGTCATTATTTGAAGAGAGATTGTTCCAAGAAAATCTGACAAGAAATCCAACTACATCTTAGAACTGGAAAAGTGAGACATATCTTTCTCAGTGGCAGGAAAGTCTACCTTCATAAATGAGAACGTGATAAATAAGATGGACACTTGAAATGGAATTGAAATTGACATATGATCTTTCTCTCTCTGTGTCTGTCTCTCTCTATTTCTCTCTCTCTGTCCCTGTAACACACACACACACACATACACAAACACACACACAAACGAACACACACATGCACACACACACAAACACACAAAGACACACACACACACACACACACACACACACACACACACACACTAAACAAACAGTTATATTCCATATTGTAGTATGGTTGGTTGTCCTCACCTATTCTGTCACTCTACTGTGCCTTTCTGTTTGTTTACTCGAGAAAGGGTTTCTCTGTGTAGCCCTGCCTGTCCCCAAACACACTCTGTGTACATAGCTTGCCTAAAACTGAAGTGATGCCTACCTCTCTGCCTCCCTTCACGCACACTGGCCCCTTATTTAGAACTAAGGCAAAACCTGTCAGGTTATTCAAATTGATAAATACAAGTGAGTTGATACTACATAATCTGAGCACATATTACTTGCTCTAGCAATATATGTAGTGCCACATTATTCTGCAATGACAAAGAAAATACTTTCAAATTCACACACTACATATTTTCCAAAACTTGTATCAGAAGTTAGTTCCAATTTTTTCATATACAATATGATTTGTTTATTTACATTGACATACTGTTAATTCCTAAGTTCTTAAACAAAATTATTATGGCATACATAAAAGTCCAGTGAAGTTTTATGGGGGAATGAATGCAGCAACATACCTTTGTTTCCCTCAAAGTTGTCACATGTTGTTGGAACAGGTTCAGCTCCTCTACGGTGGGGTCAGAAGTGATATCCACATCATACATAGGCATATGAAGAAATTTACAGAGTTCCTCATATTGTTATTAGAGTAGTTTATGTTTCATCTTTCTCTCTTTTTTTCTGTTTTTTTTTTTTTTTTTTTTGAGAAACTCTACTTAAATGTCCAATTCTTTTCTAGCTACTGGAGACTGGTCTCTTTCTTTCTTTATGAAATTAGATATGACTACAGTAAGGTCCAAGGATGATAAGGGAACTACAAAATAATACGAATACCAAATGGAGAAATTTACAGGCAAAGCATTTTAAGCCTGGTGTGGTGACACACCTTTTTAATTCTAGCAATTTGGAGGCAGAAGGGCAGTTGTTCTGTGAGTTCAAGGCAACACTTGTTTGCAAAATAAGTTCTAAGATGGGCAGGGCTATAACACACAGGTAAACTGCCAAAAATATAGGTTATACCGAACAGAAAATAATGAAAGGAGGATCACCTAATACTTCAAACAAGGAAGGACAATTACGACTTTGTTTCTTGCTTGACTTGTGCACTATGGCAAAGAAATACCTCAGGGTCCTGATCCTCCAACCTCATTTCAGGTGCTAAGATTACAGGTATCATCACCATGCCCTACTTCCTTTTACAATTTATATTGTAGTAAAATACTCCTGAATTATTGTCCTGCATTTACCATCTTTGGTATTAAATACAGAATTATTGCCGTGCTTCAATTTACCAACAATCTTAATGAAATTCCTTCCTCCAAAATGGGAAAAAAGCAATATGTACTCAGAAGAATCTATATTGCAAGTATAGAGACAGGCAGTTTTTCACTTTCAATACAGTACTCAAATTACACAATACTTACACCAATATTCCCATGTATATGTCTTTACCAGTTACTCTCAATAGAGTAGATCCTGCTCTATTCTTAGTGGATAAGGAAGGCATTAGAGTGAGTATTATTTATATATTATAAAAAATAAAGTTTCACTCAGCGTTGTTTAAAAATTACCTTATATTCAGGGAAAACAGATCTATTAGTATCCTCCAAAAGTTCTCATGTACCTAAATTCACATGAGTGAAATTGAGTGTTTAAGACAAATAAAAGTAATTTTATGTAGCCAATCTACATCATGTATATTAACTTAAGGAAAATGCTCTACTGTCATGGTCTCCTTGAATGTTGTTCTCACCGAGGGATTAATTATCCTAACATTTGAAATGTAGTCTGATTGCTAGTCTTACTCTATCTGTAGACATGGGTGGTATGCTTTTACTTCAACAGCAATTGGAACATGAGATCCCTCATCATTATCATTCAAATATCCCTGGGTGTCCTGTATTTTCAGAACCATTCTGGATGGGTGAGTGGTATATAGCTTTGATCATAAGAAGTGCCACAAATTTTAAAGTTTGTCTGGTAATAACTATTTGTATCACTACATTTACTTGGCTCTTACGTAACCACTCTATTCTGTGGCAGTGGATGGAAGCAAAGACATATTAATGAAGAACAAATGGAGGACAGATATCAAGTTTGGGGTGATACAGTCAACCTTGTTTTATGATATAAAACCTAACTTACAAGACTATGAGATTCTTTCCTGCATGTATTTAAGTGCGTTTCTTACAAACCTGGTGACCATTGAAGTCACAAGATATTGTTGAATTTCCTGGAATATTAGTTCAGGACAGTTGTAAGCCACCACATGTGCTGGAAACTGAAACCTGCTCTATGCAAGAGCAGAAAATGCTCACAACTGCTAAACTTATCTTCAGCTGCTGTCTTATTTTTAGGTATATTTGAGATGAATTTTCTCATTCGACCTATCTCTGCCTCTCCAATGTTGAAGTTAGAAGTATATGCAACCATTATGTTTTTTCTCAATCGAGACAAAATTCCTATATGATGCCCTGGTTGTCTTGAAACTTACTCTGTAGAACAGGCTGACCTTTAGAGTTCTTTCTGCCTCTGCCCCTAAAGTAATGGTGTTAAAGGCATAAAACACAACACAGCAATCTGGCTTATTTTGCAAGAATTTTGAGGACTTAATTCAGGTTTTCACGTCATTGAGGGAAGTACTTTATAAATTAATCCATTTATTCAATGTATCCATAACTCCTCCTCCAAATAAACATCAATGCATCCCATTTCTCTAAAGTGAAAATATTATTATGCTCTGTAAAATAGAAATATTGTAAGGGTGAATAGGGTAACTGCCTTCCATAGTTTTCATAAATATCCCTCCTACTGCGAGAATGCTTTCCATTTGCATTGCTAAACTTACAAAATATTCCTCTGTCATAAATACCCACAAGCTCCCAAGCACTCTGAAATTACACACTTGAAATTTCACTTCAGTTGTCACTCACTACAAAGGGTACTCAATTTTTCCTGAAAGATGGATATAGTTGTTCTTTTGCTACATCTGTTAGCAATGAAAAACAAAGAAGAAACTCAATGTATCCATGTGGAATTGATTGATGGAGGGAAAAGAAGGGTGGTGAAAAAAGGTAGCCAACAATGCAGAGAAGAGGGAAAGAAGAGGTATCCCTGATGTGGCTCTGTTGGGCATGCATGTCTTGCCCATAGTTTGGCGACAGGGTCAGCACAATGCCACGATTGCAGCATGTATGCTTTTTAAAAGCTGTCTCAAGAGGCTTCCCACCTCTTCAGCAGCAATCCTATCCAGAATTTCCTGTGATAGAGAAAATGGTTGATAAAGGTCTGGAGCCACTGGTAATAAAACAAAACACAACACAGCAAAACTAACTAGGATGGCAAAACTCACATAAACTCAAATTTTGCAGAAAGATCTCTAAATAATCAAAATCAGGAAGAGCCTGTACTATGCTAGTAAGAACAACTAAATATTATTCTTACTATTTATCATTATGTTTGCTCATGATGTGAATTTGAGGAATGCAGATGCTATAAGATATATCTTATATGGATGTGTTCTGGTGATTGAGCTCATGTCTTCAGGCTTATATCATTGATGTGCAGATGCATATACCTACTAAGTTTCCTATCCATGCTCCTAAATGTCTCTATTCCTGCTATCTCAAACAAGGCAGCAACATCTGTACCTCTTGTTCTCATTGCAGAAACAACAGGGCCACTCAATTTACCATGATATTTTTCTTCAGAGCCTCATCAATTTTTAATGACTCTTCCTCATGTATCCCAAATGGTTTTATCTTTCCCAAAGGTGAAACTTTAATCCCAGCACTCAAGAGACAGAGGCATTTAGATATATGAGTTCAAGGCCAGCCTAGTGTACAGAATAAATGTCAGGACAGGCACTGCTATACAAAGAAACTGGGTCTTGCAAAAACAGCATATCTTTAATGGGGCTATAATTCAAACAGTGGTAAATTTTTAGTCATTGTATCCTTGCCTTTTTTTTTTTTACAGGAATTCCAAGAAAACACAGAATAGCTATATGACATTGAGGTATTTGTGAGAATTTAATAAAAATAAATAAAGTTTAAGCTGTGTTTATTTACACTGTTATTTTTATGTAAAAGTTGCATAGAAAATTAAAATTGTTGCAGAGGTTAATTTGTATAAATTAATGTATTTACCATTGATTTTTTTATTTTCTAGAACGTTGACAATGTTCTTCAATTGTACATTTTTCCCAAATGTAGCCTGAACTATAAGAACAGAATATATATGATATATTAATTGAAATAGTACAAAATGTAAGTTAATATATTAAAAAATTCTTAGAAATTTAGCTCATTCAACGAATTTTTTCTTTACTCAATTGAAATTAGACAATAGTATGAATAAGCAGGGAACATCTGTCCCCTTAATTTCAAACAAGAAGGAAAATTCCATCATATATTTAGCAGTGAGACTTCTGTAAGTGTGCAACATCACATATTTGTAGACAGTTTTCTGTGGAGTATTCAGCAAAGCCCACTCTTCCTGACTGAACTTGATGTGCACATAAACATAGGTCACTGCAACCTAAATATGCCATACATGTTTGGAAGAGGAAGTGTGACATTCACATTATAAATGTCTTCTTCTTTGCCAATATAGTTATAAAATCCTGGTGCATCTCACACTTATATCAAGACATGGTCTTCATGCTGTGTTCACCTAGTCATTTTAGAGGGAAATGAATTTGAGATAAACATGCACCATTTCTTGGCTCTTCAAATAGCTTATAGCTCTGAGAAAGAAATCACAATTAAGAGGAATATAGAGAGAGGGAAGCATGCAAAACAACATTACTGAGAACAATCTGTGAAACTATATCATAGGCCCAGCCTCTCCCAGCAATACCCCAGGCCCTGGTAGCAACTTCTGTCTTTGTGAGGATTGTCTTGTTGTGAAGAGACAACATGGACCCTCACATCTTTTAAAAACAAAACAAGAACAAACAATAAAATCTTTCAATTGAGGACTCAAAGTTAAAACTTCAGAGGTTCAATTAATCATTATTGCAGCATGCAGGCAGCTAGGGTCCTGGAAGTTATAGTCCTAAAAGCTTAACACAGAGGCAACAGGACGTTGACTAATAACACTGTGCAATACCCTGAAGGTAAGAAACCTTAATTGAGTGACCCATAGAGTCATACTTCTTCTAACAGTGAAAAGCCAACTCTAAAAAAAAAGTACACTTCCTACTACTGCCACTTGTATGAAAGTATTTACTTGTATGAAGTAAATAATATCTTACCATTCTGTTGTGCATCTGTGGCTGTGCTAAAACACCGACCAAACACAATGCAGGCCAGTAAGGGGCTTACTTAGCTTACACTCCAGGACACTGTCCCTAATGAGAATTACAGGAGCGACTCAAGAAGGACAGTGGGAGGAATCAGTGGAGGAACACAGTTGTCACCTCATCTCTGTCTCTCTCACTTGCTTACAGTACATTCTTTATGCCGCGCAGTATAACCAGGGTCATCCTATGTCGATCAACAAAGTCTCACACAGATGTAACCAAAGCACAATGGATGAAAACACAACAGCTAATGTGTATTAGGGAATATTGTAAATTTGGAGATGTCCAAAAAAAAAAAAAAACAAAAACAAAAACAAAAACAAAAACAAAACAAAACAAAACAAAACAAAACAAAAACCCTCAAAACTAATTACAGCTTACATTGACATATTTCTGGGGTAACTGGCTATAACAATTTGCCTTTAAGTAACTGTAATATTTTTCAATGTGTATTTACCACTCTGGAGCACTAACAAGGAAACCTGTTATGCTCTTTCATGATGTTAGTGTTTTCCACACCTATCAGGACACAGGACCACCTCATGGCATACTTGAGCAAGTGGGCCAGTGGACAGAGCTAAGAAGATAACTATAGTATTCACAATCAGCCAACACAAGACATGAATATTTTTGCCAAAGAGCCTCTAGTTAACTTCTCCCCTAGGATAACAGAACAGAAAGTGGAGTAGGCCTACACTCAAGAGAACATCAATATCAGGCACCTGAGACAGAAGATCACCTTCAGGGAACACGTTAGTTGTGGTAATTATGGAGAGTTCTGTGATTACTTAACCTACAAAAATGAAAGCCAGTCTTCCCTGAGGACCACAGTTTGGGTTCAAAGACCAGGAATTATTGCTAAGAAGTCAGTGAGGCAGCAGTGTTGGGATCCAGTTGTCCTGTGGTCAACATTTATAGTTATAAAGGTCTATTTCCAACTAATAAAATATTTATACCCCACAGTCCTTCATGTAAGTTGTTTTTAAAGGTTAAAGCCTCTATTATGAAAGGGAGTTTTTCTCTACTGCTTTATCATTTACAGGAATAAGTCTAACCTACTAAGTTAATACCAATTACAGTCCGGCTGCAGGGCTCTGTGTAAAACATCCCTCTACAGACTCTCAGCTTTTATCCAGTATTCCAGATACACTAATTAATTACAGGTATAAAACATCTCCTAGCCCCATATGTATTTAAGGCAAGTAACTAAATACAAATTTTGTATACTAAGGTATCCTCGACCGTAAGACTTCCCTCATATACTCAGAGATTTACAAAATATAGCAAATAAAATATTTAATTAAAAAGCTTTTATAACAGAAAGACAGGCCAGCTGCTGACACCTCCCATTTCCTCCAAGAAGACTGATAGACAATGATGAAGCTCCACTCACAAAAGTGCTAACACTAGCTACTAAGCAATCCTGTCTTTCATCTCAACTGCTGTAAAGGGTCCTAAGGACTGTGGACAAGCTGGCAGTCGACTTTCTCCATCTTGCCTGGGCCAACCATAGGTAAGTCTTCGAAACAACCTAATCCACATGTCTCATGACTTCAGCAGATGACAGAAGTCCTAAAAACCTCTCATTTCATCAACTGTGGAGAACTTAGTGGTGGCTGTCCATGCCACCAATAATATTCATTGCATTTTTTCAGCTTTCCTCTTTCTATGGAAGGGATGTTAAGAAGGGAAAACACTATCCTTGTTGCTTTTTTTAACTCAAGAAGCTGAGAGAAAAAAAAGATGCTTATGGAGCTGGGCAATAACTGCTCACCTTGCTGTGGGGGAAGGCAGAATAAAACTGCTGTTCTTCACCATACAAAGACCACTGGTGCAGGTCTCCAGTGAAACCACATTTTTCTGTTAAAGTGTAGCCTAGCTGAATCCCATTTGGGTAAGTGGAGGCCCTCAGTTCTTTGATACATTAAAAAGAAACCAAACTGAAGGAAAGGCTGGGTCACACACACAAGTTCTCAGGTACAACTCTCACCCAAGTTGAGTACAAAAAGCAAGATCAGCATTAAGAGGAGAAACTAGCAAGGGTCGTGACCAATCTCAGTTCTAGGTGACCCATGTCTGGGAGTTCAAACTTACCTCTCATTATATCAATTTATAGTCCGACTGGACTTCAATAGGCCATCACTTGGAAATCCACAAGTAAAACAAGCATCAGAGGCAGTGAGGAAGGTATCCCAGGGACCCATGTAACCACTTCACCAGAAAGAAAAGAACCGGTGATGCCGCCCTTTGTTTTGGAAGCAAAATTTTTGCTCCCCAATGCCTCCCAACTCAGCAGGAGGCCTGGAATTGTCAGCTTTCCCCTTTCTCCCTTCAATTCGAAGGACTCTCCACTGCCTCATAAGGTTCCCCTGAAGACCTATACTAGCACTTCACCCTCCATTTGAATATATAATCCTGCAAGCATCTCTCCTTACATCCATGTCTATTGTAGAGGCTGCTTTTGTCTTTTCCTCAGAGAGAACCTAAACTAAAATGTTATCTTTATGCTGTGATTTAAAGGATGAAATTTTTGTATTTCTACCCAATAGACTCATTAGATTTTGCAAGGTTTTCCATTATCTCCATAAACACAGAGAGGATCCTGCAGGACACTCTAGAGTAGTATTTCTCAACATCTTTCTGTGGACCACTTTGTGTGTTCAAATAACCCTCTCAAGAGGGTTGCCTATGACCATCAAAAAACACAGATATTTTTGTAGGATTCATAACTAGAAAAATTACAATTGTGAAGTAGTAATAACTAATGTTATGGTTTGGGGTCTGCATGCCACGAAGCAGTATGTAAAAAGAGGGAAGCATTAGGAGGGTTTACAAACACTGTTGTAGAATTACCTGGAAAGTGCCTCAAGGAGGGTTGTCTGTATGTAGTCCGTCTGCCAGCTGAGTGTTTACAAGGGTTTCTTTAAGTAAGGAAAAGAATTCTCATGGCAGAGTGTGCATTATTTCATGGGTTTGAGTGAGCATAAATATATTTACTCTTTCTGATTTTTTAAAAAAATACATTTGTTTTTATTATGGGCACTGATATTTGGCCTGCACGGATGTCTGGGTTAGAGCCTCAGATCTTAAGAGTAATTGGCACATTTGAGTGTGGGTGCTGAGGACCTTGATTCTCTGGGAGCATATTCAGTGCTCTCAACTACTAAGCCATCTCCCAGGCCCTTTCTTGTTTTTTTTTTTTTTTTTTTTTTTTTTTTTAGGTTTTGTATTTTTTTCTTCTGCTGGTAATGTAGCCATGTCGCTAAACATATCACTCTATCTTTTACTATTTTCCTGTATTAATATTACTATCAGTACAAAGGAATGATTGGCTATCTTATTTGAAAGTTGGCTTGATCCTGTCTAATGCATTGATTATATAGCTCCAATTGTAAAGACTATAACCCCAGTGACTGAGAGATTGCCCTCTCTTGACATACTCTGCCTACAAGATGAAATCCTTGTAAAAGATTTTCTGCACTGCAGGTGGTACTCAGATTTCATTTATTTTAATCATCTACATGGCTAAAACACATGCATAATATAAAAACTGATAATTCAAGGATCCATGAAGAAAACTAATTACAACTGATGCATTAACACATCAATGTTTGAAAGAGAGAGCATAAGAAGCCTAACCTTAACCCCAGGTGGATTTGGCTGAGTGGAAGGAGTTGTGGGAAGGGAAACTGTAGTCAGAACACATTGTATGAAATAAAACATGAAGGATATAAAGAAAGAACTAATCAACTTTTCCCACCATTCCCCCTTCCCCAAGAACAAAAATAAAAAAATAGCTGTGGGGTGGTGTCACAAATCATTAATCCCAGCCCTTGGGAGGCAGAGTCTAGCTATTTTCTGTGTGCTTGAATCCAGTCCGGTTTCAATAGTGAGTTCCAGGACATTCTGCAAAGATGCATAGAATCCATTTCACCAAACACTCAAAATAAACCATAAAATAAAATAAAGTTAAAGATAAGGGAGCAGAACTCTCTGACTGTGATTCTTTTCTTTATATCCAATTGCACTCAGCTAGCAATGGCACTGTTCTGACCCATGTGAGGAATATATAGTGTATTGAGTTTAGGCAAAATGGGCTCCAGGTGTACGCTTATTAAAAGCCATGATCAATACTTGGTAGACTTTACAGTTAAGGCACCATCTGTCAGTCCTTCATAAATGTTCCAGGTTCAGCAAAGAGGAATATAATCCCACACTTCCAAAGCAAACCATATTCAAGTTAAACTTTCCATTGATTTATCCTCACAAAAGAAGAGGAATTCATTTGTAAAAGGAAGAGAGCAGGAGACAGAAGTATTATGATGATGTTGATGAATAACAACTATGGTCCACTAAAAACAAATTAAATGTATACTAAAATGGTTCTTTCACATTCATCAGTGATAATACCTCAACAACTGAGGTGATGACACTTGGATATATAACATTTAAGAATGTTTGTCTTCCTGACTGACAACACACTTTCTGGAAGATATCATCTCACAGATATCTTGTGGCACATGTTGGAAGGAGGAAAGGAGCCATGGAGAGCACTGGGGAGCAAGGGACTATAATGCTAAAATCCACAAAGCCAGCACAGTTTTTAAACAGTGCCAGTGGGATATGAGCAGCTCAGAGCACAGGTAACATTTTAGCAGCTCTAGAAACAATGGAGTCACCTCGGTGATCAGAGACCCTGCTCTTGTGCAGCCACCCTTGCTCTAATCTAACTTTGATCACTTTCACCACGGATGATAAAGTAACTGAAGAACAGATTGCTGAATTCAAAAAAGATTACTCGCTATTCGATAAAGGTGGTGATAGCACCATCACAACAAAGGAATTTATGATTGTCATGAGGTCACTGGAAATAACAGAAGCTAAATTGTAGAAATTAATTAACTAAGTAGATAAGTAGATAATGATGGGAATGGAACCATTGACTGACTAGCGTTTTTAAACACGATGGTTACAATATTGAAAGATATACCTAGCGAAGAAGTATTCTTTGTTGATTTTCAGATTTGTTTTCCTGTCTAGTGTTAAGAGTGGTGTATTGAAGTCTCCCACTATAAGTGTGTGATGTTTCATATGAGGTTTGAGTTTTAGTAGCAATTCTTTTACTAATGTGGGTGCCTGTGTATTAGGGGCATAAATGTTTAGAACTTAGACTTTGTGTTGATGGCTTTCTCCTGCGATGAATAAGAAATGATGCTCATTATCCTTTTGATTATCTTTGGTTTGAAGTCTAACTTGTTAGATATTAGGATAGCCACTCCTGCTTGCTTCTCGGTTCCATTAAATTGGAAAATCTTTTTCCAACTCTTTATCCTGAGGTAATGTCTATCTTTGAAGCACAGATATGTTTCTTGTATGCAACAGAAGGATGGATTCTGTCTTCGTATCCATTCTGTTAGCCTGTGTGTTTTTATAAGTGAGTTAATACCTTAATGTTGAGGGTGAGTTGGTACCATTGATTGTTGATGCTTCCTTGTTTTAAGTTTGTTGTTGGCAGTGGTATTGTGAATATATTAGTTCTGCTTTACACTTGGTTCCTGGTGTAGTTCCATTATCTCTTGCGTACATTTTTGTGGGCATAGTTACCTTCCTTGGGTAGGAGTTTTCCTTTCAATACTTTCTGTAGGGCTGGATTCGTAGATGTGTATTGGGAGTATCTGATTTTGTCATTAACTATCTTGTTTTCTCCATCTATAGTGATTGAGAGTTTTGCTTGGTATACTAGCCCAGGCTGGCATCAGTGTTCTCTTAATACTTGTAGTATATCTATCCAGGACCTGCTGGCTTTGAGGATTTCCATGGAGAAATCATGTGTAATTTATATGTTACCTGTCCTTTTTCCTTTGCTGCTCTTAATATTCTTTCTTTATTCTGTATGATAGGTGTTTTGATTATTATATAATGAGGGGTCCTGAATGGTGCTGGCCATTTGGGTTTCGGTATGCTTCTTGTACTGACTGTCACGGTGTCCCACCCTTCCTGGATGTTTTGTGTTAAATATTTGTTGTATTTATGATTTTCTTTGGTGGATGAATCTATTTCTTATAGTTTATCTTCTGCGCCTGAGATTCTCTCTTCAATCTCTTGAATTCTGTTGGTTATGCAAGCATGTGTAGTTCCCGATTTTTTGGCCAGCGATTTTTCTTAATGAAAATCTGTCTTTATTGTCAATCTTTATCTTTTTCTGGCCATGCGTCTTTTATCTGGTAAAACAACACATTGCTAAAATGAAAGTCATAGTTGTTTCTGGCGCGGTTCAACCAAGATTTCAGTGGGTATCTTTACCGCCACTATTGAGAGCTGTGCTCACCACCTTGATCTGCACCCAGCAGAAACCTGCTGGCTTGCCGATGTCTTCACTTCCATTGGAAAGTCCCTGCCCATCCCTTCACTTAAGTTTCCTTTCCATACATTTCCTTCAAATCCCTTCAATTTTCTTTCATTCCCCTTTTATTTGCAGTGTATTTACATCCCTTCCTTTCATTTCCTGTCCCTCCCCATGCATTTTCTTTTCCTTCCGCTACCATTCCAACCTTTTCTTTCCTTTTCCTTCCCATCATTTCCCTTCCCTTTCTTTCCCTTCTCTTCTATTTTATTCCCATCCCTTCTTCTTCCTGTCCTCCCCATGCCTATCATTGTCCTGCCTTTAATTTCCTTTGCTTGCATTTCCTTGCTTATTTTCTTCCCTTCCCTTTTCTTGCTTTCCCTACCAATATCTTGCCTTCCCTTGCTTTTCTTCTCTTTTTTGCTCAACTCACAACTCCTTTCATTCAGTTGCCTTACTCTGATTTGATTTGCCTTCCCATGCCTTGCCTATCCTTCCTTTCCCTTCCCATCCCTCTCCTAACTTATCTTGACTTTTACCTTCCCTTTATTTCCATCATTCTCTTTTCTTCCCTTCTGTTGACTTCCTTCTATTGCCTTGTCTTTCTTTGCCTTGATTTCTTTTGCTTTTCTTCCATTATCTTCCTATAACATGCCTATTCCTTGCCTTAAGATCCCATGTCTATATTTGACTTTCTTGCCTTGTCTTTTCCCTTGCATTTCCTTTTAAATTAATTTGCATTGCCTTCCCATACTTTCCATTACATTAACTTATCTATCCTTGCCTCCCTTGCCTTTTACATTCCTTTTATTTCTGTTACCTAACCTAGAATTCCCTTTGCTTTGCTTTTTATTATCCCTTCCTTTCCTTTGTTTCCCTTCCTTTTACTTGCCTTGCCCTGCCAAGCCTTACCATTTCCTGTCACATCCTGTCTCTTCAAATCTTTTCTCGTCCTGTCTCTTCCCATTTCTTCCCTTCCCTTTAATTCCCTTTCCTTCCATTTCCTTGCCTTGCCTTCCCTTATCCTAACTTACCCTCCCCTCCTTTCCCTTTGTACTCCATATATTCAATTGCCTTGCATTCCATTCCTTTTCTTCTCAAAATTTCCAGTAACTTTGCCTTGCCTTGCCTTTCCTGCTAAGCCTTTCCCTTCTCTTACCTTTCCTTCCTTTCCTTGCTATCAATTGCCTTGACTTGACTACAATTCCTTTCCTTATAGCAGCCTGGCCTTTTAACTTTCAATCCCTTCCCAAAAATTTCCTTCTCTTCCCTCTTCTTGCCTTCACTTTTCTTCCTCTCTGTTCTCCTCCCTTCACTTACATTCCATCTCTTCCCTTCCCTTTCCTTCCCATGGCTTGCCTTCCCATTCCTTGCCTGCACTTGCCTTGCCATTTCCCTTACCTTTTTCTTTTTTGAATATTATTTAAGTTTTATTTTACATTCTGATCCCTGTTTTGTCTCCCTCCTTGCCTACCAATTTCCTTCTTCCCATGCTTTCATTCAAAATGACTCCCTGCCTTCCACCTTCCCACTGCACATGTAGTGTAATGTTTTACAAGATGGGACATGTAAATCTATTAACTAATTTGGAGTAGGTACTAGGCCTACTCTCATGTTTTTGATTAAGAGAGTATCCATCCATGACTGACATGACCCCAAAGTCCATTTGTGCATCATGGATACTTCCTTGTTCCACTGTCCGCGTTCCCTTAGACTGCCCAGGCTTTCTAGCTAAGACCATATTCAGAGAGTCAGTCCCAAGCTGAATTCCCAGCTATTAGTCTGGGGCACTTTAGCCCCCCCATGTTCAGGTCACCTGTCTCTGAGTGTTTCTGTTGCCTGGTCATGTCCTCCCTCTGTGCATCTGGATTCCAGCCTGTCTAAGTATTTAGTTTTGGATGTTTGCTTCTGTTTCCATCAGCTAGTGGATGATGGCTTTATAATGGTGGATTAGTTAGTGCTTCACCACTTTATCAGGAGAGAGCATTTATGGTAGCCTTCACAATATTGCTCAAATTGTTAGCTGGCGTCAGTCTGGTAAGTCTCTGTAATTTCTCTAAGTTCACCTTTCTCTGTAAATCTATACTGGCTCCCTCATGTATGGTCTCTCTCTCCATGTTTATTTTCTCTCATTTATTCCTCTCCTGAATCAATCTTCATTGTCCAATGTGCTTTCCATTCCTCCCCATCTCTTTCAAATAATTCCCTCTACTAAATGTGACCCCTCTTCCAATGTGAACTGGAGAAATTGTCCCTTAAATATTCTGTGAAGGACATTACACAACTCTATTAGAATGTTTCTTGTTTACAAATTTGGCAGGGTGAATTATAGGTTGTGGATCATTTGGTCTATGACTAAAATATGCATATGTCTGAGTACATATCATCTTCCTCTCTTTGTGACTGGGTTACCATATACAGAGTGGTTTCTTAAATTTCCATCCACTTCCCTGCAAAATTCAAGAGTCCATATTTATTTTCCGCAGTGTAGTTTTCCATTGTGTAAATGTGCCACATCATCTTTATACATTCTTCATTTGAGTGGGATCTAGGTTGCCTCCAGTTTCTTGCTATTACAAATAATGGAGCCATGCATATAATTGAGCACATGTCTTGGTGGCAATTATGTGGATCATTTGGTGTATACCTAATATGGGGACTGCCATGTCCTGTAGTAGACAGATTACCATTTTCCTGCCATGCTGGTCTCCAAAGTGGCTATAGAAGATTTCTCTCCCACAATCAATGGAGGATTGTTCCTTTTTTTCCAAATCTGGTCCAGTGTATGTTGTCATTGGTGTTTCTAATTTTAGCCATTTTGGCAAGAATAAGATGGTATCCCAAAACTGTTTTGATTTATATTTCACTTTTAACTTAAAAAAGTTGACCTTTTCTTAATTCTCTATCAACTGTTTTGATTTAATCTATTGAGAGTTCGCTATTCAGTTATGTCACTAAGTTTTTTTTTATTGTTTTTTTGTTTTTTTAATTTTTTTAAATTTATTTTATATAACAAAGTCCATTTAAATGAAAACATACATTTATAGACAATATTTGGGAATTTGGACATTGTTCTTTCCAAACGACTTCCCGCTGTCAAGGGGGGAGCTGTCACGGGGTATTCGAAGAAGATTCAGAATCCTGTCTGTAGTCTGTAAGACTGAGTGTTCAGCTGTTTTGAATGTAGGATCACCTCATACTCTGTTTCAGACAATCTGGCTTGATCAAACCCGTTAGTCTGTAAGGAATCCACATCTTTTCATTTTCTGTGGAAACAAAATTAGAAATCCTTTTCCACTGTAACTTGTCTTTGAACTTAAATTTTGGTATCAAATAATTTTTTAATTTAATTTATTATTTTACATGTCGATTCCAGTTCCCACTCCCTCTCTCCCTCCCTCCCTCCTTTCCTCTCTCCCTCCCTGCTTCCCTCCCTTTTACACTATATGCCATCTCAAATGCACTCTAACCACCCTCCCCTCCCATTCCCCCAACCCAATTCCATAGTAGCTGAATGCCATCCAGTTGGGGTCATGTAGATCTGACCGGTCATGTGAAGTAGTGACTAGGGCTTCTCTCCTGTCTCTAGGTTAAGGCAGTTATCCCGCCATGGGGGATGTGTTCGCAAGGTCCCTTTGTGCACCAGGGATACATCCTGGCTCCATTGTCTGAGGACCCTTAGACTGCTCAGTCCTTCTGGATGAGACCCATATTCAGGGGGCCCTGAGTCAGTCCCATGCTGGCTTCCCATCTATCAGACACGTGGCCCGTTATCTCCTCCTTATTCAGGTAATCTGTCTCTATGTGCTTCTGCCGCCTGGTCTTGTCCTCTCCTTCTGCATGTGGGTTCTACTTTGACTCAGTGTTTATATATAGGTGTTTGCTCCTGTTTCCAACATACATTAGTTGAGGGTTCACTCTCCAGGAAGGACATTTATGGTAGATTTTCCACATGAGCTCAAATTGTTAGTTGGCAGCAGACTTGTAGTTCTCTAGACCATTCTTTGTGTTCAATTTTATCTTCAAACTAATATTGGCTCCCACTTTTAGGTTCTCTCTCTCTCTCTTTCTCTCTCACTCTCTCTCTTTCTCTATCTCTCCCTCTCTCTTTCCTTTCTTCTATTCCTAACCGGGCTCAATCTTCCTGGTCGCACGTGTTTTCCGTGCCTCCTCAACTTTTTCTCCTACTTCTACCTCCATTTGCTACCCCCACAACTTTCTTTGCACTCTGTGGGACTGGACCCTTCCTGCTTGTGTGAGGGACTTCACATGAATCTTTTAGTATACATGTTGTGTACTAGTTCCTCTGGTGGTGTGACTTATAGGATGGTGATCCTTTGCTCTATATCTAAAATCCATATATGAGTGAGAACATACGGTGTACCTCTTTTTGTGACTTGCATACCTGATTCAGGATGGTTTCTTCAAGTACCATCCACTTCCTTGCAAATTTCAAGATACCATTATTTCTTTTTCGGCAGAGTTGTATTCCATTTTGTAGATGTGCCACATCTTCATTATCCATTCCTCAATTGAGGGGATCTAGGTGACTTCCAGGTTCTTGCTATAACAAATATTGCTGCTATGAGCATAGTTGAATAGATGTCTTTGTTGCATGGATGTGGATCAATGGGTATATGCCTAAGAGGTGGAATGCCATGTACTGTGGTAAACTAATTCCCATTTTCCTGTTGAACCGCCATACTGATCTCCAAAATGGCTGTATGAGTTTGCACTCTGACAAGCAGTGGAGGAGTGTTCCTATTTCCCCACAACCTCTTCAACATGAGACATCATTAGTATTTCTAATTTTATCAATTCCCACAGGAGTAAGATGGTATCTCAAAGTTGTTTTCATTTGCATTTCCCCAATAGCTAAGTATGTGGAGCACTTTCATAAGTGTCTTTCTGCCTTTTTGATTTCCTCTATTGAGAATTCTTTCTTCAGTTCTGTACCCGATTTTTAACAGGGTTATTTGGTGTTTTGTTGACTAGTTTCTTGAGTTCTTTGTATATATTGGAGATCAGCCCTTTGTCATATATAGGATTGGTGAAAAGCTTTACTCAGTCTGTGGGCTGCCATTTGGTCTTCTCCACTGTGTCCTTTGCCTAACAGGAGCTTCTGAGTTTGAAGAGGTCCCATTTATTAATTGTTTCTCTCAGAGTCTGTGCCCATTTAATAATTGTTTCTATCAGAGACTGTGCCCATGGAATTATGTTCAGGAAGCGGTCGTTTATACCAGTTTGTTCAAGGGTACCTCCTTCTTTCTCTTCTAAGAGGTTCAATGTGGATGGGTTGATGTTGAAATCTTGGATCCATTTGTTTTTGAGTTTTTTTTCTTGGCAACAGACATGGGTCTGTCTGCACTCTTCTACACTCCCTCATCCAATTGTTCCAGCACCATTTGATGAAGATGCTGTTCTTGCCCCATTGTATAATTTTAGCTGTTTTGTAGAAAATCAGGTTTTCATAGGTGTTCGGGTTAATGTCAGGATTATCAATTCTACTCCATTGGTCTACCTGTCTATTTTTGTGTCAATACCAGGCTGTTTTCAGAACTATAGCCCTGTAATTGTGCTTAAAGTCAGGAATGGTAATGCCTCCTGAAGTTCTTTTATTATATAGGGTTGTTTCGGCTATCCTGGCTTTTGTTTTTCCCTATAAATTTGATTATTATTCATTCAAGGTCAGTGAAGAATTGTGGTGCGATTTTAATGGGGATTGCATTGAATCTTTAAATTGCTTTTGGCAAGATTGCCATTTTTACTATGTTTAATCCTACCTATTCAATAGCATGGGAGATCTTTCCATTTTCTGGTATCTTCTTTAATTTCTTTCTTTGGAGCCACAAAGTTCTTATTATATAGATCTTTTACTTGTTTGGTAAACATTACATCAAGATACTTTATATTGCGTGTGGCTATTGTAAAGGATGATGTTTCCCTGATTTCTTTGTCTCTTTGTCGTCTGAAAAAATAGGGTTACTGATTTTTTGAGTTTACCTTGTATCCTGCTGGATTGCTGAAGGTATTTAACAGCTGTAGGACTACTCTAGTAGAGTTAAAGGGGTCGCTTATGTAAAGTATAATATCATCTGTGAATAGAGACAGTTTGTTTCTCCCTTTCCAATTTCGACCCACTTGATCTCCTTTTCTTGTCTTATAACATTAGGTAGAACATCTAGAATTATATTGAGGAGATTTGTAGAGAGGTCGCAGCTTTGTCTTGTTCCTGATTTTAGAGGAATTGGTTTAATTTTCTTTCCATTCAGTGTGATGTTGGCAGTTGGTTTGCTGTGTATTGCTCTTATTATGTTTAGGTTTATCCCTGTTATCCCTGACCTCTCCAAGACCTTTATTATGAAAGGGACACCCTTTTTACTTCTGATTTTGTTAGTTTGCATGTTCTCTCTCTGTTTTTTTGGTTAATTTGTATACAGTTTTTTCTCTCTAATTGATTTTCTTGACTTTTTGTATTGTTTTCCTGGTTTCTGATTTAAAGATTTCAGCCCTGAAATTGATTATTTCCAGGCATCTCCTCTTCTTGGGTAGTTTGCTCCTTTTTGATCTTTGAATTTGAGTTGTGTTTTTAATTCTCTAATGGGATTGTTCTGTTTTCTTCATATGGGAAGTTTGCACAATTAAATTCCCTCATAGCAATGCTTTCAAGGTGCCTTGTAAGTTCTTAAATATTGTATGATCATTTTCTTTGAATTTTAGGAAGTCACAATTCATTTCATCTTTGATCCCTGTATGGCGCAATCATGCACTGTTCAGTTTCCATGAATTTCTAGTGTTTCTGCTATTTATGTGTTGTTGAATTCCAACTTTATTGTATGGTGTTCTGGTATGATTCAGGAGGCAATTCCATTTTCTTTTTTTTTTTAATGTATCTGTTGAGGTATGTTATGCTGCATAGCATGTTATCAATATTACAGATGTTTCCATGTGAAGCAGAGAAGAAGAAGGTATATTCTTTTGTGTAAGGACGAAATGTTCTATAGATGTTTGTTAAACCCAATTGATACATAACTTCTGTTATTTCTTTTGTTTCTTGGTAATGTTTCTGACTGCTGGTCTTGTCTAGCAGTAAGACTTGGGTGTTGAAATCTCCCTCTAGGACTGAGTGAGATTTTATGTGAGCTTTTTGTTTTACTAGCATGGTTTTCTTTCTATTGTTACATGTTTTTGTTGTTGTTATTGTTGTTTTTGTTGTTTTGGTTTCAACATCTTCCCATTGATTCTTATATTTGGTGCAGGTGGAGTCTATCTCTCTGTATGTTACTCCTCTGGTGGGATTAGGTGGGTCAGATATTAGCTTTCGGTGGTCTATCTCTGAGTATATCTCTCCTCTTGCAATGGTTCGACTATGTGGTTCAAAGAGCAGACTCTAGTCGTGGCCCTGTGATTGGGGTCAAAGTTTAGGCAGGCAGGGAATCAAAATTTTCCTACAGGTATAGGAGGATCTCTGGCCAGGGCCTGGAACTCTGGCAGAGGTCAGGTAGTGGGGGAGGGTCAATGAACAGACAAGCAGAAACTAGGGATTTCCATCTAGATTAGGCGTTTCTCGGGCCTGCGATTAAGATCTCTGGCAGAGGAACAGTTATGGGGGTCATTGATCAGTGTGATCCTCCTTGGATCGACCTGTCTAGTGTTCTCCCTTACATTTTCTTCTCTTTCATTCCCTTCCCAACCCTACCTTGCACTTTTGAACCATTACTTTGTGTTTTGCCTTCCAATCCCTTCCCTTAATTTCCCTTAACTTCCCTCTTTTCCATTCCCCACTCTTACCTGTAGTTCCCTTCACTTCTTTTTTCAATCATGCCCTTCCATTGCATTGCTCGACTGGCCTTGCTTTCCATTACTTTACCTTCCCATTTGTCTCCTTCTCTTAAGCTGCCTTGCCATGCCTTGCCTTAGCTTGCCTTAACTTTCCATTCTTTTCCTTCCATTCGCTAGGCTTCCCTAGTCTTTTCCTTTCTCTTCACTTCCCATCCCTTCAAATTACTTGACTTTGTTTCCCAGCCTTTCCATCCCCTTGTCTTTCATAGCCTTGCTTTGCTTTCCCTTTTCCCTTTCCTTGGCAGCCCGGCCTTTTCATTTTTTTCCTTCTATTCCTTCCCTTCCTTTGCCTTCTTTTGCAATTTCAGTTGCATGTGCTTGCTTTGCATTGCCTTGCCTTTTCTCTTCCCTTCCCTTCCTTTCTCTTATTTTGCCTTCCCTTGCTTTGCCTTCATGTTTACATTCAATTAATATCTCCAGTCCATTCCCTTCCCTTCCCTTCCTATGCTTTGCCTTACCTTTCTGTCTATTTGATTCTCATAAGTACCCAAATATTAACATGAACTTCCCTTCCCTTCTCTTCGCTCCTTTGACCCCCATTCCCTTGCCTTGTCTTCCTTTGCCTTGACTTACCTTACCTTCATGTCCCTTCACTTTCTTTCCCATTCTTTGCCTTCCTTTGCCTGTTTTTGCATTGCCCTGCCTTCACCGGCCTAGATATGATTTGGATATCCGTGCCGTTTCATTTGCCTTGCAGGTTCCATGGCCTCACCTTGACATGCCTTACTTTCCATTATATTAACATATCTTTTTTTTCCTTAAATTACCTTTTCCATTCCCACTCTTTCTGTACCCTTCCCTAGAATTCCCTTTACTTACTTTGCTTTCCCTTCCCTTTTCTTTCTTTTCCCTTACTTCCCCTTCCCTTCCTTTGAATTGCCTTGCTGTGTGTTCCTTCTCTATTCTTCCTTTATCTTCCTGTCCCTTGCCTGGCCTACCCTTCCCTTTTCCCTTAAATTCACATCTCCTCTCTTCTCTCCATTTTTTCCCTTTGTACAACTTGACTTGTCTTCCATTGCTTTGTGTTTCTTTTCTTTTCCTTTTCAAACTTCCACCTACTTCGCCTTGCCTTTCCTTCCTTTCTCTTCCCTATTATTTTCTTATTTCCTTGCCCCCAAATGACTTGCATTCCCTTCCTTTCCTTTTCCTCTATTGTCTTGTCTTTTACCAGCCAATTTATTCCCATAACTTCCATACTCTTCCTTTTCCTTCCCTCCAATTCCATTCCTTTTTCTTTACTTCCCTTCTCTTCCCTTAAATTCTTTTCTATTCCCTTCATACCCTTGCATTGCCTTCCTTTGCCTTGCCTTGCCTTCCTTTACATTTTCTATTACTGTCTTTACCTTTTCTTCCCTTCCCTTCCATTCCCATTACTTCGTTTGCCTTTTCTACTCTTGCCATTGCTTTTCCTTCCAATCATGTCCCTTAACTTCCGTCTTGTTGTTCCAAGCTCCTCCCCTTCCTGCATTTTCCTTCACTTTCCTTTCCATTCCTGCTCTTTCTTGCCTTGCTTACAGGCCTTCTTGCCATTAGCTCCCCGTCTTTCCCTGGCTTTTACTTCCCTTTTCTTAACTTGCCTTGCCATGACTTGCCTTGCCTTTTTACTTGACTTGATTTGTTCACTTGCCTTGCTTTCCCTCCTTTTCATTTTGATCCGTTCCATTCCCTTACATTGTCTTGCCTTGCCTTTCATATTCATTTTCTTGGGCTTGCCTTGAATTTTTTTCTCCTTACTTTCCCTTCCCTTCACTTTCCTTTACTTCTGTTCTCTTGATTTATCTTCTCATGCTTTACCTATGCTTTTCCATTTAATTCCCATATCCTCCATTCCCTTCTATTCCCTTCATATGCATTATTTTGCCTATCTTTCCTATTTCTTCCAAACGTACTCTAAGCTTAACTTGACGTTTGCCTTTCCATCTATTCACTTCCTTTCTCATTCCTTCCTTTTACTTGCCTTTCCTTTTTCTGCTCTTCTTTGCATTGATTTGCCTTTGTTACGCATCTCTTTCCTTCGGTTTTTTTAAGTTTTCTTACCTCTCCTTGCCTTGGTGTTCTTTGTCTCGTCTTGCCATGCCTTTGTATGCCTTGATGTGACTTGCCTTGCATTGTATTTATATTTGCTTTGCATTTTCAATCTCTTTTTCTCATCTTCCTTTTCTTCCCTTACGTTAAATTTGCTTGCCTTGCTTTTTCCCTACCTATTCCATCCTTTCCCTTATCTTTTCTTCTTTCCTTGCAATGCCTTTTCCATCCCATTCCCTTCCCTTCTCTACCCTAACATTCCATTCCTGTATCTTCCTTTCCCTTGTCTTTCCTTCTCTTGCATTGCCTTCAATTTTCTTTCAATTCACATCTCCTCCCTTCTCTTCTCTTCTATCCTTTCATATAACTTGCCTTTTTTCATTATCTTGCCTTTCCTTAATATACCTTCTCATGCCTCACCTATATTCGCCTTGTGTTTCCCTTCCCTTTTCTGCCTATTGCTTACCTTCCCTTTCCTTCCTTTTCTTGCCTTCATTAGGCTTCCCTTCTCTTCCCTACTTTCCCTATAGTTGCCTTGACTTTTCACTTCTGTTTTCATCCATTACCTTCCCAACCGAACACTTACCATTGCCTTCCATGCCTGGCCATTTACCTGCCAATCCTTTTCCTTGTTTTCTCTTTACTTCTGTAATTTTCCTTTTGTTACTTTCCATTCATTTCTCATTCGTGCTATTCTCTTACCTTGCCTTGACTGGCCTTGCTTTTAATTCCCTTCCCTCAACTTTTCTTAAATTTTCCTTACCATTACATCTCTTTCTTCCATTCCCTTCCTTTCCCTTCCATTCATATCCCTCCCCTTGCCTTGCCTTACATTGCCTAGCATATTTTTGCATTTTCTTCTTTTTCCTGGACTGACCTACACTTCCTGACAATCCACTTACTTTCCCTAGACTTTTCTTACATTTTCATTTTCCTTCTTTTCCCTTCCTTTCTCTTCACTTCCCTTCACTCTCATTACCTTTCCTTGACTAGCCTAAGCTTACCTGGCATTTTCCCTTGCCTTGGTTTGACTTGCCTTTTCAATTGCCTTTCTTTGCCCTGTTCATTTCTCTTCCCTCATGTTCTATTTTGTTCCCTACATTTCTCTTTACTCCCCTTCGCATTTCTGCACTTCCCTTTCCTTGACTGAAAGACATTGCTTTCCATTAACTTCCGTTTCCATGTACTACCTTCCCGTAACCTGTTTTACTTGCCTTGCCTTGGCTTGATTGACATCCCTTCCTTCATTTCCCTTCCCTTCACTATGTTTGTGCCAATACCAGGCTGTTTTCAGAACTATAGCTCTGTAATAGAGCTTAAAGTCAGGAATGGCAATGCCTCCTGAAGTTCTTATATTGTATAGGGTTGTTTTGGCTACCCTGAGTCTTTTAGTTTTTCCCTATAAAGTTGATTATTATCCTTTCAAGGTGAGTGAAGAATTGTGGTGCGATGTTAATGGGGAATGCATTGATTCTGTAGATGTTTTTGGGGAAGATTGCAATTTTTACTATGTTTAATCCTAGTAATCCAAGAGCATGGGAGATCTTTCCATTTTCTGGTATCTTCTTGAATTTCTTTCTTTAGAGCCACAAAGTTCTTATTATATAGTTCTTTTACTTGTTTGGTAAGCATTACACCAAGACACTTTATGTTGCTTGTGGCTATTGTAAAAGTCATGTTTCTCTAATTTCATTCTCTGTTTTTTTTTGTCGTCTGCAAAAAGTAGGGCTACTGATTTTTTTGAGTTTATCTTGTATCCTGCTAGTTTGCTGAAGGTGTTTATCAGCTGCAGGAATTCCCTGGTAGAGTTTATTGGGTCGCTTATATAAACTATCATGTCATCGGCGAATAGAGACAGTTTGCCTTCTTCCTTTCCAATTTGGATCCCCTTGATGTCCTTTTGTTGTCTTATAACATTAGCAAGAACATCTACTATGATATTGAGGAGATTTCGAGAGAGGGGACAGCCTTGTCTTGTACCTGATTTTACAGGAATTGGCTTAAGTTTCTCTCCATTCAGTTTGATGTTGGCAGTTGGTTTTCAGTATATTGCTGGCCTCTCCAAGACCTTTATCATGAAAGGGTATTGAATTTTTTCGCAGGCTTTTTCAGCATCTAGTGAGATAATCATATTTATTTTAGTTTGTTTATATAGTGGATCACATTTATAGATTTTCATTCCAGGGATGAAACCTATTTGGTCATGGTGGATGATTTCTCTGATGTGTTCTTGAATTCGATTTCCCAGTGTTTTATTGAGTATTTTTGAATCAATGTTCATCAGGATATTGGTCTGTAGTTTTCTTTCTTAGTTGTGTCTTTGTGAGGCTTGGGTACCAAGGTTATTGTGGCCTCATAAAAAGGATATCTACCTATCCAAGCAGGACCACCCATAATTTCCACATGCTTGGTTTCTGTCACCACCTCCAGTCTTCTGCTTGGGTCCCAGCCCCTCCCAGAGATCTGCCTATCTCTGCAGGTCCACTTTGAGTTATTGCTGGCAAGATGCTTGACCCCCAAAGCAGGGCCTCCACTAAAGAAGGAGGCCTCAGCTTGAGAGTTCCAGTTTCCAGTGAGATTTGACTATCCAGCAAAACCTTCCCAATTTTCAGCTCAGCATTTGTCCTCTTCCACGAGCTATTGTCCAGATGTGAGTATGGGCCCATTTGGGGCTGCCTCTCCTCTACAACTACTTCCACCCCGCCGAACTCCCTCTGTTGGCCCCAGATCCTGCTGCTCCTGTGTCCTGTCCCCATCGAGAGCTCCCTTGGAGCTCTGGTACAACCATGCACATCCCCACCACGAGACTGCCTCCTCCGTCCCTGGCCCTACCCTGCCAACTGTCTTGCCACTCTGGTTGAGCACTTGGATAGATGATGGTGCCAACAGAGCACTCTAATTTAGAGACTTCTAGGAGCAATTCTGAACAAAGGAGACCTGCTTATCCATGCGGGACCAACTGTAATCTCCAACTGCTTGTTCTCTGATCACACCTACAGTCCTCTGCTTGAGTCATGGGCCCATCGCAGAGATCTGCCTATCTCTGCGGGTCCACTCTGAGTCCCTGCTGGCAAGATCCTTTTCCCCCAAACAATACCTCTGTTAAAGAGAAAGGCCTCAGCTAGCGAGCCCCAGTTTCCAGGGAGTTCAGGCTATCATGAAGAAACTTCCCAAGTTTCAACTCAGCCTGTGTCCTCTTCCACCAGCGGTTGGCTAGAGCCATTGGCTAGTGGCATCTTCTACTGAATCCTTAGCCCTGACCCCATCCCTGTGCCCTGTTTGTGGAGAGACCTCGTATAGTGCTTAGACCACCCAGAGATACAGATAATGAATCTCTGACCCATATAAGCCCACTGGGAAAGTAGCATAGAGAGAGGGGGATATGAAACCAACACCTACTTGAAGAAGCTATGGGAAGGCTGCAATAAAACAAAACACTTAATCACAGAAAGACAAGCATGACACCCCCAGAATCTAGGCAATCAACAAAAACTAGAACGGAACACAACAACAAAGAAGAGGAAGCCAAAGGGAACAACTTAAACATTTCTGTCATAAAAATGATGAAGGCCCTCAAAGAAGAAGTGAGAAAATCCCTTAAAATCTGGAGGGAAAAAGTGTATGAAATGAACAAATTCCTTAAGGAAAGCAAAGAAGGTACAGAAAGCCAAGAAAAAAAAACACCTAAGCAGGTGAAGGAAACGGTTCAAAAACCGAAGGAATGCTGGATATAGAAAGACTGGGCAAAAAATCGGGAACTACAGACACAAGCATAACCAACAGAATCTCAGGCACAGAAGATAAACTAGAAGAAACAGATTCATCGACCAAAGAAAATAATAAATCCAACAAATCCTTAACACTAAATATCCAGGAAATGTGGGACATCGTGAAAACGGCAAACCTAAGAATAATAGGCATAGAAGAAGGTGAGGAAGCCCAGCTCAAAGGTGCCAAAAACATATTCAACAAAATAATAGAGGACAACTTTCCAAATCTGTTGAAGGACATGACCATAAATGTAGAAGAACCATACCAAACCTGAAATAGGCTGGACCAAAGAAAAAAGACCCTTCAACAAATAATAATCAAAACACCTAGCATACAGAATAAAGAAAGAATAATGAGAGCAGCGAAGGAAAAAAGACAGGTAACATATCAAGGCAGACCTATCAAAATTACACCTGACTTCTCCATGGAAACCATCAAGGCCAGAGGATCCTGGATAGATGTTCCAAAGTATTAAGAGAACACAGACACAAGCCTTGGCTACTATAACCAGCAAAACTCTCAATCACTATAGTTGGAAAAAACAAGATATTAAATGACAAAACCAGATTTCCCCAATGTGTATCTACAAATCCAGCCTGAACAGAAAGTATCAGAAGGAAAACTCCAACACAAGCGAGGTAACTACTCCCACAAAAATGTAGGCAAGAGATACTCCAACTACACAAGAAACAAAGGGTAAAGAAGAACTAGTGTATTCACAATACCACTGCCAACAAGGAACCAAAATCCAACAAGCATCAACAATCAGTGGTCCTTACTCACTCTCAACATTAATGGTCTTAAATCACCTATAAAAAGACACAGGCTAACAGAATGAATACGAAGACAGAATCCATCCTTCAGCTGCATACAAGAAACACATCTAACATTCAAAGAAAGGCATTACCTCATGGTTAAGGGTTGGGAAAAGGTATTCCAATCAATTGGAACCAAGAAGTAAGCAGGCAGGGCTGTACTAATATCGAACAAGTTAGACTTCAAATCAAAATTAATCAAAAGAGATGAAGACGGTCATTTCGTATTCATCGCGGGAGAAATCCATCAACACAAAGTCTCAGTTCTGAACATATATGCCCCTAGTTCAAAGGCACCCATATTCCTAAAAGAAACACTACTAAAATTCAAAGCTCATATAAAACCTCACACATTTATAGTGGGAGTCTTCAATACACCACACTCTACACTAGACAGGACCACAAATCAGAAACTCAACAATGAATCAAAGGAACTAACAGAAATTATTTCTCAACTGGGGTGAACAAACATCTATAGAAAATTCCATCCAAAGACAAAAGAATATACTTTATTCTCTGCTCTGCATAGAAACTTCTCTAAAATCGACCACATACTAGGATGCAAAAACAAACCTCAACAGATACAAGAGAATAGGAATAGTTCCCTTAATCTTATCAGACCACCATGCTTTAAAATTGAAGTTCAACAACAGTACAATGAGCAAAAAACCTGCAAACTCATGGAAAATGAACAATGTGCAATTGCACCACTCCTGGGTCAAAGAAGAAATAAAGAAAGGAATTAAAAACTTTCTACTATTCAACGAGAATGAGGATACAACATACCGAAATTATGGGACATGTTGAAAGCAGTGCTACGAGGGAACTTCATTGTACTAAGTACCCAGATGAAGAAAACAGAGGATGGTCACAAAAAAGCATTAACAGCGCTACTGAAAGCCTTAGAACTAAGAGAAACGAAGTCACCCGGAAGGTTTAGATGCCAGGAAATAATCAACTTGAGGCTTGAAATCAACAAAATAGGAACCAGGAAATCAATAAAAAAATCAATGCAACAAAGAGGTGGTTCTTTGATAAAATCAACAAGATAGACAAATCTTTATCCAAATTAATGAAAAGCAGAGAGAGAACATGCGACATAACAAAATCAGAAACGAAAAGGGGAACATAACAAAAGACGAAGAGGAAATCCAGACAATTTTCAGGTCATACTTTGAAAATCTGTATTCCACAAAAAGTAAACATTCAAAGGAAATGGACAAATTTCTGGATAACTATCCCTTACCAAAATTCAATCAATAACAGGCAGACATCTTAAATAGACCTGTAACTCACAATGAAATAGAAGCTATCATCGAAAGACTTCCAAGCAAAAAAAAGTCCAGGAACAGATGGATTAAGTGCCGAATGCTACCACACATTTAAGGAAGAACTAGTATCACTCCTCCTCAAACTGTTCCACAAAAAGAAACAGAAGGTTCATTGCCAAACTCTTTATGAAGAAACAATAACCTTGGTACCCAAGACTCACGAAGACACACCTAAAAAAGAAAACTACAAACCAATATACATGAAGAATATCAATGCAAAAATACCCAATGAAATACTGGCAAATCAAATTCAAAAATACATAAGACAAATCATGCACCATGACCAAGTAGGATTCATCCCTTTAATACAGGTATGTTTTATCTTACCAAAACCTCTCAATGTTATTCACCATATAAATAAACTGAAAAAGAAAAAAAATATTATCTCCCTAGATGCTGAAAAATCTTTCGACAAAATTCAACACCCTTTCATGACAAACGTCTTGGAGAGGTCAGGGAAAACAGGAACATACCTAAACATAATACGATGAATATACAGCAAACCAACTGCCAACATCAAACTGAGTGAAGAGAATGTCAAGCCAATTCCTGTAAAATCAGGAAAAACACAAGGCTGCCCCCTCTCTCCATATGTTTTCAATATCGTACTAGAAGTTCTATCTAATGCTATAAGACAACAAATGGAGATCAAGGGGATCCATATTGGAAAGGAAGAATTCAAACTGTCAATATTTGCAGGTGATATGATAGTTTATATAAGAGACCCAATAAACTCTACCAGGAAACTCCTACAGCTGATAAACACCTTAAGTAAACTAGCAGGATACAAGATAAACTCAAAAAAATCAGTAGCCCTGCTTTTTTCAGACAACAAAGACAGAGAAAGAAATCGGTGAAACATCACCCTTGACAATAGCCACAAGCAACATAAAGTATCTTGGTGTAATGCTTACCAAACAAGTAAAAAACCTATATAAAAAGAACTTTGTGGATTTAAAGAAAGATATTCAAGAAGATACCAGAAAATGGAAATATCTCCCATGCTCTTGGATAGACAGGATAAACATAGTAAAAATGGCAATCTTGCCAAAAGAAATATAGAGATTCTATGCAATCCCCATTAAAGTCGCACCACAATTTTTCACTGACCTTGAAAGGATAATAATCAACTTTATATGGAAAAACAAAAGACCCAGGATAGCCAAAACAACCCTATACAATAAAAAGAAATTCAGGACGTATTACCATTCATGACTTAAGCTCTACTACAGAGATATAGTTCTGAAAACAGCTGGTATTGGCATAAAAATAGACAGGTAGACCAATGGAATCGAATTGAAAATCCTGATATTAACCCACACACCTATGAACACCTGATGTTCAACAAAACAGCTAAAATGTTACAATGGGGCAATGGCAGCATCTTCATCAAATGGTGCTGGCACTATTTGATGAGCGTGTGTAGAAGACTGCAGATAGACCCATGTCTGTCGCCATGGCCAAATTCAAGTCCAAATAGATCAAAGACCTCAACATCAATGCAGCCACATTGAACCTCTTAGAAGAGAAAGTAGGAGGTACCCTTGAACAAATTGGTTCAGGAGACTGCTTCCTGAACATAACTCCAGGGGCACAGACACGGAGAGAAACCATTAATAAATGGGACCTATTAAAACTTGGAAGCTTCTGTAAGGCAAATGATACAGTTGACAAGACAAAACGACAGCCCACAGACTGGGAAAAGATTTTCACCAATCCTATATCCGACAAAGGACTGATCTCCAAAATATACAAAGAAGTCAAGAAAATAGTCAAAAAAAAAAAAAAAAAAAAAAAAAAACACCAAATAACCCCCTTTAAATGTGGTACAGAACTGAAGAAAGAATACTCAACAGAGGAAACCAAAAACGCTAAAAGACATTTAAGAAAGTGCTCCACATCCTTAGCTATTAGGGAAATGCAAAACAAAACATCTTTGATATACCATCTTACTCCTGTTGGAATGGCTAAAATTAGAAACACCAATGATGACTCATGTTGGAGAGGATGTGGAGAAATGGGAACACTCCTCCAGATCTGATGGGAGTGCAAACTCATACAGCCATTTTGGAGATCATTATGGCGGTTCCTCAGGAAAATGGGAATTAGTTTACCACAGGACCCAGCAATCCCCCTCTTAGGAATATACCCAAAGGATTCACATCCATGCAACAAAGACATGTGTTCAACTATGTACATAGCATAGTAAGAACATGGGAGCAACCTATATGCCCCTCAATTGAAGAATGGTTAATAAAGATATGGGACATCTACACAATGGAATACTACTCCGTAAAAAAAAAAATAATAGTATCTTGAAATTTGCAAGCAAGGGGATGGCACTTGAAGAAACCATCCTTAATGAGGTAACCGAGGCACAAAAGGGAACACAGTATGTACTCATTCATATATGAATTTTATACCTAGATCAAAGGATCACCAGCCTATAATTCACACCACCAGAGGAACTAGATTACAAGGTGTATTCTAAGAGATTCATATAAATTCCCTCACAGAAGCCGGAAGGGACAAGTCCCCCAGAGCACAGTGGAAGTGGGGGGGGGCAGCAAAGGGAGAGATAAGTAGTAGAAAACAATGGGGATGAAAGGAAAACATGTGTTACCAGGAAACTTGAGCCCAGTTAGGAATAGAAGACAGTAAAGAGAGAGAGAGAGAGAACATAAAAGAGGGAGCCAATATTTCTTTAAAGATGAAACTGAACATACACAAAAAAATAAATAAAATGGTCAAGATAACTATAAGACTGCTGCCAACTAACATTCTGAGCTTCCGTGGAAATCTACAATAAATGCCCTTCCCAGAGTGTAGGATCTACAACTAACTTATCCATGAAGCCGTCAAGTAATACCTGATGGAAACAAGAGCAATCACTCATACATAAACACTGAGTCAAAGTGGAACCCAGATGCAGATGGAGAGGACAAGACCAGGCAGCAGAAACATATAGAGACAGCTTTCCTGAAAAGGAGCTAATGGGCCACAAGACTGAGAGTTGTGAAGCCAGCAGGTGACTGACTCAGTTCTCAGCCAGAAGGACTTAGCAGTATAGGGGACGTCAGACAGTGGAGCCAGAATGTATCCCTGTTACACAAAAGGACCCTGGGAGCACATCCCCCATGGACGGATAACTGCCTTAATCTAGATGCAGGAGAAATGCCCTAGAGACTACATCACATGACCTGTCAGATCTACATGAACACAACTGGATGGCATTCTCTTAAATATGGAATTGGGGTGGGAGGAAGGGAGGAGTGGGAGGTTAGAGTTCATGTGAGAGGACAGAGAGTGTAAAGAGAAGGAGGGAGGAAGAGAGGGAGGGAGGGAGGAAGAAAAAGAAAGGGAACTGGGATCGACATGTAAAATAATATAGTAAATAAATAAATAAATAAAAAAAAACCTGTTTGACTCCAACATTTATGTTCAAGGACAAGTTACTGGGGAAATATTTTCTATTTTTGTTTACACAGAAAATGAAAAGATGTGGATTCCTTCCAGACTAATGTGGTTTGATCAAGCCAGATAGAATGAAACAGAGTACCATGTAATCCTACATTCAAAACAGCCTGACAGAGCAGCCTTACAGGCTACAGCCAGTATTTCTGCATCTTCTTCGTATCCCCCCATAACAAAGCCCCTTACCAACAGAAAGTAGTTAGGAAGGAACACCACCCTAATTCCAAAATATTACCTATATTGTCTATAAATGTTTGTTTATATTTAAATGGACTTGGTTATATAATTTAAATTAAAAAAGAAAACAAAAAAAGAAAACAAAAAAAAAATACATCTGACTTCTTCATGTAAACCCTCAAGGCCCGAAGTTCCTGGATAGATATTCTACAAGTATTAAGAGAAATGGTTGCCAGCCTAGGCTACTATATCCACCAAAACTCTCAATCTCTATAGATGGAAAAAACAAGATATTTAATGACAAAAAAAAAGATTTTCTCAATATGTATCTACAATTCCAGCCCTAAAGAAATTATTGGAATGAAAGCTCCAACCCAAGGCAGGTAACTACACCCACAAAAATGTAAGCAACTGATAATCCAACTACACCATAAACCAAGGGTAAAGCAGAACTAATATATTCACAATACCACTTCCAACAACAAACCTAAATCAAACAAGCATCACCAATCAATGGTCCTTACTCACCCTCAACATTATTGGTCTTAACTCAACTATAAAAAGATGCAGGCTAAGAGAATGGATACGAAGACAAAATCCACCCTTCTGCTGCATACAAGAAACATATCTAAGATTCAAAGATAGATATTACCTCAGGGTAAGGAGTTGGGAAAAGATTTTCCAATCAAATGGAAATAAGAAGCAAGCAGGCATAGATATTAGTATCTATCAAGTTAGACTTCAAACTAAAATTAATCAAAGCCGATGAAGATGATCATTTCTTATTCATCACAGGAGAAATCCATCAACACAAAGTATCAGTTCTGAACATCTATGCCCATAATACAAAGGCACCCTCATTCGTAAAAGAAACGCTACTAAAAGTTAAAGCTCATATAAAACTTCACACACTTATATTGGGATTCTTAAATACACCAATCTCAACACTACAGAGGACCACAAATCAGAAACTCAACAAAAAACAAAAGAATTAACAGAAGTTATGTCTCAGCTCAGGTTAACAGACATCTATAGAACATTCCATCCCAAGACAAAAGAATATACATTCTTCTATGCTCCACATGGAACCTTCTCTAAAATCGACCACATACTAGGTGGCATAACAAACCTCAACAGATACAAGAGAGTAGGAATAGTCCACTGTACCTTTTCAGCTTTAATATTGGAATTCAAAAACAACACAAATGGCAGAAGTCACCCCGTAGGTGTAGAAACCAGGAAATAATTAACTTAAGTACTGAAATCAACAAAATGGAAACCAGGAAATCAATACAAAAAAAAAAAAAATCAATGCAACGAAGAGTTGGTTTTCTGAGAAAATCAACAACCTAGTCAAACCTTTATCCAAATGAACGAAAAAGCAAAGAGAGAACATGCAATTAACAAAATCAGAAACAAAAAATGGAACATAACCACGGACACAGAGGAAATCCAGACAATTTTTTAGATCACACTTTGAAAATGTGTATTCCACAAAAATTGAAAATTCAAATGAAATGGACAAATTTCTGGATAACTATCACTTAACAAAATTAAATCAAAACAGACAAACAACTTAAATAGACCTATATCTCACAATGAAATAGAAGCAGTCATTGAAAGCCTTCCAACAAAAAACAGTCCAGGGTCAGTTGGATTCAGTGTAGAATTCTACCAGACATTCCAGGAAGAAGTAACACCACTACTTCTCAAACTGTTTCAAAAAACAGAAACAGAAAGTTCATTGCCATTTGACTTTGATTCCCTTCAGCACTATACTCTTCTATTCACTTGCCTTTACTTGCCTTGCCTTGCTTTACCTTATGTTTACATTTCCTTTACAGTACCTTACCTTCCCTTGCATACAATTACCTTTATTTCCCTTCCATTTCTTTCCCTTGACTTCCGTTTTCACTTCTCTTGACTTGCCTTGCCATTTCTGTTTCTTTTCCTTCCCTACCCTTCCTGACCCTTCCCTTGCCTTTCCTTAATTATTTCTTTCATTTCCTTCCCTTCCATTCTCTTTACGTCCTATGAATTATTTTCCCTTAACCTCTCTCCACTTCACTTCATTTCACTAACATTCTCCACCATTCCCTTCCAATTGTTTGCCTTCGCTTCACTTCTGTTACCATATGGTGTTGCCTTGCCTTTTCCCTTGCATTGACATTCCATCCCTTCCTTTCCCTTTTCTTTTCTCCCCTTGAATTGCCTAGACTTTTACCTTCCCTTCACTTTTCTTCTCTTTCCTCTCCTTGCCTTCCTTAACAAAGCATTTTCCCTCCTCTTTCCTTGCCTTACCAACCTATCTATTACCTTGGCCATTACATGTCCTGTCCCTTCCATCCATTTCCTTCCATTCCCTAACCTTCTGTTCTCGTGCTTTGCCTTGCCTTTTCACTTGCCTTGGCTTGCTTGCCTTGCTTAGCCTTTTCACGTGCCTTGCCATTTCCCTTGACTTGCCTAAACTTCCATTACTTTCCCTTTCATTCTTTTCACTCCCATTGACTTGACTTGACTTTCCACTCCCTTCACTTACCTACCATTGCCTTCCAATACCTTTCTTGCCCTCTTCCTTCCCTCCCTTCTCTTCTCACACCTTCTGAGGCTTTGCATTTCCTTCCTTTTCCTTCCCTTGCTTTGCATTTTCCTTTCCTACCCTCACCTTTCCTTGACTTTCTTTACATTCCCCTGCATGACCTTGCCTTGATTCACCTTTACATTTGCCTTCACATGGTCTGAATTACCTTACCTTTGAATCCTTTGCCTTACAGTGCCTGGTTTCTTTTCATTCCATTTATTCTGTTTTTTTTTTTTCCCATCACTTCCCTTTTCTTGCTGTGCCTTTCCCTTTAGGTATATTTCCACCCCTTCCCTTCCATTCCCCTTTCTCCCCTTTCCTTACCTAGCCTTTTACCTTTCTTTACTTTAGTTAACCTTCCCTTCCTGGCACTTGACTTCCTTTCTAGTGCCTTCACCTTTCCTTTGCCTTCCCTTCCATTTCCTTTACTGTTATCTTCCCTTCCCTTACATTCAATTCTATTTATGTCCCTTCTGTTCCCTATCCATCATTTTCCTAGCCATTGTTTACCTTTTCCCTAAAATTCTCTCCCTTTCCCTTCTTTTGCATTGCCTTGATTTCCCTTGCTTTACATTGTCTATTCTCCCTTCCCTTGCCTTTTCTCTTCCGTTTTCTTTTTTTCTCTTGCTTGGTTTTATTTACTTTCTCTTGTCTTATCTTTCATTGCCTTATCTTGCATAGCCTCAACTTCCTTTACTTCCCCTAGCATTACATAATTTATTCCCTTCCTTGCCCTTCCATTCACTTTCTTTCCTCCCTCTCCCTTCAATTCCATTCTCTACACTTCCATTGCCTGTACTTCTTTTGCAGCCACTTTCCTACCCTTCTGTAGCCTAGTCTTGCCTTTACCATCCCCTTACTTTCCCTTCCACAGCCTTCCATTCCTTTTCCCCTTTCCCCTTCTCTTTCTTTCCTATTGTATCTCTTCCCTTTATATCCATAGTCATGACGTGCCATTTCTGTTCCCTTCCCTTCCATTACATTGCTTTGACATGTCTTGGATCCATTTCCTTTCCTTCTGTATGTTGTATATTCCATTCTCTTGCCCCTTTTCAGCTCACTATCCTTCCCTTCTTTGCCTTGCATTGCTTATTTATCTTCTATCCGCTTTGCTTCATTTCCCTAGCCTTACCATATCTTTTCCCTTCACTCTCTTTCCATTCATTTCCCTTCACTACCATTTCTTTCCTTTCCATTCCCTTGATTTTTGCCTTAGCTTTACTTTCATGTTCTTTTCTACACTTTCATTTACTTGATTGCCTTGTATTCTTTCACTTACATTTCCTTCCATCCCCTTCTCTTCTTTTGCCTTGCCTTGTCTTACCATTTCACTTTCATTAGTTTGAATTTTCTTTCCTTATCACTTGCCTTGTCCCTTTACTTTGACTTGCATTTTCTTGACTTGTCTTGAGAAGCCATCTTTCATGGCTGTGACTTGCCATGGCATTTCATTGGCCTAGACTGTTCCTTTTTCTTGCCTTGCCTTCCATGCTTTTCCTTCTCTTAACATCTCTTGCCTTTCCTTGCCTTGCCTATTCACTTCCCTTGAATTACCTTCCCTTGCCTTTGCTTGCCTTTAATTTTCCCTCGCTTTTCCATCCATTACATTCTATTGCCTTCTCTCCCTTGCCTTGCTTTCCCTTTCCTTGCAGTGCCTTGATTGCCTTCATCTTTTACCTTTCCTTCCATTGCAATCCCTTCCCTTTCATTATGTTACCTATCCTTCCCTTGCTTTTCTTTTCACTTCAATAAAATTCTCATTGCTTTCATTATCTTCAGTTCTCTTATATTCCTGTCTTTTCTTATTCCTTGTCTTGTCTTCCCTTGTCTTCTCTTCCCTTCTCCTCCATCCCCTAACCTTTTCTTACCTTTTCAATTTCTCTCTTCCCTTAAGTTCTCTTCCCTTCTCATCTCTTCCATTCTCTTGCCTTATCATCCTTTGCTATGCCTTGCCTTCCCTTCTCTTCCATATACTTGCCTTAGTTATTTCTTTCCTTATGGTTCCATTCCCTTAATTTCACAACACTTTCCTTGCATTTTATAGCCTTACGTTGTCTTCACCTTCCAATCTCATTCTATCTCAACTCTTCCCATCTCTTCTCTACCCTTCCCTGTCCCCTCATATTCCCTTCCCTTCCATTCCCTTGCCTTTTCTCCTGTCTTTGCATCCCTTCCCTTACATAACTCCTAGGGATTAAATGTGTATGCTAACACTGCCTGTATTCTACTCTTCTGGCTAATTCATTATTCTGATCTCCAGACAAATGTTACTATGTCATACATTGTATATCACCATATGTGCCTAAGAAAGCACGTGGTCCACTTTAAATGTCTTCAGAGTGGAGACTGAGATGAAATGAAGGTTTTATGACATCATGGAATCTAATGAATCTTGGAATGTTTTAAGGATAGAATTCTAGGCTCTAGATTGAGTCTGAATCAAAATATCTTTCAACATTCTCTATCAACCTACAGTTGCATAAAGTGCACTCCACAATAGAAAAAGAAAACAAGACCACGTGTTCTATATACTGCCCACAGGAGGTCTGAGTCTCTGTAATGGTCAAAGAAGGGAATCTAGAACCATGTAGACAAAGCCTTCTAAGGCAAAATGTCACCACTTTGGCACTGAAGAGTGTGCTTCTGAACAACTCACAGTGGTCTTAAATCTCCTAGTGCAATTATGATGGTAAAGCACTTATGCGCCACAAATTTAACTATAACAGTAAGTGGATGAGGGGACTCTTTAAAAGTAACAAAATGCAATGTCCTTCTGTATGCAGCCTTCCCCAGCCACTCCTGACAAATTCATCTCTCTTGCTATATTTCCAGTGCTTCGGACACATTTCTTCACCATAATAGGCTTTAGTCATTGAAATAAGGAACTCTCTGGGGAGGCTTAAAAATATAGATGTACCTGGTCCAACATCTCAGGAGACTTTCATTTTATAATTTTGTAAGTTTAGTTTGAAACAGAGGATTTTCTTCTTAAAATTTTTGCTAGTAGTTTCAGTATTACTACATATGTTTAACACATACTGAAACGCAAATTTCTTCCATGAATACCAACAAAAAAATGTTGGATCAGGCAATGTACATAAACACTGTGTGTGTGTGTGTGTGTGTGTGTGTGTGTGTGTGTGTAAAAGGAACTGCTGGTAAATAAAGAAACTCCTCAGATAATAAAGAAAATATTATGTCATTTTGTTTATAATCTTATAAACAAGTTGGTCTGAAGATAAGAGAAACAAAATAGCCAGCCACTATTGAGTTCTTACCTCCACCAATGCTCAGACTAAAAGGAATGATCTTGCCTGCAGACAACAGTCTCAGAATTCTGTCTTAGAATGGACTACACTGAGCTCATGTTTCCTTCAACCTTCTAATCTTATTTCCAACCTGCCATATCTCTTCGTGTCCAAACATCCTTAGTGCTGGAATTACGGCATGTCACTTTAATGCATTGGGTCACCTTTGTGTGCTCTCTTTTTCCTTTAGACTTAAACACTTTTATGTGGTTCAGCATAGCCTTGCACTATCTGAGATCTATCTACTTCTGTGTCCCAATTGCAGGGATTTAAGTTGTGTACCACTGTCAGTCATTTATTGCTAACCACTGTGGCTAACTTTGCACACAGTTCTTCAGGCAAACTTTGAATGCTAGAACATAAGTAAATTAATAACTAAGAACATTTGTATTTAAATACAAGTATTACATTGGGGCAAGCTAATGCCTTTTTTTATAGAAGAGGAAAAGTTTTAGATACCATCACAGGTGAAAAAAATCCATCCAAACATGGGGAGCCTCTTGATGAAGATTTATCGCAGGAATTGTGTAGAAACCTCACATAAATAGGGTGAGTTTCCTGTTCTTTTTATTACAAGAAAATAGAAAACACCCAGTTTCAAGAAGCCAAAACGACATTAGATGTATAGATGTTTAAAGAAGAGGGGATTTTTATCCAGAAAGAGAATCATCAAAGAAAGAATGATCTAACTCACGGTGACAATAGCTGTTCTTATTGGGTGATTTCTATGCCTATTCTTTATCTTCCTACTTCCTAGTACGCTGCTAGTCAAAAATCATGTAATATTAATTCTGGCTGTGGAGTTGGACTTGGCTTTCCTTCTCTAAATGTATGCATGTTATTAAAGTGAAATTCAGAGTTTCTGTCTTATGTCAATAAGCCAATTAGTGTTAGTCAGAAGAGAACAAAATCTTGAACAAAATTTTAATCACTCTAAAATCCTAATTTCCCTCATAGTTATATTCTTCCTTACTGTTGCCTGTTCCAGCATGCATTCCTAAAATAGTTGAACTTTCTCTGTTGATAGGAAGGTTTCTGTATTTCACAATGAACAATAACATTTCCAAACAGCAAACAATAATATCTCTGAAATGAAGATGTGGTACCACTCCATAGATTCAACTTTTAGTTTCTGAACCAGTAATAACTTATTTTGGACTAATACTGCTGTACACAATTCCAGACTACCTCACTGAGATGGTGCACTTGCTAACAAAACTTTGGCCAGAGATCCAATAAGAACTTCACTCAAAAATCTGCTGTCACTCTGAGACTAGCTACAAATGTTATAGCTACTCCAATCAAGATTTTCCATTGCTTTATTTTTTTTTCTCTAAAAGTTCCCAATGATGCCTCCATTACCTACAATTGGGAAACAGTGTAATTTTTGTTCTCTTGTCACTGAAAATGTGTTAATTATCACCTATTCATGATTTGTTTTATGTTGTAGGGTAGGGTGTGGAAAATGATGTTTAGACTTTGTTATGTCTAATAGAATTTTAGAGGTCTGGATAGGAATGGTACATTTAGTACAGGAAATAAGTAGAGTAACATCTATTTTTTAATTCATTTTAGCAACTATTAACTAAACAATTGTTAGATCCTTGTATGTTTCCTAAGTAAATTCTTCTTTCTCTTTAGGATGGTTGGCACACAAATATAAAACTATATGTATACATTTTCTATATTGACACAACTTTGGTTATTCCATCGCATTACACCTTACAGTTCTATCTCAAGATAAATGTCAAGACATTTCTGTTCTTTAAATATCAAGTCATTGTCCTTGCTAAATTATTTTGGGAAGCTTCAGATATTGAGAAACTATATTTCTTAGACTTGCAGATTAAAGCTATGCATGCTTCTTAAAACGATGATGCTAATCAGACATACATATTTGATCTTCAACACTTCAAAGACTTGCAGAGTATGGCATTTAAATGTTTTAATATTATTACTCCAGTGACAATTGGTCTTGATAGCACTGAATTATTCCAGAGTGTATTTTGGTCATTGATAACAGTCCATCTGGAGTTCATTTCCTCCTCAGATTCTGGCGTCTCGGGCAAGGTGTGTCCCATTTTGACTGCTGATCTTAAACGTGGTGTCCTAAATGAGCTTGTAGGAGATACACTTAAAGAAGACTGCTGAAACATGCCTATTTACTGTAAAACAGTTTTTCAATTCTAATTTCCCAGGTTCTGTGATGGCCCATCTGATTATTTAGGCCCCAAAATTGGTGTGATAACTTTGGTGACTGTCCAAGTAGCCAGCTGTTTCTGTTGCCACTTGCAAATTTGGAAGTTACATGCTTGCTCTTCCTGCCAAACCTAATATAATTTTCCTTCTCAGGTCTATGTTTAGGTTTAAATTCTCTTACCTTAAATGGACAATATAGACAATATTTAGTTTATCCAGATTAGTCCTTCTATCAGAGTAATCTCTGTGATGCCATCTATCATGGCATGTATACTGGACATGAATATATGGTCATGTATACTGGATATAAGTTATATATCTTTTGCTTCATATTCACAAGGTGTTAATTTGTGTATGTTTATCTTTCTTTTCCTGAAATATACTTGACATATATTATCATTGCTTATAATTTTCACATCATGTTTAAACCTTCTTTCTAATAAAATAGTAATTGGAGGCATCATTACTTTGGACCTGCAATGGCAGCCACACAGCTTTAAGTGAAGATTCCGGTGGATGGAAGAGTGAAGAGAGGTGTATTCGGTACATTTTCCTTCATGTGCTTTTTCTTCTGGGACAGAAGATAAAATAGGAAGAGCGTGGAAATGCTGTACTCTTCTTTTGTCTTATTTTTTCAGTGTAAACTTGCCCAATAAACATCTATTTATCATTTTTATTTTGTCTAGTGTTGTAATAACATCAATGCTTCCACATTCATCTCACATTAAAAAAAAACGTTTTTGAATAAATCGTTTCTATTCAAGGTATTGGAACAGGATTTATTTCATCTGACTTCTGAATTCAGGTGATTTAAAGAGCATGTAAATCTGTCTGATTCTTGATTTTCTGTCTCTTTACTTGTGTTTGTTCTTTTTTTCAGACTCTAGTCTCTACGCTATGAGTCTGCCACAACCCTTGCTATAGACAGAGAATCCTCGGTGACACATTAAGCTGGTAAAGCCCAAAAGTAGCTGTTGAAGCTAGGTAGATACCTTGCAAGTCTAGTTCCAAGGTGAAACATGACTAATAGTACTGAATAATATGAATGAGAATTACCTGTCTGAGCGCCCCTAGCATTCCATTCATACCACATGGCAAAATGAAGTAATTTGTCAGAAAATTAAGGCAGCATTTTTAGAAGTAGCAGACACTTAACAGCGTACTTCAAGGAGATGGAAAATGATCTCAAACTGAATGAGAGTGATAAAAATGAGAATATACTAAGAATAAGTTTACAGATGTGAACTTTGAAATCCAGATATGAAAATAAAAAATGCTAGCTAATGCAGCTACAGGGAAAATAAATTATAACAAGCAAGCTTTAAATAGTGAGAATATAAATCAGGGAAGATTCATAAGAAGTGTGATACTATTTCAGATTTTAATTATATAATCTTAAAAAATGTCCTATAAACGTTCCATTCAATTAGGGCTTAAAAATTAGATAAGAGGGCATGAACACATTGCTGAGAAGTTCAGAGCACTACCACTTACTCCAGATGTCCTAAATTCTGTTCCCAGCAATTACATGGTGGGTCACAATCATCTATAATGAGAGCTGATGCTCACTCTTGGCATGTAAGCTGCATTAGGTTTGCTTGATAAATAAAATTTTAGAAAAATTAAAATGAGAAAGAAAAATCTATAATCAATCTAAACATGGTAACAGAGGGTGAAAAAAGATCATCCTTATGATTTATAATAAGGAAAAATACTACAAGGTAGAAATAACCACAAACAGCCTCGCTGATCTTTGACCACCATTCCTGGGCTTCTGCCATAGCTCGGGGGCTTTGTCGAAGATGACCTGTCCACATGAGAATACCCTGAGTACAGTCAATGACAGAGGTGTATCTGGGACCAATTCAGGTAAAATTCCTCCCAAACCATTCCCTGGAAACTCTCTGGTTTAGCCTAAATCTCGCTCTCCCTATATCCTACCACAAGTGAGAATAAAATCTAATGTACAAATCACTATACCCAGAATCTGCAGTCCCAATTCTTTGTGCCATAGTGAACCTAATGCCACACTATTCTTGTAGAGCACTGTGCCAGACGGTGGATCCAGTAACCTTCCACCACCAGGAAACTTCCTGGATCTCCTTTGAGAAAAGTAGACCCTTCTAATCCTGCGGTATCATGCTGAATTCCCACCTGTATAAATTGTGACCCCCCATCACTGTGCCTCTGCCAGAGACTTCGTATAGAGCTTGGACCACCCAGAGTGACAGTCATCTAAATTCTGACATTCCCACTTGGAAGGTAGCATAGAGAGAAACAGCTTCCACCTGCATCGACTAGAGGAAGTGAAGGAAACACGGCAATACAAGAAAACACCTAACATTATAAATACAAGCATGACATCAACAGAATCTAGGGACTATACAACAATTATATCTGAACACACTAAAGCAGATGAAGCAGAATAGAATGACTTAAAAATAACTTAATAAAAATGATAGAGGCCCTCAAAGACTATATGATAAAATCATTTAAAGTAATGGAGGGAAACAGCAAGAAAAAAAATGGTAGAAATGACAGATCTCTTAAAGTAAGGAAGGCAAAGGCAGAACAATCATACAGGTGACTGAAAAAGCTCATGACTTTAAAACTTAATAGAGACAATAAAGAAGACAAAAATTGAGGGAATGCTGGAAATAGAAGAACTGAGCATAAGAAAGAACAATGGAATACAGCAGATAGAATAGAGGGAGTCAGGCACTGAAGTTACTAAAGGAAATATATGCATTGACCAAAGAAAATCTTAAATTCAGCAAATCTTTAACACAATAAATTCAAGAGATTGGAAACATTGTGAAAAGTCCAAACCTAAAAATAGTAGACATAGAAATTTCAGAATCACTGCTCAAAAATTCTGAAAACATATTCAACAAAAGGACTGAAGAAAATGTCCCGAATCTGAAGAAGGATGTGCCCAAGAAAATACCAAACATCAAATAGACTGGATCAAAGAAAAAAAAAAAAACACTTGACACACAATAACCCCTACCATACAGAATAAAGAAAGACTATTAAGATTAGAAAAGGGAAAATGACAAGTAAAACAGATAGGCAGACCTATCAAAGTTTCACCTGTCTTTTCCATGGAAACACTGAAAGCCAGAAGTTCCGGGATAGATGTTACACAAGTACTAAGAGTCAAAAGATGCCAGCCCAGAATCCTATACCCATCAATCTCAATCAATGTAGATGAAGAAAATAAAATATTCAATGACAAAGACAGATTTTCAAAATACATATTTAAAATCAAGGCCTTAGAATTCTGGAAGGAAAACTCTAACACAATGATGTTAAATATGCTGACAAAGACTTACACATTAGACAGTCCCACTTCAACAGAACCCAAAGTATAAAGCAGGGAAAATATATTCACAATACCAGCAGCAACAAAAAAAAATCTACAAGGAACAAGAATTTACAATAAATGCTCCATACTTTCCCTCATTATTAATCATCTTAACTTGCCTATAGAAATATGCAGGCTAACAGAATGGATATGAAGATAAAACACAACATTCTGTTGCATACAAGAAACACATTCAGTTTCAAAGAAAGATATTACTGCATGGTAAAGGGTTGGGAAGCATACTTCCAACAAAATGGACCCAGGAAGGTAGCAGGTGTAGCTATCCTAATGTGTAAAATGTTAATCTTCAAACAAAATTAATGATAACAGAAGACAGCAGTCAATTTGTATTCATCATAGCAGAAATCCGTCAGCACAAAGTCTCAATTCAGATCATCTATACCCCCCAAAAAAGGCACAAACATTGTTATAAGAACCACAACTAAAACTAGAAGCTCACATAAAACCTCACACACTCATAGTGGGAAACTCAACAAAAAAACAAACGAACTAACAAAAGTAATGTCACAATTGGGTTTAATAGGCAACTATAGAACAGTACATTCAACACTTTCTTCACTGCTCCACATGGAGCCTTCTCTAAAATTAACCACATAAGAGAAAACATTACAAAACTCAAAAAAATCTAAATCTAAAAAGTTTAGATTAATCGCCTGTATGTTATCTGACCACCATACATTAAAGTTGGAATCCAACAACAACACAATTTGCCAAAATCCTACAAACTCTTGGAAACTGAACAATGCACAATTACGCCATACCTGGATCAAATCAGAAAGGAAGATAGAATTTAATACTTCCTAGAATTCAAAAAGAATGAGGACCCAACATACCTGAACTTGCAGAACACAATGAAAGCATTGCTGGGAGGGAAGTTCATTGCACTATGTGACCATATGAAGAAAATGGAGGATAGTCACATTAGATAGTTAACACCACAAGTGAAAGCCATAGTATAAAAAGAAGCGACCTCACACCGAAAGAGAGGACACCAGGAAATAATCAATTTCATGGCTGAAATCTATAAAACAGAAACATAGAAAACATTTTAAAAAGTCAATCCAACCAAGATTTCTTTTTACAGAAAATCAATACGATAGATAAACCTTTATCCAAAGAAACCAAAAAGCAGAAAGAGAACATACTAATTATTAAAATCTGAAATTAATTGGGGGATTTTTTGTCGTCGCATTATCTGTTTATGTTGCTATTTTGGAGATGAAGTTCATACTTTCCCGAAAAATGCAATTTGTTCTTCTAAACATAGTTCCTATTCAAATACATGACAAAAAAGAATGTAAGACACCATCACTAATTCGCATTATTTGAAATGAGATTCACATGACTACAATCACATTATATTTTACAAAGAGAACTGTAGTAATTGCTGAAGTGTTCTCCATTGAGAAAATCATTGCATTTCCCTAATGTATACTTCACTGTTCAATTCATGTTTCCAAATACTGCTGAAAAAGATCTTGCCTCTTTGTTTAGAGAAGAAAATAAATTATTTTCAATACACAATCTTTGCTTTTCCTCTTTCTGTGTTTGTTAAAGGGAATTTGTCTTTCTCTTAGAACATAGAACGACTGACTTCTCAACACACTTCCCTTTTACACATATTTGCTTCATACAGAGTTAGAGATATGGACATTTACACTATGAAAAGAATGTGTTTCATGTGAAAGAAAGCTCACATTTTTTTTTACATTGATAAATACAATAAAGTTGAAATATTAGGTGTAGATTGTTCTGCCTGCTGCTGGTCTAGTTCCGCCACCACGCCAGCCCCAAATAATTCACAGAGATGCTTTATTATGTATAATCCTGTTGGCCAGTTACTTGTTTTTTATCGACTAGCTGTCTCAAGTATTAATCCATTTCTATTAATCTAAGTATTTCAAGGTGGTCTCATCTTACAGGAGGGGGGCTGGCATTGTGCTCTCCCCAGTCTCTACATGCTGATTTCTCCCTGCTATTTCCTCAAATCCTCCTTGTCTCCTAGTCCCACCTATTTTGCTTTCCTATTATCCAATAGCACTTTATTCAATAACCAGTATGAGAAAAATATTTACAGAATGGCATCTCCCATCATTGATGCATCCAACATTCTGAGAAAAATAAATGTCTTTTTTTTTCATCTATACTCACTGTCTATTTGTTTTCCTAACAACAGTTTAAAGTTAATCTTGCTTCATTTCCTAGAGAGGAGAAATCATTTTGTATCAGTACACAATCCCTTCTTTGATATTGCTGTTTTATGTGAAAATGTTGTCTCTTTCCTTGATATCATAATGTATTTTTCTAAATGTGCACCTAATTTGTACACATTTATATGTATTTACCGTATAGGAAAATGGGTCCGTTTGCTGAAAAGATAAAACTTACCAAAGTATCAAGTCCCCAATTTTCACAAGGATGACTACAATCAAGTAGAACTAACCCTTGTTCTTAAAATCAAATTGGATTTCTGTCAAGTAGACTCTATTTCATTATGGATTCAAGGAAGGGCCTAAAGAAGTTTTTCATCTTTTTATAGAGAAGGAAGGTTTTCTCGATCTTCACACATTGCCATCTGTGAAAATGTAGTTTATTCTATGCTAGAAAATGCAATCTTCGAAAAAAACTTCATATTCAAAGACATTGCAGAAGACACAAGAAGACATTTGCATTCAGTACAATTAAAGGCAATGAGTTTTACAATAAAGCATCAAATTAACTTTTCATTGTATACTAAAATCGTATTTGGAGTGGCACAGATTTTGAGAAAGACAATGCATTTCTCTTGCTTTTATGAACTGTTCTACTCATTGTTTCTAACTGGAGTGGAAAGAGATCTTGCCTGATTTCCTAGAGAAGAAAGTATATTTCTTTTCAGTAAACAACACACATTAATTTTAACAGATAGAATTACAATTGTTTTCACGTTTTATCTTCTTCATTGTTCAATCAATGTCTCTAAATACCATTGAAAGAGATCTTGTCTCTTTCCCTAGAATAGACAATGCATTTCTTATCAGCATGCAATAACTTCTTTTGTTTATGTTTCTATGAAAGTGAAAATTTGTCTTTCCTAGAAAACCCAAATTTCTTACAAACATTCTTCCTAATCGAAGCACATTTTCTTCATACATACCTAGATATAGTGCTGTATATCAATGAAAATGGAATGTATTTTTTTAAGCATCCTCACATTAACTTTCATATTGATAGCTACAGTCAAACCTGAAGTGCCTTCCATTCAGAGAATGACAATGACTTGTTTTTTATATGTACTCAATGTCTACCAGCGTTTCTGCCAACATTCAAGAGAAATCTTGCCTCCTTTCCTAGAGAAGAAAAATCAGTTCTAATCAGAACACGACCTTTCCAATCATGTAGGTATTTTATGTGAAAAAGTGGCTGTCTCCTTCCTAGATTTCACAACTACATGTTCTATACATACTTCCTATTCACACACTGATCACTTCATATATCATAATAGAACCATTTCATTGGTAATAGTTTTTCAAATAAGCTTGCTCATTACAACTTTCACATAGATAATTGCAATTGAAGTTTAAAAGACTCCATTATGAAAAACAAAATGCAATTCTATCAGGTAGACTCAATGTTCCATTCTCGTTAATAGCAACAGGCTAAAGACTACTTTCCTCTTTTTATACAGAAGATAAGGCATTTCTTAGGTTTAAAAAAAATCCTAGTATTTATGGTGCAGTTTTTGTGAAAATTAAGTTGTTTCATTCAAAGAAAACCCATTTGTACTGATTGTCATACTTCCTATTTGAACACATTTCTAAATACACTGTGTCACATATGTCAGTCCTTAGCAGAGAATGCAATTCATGTCAAACACCCTTATCCACATTAACTTCCACATCAAGTAATACAATCATAGATGAAGTGGGCTCAATACTGAGCTCAATGTTTTTCTCTGAAATAAATGTCAAGGTTCTATTCATATTCTATGTACAATACAAATAGATCATACCTCTTTTCTTAGAGATGATATTGCATTTTCCCACTGCATAATCTCTACTTTTGAAGTTTCAGTTGTTGGAAGATAGAGGTTTTCTCCTTCCTAGAAAACACAGTCTCTTGTTGTACACATTAACCCATTTTGTACACATTTGCTTCATATGGAATTGGACATATGGCCATATTTTCACTGTAACAAAGAATGTGTTTCATGGAACAGACATCTCATTAAACTTTACATTGATGAGTAACTGTAACCTCACCATAAATCTAATGCTAAACATATACCTAATCCTAAACCTAATCCAAAATATGTGGCAAACCTGAATCATAAGCTTCACATTACCCTAACACTAATCCTATCCCTAAACTTAACAGTAACCCTAACCTTATCTTTAACCCTAATCCTTATCATAAGCCTAAACATAATCCTAACCCTAAATATAATACTAACCGAAATCTTAATCCTAACTCTAAATCTAACCAGAAGCCAAACCCTAATAGTAAACTAACCATAACCCTAACCCTAATCCAAATCCTAATCCTATACCTAAGGCTAACCCAAATCACAAACCTAACTCTAACCTAATCCTATTCCTTGTCATAATGTTAACTGAAACCAAATCCTAACATTGAAGATAGCACTAAGGCTAACACTAACATTAACACTAATCCTTACCAGATCCCTAACAGTAATTCTTAGCCAAAACCTTATCCTAATCTTAAAATTAAGGCTAACCTGAACCCTATCCTTATCATAAGCCTAACACTAAACTTAAAACTAAAGCTAGCCTTAAACCTAAAACTAACACCGAACCCTAAACTGAAATACCTACATTCAGAAGAAGACTTTGACTTTATTTCATCTAGAATCACTGTGTGTTTGCCATTAAAACAATAGATGAAAGTGAATATTGGTTTTCCCTTTAGAGCATATATCATTTCTTACCAGTAAACTATCTTTTCTTTGATGTTGCTCCTTGATGGGCAATCAAGTTTTCTCTTTCCTAAAAATCACAATGACTACTTCTAAACATACATCTTATTCATGCACATTGCTAAATTCAGTGTAGAGTGTTAAGCCTGATCTGTGGAAAAAGCTTGTGCACATTAATTTTCATACTAATTACTACAATTGAATTTGAAATGACCAATATTCTTAACACAAAATGCATTTGTATCAAGTACACTCTATACCCAGTCTAAGGAGGTCTTTCCTTTTTCGCTAATCAATGCAATTCTTATCAGGTCATAGTCTCTTCTCTTCTTGTTTATATTTCTGTGAAAGTGAAAATGTCTCTTTCTTAGAAATTGCATGTTATTTTTCTAAACAAAATTTCTATTGGAATACATTTTCTTCATACATATTTGAGATAGGGCTGTTTTTTACTGAAAAGAGAATGCATAATTTTATAAGCATTCTGACATTAACTTTAACTTAGATAAATATTAGCAAAGCTGAAGTGCCTTGTATTCAGAAAATGACAATGACTTTCCTATAACTGTACACAATGTCTATTGCCATTCCTAATAACATTTGAATAAGATCTTGCCTCCTTTCCTAGAAAAGACAAAACGTTTTTATCAGTACACTGTCTCTCCTATTATGTTACTTTTTTATGTGACAAAGAGGCTGTCTGTTTCCTAGAAATCACAACATCCTCTTCTATACATACTTACTATTTGTACAAATTCATCAGTACAAATTATCTTAATAGGTTTTTCACTGGCAATACTCACTCTTTTAAGTAAGTGTGCTAACATTAACTTTCACAATGATAATTACAATCAAAATTTAAACACCTCTCTTCTGAAATAAAGCAATGCGTTTCTATCAAGTAGACTCACTATTCTATTCTCATTACTAGCAACATCCTAAAGACTTATTTCTTCTTTCCTACGGAAGATTAGGCATTCCTTATTTTTAGCTAATTCCTCGCATTTAAGTTGCTGTTTTGTGACAATGAAGTTCTTTCTTTCCTGGGAAACACAATTTCTTCTATTAGTCATACTTAATATTTGAACACATTCCTAAATACACTGTGTGACTTCAATCACTCTTTAACAGAGAGTATAATACATTCCACACAACTGAATCCACATTAACTTTCTCATCATGTGGAAAATAGTTGTTCAAATTCTCCCTATGTTGAGAAAGGCAATGCACTTCTTGGACCTAAATATCAAGTTTATATTCATATTATAAGTACCATACCAAAAAAACATGCCTCTTTTCTAGGGATGATAATACATTTCATTTTGTTACACAATCTCTCCATATCAATTTTTTGTTGGAAAATAGAGGTTGTCTACTTCCAGGAAAACAAAGTGTCTTGTTACATCCATTTCGTATACATTTGTTTCATACAGTATTGTAGACATGGCCCTCTTTTGCTGTAAAAAGGGAAGAGATTCCATGGAAAAGAAACCTCATTAAATGATAAGTAGCCATAAATTTCATCCCAACTCTAATTCTAAACTTAACAACAACCCAAATGGTAATACTATCACTAACACTAAGGACAGCTTGTACTCTAATCCAAAACTGATCTTTACCCAATATCGAACCTTAACCCTAACAGAAAACTAACAATAAAACTAACCATAACACACACCCTAATCCTAAACCTAAGGCTAAAGCAAAGCCAAAATATAACATTAACTTAACCCTAACCCTAACCCTTACCCTAATCCTATTCCTAAAATTAGCACTAACCTGAAACCCAACCTTAACACTAAAACTAAACCTAACCATAACACTAACATAAAACTAACCCTAACCCTAGCATAACCATAATGCTAATCCAAACCAAAAAAACTAGTCTTATCCTAACCCTAGCCCTAAGCAAACACAAATTCTAATTCTATGTCTAATCTGAACCCTACCAGTATACTAACAATAACCCAAACTGTGACCCTAACACTAACACAGACCCCAAACCTAACCCTAACCCCAGACCTAAGCCTATCCTAACTCCTAATGTTAACTCTAAGTTTAACACAAAGAAAAATCCTTACAATAAAATAACCCTAATCCTAACCATAAACCTAACCCTAATCCTAAACCAAATGTTAACCCAATCCCTAACCCTAACACTACCACTAAACCTAAAACTTACCCTAAATGTAAACCTAACTGTAATCCTAATCTTAAACCAAATGCTAATCAGACACCAAAATCTAACACAAAATTTACCCCTAACACTAACCCTATCCCTAAACCTTAATCTAAAACTAACCCTAAGGCAAACGGTAATCCTAATCCTAACCCTAAGGCTAACCTGAACCTGAACTCTAAACCTTAGCTTAACCCTATCCCTAAACCTAAACTTAATATTAATTCATAACCTGAAGTATGATTTATTCAGAGGAAGGCTTTGTCTTTCTTTCATCTATAATCAAAGTTTTTTTTTGTGTTTATAACCACAGGCTAATGTGGTCTTCCTTTTATCTTAGAGAATAAAAAGGAGTTCTTATCCTCATTAATTCCATCTGTTTATATTGCTCTTTCTAAGACTATGTAGTTTATACTTTCCAGGAAAACACAATTTCTTCTTCTAAACATACTTTCTATTATAACATTGCAGCAAACATTGTAAAGCACTGGCAGTCATCCGCATTAAATGAAATTAGTTTCATATAAACACAAAAACATTAAGTTTCACACAGAGAACTACAATAATAGCTGGAGAGTTTTTTTATTTTGAAAGACATTGAATTTCTCTTAAATATCCTTCATTATTCAATCCATGTTACTCACTTCTGCAAAGTGATATCATACATCTTTTCCCAGAGAATACAATCACTTCCTATCAGTAAACAATCTTTTCCATTCTTTTTTGAGTTTTTGTGAAAGAGAATTTCTCTGTTTCCTAGAGCACAGGTCTTCTAAGCACACTGCCTATTCGAACATATGTGCTTCGTTCAAAGTAAGAGTGTCCTCCATTTACAGAAAGATATTCTTTTTTTTTTCATATATACTCACTGTCTATTTTTGTTTGTAAGAAAAGTTGAGAGTCTTGCTTCATTTCCTGGAAAGTAGAAATCATTACTCTTCAGTACACATGTTTTACTAGAAGAGATAGGGGAGTTTGATCCTCACATATTGCCATCAGTTTAAGTAGCCATTTCTTAGCATACTTCCTATCCAAACACTTTGCTAAACACTCGTAAGACACTTACATTGAGTTTTACTCTACCTCAAACCAATTAATTTTCCCATGGAGATGTAACATCATATTTGAAGTGGCATTGAAATTGCCAAACACAATGAATTTCTCTTCAGGGTTGTACATATGTTTTAAGTACATTAGTAAAAGATCATGCCTCTTTTCCTAGACAATAAGATATATTCTTATCAGTACACAGTCCATATTAATCTTAATATAGAGAAGTACAATTTTGGTTCAAATCATCACTATTTTGAAAGGGAATTCTGTTCTCCTACCTATCCTTCCTTGTTCAATTCATGTTTTTGATTATTGCTGATGTATGTCTTTCCTCTTTTCCCATAAAAGACCATCAATTCATATCAGTACACGGTGCATTGCCCTCAACAGTCTGAAGATTTCTTTTATATTTTCCAACAAGTGTTTAGGCATTTTTTTATAATCTCTTGAATTTATGTTGCTCTTTCTGTGAAAATATGTTCAGTCTTTCCCAGAAAAGGCAATTTCTTCTTCTAAAACATACTTCCTATACAAGCACATTGCAAAACATCCTGTTCGTCACTGAATGTCAGTATCATTAAAGGCAATACCTTTCCCATTACAGAAATCACATTAACTTTCACATATAAAATCACAATCGTAGTTGAAGTGGTATGGGTTTTAAGAAATACAATGCATTATTTGTCACTTTACTCACTTCTATTCATATTTGCAACTATTTTCAAAAGAGATCTTGCATCTTTATTAGAGGAGATATTACACATTTTATACGTACACAATCCACAACGAATATCTGTCAGGAAGACTACCTATTCTATTCAACTTTCCAACAACAGTCTAATGAGTTCTTTCCTATTTTCCTTCTATAGGTGAGGTATTTTGTTACCTGCACCCAATCCCTTTCCCTTTTAATGCTCTTTCTTTGAAAATCAGTTTATTATTAACAGGAAAATGAAATTTTATCATCTATACATGCTTCTCATTCAAGCACGATGCTACAACATTGTAATACTCTAGAATTCAATAGCATTAAAGGCAATGTGTTTCACATTTCACATTAAAATTCACATAGAGAAGTACAATCATAGTTGAAGTGTAATCTCTTGTGAGAAAGACAATATATTTCTTTTACATTAAATCACTGTTCTATGTATGTTTCTATGGACAGTCCAAAGAGATCTTGTCAGTTTTCCTAGAGTTTCTTATCTGTACCCAATCCACATTAAATTTCTCATTAGAAAGTATTCTCCAATAAGAAAAGGCTGCCATTATGAAAGCCACAATGTATTTAAATGGAAGATTAATTATTTGATTCACGTGACTCTTCTATTCATGTTTCATTCTACAGTCAAAAGAGATCTGCTCTCTTTCCTAGAGGGGGCAATACAATTCATGTATGTACAATTCTTATAAATACACAAACCACATTGAGTTTCACATAGATAAGTGCAATCCAATTTGAATGGCCTCTGTTCTGAAACTCACAACTCATATCTGTTTGCAAGAACAACTATTCTGTTCACATTTCCAGTAACAGTCTAATGAGTTCTTTCCTGTTTTCCTACTCTAGGTGAGGCTTTTCTTATCATTAACCAATCCCCTGGCTTTCTGTTTAAGTTTCTGTGAAAATGAGTTTATTCTTTACAGAAAAACACAACATATTCTTCTAAACATACTTCTTATTCATGAATAATTTTAAAAACACAATAAGTAACTGGCACTTAATAATTCAACAGCAAAGGATTTCACCTAACCTCAATGATATTAACTTTCAAATTCAGAATTTCAATCATTTTATTTACTTCTTTATTTACTTTACATAACCAAGTCCATTTAAATGAAAACAAACATTTACAGACACACTGCTATTCAATTGCATCCCATATGCACACCCACTCACATGGTTTGTGAGGCATTCAAGGAGGGATCATCAAAATTTGTCAGGTCTAAGTCCTCTCTCCTGCTACTAGGCTAAGGGAATATCTCTCCATGTGAATTAGGTCCCAAAATTCCTTTCAAGCACCAGGGATCCATCCTGGTTCTACTATAAGTGGTCCTTTCGATAGAGTAGGCCTTCTACCAGAGACCATGTTGAGGAGGTCTGAGTTGAATGAATGCTGGTTTTCCAGGTATAAATCTGGAGGTCCATTAGCTCCGCCTTGTTCAGGTGAGCCATCTCTGTGTGTTTCTGTAGCCTGGTATTCACTCCTTTTCTTTTCACTGCTCCCTCAGTGCAACTGAATTCAAAGAATTCAGCTCAGTGTTTAGGTTTGGGTGCCCTCTTCTGTTTCCAAAAACCACTACATCAAGAATCCAGGATGGCATATAAATGAGTTGTTGATGTCATTATCATGGAAGGGCATTCAAGGTAGCTCTACACTGTGCCCACATTGTTAGTTTGGGACACCCTTGTAGGTCTCTGGATATTTCTTTAGTGTCAATATTCTCTGCAAACCTATAATGACTTCATTTATTATGGTATCACTTTATTTGATATAGTCTATTTATCCCCTGAGTAAATATTCCTGGTCCCACATGTTCAGCTCTCTCCCTCTTCACTTTCTAAATTTTTCTCCACTCATTGTCCACTGCCACTCCCAATATGCTCAGGAAAACTTGTCCCCTTCCCCTTCTGTGAGGGAACTTGTGTAGATTTCTTAGGTTCTTCCTTGTATCATAGATGTCCTGATGGTGGGAATTATAGTGTCTAAAATTCATGTATTAGTGAATAAATTCCATGTTCCTATAATGAGAGTGGCCTACCTCACTCAGGGTGATTATTTTCAAGTACCATCCTTTGGTCTGCGAATTTCAATATTCCATTTTTTTCCCCGTGAAGTAGTAGTCCATTTGTGTAAATGTGCCACATATTCTTTATCCATTCTTCAGTTGAGGGGCATCTATATAGCTTCCATATTCTTGCTATTAACAAATAATTTTGCTATGAACATAGTTGAACAGATGTCTCTCTTGCATGGCTGTGGATCATTTGGCTATATACCTAAGAGTGGAATTGCCACGTCTTGTGGTAAACATTTTCCCATTTTCCTGAGGAACCAGTACACTGATCTCAAAAAAGGCTGTACATATTTGCACTCTCACCAGCAGCGGAGGAGTGTTCCCCTTTCTCTATATTCTTTCCATCATTAGATGTGATTGGTTTTTCTGATTTTGGTCTTATACCAATGTATAATATTAGCAGTTTTGTAAAAAAATGGTGCACAGATGTATATGGGTTTATACCATGATTTTCAGTTTCATTCCATTTGTATACTTATTTATTTTTGAGCCAACACCAGGCTGTTTTCAGGACTATAGTTCTATAATATTGCTTTAATTTGGGATGGATATACCTCCTTAAGTTCCTTTATAGAACAGGATTGTTTTTGCTATTCACAGTATTTTCTCTTTCCGTTCAATGGTTATTATTGTCCTTTCTAAGTCTGTGAAGTATTATGCTGATATTTCGACAGAAATTACATTGAATCTGTTTATTGCCATTGGGAAGATTGCATTTTTACTATGTTTATCCTTCCTATTCAAGATCATTGCAGATCTTTCTATTTTCTGGTATATTACTGGGTTTTTTTCTTTAAAGATGTAATGCTTTTGATATATAGGCCTTTCACTTGTTTGGTTGGCATTACCACAGCTTATTTTATATTGTCTGTGGCTATTTTAAATGATGATGTTTCTGTGATTGCTTTCTTATCCCTTTATATTCTATATATAGTAGGGCTATTGAGTTTTTGAGTTAATGTTGTATCCTGCCACTTCACTGAAAGTGTTTATCAGATATAGTCATTTCCTGTTATTGTCATTTTGGTCACTTATGTAAACTATCCTATTATCTGCAAATAGGAAAGGCATGTCATTTTCACTATCAATTAGCGTCCCTTTGATCAGTTTTTTTTTTTTTTTTTGCTTTATTGAACTAGCTAGAATTTCAAATACAATAATGAACAGCTATGCATAGAGTAGGCAGGCTTTTCTTGTCCTGACATTGAAAGAATTTCCATGAGCTTTCAACATTTAGTTTGATGGTTTACTGGTAATGCTTTTATTATGATATGGTATGTTCCTGTTATCCCTGATCTTTCTAAAACCATTAACATGAAAGTTTCTTGAATTTTGTCAAAAACTTTTTTCAGCATCTAGTGAGATGATCATGTGGTTTTCCTGTTTCTCCTTGTTTATTTGATGGATCATATTGATAGATTTTTGTATGTTGAACCATCCCTGAATGCTTAGGATTGGACATTGGGTATGATTTCTCTGATGTGTACATGGATTAAACTTGGCAGTATTTTTGTAACAATGTTCATGGGGGTTATTTTTCTGTAGTTGCTTATCTGGTCTTGATTTATTTTTGGTAAGTGAACGTTATTCAGAAATTTGGCCATTTACTTTGAATTTTCAAGATTTGTGGAGGACAGGATTTCAAAGTATGACATGACAGTTGGTTAGATTTCTTCCGTGTCCGTGGTTCTCTCCACCTTTTCATTTCTGATTTTGTTAATTTGTATGTTCTCACTCTACTTTGAGTTAGTTTGGATAAAGTTCTATCTTGCTGATTTTCACAAATAATTAACACTTTTTTGCATTGATTTTTATATTGTTTTCTTGTTTTCTACTTTATTGATTTCAGCACTCAAATTGATTATTTCCTGGCGTCTACTCCTCAGGGGAGAGTTTGAATGTTTTTATTCTAAACTATCACATGTGGTGTTAATTCTCTAATGTGATTATCCTCCATTTTCTTTATATGGGCACTTAGTGTCCCCCTTGTGTCCACAAGTTCTGGGATGTTGTGTTGTTCTATGCTTTGAGTTCTAGTAAGTCCTTAACTTCTTGTTTTTATTTCTTCTGTGCCCCAGTTATAGTGCAGTGACACACTGTTCATTTTCCTTGAGTTTGTCGGATTTCTGCCATTTGTGTTGTTGTTGAATTCCAATTTTAAATCATTGTGGTCTGTTAAGATACAGAAGACTATTCTAATTTTTAGTATCTGTTGATGTTTTTTTATGTTGCCTTGTATGTGTTCAAATTTAGAGATGTTTCCATGTGGAGCAGTGAAGAAGGAATATTCCTATGTGTTTGGATGGAAAGTTCTATTGATGGATGTTAAAACAAATTGAGACATAACTTCTGATAGCTCTTAGGTTTCTTTGTTAAGTTTCTCTCAGGTCATCCTGCCTAGTGGTGAGAGTGTGGTGCTGGAGTCTGCCAATATGAGTGTATTAGTTCTTATGTGATCTTTGTGTTTTAGTAGTTTTTTATTTATGATAAATGTAGGTGACTTTGTATTTGGGGCATTGATGTTCAGAACTGTGCTCATCAGTTTCTCCTATGATGAACATGAAATAACTGTCTTCATCTCTTTTGATTGATTTTGGTGTGAACTCTAAATTGGAAGATGTTAGCATGACCACACATGCTTCTATCTTGGGTCCATTTGATTGCCTGATCTTTTCCCTACCATTTATCCTGAGGTATTGTCTGTCTTTGAAGCTTAGACATATTTCTTGTATGCAGCAGAATGAATGGATTCTGCCTTCGTAGCGAGTTTGTTAGCCTCTGCCTTTTAAAGGAGTGTTAAGACCATTAATGTTAATAATGGTAAGTAAGGACAATTGATTGTTAATGCTTGTTAGTCTTAGATTTGTTGTTGGTGCTGGTATTGTGAATTTTTTTGCTCTGTTTTACCCTTGCTTTCTGGGGAAGTGAGAATATCTATTGCCTATTCTGTTTGAGTGTAGATAATTTCCTTGGATTGGAGTATTCATTCTATAATTTCTGTAGTGATGGATTGTTACGAGTAATTTTTCCCTATAGGTCTGGTCACAGCACTACACCAGCCCCGATTAACACACATTGACACTGTATTAGATAACATGCTATTGGCCAGTTACTAGTTTCACATCAGCCAGCTCTATCTTAAATATTAACCAATTTCTGTTCATCTAAGTATTTCCATATGTTCTCATCTTACAGGAGATATGGGCCGGGTTTATGCTCTGCCAGGTATATACATACTGCTCACACAATACTACTTCCTCTCTCTCCCTAGTATCCAATCCCTCCTCTCTTCCATTCTTATTGGCCAACAGTGATTTATTCATTAACTAATAAGAGAAACATAATGACAGAATGAAATATCCCATCATCTTCTCTTTTTCTGACTAAAATATACAGAAATCTTCTAACCTTAACTTAAAAAATATATAACAAAACAGTTATCAAATAATAACCATAGTTAACAATGTTTAGTCCATTAACATTTAGCAACATTTAAAATATTCTATCATATATCCTATCTTTGTGAGTCCAAATCCTATATGTAACTTACCTTGAATCCTATGGAAAATTATAACCATAACTATCGGTCTTCAACTCCACCAAAGACCACAGAAGGGAAACATATAAAAGCTAGAAATGACAGAGTCAACTTGCTTGGTCAGTCACTTGAAGTTCTTCCTTAATGTTCATTCATCAGCCTATATGGCATAATGTGTTTGCCAGACTCCTCAGCCAAGCAGGGAACTTTAAACTGTCTACCTATATTGTCAGTTTGTCAGTTACTTTTTTCTGTGTCCTGCAGAATGTGTGGTAGAATCTTCCATGAAGGAGGAATCCTAACACAATGTGAAACTTGTACCATCTGTCAGTTTCCTATGGGTTCTGCATATCCAGTTTATACAGCATTAAAACTATGTAGACAATAGCCCCAATTGCTAGTCTTGCATTATTGAAAGTAATCTCCATAAGGAGGTGCTTTGTGTCCATCTTCCCTTCTGAGGAAATTGGTGTTGTCAGGAGCAGTTGTACCTCACTCACAACAACAACAACAACAAAAACTAAACAAAACAAAACAAACAAAAAATAAAATAAAACGCTAAACCATTTTAAATGCCATATTCTATAGGTCTTTGAAAGGTATGAAAAATGTCTATTAATCTCAAATACATCTCAAATACATCTGGAAAACTGAATTAACTTAAATCTAGGTTTTAACTAACATAAGTATCTATAATCAGTACTAATTTATACATTTTATTTGTATATGATCTATAAAAACACAATACCTAAACAAAAGGAGAAATTAACATACCACAAAATTGAACTTAAATTTTTATCAGTAAATGAAACTCCATTCCAAAACAAAGTATCCATATCTATAACATAATCCACTTTTTACATTTGTAAAGATTTGGTTGTGAGCATAAATCATTTAAATGAGGTATCATTTATGAACAATATTTGGGAATTTGAGCATCGTTCATTCCAAAGTGCTTCCTGCTGGTATGGGGTGCTGTCATTAGGATTCTAAGGAGACACAGAAATCATAGCTGAAGTATGGAAGGCATTATTGCCCAAACGGTTTTGAATGGTGGATCTTCTGGGACTTTGCTTCAGGGGGTCTTGCTTGATCAAACCATATTAGTCCGGAAGGAATCCATAGTTATTCACCTTCTGTGGAAACAAAAATAGAAATCCTTTTGCCCAGTAACCTGCCTTAGACTTAAATTTTGGAGTCAAAGCATTTTTTAAATATATAAATTAAATTAATCGAGCAGTATTTCTTTTAACATTTGTTATTTTCTCAGCAGTCACACAATTCAAAGACAACAGAATAGCATATAGTATCCAAAGTTCCTCTGTGGTTTTCATCTTTATGTGGCCTTTATATTAGTCTGTTTTTTTTTACTTCTATTTTTTTTTTCATTTTTTGAGACAGGGTTTCTCTGTGTAGCTTTCATCTGTCCTGGAATTAACTCTGCATACCAGGTTTACTCTGAGTTTACTGAGATCTTCTTGACTCTGTCTCCTTAGTGCTGGAATTAAAGGTGTGTGTGACCACACTGAGATACTCTCTGTTCTTTTAATACCAATAATGTTGATGGAATGTAAGGAACATTGATTGCTAATGTTTGTTTATTTTACATTTCTTGGTGGTGCTTGTATTGTGAATTTATTTGCCTTGTTTTACACTTGGTTTCTAGTGAATAGTGATTATCTATTGTTTATTCTTTTTGAGTGTAGTTAACTTCCTTGGATTGGAGTTTTCCTTCCACAATTTCTGTTGTGCTATATTTGTAGATATATATTGTAAAAAATTGACTTATTCATTAAATATCTTATTTTCTTCTTCTCTCGTGATGGAGAGTATTGCTGGGTATAATAGCCTGGGCAGGTATCTGCTTGATAGGTCAGCCTTTATATGTTACCTGGCAATTTTCCTTCACTGCTGTTAATAATCTTTCTTTAGTCTCTATGTAGCTGTTTTGAATATTATATGTTGATATGACTTGTTTTGTTTTTTGGGACAAGGCTATTTGGTGTTTGATATGCTCCCTGTACTTTCATGGGCTTGTCCTCCTTTAGACTCAGAAATCGTTCTTCAAATAGTTTGTGCCCTAGCACCAGTCATGTTGACTGGAGCATTTGTTTCTCATACCCATAAGGGATCTCTCAGGTTTTATACACTTGTACTGTAATAAGACTGGTAAATTCACTTCTCAGACCTAAGCTGGTCATTTTTTATGTTGAACCCCTTGGATTTCGGTGTTCTGTTAGTTTCACAAACCCTTCTACCACACTAATTGAGCGAAAAAAAGAAAAAAAAGTTATATCTCAAAACTTTATGACTTCTGCTAGTGGTTGGGAATGAGTTTAGTGCAGCTGCCATCTTTTCCATGAGGCCTAGCCTCATCCCAAGTGGTTCTTCCCTCTGCTATATCAGCCACCATGGCAACAGTCTATCTACCCAGGTTTTGCCACCAAAATCCTGTAAGTTATTTACTTGTAGCCTTTTATTATTCGTCCTTAATTTCTTTGTTCAAGGACTACATTGTGCATGGCTTCACAATCTAGTTTTTCTTATTTGTACCCAGGCATATTTGATATGACTGTGCATGTGATTGAAATTTAATTTATATGTAAATGTAAGCTAACTCTATATTGTTTATATTTAACTCTGCTTTCTCAAATATTTCTAAAATATCATATATCTATAAATGATTATAAACACTTATGATTATAAATGTCTATTTCAAATTAAGAAAATATTTATGAGACACATAAGCAGTTTACAAAGTTTAAGTTTCTATTACAAGTGGAGTTTTTCTCTACCTCTTTGTCCTTTGTAGTGTAGTCTATCCTACTAAGTTAAGAACAGTTACAGACAGGCTGGAAGGCTCTGAGTAAAACATCCATCCACAGCCTCTCAGCTTGAGTCCAGTTTTCCAAACAGATTAATTATTTACAGGGATAAAGCCTTGCCTAGCCACCTACTGCTTAAAGTAAGTAACTAAAGACAAACTTTGTCACATAAGGTAAACAAAATCTCTGATTTTCAGACATCCGGTGGTCATGGCAATCAATATATTTCATTAAAAAGCTTTTATAACAGAGAGACCAGCCAGCTTCTTGCTGTACCAAACTCCTCCAAGAAGATTGATGACACTGAAGGAACTACCCACAAAATTGCAAATGCTAGCCACTGAGCAATCCTGACTTTCCTCTCAACTGATGGAAAAGACTCTAAGGACCGTGGAAAATTAGGCATTGAAATTGATTTTTTCCCTGTTGTGATAAAGATTTATCAGTTTTATGTGTTAATTCTTTCAGCCAAATTGTTTCTAACAAGCTTATGCTGCTAATGGGCTTAATATTTAAGGTTTCACAAAATCCAAGGATTCCTGAAAGTTCCATGGAGCCAAATTGGACCCACCCAAACAGGTCAGATGTACTCCAAATAAATATTTCTCAACTTTACTCAAACTTTTCCGGATCCCAGGACTCGATTCTCTCACAGCCAATACCCCTATCTGTTCTTACAATTCTCCCCTCAAGTAAGAGGACCTAAGGAAAACTTTTTAAAATTTAGAGAGTTCATTTTTTTGTCAGGTAGTTAGATAGTGGTAAATTTTTCCTTTAAGTGATTTCCTTAATCCATCCAAATTTAAGGCTCTCCTGGAGTGTGTTCTTTACTGCAGGATGACCTCAAAGTCAGAAATCTGCTTTCCTTCCCAGTGCTGGGATTAAATGTTCATCAAAATATATTTTCAAATCTCTACCACTTGTATTCTTGCAGTAGCCTTTCTATTCCTTTTTAAAATCTCGTTAACTCAACATTGTAATGTGATATCTTGTTTTTTTTATGCAAGATTTCTCTATGAAGTGATGGAATTTATCCCGGCTTTCTTTGATAACAAATAGTTAGAACAGTACAGGCTGTTTACTTTTTATATATTTCTTTGTTTTTTTATCTTAAATAAAAGCAAAGAAATGGAAAAAGAACTAGCCGAATTATTGAGGGATGGGAAAACAGTGTCACTGTTTTTGCAACATAACAAAAGCTAGGTGTGAGAAAAGGACACCAGGAAACAGGGTTCAAGCAGAGCATTCTTTTAATAAGGGAAATGGATCATGGAAATTGAAAAAAGAAGGAGGAAGACCAGCCTCCCAAAAAATAGAGCAGCAGGACAATGATGAAAAAAATGGAGGAGAGAGACATTGAAGATGGGGAGAGAGAGAGAAAGGGAGATGGAGTGAGACAGAGACAAGTAGAGAGACACACAGAAAGAGAGAGAGGGGGAAGGAGAGGTACACTTTTAATGGAAAAATTGTGAATATGAGCAGGTAATGATCTTAGAGGCTACAAAGGAAGAATCACAAGATATGTGAATAATAATAACTGCATTACCTTGTCTCATATAATGGAGACTGGGTCCCTCTGCCTGGCCATGGAATTCAGAAATATTAAATGTTAACCCATGAGTTTCTCTTATTTTTCCTCCTTATCCATGTCCATTCTCTCCATGTGTATATGTGTTCATGACCCAGTGCCTACATTAATTTTATTTTAAACACTCTGGTAGATCAAGTAATAAAAGAAATCCTATTATACTGCTGCTCAACTTTCTTCCCAGCACTTGGTAAAGGGGCAGCTGAATCTCTGAGTTCACATTTGGCTTGGCACACAGAAACAATTCCAAACACTAAGCTCCACACATCAAAAAACACAAATAAGTACAAAATAAAATATTTTCTATAAATGACATGGAGGTGCCTGGGATTAAGAGCTTACCCATTCCCTAATAAACAAGATGCCCAGCACTGGCCTTGAATGATTTGATGTGGACTTTATATTTATTTATGATTATCTATTTACTTTGTTTTGTCAAGACATGGTCTAATTTTGTCATAATGGCTGTGCTGGATCTATCTCTTTACAACATTCTTAGTTGTATATTGTAGAGTAGAAATCCTCTGCCTACTTAGTCCTACCATCACACCCTGGCGAATTTCAACTTTCTCATTTATCATCTAACTATTGCTATATTTATCTGTGTATCTATGAATCCATCTATAAATGTGACCATCTATATATGTATCTGTCTATCTATCATCTATTTACCTATCTTGTTTATTTATATCCCTGGTATTGGTCAGGAACTGAGTTATTCTATGGTGTATGGAACAGTGGCATTTATGCACAGTAATATATAGACTGTGGTGTTACCACAACAAAGTCTCAGAACATAGCTATTCTGGTTGTCGTTGGAAGCTTTGGGTAGATAGGATGAGAAGATGGCTGGGGGCTGATTGCATGTCTGTCTGACTTTCTGTCTTACTTTTTTTCAGCATTTCTCTATATGCACATTTCTGTCTTAGAACTCACATTGAAGTTCTGGTGAGCTGCCAATTCTCCACTTTCAGAATTCAGAGAACAGAGTCCTGATTCATCCTCTGTGGCTAAAAGTTGGAATTTTGTTATATATTTTTGAGTAAATGAGACCTGAGTCTAATAGTAACAGAACAATACACATTAATCAATTGGTGTTCTGCCTTAGGGACTGTGTGACTCTTTTTTTTTTGTTTATTTGTTTTTTCTTACTGTCTCCATATTTACATTTCCTCCACTCTTTCTACCTTCCTACATTCTTCCTTTCATTTGTTTTTGAAACTGTTTTTGTCTTTGTACCTTCAGAGCCTGTCTTGGAACTCATTTTGTAGGCCAGGCAGGCCTCATAGTCAGAAATCCCAATGCCTCTGCCTGTGCTTATGAAATACTGAGATTAACTGTGTTGGGAATCAGCAACAATCTCCTCTGGAATATTCAGATATGAATGTGTCATGCTTTCCATTTAAACATTGGTCGTGAATGGGAAGCCTTCATTGCTGATAGGAATTCAGTTATTTTCAGGTTTATGAGGGAAAATAAACTTTAGTTTGTTTACTTTATATTTTCCCTTGCTTTTGTAAGACAGGGCCTGTCCCTTTATGTGTGCTCCACTACACGGTGCAGGAATTTTTTCTGAGAATAGATATGGAAGCAGTGATTTACTCCAAATTAGTTTGCTTCTACTAATGCTATTGCTCTGACTATACAGCAGAGACAGGGAAAGCCATGCATGAAAATGCAACCCTGTCAAAGAGCAAATGGGATCTTTCATGCTGCAGGGTTAACAAAATTTGGCCATAATTCACTTGTGTTTGTAATTATAGATACATTTTGAATTATTAAATCATTGAAATCCTGTTAGTCTGCTTGTCTCTGTCTAGCTTTTCACTGAACTATTGTCATTTGTTTGCTTTTGGTTTTATCACTTACTTTGTGAGTGTGTATTTCATCTGCCTCCCTGAAAACCAGCATACTCAGTTTGAGTTCAATTTAGTGCAAAAGATTAGTTTTCAATTTTCAAGACATGATTATTTTTTGTAACTCTGACTGTCTCAGCACTCAAACTGTAGACCAGGCTGGACATGTACTCATGGATCCGCTTGCCTCCAGACTGGTTACATTAAAAGAACATGGCAATATTTCCTGTTTCATACTGGATTTTCTTCTTTATTCCTTTCTTCTTTAGTATCTTTCTTCTCCCTCATCAACTTCATCTTCTTCTCCCTCTTCGACTTCTTCTGCTTTTTTTATTTTAACTTTTTTATTTATTTTATATAGCAAAGTCCATTTAAATGAAAACAAATATTTATAGTCAATATTTGTGAATGAGGGCGTCGTTCTTTCCAAACTACTTCTTGCTGGTTAGGGGCCCTGTCACGGGGGATACAAAGAAGATTCAGAAATCCTGGCCATAGTCTGTAAGGCTGCTTTTTTCAGCTGTTTTAAAGGTAGGATCACCTGGTGCTCTGTTTCAGTTGGTCTGGCTTGATAAAATCACATTAGTCTGGAAGGAATCCTTTTCTTTAACTTTCTCATCATTTTTTTCATTAGTTCTTCTTCTCTTTCTTCTTTTCTTTTTCTGTTTAAAATTGAGGCATCTCTATGCAGACTTTACTGAAGTGAGACTGTTTTGAACTCCAACTCACAAAGCTTTCTGAGTACTGTTGATAAAATCTCACATGGCTACTTCCCAGTACTTTTGACTTTCAAGTCTTTCTATCTATCAATTTAGTTACTTACCCATTTTTCTATTATGTCAGCCCACTCTAGGAAATCCAGATCCTCTAGCCTCCGTACACAATTCGAAATAATTAGAGTTAAAATAATAAACACGGCTTTAATAGGGGTAAAATGAAAAATAAATGAAGAAAATCAAAGGAAACTTGGCTTGGGCTTCTGAAGAAAGTTCATGAATTTTTGGAAAGCTGAAGTAGTGTAGAAGTGTATGCTTACACAGAACAAACAAGTTGTGGTAGCTGTTTGAACTTGAATGAGTGAAGCAGCCCAGATAGTGATTCCAAAGTTAGTCTTTCATTGTTAACCTTTCTTATTTTCATGAGTAAAATCAGGGAAAATTGTGGCATGGAGCTTTCATTGCTGGTCACACAGGACACTGCTTTTGCATGGATTCTGCCTCCACACCCCATCACATTGCCTGCTGCAGTATCTTACAAGTGTCCATTCTTCTATCATTGTACACACACACACACAGAGAGAGAGAGAGAGACAGAGAGAGAGAGAGAGAGAGAGGAGGGAGGGAGAAAGAGGAGAGACAGAATATTAAAGAATAGGGTTCAGAAGGATAGACTATCTATAAATTCCAGAGATCACTTGCTGGCCTGTTGTGCCCTCTTCTTGTAAAAAGGAATACATGCAGACCAAAAACTCATGCACAAAATAAATCCAAGAGATATTAATTTTGAATTATTATGACTATTATCTTCATTATCATTATTCTGTTTATCTTTTTAGTCAAAGGTTTCGTCTATTTCCTCTTGAAAAGTGTATCATATTGTTGCTTCCATCTTGGTATCTTGGTGAGTTAACTACCCAAAACAAGAGGAAATGAAAACCGAGTCCATTTAAATGAAAACAAACATTAATAGACAATATTTGGGAACTTGGGTGTTGTTCTTTCCAAACTATTTCCTGCTTGTAAGGAGCGCTGTTAGTTCAGATTCAAGAAGATGCAGAAACCCTGGCTACAGTCTACAAGGCTGCTTTATCCAGCTGTTTTCTAAGTAGGATCACCTGGTACTTTGTTTCAGGTGGTCTTGCTCGAACTAAACCCATTAGTCTGGAAGGAATCCACATCTTTTCATTTTCTGTGGGAAAAAAAAGAAATCCTTTTCCCTAGTAACTTATCCTTGTACTTAAATTTTGGAGTCAATGCATTTTTTTTAATTTAATTTATTATTTTACATGTCAATCCCAGTTCCCTCTCCCTCCCTCCCTTCCTCCCTCTCACACTTCCTCTTTCCCTTTTTTCCTCTCTGCCCTCTCACCTTCACCCTAACCACCCTCCCCTCTGATCCCACCACCCCGATTCCATATGTAGGGGAATGCCTTCCAGTTGGTGTCATGTAGGTCTGACAGGTCTCCGGGAAGGGCATTTATGATAGCCTTTCCACTGAAGCTCAAATTATTAGTTGGCTGCAGTCTTGTAGTTCTCTAAAACTTTCTTTGTATTCAATTTTATTTTCAAACCAATACTTGGTCCATCTTTTAAGTTCTCTCTCTCTCTCTCTCTCTCTCTTTCTCTCTTGTCTTCTATTCCTAACAGGCATCAATCTTCCTGGTCGCAAGAGATTCCTTTCCACCATCTCGTTTTCTCCTACTTCTCTCTCCATTCTCTGATACCAACCCCCACTTCCCCTCTGCTCTGGGGGACTTGTCCCTTCCCGTTTCTGTGAAGGACTTTATATGAGTCTCTTACAATACACCTTGTATCCTCGTTTCCCTAGTGGTGTGAATTATATATTGGTGATCCTTTGATCTAGGTCTAAAATCCATATATGAGTGAGTACATACTATGTTCCTCTTTTTTTTTTTTACTGGGTTATCTCATTCAGGATGGTTTCTTCAAGTGCCATCCACTTGCCTGCAAATTTCAAGATACAATTATTTTTTTCTGCAGAGTAGTATTTCATTATATAGATGTGGCACATCTTCATTATCCATTCTTCAATTGAGGGGCATCTAGGCTATTTCTAGGTACTTGCTATTACAAATAGTGCAACTATGAACATAGTTGAACAGATGTCTTTGTTGCATGGATGTGGATCATTTGGGTATATGTCTAAGAGTTGAATTGCTGGGTCCCATGGTAAACTAATTCCCATTTTCTTCTGGAACCATCATACTGAACTCCAAAATGGTTGTATGAGTTTGTAATCCTACCAGCAGTGGAGAAGGTTTCCCATTTCTCTACATCCTCTCCAACATGAGTCATCATTGGTGTTGTTAATTTTATCCATTCTGGCAGGAGTAAGATGGTGTCTCAAAGTTGTTTTCATTTGCACTTCCCTGATAGCTAAGAATTTGGAGCACTTTCATAAGTGTCTTTCAGCCATTTTGATTTCCTCTGCCGAGTATTCTTTCTACTGTTCTGTACCCCATCTTTATTAGGGTTATTTGGTATTTTGTTAAATGGTTTCTTGAATTCTTGGTCTATTTTGGAGATCAGCCCTTTGTCGGATATAGGATTGGTGAACATCTTTTCCCAGTCTGTGGGTTGCCGTTTGGTATTGTCCACTGTGTCCTTTGCTTTACAGAAGCTTCTAAGTTTGTAGAGGTCTCATTTATTAATTGTTTCTGTTAGTTTCTTTGTACCTGGAGTTATGTTCAGGAAGAGGTCTCCTATATTAATGTGTTCAAGGGTACCTCCTACTTTCTCTTCTAAGAGGTTCAATGTGGCTGGATTGATGTTGAGGTCTTTGATCCATTTGGACTTGATTTTTGTGCATGTCAATAGTCATTGCTCATACTGCAGTCTTCTACACACCTTCATCCAATTTTGCCAGCACCATTTGTTGAAGATGCTGTCTTCACCCGATTGGATAATTTTAACTGTTTTGTCGAAATCAGATGATCATAGATGTGTGATTTATTATCAGGATTATTAATTCCATTTCATTGGTCTACCTGTCTATTTTTATGCCTATACCAGGCTGTGTTCAGAACTATAGCTCTGTACTACAGCTTAAATTCAGGAATGGTGATGCCTCCTGAATTTATTTAATTGTATAGATAGGGTTGTTTTGGCGATCCTGGTTGTTTTGTTTTCCATATAAACTAGATTATTATACTTTCAAGGTCAGTGAAGAATTTTGGTTGTATTTTAATGGGGATTGCATTGAATCTATAGATTGCTTTTGGCAAGACTGCCATTTTTATTATGTTTATCCTACCTATCTAAGAGCATGGGAGATCTTTCCATTTTCTGGTATATTCTTTAATTTCTTTCTTTAGAGCCACAAAGTTCTTATTATTTAGGTCTTTAACTTGTTTGGTAAGCATTACACCAAGATACTTTATGTTGCTTGTGGCTATTGTAAAGTGTGATGTTTCTCTGATTTCTTTCTCTGTCCCTTTGTTGTCTGAAAAAAGTAGGGCTACTGATTTTTTTGAGTTTATCTTGTATCCTGCTCGTTTGCTGAAGGTGTTTATCAGTTGTACAAATTCTTTGGTAGAGTTTCTTTGGTTGCTTATGTAAACTACCATATCTAATGAAAATAGAGACTTTTTGACTTCTTCCTTTCCAATTTGTATCCCCTTGATCTCCTTTTTCTTATCTTATAGCTTTAGCTAGAACTTCCAGTACGATATTGAAGAGATATTGAGAGAGAGGGCAGCCTTGTCTAGCTCCTGATTTTAGAAGAATTGGCTTAAGTTTCTCTATTCTGTTTGAGGTTGTCAGTTGGTTTGCTGTATATTGTTTTTATTATGTTTAGCTTTGGTCCTGTTATCCCTAACCCCAAGTCATTTATCATGAATGGGTTTTCAATTTTGTCCAAGACATTTTCAACATTTAAGGAGATGATCATATGGATATTCTTTTTCAGTTTGTTTATGTGGTGGATCACATTGATAGATTTTCACATGTTAAACCATCCCTGCATCCCAGGGATGAAGCCTAATAAGTCATGGTGGATGATTTCTCTGATGTATTCTTGAATTCGGTTAGCCAGTATTTTATTGAGTATGTTTGCATCAGTGTTCATCGGGGTGGGGGTCTGTAGTTTTCTTTCTTAGTTGTGTCTTTGTGAAGCTTTGGTACCAATGTGATTGTGGCCTCATAAAAATAGTTTGGCAATGAACCTTTTGTTTTTATAATGTGGAGCAATTTGAGGAGTAGTGGTATATATTCTTCCGTGAATGTCTGGTTGAATTCTGCACAGAATCCATCTGGCATTGGACTTTTTTTGGTTGGAAGTCTTCTGATGTGCGCTTCTATTTCATTGCAGATTATAGGTCTATTTAAGTTGTTTGTCCGTTTTTGACTTGATTTCAGTAAGTGATAGTTTTAAAGAACTTTGTCGTTTTCCTTCGAGGTTTCAATTTCTGTGTAGTACTGATTTTCAAATTATGACCTGAATATTGTCTGGATTTCCACTGTGTCCGTTTTTACGTTGACCTTTTCATTTGTGATTTTGTTAATTTGCATGCACTGTCTCTGCTTTTTCGCTAACTTGGATAATTTGGATAATTTGGATAATTTGTCTCTCTTGTTGATTTTCTCAAAGAAACAACTCTTCATTGCATTGATTTTCCTGGTTTCAATTTTGTTGATTTCATCCCTCAAGGTGATTATTTCCTTGCGTCTACTCCTATGAGGTGAGTGTGCTTCTCTCTGTTCTAAGGCTTTAAGTTTTGCTATTAATTCTCTTAAGTGACTATCCTCTGTCTTCTCCTTATGGGCACTTAGTGGAATGAACTTCACATGTAGCACTGTTTCAATGTGTCCCATGAGTTCGAGTATGTTGTGTCCTAATTCTCATTGATATCAGAATGTCCTTAATTTCTTTCTTTATTTCTTCTTTGTCACAGGTTCGTGCAAGTGCACATTGTTCAGTTTCCATGAGTTTGCAGGTTTTGTGCTATTTCTAATGATGTTGAATTCCAATTATAAATCATGGTAGTTTGATAACATAAAGGGAACTTTTCCTATTCTCTTGTATCTGTTGAGGATTGTTATGCCACCTAGTATGTGGTCGATTTTAGACAAGGTTCCATGTGGATCAGAGAAGATGGTATATTCTTTTGACATTGGTGGAATGTTTTATAGATGTCTGTTAACCCCAGTTGATACATAACTTCTGTTAGTTCTTTTCTTTGTTTTTGAGTTTCTGATTGGTGGTCCTGTCTAGTGTTGAGAGTGGTGTATTCAAGTCTCCCATTATTAGTATGTGAGGTTTCTTATGAGCTTTGACTTTTAGTAGTGTTTCTTTTATGAATGTGTATGCCTTTGTATTAGGGGAATAGATGTTCAGAACTGAGACATTGTGTTGATGGTTTTCTCCAGCAATGAATACGCAATGACCATCTTCATATCTCTTGATTAATTTTGGTTTGAAGTCTAACTTGTTAGACATTAGGATTGCCACGCCTTCTTGCATCTTGGTTCCATTTGATTGGAAAATATTTTCTCAACACATTTCCCTGAGGTAATATCTATCTTTGAAGCTTAGATGTGTTTCTTGTATGCAGCAGAAGGATGGATTCTGTCTTCCTATCCATTGTGTTAGCTGGTGTCTTTTTATAGGTGAGTTAAGACCATTAATGTTTAGGGTGAGTAAGGATCATCAATAGTTGATGCTTGCTTGATTTAGGATTGTTGTTGGCAGTGCTATTGTGAATATATTTGTTCTGATTTGCTCTTGGTTTCTGGAGAAGCTGCATTATCTGTTGCCTACATTTTTATGGGCATAGTTATCTTCATTGGGTTGGAGCTTTCCTTCCAATATTTTCTGTACAGGTGGATATGTAGACACGTATTGGGAAAATCTGGTTTTCTGATTAAATATCTTGTTTTCTCCATCTATAGTGATTGAGGGTTTTGCTGGATATATTAACCTAGGCTGGCACCTGTGTTCTCTTCATAAATATAGGACATCTATTCAGGACCTTCTGGCCTTGAGGTTTTCCATGGAGAATTCAGGTGTAATTTTGATAGGTCCGCTTTTATATGTGACCTGTCCTTTTTGCTTCGCTGCTCTTAATATTCATTCTTTATTTTGAATGTTTGGTTTTTTGATTATTATATGTTGAGGGGTCTTTTTTCTTTGTTTCAGCCTATTTGGGGTGTGGTATGCTTCTTGTACTTCCATGGGCATGTCCATCTTCCGATTTTGAAAGTTTTACTTGATGATTTTGTTGATTATGATTTCAGCAACTTTGAGCTAGGCATCATGTCCTTCCTCTATGCCTATTATTCTTAGGTTTGGACTTTTCATGGTGTCCCTAATTTCCTGGATGTTTTTTTATTGAGGATTTGTTGGATTTATGATTTTCTTTGGTCGATGAATCTATTTCTTCTAGTTTATCTTCTGGGCCTGAGATTCTCTCTTTGATCTCTTGAATTCTGTTGGTTATGTTTGTGTCTTTAGTTCTCGATTTTTTGCCCAGTTTTTCTATTTCTAGTATTTCTTTGGTTTGTGTTGCCTTTATTTTCTCTATTTCAGTTTTCATGTCTTGAGCCATTTCCTTCACCTGCTTAATTGTTTTTTCTTGGCTTTCTATACTTTCTTTACTTTCCTTAAGTAATTTGTTCATTTCTTCTACTTTTTTGTTTGGTTTTTCCTCCATTTCTTGAAGGGATTTTTCTCACATTTTCTTTGAGGGCATCTATCATTTTTATGACTGTAATTTTGAAGTCATTCCCTTCTGCTTCCTCTGCTTTGTTGTTATGTTCCATTCCAGTTGGTGTAGACTCCCTAGATTCTAGTGGTGTCATGCTTGTCTTTCTGTTGTTAGGTGTTTTCGTGTATTGTCATTTTCCCATAGCTTCTTCCAGTAGGTGTTTGTGGGTTTTCCCCCTCTCTCTATGGTCCTTCCCCGGTGGGCTTATGTGGGTCAGAGATTCAATATCTGTAACTCTGGGTGGTCCAATATCTATAGGAGGTCTATCCTCATACAGGGACCCAGGGATATTGTCAGGGATGAGGATCCAGTAGAAGATGCCACTAGCCAATGGCTCTAGCCAACCATTGGTGGAAGAGGACAAAGTCTGAGCTGAAACTTGGGAAGATTTTGCAGGAAACTGAACCTCTCCAGTTGAGGCGTCTTTCTTTTGTTGAGTCCCTGCTTTGGGGGTCAAGGATCTTGCTGGCAGGAACTCAGAGTGGACACTCAGAATTAGGTGGATCTCTGGGATGATCCCGGCACTCCAGCAGATGACTGGAGGTGAGGTCAGAGAACAAGCAGGTGAAAATTACGGGTGGTCCCGCATGGATAGGCAGGTCTCCTTTTTACAGAGTTGCTCTGAGAAGTCTCCGAAGTAGGGTGGACTGTTGGCTCCACACTCTGACCCTGTGCTCAATCAGAGCAGCCGACTGTGGGTAGGGTAGGGCACAGGGTTGGGTGGGCACACTCGTGGTGGGGATGTATGCGGGTGTATCAGAGCTCCAAGGGTGTTCTAGATGGGGACAGGACACAGGAGAAGCGGGATTGGAGGCTAATCCAGGGAGTTCAGGGGGTGTATAGGTTGTATGCAAAAGGCCGCCCCAATTGTGGCCAGACTCAATTTCCCCAAGGCAAGTTGAGAATTTGTTGCCCAAGTCCCTAATCATCTTTGTCTCTCAAAATCTCGAGTAAAGTGAGCAACAAGGACAGTGTTTATCCTTCTGCCCATCCCTTCCAGATAAAGAGGAAAGCTCAAAAAATTCAGTGAGTTTTATTGGTAGCAGGTCAGGTAGAGGATATGAAGGAAGATGAGGCTGCTTACCAGGGCAATAAGTGGAGTGGATGCTCAATCCCCACTTATTTTTCTGGGTGACACTTCACCCATGTTGGAAAGCTGAGGCAGTGGTGGTGATTGGTGACTTGTCTGGCCTCCCAAAAAAGGTCCATTAAGTGTCTGAGTGTTTGTTGACCCCTCAATTGCGCATCTTCAGGCTACCAGTTTACTGTGGCCCCCCTACACCTGCCTGCAGTGTTCTGCCCCAGCAGGGGCTTTGGTTTTCAAGAAATTTCTAATGGTTCCCTGTGGAAACTGGGGAACTTGAGATTAATAGCCTGCCATCCATGGACTCCAAATTGATCTTCATCAACAAGAGGCGGGTTTGATTGATGCCTGAGCAGTTAACCTAAGATTTTGAGTGAAAATACGGTGTGAATAAATTGTGAGATGTTCAAATGCTATGCATGATTATATATGTATGTATATGCATATATATAGACGTACATATATTCATACACATATATACACATATGTATAAATGTATGAGATAAAGTGAATGAAATATTATAAAGTTGAGAGAGTAGTTGATTTCTCAGTGGCTTTGAGAAAAGCATTTTTTTTAAAGTTCATTATTAGGGCATTGAGTTGAGCTCAGATAAGGCAGTAAAAATAGCATATGGTACACACTCACAAAGTTACTGCCGTTGGAAAAGTCATGCAGACAGAGAAAGGAAGCCACGGACACAAATTTTGTTCATTAGTTTATACAACCGAGGCTCATTTTGTGAGTCTAGGCAGAAATATGAATCAATTCAAAGGACTTAAGATTTTAGATTTTTTTGGCCATCCAAAATTGGGTGAATTATTTAACAAATTTCCCAATATTATTTTGTAGGTTCACCAGCTGCTATAAAAGAATTCAAACTGCATGTCTGTAAGGAGTAACTTATTTTCCTCCCCACTTCTGATGCTGTGCAAGCCCCAATTAACCCACAGAGACTCTGTATTTGATATAATGCTTTTGGCCATGTACTACTTTCTTGTCGGATAGTATTAACCCATTTCTGTTAAATATAAGTAATTTCAAGTGCTCTAATGTTACCGAGGAATGGGGCAGGTATTTCATCTTGCAAGTCTCTCCATCTTGCCTTCTCTTTCATACCTTCTCTTTCCTCCTTGTCTCCTAGTCCCTCCTATCTTCCTTTCCTATTGACCAACAATGCTTTATTCATTAACTAGTATGAGAAACATATGCAGAATGACATCTCCCTTAATCTACTCTTTTCTGTCTAAATAAAAAGAAGTGTTTTAACCTTAACATAGCAAAATATATAACAAAACAGTTATCAAATAAGAATTACAGTTAACAATATTTAGTCCATTAATAATAAGCAAGATTAAAATAATCTAATCCAACATCTATCCTATATTTATGAATCTAAACTCCTATATGAAACTTATCTTTAAGCTTAACTAAGGAAAACTATAACCATAACTATATGTCTTCAACTCCAACAAAGACAACAGAAGGATAGTATATTAACTTTAGAAATGACAGAGACAACTGACATCATCATTTCCCCTTGACTCAACCTGATGCATCTGGACTACACTCATCACCCTAACACTGGTGTACCTTATTATTATATCCTGGCCAGAGTTTCAAATAGAACTACAGTCAAGAATTTTCTGCCACAGAGTGACTAGCTATATATGTCATAGCCAGTCCTGTTGAGAAATTTGCTAAAAATTTTCTTCCTACAGGATCCCATGGAGCAATCATCATTCCATTTCATCAGGAAATAACCTTAAGATAATGACACCCCCTTTCCCTACCCTTGGAATTTGGGGATAATAGGCATCTTCTTTGGGTTGATTTTAGTTATTTAGGGTCGAGTATGGATGGGGACGCTTACCGGGTGGTTACTTTTAGGCGGTAGGTGGGTTGGGAATGGAAGTTGATGGGACAGGAGATAGCCTATTTTTGGGTATGAGTAAGCATGATATAATAGTATTTTACAGCTTACATTGTTATATTTTCTTATTTGTGGTAAACTATGTAAAATTAAGTTTATATTTTGTCAGATTGTGTAAAATCTTTCCATTTATGATGGTTTATGCACATTACTCTTACCAAATTCTGTGTATGTATACTTTTCTTATGTTCAATATATTTCCTATATTGATACAATTTCTGCAAATTTGTTCTTGTTATATTCTATGTATATATACTTTTCTCGTTTTCAAGAAATTTTGTATATTGACAAAATTTGGGATATTTATTATGCTGCCCTTTATATTTCTACCTCTTGTTTTGATAATTCTACTCTACGTCTATTTTAGGGATTTATAGGTATGTATTTGTACATAGTTATATTGTTTATGTATTTGTTCCTGCTTTACTCATGGAAGATTCAATCAGTTTTCAAGCTAAGTTCCTGAGTATTACAGATTATCTTCACTCATGTTTCCTTTACCTATGAGATTAGTCAGACATAGATGCTTAATCTTCAAACACTTCATAAACATGTAGAACATGGCATTTAAATGATTTATTATTAGTATTCCGTTGACATGAGACGCTTTTGCTCCTGACAGCACTGTACACTTTCTCAATAATAAGTTGGACACTGTTGTTGCTCCTGCTGGAGTTCATTCTCACTTCAGTTAATTGCCTCTTCAGCAAAGAACTGTCCCCACTTTGACCACTGATTTGGACATGCAGTCGTATGTGTTTGCAGGAGACAAATATAGAATACTGCTGGACCTTGCCAAGTCAGGGTAAGACAGCCTTTCTTCCTCCCTGCTGTTGTTGTCTGTCAAGTTTTCTTGGCCTTAGCCAAAACTGGGTGTACTAACGTTTCTGTGATACTTTGGGTGACTGTCCAGGTACCTTGCTGTTTCTGTTCTCGCTTCACTGTTTGGAAGTTCCTCATCAGCCCTTCCTGTCTACCCCAGTATCATTATTTCCTTCTCAGGTCTTCATGAGGTTGAAGATTAAATTATCACAACTATTATTCTCTCTTCCTCATTATATATATTACGTACTAGACTTACATTTCCCAGTTTAGGACAACTCTATTGTAAACGCTGATATGCATTCACCCTAGGACTAGATATGTAGGTCATTTTGTTCTCAATTTTCCTTTTCTTAACAGACAATTGTTATTTGCTATTTTGTATATTATTGATTTGTATCAAGCCTGAATCGTAAACTAAAAGGGGAATTGTAGTGTGATATTCACTATGTCTCCTTCTGTGGCAATGACAACGCCCATTGTTGGTGGAGCCAGGGGCATAAGTGACCTGAGGAAGAAGGCATGACGAGGAGCCAGGGCATGCTTTCTTGCTGGCAGGTTGTGGAGAGGTGACCATCTGCTGAAACTTGCTGGTGTTCATCTGTCTAGGTTGTAAGTTATTTCTCCCTGAATAAACTTCTATTTGGCCTATTTCTTTATCTTGATCTGTATTTAACTGCGATACATCTCTGAATTTTTTTCTCTGTATTTAGTTGTTTGTATGGGAATATTGAATAACTAACTGCAAGTGATTCCTTTGTTTGGGGTTGGGCTTGTTGTATGAAGACAATATTTGATGAAGTTCTTCCTGTTGATACCATAATCCCCCACCTCAAACTTCAGGCGGGTTAGAATTACAGGCCTGTACCCTCAGGCTCAGCTCTGTTTCCATTCTCTTGCCTGATGCCTCTGAGGAATCATCAAGAGAAATGTGTGCAATTTTGAATTTTACCTGCAACAGTTGACTTAGAGAGAACAATGCATAAACTGCCCCAAAATTATTGTAAATATAGTGGTCCTTCTAGCAGCTTTTGGTGTAATTTCGTTTTAATATCTTTAATAGATTTCAGTGATTTTGAGTGAGAACCAATTATTTTCCTGCTTACCCTAAAATGGAATCTGTGACATCTTAGAAATTTTGACATGCTAGTCTGATCACTGTCAAAATATTTGTCATCTTGAGAAGAATGTATATAGCATTAGCCAAGTAATACATTATCTAGGATTTGTACACTACTTTTGCCATGGAATTTCATTTGCAGAATTTAGGTTATGGTTTCATTCGAGAACTTCATGGAAGCTATGCATGTACATTTGCAAGAAGTAAGTGCCTAGGATGTCAGAGTACAATTGCTACAATAAAGCTCTTTTATCTTTGAAAACATTGTAAGAATAAACAGTCAATAAAAACATAAGTGTTATGGATGCATTCAAGAATTAAGATAGGGTGACTGGGAAACAAGTAACATGTGGCATATGTACCTCTACTATGAAAGACTCTGGGTGGCTCTTCACTCTGTATCCATACACCAATGTCTTAGTTTGCTTTGTAATTCAAAGCAGAATGAATTGCAACCTGCTAATAAGTGTATGTTTCTTTTCTTATGAGATGACTCTGCTTTGCATTCCTTGTATAGTCCTTCCAGGGATTTCTTCTGGTTTTAATAACTATATATAGCATATACTTGAAATCACTACTTTTAACGTTAAATATCCACTATGTGGTGTGGTTTCTGATTCAATATATGCTATGTACTGTGTACATGCTTGGCCCACTGAGGCCGGAAGAGGCCTCAAAACAACCTGGAACTGATCCTTTGCAAGTGCCACCTTTCAAAACTGGTAGTTTAAACAGGACATCCCTGTCCTGTACCTGGCTCCTACCTGACTCAGTGTGCTTACTACACTCTACAATTGATGGATTTAAACTCAAAAGTTTATGTTGTTTATACATCAAGATTTGCTTCAAAAAATAATAGATATTCAAATTTACACACACACACACACACACAGAAAATACACAGGGAATGGTTATGTACACCTCTTCAATCACTCAAGAGGCAAAAGCAGGTCAATTTCTGAGTTAGAGGCCAGACTGGTCTATATATTTAAGTTCTGGGATTAAGAGACATTATCTCAAAGATAATAAAACACCCTGCTTGATATTGATGTTCCCTTGAGTATAGGCCTACCCCACTTTTTGTTCTGTTATGGTAGGGTAGAACTTACCTGGCACATTGGCATTAATACTCCTGTCTTGAGTTGGCTGATTGTGGATACTATAGTTATCTTGTTACCTCTGTCCACTCCCCCACTTGCTCAAGTATGACATGAGGTTGTCCTGTGTCCTGCATGATGTAAAAACACTATCAGCATTAAGTAGCATAATATGTTTCCTTACTAGGGCTCCTGAGTGGTAAACACACATTGAAAAATATTACAGCTACAAAAAGGCAGAATGTTATAGACAGTTACTACAGAAGTATATCAATGTAGGCTGCAAATTAGTTTTGGGGTGGTTTGGACATCTCAAAATTTAAAATATGCCCTATTTCACATACATTAGCTGTCAAGAAGATGGCCTGGAGTGAAATGGGAAGTGTTTGAGCTGGGTTTTCATCCACTGTGCTTTGGTTACATGTGTGTACTTGACCGACATAGGACAACTGAGGTTGTCCTGGGCTGCGTAAAGAAGGTCCTGTGATCAAGTGAGAGAGCAAGAGATGAGGTGGCAACTGCATTCCTCCAAAGATTCTGTTTGAGTTGATGCTGTAACTCTCATTAGGGACAGTGACCTTGAGTGTAAGCTAAGTAATCCCCTTTCTGGCCTGCATTGTTTTTTGTCAGTGTTTTAGCACAGCAACATAAGCACACCAGAATGGTAAGATCTGATTTCCATCTTTTCAACTGTGTTGAGGTAAATGTATGTTTTGTTGTTTATTTTCATCTTACTTGTTTTTTTTCTAAGATATGCTCTTAGCTATACAGTCCTATCTGGCATTGAACTAGTGACACCTGCCTCAAGCTTCTGAATGCTGAGCAAAGCATGCACTGGTTTGTAATTTTCACGAATTAAATATGAGATGGTTACATTTAAGTTCTTTTATCTATATTTATTTATTTCGAGGCAGGGTCTTGCTTTGTAGACATGGCTAGCTTGGAGGTCATAGCAGTCATTGGTCCCTACATGCAAGTGCTGCAATTATAGACTTGCACTACCCATAGCTTCCTAAATATATGGGACATTTTGTAAAAGTAAAAAATGATATATATTTAGGCTTAAATTTTTTGATGTTCAAAACAAATTTGTTGTTTCATTCAAAGAGTTAATTTTCAAAAATTATGTATATAGTTAGATTTTTCATTTAAAACTTCCTTACAATTTGAGAAACACATGCATGACATTAGACACAGTTACCTCCAAACTGGAGTTGATGAAGTAGGGTTGAATGTTAGAAGCTAGGCCTAGCCTAACCTACAAAATTATCTTTCCTTTTCTGTCCCATATCAACACCTCAAAAGGGAAAGGCCTATTTTCCATAGTCTACTAACTCTAACAAATCAAGCTTATAAAGGATTAAGGCACTCCAACATGCATCAAAAATGAGCAAATAATCCCATCATAGGGAGTGACCCCGCAAAATCTGGTCCATGCACCTGGGATGGGTCCTGGTTTCATGGACAGGGGGCCCTCAACATATCTAGTCACCTAAGTGTTACCCACATTCAATTGGACTAGTTTGGTGCTGTGAAGATTCTGCAGCTCTTAGTCCACAGTCTATGATTACACTAGTGACAGTAGGGGGAAGTATGGCTTATTTTTTTTTTTTTTTTAGATTTGGCTTTTCACTGTTAGATGAAGTATGTCTCCATGGGTCAAACAATTGAGGTTTCTTACCTTCAAGGTTCTGCCCACTCTATTAGTCAATTTGCTGTTGCCTCTCTCTTAAGCTTTTAAATATAATCTACAGGAACTTAGCTGCCTGTATGCAGCCATGATGATGGTTAACTGAACTGAACCACTGATGTTTTAACTAAGACTCCTCAATTAAATATTTTTTATTTGTTATTTTTGTTTTGTTTTTCAACGTTGTCAGTGTGCATGTTGTCTCTTCATGGCAATAAAACCTCACAATGACCGAAGTTGCTACCAGGGTCTGGGGTATTGCTGTGAAACGCTGGTCCTATCATATAGTTTATCATATGTGTTCTCAGTAGTTTTGATCTCTAAGCTTCCCTCTCCCTTTATGCCTCTTTATTGTGATTTTTTCTCATGGTTATAAGCAATTTGAGAAGCCAAGATATGGTTCATGTTTATCTTCCAATCATTTTCCTTCTAATGTGATTAGGTGAATTCATCATGAATACCATGTCAAGATGTAAGTGTGAGAATCACCAGGATATTATATCTTGTCAAAGAAGAAGACATTTCTAATGTGAGTACCACACTTCCTCTTCTACACATGCATGGGTTATTTTAGGATGCCATGAACTATGATGATGTGCACATCAATTTAACTCAGAAAGAGTGGGCTTTGCTGAATACTCCCCAGAAAACTGCCTACAAATATGGGATGCTGCACACTTACAGAAATCACACTGCTATAAAAAAGCTTGAATTTTCCTTCCTGTTTAAAAAATGGAACAGCTTATCCTTGCTTATTGATATTATTGTCTAATTTCAATTGAGTAAAAGGAAAACTATTTGAATAATGCATAGTTCTAAGAATTTTTTTAATATATTAACTTATGTTTGTACTAATTTCATTAATATATATTCTAGACTTATATTTCAGGCTACATTTGGGGAGGAGGTACTATCGAAGAACATTGTCAACATTCTAGAACAAATTAATGGTAAATACTTTTGTGCAAGGTTATAAAAATTAACCTCTGAAACAATTTTAATATGTGATTCAACTTTTACATAAAAACAACACTGTAAATAAGCACAGCTTAAAATTTATTGATTTGTCTTAATTTCTCAAAAACAAGTACCTCATTGTCTCATAGATATTCTGTGTTTTCAAGGAATCCATGTGAAAAAGAAGGCAAGGATACAATGACTTAACACATAGCATTGTCTGAATTATAGCCCCTGAAATATATGCAGTTTTTCAAGACCCATTTTCTCTGTATAGCAGTGCCTGTCTTGGTATTCAGTCTGAAGACCAGGCTGGTATTGAATTAAAATGTTCACAAGACTCTGCCTCCTGAGGGCTGGGATTAAAGATTCACCATTGTAAAACATAAAACTGTTTTGGATACATGAGAAAGAGATATTACAAATCGCAGAGGCTGTGAAGAATCTTATCAAGGTAAATTGAGTGGCACTGATCTTTCTGCAGTGAGAATGAGAGGTACAGATTTTACTGCCTTATTTGAAACAGCAGGCATTCAGATAATTAGGGGTTTGGATAGGAAACTTAGTAGGTAAAGACATCTGCACTTCATGATATAACCAGAACCATCCATATAAGATATACTTTATAGTATTTGCATTCCTCAAATGCACATCATGAGCAAACATAATAATAAATAGTAGGAGTAATATTTAGTCCTTCATACTGAGATACTGCAGGCTCTTTTCCCTACAAGAATGAACTCTATGTGGCCTCATTGAGTTTGATTGTGTTTCATTGCTCACAGCTGTAGCAAATGAACAACAATAAATATGTGTCAGGAAGAATTGAGTACCCTTTGTAGTGAGCTACAAGTGAAGCCACATTACAATTGTGTCAATACAGAGTGCTTGGGACCTAGAGGGTATCCATGACAAAGGAATATGTTTTCAGATAAGCAATGCAAGTGAAAAGCATTCTATTGGTAGGAAGAAATAAACACATCTTATGGTATTTCAATTTTATAGAGCATAATAATATTTTAACTTTAGAGAAATGATTGGCATCGATGTTTATATGAAAGAGCAGGTATGGAAACATTGAATAAATGGATTAATTTGGAAAGTGCTTCCCTCAATGGCATGAGAACCTGAATTATTTAATCCTCACAATTCTTGCAAATTAGGCCAGATTGCCAGGTTGTGATGGGAGATATCATTCTGTAAATCTGTTTCTCTTATTGGCTAATGAATAAAGCACTGTTGGCCAATAGGAAAGGAAGATAGGTAGGACTAGGAGACAAGGAGGAAATAGGACGTAGAAAGGAGAAGTTAAGATGGAGAGTCTGGAGAAAGCAGAATGCCGCCCGGTTCCCAGGTAAGAAAAGACCACGTGAAAATACATAGATCAGCAAAATGAGTTAATACTTTAGACAGATCTAGCCGAGCAGAAACAAGTAACTGGCCAACAGCATAATATTAAATGCAGAGTCTCTGTGTGTTCACTGGGGCAGGTGTGGGTGCAGGACAAGACCAGTGGCGTGCAGAAAAAAACCTTACTATGTACATATGGTGTCCACGTGGCTAATAAGGACTTCCACTTACAATTTAACAAAAGCTTAATAAAAGGGTATTAGAAACAAAAGAACAGAGACAAGGCCTTTTGGTAGCAGCATTTTTGTCAGTTGGATTCTGTTTTGCTAAACACAAACAGAGATTTGTGCGCAGCTACTTTAAGGGAAGATTCCTGACTCAGCATAAGTGGCAAAAAAATTGCAAGGCTGTTAAGTAACTCTGCTAACATCTTTTTTGGTGTGTATGAGAGATGGCAATGGCAGTGACCACATCTCCAAGCTGGCAGCATGCTTGCTGGATGGCATCACAGACCAAGGCAGTGACCACAGCACTAAGTGCTGGCAGGAAAATAGCCGCCACCATCTTTGGTAAACCGTGGCTGACACAGCTATGAATTTCATTTTAGCAAAATTGTTATTTAACAGAGAAAAGACTCATGGCCAGAAAAAGATAAAGAAGTACAATAAAGACAGATTCAAATTAAGAAAACTTCTAAAGGTTTACAATGTGTTCTAAAATATATGTAGGCTTGGGAGAGAAAAGAAATAAAATAGTTTTAAAAATACAGGGAGAAGCTGGGTGTGGTGGCACATGTCTTTAATCCAGCACTCAGGACACATAGGCAAGCAGATCTCTGTGATTTCAAAGTTAACCTGGTATGTAGAGTGAATTCCAGGACGGATAAATTTACACAGAGAAACCCTGTCTCAAAAAATAAAAAAAAATAAAAGTAAAAAAACAGAATAATAAAACAGACACAGATGGAGAGAGTGTGGATTATGTATGGTCTTATTTTGTCTTTGCATTGTTTGACTGCTGAGGAAACATGTGTTAAAACAAATGCTGCTGTATCAATTCAATTTATATATTTTAAAAATATTTTGATTCCAAAATTTAATTTAAAGGACAAGTTACTGGGAAAAAGGATTTCTATTTTTGTTTCCAAACCAAATGAAAAGCTTTGGCTTCCTTCCAGACTAATGAGCAAAGTCCCCTGAAACTGTCGCTGATGATCCAACATACCAGCAGCATGAATGTCAATGAATTCCAGGCCAGTAAAAATTATATAATGAGGCATTTACTTAATACAAATCAATGGAATGGATAGATGACTAAAAGTTCAAGCACACTGACTGTACTTACAGAGGATATGAGTTCATTCCCAACAACCATGGCAGCTCACAACCATCTACAATGAGATTTGGTGTCCTCTTCTTTTCTACAAGTAGACATTCAAGTAGGATGCTACATATAATAAATAACTTTTAAAATGAAGTAAAATGTCCTACTGGATATCTGAAACCCATCACTGGGCCTCTGCTAGAGTAGCCTCAGCTAAAGTCCGCCAGATCTCTTTTAGAACCAACAGTCCTCTAGGGAACATCCTGAGTCCCTGCATACCAAATTTTTTAAATTAATTTATTTGTTTTTGTATTTTACATGTTGGTCCCTATCCTCCCTCACTTCCTTCCCTCTTATGTTCTGCCCCCCTTATCATGCACCCTTACGACCCTCCCCTCTCATTCACTCCCAATTCACATATATGGCTATGTATTTCTGACAACTCATTTGAAGTAGGGACTAGGACTTTTCTCTGATTTCTAGGTTAAAGGAGTATCCCTCGATGGAGGATGTGTCTGCAAGTTCCTTTTGTGCACCGGGAATACATCAAAGTTCCAATGTCTAAACCTCCTTACACTGCTTAGTTTTTCTAGCTTAGACCCTTCTTCAGGGGGTCTTAGTCAGTTCCATGTTATCAGTCTTTGGCCAATTAGCTCCTCCTTCTACAGGTCAGCTGTCTCTATGTGTTTCTGCAAGTTTTTCTTGTCCTCTCTGGATCTGGATTCTTGTTAGAAACAGCGTTTCGTTTCGGGTGTTTGCTTCTGTTTTCAGCAGGTACTAGTTGAGGGCTCCATGAAAGTGTATAAGCTATTTGTTGATCTAATTATCAGGGAAAGGAATTTCTGGTAGCCACTGTTGCTAAAATTGTTAGTTTGAGTCAATCTTGTAGGTCCCTAGACATTTCTTTATGCTCAGTTTTCTCTTCAAACCAATAATGGCTTCCTGTTTTATGTTCTCTCTGTCTACTATGTTCCTCTTTTTGTGCCTGATTTACCTCATTAAGTACGGTTTCTGAAAGTTCTATGCACTTGCCTGTGAATTTCAAGATCCCATTATTTATTTCCGTACAGTAGTAGTCCCTTGTGTATATGGGCCACATCTTCTTTATCCAGTCTTCAGTTGAGGGGCAACTAGGTTGCTTCGAGGTTCTTGCTATTACAAATAATGCTGATATGAAAATAATTGAGCACTTCTCTTTGTTGCATGGATGTAGATCTTTTGCTTATATGCCAAAGAAGGGATTGCTAGGTCCTGTGATGAACACATTCCCATTTTCCTGAGGAACCACCATACTTATCTTGAAAATGGCTATACGAGTTTGCAATCCCACCAGCCATGGAGGAGTGTTTCCCTTTCTCCACATACTCTTCAGCATAAGTTGTCTTTTATCATTTTCATTTCCTCTATTAAGATTTCTCTCTTCAGTTCTGTACCCCATTATTATAGTGTTATTTGATGTTTTGTTGACAAGTTTACTGAATTCTCTGTGTATTTTGGAGATCTGCCTTTTGTCAGATGTAGGATTGTTGAAAATCTTTTTCCCAGTCTGTAGGCTATGATTTAGTCTTGTCCACAGTTTCCTTTCCTTACAGAAGTTTCTAACTTTGAGGACGTCCCATTTATTCATTGTCCATCTCAGTATCTTCGCTAATGGAGATATGTTCAGGAAGTGGTCTCCTATAACAATTTGTTCAAGGGTACCTCCTGTTTTCTAAGAGGTTCATTGTGGCTGGTTTTATGTTGAGGCCTTTGATCAATTTGTACTTTAGATTTTTTGCATGGTGATACACATGCAGTCTTCTACATACCAAAATCCAATTAATAAATGGGACCCCCTCAAACTTGTAAGCTTCTCCAAGTAAAAGGACACAGTTGAGAACACCAAATGGCAGTCCACAGAGTGGGAAACGATCTTCCCCAATCCTGCATCTGAAAAAGGGCTGATCTTCAAAATATAAAGTTAAAAATGCTAAAAGACATAAAAAATGTGCTCAACAACCTTATCTATCTGATGGGAGATGTCATTCTGTATGTTTCTCATACTGGTTAATAATAAAGCACTGTTGGCCAATAGGAAAGGAAGATAGGAGGGACTAGGAGACAAGGAGGAAATAGGAAGTAGTAGGGAGGAGTCAAGATGGAGAGTCTGAAGAAAGCAGTATGCCGCCCGCTCCCCGGTAAGAGAAATACATAGATCAGCAGAAATGGGTTAATAATTAAGGCAGAGCTAGCCGATAAGAAACAAGTAACAGGGCCAACAGCATTGTATCAAATACAGAGTCTCTGTGTGTTATTTGGGGATGGCACAGCGGCAGGACAAGACCAAGCGGGAGGCAGAAAAACTGTACTCATTACAAATGGCGCCCACGTGGCTAGTAAGATCTTCCACTTAAAATTTAACAAAAGCTTAAAAAGGGTTTTAGAAACAAAAGAACAGAGACAAGCAAGGTTTCTTGGTAGCAGCATTTTTCTCGGTTGGACTCTGACTTGCTAGAGACAAGCAGATATTCACGCGGCTCCTTTAAGGGAAGGTTCCTGACTCAGCATAAACGGCAAAAAACCGCACAGCTTTTAAATAACTCTGCTAACAATTTATTGGTGTGTATGAGAGATGGCAATGGCAGTGACCACATCTCCAAGCCGGCATAATGCTTTCTGGGTGGCAGCGCAGACCAAGGCGGTGAGCACAGCTTTCCGTGCTGGCAGGTAAAAGTACCCGCCACCATCTTTGGTAAACCGTGGGTGACACAGCTATGACTTTCATTTTAGCAATGTTGTTGTTTACCAGATAAAAGACTTGTGGCCAGACTAAGATAAAGATTTACAGTAAAGACAGTTTCATATTAAGAAAAACCTCTAAAGGTTTACAGTCTGTTTTAAAATATACGTAGACATTAAAAAAAATGGTTTTAAAGAGACAAAGAGGAACTGGGTGTTGTAGCTCACGCCTTTAATCCCAGCACTCAAGAGACAGAGGCAAGCAGATCTCTGTGATTTTCAAAGTAAACCTGGTATGCAGAGTAAATTCCAGGATAGATAAGAGTCAAAAAATGAAAAACTAAAAGTAAAATAAACAGAGTAATAAAGCCACGTAAAGATGAAAACCTCAGAGAGAATCTGGTTACTGTATGCTATTGTGTTGTCTCTACATTGTTTGACTGCTGAGAAAATAACAACAACTGATAAAGGAAATGCTGCTGGATTAATTCAATTTATATATTTTAAAAATGCTTTGACTCCAACATCCAAGTTCAAGGACAAGTTACTGGGGAAAAGGATTTCTATTTTTGTTTCCACAGAAAATGAAAAGCTGTGGATTCCTTCCAGACTAATGTGGTTTGATCAAGCCAGGTCCCCTGAAACAGAGTCGTTGGTGATCCAACATTCAAAACAGCTTGGACAAAGCCTCGCAGAGTACAGCCAAGATTTCTGCAACTTCTTAGGGTCCCCACGACAGCGCCCCCTGTCAGCAGGAAGTAGTTTGGAAAGAACGACGCCCAAATTCCCAAATATTGTTTATAAATGTTTGTTTTCATTTAAATGGATTTGGTTATAAATGGGTAATGATCACAGCCAATTCTTTTTAAAGGTAAAAAGGGGATTATGGTATAGATATGAATACTTTGTTTTGTAATGGATTTGCATTTATTGATACAATTTAAGGTCAATTTTGTGATGTATATATTTTTCCTTTTGTTTAGGTATTGTGTTTATATAGTTCATTCAGAAACAAATTGTATAATGTAGTACAGATTATAGATAATTACCTATGATATTCAAAGCTTAGAGTTAAGTTAGTTAGGTTTTCAAGATACACAGAGATGTATTTGAGATAAATAGGCATTCTTCAAATCTTTCAAAGACCTACAGAATATGGCATTTAAAGTGGTTTAGGGTTTTTGTGACAGTGAGACATAATTGCTCTTGGCAATACCACCTGCACCAGAAAGGAAGATGAACATCGAAGAAATGCATTATGAAGTTTGCTTCCAATATGGCAAGACTAGCCATTTGGACAAGATACTGCTCTTTTCTGGACTGTTTGACTTTATGCTGTATAAATTGGACATGCAGGACCCACAGAAAAGTGACTGCTGATTCAAGATGGACATTGCTACAGAGATCCTGCTTCATGGAAGAGTCTGCAAGACTTTATGCAGGACACAGACAAAAGTGACTGACAAACTGCCAATACAAGAAGACAGTTTAAAGTTTCCTGCGTTGCTGAAGAGTCTGCCAGACACACTATGGCCTATGGGCTGAAGATGGAAGATTACAGAAGATCTTCGGGTGACCAGGCAATGAGTTGTCTCTGTCATTTCTAGAGATTATATATTATCCTTCTGTAGTCTTTGAAGGAGTTGAAGACAGATAGTTAGGGTTATAGTTTTCATTAGTTAGGATTAAAGATAAGTTACTTAGACTTTAGACACTCAAAGATAGAATAGATGATGAAATATTTTCTTCAAATCTTGCTAAATGTTAATGGACTAAATATTGTTAACTGTGATTCTTACTTGATAACTGTTGTATAATATATTTTGCTATGTTAAGGTTAAAACCCTTCTTTTTATTTAGACAGAAAAGAGGAGATGATGGGAGATGTCATTTGTATGTTTCTCGTACTGGTTAATAATAAAGCACTGTTTGCCAATAGGAAAGGAAGATAGGAGGGACTAGGAGACAAGGAGGAAATAGGAAGTAGTAGGGAGGAGTCAAGATGGAGAGTCTGGAGAGAGCTGGACGCCAGCCTCCTCCCCGGTAAGAGAAGGCATGTGAAAATATATAGATCAGCAGAAATGGGTTAATACTTAAGACAAAGCTAGCCAATAAGAAAGTAGTAACTGGCCAACAGTATAATATCTAATACTCTGTGCATTATTTGGGCCTGGCGGCGTGGCGGCGCGACCAGACCAGCGGTGGCGGGCAGAAAAACAGTACACGTTACAGCTATCAACTAAGCAAAAAGAACAATTGTGAGATACCATCTTACTCATGCAATCACAACTTATGCTGGAGAGGATGTGGAGAATGGGGAACTCTAATTCCCTTTTGCTGGGAATGCAAACTTGTAGAGCCATTTTGTAGATCAGCAGGGCAATTTCCCATTAAAGTATTCTACCACAGAATATGGAAATCCCCCTTTTAGGCATATACCTAAAGGATTCACATCCATGCAACAAATACATAGGCTCAAATATGCATATAGCAGCATTATTTGTAATATCAAGAATGTAGAAGCATTTCAAATAACCCTCAAATGAAGAATATATAAAGAATTTGTGGCATATTTATATAATGATATATTACTCTGCAGAAAAATAAAATGGAATCTTGAAATTTGCAGGCAAGTGGGTGGAAATTGAAGAAACCATGATGAATGATGTAACCCAACCTCAAAAAAAGGAATATGGATTGCACTCGCTCATATATGAATTTTATACTTAGCAGAAAGTATTACAAGTGTATAATACACATCAAATGAGAAACACAGATACAAGGTGGATTCTTAGAATTTCTTATATGGTCCTTTACAGAAGGGTAAAGGATCAAGATCGCCAGAGCATATGGGGAGTGGGTGTGCCAGTGACATTAGAGGGAACTAGGAGAAAGAGAAGGGGATGAGAGGAAAGTGTGTGGAACTAGGAAGATTGAGTCATGGTATGTATGCATATGTAAATCGTGTTCTCTTCTTTGTTGTATGTGAGATGACCTATTATTGAGTATATTGAGTATGCTGTCACAATATGGGCAGGCAGATATATGTGTTCCAGGCTATCTGGAGGTAGAGTGAGACATTTCGTGTTGGATAGTTTGGTTTTGTTGTTATTGTTATTTTTTTTTTAGTCTTTGAGGCAGAATTTCTCTGTAATTGCCCCAGCTTCCCTAGAACTCAATTAGTGGACTATGACGGCATGTACCGTCGAAGGCAGGTGAGTTCTTTTTCTTTTTAATTACAAAGAAATTGAATAGAGAATATGTGAAGGGAATGCAAGGAGGCCTGCATTCAAGAATTTAAATAGAGTGGTTTCTTTACTAGCACATTAAATTCGGTACTTGCTACTAGCACAAGTTCAGTCCTGAGTTAAATTCCAAGGATTACTAGAAAATTCAAAATATCAGGCTTCTTATATATCTAAGTAAGAGAACTTACCTGAGACTCAGGGTTTAATCCTCAAGCCCAAGCAAAAGATATTTTGTTTTAACCTTTCAATTGTTTTAGTTTCTAACATATACATAGAAATGGGTACGTATTATAAATTAAGTGTACTATTCAACTAGGGGCAAGTAATCAGTATTATTTTTGACATAATGCCTGACTATTATAGCCTATAAAGCACTGCAGGGAGCACTAAAATCTTTGATGCCAACATAAATGTGGGGTGACAACTAGGGACTCCTCTTTTTTATTTCTGCCCATGATTTCTGTCTACTTGCAACAAGAAATAAAGAATCAGAGGAATTAGCTGTATGCACAATTCAAATTTGGATTTTTCTTGATTTGTTTTGTTTTGATTCCACTGTTTCTGACTTCTATAATGATAATGCTTTATAGTTTTTCTTTTAAGTCCAGGCTATCGCGGTAAATAAGGATCAGGATAAACAAACAGGCTGAATAGATGTTTATTCAGGGAGAACTAACTTACAACCTAGACAGATGAACACCAGGAAATTCAACCCGATCCTCTCCTGTCCTAGTCACGCCAGAAAAGAGAGCGCCTTTCCTGGCCCCCTCCGACCTCCTTCCACAGGTCACTTCAGCCCATGGATCCAACCCCCAATGTGTGTGGTCAGTGCCACAGAAGGACTATCTCACTACAATTCCCCTTTTAGTCTAAAGAAAAGATTTAGGCTTAATACAAACTATATACAAAACAGTGAATAACAAGTGTGCTCTAAGAAAAGGAAAATCAAGAACAAAATGACCTACATATCTAGTCCTAGGGTGAGGGCATAATGGAGTTTACAATAGAGTTGTCCTAAGCTGGAAAACGTAAGTCTAGTACCTAATATATCTAACTAGGAAGAGAGAATAATAGTTGTGATAGTTTAATCTTCAAACTCATCAAGACCTGAGAAGGAAATTAACAATACTAGAGTAGAAAGGAAATGCGGATGGACAACTTCCAAAAGGTGCAGCAAGGACTGAAACAGCAATCCACCTGAACAGTCACCCTAGGTCTCACAGCAACGTTGGTACACCCAGATTTGGCTAAGGCCAAGAGAACTTGACAGACCACAACAACAGCAGGGAGGTAGAATGGCTGTCTTACCCTGACTTGGCAAGGTCAAGCAGTCTTCTATATTTGTCCCCTGCAAGCACATAGGACTGCATGTACAAATCAGTGGTCAAGGTGGGGGCAATTCTATGCCCAACAGGCCATTAACTGAGGCGAGATTGAACTCCAGCAGGAGCAATAACAATGTCCAACATATTCTCGGGAAAGTGCACGGTGCTGTCAGGAGCAACAGTGTCTCATGTCAATGGAGTACTAATATTAAAACATTTAAATGCCATGTTCTGCATGTCTATGAATTGATAGAAGATTAAGCATCTATATCTGACTAATCTCATAGGTACAGGAAATGTGAGTGAAGGTAATCTGTAATACTCGGGAACTTAGCTAAAAAGACTGATTAAAACTTTCCTGAGTAAAGCAGGAACAAATATTTAAACAATATAACTATTCACATGTACATACATGTAAATCCCTAAAATAGAGGTAGAATATAAGTGTCAAGACAAGAGGTATAACTATAAAGGGCAGCAAGATAAATATCCCAAATTGTATCAATATATAAAATGTCTTGAATACAAGAAAAGTATACATACATAGAATATGGTAAAAAAATAATGTGCATAAAACATTGTAAGTGGAAATATTTAACACAATATAATAAAATAAAAACTTATGTTTACATAGCTTACCACATAAGAATACACAACAATGTAAGCTGTAAAATACTATCTCATTCTTAATCAAATACTCAAGAAAATAGGCTAATCTACCTATATCCCATCTAAATCATACCTTTCCCAACCATTCCCTATTCCTCTCTAAAAGATAAACCCGAGTGTAAGCATCACCCAATCCCAAATAACTAAAACCAACCCAAAGACGATGACTATTATCCCAAAATTCCAAGGGTAGGGAAAGGGGGCGTCTTAAGATTACTTCCTGCTGAAATGGGACGATGATTGCTCCAATGGATCCTGTAGGAAGAAAATTTTTAGCAATCAAATTGCTCAACAGAATTGGCTGTGACATATGTCAGTGTGGTATACCCGTTATGTGCTTTATCTTGTAATACTCAAAAAACTGGTTCAATTTGCTGGAGACATATGCTGGAGCATTGTCAGTTTTTATTTGTGCAGGTATGCCCATAATAGCCATTACCTCTAATAGGTGTGTTATAACAGAATCAGCCTTTTCAGAGCTCAGAGCAGTAGGCTATTGAAACCCTGAAAATGTATCTATAGTGTGATGTACATATTTCAATTTTACAAATTCTGAAAAATGAAACACATCCATTTGCCTTATTTCATTCCTATTCATACCTTTAGGGTTACTGCCTGGTGGTAAAGGAGTTTGGTTATAGAATGAGCAAGAAGGACATTTCCTTACTATTTCCTTGGCTTGTTCCCAAGTGATAGAAAAACACGTGGTGTTTCTTATGAAACTCTGAGGCTTCTAGCACACTTCCTATCAATAAACGATCAATTTCATCATTGCCTTGTGCTAGAGGACCTGGCAGACCCGTATGGGATCTGATGTGTGTTATATATGTAGGATGAGTCCTCTTTTTGATATTATCTTGTAACTTTATAAACAATGAATTCATTCTGTATTGTCAGGAATAAATTCTGCTGTCTCAATGTGTAAAACGACGCTCTCTGTGTATTGAAAGTCAGTAACTATATTGAGGGGTTCTTTAAAATCCATAAGTACCATGAAAATGGCATACAATTCTGCCTTTTGTACAGAATTGTAAGAGCTTTGAACCACTTTGCTAATTTTTCCTGATTTATATCCTGCCTTACCTGATTTGTTTGCATCAGTGTAGAATGTATGAACTCCAGAAATAGGTGTTTTTCTTACTACTCGTGGAAAAATCCAAATTGTTTTCTTTATGAATTTGATTCTCTCAGTTTTGGGATAGTTGTTGCTAATCGTTCTCAAAAAGTTACTGCAAGCTCTCTGTCAATATTTGCTATCTTTCCATAAGGAAGAAATTTCCTCATTAGTTAAAGGTACTATAATTTCTGCTGGGTCCCTTCCTATTAGCTGACTAAGTCTTAATTTACCTTTTATAATCAAGTCAGAAATCTATTCTATTTATGTTTTTAGTTTTTTTATACTGTTTATGTGGTAGGAATATCCATTCTAATATGATACCTTCTCTCTGCATCAAAATCCCTGAAGGATATTCTCTAGATTGTAATATAACCAGAATACAGTCTAGGTTTGGATCCACACGGTCCAAATGTGCTTCTAGTATCCTCTTTTCTACCCATTCTAATTCCTTCTCAGCTTCAGCTGATAGCATTCGTGGACTATTCAAATCCTTATCTCCTTTTAGGGCCATTTTCAAGTTTTTCAAATCATGCCCTTCTACTCCAATTATGGTTTGCTGTTGAGAAATCTCTCCTAGTAATTTTTGAAGATCATTAAGAGTCTGGTAGCAATCTCTTCTGATCTGTACTTTTTGTGGTCTAATTTCCTGTAGACCTATTTTATATCCTAAGTAGTTGATAGACTCTCCTTTTTGTATTTTTTCAGGTGCAATTTGTAATGGCCAGCGAGGTAAAACTTCCTTTACTTTCTCAAACATTTTTTCTAGTATTTCTCCTTTAGAGTCAGCTAACAATATACCATCCATGTAATGATAGATTATGGATTGTGGAAACTGTTTACGAATTATTTCTAACGGTTTTTGTATGAAATATTGGCACAGGGTGGTGCTATTTCGAATTCCCTATGGCAAAACCTTCCATTGATATATCTTCACTGGTTGAGAATAATTATAATTAGGTATCGTGAAGGCAAATTTCTCTTTGTCTTGTTCTTGTAAAGGTATAGTGAAGAAGCAATCCTTTAAATCAATAACTATAATAGGCCATTCTTTGGGTATCAAAGAAGGCAAGGGCATTCCAGGCTGTAGAGAGCCCATTGGCTGGATAACTTTATTGATGGCTCTCAGGTCTGTAAGCATTCTCCATTTACCAGATTTCTTTTTGATCACAAATACAGGAGAATTCCAAGGGCTGGTTGATTCCTCAATTTGTCCAGCATTTAGCTGTTCCTGAACCAGACTTTCTTAAGCTTCTAACTTCTCAGAGGTCTTAGGCCATTGTCCTACCAAGACAGGTTCCTCTGTTAGCCATTTTAAAGGTAGGGCTTTTGGTTCCTCTGTTTGTTCAGCATTTGTAATTTGTTTTTGTACTGCCTGGATATTTGGTCTCTGTCTTGTATAGTACTTAACAGTATTCTTTCCACAATCATGAGGTTGTCTATGGTTCCTATCTAATACGGGAGGAATGTTAATCTGTGTATTCCGTTGCTGTAATAGATCACGACCCCATAAATTTATCACTACATCAGCCACATATGGTCTCAACCTCCCACTCGGTCCTTCTGGTCCTATACATTCAATCCATCTCGTGCTTTGTTTTACCTGAGCCAGGGTTCCAATCCCTAAGAATTGAACATTTACCTCATGCAGGGGCCATCTTTGAGGCCAAGATTTATTAGATATGATAGTTACATCAGCCCCAGTGTCCAGGAGACCCTCAAACAGTCTATTATTCATCTTAACTATCAATCTAGGCCTATGACTATTTATAGCGGTTTGCCAAAATATACGTTTTTCATTTCCTTCTGTCATGTTTGATTCAACTTCCGTCACGAGTTTGTCATCCAGAGCAGTATGATTTTTTTATGATAGGCACAGAATTTTCTAATTGTCCTGTGGGAGATTGGCTTCCACTGTAACTGGGAATGTTCGAACCACCTGTGACGTGGGGGTTTTCGAGAGGCCCCCCAAGGAGTTTCCCAATGGTAAAGGGTTTCCTTGCTTGTCTGTGTTCGATCTACACTCATTTGTCCAGTGTCTGCCTTTGCCACACCTTCTACATAACCCAGGAGGCTGAGGCCTTCTGTTTGATTAATTCCAGGGGTTGTTATTTCTAGGGAAGCTTTGCCTATAATTTCTTTTTAGATGCAGTATCTTACCATAGTTATAACATCTGACATGTTGATATCTCTTCAAACCTTTGGGGATGGCTTCTCCTACCTAAGCTTCTAAGTCACCATAGTAAGGAACTCTGTTATCTTGATATCTTCTCTGTCCTTTAGATATGGCTTCTCCTACCCATGCTTCAGTCTTATTGTCATTATACTCAATGTTGCCTGTATATAGGACCCATTCATCCAAGGGTGCTGATCGCATTTTTAAAGGCCAAAGCACCTGTTTGCATTGAGGATTCACATTCTCATAAGGTTCTATGAGTATTCGCCTAGCATCTATGTCTGCTATCTCTAATTGTACTGCCCTAGATAATCTTTCTAGAAAAATACTAAAACGTTCTCTAGGTCCTTGCTTTATGTTGGTATAGGGTTCTGTCCTCTCTCCTAATTCATGAACCTTATCCCAAGCATTCAAATCTGCTGTACTGCATAGAGACAAGATGTGTTCATCATAGGCAGCTTGGGTTTCTGTGTCAGCATAGAGACCCTCACCAAGAATTTTATCTTGAGGAGCTTTATAACCTTTCTTTAAGCCCTGAAGTTCAAGAGCTTTTGCTTCCTCTCTTCATAAAGCCCTCCATTCTAATTGAGAGGAGCTTTCAAGGACAGCTGATATTAATTGATCCCAATCCTTAGGGGTTATCTTGTTATTCCATGCCCATGATTCTACTAATTGCTTCACATAAGGTGAGTGCATGCAATAAGAGACCACTGCTTCCTTTATACCTTTTAAATCTTTCATACGTATTGGTTCCCACTGATATGCAACAACACCTTTTGGATGTTTCTTCCTTGCTGGCTTTTCATGAATAGATACAGGGAAAGCTCCCCTGACCCTAAATGGTGTGGAAAATTTTAAATCTTTTTCATGCCCTGTTACCTGTAGTTCTTCTTCTGATGTATCAGACTGAACGTCTTCTAAAGCCTGAAATCTATTCACCATTGTTTCTTTGAGTGTCTGAACTTCTTGAATCAAATAACTTTCTAGAGACTTCATTGCATCAGTTTCTTACTTTCTCCAACTACAAATGATTCCATGTTTTTAATCTTATCATCCTTAGATATTATCTGAATGGCGTGTAAACTGCCTTCCAGAAAAAATGTTCTATCTGCTAGCTTGCCATTATCCTCAGACATGGAAGAGATTCTGTCATCTATTCTTTCTATCTGATGTTCCAGTTTTTTAAACTTATTAGTAGCTTCCTCCGACCAGGAGTGAGCTGTTTCTGCTAGTTTGTTAATGCATTGTTTCTGTTCTGGTTATTGAGGTATCTGACATGAAACAAATTATACCTTTCAGCTCGGCAATGCCATCTTCAATATTCTGAACCTTTTTTTCTATATTTTCTATGCTTTGAATTCTATCATTTTCAATGTTTCGAATCTTTGTCTCTATGTTTTGAATTCTATCATTTTCAATGTTTCGAATCCTTGTTACTAAGTCTCCTATGGTTTGTACTAGTTCTTACTGTTTGCTGTAATCTCAAACCATTTCTTTAAGAATATCATGTTAATGATGAAACCCATTGCTATTACAAAATAAAAGTCTATATTGGTCCAGTCATAAGTTTCTTCTGCTAAAATCCCTTCTACATATGAAGTAAAATAATTCCTAGTGTTCTGCATAGTAAAATTATCTGCCATAATTATGGAACAATTTATCTCAGATTTTATATCAGCTTAAATTGCAAAGGATGTTACAATTACCTTAGGTGTAATTCTGCTGTCCTGTAACTTTGATGCTTTTAGTTGTATATCTCAGCTTGTGGTAGCTACGCCTGGAGGTGTGTCACCAAATAGTGCCTAGCTGCTGAGGCCCATCTTATTCCAGTTCTGCCTAGAAGTGTGCCGCCAAATATTGTCTGGCAGCAGACGATCCTTCTGATTCCGGTCCCTGTAGAATAGCTCTTAACAAACTATGACAAGCAGAATTTTGTTAAAAGGGGACTTTTGGAGTTACTTGTAACACAAGACGAAATGCGTGGAAGCTGGGCGGGTGCTGCCGAGCTGCTCTGCCCAAATGCAAAGTCCTGTGCTGAAATGGGCAAAAAATGTTAAGCGGTAAGTGCCTTCTCAGGTCTGCTTTAGCGGGAAAGATCTCCTATGCAGTAAGGAAGAGGCAAATGTCCCAAAGTTGGGGTGAGTCCACCTGGTTAAACCCTGCCCATTGGGGAAGGTGGGGGGGCACGGCTTCTTCCGCCTGGGTGCGAAACCCAGGTTAATCCGCTTCTGACACCAGATATTGTGGTAAATAAGGATCAGGATAAACAAATAGGCCGAATAGATGTTTATTCAGGGAGAAATAACTTACAACCTAGACAGATGAACACCCTGAAATTCAACCCGATCTTCTCCTGTCTGAGTCATGCCAGAAAAGAGAGCGCCTTTCCTGGCCCCCTCCGACCTCTTTCCAGAGGTCACTTCCGCCCATGGATCCACCCCCCAATGGGCGTGGTCAGTGCCACAGAAGGACTATCTCACTACACCAGGCGAAGGTAAAGACCATGACAATCCTTTAGGTTCCCCGTGCTATGATTACAGGTATGGGCTTACACACCTGACATGCTGCATGATGGATAATTTCACTATAGAGAAATACAAAGAAGATTATTTCAAACTATAGAGAGGATTTCTATCACCATTTCCATGTCAGGACCTTGAAATAGTTCGTTATAAATTTCATAATATTTTCTTAACCATATAATCTCTGCACCATGAAGAAGAAGCAGGTTTTCTATGTACTATTCTGCAACATAAAAGGTTAATAGTGTTTTTTTTTTTTTCGTTTTGGGTATTGTTTGCTTATTTCATTCAAATTCCTTAATACAGTGATACTCAACCTGTGGCTCCAGACCTGTTGGGATCACATACAAGATATCAGATATTTACATTGGATCCTAGTCACAACATTAAAGTGATGAAATAGCAACGAATTAATTTTATGGTTGGGGGTCACCATAACATGAGGAACTGTATTAAGTTCACAAATTTGAAAGGTTCTTGTGTTTGGTATTCCAGGTACCTAACCCTACATTGTGAAAAGTTTGTTTCTTATTCTGTTATTCAAAATTACATAGGAACAGGACAGTCACCAAACCTATGGAGAACACCTGTGTCAAAAAATGACATAGGAGTAAACAAAAATAAAACGTATTCAAGAAAAATGGAAAGAGGCATAAAAGCAAGCCACATTAGTGGGAATGGAGTAAAAAAGAAAGCATTGATAAACATTCTACAAAATGTGTGGATTTTCTTTTTTTAATACCCTTTCTTTATGCCTTGAACTCACAGAGATCCACCTGCCACTGTCTCCTGATTGCTGATGTTAAATTTGTGCACCACAACCACACAGCTAATGACCTTTATTTATAACATGAGGGCAAATTTTCATGCTTGGCACCATCTTCACAGAAGGAAAATATAGAACATCCTGGTGAGTATCCGAGCATGTAAAAGACCTGTGAGGGTTAATCAAGACTGCTGGGCAAAGATAAGAACTCCGCTGGATGAAACTAGGAAGGTCATATGCCAGGAAGACATGGGTGGAGCTGGCGGTTTAGAATGGCAATCCATAAACTAATAGACCTAGTTTAAGTTATATGAACAGTTGGGAACAAGGTTAAGTTAAAGGTCTATCTTTCATAACTAAGAAGTGTCTGTGTTATTATGTGGGGACTGATAGTTCGAAGAATGTATGACAAGAATGTCCACCTACATCTTATCACTGGAAAGGTAAGAGATCTCTAAGTCTCACTGGTTAAAAACCTTAACTTCATAAGTGAAAATGTGATTAATACGATTGACACTTGGGATTGGATTGATCTTTGACACATTCTCTCTTTTCTTCCCCCCCCCTCTCTCTCTCTCTGTCTGTCTGCATCTCTGTCACATTCACATACCAAAAAACAAAATATTACAAATTGTTCTGGGGTTATATGGGTTCATAGTTTTCACCTATTTTCCTCCTCCACAATGCACCCTTTGTTTGTTCAAGAAAGGTTTTCTCTGAGTATCCCAGTCTAGCCCAAACTCACTCTGTGGACAAGCATGTCCTCAAACTCAAAAGATGCATGACTATCCCTCCCTTAATTCACACTGGCACTTTATTTATAACTAAGGCACACGCTGTCAGTTTTTTTTTTCAAACTGATAAATACTATTGAGTTGTTTCACCATAATTTGAGCACATATTACCTGATCTACCAACTTTTGTTTTGCTTCAATGTTCTCCAATGACAAAGAAATGACACTTTAAACTTCACACACTATATCTTTCTTCAAAACTTGTATCAGAATTAGGTTCTAATTATTTCATGTACGATATAATTTATTGACAATGGTTGACAAACTTCATGCCTAGAGTCTTAAAATAAATACAATTATTATAAGATACCTAGAATCTGAATGAAGGATAGTGGAGAATGAACGCAGTGAGCAATACTCTGTTTCCCTCAAGTAGCCACATATTGAAAAAGGATCAGCTCCTCTAAGATGGGGCAGAGTTTCTATCAACCTCATACATAGGAAGAGTTTACATAGTCCCTTATCCTGTTCTTGAAGTAGCTTAAGTTCTTCTTTCTCTGCTTTTTCTGTTTTCTGAGAAAATCTACTTGAGTGTCGATTTCTTTTCTAGTCAAAGGAGAGTTGTCTCTCTTTTTTTCCTGTATGAAATTAGATCTGACTATAGTAAGGTCAAAGAATTGTGAGTAAACTAGGATATAATAGGAATGACACATGTTTAAATTGACAGACAATCCAGTTTAAGCCTGGGGTGGTGGCACACACTTTTAATTCCAGTACTTGGGAGGAATAAGGGCAGGGATTTTCTGTGAATTCAAGACCAACCTGATCTACAAAGTGAGTTTCAACATGCCCAAAGCTATTAAAAAGTTGCTTATAGACAACTGAAAATAATGTAAAGAGAACCACCTAGGAATTTTAGCAATGAAGGGCAAATAGGACATTGTTTCTTGTTTGTCTTGTATTATGTGCTCCAGGAAGACCAGCCGCTGTCCTGATCCTAGAAACTGTGATTCAGCTGCTGAGATTAAAGGTATTGGTCACCATGCCCAACTTACTGTTTTACTTTTTACTGTAATAAAAATACCACAAAATTATTGTCCTACATTTAACATATTTGCCATTAATAAATGTATAGTGCAGTGGTACTGTAAGGAGTATGGTTTTTCCTCCCACCGCTGGTCTTGTCCCGCCACCGCGCCAGCCCAAAATAACGCACAGAGACTCTGTATTTGATATTATGCTGTTGGCCAGTTACTAGTTTCTTATTGGCTAGCTCTATCTTAATTATTAACCCATTTCTATGTATTACCACATGGTCTTACCGAGAGGGGAGGAATGGCGGTCCTGTTCTCTCCATATTCTCCATCTTGACTCTCTTCCTTACTACTTCCTCTTTCCTCCTTGTCTCCTTGTCCCTTCTATCTTCCTTTCCTATTGACCAGCGATGCTTTATCCATCAACTAGTGTAAGAAACATATTCAGAATGACATCTCCCATCATCTCCTCTTTTCGGTCTAAATAAAAAGAAGGGTTCTAAGCTTAACATAACAACATATATAACACAACAGTTATGAAATAAGAATCACAGTTAACAATATTTAGTCTATTAACATTTAGTAAGATTTAAGAAAATATTCAATCATCTATTCTATCTTTGTGAGTCTAAATTCTAAGAAACTTATCTTTAATACTAAGGAAAATTATAACCATAACTACCTGTCTTCAACTCCCTCAAAGACCACAGAAGGATAATATATAACCTCTAGAAATAACAGAGACATCTCGCTTGTCAGTCACCTGAAGTTCTTCTGTAATCTTCCATCTTCAGTCCCTAGGCCATAGTGTGTCTGGCAGACTCTTCAGCAAAGCAGGAAACTTTAAACTGTTTTCTTGTAATGGCAGTTTGTCAATCACTTTTCCCTGTGTCCTGCAGATTGTCTGGCAGACACTTCCATGAAGCAGGAACTCTGTAGCAATGTCCACATGAAATCACCAATCACTTTTATATGGGTCCTGCATGTCCAGTTTATGTAGCACAAATTCAAACAGTCCGGACAAGAGCAGTATCTTGTCCACATGGCTAGACTTGCCATATTGAAAGCAAACTCCATAACGAGTTTCTTCAAGGTCCATCTTCCTTTCTGATGCAAGTGGTGTTATGTCTCCCTGCCAAGAAAACCCCTAAACCATTTTAAATGACATATTCTGTAGGTCTTTGAAAGGTTTGAGGAATTCCTATTCTTCTCAAATACATCTCTGTATATCTAGAAAACCTAACTCATATAACTATAAATTGTGACTATTATAGGAATCTATCTATAATCCGTATTAAATTATGCATTACATTTCTAAATGAGATATAACACAATAACTAAATAAGAGGAGAAAAATACATATCATAAAATTGACCTTAAATTGTATCAGTAAATGAAAATCCATTCCAAAACAAAGAATCCATTTCTATACCATAATCCCCTTTTTACCTTTAAAAAGAATTGGATATGATAATTAAACATTTGTAACCAACCCCATTTAAATGAAAACAAACATTTATAAACAAAATTTGGGAATTGGGGCGTTGTTCTTTTCAAACTACTTCATGCTGATAAAGGGCGCTGTCATGGAGGAATCCTGAGAAGACACAGAAATCCTGGAAGGCTGCTTTGTTCAAGCTGTTTTGAATGTTGGATCACCAGGAACGCTGTTTCAGGGTGTCTGGTTTGCTCAAACAACATTATTCTGGAAGGAATCCACTGCTTTTTATTTTCTGTGGAAACGAAAATAGAAATCCTTTTCCCCAGTAACTTGTACTTACACTTAAAGTTTTGAGTTAATGCATTTTTTTAATTTTATTATTTTATTTTATATAACAAAGTCCAAGTAAATGAAAACAAATATTTATACACAATATTTGGGAATTTGGGCGTTGTTCTTTCCAAACTACTTCCTGCAGGTAAGGGGCACTGTCATGGGGGATTCGAAGAAGATTCAAAAATCCTGGCTGTAATCTGTAAGGCTGCTTTGTCCAGCTGTTTTGAAAGTATGATAACCTCGTACATTGTTTCAGGTGGTCTGCCATGATCAAACCACATTAGTCTAGAAGGAATCCACATCTTTTCATTTTCTGTGGAAACAAAAATAGAAATCCTTTTCCCCAGTAACTTGCCTTCAACTTAAATTTTGGACTCAAAGCATTTTTTTAAATTTAATTTATTATTTTATATTTGTATCCCAGTTCGCCCTCCTTCCCTCCCTCCTTCCCTACCTCCATCCTTCCCTGCTTTTTACACTCTCTGCTCTCTCACATGCACACTAATCACCCACCCCTCCCATCCCCCACCCCAATTCCATATGTAGGTGAATGCCATCCAGTTGGGGTCTTGTAGATCTGACAGGTCATGTGAATAGGGACTAGGGCTTTTCTCCTGTCTCTAGATTAAGGCAGTTATCCCTCAATGGGAAATGTGTTCACAAAGTCCTTTTGTGCACCACGGATACATGCTGGCTCCACTGTCTTAGGTCCCTTAGACTGCTCAGTCTTCTGTCTGAGACCCTTATTCAGGGGGGCCTGAGACTGTTCCATGCTGGATTGCCAGCTATCAGTCTGGTGGCCCATTAGCTCCTTGTTCTGGTAAGCTGTCTCTGTGAATTTCTGCCGCCTGGACTTTTCCTCTCCATCTGCATCTGTGTTCTAGTTGGACTCAGTGTTTATGTATGGGTGTTTGATCCTGTTTCCAGCAGGCATTAGTTGTGGGCTCCATGGAGAAGTTAGTTTTTGATCTCACTCTAAGGGAAGGGCATTTAAAATAGCCTTTCCACGGAAGCTCAAATTGTTAGTTTGGAGCAGACTTGTAGTTCTCTAGACCTTTCTTTGTGTTCAATTTTATCTTCAAAACAATATTGGCTCCCTCTTTTATGTTCTCTCTCTGTCTCTGTCTCTCTCTCTCTCTTTCCTGTCTTCTATTCCTAACCAGTCTCAATCTTCCTGGTCACACATGTTTTCCTTTCCTCCCCCTCATTTTCTCCAACTTCTCTCTCCATTCACTGCCCCCACCACTCCCCTGAACTCTGGGGGGACTTGTCACTTCGCAGTTCTGTGATGGATTTTATATGAATCTCTTAGAATACACCTTGTATCCTAGTTCCTCTGGTGGTGTGAAATACAGGATGGTGATCTTTGATCTAGGTCTGAAATCCATATATGAGTGAGTACATACTGTGTTCCTCTTTTTGTGACTGGGTTACCTCATTCAGCATGGTTTCTTCAAGTGACATCTACTTGCCTGCGAATTTCAAGATACCATTATTTTTTTCTGCAGAGTAGTATTCCATTGTGTAGATGTGCCACATCATCATTAACCATTCTTCAATTGAGGCACATCTAGGTTGCTTCCAGGTTCTTGCTATAACAAATAGTGCTGCTATGAACACAGTTGAACAGATGTCTTTGTTGCATGGATGTGAATCCTTTGGGTATATGCCTAAGAGGTGGATAGCCCGGTCATGTGGTAATCTAATTCCCATTTTCCTGCGGAACTGCCATACTAATCTCCAAAATGGCTATATGAGTTTGCACTCCCACCAGCAGTGGAGGAGTATTCCCTTTCTCCACATCCTCTCCAACATAAGTCATCATTGGTGTTTCTAATTTTAACCATTCTGGCGGAGGTAGGATGGTATCTCAAAGTTGTTTTGATTTGCATTTCCCTGATATCTAAGGATGCGGGGAATGTTCTTAAGTGTCTTTCAGCCTTTTTGATTTCCTCCATTGAGAATTCTTTCTTCAGTTCTGTAACCCATTTTTTAAATAGGGTTATTTGGTGTTTTGTTCACTTGTTTCTAGAGTTCTTTGTGTATTTTGGAGAGCAGCACTTTGTCAGGTATAGGATTGGAGAAAATCTTTTCCCAGTCAGTGGGCTGCCGTTTGGACCTGTCCACTGTGTCCTTTGCCTTACAGAAGCTTCTAAGTTTGAAGAGGTCCAATTTATTAATTGTTTTTCTCAGTGTCTGTGCTGCTGGAGTAATGTTCAGGAAGCTGTCACATATACCAATTTGTTCAAGGGTACCTCTTACTCTTCTAAGAGGTTCAATGTGGCTAGATTGATGTTGAGGTCTTTGATCCATTTGGACTTGAGTTTTGTGCATGGCGACAGACATAGGTCTATCTGCAGTCTTCTACTCACCCTCATCCAATTGTGCCAGCACCATTTGTTGAAAATGCTGTCCTTGCCCCATTGTATAATTTTGGCTGTGTTGTCAGAAATCTGGTGTTCCTAGGTGCATTGGTTAATATCAGGATATTCAATTCGATTCCATTGGTCTACCTGTCTATTTTTATGCCAATACCAGGCTCTTTTCAGAACTATAGCTCTGTAGTAGAGCTCAAAGTCAGGAGTGGTGATGCCTCCTGAAGTTCTTTATTGTATAGGGTTGTTTTGACTATCCTGGGAATATTGTTTTTCCATATAAAGTTGATTATTATCCTTTCATGGTAGGTGAAGAACTGTGGTGGGATTTTAATGGGCATTGCATTGAATCTGTACTTTTCTTTTGGCAAGATTGCCATTTTTACTATGTTTATACTACCTATCCAAGAGCATAGGAGATCTTTCCATTTTCTGGTATCTTCTTTAATTTATTTCTTTAGAGTCACAAATTTCTTATTATATAGGTCTTTTACTTGTTTGGAAAGCGTTACTCCAAGACACTTTATGTTGCTTGTGGCTATTGTAAAGTGAGATATTTCTGGGTTTCTTTCTCTGTCTCTTTGTCGTATGAAAAAAGTAGGGCTACTGATTTTTTTTTTGAGTTTATCTTGTATCCTGCTTGTTTGCTGAAGGTGTTTATCAGCTGTAGGAGTTCCCTGATAGAGTTTATTGGGTCTCTTATGTAATCTATCATATCATCTGCAAATAGAGACAATTTGACTTCTTCCTTTCCAATTTGGATCCCCTTGATCTTCTTTTGTTGTCTTATAGCATTAGCTAGAACTTCTAGTACAAGATTAAAGAAATATGGAGAGAGAGGCCAGCCTTGTCTTGTCCTGATTTTAGAGGAATCGCCTAAGTTTCTCTCCATTAAGTTTGATGTTGGCAGTTGGTTTGCTGTATATTGCCCTTATTATGTTTAGGTATATTCCTGTTATACCTGACCTCTCCAAGACCTTTATCATGAAAGGGCTTTTTCTGAAACTAGTGAGATAATCATATTGTTTTTCTTTTTCTTTTTTTTTTATACGCTGGATCACGTTGATAGTTTTTCATATGTTAAACCATTCCTGCATTATAGGTATGAAGCCTACTTTGTCATGGTGGATGATTTCTCTGATTTATTCTTGAATTCGGTTTGCCAGTATTTTATTGAGTATTTTTGCATAGATGTTCATCAGTGATATTGGTCTGTAGTTTTCTTTCTTAGCTGTGTCTTTGTGAGGATTGGGTACCAAAGTTATTGTGGCCTCATAAAAAGAGTTTGGCAATGAATCTTCTGTTTCTATCTTGTGGAATATTTTGAGGAGTAGTGGTAATACTTCTTCCTTGAATGTCTGGTAGAATTCTGCGCTGAATCCATCTGTCCCTGGACTTTTTTGGTTGGAAGGCTTTCAATGACTGCTTCTATTTCAAAGCGGGTTATTGTTCTATTTACATTGTTTGTCTCTTCTTGATTTAATTTTGGTAAGTAATAGTTATCCAGAAACTTGTCCATTTCCTTTGAATGTTTAATTTTTGTGGAATACAGATTTTCAAAGTATGACCTGAATATTGGCTGGATTTCCTCTGTGCCTGTTGTTATATTCCCCTTTTTGATTCTGATTTTGTTAATTTGAATGTTCTCTCAGTGCTTTTTATTTAATTTGGATAAAGGTTTGTCTATGTTGTTGATTTTCTCAAAATAACAACTCTTCGTTGCATTGATTTTTTTGTATTATTTTCCTGGTTTCCATTTTGTTGATTTTAGCCCTCAAGTTGATTATTTCCTGGCATCTACTCCTAGGGGGTGAATTTGTTTCTCTCTGTTCTAAGGTTTTCAGTTGGGCTGTTAATTCTCCTATGTTACTATCCTCTATTTTCTTCATATGGGCAATTAGTGCAATGAACTTCCCACGTAGCACTGCTTTCAAGGTGTCCCATAAGTTCGGGTTTGTTGTATCCTCATTATCATTGAATATTAGAAAGTCCTTAATTTCTTTATTTCTTCTTAGACCCAGAGTGGTGCAATTGCATATTGTCAGTTTCCATGTGTTTGCAGGTTTTCTGTTATTTGTGTTGTTGTTGAATTCCAATTTTAAAGCATGGTGGTCCGATAAGATACAGGGGACTATTCCTATTCTCTTTTATCTGTTGAGGTTTGTTATGTCACCTAGTATGTGGTCGTATTTAGAGAAGGTTCCATGTGGATCAGAGAAGAAGGTATATTCATTTGTCTTTGGATGGAATGTTCTATAGATGTCTGTTAAACCCAGTTGAGACATAACTTGTGTTAATTCTTTTGTTTCTTTGTTGAGTTTCTGATTTGTGGTCCTGTCTAGTGGTGAGAGTGGTGTATTGAAGTCTCCCACTATAAGTGTGTGAGGTTTTATATGAGCTTTGAATTTTAGAAATGTTTCTTTTACTTTGTATTAGGGGCATATTTGTTACGAACTGAGACTTTGTGTTGATGGATATCTCCTGCGATGAATATGAAATGACCATCTTCATCTATTTTGACTAATTTTGGTTTGAAGTTTAACTTGTTAGATATTAGGATATCTATGCCTGCTTGCTTCTTGTTTCCATTTGATTGAAAATTTTTTTCCAACCCTTTACCCTGAGGTAATGTCTATCTTTGAAGCATGGATTCTTTCTTCGTATTCATTCTGTTAGCCTGTGTCTTTTCATATGTGAGTTAAGACCATTAATGTTGAGGGTGAGTAAGGAACATTGATTGTTGATGCTTGTTTGATTTAATTTTGTTGTTGGCAGTGGTATTGTGAATATATTTTTTCTGCTTCACCCTTGTTTTCTGGTGTAGTTGGCTTATCTGTTGCCTACAATTTGTGGGCGTAGTTACCTTCCTTTGGTTGGAGTTTTCCTTCCAATACTTTCTGTAGGGCTGGATTTGTAGATACGTATTGGCAAAATCTGGTTTTGTTATTTAATATGCTGTTTTCTCCATCTATACTGATTGAGAGTTTTGCTGGATATAGTAGCCTAGGCTGGCATCCATGTTCTCTTAATACTATGAGAATATCTATCTAGGACCTACTGGCCTTGAGCGTTTCCATGGAGAAGTCAGGTGTAATTTTGATAGGTCTGCATTTATAAGTTACCTGTCCTTTTTCCTTTGCTGCTGTTAATATTCTTTCTTTATTCTGTATGCTAGGTGTTTTGGTCAATACATGTCGAGGGGTCTTTTTTCTTTGGTCCAGCCTATTTGTTGCTTGGTATGCTTATTTTACTTTCATTGGCATGTCCTTCTTCAGATTTGGAAAGTTTTCCTCGATCATTATGTTGAATATGTTTTTGGCACATTTGAGCTGGGCTTCCTCATCTTCCTCTAGGCCTATTATTCTTAGGTTTGGCCTTTTCATGGTATCCCACATTTCCTGGATGTTTTGTGTTAAGGATATTTTGGATTTATGATTTTCTTTGGTCGATGAATCTATTTCTTCTAGTTTATCTTCTGCACCTGACATTCTCTCTACTATCTCTTGAATTCTGTCGGTTATGCTTTTGTCCGTAGTTGCTGATTTTTTGCCCAGCTTTTCTATTTCCCGCATTCCTTCAGTTTGTGTTGCCTTTATTTTCTCTATTTCAGTTTTAAATTCTTGAACTGTCTCCTTCACCTGCTTAATTGTTTTTCTTGGCTTTCTGTACTTTCCTTAAGGAATTTGTTCATTTCTTCAACTTTTTGTTTGTTTTATCCTCCATTTCTTTAAGGGATCTTCTTTGATGGTCTCTATCGTTTTTATGATGGTAATTTTTAAGTCGTACCCTTCAGCTTCCTCTGCTTTGTTGTTGTGTTCCATTCTAGTTGGAGTAGATTCCCTGGATTCTGGTGGTCATTCGGTTGTTAGGTGTCCGCTTGTATTGCCTTCTTCCCATAGACTTTTCCAGTAGGTGTTGGTGGGGTCTCCCCCTCTCTCTATGGTACTTCCCCTATGGGCTTATGTGGGTCCAAGCTCTCTAGGATGTTTCTCCGCAGACAGCCATCTAGGGATGGGGTCAAGGATGATGATCCAGTATAAGATGCAAGCAGGTACTCACAGTGGTCCAGCAGAGATAGTTGGATCTCTGGGAGGGGCCCTGGAGTCCAGCAGAGGAGTGGAGATGAAGCCACAGACCAAGCAGGTGGAAATTACAGGTGGTCCTGATTGGATAGTCAGGTCTCCTTTGTTCAGAGATGCTCTGAGAAGTCTCCGAATTAGGGTGGACTCTTGGCTCCACCCTCTGTCCCAGTGCTCAAGCTGAGCAGCAGGACCATGGGTAGGGTAGGGCTCATAGTAAGGGGAGTAACCTGGTGGTGAGGATGGGTGGGGGTGTATCAGAGCACCAAGAGTGCTCTTGATGGGGACCGGAGACAGGATCAGCAGGATCAAGGGCAAACCCAGGAAGTTTGGGTGGGGTAGGGGGAAAAAGAGGTTGTAGGGGACAGGCAGCCCCTATTGGGCCCAGACTCGCCTCTGGCCTACAGCTGGTGGAAGAGGACAAGGGCTGTGCTGGAACTTGAGAAGGTTTTGCAGGATGGTAGGATCTCACTGGAAACTGGAACTCTTCAGCTGAGGCCTCTTTCTTTGGCAGAGGCCCGGATTTGGGGGTCAAGGTTCTTGCCTGCAGGAACTCAGAGTTGACCCGCAGAGATAGGCGGATCTCTGGTAGGGGGCCAGGACTCTAGCAGAGAACTGGAGGTGGGGTCAGAGACCAAGCAAGTGGAAATTGTGGGTGGTCCCCCATGGATAGTCAGGTCTCCTTTGTTCAGAGTTGCTCCAAGAAGTCTCCGAAGTAGGGTGGACTGTTGGCTCCACCCTCTGTCCCAGTGATCAACCAGAGCGGCAGTACCATGGGTAGGGTAGTGTACAGGGTAGGCTGGTGGTGGTGATGGGTGGGGGTGTATCAGAGCTCCAAGGGTGCTCTCGATGGGGACCGGAGACAGGAGCAACAGTATCAGGGGCCGAGTCAAAACATTTTAAAAATATATAAATTGAATTAATGCAGCTGCATTTCCTTTATCAGTTGTTATTTTCTCAGCAGTCAAACAATGCAGAGACAACACAATAGCATACAGTAACCAGATTCTCTCTGAGCTTTTCATCTTTACATGGCTTTATTATTACTTTTTATTTTACTTTTATTTTTTCACTTTTTGAGACAGGGTTTCTCTGTGTAACTTTTACCGGTCCTGGAATTTACTCTGCATACCAGGTTTACTTTAAAATCATAGATATCTTCTTGCCTCTGTCTCCGGAGTGCTGGGATTAAAGGCTTGTGCCACCACACACAGTTCCTGTCTTTTTAAAACCATTTTTTTAATTCTCTCTATGTATTTTTTAAAACACATTGTAAACTTTTAGCGTTTTTTCTTAATGTGAATCTGTCTTTACTGTAAATCTTTATCTTTTTCTGGCCATGAGTCTTTATCTGTTAAAACACAACATTGTTAAAATGAAAATCATAGCTGTGTTAGCCGTGGTTTAGCAAAGATGGCCGCGGATGTTTCACTGCCAGCACAGAGAATATTTCTCATTGCCTTGGTAAGCATGCTGCCGGCTTGGAGATGTGGTCATTGCCATTGCAAGCTCTCACACACACCAATAAATTGTTAGCAGTGCTTCTTAAAATGCCATGCATTCTTTTGCCTCTTATGCTGAGTCAGGAAACCTCTCTTAAAGGAGCCGCACAATCTGCTTATCTCTCACAAGTCAGAGTACAACCGAGAAAAATGCTGCTACCAAGAAACCTTGCTTGTCTCTGTTCTTCTGTTCTTTTGTTTCTAAAACCCTTTTTTTAAGCTTTTGTTAAATTTTAAGTGCAAGTTCTGAGGCACGTGGGCGCCATTTGTAAGGAGTAAGGTTTTTACTCCCGCCGCTGTTCTTCTCCCGCCGTTGCGCAAGCCCAAAATAACGCACAGAGACTCTGTATTTGATATTATGCTTTTGGCCAGTTACTATTTTCTTATTGGCTAGCTCTATCTTAATTATTAACCCATTTCTATGTATTTCCACGTGGTCTTACTGAGAGCGGAGGAATGGCGGTTCTGTTCTCTCCAGATTCTCCATCTTGACTCTCTTCCTTACTACTTCCTCCTTCCTCCTTGTCTCCAATCCCTCCTATCTTCCTTTCCTGTTGGCCAACAGTGCTTTATTCATTAACCAGTATAAGAAACATATACAGAATGACATCTCTCATCTTGGTACTAAATACAGATTTTGTCCAACTTAACGACAAACTTCATTATTTTTCAATTTCACAATGAGGCAAAAGCAATATGCACTCAGCAGCATCTATATTGCAAGTATAAATAAAGCAGTTTTTCTCTTTCAATACAATACTCAAATAATACAATACTTAAACCAATAATCCAATGAGCATCTCTTTATCAACAACAATCAATTTAGTAGAATCTGCTCAATTCCTAGTGGATAAATATGCGAGTAGAGTGAAGATTAATTATATGTTCTACAAATATAGTTTCAGGTAGCATTGTTAAAATCTTGCCATATGTTCAAGCAAGACAGATGTACCAGTGTACACCCAACTTCTCAAGTACTTAACATGACATTCAGAGTTTAAAAGAAAAGAGAAACTTTATGTAGCAAATATACATTGTTTATGTTAATTTAAAGTTACTTCTCTAGTGTCATCTTCTGCTTGAATGATCTTCACTGCTGAGACAGGCTGAGAACAACTTGAGAAATAGAATGAGAACCTGCAATCCCAGCACTCAGGAGTCAGAGGCAGGTAGATTTGTGAGTTTATGGCGAGCCGGTTCTACAGACAGATTTCAAGGACAGGCAGTGCTACACATAGTAACTGGGCCTTGAAAATCAAAAAAGTAAAGAAAACAAACCAAGGGTGTCCAGTGTCATTCAGTGCTAGAGCAATTTCCTAGAATCATTACGACCCAATGTCCACCTACAGGACATACCAAGGTTGGATGAAATGGTAATACAAAGCCTTAACTGAGGTCACTTAATATAGCCTAGATTAGCACTAAACCAAAGAATGTTATGAATGTCCCCACAGTCTCCAGAGTGCTGTGATTACATTTGGGTACTACAATGACTAGCTTGAATCTGAAATTACAACTAGTATTTTAAAGATATAACAGACTAAAGGGATGGTTCAGAAATTAAGACCACTGGATGCACTTCCAGCAGGCAGATTCAATTGCCAGAACCCACCTGGCAGCTCACAATTGTCAACTACCAGGTGCAAAGCAATACATGGCAAAATAATGTTGTGAATGAATTGGCTGTCTTTTGATGTAGATTCTTCCTGTAGCTTTTTGTTTTTGTAACAAACTTGGGGTTTACTAACCACAGATCACAGGCATCTGATAATTTATTGAGAACAAATTTCTATCATGAATTTGGAGTTTTACTGGTTATGCTCCCTCAGCACTGTGTAGAACCTGATCCCCATTAACAGGACCTACTTTACTAATACATGTAGCATCAAAATGAGACTGCATTGTAGTTATAATACCATCTAGAATATCCTCTAGGGATTTTGATGCAGAGGGAAGATATCATATTGAAATGTACATTTCTAACTTATAAACAATAAAATAAGTAAAAATATATGTAGAAAATATCTCTGACTTGATTATAAAAGGTAAATTTATACCTCATCAACTAACAGGAAGGGAGCCAGTAGAAATTATATTACCTTTAAATAATGAGGAAATTTCTTACTTATGGAAACAAAATGAATACTGTCAGAGACCATGCAGTAATTTTTGGAAATAATTAGCAAAATAATATCCCAAAAGTGAAAGAATCTAATTAGTAAATCAACAACAAGAAAAAACACAATGTCGGTCCTTTCAGAAATTTAAGAAAAACACCTATCTCTGGAATTCCTACATTCTACAAATGATGCAAACAAATATGGTAAGGCATGATATAAATGTGGAAAAATAAGTAGTTTTTAAGCCCTCACAATTTTGTATAAAAAGAAGAATAGTACGCCATTCTCATGATAGTTATGGATTTTACAAAACCCCTTGATATATTTAGTGACTCAAAATACACAGAGTCACTTTACACATTTGGACTTCAGAATTTATTCCTGACAATACAGAATAGATTTCATTGTTTACACAGTTAAAAGATACTATCAGATATAGGACTCATCCTATATATATCACACACATCAGATCCAATATATGTCTATCAGATCCTCTGCCATAAGGCAATAATGAAATTGATCAGTTATTAATAGGAAGGGTGCCAGAAGATTCGGAGTTTCATAAGAAACACCATGTGCGAAGGAAAGGTTTAAAAATGATTTTTTCTGTCACTTGGCAACTAGCTAAGAAAATAGTAAGGGCATATCTACTATTTCATTCTATAAGCAAATTATTTTATGACTGGGCAGTAACCATAAAGATATAAATAGGAATGAATTATGGCAAATGAATTTATTTCATTTTGTAGAATTTGTAAAATTAAAATACTTGAATTATACTATAGACACATTTTTAGGGTTTCAATGGGCCACTGCTCTGAGTTCTGAAAATGCTGATTTTGTTGTCACACATCTATTATATGTATTGGCCATTATGTGCATACCTGCACTAATAAAAACTGACAATGCTTGGCATATGTCTCCATTACATTGAAACAATTTTTCGAGTATTACAAAGCACAAAACTGGTATACCACAGATTCTACAGGACAAGTAGTAGTTGAGAGATCCAATCGTACATTAGAGGAAATGCACTATAAATAGGAAAGAGGATGGAAGACCTTTAAATACATATTACAAAATAGTTTATTAATATTAACCTTACTTAATTCTAATGAAAAAGGAAAGGAATGCTGCAGAAAAACACTGGACAACAGAAAAACTTCTGAACTAAAACAATCAGTGTATTTCAAGGATGTATTGACATCAGTATGGAAAGCAGGATATGTGTTAATTTGAGGGAGGGTTTTCACATCTGTATCCGCAGGATAAGAACATCTCTGGATACCTTCTAAGTCGATCAAGATCCAAATTGAATACAAGAAACTTCTTAATGAATAGAAATTACAACTCATCCAACAAATTTGTTCCCTTGACATGTGCGGATATTTCTCAAATATCAGGGAAGTGTTCTGTTGTTGTCATTACAGGAAAAGAGAGAACAAGAATCTTCAAACAGACAAAAGACACTGAACATGTAGGTACCTACTTGCTTGCAGTTAACAAACATAGGAGACTGCTGAACCTTGCCATGCTAGGCTAAGACATTCTTTGTACCTCCCTGCTATTGTGTTCTGGAAGGTATGGCAGTTCTTAGACAAAACTGGGTGTACCAAAGTTTCTGTGAGAGCTTTAGTGACTTTATAGGTAGCCTGATATTTCTGTCCTCACTGCACTGTTTGGAAGTGCCACATTTCCTATCTACCATAGTATTGTTATTTTCCTTATCGGGTCTTTGATGAGGTTGAAGACGAAACTATCACAACTATTATTTTGCTTCCTAAATTGATATATTACGTACTAGATTTAAGCTTTCCAGCTTAGGACAATGCTATTTCAAACTACATTATCCCTTCACCCTAGGACTATATATGTAGGTCTTCAGTTTGTTCTCGATTTTCCTTTTCTTTGAACACATTTGTTACTCACTTCTTTGTATATATTTTTCTTTCAAGCCTAAATCTTTCTTTAGACTGAAAGGAGAATTATAATGAGATATAAACTTTGTCCACATCTGTGGCACTGACAACACCCATTGGCAGTGAAGACAAGGTTGGAAGGTACCTGGGAATCTAGGTGTGAAGAGGAGCTCTTCAGCAGTCTCTTGTTGTTAGGACACAGACAGGAAAGGACCGTGAAGCATCCTTGGGACAAGGAAATTGCTTGTGTTCATCTGTTCATGTTGTAATTTATTTCCCACAGAATAAAAATATATTCAGCCAATTGGGAACATTGCACGACAGACTTTCCACCTTCATAAACCCACTTAACACATGAGCCTCCAAAGCTTAAATTCATGGTGTCGACTCAGTTACTTACAGACTCAAATGCTGTTGCATTTTGAATAAAGAAAACTTATGATTGCTCAGAAACAGTTGTAAATAATCCCAAGTCAAATGTCAAAGTACCTGAAAATAGGTATGGACTTTATTCACAAACTGCCAGCTGCAGAGGCTTTGGCAGAAGAGGGTGTCCTCACTGTATCACCAGAAATGCAGTCATCTGGGTCTCCTGTTGCTAACAGAAAGATGAGAGCTGAAACCCATAATTTCATGTTGCAACTTGCTCGATCATCAAGGAGGACGTTGATTAACTGTTTCATAGTAGGAGTTGGGATTGTGTTCTAGACAGAACTGGTGGAAAGAAACTAGAGATGGTGTTACTTGCAGAAGGGTTTGTTTTTTAGGGCAGAATAGATTGTGTGGCTGGTAAGAGGTAAGAGGCATAGTCAGGACCACCTGTCTAAGGATGGTTTTGCCTAACCAATGGGCCTTCCTGCAACAGTACTCAAGATAATTACCCACAGGCCTATCTAATCGAGACTTTCCCTCAAGTGATTCAATCCAGGCTCTGTCAATTTAGCAAAGCTTAGACAAAGAACAAGGTCTTGAGGCCATAAATACAAATAATAACAAACAAAAAGAAAACAAACAAATAATAAAGCACTCATAAAAGTCAATGTAACATGGCCTAGAAATCCTAGGAAAATTCTTCTTTACTGTAAATTCTTCCCAAGATTTCTAAATTCTAGTCACAATCATTTGATTTGTTTTAGTTAACAATTATTAGCCAATATCTGCTCTGGGGGACTGACAGTCCACCAGAGTTATCTCCCTCTCTGATTCCCTAAAAACACTTAAGGAGTAGTTTTATTTTATTCTTGAAGCAATGTCTCTATATCATAAAATTTAAAATATAGACCAGGCTGACATGAAACTCAGATATCCACCAGCTTTAGACTCTCAAGTGCTGGGAGTGAAGTTGTATACTACCATGTCCTTTGTGTGTGTGTGTGTGTGTGTGTGTGTGTGTGTGTGTGTTTGTGTGTTGTGTTTGTATTTGTTTATCTACTATATTTGATGCAAATCATGATGTATATTTAACATGAATTTCTGAGTTTAAATCCACCCGTTGTTTTGTGTAGAAAGCACATTGCCACATGCAGTAGTCAAGGATGTACAAGGGATGTCCATTGGCAGAGTGTACACTACCAGAAAAAGCTCGGACGCCTCTTGCAAACGATCAATTCCAGGAGATGTTGTGCCCTTCCCTGGCCTCAGGAGGCACTTCATGCACACAGTGCACATGAATATATGGAAGCAGAAGTAAACTACCATAAGTTATACCTCTCTGTGGACATTTAAAGTGAAAAGGTAGCAATTTTAAGTGTTTTCACTGTGTAACTTATAAAATCGGAACAAAGGCCATGAAAGAAACTACGTAAGTGATATGAAGAACAGAAACTTGCAATTGTTGGTAGGTTGCAAGTCATTCTCCTCTGAATTACAAAGGAAACCAAGAAGATATGTGTGTGGCTGCACAATGAAAAGACACCCAGAGTTAAGCATACTAAGGGTAGATGTAGGCACCATGTTCCTTGTTTTCAGGTCACAATGTCTTCATTCTAGTAGTTTTCTAAATCTCATATGGTTTATGGACTTTTTATTCTAAAAGAGTTTCCAAAGATAATAGAGCTTTCTTGACACAAAAGGACTCAGTCATCTCAGACACTTAGTTCTGAGGGAAATGAACCTCCAGTTAGCCTGTCCCAATGCACATGCATATTTTCCATGTTGTTCTCAAAGGAAGCCCTGACCTAAATATTTCAAATGAAATTGCAGTGGAAAAGTAATGTTCAAAACCTAGATAATGCATTCCTTGTCTGATGCTAAATATATTGTCCTTAAGATGACATAAATTTTGACAGTGATAAGACATGCTTGTCAAAATTTCTAAAATAGCATGGATTCCATTTTAAGGTAAGCAGGAATAAAATTTTTCCTAACTCAGGGTGACTCAAAATCTAAATCTATTATAACTGGATTGCATCAAAACCTGCTAAAAGGAACACTATAGTTAAAGTTTTGCATTGTTCTCTCTAGGTCAACTATTGAAGGTAAAACAAAAAATTGCCCAAATTGCTGATAATGATTCCTCTGAGACATCAGGAAGAGATAGAAAACAGAGCTGTGTCTGAGTGTACCAGCCTTTAATACCACGCATGTTGAAGGATGATATGTGAGGTCATGGTACCATCAGGAACCAAATACATCAAATAGCCTCTTCATACTAAAAGACACCTAAACATTTTTTTCCCAGCAGTTAATTACATACTTTTCTCATACAAACAGAAAACTACGGGGAAAAATTCAGAGATGCAGTTTGAATTATATTACAGCAGCTGTTTAACCTAGGAAGTAATGTTGAGAAAAATTTTTGTATAATTTGCCAATTTTTCAAGAGACAAAACCACTCTAAAACTTAAGTGCATTTGATTGAGACATATTTGTGCTGAGACTCAGGTAATGGTCCCCTGTTGCATAAACTCATTACCAAATTTGGCTGATAAACAATACTTCATCAATTTGGTCAGGCAGCTTGTCAATGTCATCTTGTTTCTTCCTGCCTGACTTTTTCCAAGTGCAGTCACTATGCTATTTTTACTGTATTAAGACACTCAACTCCTGGCCCAAATAATGGTCTTAAAAATAATATGTTTTTACATAGCCATGGAGACATCATTTACACTAAAAACTTGATCATTTTTAATTAACGTTTGGTCACACAGGCACATGTTTATGCATTTATGTATGTGTATATAAGTGTATATATGAACACACCTGTATGAATACATTGCTTTTGAACAGCTCACAATTTATTCACACCATGCCTTCACTCCAAACTGAGACTAACATCTCAAACTACAAACATATCCTAGTCTTGCAGTTGGGTACCAATTTGGAGGCCAGGGAGGGCAGGTTGTACATTCTTTGTTCCCCAGCTAACACAGGGACCCATCAGCAATTTCTTTTAAATCACAGCCACTGCTTGCAGAGATTACTGCAGGGAAGTTTTGGATGCAACAGTGAACACACCTGCCTATGATCTTTCTCATTTCAAACACAATGTTCCAGATGAAGTTTGAAGAGGTGCACCAGGAACTGGCTAGTGTTAGTGTTAGGGTAAGGGTTAAGAGTAGGGTTAGGGTTTAGGATTAGTGTTAGGGTTATTCTTTATGGATAGGGTTTAGGTTAGGGTTTGGGTAAGGGTTTTCCTTTGGGATGGGTTTAGGGTGATAGTGTTAGGGATAACGTTAGGTTTAGGATAAGTGTTAGAATCAATATCAGCATTAGTTGTACAAGGGTGGCTGTTAGCATTGGGATGATGTTTAGGGTTATCATTAAGCTGAGGATTATGCTTAGTGTTAGGGTTGATTATTCATGTAAATTTTAATGAGCTGTCTCTTATAAGAAACACATTCATTTTACCAGGAAAATGCTGCATCTCCCACTCTCTATGAAGCAAATACCTAGGAAATGGACAGATGTGTATATTATGACCCTGTGTTTTCTCGCCATTAGACCACCTCTCTTTTCCAAAACATAAGCAGGAAAAGAAGACATCATGATGCACTAAGAAATGCATTATCTTCTCTAGGAAAAGAAGCATGATCTGTTTTTATGGTACTTAGAAACATGAATGGAAACTTGGTGGTTAGGTCAGAGATATGCCTAGCATTTTCCACATAGCGGCCTATTCACCCACAATTATACTAGTAAATAGTACTATAGTCATGTGGAATGCATTGTAATCTCTACTAAAGATGGCTGTAAGTCACAGTGTCTTTAGGAATGCTTTTGATATGTAGTTAGGACTAGAGTAAGAAATTGTGTTTTGTGGGAAAGAAGATACTGCATTTTCATCTAAACAACAACATACATTTATCAGTGCTGTTAAAAGTTAGAAATGTGTCATCATGTGTAAGAAAAGAGGGAGTAATTCTGTACGATGTTGCTGGCAACAAGAATTTACTATTGTGTTGAATTATGGAAACGTGTTTTGTTTTTTCAGAATAAAGTTAAGATAAATTAGATTTTAATCAACATTGTGAAAATTAATGTGAAAATGTTTACAATAAAATGCATTCTCTTTTCAGAAAAAACCTTACATAACAACATCAGTAAGTATTTATGAACAGAAGGTGTTTCAATAGGAAGTATGTTTAGAACAATGTCTGGTGGTTTGTAAGAAAAAAGACATCAATACACATATAAACAAGAAAAGAGGAGATTGTGCTGATCAGAATAGCATTGCCTCCACTGGGAAAGGAGGCAAGAACTCTTTCAATGATAGTTAGAAACAAGAATTGATCAATAAAGAATGTATGGCTTAGAGACGTGAATGGCCTTTCACAATAGAGACCACATGAACTATGATTCTTGTTTTCTGTATGAAAATTAATGATGATCGTATACAGACTAGAAATGAATTTTCTTCTCTGGAAAAAGAGCCAAGATCTATTTCAATTGTAGTGAGTAATGATAATAGAAAGAACAGTGCAAAAAGGTGAGAGAAAAGCATTATCTTCCTTAAATCGATGCCAAGTCAACTAAGATTGTAATTCTCATTGGGAAAGGAAATATTTTCGCTTTAATGTGAAACACATTCCCTTTAATGCTAAAGCGTGCCAGCAAATCACAGTATCGAATAGCAACTTTGTTTGGGAGAAATTGTGTTTTCTAGGCAAGAATTAAATTCATTTTCACATAAATGGCAAAAGAAAAGGAAGTGATTGTTTAAGGGTAAGGAATAATTTGTCTTCTCAAAAAGGAAGAAAGACCTCCTTAGACTATTGATATGAGATGTCAGTCTGTAAATATGTTTCTTATACTGGTTAGTGAATAAAGCACTGTTTGCAAATAGGAAAGGAAGATAGGAGGGACTAAAAGAAAAGGAGGAAAGAAGAAAGAGGAAGGAGGTGTCACTATGGATAGACTGGGGAAATAATTAGCAGGCCTCATTCCATGGTAAGAGGTTGTGAAAATAATAGATTAACAGAAATATGTTAATAGTTAAGACAAAGCTAGCTGATAAGAAACAAGTAACTGGCCAACAGCATTATATCAAATACATAACTGAGTCTGGCCCAGCAGAAGGACAAGACCAGTGGGGCAGAAAAATCCTTACATATGGCACCCACATGGCTAATCAGAACTTCCACTTAAAATTCATCAAAAGCTTAAAAAAGTGTTTAAAATCAAAAGAACAGAGACAAACAAGGCTTCCAGGTAACAGTATTTTTCTCGATTGGGTAATGTTTTGCTAAAGACAAACACATTTCCGCAGCTCATTTAAAAAGTTTCGTGACTCATCATAAGTGGCCAAAGGCTGCATGGCATTTAAAATCTCTGCTAAAAAATTATCAGTGGGTATGAGAGCTGGCAATGACAGTGACCACATCTCATAGCTGGCAACATGCTGCCACATGGCAGCGTAGACCAATGCAATGAACACAGCTCTCACTGTGGAGGTAAAGGTACCTGCCAACACCTTTGGTAAACCATGGCTGACACAGATATGACTTTCATTTTAGAAATGTTGTTGTTTACCAGATAAAAAACTTCATAGCCAGAAAATATAAAGATTTACAATAAAGACAGATTCTCATTAAGAAAACCTGTAAAGGTTTACAGTGTGTTCTAAAATACATGTAGCCCTGGGAGAGAAAAAATAAAATGGTTTTAAAAAGACAAAAGGAACTGGGTGTGGTGGCACATGCCTTTAATTCCAGCTCTCGAGAGCAAAGTCAAGCAGATCTCTTGTGATTTCAATCCCAGGACAGATAAGTGTTACAAGGTGAAACCCTGTGTAAAAAAAAAATTAAAAAATAGAAAAAGAAACAGAATAATAAGAAAGCCAAAAGTGGAAAAAAATCTGGACAATATACCATATTATATTGTCTTCATTTTGTGTGATTGCTGAGGAAACAATAACTGGTAAAGGAAATACTGCTGGATTAATTCAATTTATATATTTTAAAAATGCTGTGACTTCAAAATTTAAGTCTAAGCACAAGTTACTAGGGAAAAGGATTTCTATTTTTTTCCACAGAAAATGAAATGCTGTGGATTCCTTCCAGATTAATGTGGCTTTATCAAGCCATACCCCATGAAACAGAGTCACAGATGTTCCAACATTCAAACAGTTGAGACATAACTGACTTGCAGACTACAGCCAAGATATCTGCATCTTCTTAGGATACCCTTGAAAGCACCCCTTAACATCAGGAAGTAGTTTGTAAAGAAAGACACCCAAATTCTGAAATATTGCTTATAAATATTTGGTTTTATTTAAATGGGGTTGTTTATAAATTGTTAATGACCAAAACCAATCTTTTTAAAAGTAAAAATGGGATTATGGTATAAATATGAATATTTGTTTTGGAATGGATTTTCATTTTTTGAAACAATTTAAGGTCAAAATTGTGATGTGTATTTTCCCTCTTGTTTAGGCATTGTGTATATATAGCTCATTTAAATATAATGTATAATTTAGTTCAGATTTTAGATAGTTACTTATAATAGTCAAAACTTATAGCTAGGTGAGTAAGGATTTCTAAATATACAGAGACGTATTTGTGATGAATAGGCTTTTTTCAAAACTTTCAAAGACCTATAGAATATGGCATTTAAAATGGTTGAGATTTTTTCTTGACAATGATACATATTGCTCTTGGCAACACCACCTACATCAGAAAGGAAGATGGACCTTGAAGAAACTCGTTTTTGAGTGTACTTCAAATATGGCAAGACTAGCCATTTGGGTAAGATACTGCTCTTGACTGGACTGTTTGATTTTATGCTGTATAAACTGGACATGACATGCATGACCCACAGAAAAAGAGATGGCTGATTCATCATGGACATTGCTACAGAGTTCCTGCTTCAGGGAAGTGTCTGCCACACATTCTATAGGAAAAAAAATGACTGAAAAGGTGCCAATACAAGAAGACAGTTTAAAGTTTCCTGCTTTGCTGAAGAGTCTGCCAGACACACTATGGCCTATGGGCTGAAGATGGAAGATTACAGAAGAACTTCAGGTGACAGACAATGCAAGATATCTCTGTCATTTCCAGAGTTTATATACTATCCTTCTGTGGTCTTTCAAGGAGCTGAAGATAGATAGTTATGGTTATAGTTTTTCTTAGGATTAAAGATAAGTTTCGTAGACTTTAGACAAAAAAAGATAGGATTGGTGGAATATTTTCTTTAAATCTTGCTAAATGTTAATGGAGTAAATATTGTTAACTGTGATTCTTAATTGATAACTGTTATATGATATATCTTGCTATACTAAGGTTAAAACCCTTCTTTTTATTTAGACAGAAGAGAGGAGATGATTGAGGATGTCACTCTGTAAATGTTTCTCATACTGGTTAATGATTAAAATGCTGTTGGCCAATGGGAAAGGAAGATAGGAGGGACTAGGAGACAAGGAGGAAAGAGGAAAGAGGAGGGAGGAGTCAGCATGGGGAGACTGGGGAGAAGAGACACAGGCCCCATTCCCCGGGAAGAGCCCGTGGAAATAATAGATTAATAGAAATGTGTTAATACTTAAGACAGAGATAGCTGATAAGAAACAAGTACCTGGTCAACAGAATTATATCAGATACAGAATCTTGTTGTATTAATTGGCGCTGGCACGCGGTGGGATCAGACCAGCGGTAGGCAGAAAAACCTTACTCCTTACATATTATATTTTTCTCTGTTAAGGTTAAACACATTTATTTTATTTTAGACATAAATGAGGAGGTTATGGGAGATGTCATTCTGTAAACATGTTTCTCATACTTCTTAATGAATAAAGCACTGTTGGCCAATAGGAAAGCAAGATAGGCGTGACTAGGAGACAAGGAGGAAGTAGGAAGTAGGATGGAGTAGTCAAGATGGAAGAAGGAGAGCGTAGAATGCCAGCGGCCTCTGTCTCTGGTAAGATAAGACTGCATGGAGATTAACAGAAATGGGTTAATACTTAAGACAGAGCTAGCCGATATGAAACTAGTACCTGGCCAACAGGCCAACTGTGTCTCTGTGTGTTATTTGGTGCAGGCGTAGTGGCGGGATAAGGCCGGCTGTGAGCAGAAAAACTTTAATCCTTTCAGGCTATTGCTAGATATGATATGGAGTATCATCACTCAAAAACATGACATAATATCCACTCCCTGCTTTGAGAGTTCTACCCTCCTAAAGTAACCTAGGTAATCTCTCACATTGACAGGCTGACTACATCCAGAGAGCACTCCTTGAGAATTCTCTACTCCAGTTCTGTACCCCATTTTTTAAATAGGGTTATTTGGTGCTTTTTGTGACTAGGGTGTTGAGTTCTTTGTATATTTTGTCAAATGTAGGATTGGTGAAGATCTTTTCCATTTGTGTGGGCTGACATTTGGTATTTTCAACTATATCCTTTGCCTTACAAGAAGCTTCTCAGTTCAAGGATGTCCTATTTAGTAATTGCCCATCTCAGTGTCTGTGCTACTGGAATTATGTTCTGGAAGCATTCAGCTATACCAATTTGTTCAAGGGTTACTTCCACTTCCTCTTCTAAGAGATTAATCATGGCTGTGTTTATCTTAAGGCCTTTGATCCTTTTGAACTTTATATACACATACATGGTCTTCTACAAACCATCATGCAGTTGTGCCAGCACCATTTGTTAAAGATACTTTCCTCCTCCCTTTGTTTTGTCGAAAATCAGTTGTTCCTAATTGTTTGGGTGAATGTCGGGATTTTCTATTTTATTCCATTGTTCTATATATTTTTGCCAGTATCAGGCTGTTTTCAGGACTATAGTACTTTAGTAGAGCTTACAGTCAGGTATGGTGATGCCTCTTAATATTCCTTTATTGTTCATGGTTGTTTTGTCTTTTGTTTTACTATGCAAAATTGATTATTATGTTTTAAAGGTAAGTGAAGAATTGTGCTGGGATTTTAATGAGATTACATTGAAAATGTAGATTCCTTTTGGCAAGATTGCTATTTTTAGTATTTTGATCATACCTATCCAAGAACATGGGAGATTTTCATCTTATGGAAGTTAATTTAATTTAATGTAAATTCTTTCTTGAAAGACACAACATTCTTGATAAATATGTCTTTCTCTTGTTTGGTAACTGTTAACCAAAGATACACTCTGTTTTTTTTTTTTTCCTCAGCCCATTTGTCGTTAGTATATAGTAGTAGTGCTGTTATTTTTTTTTTTTTTACTATATCTTGAATTCTCCTTGTTTGCTGGAGGTATTTATCAGTTCTAGGCATTTCCTGATAGAATTTTTGTGTCGCTTTTGTAAACTATCATGTCTACAAATAGAGATTGTTTGACTTCTACCTTTCCAAATTGTATCCACTTGTTTGCTTTTTTTGTTGTCTTATTGCTTCAGCTAGAACTACAAATACAATATTGAAGAGATATGGAGAGAAACGGCAGCCTTTTCTTGTTCAGGATTTTACAGGAATCCTCTTAAGCTACTCTCCATTCAGTTTGACGTTGGCTGTTGGTTTGATGTATATTGGTTTTAAATAATTATGTTCTCTTTACCCCTGTTCTCTCCAAGACAGTTATCATGCAAGTGTGTCATATTTTGTATTTTGTCTTTTTCATTTTGATTATATGGTGGATCACATTGATAGATTTTAATATATTGAACCATCCCTGCAACACAGGGATGAAGCCAACTTGGTCATCTTGGAGGATATTTCTGATTTGTTCTTAGATTTCGTTTGACAGTATTTTATTGAGTATATTTCCATCAATATTCATGAGGGTTCTTGGTCTTTCTAAGTTTTTTTCTTGTGTGGCTTGGGGATCAATGTGATTGTGGCCTCTTTAAAAAAACTTTTAGTAATGAAGCTTCTGTATCTATTGTTTGGAACAATTTGAGGAATACTGGTATTAGCTCCTCCTTGAATTTCTAGTAGAATTCTGCAGTGAAGCCATCTGACCCTGATTTTTTTTTGGTTGGAGGCTTTTGATGTCTGCTTCTATTACATTATGTGGTATACGTCTTTTTACGTTGTTTATCTGCTTTCGATTTAATTTGGTAAATGATAGCTATCTAAAAATTTGTCCATTTCCTTTGAATTTTCAATTGTTTTATTGCATATGTTTTCAAATTATGACCGGAAATTTTGTGGTTTTCCTCAGTATCCAATGTTATTTCCAACTTTTCACTTTGGATTTTGTTAATTTGCATGTTTTCTCTCACCTTTTTGGATAGTTTGTATAAAGATTTAATTATCTTCTTGTTTTTCGTGAAAAAAAAAAAACTGTTGCGTTAATTTTTTTTTTTTTTTTGGTATGGATTATCTGGTTTCTACTTCATTAATTTCAGCCCTCAAATTGAATATTTCCTAATGCTTGCTCCTCCAGGGTGACTTTATTTCTTCTTGTCCTAAGGATTTCAGTTTTGCAGTTAATTTTCTAATGTGACTATCCTCAGTTTTCTTCAAAAGGGCACTTATTACAATGAACTTCCCTCGTAGCACTGCAGAATATGAGGGATCCAAGATTTAGAGTAACATATATTCTTGTGGCATACTAATTATTCAGGTTTATACTGAATGCTTGAGAAGCTAAACTGTGTTCTGTTCTATTTTCCTTTTTTCCATTTAAGCAAAAATCAGGACTGGGTGAGGGGATCCACATAATAACATATTTCCCATAAGGTTCTCATTTGTGATGACCCTTGTTTGGGATAGAAACATACTGGTGCAGAATGCAGGCCATGTGGCATGTAGGACAATTCATCCTGGGAAGAAATTATAACTAGAATCTAGCCTTTGCTTTACCTGCTAGTGGCAATGCCTGAGTGGGTCATCTGAAGAACCAGGCATGCCAATATTTTATTGAGTATTTTTACATCAATATTCTTGAGGTATATTTTTCTGTAGTATTCCTTCTTAGTTGTATCTTTGTGTGACATGGTACTAAATTGTTTGAGGCTATGTTTAAAGAGTTGGGAAATAACCCTTCAGTTTCTATTGTGTGGTACAATTTGATAGCCTTTAACTTTCAATCCTCCCTTACCCTCCCCAGTGTTGAGATCACATTGTCTAATGTCATGCATGGGTGTGTCTCAAATCTTTTAAGAAATTTTTAAATGAAAAACTTAACTAAATGAAAATAAATGTTAAAAATTAACTCTTTGAAAGAAACAACAAAATTTAAACTGGAACATTTATCAATTTTGCTTATCCAAAAAAAAAAAAAAACACATATTAGCTAGCTAAAGGTAGTGCTAGTCTATACTTGCTGCACTTAGAAGTCAATAAGAATGATTGCTATGAGCTCAAAGCAAGCCTTCACTATACAGAAATGCCATGTTTCAAATAAATAAAAACTTAAATATAACCATACCATATTTAATTAGTGAAAATAACAATCCAGTGGGATGGTGCTTTCCATTCATAAGCCTGAGAGGGGAGTTACAATTTCAAGGCCAGATCGGACTGTATAGCTAAGACCCTATCTTGGTAAAGAACATGCAAGATGAAACTAAACTAGAAAAATCTACATTTACTGCACCACAGCTCAAGAGGGAGAAATTAGATATTACCATTCTGGTGTCCTTCTGTAGCTGTGAAAAAACACTGAGTAAAAAGCCAATACAGGCTGCAAAACGCTTTACTTAGCTTACATTTCAGGTCATTGTCCCTAACGAGAATAAGAGGAAGGACTCAAACAAGAAAGGTGGTAGAAACTGTAGAGGGATAAAGCTGAAACTCTCTCTCTTCCTCTCTCTACTGTTCAGAGTAGCTTTGTTATACAGCCCAGTTAAATCCTGTGTTGTTCAAATGAATCTCACATAGTCATAGTCGCAGCACAGTAGATGAAAACACAACTGAAACTCTTACCAGGCTGTCAAGTTGAAAGCTAATGTAAGTTAACACATATTTTAAAATTGAGAGATGTCCAAAAAGAAAAACCCCAAAACTAATTTGCACCATATTTGGAATACTTCTGTTGTAGCTGTCTATAACATTCTGCCTTAATGTTGTTATACATTTCAAAGTGTATTTAACAATCTGTCCCACTAGCAATGAAACATTTTGTGTTCTTCCATGCTGTTAATGTTTTCCACACCATACAGGACACCAGACAAACTCATTTAATACTTGCATAAAGGAGCAGTGGGGAGAGATAAGAAGACAAATATGGGATACAAAATTAGCCTACAAAACACATGAGTAATCCTACCAAAGACACTTGAGAGAACGAGTTCCCTAAGATATCAGAATAGAAAGTGTGGTTGGCCTACACTCAACAGCACATCACAACCAATAATGTGGAACAGGAGATCACCTTCAGGGAACCTAGGCGTTGTGGTAACTATGGCGATATCTTGGCCTTTTTATGCCATGTGAAATGAGTGCCAGCCTTCACTATGGACCGCAATTTCATTGGGAGGACATGGAATTCTGACTAATATATCACTGGCGCAGCAGTGGAGAACATTAAGTAATTCTATATCATAGTGTTACTGTGATAAATCCTTCTGACTGAAAACAACTTGGGAAACAATGGGTGAACATGAATACCACTCCATGTAAGAAAACATCATGGCTGGACTCAGGGCAGGAGAAATTGAGGGCTTGTTTTTACCTACCTTTATTTAAGGCCAAGAACACCTGTCTAGGAATGGTGCTGCCTTCCTTCATCAGTAATTAAGATAATTTCCCACAGGTCAATCTAATCTAGACTTTCCTCTCAGGTGACTGACTTCAGGTTCTGTCATGTTAGATAAGCTGGGACAAAGATCAAGCTAGAGACCAGGAGTATTTGTGCCCTCTCATAGCCTTAGTGGGTACTGCAAGCACAGAATGCACTCACATACATGGAATCAGAAGTACACTACCATAAAATAAGCCACACCACAGAGTGGATATTTAAAATTTAATATTAGCAATTTCTTTTTATTTATTTTTTTTTAATTTTTACTTTACATGTCATCCCAGTTCCCTCTTGGTGCCTCCCTTTCACCCTCCTTCCCTCTTACCCTCTCTCCCCAATCACATGCACCCTGACCACCCTCCTTTCCCATACCTCTACCACAATTCCGCATGTAGGGCAATGGCATCCAGGTGGGGTCATGTAAATCTGTCAAGTCATGTGAAGTAGAGACTAGGATTTCTCTCTTGTCTCTAGGTTAATGTAGTATCCCTCCATGGGGGATGTGTCAGCAAGTACCCTTAATGAACCAGGAATATGTCCTTGTTCCACTGTCTGATGACTCTTACACAACGCAGTCCTTCTAGATCAGAACAATACTCAGGGGGACTTGACTCAGTCTTATGCTGGATTCCGAGCTATCGGTCTGGGGGCCCATTAGCTCTTCCTTGTTTGGGTCAGCTGTCTCTCTGTTTTTCTGCAGCCTGGTCTTGTCCTCTCCCTCTATATCTGGATTCTTGTTCTACTCAGTGTTTAGTTGTGGGTGTTTTCTTCTGTTTCCAACAGGTAATAGATGAGGGCTACATGATGGTGGATAAGTCAGTTGTTGATCTCACTATCTGGGAAGGGCATTTATGGTATGTTATGAGCCCATAGATGCTCACATTGTTAGATGGTGGCAGTCCTTTAGGTCTCTAGACTTGTCTCTAGGTCCAGCTTTCTTTTCAAAACAATAATGGCTCCCTCTTTTATGTTCATTCTCTCTGTGTGTCTCTCTCTCTCTCCTTCTCTCTTCTGTCTTCTAATCTTCCATGGTTCAATCTATTTAGTTGTGCATTTTTCCTCTGCTCCTTTCTCTTTCTACTACTTCCCTCTCCATTCACTGCCCCATACTTCGCATGTGATCTGAGGCACTTGTCCCTTCCCCCTCCAGTGAGGGTCTTTATAAGAATCTCTGAGAAGACACCTTATATCTAAGTTCCTCTGGTGGCTTGAATTATAGCCTGGTGAGCCTATGCTCTAGGTCTACAATCCATATATGATCGAGTACATACCATGTTCTTCTATTTGTGACTGGGTTACCTCATAGAGGATGCTTTTTCTAGTCCCATCAACTTGCCTGCGAAATTCAAGATTCTAGTATTTTTTTTTTTCTGCAGAGAACTATTCCATTGTATAGATGTGCCACATTTTTTTGTATTGTTCCTTTTTTTATATTTTATTTGATGTGTCAATCCCAGTTCCCTCTCCCTACCTAGCTCCCTCTTCCCAACCCTCTTACACTCTCTGCTGCCTCACATGCACACTCACAACCCTCCCACCCCATCCCCCACCCCAATTCCATATAAACGACAATGCCATCCAGGCGTGGTCATGTAAATGTGTCAAGTTATTTGAAGTAGCAACTAGTTGCAGGAAATCATAGACATGTGGCCGGACAAAAGGGGAGCTAACATGCTCCCAGACTGATAGCTAGGTATCCCTCATAGGACTGAGTCAGGTTCCCATGAATATGGATAAAAGATAGAAGAACTGAACAGTTTAAGGGACCGCAGACAATGGAACCACAATGTATTCATGGTGCACAAAAAGACCTTGTGTACACCTGCCAATCTTCTTGATCCATCCTTCAATTGAGGTGCTTCTAGGTTTCTTGTAGGTTCTTGAAATTACAAATAATGCTGCTATGAACAAAGTTGAGCAAATGTCTTTGTTGCATGGATGTGGATCATTTGGCTATATGTATAAGAGAGGAATTACAGTGTCCTGTGGTAAACTAATTCCTATTTTCCTGAGGAACCGCCATACTGATCTCCATAATGGCTGTAGCAGTTTGCAATCACACCAGCAGTGGAGGAGTGCTTCCCTTATTCCACATCCTCTCCAGAATAAGTTGTCAATGGTGTTTCTAATTTTAGAAATTCTTGCAGGACAAAGATGGTATCTCAAAGTTGTTTGATTTGCATTTCCCTGATACCTATGGATATTGAGCAGTTCCTTAACTGTCATTCATTCTTTTTGATTTGTCTATTGAGAATTCTTTGTTCAGTTCTGTACCCCATTTTTAATAGGGTTATTTGATGTTGTCTTGAGTAGTTTCTTGAGTTATTTGTGTATTTTGGAGATCAGGCCTTTGTTGGATGTGGTATTGGTGAAAATATTTCCCTGTTTGTGAGCTGCTGTTTGGTATTGTCCCCTGTGTTCTTTGCCTTGCAGACTCTTCTAAGTTTGAGGAGGTCCCATTTTTTAATTGTTGATATCAGTGTCTGTTTTCCTGGAGTTATCTGCAGGAAACAGTCTCCTATACCAATTTGTTCAATGGTACCTCCTTCTTTTTCTTCTAAGAGGTTCAGTGTGGCTGGATTTATTGTCAGGTCTTTGATACATTTGAAAATCGGTTTTGTGCATGGTGACATACATGGGTCTATCTGCAGTCTTCTACACACCATCATTCAATTTTGACAGCACCCATTGTTGGATATGCTTTCATACCCCATTTTATACTTTTACTAGTTTTGTCGAAAGTCAGGTGTTCCTAGGTGTGTGGGTTTATATCAGGATTTTCAATTTGATTCCCTGTGTCTACTTGTCTATTTTCGGGCCAATACAAGGATGTATTCAGAAATGTACATCTGTAGTAGAGATTAAAGTCAGGGTTGGCATTCTTCCTGAAGTTATTTTATTGTACAGGCTTGGTTTGTCTATTCTGTTTTTTTTTTTTCATATAAAGTTGATTATTATCTTTTAAGGTCAGTGAGGAATTGTGGTGGGATTTTAATGGGGATTGCATTGAATCTGTAGAGTGCTTTTGTCAAGATTATCATTTTCACTATGTGTATCCTACCTATCCACAAACATGGGAGATCTTTCTATTTTCTGGTATCTTCTTTAACTTCTTTCTTTAAAGTCACTAAGTTCATATTATATGGGTCTTTTACTTGTTTGGTAAGTGTTACCCCAAGATAGTTTGTTGTTTTTGGCTATTGTAATGTGTGATGTTTCTCTGATTTCTTTCTCAGCCTAATTTTCATCTGAAAAATTTAAAGCTACTTATTTTTTTGAGTTTATCTTGTAACCTTCTAACTTGCTGAAGGTGTTTATCAGCTGTAGGTGTTCCCTGGTAGAGTTTATTGGGTCGCTTATATAAACTACCATATCTTCTGCAAACAGAGACAGTTTGACATCTTCCTTTCCAATTTAGATCTGCTTGGTCTCCTTTTCTTGTCTTATAGCTTTAGCTAGATTTTCAAGTACAATATTGCTGAAATATGGAGAGAGAGGACAACCTTGTCTTAATTCTGAATTTACAGGAATTGCCTTATCCTTCTCTCCATTAAGTTTTATGTTGGTTGATGGTTTGTAGGTTTGGCTTTTTCACAGTGTCCCACATTTCCTGGATGTTTTTTTTTTTTTTTTTTTTTTTTTGTTAAGGATTTGTTGCATTTATGATTTTCATTGGTAGAAGAAGTTTAATTTCTGCGGTCGAAGAAGATTAGTTTCTGTGCCTGAGATTTTCTGTTCCATGTCTTGAATTCTGTTGTTTTTGTGCTCATCTGTAGTTCCCGATTAGTTGCCGAGTTTTTCTATTTTTAGCATTCATTCTTTTTGTTTTGTCTTTATTTTCTCTATTTCAATTGTCAAGTGGAACTGTTTCCTTCACCTGCTTAATTGTTTGTTCTTGACTTTCTGTACTTTCTTTAAGGAATTTGTTTATTTATCCCAATTTTTGTTTGTTTATTCTTCCATTTCTTTGAGAGACTTTCTCACAATTTTTTGAGGGACACTATCATTTTTATGACAATATTTTTTTAAGTGGTTCTTTTCTGCTTCATATGCTTTTTTGTGTTCCTGGTCTAGTTTCTGTAGATTCCCTAGATTCTGCTGGTGTCTTGCTTGTCTTTCTGTTGTTACTTTTTTTTTCCCTGTATTGCTGTATTCCCATAGTTTTTTCCAGTAGGTGTTGGTGTGTTCTCTCCCTCTCCCTAAGCCCACTGGTACTTTGCCAGTGGGCTTAGGTGTGTCAGATGTTCGATGTCTGTAACTCTGGGTGGTCCAACTTCTGTAGGAGGTTTTTCAACAGGCAGGGTCCTAGAGATGCATGTCTGTGATCAGGCTCCATCAAAAGACTGGAGATTTTGGTCAAAGATTCCAAACCCTGGTGTTCAGGATGATTCTTGTGCCTATAGACAGATCTAGCCTGGACTTGGCACTCTCCAGTTGAGGTGTCTTTCTGAAATGGTGTCAACGATCCTGCCGGTATGGCATATCTCTGAGAGAGACACGGAAGTCCAGTAGAGGACTGGCTGTGGTGGTTGGAGATCATGCAGGTGGAAATTACGGGTTGTTCTGCATGGATAGGGAGGTCTGTTGTGCTAAGTGCAGCTCCTGAAAGTGATGGGGACAAAGGCTGAACTGATATTCCAAATATTAACACTTTCAAGTTTATTCATTTTGGAACTAATAAAACCGTAAAAAAGGCCATGAAAGAAATTACACAAGTGATGTGATTCAGAGTGATCAAATACGTACAAAAACAAGTACTAGTTTCTATGTTGTTTTACACGTGTATTGCCCTCTGTCTTCTAGAAAATTTTGATAAATAGAGGCAGAAAATTTCACATCTTTTGACGTACGCAGTCTTTTTCATCCTACCAAATTTCTCCTTCAAACATCATTTCATTTCTGCCTTGGGTTCCCCTGTTACTTTTACAGTAAATCATAGTGATTCACTGGCTACAATTGAGGTATTTCTTAAAGGATTTTTGAATCATGGAGCTCTTGATCTGGGTTGCTCTTCATCTTGTGTAATGGAGCTACTGATAATGGTACCATCTTATTTCTCCTCATTTTATGTTTTATATATTAAAAATAAGTGGTTTTTATTATGTTGTAGTTACTTTCACTCTTAGAAATTTGAAGGCACAAGGAAGCTTGCGATATAATTCAATGTTTAGAGCCTTTGTTAGCATGCATGGTTCTATGGGTTTCATTGATTATCCTGTCTCTGAATGAGTACAATGGCTTGAAATCTATGAAGTCAGTTTCATTGCTTGAAACTCGTTTTGGAAATTACTTTGTAAATACAGATCCATGCCTTATGTATTGCAGCATCTCTTTCTTTCTATTTGCACTACATTCATATCAACTTTTATGCTTCAATTAACCATTGTTTCTCTTCTTTCTTCCAAGATCGGAGCTACATCACCAGTATCTGGAGAAAGTATGGAGGAGCACCTCCTTGGGGTCTTAGGCTTGTGGCACTGTCCCATGTTTTGCATCGGTGGAACAAGGCCTGCTGCTTCCACTAAGCCTTCATGTCCCTGAGGCCAAATTCCAAAGAGAGGGGGTGGTGACCAAGCTTGTCAACTTCCAAAAGGTGATGCAAGGACAGAAACAGCAACCAACATGGACAGTCAACCTAGGTCTCACAGCAACAACGATAGTACACCCAGTTTTGGCTAAGGCCAAGAGAACTTGACAGACCAAAACAACAGCAGGGAGATATAATGGCTGTCTTACCCTGAGTTAGCAAAGTCCACCAGTCTTCTATAATTGTCTTCTGCAAGCACATAGGACCGCATGTCCAAATAAGTGGTCAAGGTGGGGGGCAGTTCCATGAACAACAGGCCATTAGCTGAGGCTAGAATGAACTCCAGCAGGTACAACAGTGTCCAACATATTTTCAGGAAAGTGCATGGTGCTGTCAGGAGCAAACTTGTCTCATGTCAATGCAGTACTAATATTAAAACATTTAAATGCATGTTCTGAATGTCTATGAAGTGAATGAAGATTAAGCATCTATATCTGACTAATCTCATAGGTACAGAAAACATGAGTGTAAATAATCTGTAATACTCAGGGACTTAGATAAAAAACTGATTGTAACTTCCCTGAGTAAAGGAAGAACAAATACCTAAACAATATAACTATGTACATATACATAAATATAAATCCCTAAAATAGAGGAAAGTTGAAATGTCAAGACAAGAGGTAGAACTATAAAGGGCAGCATTATAAATATCCTAAATTGTGTCAATATACAAAATGTATTGAATACAAGAAAAGTTTACATACATAGAATATGGCAAGAATAAAAGTTCATAAATTGCACCAATATATAAAATATCTTGAACATACGTAAAAGTATACATACATAGAATATGGTAAAAATAATGTGCATAAAACATCATAAGTGGAAATATTTCACACAATATAACAAAATATAAACTTAATTTTACATAACTTACCACATATAAGAATATATAACAATGTAAGCTGTAAAATAACATTAAATCACCCTTACCCAAATTGAAAATAAAATAGGCTAATTTTCCTATATCGCATCTAAACCATACCTTCCCCAACCATACCCTATTCCTGTCTAAAAGATACACTCAAGTGTAATCATCACCTTTCATTCCCAACACTAAATAACTAAAACCGACACAAAGAAGATGCCTATTATCCCAAAATTCCAATGGTAGGGAAAGGGAGCATCATTATCTTAAGGTTACATCCTGCTGAAATGGGATGATGACTCCTCCATGGGATCATGTAGGAAAAAAAATTTTAGCAACCATATTTTTAACAGAACTGGCTGTTATGTAGCTAGTCAATGTGTAGCAGAAAAGGCTTGACTGTAGTTTTATTTGAATCCCTTGCCAGGGTGTAATACAGTTAGCTAGTCATGAGATTCTTGAGCAATACAGTATCAAACCCGTTTTTGGGGTGATGTTTTTAGTCCAGATGAATCAGTTTGAGTGTATTGGAAAAGATGACGTGGGGCCCCTTCTTCTTTCCGGAGAATTCAAAGACTGCTGTTAGGAATTGTTATTATTCCTTGTGAAAACTTAAACATCAATATTAAAGTAAAATTTTCATGTTTTAAGGTATGCATTAGGGAATGGCAAAAATAAGCAATAAAATGTATGTGAGAAAAATATGATTTCCAAGAGAAAATTTCTTATAAGTAATGAGTCCCTAGATTTTGTTTTCTTCTGCCTTACACCAATTGGTTTCTTGATTTAAGGCAGAAACCATGAATTTAATCTTAACAACATGCTTGAATTTAGAGAAGGAAAGCCAAATCCAACTCCAAAGCCAGCATTGGTTTACATGAATTTGGACTTCAGTAATAATAGATAGTAGAGAGAAATAGATTTCTGTATACAAATAGTTTACTATAATTAAATAGTTTTACCATATATCAGATTCTGCTTCATTAAGTGATTGTTTCTGGAGAGCTGTCTTCTCTTCTTTATGTAACTACATGTTCAGTGTTTTTTGACTGTTTGAAGATAGGTTTTCTCTGTTTTCCTGTAAGAACAACAGAACACTTCCCCAAACTTTGAGAAGTCTCCACACATCTCCTGGGAACTATTTTTTTGGATGCCTTGCCATTTCTCTTCATTAAGATGTTTCTTTTGTTCAAATCGGTTCTTAGATGGTAACCATACTTTTTCTTCTCCTGTAGATACAAATGAAAAACCCCTACCCCAATGTAACACATATCCTGCTTTCCATTCTGAGGTAAATATGTCCTTGAAGTACCATGGCTGATTTAAATCAGAAGTTTTTTTTTCTATTGTCCAGTGTCTTTCTGCAGCTGTTTTCCCTTTTTCATCATCATTAAGAAATTTTAATGTTAATAAAGCATTATGTAATCTGTGTTTGGGTGCCTTGATTCCTCCTGCCTGTTTATGGAACATTTCTTTTAATGTACGAATGGACCTCTCAACCACTGCTTGTACTGTACGATTGTGTGGTATACCAGTAATATGCTTTATGTTATAATACTCAAAAAAATGTTTCACTTTGTTGGAGACATATGCTGGAGCAGATTTTATTTCTGCAGGTATGCCCATAAAGACCATTATCTCTAATAGGTGTGTGATAACAGAATCAGCCTTTTCAGAGCTCAGAACAGTAGCCAATAGAAACCCTGAAAATGTATCAATAGTGTGATGTAATTTTTTTTTTAATTTTCCAAATTCTGCAAAATGAAACACATCCAATTGCCATATTTCATTCCTATTTATACATTTAGTGTTACTGCCTGTTGGTAAAGGAGATTGGTTATAGAATGTGCAAATACGACATTTCCTTACTATTTCCTTGGCTTGTTGCCAAGAGATAGAAAAATCCTTTTTTTAAACCTTTTCACATGGTGTTTCTTGTGAAACTCGGAGGCTTCTAGCATACTTCCTATCAATAAATGATCAATTTCATCATTGCCTTTTGCTAGAGGACCTGGCAGACCCATTTGGGATCTGATGAGATATATGATGAGTACTCTTTCTGATAGTATCTTGTAACTGTATAAACAAGGAATTTAATTCTTTATTGTCAGGAATATATTCTGCAGTCTCAATGTGTAAAATGACTCTGCGAATTGGGAGTCAGAAACTATATTGAGGGGTTCTGTAAAATCGATAATACCATGAGAATATCATACAATTCTGCCTTTTGGACAGAATTGTAAAGGCGTTGAACCACTTTGCAAATTTTTCCTGATTTATATCCTGCCTTACATGATTTGTTTGCATCAGTGTAGAATGTATGAACTCCAGAAGTAGTTGTTTTTCTTACAATGCATGGAAGGATCCAAATCGTTTTCTTTATGAATTTGGTTCTCTCAGTTTTAGGATAGTTGTTACTAATTGTTCCCAAAAAGTTACTGCAACTCTCTGCCAATATTCATTATCTTTCCTTACGGAGGAAATTTTTTCATTAGTTAAAGGTACTATAATTTCTGCTGAGTCCCTTCCTATTAGATGACGAAGTGTTAATTTACTTTTTATAATCAAGTCAGAGATCTTTTCTAGATATGTTTTTAGTTTTTTCTTCTGTTTATGTGGTAGGAATATCCATTCAAATATGATATCTTCTCTCTGCATCAAAATCCCTGAAGGATATTCTCTAGATGGTAATATAACCAGAATACATTCTAGGTTTGGATCCAAACAGTTCATATGTGCTTCTCTATCCTCTTTTCTACAAATTCTAATTCCTTCTCAGCTTCATCAGGTAGTATTCATGAACTATTCAAGTCCTTATATCCTTTTAGTGCCATTTTCAGGTTTTTCAAATCATGCCCTTCTACTCCAATAATGGTTTGCAGTTGAGAAATCTCTCCTTGTATATTTTGAAGATCATTAAGAGTCTGGTAGTGATCTCTCCTGATCTGCACTTTTTGTGGTGTAATTTTATGTAAACCTATTTTATATCTTAAATAGTTGATAGACTCTCCTTTTTGTATTTTTTTTCAGGTGCAATTTGTAATGCCCAGCAAGGTAAAACTTCCTTTAGTTTCTCAAACATTTTTATTCAATATTTCTCATTTAGAGTCAGCTAACAATATATCATCCATTTAATGATAGATTATGGATTGTGGAAACTGTTTACGATTTATTTCTAATGGTTTTTGTAAATAATATTGGCATGGGGTGGGGCTATTTAGCATTCCCTGTGGTAAAACCTTCCAATGATATCTCTTCACCAGTTGAGAATATTGTAATTACTTACTGCGAAGGAAAAAATCTCTTAAATCTTTTTCTTGTAAAGGTTATTGAAGAAGCAAACCTTTAAATCAATAACTATAATCGGCCATTCGTTGGGTATCAAAGAAGACAAGGGCATTCCAGGCTGTAGAAAGCCTATTGGCTGGATAACTTTATTGATGGCTCTCAGGTCTGTAAGCCTTCTCCATTTACCAAAACGGCTGATATTAATTGATCCCAAACTTTTTCATAACAAATACAGGAGGATTCCAATGGCTGTTTGTTTCCTCGATATGTCTAGCATTTACCTGTTTCTGAACCAGTGTTTCTAAAGCTTCTAACTTCTCAGAGGTCAAAGGCCATTGTCCTACCCAGAAAGGTTCCTCTGTTATCCATTTTAAAGGTAGGGCTTTTGGATCCTCTGTTTGTTCAGCACTTGTATTCTGTTTTTGTTATATTTGGTATCTATCTTGTATAGTACTTTATACTTTATACTATATTTTCCACAATCATGAGGTCGTTTATGGTTCTTGTCTAATACTGGAGGAAATGTTAATCTTTGTATTCCATTGCTGTAATAGATCATGACCCCATAAATTTATCACTACATCAGCCACATATGGTCTTAAACTTCCTGTCTGTCCTTCTGGTCCTATACACTCAATCAATTTCGTGCTCTGTTTTACCTGAGACAGGATCCCAATACCTAAGAATTGAACACTTACCTCATGCAGGGGCCATCTTCGAGGCCAAGGTTTATTAGTTATGATAGTTACATCTGCCCCTGTGTCAAGTAACCAGTTAAACAGTCTATTATTTATCTTAACTATCAATCTAGGGCTTTGACTATTTATAGAGGTTTGCCAAAATTTATGTTTTTTTTTTAATTTCCTTCTGTCATGTTTTATTCAACTTCTGTCACAAGTTTGTCATCCACAGGGGTATGAGTTTTTATACTTGGCACAGAATTTTCTAATCATTCTGTGGGAGATTGTCTTCCACTGTGACTGGGAATGTTTGGACCACATGTGACATGGGGCCACTTGAGAGGCCCCCAAGGAGTGTCCAGATGGTAATGAGTTTCCTTGCTTGTCTCTGGTCGATCTACACTCATTTGTCCAGTGTCTGCCTTTGCCACACCTTCTACATAACAAAGGAAGCTGAGGCCTTCTCTTTGATTCCTTCCTGGGAGTGTTATTTCTAGGGAAGCTTTGCCTACAGTTTCTTTTTAGATGTCCTATCTTACCACAGTTATAACATCTGACATGTTGATGGCTCTTCTAACCATTGGAGTTGGCTTCTCCTACCCAAGCTACTAAGTCACCATAGATAAGAACTCTGATATCTTGATGTCTTCTCAAACTTTAGATATGGCTTCTCCTACCCATGCTTCTGTCATATTGTCATTACATTCAATGTTGGCTGTATATAGGGTGCTGATCACATTTTTAAAGGCCAAGTCACCTGTTTGGAATGAGGATTCACATTCTCATAAGCTAAAGATTCTATGAGTATTCGCCTAGAATCTATGTCTGCTACCTCTAATTGCACTGCCCTAGGTAATCTTACTAAAACCACACTAAAACATTCTCTAGGTCCTTGCCTTATCTTGGTATAGGATACTATCCTCTCTCCCAATTCATGAAATTTATCCCAATCATTCAGAGCTGCTGTACTGCATAGAGACAAGATATGTTCATCATAGGCATCTTGGATTTCTAGGTCAGCATAAAGGCCCTCACCAATAATTTTATCTTGAGGAGCTTTATAACCTTTCTTTATGACCTGAAGATGAAGAGCTTTTTCTTCTTCTCTCCATAAATCCCTCCATTATAATTTAGAGGATTTTTCAAGGACAGCTGATATTAATTGATCCCAATCCTTAGGGTTTACCTTGTAATTCATTGCCCATGATTCTACTAATTGCTTCAGATATGGTGAGTGCATGCCATAAGAGACTACTGCTTCCTATATGCCTTTTAAATCTTTCATATATATTGGTTCCCACTGATATGCAATGACACCTTTTGGGTGTTTTTCCTTTGCTGGTTTTTCATTAATATATACAGGGAAAGCATCCCTGACCCTAATTGTTGTGGAAAATTTTAGTCCTTTTGGTTCCCTGTTCCTCTGGTTCTTCTTCTGATGTATCAGACAGAAGATCTTCTAAAGCCTGAAATCTATTCACAATTTTTCCTTTGAGTGTCTGAATTTCTTGAATCAAATAACTTTCTAGATATTTTATTGCATTAGACAGTTTCTTCCTTTCTCCAACTACATTCCATGTTTTTAATATTCTCATCCTTAGATATTATCTGTATGGCATGGAAACTGCCTTCCAGAAACAATGTTCTATCTGCAAGGTTGCCATTATCCTCATACATGGAAGAGATACTATCATCTTGTGTTTCCATCTGATGTTCCAGTTTTTTAAACTTAATTGTAGCTTCCTCCAACCTGGTACAAACTCTTTCTGCTAGCATGTTAATGCATTGCATTGTTTCAGTTCTTGTTATTGAGGCATTAGACATGGAAAAAAATCTGTTTTCTACTTGATCATTTTTATGCTCCATGGTTTGAACTCTACCTGTCAGCTCTCCAGTGCCATCTTCAATATTCTGAACCTTTTCTTCTAAGCATTCTATGCTTTGAATTATATCATATTCTACGTTTAAAATTCTTGGTACTTAGTCTCCTATGGTTTGTCCAAGTTCCTTATCGTTTGCTGTAATCTCAAACAATTTCTTTAAGAATATCATGTTAATGATGAAACCCATTGCTATTAAAAAATAAAAGAACATTTTGGTCCAGTCATAATTTTCTTCTGCTAAAATCCCTTCTATATGTGAAGTAAAATAATTCCTAAAGTTCTGCATTGTAAAATTATCTGCCACATGTATGGACCAATTGATCTGAGGTATATAAGCTTTAAATGCAAAGGATGTTACAATTACCTTAGGTGTAATTTTGCTGTCCTGGAACTTTCATGCTTTTAGTTGTAGATCTCAACTTGTGGTAATTAGCCTGGAGGTGTACCGCCAAATAATGTCCAGCCACAGACAATCCTCCTGATACAGGTCCCTGTAGAATAGCATTAACAAACTATGGCAAGAGAAATTTTGTTAGAGAAATGAGTAAAAGGAGTCTTGTTGATTTGCTGGGACCACAGGGCTATCCGCGGGAAATGCACAAACAGGGCGGTTGCTATGTGGCTCTGCATGAATGCAAAGTGAAGAAATGGGAAAAAATGAGAAGCAGTGACTGCCTTCTCATGCCCGCTGTGGAGGCAAAGGAGCTGTAGGGCAATGTCCCAAAGCTATGATGAGTCCACCTGAATAGGCAAGGGACCCTGCCATTTGGGGATAGTGGGGGAGGGGATTGGCGTCTGACCAGGGTGAAACCTAGTTCCTGTGAAAATCCTAATCCAGATTCTGAAACCAGATATTACAGTTAAATAAGGATCAGGATAAACAATTAGGCTGATAGATGTTTATTAATGGAGAAATAACTTACATCCTTGACAGATGAACACCAGCAAGTTCCACCGGATTCTCTCCTGTTTAAGTCCCACCAGCAAGAGAGCGTTCTCTGGCTCTTGCTCAGACCTCCTACCACAGGTCAATTTCGCACATGGATCCACCCCTTAATGGGCGTGGTCAGTGCCATGGAAGGAGACAAAGCAAATATATCAATACAGGGTAGGGGAATGAAGGGAAAAAAGTGAATGGAAGGAAATGCACCAGAAAAAAAAATAGTCAAGTCAAGTGAAAAAACAGGAAGGGAAGGAAATGGGGGGGGGGGAATTAAGTTTGGCTAGGTAATGAAAGGAATGGGATAGGAAGTGAAAATACAAGGAAAGTCAAGGGATAACAAGGCAAGGCAGGAGCCTAACCACCTGGCGTATGCCTGAAGTGCGTCTGGGAGAAGTTTACAACAAATCCCTCTCACATCCTACCCTGAGAACTCCCTGGGTTATCCCTGACACTTTCCCCCCATATATGTGGTGCCCAGCATGAACTCTCTTAGTAATCTGGTTCATAAACCCTTCCTCCCAAAACTCTGTGCCCTACCTAGCCTATTGCAACAATGCTCTGTATGAGCACTGCACCAGAGGTTAGGTGAAATAACCCTGAAACCTCTGAGTACTCTATTCCCACCTTATCCACACAGGACCACCCGGGAGACCCACCTGCCTGATCTTTGGCCCCCAACTCCCTGTCTTTGCCTGAGCACTGGGCCTCTGCTAGTGATCTGAATACCTCCATGGAAACCCCCAGAGACCTTGCCTTCCTGATTTTTGACACCCATTTCCATGCCACTGCCTGAGAAGAGAACTGTAGAGTATGGACTACCAAGAGATAAAGGCATCTAACTCTTGACCTAGGTAAGCACATTGAGGGAGTAGCGTAGAAAGAGAGTCCTCAACTGCACTCATTGGAAGAAGCAATGGGAAGATGACAATACAAGAAAACACCTAACAATAGAAAGACAAACATTACAACACCAGAATCTATGGACCCTACACAAACTAGATATGAACAAAGCATAGCAGATAAAGCAGATGAGAACGTCTTAAAATATTCCTGAATAAATATAGATAAAATCAAAGATGATGTGAGAAAATCCAGTAAAGAAATGGAAGAAATTCTAAACAAAATATGGAACAAAAGAACACATTTCTTAAAGAAATTAAGGAAAGGAAAGGAAAAACAAACAAGTGAAGGGAACAGTTCAAGATTTGTAAACTCAGGTGGAGACAATAAAGAAAACAGAAACTGATGGAATGTTTATAGTGAAAAACTGGGAAAACTATTAGGAACTATAGATGTAAGCAAAACCAACAGACTGCAGTAGAATCACAGACTCTGAATATAATTGAGAGGAAATAGATTAATCAACCAAAGAAAATCTTAAATCCAAAAAATAAATCTTTAACACAAAACATCCAGGAAATGTGAGACCCTGTTTAAAGGCCAAAGTTAAGAATAATAGGGATAGATGAAGGCAAAGAAGCCCAGACCAAAGGTGTTGAAATCATATTCAAAAAATCCATTGCCATTAAGTGACCATAAAGTAGAAAATGGAGGGTAGTCACATTAAGAATTTAACAATGATACTGAAAGCTTTCGACTAAAATGAAGCAAACACATCCCGGAGGAGTAAATGCCAAGTAACAATCAATATGAGGTCTGAAACCAGGAAAAGGATACAGAAATATCAATACAACAATGATTTGGTTTGATGAGAAAATCAAAGTGATAGACAAGCCTAAAGCCAAAATAACCAAAAGCATAGAAAGAATATGCAAATTGACATAATTAGATACAAAAAGAGAGACTTATGAAATCTAGACAATTTTCACGTAATAAATTGAAAATCTATACACCATAAAATATGACTATTCAAAGGATATGAACAAAATAATGTATAAATATTACCAAAATTTAATCGAGAACACATAAGCAACTTAAATAAACCTATACAACATAATAAAATAGAGGCAGCCTTCGAAAGTCTCCAACAAAAGCACAGGATTCAGTTCAGACTGACCTTGAGAGGAAAATAAACAATTTCATATGGAAAAAGAAAAAATCAGGTTCTACTATTGAGCTAAATTCCACCAAAAAGCCTGGTATTGGTACAAAAAATAGACAGGTAGAGCAACACATTTGTATCAAAAATCATAATATTAACTCACACACCTATGAACATGTAATTTTTGACAAAATTGCTAAACGTCTAAAATCTGAGGAGGAAAGCATCTTCAATAAATGGTGCAGGACCACGTGTATGATAGTGTGTAGAAGACTTCAGATAGATACATGTCTATGTCTATGAACAAAACTCAAATCCAATGGATCCAAGATTTCACCTCAATATTATTCGAGACTCACTGACCCTTTTAAAGGAGAAAGTAGGAGGTACACTTGAATAAATTCGTACAGGAGCCCACTTCCTAAATAGAACTTCACTAGCACAGGTGCTAAGAAACCCAATTAATAAATGAGACATCCTCAGGATGAGATAAATCTAAAAGGCAATGGGCACAGTTGACCAGATCAAATGGCATCACACAGACTGGGAAATGATCTCCACTAATTCTACATCTGACAGTGCACTGATCCCCAAAATAAACAAGGAAATCAATAAACTAGTCACCAAAACACCAAATAACCCTATTAAAAATGGGGTAAAGTAGTGAAGAGAGAATTCTCAATAGAGGAAATTAAAAAGGCGGAAAGAAACTTAAGAAATTAGTCAACAACCTTAGATGTCAGGGAAATGCAAATCAAAACATCTCTGACACAACATTTTATTACCACCAGAATGGCTAAAATTAGGTAGAGCAATGACAAATGCTGTTGGAGAGGGTATGGAGCTAGGAGACAGGGGAACACTCCTCCACTGCTGGTGGGAGTGCCAACATCTACAGCCATTTGGGAGATCAGTATGGCTTTTCCTCAGAAAAATGGGAATCAGTCTACCACAGTACCCAGAAATAGCATATTTAGGCATAAACACAAGTGATCCACATTGATGCAAACAAGACATGTGTTCCACTATGACTAGCATCATTATTTTTCACATTAAATTTTGGAAACAACCTAGATGCACCTCAAGGATGGATGAAGATATGGCTTAATTACACAGTGGAATAATGCTCAGTAGAAAAAAAAAATGGAATCATGAAATTTGCAGCCAAATGGATGGAACTCGAAGAAACCATGCCGAGTGAAGTAACCCAGTCACAAAAATGAGGAAAAAGGTATGTACTCACTAATATATTGATTTCAGGCATAGAACAAAGGATTACCAGCCTTTAATTCATAACGCTAGAGAAACTAGGATACAAATAGGAATCTAAGAAACGAATAAGAAATTCTTCGCAGAAGGGGAAATGAACATGATCTTCTGAGCATATTGGCAGTGGGGAGATATTCAGCAGAAAGGGTGCTAGGTGACAGATGAGCGGCGATATTAAAGCAGGAAAAATGAGAAAATTGAGGCAGGGGAGGAATAGATGGGAGAAAATACAGAGATAACATAAAATATGCAGCCACTATTGGTTAAAGACAAAAGTGAATCTAGAGAAATGTCCAAAGACCTACAAGAATGACCCCAAATAACAATTTGAGCCAACGTGCAAAGGCTATGATAATGCCCTTCTCTGATATTGAAATTGATGATTAACTTATCCACCATCATAGGGCCCTCATCTAAGAGCTGATGGAAACAGAAGGAGACACCCACTGATGAACATTGTGTCAACCTGGAATCCAGTTGTAGAGAGGGAGGGCAAGACCAGGCTACAGAACCCCAGGGAGACAAATGCCTTGAACAAGGGGAAGCTGATGGGCCCCCAAAATGATAGCTGAAAATCCCTGAATATGGCTCTTAGTTAGAATGCATGGGCAGTCTAATAAAACTCTGAAACTGGATCCAGGATGTTTCATTGTTCACAAAAATTTTTGGGAGCATATTCCCATAGAGGGATATTCGCTTAATTTAGAGGTACGAGTGGGGGCATAGGCCATACTCAAAAATGATTGAAAGATATAAATGGCTCCTCCAGGTAGGCAACAACGTACATGTGAGTTGGTAATGAGATGAGATCGGAGGATGGTTGCGGGCAATGGAAGTGTGGAAGAGAGGAAGGGATGAAAGAAGGAGAGGTAACTGGATTGACATGTTAAATAAAAATAAATAAATAAAAAGTTAATGCAAGTCAAGACATGGCTAGGCAAGTGAAGGGAAGTGATGAGAAGTGAAATTTAATGCAAGACACGGCAAGGCAATGAAAGAAACATAAAACAAGACAAATGAAAAGTCAAGGGAATGCTAGGGAAAAGACAAGTGAAAATGGAAGACAAGGCAAGGCAAGTGAATGAAAGAGAAGGGAAGGAAATTGAAGACAATGAAAGGAAAGTTAAGCCAATGCAAGTCAAGGGGAAAGCAGGGAATGTAAGTAAAGAAAAGGGAAAGTGCAAGGTAAAGGACTGCTAGGGCAGGTAAGGTAAAGGTAGAAAGGGAATGGAAGGGAAAATTCAAGGAAATGCAAGGATGAAGGAAAGGATCTGAAGAAAGGGATGGGAAGACAATGCAAGCCAATATAAGGCAATGAAAGGAAACTTAAGGCAAGGCATGTGAATTGAAGGGATGTAAAGAATTGGGAATGGAAAGGAAAACTTGGTAAGGTAAAAGCAAGGTAGGAATGATGATAGGGAAGAAAGGAAAAACAACACAAGAGAAGGTAGGGCAAAATACCAGGCCAGGCAAAGGTAGGGAGCAGAAAGGTAAAGAAGGCCAAGGAAGGCAAGTGAAAAAAAATGACGCTAGTGAAAAGGCAAGGCAAAGCAAGGCAAGAAAATTGAAAAGGAAATTCAAGTGATATATTAATATACGGGAGGCAAGTCAAGGCATTCAGGCTAGAGAATTGTAAGCAATGGAAGGGAATGGAATGTAAGGAAGTAAATGGAAGTAGAAAGGCAAGGATAAGCAAGACAATGAAAGGGAAGGAAGGCAATGAAATTGAACACAATGCAAGTCAAGGCAAGGTAAGGGAACAGAAAACAAAGGCAAGACAAGGGGGAGGGAAGGCAAGGCAATGCAATGTAAAGTTAGGCAGGTATGAAAGGCAAGGTAATTAAAAACAAAAGGGAAGGTAACTCAAGGCAGGGTATGGTGAGGTAAGGCAGGGTAGTGGTTGAAAGGGATGGCAAGGAAGGCAAGATAAGGCAGGAAACATTAAGTGAAAAGCCATGCAAGGCAAGTCAACACAAGTGAAGGAAAGGGAGTAGAAGGGAAGTATAGGCAACCTTATGTTATGCTAGGAAAGGAAATTTTTAAAATGGAAAGGAAATTTCAAGGCAAGGGAAGGGAAACAAAACAATGCAAGAAAAGTGAATGGAAGGAAAGTCAAAAGTTTGGAAGAATATACAAGAGAAAGGAAAGGAATGGAAATAGGTGGTCAAGGTAATTGAAGAGATAGAAAGGGAAGAGAACATGAAAGGCAAGGAGAGGGTAGGGTACACAAGGGAAAGAAAGGGAAGGGAAAGAATTGAAGGGTAAGGCAAAAGAAAGCAAAGGCTAGGCATGTCAAGGGAAAGTAAGAGAAGGGAGAGGGTGGAAGTGTATGGAAGGGAAGGGAAAGGAAGAGAAGGGAATGAAATTTATAAAAAGGGAAAAATATGGAACTGTTAAGGAATGGAAGAAAATGCAACACAATGCAAGGAAAAGTCATACAAGGATAAACAAAGAATGGCAAAGGAAAGTAAGGGAAACAAGTGTAGGAAAATGAGAAGGTAAGGGAAATTGCAATGGAAACGTCAGAATGGACATGGAAGGCAAATCAAGGAAGGCAAATCAATGGACATGGAGGCAATGAGAGGAATGATAGTAAAAGGAAATTCAGGAAAGGGAAGTGAAGGGAAGTGAGGGGAAGGAAAGAGAATGGAAGATAAGGTTTTTCAAATGATAAAGCAAGGTTTAGAATGGAAGAGATGAGAAAATATGGAAGGCAAGGGAAATCAATGCAAGTGAAGGCAAAGGATCACAAATGCCAGGCCAAGGAAAGGAAGGGAAGAAATTCAGGGAAGATATCGGAAAGGGAAATTTAGGGAAGACACGGGATGGGAAGTAAAGTTTAGAGAATGGAAGGTAAATCGTGAGGAAATATATGGGGAGAAGGAAAGGGAAGGGAAAGGAAGGCAAGGTAAGGCAACACAAGGGAAAATGGCAAGGCATGGGAAGGGAATGCAACAGAATGGAAAATGAATGGCTAGGCATTGAGGGGATGGCACGGGAAAGGAATGGCTAGGCAATGGTAGGCAAGACAAAGAAAGAAAAGGAAGAGTGAAGAGAATTAGACAGAATTCAAAAAGGAATCCAAGGCAAGGGAAGAGATATGTAGTAAGGGGAAAGGAAAAGAAAAAAAAAGGGATGGGGGGAAGGAAAGTGAAGGGCAACTTATCTATGCCAGAAAATGACATGTAATGTAATGGAAGAGAATCAAAGAAAAGCAAAGGGAAAGGAAGGGCAGGTAATGGGAGTGGAGGGGAGGGAAGAAAATGGGACAGGAAGTGAAGGTTTAGGAAGAGAAGGAAATTAAAGTGATATAAATGGAAGGGAAGAGTAGTAAAGGGAAGGGAAATGAAATGGCTAGGTAATGGAAGGAATGCAAGTGAAATGAATGAAAGGGAAGGGAAACAACAGAAGGGAAAATAATGGAATATAAGGGATGGAATGAATGGGAAGGGGGAGAAATATAAAGAAATGAAAGGGAATTTAAAAGGCAATGCAAGGCAAAGCTTGGCATGGAAATGGAATGCAATAAAAGGGAAGGGAATGGAAAGGAAAAGAAAAAAAGGAAGGGATGGGAAGGGAATTGAATGGAACAGAACATAACTGTCCTGGCTTGGCTAGGAAAGCAAATGTATGGCAACCCAAGGCATTCACGGCAAGCCAATGGAAGTGAGTGGAATACAAGGGGAGGGAAAATAAGGGAAAGTAGTATAAGGGAAGTTAAAAGGCATATCGAGGCTTGAAAAGGGAATGGAATGGAAGGGAATGGAGAGAAAACACAACACCCAAATATTGAAGGGAAATAAAAGTAATGCAATGCAAGTCAATGCAAGAGAAGACAAAGGAAAGAAATGGAAAAGACAAAGCAAGGGTCATGAAGTAAAGGAAATGGAAGGGAAGGGATGGGAAAGGAATGGAAGGTAAAAGGCAAGGTAAAGTAAGACGTGGGAGGGAACTAAGGATAGGGAAAGGGAAGGAAATATAAAAGAAAGACAATGAATATTCATAGAAATGAAGCAAAATGATGGGAAGGTAACAAAATGCAAATGAAAAGGTAAGCCAAGGAAAGGAAAGAGAAGGGGAATGAAGAGAATGGAATAAGCAAGGCAAATAATGCAAGTCAAGGAAAGATGGGAAGGAAGGCAAGGGAAGGAAACAGAAATGACAAGGTATATGAAAACAAGGAGAAGGATGGGAATATTAGCAAAGGAAGGCAAATGGCTCGGCAATGGAAGAAGATGAAAGCAAAGTGTAAGGAAGTGAAGCTAATACAATGCAAGGGAAGAAGAAATTAAAGGCAAGGCAATGGAAGGAAAGTGATGGAAAGGAAAGGAATGGGAAGTGGAGGGAAAGGAAGGCAGGTGAATGCAGTTTAAAATGCAAAGCAAGACAATATAAAACAAGGAAGATAAAATGCAACTCATAACAAGCCAAGGTAAGGCAAGGCATGGAAATGGCAGAGAAGTGAAGGTGAGGAAGAATGGTAGTAAAAGGAATGGAAAGCAAAGCAAGACAAGTATAAAGCAAGGCAATTAAAAACACATCAGTAGGCTGTGCAAGTAAAAGTAAGGGAAAGCAAGGAAAGGGAAGTGAAGGGAAAGATCAATGGAATGGAAGGAACACAAATTGAAGGACAGGCAAGGCAAGGCAATGTAAGTCCTGTCAAAGCAAGGTAATGCAAGGTAAAGTAAGGCAAAGCAAGGTAATGCAAGTTAAAATGCCAGGTAAGGCAAGGAAATTGAAAACAAAGCAATAAATGTGAAGGGAAGTAATGGAAAATGAGTGGAAGTGAAGGAAAGGGAATGGAAGTTAATACAAATGAAGGCAAGGAAAGGAAAGAAAAATGAAGGCAATGGAAATGAATGAAAAAGAAGGGAAAATGTAATGCAAGTCAAGGGAAGTGAGATGATGGCAAGGCAAGGTGGTACAATGGAAGGAAAAGGAATGGATGGAAAATGAACAGAATGGAAGGGGATGGATATCAATGCAAGTAAAGGAAAGGATAAGGTAGAGAAGGAAAGGAAAAAATAAGGTGTGGAAAGGAAAAGACAAGGCATGTCAAGGGAAGTCAAGGTAAGAAAAGCTGTGTTAAGGCAATTGAAAAGAATAGAAGTGATAGAAAAGGAGGGGAATTGGGAAGAAGAAGGCAAGGATCACTAGGGAATGAAAGAGAAGGGAAGGCCATACAAAGCAAGGAAATACAAGTAAAGGAAAGCAAGGTAAAAGAAGGAAGGGAATGGAATGGAAGGGCCAGTCATGTCATAGCAAGGCAAGGAATCTTAAGGCAAATAACTTGGAGGAAAGGGAATAGAAGGGAAATGGCAAGGCACGGCAAGTAAAGGGAAGGGAAGGAAATGGAAGGTAGGCCAGGAAATGATAGTCAAGTCAAGGGAATGAGGAAGAAAAGGGAATAGAAGAGAATGGAAGTTAAGGGGAGGGCAAAAAGGGAAATTTCAAGGCAAAGCTAAGCATGGAGATGTAAGGAAAGTGAAAGGAATTTAATAAAAGTGACGACAAGGGAAGGAAATGGAAGTGAAGTGATACCAAGGGAATGAAAGGGAAATAAATAGAAAAAAGCAAGGAAAGTGAAAAAAATGGATCAGAAGTCAAGGGCAGGGAAAGGAAGAGAAAAATGGAAACTGCAAAGCAAGTTAAGGGAAGGGAAAGGAAGGCAAGCAAATGCAAGGCAATTGAAGGGTAGGGAGTGGATGGAAAAGGAACATAATTGAAGGGAATGGAGGCCAAGGCATTCAAGACAAGGAAAAGAAAGAGAAGGGAAAAAAATAAAAGCAATTGAAGGGAAAACGAAAAGCATGTCAAGGGAAGGAAAGGAAGGCAATTTAAGGGGATTCAAGCCAAGTGAAAATAATGGAATGGGACGAAATGGAGGGGAAGGGAGAAGGCAATGCTAGGGTAGGCAATGGTAGAGAAGGGAAGGACACAAAGCAAAGCACGGCAAGTCAAGGAATGGCAAGGCAAAAGAAGAAAGTTGAGGGAATGGAAGGGAAAGGAAATAAATAGTAAGGTAAGAAAATGGAAGGGAGGGGGATTCAAGGGAAGAGAAGAAAAGGAAAGAAAAAGAAAGAGAAAAGAAGAGAAGCAAAGGATAGGTAAAGGAAAGCAAGGGCTAGGAAAGGAAAGGAAGGGGAGATGATGGAAGAGAATTGACAATATTGAGTTAGGTAAGGGCAAAGGATGCAACGCAATGCAAGGCAAGGGGAGGGAATAAAGGGAAAGGAAAAGAAAAGACATAGCTAGAGATAGGAAGGGAACCGAATGGGGAAAGAAAAGTAAAGTAATGCAAGGGTGCTAAGGTAAGGGTAGGGAAAGGATTGGAAGGTAAAAGAAATGGCAATGCTTGGGGAGAGAAATGTAAGGAAAGAAAGGTCAGGAAAGACAATGGCAAAGAAAAGGGAAAGGAAAGGAAGAGAAAGCATATGCATGGCAAGTCAAGGAAAGGGAAGTGAAGGGAAAACAAAGAAAGGATAGGGAAGGCAAACTAAAAGGCCTGCCAAATCAAGGCAAGATATACCTAGCTAAAAGTCAAGGTAAGAAAATAGAAGGCTAGGAAATTGAAAAGTCAATTTAAGGCAAGGCATGGCAAAGAAAGTGAAAGGAACAGTTATGAAGGGATGTGAAAGGGCAAGGCAAGGAAATGGAAGTGATGGAAATGAAGAACGGGAATGTAAGATAAAAGACAAGACAAGGCTAGGGAAGGAAAGGAAAAGCATTTCAAGCTAAGCCAAGTTAAGTGAAGAGAAGGAAACAAAGGGGGATTGAAGGGATCAGAACTTAAAAGGCAAGGAATAGGAAAGGAAGGGATGTAAAGGAATGAGAAGGGAAGTGAATATGGAAGTTAAATTAGGCAAGTATAATGAAGAGAAGGGAAGGGAAAGAAAAGTCAATGCAAGGCATGTGGAGAGAAGGGAAGGTAAAAGAAGGGAAACTAAGATAATTCAAGTCTAAAGGCAAGTCAAGGTTAGGGAAGGGAAAATAAAGAACACAAGGGAAGGCAATGCAAGGCATGTCAAGTCAATGCAAGTGAAGGGAAGGGAAGGAAGAAAAGGAAATACACAAGGCAATGGAATCCAATGGATGGAATCACAAGGCAACTCAAGGCAAGGAAGGTAATGAGGGGAAAAGGGAAAGGAAATTGTAGAAGAGGAAAGGAAAAGGAATTGAAGGAGGGGAAAGGCAATTTAAGACACCGCAAGAAAAGAAAAGGCAGGGGAAAGGAATAGGAGGGAAGGAAAATGTTGGGGTGGGAAGAGAAATGACAAAGCACAGCAAGTCAATGAAAGGAAAATGAAGGGAACTGGAGGGCAGAGAAGAGAAGGGAAGGGAAGGAAAGGGAAGGTAGTGGAATGGAAATGACTGGAAGTCAAGGCAGGGTAAGGGAAAGGGAATCAAGGCAAGGAAAAGAAAGGAAATGAAAGGATGTGAAATCAAAGGAAGGAAAGGGAAGGTAGTGGAATGGAGGGGCAGGAAGTCAAGGCAGGGGAAGAGAAGGGAAAGCAAGGCAAGGGAAAGAAAGGATGTTAAAGCAAAGGAAGGAAAGGGAAGGGAAAATGTATAGTAAGTCAAGAACAGGAAACTGAATAATTCGGGATGCAAGGTATGACAATGGAAGTCAAGGTAAGACAAGGTAAGTCAAGTGAAGTAAAGTAAGCCTAGAAAATGGAAGAGAAGGGAACTAAAGATAGGGGAAGGTTAGTGAAGGAAATGATTAGGAATCAAAAACAAAGCATGTCACGTAATAGGAAGGCAATGGAAGGGAACAGAAATGACAAGTGAAGGGATGTGAAGGCAAAGTAATGCAAGTCAAAGAAAGTGAAGCGGCAGGTAGGGAATTGAGTGGAATGGAAAAGTCAAGTCTATGCATAAGCAATGGAAGTAAAGAGTAGGCAACACAAATCAAGGAATTGGAAGAGAATGAAAGGGAAGGTGAGGGAAGGGAAATGCAATTCAAGACTTCCCTTCTCTTCCATTGCCTTACGTCCCCTTGTATTTCATTCCTTCCTATCCTGGAAATTCCTTTTCTCCCCTTGCCTTAACTTGGCGTATCCCTTGCATTTTCTTGTCTTCCCTTACTTTCCTTTCCCTGGTCTGCCCTTGCTTTGCTAAAACTTTTCTGTACTCTCCTTTCCTACCCTTCCATTCTCTACTCTTGCCTAACTTTACCTTGCCTGTTTTTCTCTACCCATGTCTTCATATACTTTCTTTTCCTTTGCCTTGAAATTTTGGGTCCCTTACCTTACTTTCTCTTCCCTTCAGTTAACCTTCCTTGCCTTGCCTGTTTTAGTTTTTGTTCTCTTTCATAGCATTTTCTTTCCTCTTCTCTTCCCTTCTGTTCCATTCTCTTCCCTTTTCTATCCTTTCCTGACCTTTTCTCTTTTGTTCTTTTCTCTAATCTTCCCTTTCTTTCCATTGCCTCCTCCATTCCCTTACCTTCTTTTTCTTCCCCTACCTTGCTTTCATTCCTTTCCTAGTCAGTCATTCCTTCCCATTGACTAACCTTGCCTTGCCTAGCCTTTCTTTCCATTTTCAAATGTCTTGCCATTTTCCTAGCAATGCCTTGTATTACTTTTCTTTCAATTTCATTCCCTTTCATCATCTGCCTTTCCCTGCCCTTGCCATGACTTGTCACAAATTACATTGCCCTGCCGTGCCTTACATTTTAACTTGTGTTTCTTTGTATTGACTTGCCTTGCCTTGCCATGCTTTTTATCTGCCTTGCATTCCTCCTTTCCCTTCCCTTCCCTTCCATTCCCTTTCATTCCTTACTTTTTGGTTGTATTGTCTTTCCTTCACTTCATTTTCCTTCTCTCTTCTCCAATAGCCTTTCCTTGCCTTTTTCCTTTGCATTGTGTTGTCTTCCTTCCCTTCCTTTCCCTTCCCTTATCTCCCATTGCATTGCCTGGTCTTTTACCTTCCTTCCCTTAATGTTTGCTTCCCTCCCATTCCCATCAATTACCTTGCTTTTTCCTTGTGTTTTCATTCCCTTCCTTTCTTGTGAATTGCCTTTCCTGTTCCCTCCCCATTTTCCCTTGTCTTACTTTGCCGTGCATTGACTTACATAGCCTTGCCTTGCCATGCTTCTATTTTTGCCTTGCTTTATATTCCCTGTGACAATTTTTGACACCTTGCATTTGGTTCCATTCCCTAGACTAGCCTTCCTTGTTCCTGTCCCCTCCCTTCACTTCTCTCCCTTCTCTTTACTTTTCTTGATATTTCATACTGTGCATGGCCATCTGTTTACTTGACTTTACTTTTTTTATCATTTCCTTTCCCTTTCCTTGCTACACTTTACTTCTTTCACTTGTCTTGACTAGAGTTGTCTTCCCTTGCATTCCCGTCTGTTCCCTTCTGTTCGCTTCCATTCTCATCTGTTCACTTCACTTACCATCCTTTGCCATGCCTTCAATGGCCTTGCTTTCCATTTCCTGCCATTTCCTTGCCTTTCCTCCTCCCTGCCATTTCCTTGCCTTTCCTCCTCCATTCCCTTCCCTTCCATTCCCTTTCTTTCTCTTCCTGTTACTGCCCTTCCCCTGTCTTGCCTTGCCTTGCGATGCCCTCCATTTTCTTTTTTTTACTTGCATGTTATATTTTTCTTCCTTCCCTTCCTTGACTTTCTTTGACTTGCCTTGTCTTTCTTTCCCTTGTCTTTCAATTTCCCTTGCATTATCTTCCCTGCCCTTTCTTCCCTTTACCTACTCTCCAGTTTCATTGATTGTTGTTTCTTTTTCTGACTTTTACCTAATATTTCCTCACTATTTGCCTAATTTTACCTACTCATGCCAACACAATTACTCATTCCCCTTGCCTTACTTTTTCCAGTCTGTAAACTTCCCTTCTCTTCCATTCCTTTAACTTCAATTGCCTTCCTTTGTATGGCTTTTCCTTCCCTTCCATCACCTTTTCTTGTATTTTCCTTGACATTCACTTCCATTCTCTTACCATGCCTTAAAATTTCATGCCTCCCATTTACTTATATTCCCTTACATTGACTTTTCCTTTCCTTTCTGTATCTACCATTCCCTTGACTTACCTTGTCATGTGTGGCCTTCCCTTCCCATTCCTAGTACTGACATAGCATTTCCCTTCCTTTCCTGCCCCTTCCCTTTGCTTCCCTTCCAATCCATTGCAGGGCCAAGCTTTGACTTTCCTTTTCTCTTCAGTTCCATTTTTCCTTTCCCTTTTCTTCTCTTTTTTATTCCCTTTTTTACCTTGCCTTACATTTCCTTTTCTTGCCTTGATGTTTGCCTCTGATTCCCTTCCCTTCTCCACCTTGACTTTCTTTTTCTTCCCTTGCATTAACTTGCCTTCCAGTAAATTGCCTTCCATTTCCATCTTGTGTTTTGCCTTTCCTTACCTTACCTTGGCTTGCCTTGCCTTGTGTTTCCTTCCCTATGCTTCCATTACCTAGCCTAGCCTTGCATTTTCCCTTGCCCTCTTTTCACTTCCCTTCCCTTTCCTCTCTTCCCTTTCTTTTGCTTCCCTTCCCTTCCATGTGCTGACTTGATTTTCACTTCACCATGCTTTCCTCCAATTTTCTTCCCTTCCACTCTTTTCCTTTCCCTACACTTACCTTCACTTGTCTACCCTACCCTTCCCTTATCTTTCAATCTTTTCCATTGTATTTCATTCTTTCCATTGCAATGTCCTATCTGACCTTTCTCCTCACTAATTTTTACTTACAACCCTTCCCTTCCATTACCTTAAAATATCTTTACTTCTCTTCTCTCTTCTCTTCTCTTCTCTTCCCTTCTCCCCATGTGCCTTTGATTTGTCTTGCCTTGCTTACCATACCCTTGCCTTCCCATTTACCTTTGATTCCCTTCCCTTCGATTCCATTCCCTTCTCTTGCCTTTCCTTTCATTTCCTTGTTTTCCATTGACTTTAATTCCAATTTCATTTCTTTCCCTTTCCTTCTTTTGCCTTGCCTTGCTTTACATTATCCTGCATTGCCTTTTCTTGCATTGCCTTCCCGTTGCTTCCTATTGTTCCATAAGCCCTGCCTTTTCCATTCCCCTCACTTTCCTTTCCTTCTCTTCACCCGTCTTGACTTACCATACTTTGCCTGGCCTTCTCTTCCCTTGAGTTGCCTTGCCTTTTCCCTGTCCTACCCTTCTGTTTCCTTCCCTTCCCTTTGATGGGAGATGTCATTCTGTATATGTTTCTCATACTGTTTAATGAATAAAGCACTGTTGGCCAATAGGAAAGCAAGATAGGTGGGACTAGGAGACAAGGAAGAAAGAGGAAGGAGTAAGGAAGAGTCAAGATGGAGAGTATGGAGAAAGCAAAATGCCAACTGGCTCCCCAGTAAGGAAAATACGTGGAAATACATAAAAATGGTTTAATATTTAAGACAGAGCTATCCGATAAGAATCAAATAACTGGCCAACAGCATTTATATCTAATACATACCTTTCCTTTAATTTACTTGCCTTGCCTTTCTGGTTTCTCTCTTTTTTTGTTTTTTTGTTTTTTTTTCTTGCCTTTGTTTTTTCCCTTTGCTTGACTTTCCTAGCCTAGCCTTGGGTTTTCCTGTCCCCTTTCTTCCCTTCCTTTCTTATTTTCCCCTTCCCTTCATTTCCCTTGCTTTACCTTGATTTTCCTTCCCTTTCCTAGCCATGTCTGCCCTTATTTATTCCCTTCCATTCATTACTTTCCATTTATTTCTCTTACCTTCCTTTCCTTTCCGTTATGTTCCCTTCCTTAGGATTGTCTTTTCTCTTCCCGTCCCTTCTCTACCCTACTCTGCAATTCACTTGCTTTGCTTTAACTTGCCTCTCCTGCATTTTTTTTCTGTTACATTCTCTTTACCCTTCAATTCCCTTAACTTTTGCTTCCATCCTTTTCTTGCATTGCTGTGACTTGATTTGCATTATATTGCATTTAGTTGCCTTCCTTGCCTTCTCTTCCTTTTCAGTTCTCTTTTATGCCATGACTTCCATTCTTGGCCTTTCCTCCCCTTCTCTTCCCTTCCCTTCCTTTGTCTATACTAGCCTTGCCTTTCCTTCTCGGTCTTCAGTTGCCTTGCATTTTCACTTTCTTTGCATTTCTTTCCCTTACTCTCACTTCCATTTACATTCCAACCCTTCCCATGTCTGTCATTGCCATGCCATTTCTTAGCTTGCCTTCCTTTTCATTTTCACTTGCCCTGCCTTGTATTTAATTGCCTTGCCTTTTAAAGAGTTTTATTACCAAGCCTTGACATGGCTTTAAAACTTCCTTCCCTTTCTTTCCCTTCCTTACTCTTCCCTTTCATTCTTTCCCTTCCCTCTTCTTCAATAATCTTTTCCTGCTGTTTCTTTTGTTTGTCTTGTCCTCCCTTCCTTTCCCTTTCATTGTCTTCCCTTGTATTGCATTGTCAATTCTTTTCACTTCCTTTGCATCACTTCCCTTCCCTCTCTTGGCCTCCCTTTACCTTGCATTTTTTCTTTCCCTTGCCTTGCCTTCTCTCCTTCCTTCACTTGCCTGGACCTTTGTGTTCTCTTCCCTTCCCTACCCTTTCCTTGCCTTTTTCCTTGCATTGTTTTCTGTTCCCTTCTCATCTCTCCCCTTTCATTGCCTTGCTCTTTTGCTTCCTTTCCTTGTCATACATACTCTTACCTTCCTTCCCCTTGACTTCCCTTTCCTATTTTTGCCTTATATCGACTTTCCTTTCCTTGCCTTTCCTTGCGATGACATCAATCCTTTCTTCCCTTTTCTTCCATTGCCTGCACTTTCCTTCCTTTCCATTCCATTTTCTTCTGTTCGCACACGTTGGATTGTGTTGCCCATTCCATTGCATTGTCTTCTGTTCCCTTACTTTCCCTTCCTATATCACCCCTTTCATAATGTGACCAATAACCTTCCCTTTATTTCCCCACTCTTCTCTTCCCCGACTTACCTTACTTTACATTGCCTTTTCCCTACACTTGACTTTCCTCACTCTATGTTTCCTTAATTTTCCTTTTATGTTCCCTTTCTTTCCATGGCCTTGTCTTGCCTTACATACCATTCCCTTCCCATGCCTTGAATTATGTTACATTACATTTTTTTTCTTTTGCCTCCCTTGCATTTTCCCTTCCTTTCCCTTTCCTGTACTTCCCTTCTCTTCCACTCATGTCCCTAAACTTGCTTAGGGTTGTGTTGTCTTACATTACCCACCCTTTCCATGACTTTCCCCTTCCCTTCTCGTCCATTCCCTCCACATCCCTTCTATTCCCATTTCTTCCTTTCCATCTCTTCCCTTCCCTTTAATTCCCTTCTGGTCTCTTTCCTTGCCTTTTCGCTTGCTTTTTCTTGCCTTCCCTTCCTTTATTTTCCATTCTTTCCATTTGCTTTGCCTTGCTTTTTCCATTTCCTTCTTTTTCATCACCTTCCTCTGCATGCCTTCCTTTACCTTTCTTTTTCCTTACCCTTCCATTCCCTTTCTTTCCTTTCCCTTGCCTTTTCAATTCCCTTCTGTTTTCTTCTCTTGCAGTACCATGCATTGCTTTGCATCCCTTTCCAGTCCTTATACATTCCATGCCTTTTAACTCACATTCTTTTCCCTTCCCTTCCCTTTGCTTCCCCTTTCTCCCTTCCCCTTACTTCTGTTGCTTTCCCTTCCCCTTTTCCCCTCTCTTCCATTCCTTTTCTTTTCCTTCCATAACCTTCCCATTATTTTCATCTATTCCCTTCCATTCCATTCCTTTCCCAACACTTTCCTTGCCACTTCTCTTGCATTGTATTGCACTCCCTTCATTTAAATTAACTTCTCTACTTTTACTTTACCTTGCCTTGTCCTTTGCCTTACTTTCCCTACCCGTCACTTCCCTACCCTTGCCTTCCTTTACCTTGCCTTTTCCCTTCTCTTCTCATCACATTCTTTTCACAAATTGCTTTTTCTTTTCTCTTGCCTTTCTTAAGTTGCATTACTTTGCATTGCTTTTCCTTGCTTTCCCTTGCCTAGATGTAGCCTTTTCCTACATTACCTATCCTTACTTTTGCTTCTTTGTTCTTCCCTTCCTTTTCTTTTCATTCCCTTATTGTCCATTGCATAGCCTTGCCTTTTCTTTTCCAGTCACTTTTATTTTCTACTCACTTTTATTCTATTCCCACACCTCTCATTCACTTCCATTCCCTTGCCCTGCATTTTTTTTTCTTGAATTTCCTTCCCTCCCTTATTTTCTGTCCCTTTCCCTTCTCTGTAGGGGCCTTGATTTTCCTTTCCTTTTCCCTTCCCTTCCCTATCATGTCCTTACCTACCCTTGCCTCACTTTACCTTGTCTGCACCCTTCTTTACTCATGTCTTCACATACTGCCCTTTACCGTACATTTTACATTCCATTTCCTTCCATTCTGTTTTTTTCCCTTCCCCTGACTTGACTTTCTTTTTTTTTATTTCCCCAGCCTTGTCTTTCTTTTTCTCTTCCTCTCCTTTTTTCCCTTCCATTTCATTCCTTTCCATTATGTTCCCATCACTTCTCAAGCCTACCCTTGTTTTGCCTCTTCCCTTCCCCTCTCTTCCCTTCCATTCCATTTCCCTGCATTGTTTCATGTGCCTCTCCTGAAATTTTCTTTCCACCTCACACTTTGTCTTGTCCATTCCATGACCTTATTTCCCATTCCATTTATTTTCTTGTCTTCTTACCTTGCCTTTCCATGATTTGCATTACATTGCCTTAAGTTAGCTTCCTTGCCTTGCCTTGTTTACCTTGCCTTTTCACTTGCCTTGCTTTGCCTTTCCTTCCTATCCATTTTCTTCCATTCCCTTCCCTTGTCTTGCCTGATCTTACATTTTCAATTGCCTTGTTTATCACTTTCGTTCCTTGCTTTTCCTTTCTCTAACTTCAACTTCCTGTCCTTCAATTTCCCTTCCCTGCCATTCCAATGCCTTACATTACATAGACTTATGTTCCTTCCATTTTCACTTGTCTTGCCTTGTATGTCTTATCTTGCCTATCTAGCAAGCTTTTCCTTGCATTGCCATAGAATTAAAACTGCCTTGCCTTCCCTTCCTTTCCTTTGTATTAACTTCTCTTCATTTCCCTTTCCCTTCCCTTCTGTATCCTTGCTTTGCTTTGCCTTTACTGTTGCCTTGTCTTGTGTTCTTTTCATTTTCCTTACCATCGCTCCCCTTGTATTTCCTTACTTACTACTCACATTCCCTAATTTTCTACTCTTATCTTCACTTCCCTTGCCTTCATTTACCTTTGCTTCAACCTACCCTTGTCTTGCCTTGGCTTCCCTTTCCTTTCTTTCATTTTCCATGCCTTGCCTGTTCTGTTATCTTCCCTCCCCAACACTTCATTTACCTTGCCTTCCTTTCCCTTCCAATACTTCCATCTTTATGCTTCCCTTGTCATGCCATTCCCCTTTCATTCCCTTGCTGGTTCCCTTTCACTACACTTGCATTCTATTCTTTATCTGGTTTTTACTTTTCTTTTCCCTTGCTCTTCCTTCCATTCCTTTCACTTGCCTTTGCTTTTCTGTTCCCTTCCATTTCGTTCACTTCCATTAACTTCCCTTGCAATGCTTTACCATATATTTTCTTTCATAGCCGTGTCTTGATGTTCTCCTTGCTTCTCTTAGATTCCTTCCCTTCCGTAGCCTTACTTTTTCCTTTCCCTGATCTTCAGTTTCCTGTCCTTTCCTTGCCTTGCCTTAATTTGCAATGCTTTCCACTTAAGTATATTCTCTTTCCTTGTCTTGTCCCTTCCCTTCTATCCCCTTCTCTTCCCTTAACTTCTATTACCTTTCCTTATCTCCCATTCCATTATGTCCCTCCCTTCTGTTGCCTTACATTGCCTTGCCACTAGTTGCTTCCATTCATATTCATAGCCTTGCCTTGACTTTTCTTTTTCCTTCTATTCCATTCCTTGCCTTTACCTTCTCTTCCCTTCCCTTCCATTGCCATACCAAATACCAAGCTTGGCCTGCCATTTCACTTCCCTTCCCTTCTTTTTCCGTCCCTTCAATTTCCTTCCTATCTTTTGTCTTACCTTGCCTTTTCTAGCCTTGCCTTTCCATTTCTATTTGATTACCTTCCCTGAAATTTCCCTTGATCGACTTCCATTCTCTTTCGTTACCTTTCATTTACTTCCATTGTATTGACTTGCCATGTATTATATTGACTTCCCTTTCCTTATTTTGCCTCGCCTTGCCTTGGCCTTATATTGCCTTGCCTTGTTTTTTGCCTTTCCTTTGCGTCCATATCCTATCTTAGCCTTGGCTTTTCTTTTCCCTCATTTCACTTCTCTTCCCGTTCCTTTTATTCTATAGAATTAACTTCACTTGACCTGTCTTTCATACACTTCAGTTCCCTTAAATTACCTTTAAGTCCTTTGCAATCCCTTTGCTTCACCTCTCTTCCCAAGCCTTTTCTTCATTTTCCTTTCCTTGTTTTCTCTTGCCTTGCCTTGCCATTTCCCTTTGATTGCCTTACCTTCCATTTCTTTGATTCCCATGCCATTCTTTTACTAAACTTGCATTAAGTTGCCTTCCTTTACATCACATTACATTTCCTTCTTTTTCCTTGTTTTGGCTTGTGTTGTCTTCCCTTCACTTCTTTTCTATTGCCCAGCATTGTTTATACTTGTTCCCTACCTTCCCTTCACATCTCTTCACTTTCCTTGACTTACATTACATTGCCTTGCCTTCTATTCCCTTTATTTGATTACCATTTCCCAATTCACTTCCCTTGCTTTCTCTTCCCTTCCATTTCCTTGACTCACATTCCCTTCTCTTCCCTTCTTACCCTGATTTGTAACATAGTCTTAAATTTCCTTTCTTTCCCTTTGCTTTGTCTTTTCCTATATCTTACCTTGCCTTGAATTCCCTTCCCATCTTAATACTTCCTTAACTTTCCTCTCATTCATAGCCTCCCATTAAATTTCTTAGCCTTACCTTGAATTTTCTCTTCTCTTCCATTACCTTCTCTTTTACTTTTATTTCATTGCATGCCTAGCCTCAACTTGCTTATCTTTCCACTTCACTTCCCTTCCTTTCTTTCCCTTACCTTCCTTTCTATCCTGTCCCTTCTCTTTACTTCTATTCTGTTTCCTTCCCTTTCCTTCCATTCCATTGCTTTCATTTCCCATTCATATGCTTTACTTCTCATCCCTTCACTTTCCTTTCCAGGCATTGGTTTCTTTCCCCCTTTTCTCTTCTCTCTTTCATTCATTTGTCTTGTATTTTGACTTCCCTGTTCTTCCATTCCTAGCCTAGCTTTGCCTTTTCCCTTCCCCTCACATCCCTTCACTTCCATTCCCTTCACTTATTTTGACATGTCTTACAATGCCTTGCTTAGTTTTCCTTCACTTGCATAATTATTTCCCTTCCATTCCCCTTTCTTCCCTTCCATTCTGTTTCCATTACTTGCCTTGTCTTTCATCTTTGTTTATGTTTCTGTCCCTTTCCTGACTTCCCTTCCAATCCATTTCCCATTTTCCCCTTTCACTTCTTTTCCTTTTATTCCCCCTGCACTTTCTTACATTTCCTGTCCTTTACTTGCCTCCCCCTTCACTTCACTTTTCTTTCCTTCCTTTACCTTTCTTTCTTATGCCTTGCCTTCACTTGCTTGCCTTGCCTTGCATTCTCTTGCCATTCATGTCTTCCTTTGCCTCCAGTCTCTAGGAAAACCCTGGCTTTTCCCTCATGCTCCCTTCCCTTGCCTCCAATCTGTAGCAAAACCATGGCATTTCCCTTCTGCTCCATTCCATTCACTTCTCTTGACTTGTATTAACTTGCATTACCTTGTTTTTACTTCCTTTGGCTTGACTTTTCCTTTTCACTTCGATTCAATTCCCTTGCATTACCTTGATTTGCATTTTTTTTGTTCAATTTCCTTGACTTGCATTGCCTTTTTCCTTCACTTGTGTTCCTTTTAATTCATTTGCCTTCACTTCTCTTCCATTTCCTTGTCTATAATTTCCTTGCCATCCTTGCCCTTTCCTCTCAATTCCTTGGGATTCCTACTACTCCCTCCACTACCATTCTTTTTCCTTGCCTTGCCTTTTCACTTGCCTGGCCGTTTCAATTGTCTAACCTTGAATTTACTTGCCTTGTCTTTTAACTTGCCTTGCATTTCCTTGCCTTGACATTTCTTCCTTGCTTTCCCCTTCTCTTGCTATTTATTCCCTGTCCTTCCATTTCCTATCCTTGTCCATCCATGCCATGCCTTGTCTTGACTTGACTTTAAAATTTCCTTTCCCTTTCAGTTACCTTGCTTTACTTTCCTTACTTTCACCTCCATTTCTTTTCCCTTGCCTTTCCTTTCCTTGCCTCTCACTTACTTTTGTATACCTAAACTTCCCTTCCTTTGCATAACTTTTCAATAGCTTGCCCTTGTATTTATTAACTTCCCCTTTAACAAGCATTGCCTTGCCTTTTTTGCAGGCATTCCATCCTATTTTCCAATCACTTCCCTTTTCTTCCCTTCTCTTCCATGTCGTTCCTTGTTTTTTTTTTTTCTTCTATTCCATTCCTTTTCATTTCCTTCCTTTCCCATGCTCTTCATTTTCTCTCCCATTGCCTTTCCATTGTTTCCTTTCCTGCACTTGTCTCCCTAAACATTGCCTTGTCTTTTACCCTCCAATAACTTACCTACTCGTACCTTCACACCCTTGTGTTACTTTCAGTTCATTTTCTTCCATTCACATACCTTACTGTCACTTTTCTTGCATTTTCTGTTCCATTCCCTTTTCTTCCCTCCTTTAGCCTTGCATTGTCTTTCATTTTGTTTGCTTCTTTAGCTAAATCTTTCCTTTTCCCTTCCATTTCCTTCCCTTCTGTCTACTCCCCTTCCCTTCCTTTCAGTTTCCATCCATTCCTTTTCTTTGCATAGATTTCCCTTGCCATGTCCCTGTCCTTTTCTTGTCTACTCTTTCCTTCACTTTCCTTATGTCACCCTCCCTTCCACTGCCTAGATTTCCTTCCTTTGTGTTGCCTTCCATTATTTTCACTAAAATTATAATGACATTCTCTTTCTTTATTTCCCTTCTCCTCCCTTCTCTTCCCTCCCATTCCGTTGCTATGCCTATCTTTGCCTTGCCTTTTCCATTCCATTCCCTTGATTTCCCTTCACTTCGTGTCAAATACCTCGTGTTCCCTGGCCTACTTTCCATTGCCATTCCTTCCATTGCCTGGCTTTGCCTTTACATTTCCTTTCCCTTCCCTTTACATTACTTGCCTTACTATGACTTTCCTATCATTTCTATTGACTTCCTTCTCTTCTTTTCCCTTGACATGCATTGAATTGACTTGCCTTGCTTTACCTGGCCTTCCCTTCGTTTCCATTCCCTACCCTAGCTTTGGTCTTTTCCTTTCCCTTCCATTTATTTTCCTTCCCTTAATTCACAATCCTTGACTTGCCTTAATTTGCCTTGCTTCACTTCCCTTGGCATTTCTTGCCTTTTTCCTTTCATCCGTATTCATTCCTTATCTTCTCTTCCTATCTAATGAATTGAATTTCCATGACTTCCACTCCCTTCCCTTCTATTTCTTTCCCATACACTCTCCTTGCCATGCCTTCTAATCCATTATCTTGGATTACCCTGTCTTTTCCCTTCAATTCCATGCCCTTGTCTTTACTTCCTTTCTCCTTTCTTGCTTTGCTTGCATTACCTTCCATTCCTCTCCTTTCCCTTCCTTTCCATTCATATTGCTACTGTTCACTTTCTTTGTCATGAGATTTCAATATCCTTGTCTTGCCTTGCATTTTAACTTGAATTGACATTCTTTGCATGGCAATTCCTTGCTTTAACTTGATTTTCATTGCCTTGACTTTTCTCTCCTTCAATTTTAATTCCTCCCACTCCATTGTCTTTTTCCTTTTCTTCACTTTATCTATCTTCACTTCCATCCCTCCCTTCGCTTCCCTTCCCTAGCTTTTTCTTGTGATATAAATGATCTTTGCTTTTCAGTTGCATTTCCTTACTTAGCATTCCATTCAATTCCATTTCCTTCCTCCACTTCCCTTTCCTGTTATTGTCATGCCTTGTCCTTACCTTCTCAAGCTATGCCTGGCATTTTCTCTTCCCTTTTCTTATATTGTCTTGCCTTGACTTTTTAACTTCCTTCCCCTTCCTTCCTTTACCTTCTGTTCCCTTCCGTGGGCTTCTTTTACCGAGTTTTTTCCCTTGGATTATCTTTTCTTCCCTTCCTTCCTCTCCCCTTCCATCCATCCCCTTATATTGCCTAGGCATTCCTCTTTGTTTCCTTTCCTTATTCTTCCTTTTCCTCCCCTTGCCTGCTATTATCCTGCCATTTCTCTGTCCTTACCTTTCATGCTGCTCCCTTTGTTTCCTTGCCTTGCCGTGTCTGTCCTATCCCAATCCCTTCTATTCCTTCCATTTCCTCTCATTCCTTTTCCATGCATAGCCTTGTCTTGACTTTTCCCCTTTCCTTCCCTCCCCTTCAATTCTTTTAAACTTCTCTCACCTTCCTCTGGCCTCCTTCCCCTTGACTCTTCTTGTCCTACCTTGTTTTGCCTTCAATTTGCTTCCACAAAATTACCATGCCTTTCATTTCCATGCCTTTCTCTTCCTGTTGGTTGTCTTCCATTCCTTTCCCTTCCATTCCCTTGCCTTGACATGCCTTTCATTCTCTGCCCTTCCCTTTACTTACTTGCCTTGTGTTTTCCAATCCCTTTTCTTTCCCTTCCCTTGTATTTTCTCTTTCTTTGTGTTGTCTTCTTTTAAATTTGCTCTTTTCCCCTTGCATTCCCACATTTCCCTGTCCTTCACTTCCCTCCACCTGCTTTACATTACCTTGCCTTTTCCCTTTCCTTCCCAAAACTTCATTTCCATTCTATTCAGTTCCATACACTTGCCTTTTCTTTTCTACTTTTTTACCTTTTCTTCCCTAGTCTTGCTTTGTATTGTGTTACATTTCTTTCCCTTCCATATCTTTGTCTTGCCCTTTCTCTTTCATTCAAGTCCCTTCAATTTCCAAGGCTTGTCTCGTCTTTTTAGTGCCCTTCTCTTCTTTTCCTTCCCTAGTAATCACATCTCTTCACTTGTATTCTATTCCCTTCCCCCCCCCATTCCTTTGCCTTCTCATGCCTTCAATTTTCTTTGTTTCACTATCAGTTTGTGCCATGTTTTGCACTGCCTTCCCTTACCTAGCCTTTCCTTAACACTTCACTTCCATTCCTTTCCCTTCCATTTTGCTTGATTATATTTCCATTCCCTTGCCTCTCCTTGCAATGCCTTGGTTTTCCTTTCCCTTCCATTACCTCCCTGGTTCTTCATTCTCACCCTTTTCCTTTAGTTGCTTTTCCTTTCTCTCACCTTGAAACACATTGTCATTTCCCTTCCATTCTCTATCATGCCATTCACTACCTGTGCCTTTCCTTCCCTTTCCCTTCCCTTTCCCTTCCCTTCCCTTGCGTGTCCTTCACTTCCCTTGCAGTCATTCCATTCCTTTTCTTTGCATTTTCTGATTCTTTCCTTTCCCTTCCCTTGATTTGTCTTACCATATTTTGATTCCCTTTCCTTCCCATCCTATCTCTTGTATTTTACTTTCACATCACTTTCCTTCTGTTCCCTTACTTTGCCTTTACTACCTTTCACTACCATTGCCTCACCTTCGTTTTCCTTGCCTTCCATGTCCTTTCTGACCCTTCCATTGCATTTGCTTTTTCTTTCTCTTCAATTTAATACCCTCCTTTCCTCCTCCCTTCCCTTTCCTTTGATTACTTTTGCTTTCCTTCCATTACCCAGATTTTCCATACCTTTTTGTTTTTCTTCCCACCCATTACTTTCCCTTCTCTACCCTTCCCACCCCTTCCTTCCTGTCCCTTCTCTTCTCTTCCCTTCCTTTACCTTGTCTTGAACAGCCTTGACTTCTTTGCTTTCACTTCCATTCCTTTCCCTTCTTTAGCCTCCCCATTTCTTGCTTTGCCTCTTCCCTTCTCTTTCCTTCTCGTACTTGCCTTGACTTTCATTTTTCAATCCATGACTTGTGTACACTTCCCTTCTCAACGGTTGTCTTCCATTCACTTCCCATGATTTGCCTTGCCTTGCTTCCGATACCTTACCTGACCCTGAAATGTCCCTTTGTTTTTATACCTTTGATTTCTCTTCTCTTCCATTTTCTTCCGTTCTCTTCCCTAGCCTTGTGTCCCTTCCTTTCCTTCCCTTTGCTTGCATTGATGTGCATTTCCAAGCCTTTCCTTGTCTTTTTTTTCCATTCCCACCCCATCCCTGACTTCCTTTGCTTCCTCTTGCCTTGCATAACATTTACTCACCCATCCTTTTCACATGTTGTGTTTCTTGCCTCCATTGCCTTTTCACTTGTCTCCCATTGCCTTTTCTTGCCTTACATGACTTCCCTTTCCATAACTACCCATCCTTTTTCTTGCCTTGCTTTAATATACTGTACCTTTCCTTACCGTGCCTAGCATTTTTACTTACATTGCTTTGCCTTTCACACCTGCATTGCCTTACATTACATTGCCTTGCCTTGCCACCTGTTGCCTTCTCTTTACTTCCTTCATTCCATTGGTTTACATAGCTTGGACTTTACACTTCATTTTATTTCTCTTTCATTCCTTTCCGATTTATTCCTTAACATACTTTTGCCTGATTCCCTTGCCATGCCTTGCCTAAGAACTTGAATTACCTTTGCACTTGCTTTGTTGCCTTCCCTTGCCTTGTTTTGCATGCATTGCTTTGCCTTGCCTTCTGTTTTACTAGCCTAAAATTTTCACTTGCCTTTCTTTTTGTTCATTTACTTTCCACTAACTACTCTTTCCTTACCTTGCATTTTCCCTTCACTTCCCTTCATTTCCTTTCCCTAGCCTTTCCTTCTCTTCCCTTCCCGTTGCAACCTTCCCTTCAATTTTATTTACTTACCTTCCCTTGACTTGCCTTTACTTTTCCATTCCATTATTTCCCTACAATATCCTTCGTTTATCTTTCCCTTGCATTTCCTTACACTTTACTCACATTGTCATACCTTTCATTCGTTCTGCTCCCTTCTCTCCCCTTGCATTTCCTTGTCTCTTTACTTCCACTCACTTCCTACCTTTGCCTTCCCTCTCCTTGCCTTCCTTTACCTTGCATTTTCCTATCCCTTCACATCCATTCGCTTTCATTTTTCCAGGTTGTCTTTCTTTGCCTTTACTTGCTCTTCCATTTTCTTCCCTTACCTTCCATTCCATTGCCTTGACTTGCATGTTCACTTGTCTTTTCCCTTGTATTTTCTTCCCTTACCTTCTATAACACTTTTGTTTTTTTTTTTTTTTTTTGTATTTGCTTTCCTTCCTTTGACTTTTTATTTTTCTTGCTTTGCCTTTCTATTCATTGTCTTGACTTGTCTTGCCTTGAATTTCCTTTCCATTCCGTACCCTTGCTTTAAGATGCCCTGTCTTTTCTTGTTATGACTTTTGTTTACTTACTCATTTATTCTTATTTTACGTATCAATCCCAGTTACATCTGTATACCCCCTTCCCTCCTTCTCTGATGACACCCAACCCAACCACAAATAGACCTTGATGCATTCCTGGAGTGGTCGCCTCAGTCTGTCAAGTAATTTGGAGAAGGTATTTGGCCCTCCCTCCTGCCTCTAGATTAAGCAAATGTCTTTCCTTGGGGAATATGGTCTCAAAGTCATTTTGTGCACCAGGAAAAATCCTGGTTTCACTGTCAGTGGTTGCTTCTACTGCCCAGGCCTTTGAACTGAGACCCATGTTCAGTGGGTCTGAGACTGTCCAATGCTGGACTCTCACTTATTAGTTTGTCGGGGCATTAGGTTCTCCTTGTTTAGGTCACCTGTCTTTGTGATGTTTTGTGGTCTGTTGTTGGCCTACTTCTCTGTATTTGGATTCCAGTTTGGCTCGGTATTCATCTGTGGATATCTGCTTCTGTTTCCACCAGCTACTAGATGAGGGGCCTATGATGGTATATAGCTTAAACTTCAATCTCATTATTAGTGAAGGGAATAATTGTAAAAATTTTACTGTGGCTCAAATTATTGGATTGGATTAGTGTTGTAGTTCTCTGGACAACTGTCTAGATTCAGTTTTCCCTTGAAATCTATAATGGCTGTCTCTGTTATGGTCTCTCTCTCTCTCTCTCTCTCTCTCTCTCTCTCTCTGCTGAATCTGGGACATAAACTGGTCCCAGACTAACCCCAGGCAGAGGCCTGGTGATAGGGTTCCTTACTTGCCTTCTCATCCATAGAATATCCTTGCAGTTTCACACTATTTCCATCCTGACCATTAGCTAGCTACGCCTGACCTATTTTCTTTCACTCCTTTCCGATCCTTTCATTTGAGTTATCTGCATTTGCTTTTTGTCTCCTTCTCTCCCATTTCCTTAGCTTGCCTTCATTTCCCCTTCACTTCCCTTGTCTTTATTACGTTCCCCTTCTCTTCTCATCCCTATACTTCTCTCCCCTTGCCACGCCATGCCTTATTTTAACTTGTCTTGCCTTTCATTTTCACTTGACTAGACTTTCCTAGATCTCCATTTTCACCAGAATTTCCCTGCCTTGCTTTGCCATATCTTTTAACCTGCCTTCCCTTCCATTCCCTTCGCTTCCATTCTGTTCCATTCCCTTCCCTGGCCAACATATTTCCTTTCATTTTTTTTGCCTTCCCTTCACTTACCTTCCCTTCTATCCCCTATCATTGCTTTGCCTTTTCCTTTCCCTTCCCTTCTATACCTTTTTCTTGCCTTTTCCATTCCATCCCATTAACTTCTCTGCTATTACATGTCATTAACTGTCCTTGAATTGCATTGTCTTTCCTTCTGTTGTCTTCCCTTCTTTTCCATAACCTTGCCAACACTTTTTACTTACATTCTCTTGTCTTCCCTAGCTTTGCCTTTCCATTCCCTTGCCAGGCCTAGCCTGGCATTTCCTTTCCTTTTCCTTTCTTCCCTTTCCTTCGCACAACTTCCATTACTTCTCTTCCTTTTATTTCACTGAGCTTCCCATCGATGACATGCTTCTTTTGCCTTTGGTTGATTTGACTTTCCTTGTAATACCTTCTCTTTTCCAATCCTTTCCTTCCATTCCTTTCCTTTTGCTTCCATTTGCTCCCTTATCCTTACATTCCCTTGCCATTATTTCAAATACGTTGCCTTGCTTGCTTTGCACTTTCCTTCCCTAAACCCTGTATTCCCTTGCCTTGTCATTAAACCAGCCTAGATTTAACCCTGCCTTGCTATACCTGTTATCCTGCCTTACATTTCCTTCACTTCCCTTCCAATGCTTTGCCTTGTAGATTCCCTTGTATTTTCTCTTCCCTTCCTTTCAGTATCCTTCTCTTACCTTGCATTCCCTTTCATTTTCATTTCCTTCCATTCCCTTGCCTTGTCTTTTCTATCCTAAACGTTTTTTTTTCCTTTTAGCTCCCATCCCCTCTTTTCCCATCTCTTGCCTTCCCTTGCCCTCCCTTTCCTTGCCTTGTCTTATCTTAGCTTCCATTTTCTTTTCCCGTCTCTTCTCCTCCCTTCCTTGCCTAGCCTTAAATTTCATTGCCTTCCATTTAATTCTTTTTACGTTCCTGGCCTTGTCACTTCCTTTTTTGCCTTCCACCCCCATCCTTTGCCTTGTCTTGCTTTGGCATGTGTTATATACCTCTCACTTCCCTGAACTTGTCATGACTTTTCCCTTCACTTCCCTTTTACTTCCCTTTCTTTTTTTCCCTTTGATAATGTTTTCATCGATATATGCCTCTTGCTTTGCATTTTATCTCTTTTCCTTATCCCTTCTATCTCTTCAATTGCTTTGCCCTCACTTTTCTTGCATTGCCTTCCCTTTCTTTGCCATTTTCCTTCCCTTCCCTTCACTTCTGTTCTCTTGCCTTCACTTCCTATTCATTCCCTTCCCTTGCCAGGCCTTTTCACTTCCCTTCCCATCCAAATCAGTTCCTTCACTTGCCTTACCTTTTCTCTTGCATCACATTTCCTTCCATTCCTTTTCCTTTTTCCCCCTACTCGAGCATTGCCTTGTGGTTTTTGTTCTCTTCAAATACCTAACCTTTCCTTGCCATAACTTGCCTTCTTTGCCTTCCTTTACCTTGCCTATTCATTTCCATTCCCTTCCATTCCACTGCCTTCCAGGCCCTTGCCTTGCCTTTTGTTGTATCCCATATGCTTCCATAGCTTTGCACTGCTTTTTCCCTTTCCTTCCTTGCTTTACTTTCCTCTGATATCCTACCCTTCCCTAAAATTTCCTTGCCTTGCCATGCCTTTTATCTTCTATTCCATTCTGTTTTCTTCACGTGCCTTACCTAGCCTTTCTTGTCTTCCTTTCCCTTCCCTTCCAGTAACTTGCCTTGTCCTGACTAGCCCTGCTTTGTGTTTGGAACTATTTCCTTCCATTGCCATTTTAATTTTCTTTCCTTTCCTTTTATTCCCTTATCATCCCTTCCCTTCCACTTGAATACTTTTTCTGCCCTTGCCTTGGCGTACCTAGCCATTCCCTTCTCATCAGAAATCTTCCCTACACTTGCATTGCCTTTCAACCACTTCCTTTCCTTTTATTCTCTCCACTATCATTACCATGTCTTTCACATTGCTTCCATGCCCTTCCCTTTCCTTAACGCCCCTTGCCTTCCTTTACCTTGCCTTTTCTCTTCCCTTCTCTCCTCTTCCTTCTTCCACCTTTCCTTTTCCTTTACTTTTTTCCTATCATTGCAATGCCATTTCCTTTTCCTTGCCTTCTTTTCTCTTCCCTATTCCATTGTCTTCCCTAGCATTCCCAACATTTCCATTCCCTTCCTTTGTCTTGCCTCAACTTGCCTTGATGTTTCTTAGCTTGCATTGCAATCACTTCCCTTTTCCTAGCCTGTTCTTGTATCTTTCCTTGTTTTCCATTTACTTTTTCCCTTGCCTTGTCTTGACATGCTTTTCCTTTCCTTGCCTTGTCCTGATATTTTCATTCCTTCTTTTCAATTTGCTTCCCTTCCCGTGACCTGATATTCTTTGCCTAACATTCCCCTCACACCCTTTGCCTTCTCTTCCGTTCTCTCCCCTTTCCATTATTTTCGTTGAGTTATCTTACATTCCCAACCCTTGCCTTGCCTAGACATGTTTTGCACTTTGCCTTCCATTTGCTTCCCTTTGCTTCAATGAACTTGAGTTGCAAGGGCTTTTTTTCCCTTGCCTACTTGCTTTGATTTTCCTTTCCCATTCCTTTCTTTGACTTTCTGATCCTTGTCTTGCCTCGACCTTCCTTGCCTTACCTAGACATGCCTTCCTTGTCTTTCCTTGTCTTGTCTTTTAACTTGCTTTCCCTTTTCCCTCGCCTTCCCTTGTCTTCTCTTGCCTTTTATTCTTCAGTATTTTCCTGTCCATTGTTTTACCTTCCGTTGCCTTACATTGCCTTGGGATTACCTTGAATTTTATTTCCTTCTCTCCCTTTCCCTTCTCTCCTCTTCCATAGACATGCCTTGCCTTTTTTTTTCCGTCCCTAGCCTTGACATCCCTTTCCCTTCCCTTCCTTTTGTTTCTCTTCCTTTCCATTCCATTTCCTTGCTTTGCATAGCCATGCATTTTCCATTTTGTTCTTTTCCCTTCCGTGATCTTACCTTCCACTGGCTATTTTTAATTCCCCTCCACTCCATTCTGTCACCATCCTTTTCTTTCCCATCACTTTTTTTACCTTCCTTTTCATTCAGTTTCCTTTTATTTCCTTGCATTGCCTTGCCCTTCCCTTTTTTTTTCCTTTCCGGTCCATTCCCTTCACATTGCCCCTCCACTGTTCCTTATAGCATTCCCTTATTTTGCTTGGGCCATCCTTTCCATTCCCTTCCCTTCCCTAGCTTTCATTTTCCATTCATTTTCTTGCTTTATCTTGCCTTTTCAATTGCTTTGCCTTTTCACTAGGCTTTTCTTGCTTTTGTTATTTAACATCCCTTCACCTTACTTCCCTTGTTCTGCCTTGTCTTTTCTCAGCTTGTCTTACCTTTGCATTTTACCTGACTTCTCTTCCATCCCCTTGCCATGCCTTTCTCCTTCCTTTCCCATTCCTACACTTCCCATTCAATGCCATGCTTTACCTTACTTTGCCAAGCCTTGCCTTGCCTTCTCACATACCTTGACTGCTTTACCTTGAATTGCCTTTCCTTATACCCATCCTTGTCTTGCCTTGCATTACCATGCCTTCTATCCTGCATTGTCTTGCCTTGCCATGGCTTTTGGCCTACTTTGCTTCCCCTCTCTTGCCTTCCCTTCTCGTTCTCTCCCTTGAATTACCTTTCCAATTCCTTTTCCTTGCCTTTCATTCCCATGATTCCCTTTTCATTTCCATTCCAGTCTGTCCTATTCCCTTCTGTTCCTGTCTCATAACTTGTATTGCATTGCCTTGCTTGCCTATATTGATAGAATTTTCATGCTATCCGTTGTTGTGTCTTTACTTCCTTACCTTTGCATTTCCTTCCCTGTTCCATTTCAATCCCTGCCCTTTTCTTCACTTCAATGTTTTTGCCTTCCCATTTTCCTTTAATTCACTTCTCTATGTTTCCCTTCATTTGCTTTGCTTTGCTTTGTCTTACTTTTCCCCTCAAATCCCTTCCTTACCTTTCTCCTTGCATCCTGTCCTTTCACTTACAATCCCTTTCATTTCCTTGCCTCGTCATCCCATCCCCTGTCATGCCTATCCATGCCTTCCCTTTTGACTTGTATTCAATTCCTTTTCCTTCCCATCCCTTCTTTTCCCTTGCATTAATTTCATTTCCCTTCCCATGTCTTATCTTGCCATCCCTTGTCATGCATTGCATTTTGCTTCAATTCCATTTCCCACTCTTGCCTTCCCTAGACTTTCCTTGAACCTGCTTGCCTCGCTAGGCCTTCGTGGCCTACCCATGCATTCTCTTGGCTTTTCATGTACTTGCCTTTTCACTTCCTTTGTTTGCATTGTCTTTTTACTTGTTTTGCTTTCCCTTTCTTTCAATTTCCTTGCCTCACATTTTATATTGCATTGCATTGCATTGCCTTGGCTTGTTTGTTACCTTGGAATCCCTTCAATTACCTTTTATTAACATGACTTGCCTTGCATTTTCAATTCACTTGTCTTTTCCCTTAATATCCCTTGGCCTGCCCTGCCTTTTAAATTTAATTCCCTTCCATACATTTGTCATCCCTTGCTTCCTTCACATTTGCCTTGGATTGTCTTTCTATCCTCTGTTTCCCTTCACTTCTCATTCCGTGCATTGCCTTGCCTTTTCTCTTTCCATCCCTATCCTTTCCTTCCCTGTGATTGCCTTCATTTCCTTTCTCTTTTCCCTCCACTTCCATCCTGTACTTTTCCCTCCCCTCCCATTGCCTTCCTTTTCCTTCCCCGTTCCCTTCACTTCCATTGCCTTCCCTATTCTTCTGTTCTCTTTGCTTGCCTTTTCCATTCACGTCCTTTCTGTTACCTTGCCTTTTGTTCCCTTCATTTCCCTTTCCTTGTGTTGCCTTCCCTTCTCTTGCCATGTCTTTCACTTTCTTTCCATTTTCTTTCTTTCCTTTCAATTTTCTTACTCTTCATTACCTTGCCTTATGTTGCCTTTCCTTTCCTTTTTGCTTCCCTTCCCGTACATTGCCTCCCTTACCTTCCCTGCCCTTCCAGCCTCTTGAGTGCCTTGCCTTCATTTCACTCCCCCCTTCCAACCCCTTCACTTACATTTTTTTTGTCTTGCCTTGAATTGTAACTTGCCTTGCCTAGCCATTTCACTTGAATACTTTTTGTGTTACCTTGTTTTTTCTTACCATTTTCCTTCCAATGCCTTACATTTCCTTGCCTTGCCTGTCAATGCCTTGCATTGCCTTGCAGATTAATACACCATGTTTATCCCCCTCCTTAACTTTCCATTTTACTCTCTTTGTGATTATAACTTCCTTGCCTTTCTCCTTGTATTGTCTTCCCTTCCTTTCTCTTAGCCTTACCCGGCCTGTTGGTGCCTTTTGCTTTTCCTTACATTCCATTCCATTCAATTTCTTTCACTTTCCTTGATTTCTCTTGATTTGTCTTTATTCTCTTCACTTGCTTTGCCATGCTTTTTCCTTTCACTTCCAGACCATTCCCTTACATTTCCTTCCCTTCATTTCCTTTCCATTGCCAAATAGTACTTTGTTTTCCAAGTTTCCTTACATTGATATGTGATCCATAACTTTCCCTTCAATTCTATCTCCTTGACTTGTATTTTTTAATTTGCTTTTATTCCTTTACATAACCTTTTTCATTATTTCCTTTCCTTTCAATTTCCTTCTGTTGCTGGGATTCCCTTTCCCAGTATTGCTTTTGCTTTTCTATTCCATTCTCTTCCTTTCTATTCTCATCTCTTCCCTTCCCTTCCCTTCCATTCTTTCCCATCAATTCCCTTCCCTTCAATTCACATAATTGACCTTCTTTTCTCTTCTCTTCCCTTTACTTCCCTTCCCCTGCCTTGCCTTCTCGTGCCCTGCATAATATTTAACTTTCCATCCATTTTTTTGCCCTTTCTTGCCTTACCTTATCTTGACAAGATTTGGCTTGCTTTGCTATGCATTCCTTCTATGCCCTGCCTTATCACTCCCATACCTTTTCACGTGCCTTACATATCCAGTTGCCCTGCTTGCCTGCCTTACATTTCCTTGCTTAGCATTTTATATTGCATTGCCTTGTGTTTGTTACCTTGAATTTCCTTGTCTTCCCTTGCCTTCCCTTTTCATTTCCCTTAATTTTCACTTGTCTTGCTTTGGCTTGTGATGCCTTCTAACATATCTTCCCTTTCCTTCCTTTTGCTTCCCTTCCCTTCCCTTTCCTTACATTCCATTGCATTGTTTGCCTAAACTTTCCTCTTCTGTTCCCAAGCATTGTCTTGCATTTTTTCTTCCCTTCACTTTTCTTTACTTCACTTCCCTCCACTTGCCTTTCCCTTGCTTTTTCCTCCCACTTTCATTGCCTTCCTTAACCCTCTGTTCCCATATCATGGCTGTTTCATTTCCTTCCATTGCCTTGCCTTTCATTCCTTTTTCATCCCCTGTCTTGCCTTGCTTTATTTTGCCTTCCCTTCTCTTCCATAACAGTGGCATATCTTTTCCCTTTCTTTTACTTCTCATCAATTCCCTTCCATTTCCTCTTGCTTCATTCACTTACCCTGCCTTTTCCTTTGTCTTCCCTCCACTTCCTTTCCCTGGCCGTTCCTTCCCTTGCCATACCTTGATTACCTTTTCTTCCTTGACTTCCTTTCAATTACATTTCCTTCCAATTTTTCCCTACTGTGGCCTCTTCTTGCCATGCCTTTTCAGTTGACTTGCCTTGCCATTAAACCTTTGCCAAGCCATCAAACAAGCCTTGCCTTTCCTTGCTATGCATGATTACCTGTCTTATCTTCCCTTCCATTCCCATCTCTTCTCTTCCCTTCTCTTTGCCTTCTCTTCTCTTCAATTCAGTGTCCTTTCCTTTCAATCCAATACCTTCCCATGGCTTGCTTTGTGATTTCCCTTGCAATGTCATGCCTACCTTTCCTTTCACTTCCCTTCCCTCCCATTACTTAGGTTTTCCTTTTCCTTTTGTTCTTTTCCCTTTGCTATACCATGTTGTTCCCTTCCATTGCTTTCCTTTCCATTGTGTTGCTGTGCTTTCCCATCCCTTCCATAGCGTCATATTGACTTTTCCTTTCCATTCCCTTCTCTTCTTTTCCCTCCCTATGTATTCCCTTCCATTCCCATCTTTTCCCTTCCCTTCCATTCCACTCTCATTCCTAGACTAGCCTTCTACTGCCATACTTTCTCGGATCCCTTCCATTTCCTCTCTTGCCACTGTCTACCATTTCTTTCCTTTCCATTTACAATCCCTCTCTTGCCCTCTTTTTTTCACTTCCCTGCAGTTTCCTTGCCTTGCCTTTTCCCTCTCTCTTCTAATGCCTATCATTCTCTTCCATTGCCATATCTATCCATACTTTGCCATACCTTACCTTGCCTTCTCACTTGTCTTGTCATATTTTGCTGTGCCTTGCATGCCAATTAACCAGCCTAGCCTTTCCTTGCTTTATCCAGGCTAATACCCTGCCTTGTATTTCCTTGCTATGATTTTGAAACTGCCTACCTTTCACTTGCCTTTACTTCTCTTCCTTTCCATTCTTTTCCCATTCCTTGATTAACCTTGCCTTGCCTATTACTTTCTTTTACATTACTTTACATTCAGCTGCTTTCACTTTCCTGGAATTGCCTTGCATTTCCTTTTTTTAACTTCCCTCTTCCCATGGATTCCTTTCCTTACACACATTTCCCTTTCTTTCCTTCCTATTCCTTTTCTTTGCCGATCCTTTCCTTACCATGCCTTGTCTTCCTTTATTTTTCTTCCTTTCCCTTTCTTTCTTTCCCTGACATTGCCTTGCCCTGCCAGGCCTTTATTTTCTCCTGCCTTGTCTGTTCATTTGCATTTCCTTGCCCTGATGTTTGCCATCCTTTCCCTCTCCTTCCTTTCCCTTTAATCCTGCTACCATCCTTGCTTTTTCTTTTCCCTTCCCTTCCTTTCCATTCAGTATCTTGCCTTCTGTTGCTTCATTTCCATTGTGTTGTGTTTTCCTTTCACTTTCCTTCCTTTCTGGTCCCATTACTGCTCATTCCTTCTCTTCACTTTCCTTCACTTATCTTCCCTTCCATTGTCTTTCATTTCTCTTTTCTTTGAAGTGTATTTGGTTCCCTTGCTTTCACTTCACTTCCTTCCCAATGCCTTGCCTTTTCCATTCTCTACCCATTAAAACCATGTCCTTCCATTCCCTTTCAGTCCTTTCCCTCCCCTTTCTTTCCCTTCTTTTTTCATCCCATATTATCTCTTCCATTTCCTTCCCATCCCTTGTACTATGTTTCCTTTCAATGCATATCATTGTCCTGCCTTCAATTACCTTTGCTTGCCATGCCTGGATTATTTCCTTCCCTTCCCTTCTTTTCCCTTCCCTTTCTTTACCTGGTGATTTCTTGCCTTCCCTTGTTTTTCTTCACTTTTTTTTTCAATCCACACATCTGTTCCATTCACTTGCCTTACTATGCTTTGCTTTGTCTTCCCATGCCTTGCTTTTCCTTTCTTTCCCTCCCTATACCTCTCCTTACCTTACCTTGATGTATAAATTCACTTCTTTTAAATTCCCTTTTCTTCCTATCATTTGCCTGCCTTTCTATTGCCTTGTCTTCCTTTGCCTGATTATATTTGCTTTCCTTCCATTGCCTCCTTATCATTTGACATTCTTTCCTTGCCTTGGAGTGACTTTCCTTGTCTTCCTTGCCCTACTTTCCCATGCCTGCATTTGACTTGTCTTGCCTTTTCACTTGCATTTGCATTTCAATTAGCTTGCATAGCCTTCTCTTATTTTCCATTCCATTAACTTATCTTTCCTTGCCTGCCTTACCATTTCCATTTCTTTTATTTGTGTTACCTAATCTAAAATTCCCTCACTTTGCTTTGTTCTGCCTTCCATTATCACTTACTTCCTTTTTTCCCTTTCTTTTGCTTGCCTTGCCTTGCCATTCCTTGTCTTTTCCTGTGTCTTCCCATCTATTTGCTTTCCTTTCATTCCATTCCCTTTCCTTTCATTCCCTTGCCTACCTTCCCTTGTTTTGACTTCCCCTCCCTTCCTTTCCCTTTGTACACCTGGCCATATATTAAATTGCCTTGCATTTCATGCCTTTTCTTCTCAAAACTCCACTAACCTTGCCTTGCCTTTCCTTTCCTGATATTCCCTTCCCTTCACTTTCGTCCCTTCCCTTCCTTTCCTTGTCTTCAATTGCCTTGATTTGACTTCAGTTCCTTTCCTTATACTTGCCTTGCCTTTTACCATTCAATCATTTCCCATAACTTTCCTTCAATTCCCTCTTCATGCCTTCCCATTTCTTCCCTTCTGTTATCCTCCCTTCACTTACATTCCATATATTCCTTTCTCATCCCGTGTCTTGCCTTCACATGCCTTCCCTATCCTTGCCAATTCTTGCCTTGACATTTCCCTTACATTTTTCATTTTTGAATATTATTAAATGTTTATTTTAAATATTGATCCATGTTTTCTCTCCCTCCCTGCCTCCCAATTTCCTTATGTCCCATGCTTTCATTCCAACCCCCCCCCCGTCCTGCACCTCCCCACTGCACAAGTAGTGTGATGCTTTACAGGTCGTGTCATCTAAATCTGATAACTCATTTGGAGTAGAGACTAGGCCTTCTGTCATGTCTCTGGGTTAAGTGATTATCCACCCATGAGTGAAGTGACCCCAAAGTCCTTTTGTGCAGCACGGATACATCCTGTTTCCACTGTCTGAGTTTCCTTAGACTGCACAGGATTACTAGCTGAGACCCATGTTCAGAGAGTCTAAGTCAGTCCCAAGATGGATTCCCAGCTATCAGTCTGGGGCCCTTTATCTCCTCATTGTTTTTGTCATCTGTATCTGTGTAGTTCTGTTGCCTGGTCTCTACATCTGGATTCTAGCCTGGCTCAGCATTTCGTTGTGAGTGTTTGCTTCTGTTTCCATCAGACAGTGACAGAGTGCTCTATGATGGTGGATAAGTTAGTGTTTGAGGTCTTACTCAGGGAATGGAATTCATAGTAGTCTTTCTACTGTTGCACAGATTGTTACTTGGGGTCAGACTCATAAGTCTCTGTACATTTGTTGAGGTTCAGCTCTCTCTTTAAACCTACACTGGCTGCATCACATATGGTCTGTCTCTCCCTATCTGTTTTACCTCATTTATTCTTCTCCTGCCTCAATCTTCATAGTTCCCTCTGCTTTCTGTGCATCCTCTTCTCTTTCAATTAGTTCCCCTTACTAAACGTGACCCCACTGCCCATGTGTACTCTAGATGTTGTCCCTTACCACTTCCTTGTAGGACCATATATGAATATATTAGCATGCATCTTTTTTCCTAGTTGATTTGGCAGTGTGAATCATAGGATTGGATCCTTTGCTCTATGTCTAAAATCGGCATATTACTGAGTATATATCATCTTCCTCATTTTCTGACTGGGTTACCAAATTCAAAATGGTTTCTTCAAGTTCCATATACTTGCCTGTGAATTTCAAGAATCCATAGTTATTTTCTGCAGAGTAGTTTTCCATTGTGTAAATGTGCCACATCATCTATACACATTCTTCAGTTCAGTGGGGTCTAGGTTGCTTCCAGGTTTTGCTATTACAAATAATGCTGCTATGCACATAGTTGAGCACATGTCTTTGGTGCATGGATGTGGAGTATTTTGTATGTACACAAAAAGGGAATTGTAGAGTCCTGTGGTAGACAGATTCCATTTTTCAGAGGAACTGCCATACTTATCTCCAAAATGGCTATAGAAGATTGCTCTCCCACCAGAAGTGAAGGAGTGTTGCCCTTTCTCCAAATCTTCTCCAGCATATGTTGTCATATATGTTTCTAAATTTAGCCATTCTGGCAGGAGTAAGATGGTATCCCAAAATTGTTTTGCTTTACAGTTCCCTGATAACTAAAAAAGGACCCTTTATTCAGTGTCTTTTAATCTTATTTTTTTAATCTATTGAGAGTTCTCTATTCAGTTCTGTCCACAATTTTTAAGAAAGGGTTATTTGTTGTTTTCTTTACCAATTTTTCGAGTACTGTGTCTATTTTGGAGATTAGCCCTGTGTCAAATGTAGGGTTGGTGAAGACCTTTTACCAGTTTATGGGCTGGCATTTCATCTTGTCAACTGTGTCCTTTGCTTTATAGAAGATTCTAAATTTGAGGAGGTTCCATTTATTACTTGTCAATCTCAGTGACTGTGCTAGTGAAGTTATGTTCAGGAAGCAGTATCCTCTCCCCATTTGTTCAAGATTAACCCCTGATTTCTCTTCTAAGAGAATTACTGTGGCTGGATTTAAGTTATTATTTTTGATCCATTGGGACTTGAGATTTGTGCATAGCGATGGCATTAATTTATATGCAGTTTTATACATACCTTCATGCAGTTGTGCCAGCATCATTTCGTGAAGATGTTTTCCCCTCCTCCTATTGTATAATTTTAGCTATTTTGTCAAAATTCAGAGAGACAAAGGTGTGTGGGTTAATGTCAGGATTTTCAAGTTGATTCCCTTGGTCTAGTTGTGTATATTTGTGAAAAGGCCAGGCTGTTTTCAGAAATAAAGGTCTGTAGTAGTTTGTAAAATTGTGATGCCTCCACATATTCCTTTATTTTAGTTATTTTGGCTATCTTTGGTCTTTTGTTTTTCCACATAAAGTTGACTATTAAACTTTCAAGGTCAGTGAAGAAGTGTGCTGGGATGTTAATGGGGATTACATTGAATCAGTAGATTGCTTTTGGCAAGACTGCCATTTTTAATGTGTTTATCATACCTATGCAAGAAAATGGTAGATCTTTCCATTTTTTGGTATCTTCTTCAATTTCTTTCTTAAAGACACCAAGTTTTTATGTTGTAGGTCTTTCATGTTGTTTTTGATTTTATAAAGTCAGATGTTTCTTTATTTCATTCCCAGCCATTTTCTGTCTGAATAATGTAAGGCTACTGATTATTTTGATTTTATCTTGTATCCTGCTAGTTTGATGAAGGTATATATCTGCTCTAGGAGTTCCCTAGTACAGATTTTGGGTAGGTTTTGTAAACTATTATATCATCTTCAAATAGAGATAGTTTGACTTGTTACTTTCCAATTTGTATCCCCTTGATTTCCTTTTTCCTTATTGCTTCATTTAGAACTTGAAGTATAATATCAAACATATATGGAGAGAGAAGACAATCTTTCTTGTTCTTGATTTTAGGGGAATTGCTTTAAGATTCTCTCCATTCAGTTTGATGTTGCCTATTGGTTTACTGTATATTGCTTTCATTATATTTAGCTATGTTCTTGTTATCCCTCATGTCTCCAAACTCTTTATCATGAAAGTGTGTAGAATTTTCTTGAAGACTTTTTCAGGATCTAGGGAGATGACAATGCAGATTTATTCATTTTGACTTTGTTATATGGTGCATCACATTGATAAATTTTCATATGTTAAACCATCCCTGATTTCCATGGATAAACCTACTTGGGTGAATGTGTTATCTGATGTATGCTTGATTAGGTTGGGTTGTATTTTATTGAGTATTTTGCATCAATGTTTATGAGGAATATTGGCCTGTAGTTTTTGTTCCTCATTTAGAGTTTGTGTGGCTTGGTACCAAGGTGATTGTGACATCATGAAAAGTATTTTCTATTGTGTGGAAAAATTTGATGAGTGTTGGTCATATTTCTTCTTTAAATGCTGCAGTGTAGCTATGAGGCCTTGAACTTTTTTGTTTGGAATTTTTTTTTATGACTGCTATTCCCTTAGAGTTTACAGGTTTACTTAAGTGGCACGTCCTAAATTTAATTCCGTAAGGGTTAGTTATTCAGAAATTTGTCCATTTCTCTAGAATTTTCAAATTTTGTGGAGTACAGGTTTTGGAAGTATAGTCTGAATGTTATCTGAGTTTATTCAATGTCCTTTGTTTTGACCCCCTTATTATTTCTGATTTTGGTAAATTTCATGTTCTTTCTCTCTTTTTATTTTTGGGTTAGTTTAGATAAAGTTTTTTGTGTTGTCTTACTGGTTTCTGCTTTATTGATTTCAGCCCTCAAATTGATTATTTCCTGGCATCTCCTCCCCCTGGGTCAGTTTCCTCCTTATTGTTCTCAGAATTTCAGTTGAGTTGTTGCTTCTCTAATGTGATTATTCTCTGTTTTCTTCAAAAGGGCATTTAGTACAAAGAAAATCTCTCATAGCACTGCTTTCAAGTTGTCCCATGAGTTCGAAAATTTTGTATGATCATTCTCTTTGAATTTTAGGAAGTCCCACTTTATTTCATCTTTGATCCCTGTATGGTGCAATCACACACTATTCAGCTTCCATGAGTTCATAAGGCTTCTGCTATTTATATTGTTGTTGAATACTAACTTTTATGTATGGTGGTCTGATAAGATAATGGAGGCTAATCCATTTTTTTTTTCGTTATTTTTAATGTATCTGTTGAGTTATGTTATGTTGTCTAGCATGCTATCGATATTAGAAAATGTTCCATGTGGAGCAGAGAAAAATTCTTTTGTATAAGGATGGAAAGTTCTACAGATGCCTGTTATTCCCAATTGATACATATCTTCTGTTAGTTCCTTTGATTCATGGTTAAGTTTCTGACTGCTGTTCTTGTCTAGCAGTGAGACTTTGATGTTGAAATCTCCCACTTTTAGTCTGTGAGATTTTATGTAAGATTATTGTTTTAGTAACATTTTTTTCTTTTTAGGTATTTATATTTTTTACAAATGTAGGTGCCTTTGAATTTGGGGCACAGATGTTCAGAATTGAGACTTTGTGCTGATGGAATTCTTCTGTGATGAATATGAAATGACTGCATTCATCTCTTTTTATTGAATTTGTTTTGAATTTTAAATTGTTAGATATGAGAATCTGCTAGTTTCTTGGGTCCCCTTGATTGGAAGATCTTTCCAAGCCCATTTCCTTGAGGTACTGTCTTTCTTTGAAGGTTAAATATGTTTCTTGTATGTAGCAGAATGGTGGATTCTGTTTTCTTATGTATTCTGTTTGCCTGTGTCTTTTATAGGAGAGTTAAGTCCATTAATGTCAAGGGAAAGTAAGGACCATTCTTTGTTATTGCTAGTTTGTTTTAGATATGATTTTGTGATGGTACTGTGCTTATATTTGTCTGGTTGACGCTTGGGTTCTGCTGAAGTGGGATTATTTCTTGCCTATGCCTTTGTGAGCATAGGTAACTTCCTTGTGTTTAAGCTTTCTTTACAAAAATATCTGTAAGACTGGATTTTATATCCATATTGTGAAAACATGTCTTTGGCATTAAATGTGTTGTTCTCTCCATCTGAAATGATTGATAGTTTTTGCCTCTTTTACATTAATGAGCATGTCCTTCAGATTGGGAAAGATTTCTTTTTTATTTTACATTATTATTAATATTATTATTTTATTTATTTATTTATTTCACATGTCGATCCCAGTTCACAGATTTCTTGAATGATTTTGCTGAATATATTTTTGGCACCTTTGAGGTAGGCTTCTTCACTTTCTAATATGGATATTATTCTTATTTTTGGCCTTTTCCTGGTGTCCCATATTTCCTGGATGTTTTGTGTTAAGGATTTGGTGCATTAATAATTTCCTTTGCTCCATGAATCTATTTCCTCTAGTTTATCTGCAGTGCATGAAATTTTCTCTTCATTCTCTTTTATTCGGTTTGTTTTGCTTATGTCTTTAGTTTCTGATTGTTTACTCAGTTTTTCTATTTCGGCCATTCCTTCAGTTTGTGTTTACTTTATTGTCTTTATTTCAGTTTTTAAGTTTTGAACTGTATTTTTTTTTCTACCTGTTTTCTTTTTCTTCCATTTTTTTTTTGTTTTTTCTTCCATTTATTTAATGGATTGTCTGACATTATCTTTGTTAGCATCTATACAGTTATTAAGTAATTTATTTACGTAGTTCTCTTCTGCTTCATCAGCATTGCTGTGTTAAGGTATAGTTGATATAGAGTTTCTACATTCTGGTGGTGTTATGCTTTTCTTTCTATTATTATGTGTTTTTTGGTTGTTGGTGTTTGTTTTGACATCTTCCTATGGCTTCTTTTACGTGTTGCTGGGGGCGTGTCTCCCTCTGTATGTTAATCCTCTGGTGGGCTTAGGTGGTTAGATATTAGATGTGTCTAGCTCTCGGTATACCAACTTCTTCAGGATTTCTCTCGTCTTGCAATGCTTCAATTAGGGGGTCAAATATCAGACTCTAGCTGTAGCCTAGCAATGGGGGTAAAAGATTCAGCAGACAGGGACTCAGGATGATCCCAAAGGGATAGGCAGAAATCTGGCCCATGTCTGGAAGTCTGGCAGAGGACTGGTAATGGGGAGTCAGTGCACAGACAAGCAGGGTCTCAGGATGATCTAGCTGAGTTAGGCGTTTCTCTGGCCCGGGCAAGGAACTCTGGCAGAGGAACAGTTGTGGCGATCAAAAATCTGCCGGGCCGGGATTCAGGGTGATCCTCCTTGGATAGACAGGTCTAGTGTCCTCCTCCCTTACCTTCACTTCTCTTTCCTTCCCTTCTCAAACCTACCTTACACTTTTGAACCATTCTTTTGCATTTTTCCTTCAAATCCCTTCCCTTAATCCCCCTTAACTTCCCTTCTCTTCCATACTTATCTCTTACCTGTAGTTCCTTCACTTCTTTTTTTCATTACTGCTCTTCACTTGCATTGATTGACTGACCTTGCTTTCCATTACCTTTCCTTCACACCCCTTCTCTTAAGCTGCATTGCCTTTCCCTAAACATTTCCCTTTCCTTCCCTTGACTTCACTTCCCATCCTTTCTATCCCCTTGTCTTTCCTTGCCATGTTTTGCCTTGTCTTTTCACTTCCCTTGCTTAACCTGCCTTTTCAATTTTTCCCTTCAGTTCCTGTCATCTCCTTTGCCTTGCTTTGCGATTTCAGTTAAATGTGCTTGCATTGCCTTCCTTTCTATTCCCTTCGATTCCTTGCCTTGCCTATCCATCTATTTGATTCTCATAAGTAATTTAAACTTACATTGAATTTCCCTTCCCTTCCCTTCACTCCTTTGACTTCCATTCTCTTGCCTTGTCTTCCTTTGCCTTGACTTACCTTCCCTTCTTTTCCCTTCACTCACATTCCCATTCTTTGCCTTGCCTTACCTTGTTTTGCCTTGTCCTATGTCCCCTGTATAACTTTGACTAGCCTCACCTTGCCTTTTCAATTGCCTTGCCTGTCCTATTGCCTCTCCTTGACTTCCCTTATTTTTCATTACATTAATTTGTCTTAACTTGTCTTGCCTTACCTTTTTCCTTTCCTTCCTTTCTGTACACTTCCATAGAATTCCCTTTTCTTACTTTACTTTGCCTTCCCTATTTGCTTCCTTTTCCTTCCTTTCCCTACACTTCCTTTTACTTGCCTTGCCTTGTGTTGTCTTTTCCCTTCTCTTCCTTTCTCTTCAATTCCAGTGCCTGGCCTTCCGTTGCCTTCAGTTACTTTTCCCCTTCAAATCACAACTCCTCCCTTCCCTCCCTTATTTGTTCTTTGTACACCTTGAATTTTCTTCCATTGCCTTGCATTCCCTTCCCTTTACTATTCAAACCTGATCTTGACGTTTTTTTTCCTTTCTCTTCCATTTGCTTTCCTTTCCTTCCTTGACTTGAAATGCCTTCTCTTTCCTTCCTTTACTTTCTCTACTTTGTCTTATCTTTTATCACCCAATCCCTTCCCATAACTTCTGTTCTCTTCCCTTCTGTTCCCTCCCAAACCATTCTGTATTCTTCACTTCCATTCTTGTCGCTTCCCTTCATTTCTTTTATGTTCATTCCCTTACCTTGCCTCCCTTTGCCTTGCCTTGCCTTCCCTTACATTTCCTATCCTTGCCTTGTCTTTTCCTTTACCTTTTTTTCCATTCCATTCCCAAAACCCCCTTTGCCTTTTCTAGTCTTGCCTTGGCTTTTCCTTCCAATTATGGCTCTTAACTTCCCCTCTCTTTCAGTCTCCTCCCTTTCCTGCATTTCACTTCACTTCCCTTTCCATTCCTGCTATTCTTTGTCTTGCTGACAGGCCTTGCTTGCCATCAGCTTCACTTCCTTCTGTTCCCATCTTGTTACCTGCCTTTCATTTTCTCTTGCCTTTCTATGTTCACTTGCCTTGCTTGTCCTGCCTTTTCATATTTCTCCCTTCCATTAACTTCCATTCTCTTGCCTTACCTTGCATTTTCATTTTCCTCTGCTTGCCTTCAATTGCCTTCGAATTTTTTCAACTTTGCTGACTTTCTCTTCCCTTTCCTTTGCTTCTGTCCCCTTGAATTGTCATCTCTAAATTTGCATTCCCTTTTCCGTTCAATTCCCATCTCCTCCATTCCCTTCCCTTCTTGTCCTATGCATTGTTTTGACTTTCGTTCCTTTCCCTTTATACCTCCCATGAGGTTACATTGACTTTTCTCTTCCCATCTCTTCCCTTCCTTCTCATTCCTTGCTGTTACTTGTCTTCCCTTTTCTGGTCTTCTTTTGTATTAACTTGTCTTTCTTTCCCATCTCTTCCTTTCAATTTTTTTACCTCCTCATGCCTTGTTGTGCTTTTTCTTTCTTGCCATATCTTGGTATGCTTTGATGTGACTAGCCTTGCTTTGCATTTTCACTAGCAGTGCATTTTCAATCTCCTTTTATCGCCTTCCTTTCCTTTCCCTTCCCTTAAGTTGGCTTTTCTTGCCTTTTCACTACCCATTCTGTCCTTTCCCTTTCCTACTCTTCCCTTGCTATGCCGTGCCTTTTCCTTCCAATCCCTAACCTAACATTTTGATCCTCTCTCTTGCTTTCTTTTTTCTTGCCTTCTCTTGCATTGCTTTCCATTTTCTTTCAACTCGCATCTCCTCCATTCTCTTTTTTCACTTCAAATAACTTGCCTTTTTCCTTAATTGCCTTTCCTTTGCTTCCTGTCCTTTCTCATACATCACCTATATTCCTATTGCCTTTTCCTTCCCTTCTATTCCCATTGCTTCCCTTCCTTTTCCTTCCTTTCCTTGCCTTTATTAGCCTTGCCTTGCCATTCTTTCTTTTCGCTATAATTGCCTTGCATTTTCACTTCTATTTTCATTCATTCCCATCCCAACACTTCTCTTGCCATTTCCAGCCACACCTGGCCTTTTACCTGCCAATCTCTTCCCTGGTCTGCTCTTTACATCTCTAATATTCCTATTCTTACCTTCACTTTTTTCTCATCCCTACTATTCACTTATCTTGCCTTGTCTGCCCTCCCTCAACTTCCCTTCCTTTTCCTTACCATTACTTCCCTTTTCCCCTTCAATTACTTTTCTACCCTTTGCTTTTCATACTTTCTCATCCCTTCACTTCCCTTCCCTTCTCTTCACTTCCCGTGCCTTGCCTTGCATTGCCTAGCAATTTTTGGCCTTTCCTTCCTTTGCTTGGACTGACCTCCCCTTCTTGATATTTCCCTTACTTTCCCTAGACTTTTTTTTTTTTTTGCCTTTTCTTTCCCCTTCTGTTCCCTTCCTTTCCCTTCACTTCCCTTCGTTTCCATTACATTGCCTTATCTAGGCTAAACTTACCTGGCACTTTTGCTTGCCTTTTTATTTCCTTGCCTATTCAAATGCCTTTTCTTGCCCGGCCTTTTACATCTGCTTCACGTCCATATATTCCCCTTCCCTTATCTTCAGTTCCTAACCTTCCTTTCCCTTTTGTTGCTTTGCTTTTCACTTACCTTTCATTCTTTGCCTTCTCTATCGAAGTCTTCAGTTGTTTTTTCTAACCTTACCTGTTCATTTTTATTGCAATCCCCAAACTTGTCTTAATTTCTCTTCCCTCATCTTCTATTCTGTTCCCTTCACTTCCCTTTAGTTCCCTTCCCATTTCTGGTCTTCCCTTCCCTTGATTGACAGGCATTGCAATCAATTATCTTCCCTTTCCTTGTATTACCTTCCCCTAGTTTGCCTTGCTTGCCTTGCCTTATCTTGACTTCAATTCCTTTAGCTCCCTTCACTTCTATAGCATCCCTTTACATTTTCATTCCATTTCTTCCCATTTCTTTATTTCCCTTTCTTTACATTACCTTGTTTTTCCAAGCTTTGCCTTGGCTTTGCATGTCCCATTCCACTAGCCTTACCATTTCACTTGCCTTGATTGCCCTGGCTTTTCCTTTTTTTCCTTTCCATTTCATTCACTTCCCTTGACTTGCCTTTTCCATTTCCTTCCCTTCCCTTCCCTTTTCTTGCCTTCCCTGGCTTCACCTTCCCTTCTCCTTTCAATTCACATCTACTTTCACTTTTCTTCCCTTCCAATGTGTTGTCTTGCCATCCCATTATTTGTGTTTCTTTTTTCCCTAATTATGCCTTCCCTAAACTTACCTTTACTTTTCTATTCAGATTTATTCATTTGACTTCCATTCCTTGCCATGTCTAATTTTGCCTTTATTTGCCATTGCTTACCTTCTAGAACTCCCTTCACTTACCTTGACTTATTTAGCCTTCCCTTTCCCTACAAATTCCTTGCCTTTCATTCCCTTGCTTTTTTTTCCTTCCCCCTCCGCTAACCCGTCCTTGCCTTTTCCCTTTTAATCTATTTCTCTTCTCTTTCCATCCATTCAATTTCATTCTCTTCTCTTGCCTTCAATTCCTGTGCCTTCCGTTTTTCCCATGCTGCCTTCATTTCCTTTCCCTATGCTTGAGTTGCTTTTACCCTTCACTTATGATCCTTGCAAACCCACCCCTTCCTGGATCTAGCCTTGTCTTTTCTTTTACACTACAGTCACGTCCCTTCTCTTTGCTTCCCTGCTCCATCTGTTCCCTCTAATCCCTTTCCTTCCCTCCCATTCATTTTTCATCCTACCTCCTCCATTGCCATACCTTGCTTTGTCAGGATTAATATTATTTTCTCTTGCCTTTCTTTGCTTTTCCTTCAGTTCCCTTATCTTACCTTGCATAGTTACAACTAGTTTTCCATGCTACCCCACGCCTTGCATTGCCTTACCTTGTCTTGCCTTTCCATTTCAGTTATGTCTTCTTTTTTTACATTTCTCTTCCCTTGCCTCACCTTCCCTTTTCCTTTTAATTCACATTTCCTCCCTCCTCTTTTCCCTTCCCTTCTCTTCCCTTCCTTTTCCTTCTTATGCCTTGCCTTTTCTTTCCTTGGAACACTTTCCCTTCTCATACAATCTGTAACTTTGTCTAATCTTTGTACTTCCTTATCTTCCCTTTTCAACACTTCCTTACATTTTATACTATTGATTTGCCATTTACCTTCCAGTGCATTCCCGTATCTTCTTTTTCCTCCTTTTCCTTCTATTTCCATTCCCTTCTCCTCCCTCTCTTTCCATTCCCTACATTTCCCTTCCCTTTTCTTTTTTTTCTCTTCCTTGTCTGAACTTGCCTTTTTCCCACCCATCACTACCATTAACTTCCCTTGTCATGTCTTGCTTTTCCCTGCATATCTTCCCTTTAAGCAGACACACCATGTCTTGTCATGCCTTTAAAGCAGCCTTGCCTTGCCTTAATTTTCTTTGTCATGTCTTGCCTTGCTATTCACATTCCTTCTCTTGCCTAGTCTTTCCTTACCTTGACTTTCCCTAAGTCACATACTTTCCCTTCCCTTCCCTGGCCTAGGTATGCCCTTTGTATTTGATTTTCTTCCCCACTATAATATTCCCTTCACTTGTCTTTACTTGCCTTACCTTGCTTACCTTACATTTCCCCTTCACTTACCTTGCATTCCTTCCCATGCATTGACTTGAATTTCATTCCCTTTCTTTTCCTTGCTTTGCATTTTCACGTATCTTGACTTGCCTTGCCATTTCAGTTTCTTTTCTTTCCCTACCCTTCCTGTCACTTCCCTTGCCTTGCCTTAAGTTTTTCTTTCCTTACCTTCCCTTCTATTTTCTTCAAATCCTTTGAATTACGTTCCCTTCACTTCACTTCATTAACCTTATGCACCAATCCTTTCCAGTCCTTTCCTTCCCTTCCCTTCAGTTACCTTATGCTGTTGCCTTGCCTTTTCCTTGGATTTACTTTTCATTCCTTCACTTTTCTCCCCTTGAATTGCTTAGCCTTTTACCATCCCTTAAGTTCTCTTCTCTTTCCTCTCCTTGCCATCCTTAACCAAGCCTTTTCCTATTTCTTACCTTGCCTTGCCTACATATTTATTGATTTGCCATTACACTTCCTTTTCCTTCAATTCACTTTCCTTCCATTCCCTAACCTTCACTTCTTATGCCTTGCCTTGCCTTTTCTTTTCACTCGCCTTGGCTTTTTTGCCTTATTTGCCTTTACATTCACCTTGCCATGTCTTTTGTGTTGAATATAATTCCATTAGTTTCCCTTCCATTCCTTTCACATCCATTGACTTGACTTGACTTTTTCATTCCCTTCAATTTCCTAATATTTTCTTCCAATACCTTTCCTGCCTTCTTCACTCCCTTATATTCCCTTCTCTTCCCTTATGCTGCTTTGTCTTTCCTTCTTTTTCCTTGACTTGCCTTGCATTTTCCTTTCCTTCCCTCACCTCCCTTGCCTTTCCTTACATTGCTATGCATGACCTTACCTTGTTTTACTGTTTTCCTTCCTTTCACATGGTTTGAATTACTTTGACTTTCAATCCTTTACCTTACAATGCCTTGATTTTCCCATTGCTTTCCCTTTCCTTTCTTTCCCTTCCATTGTCTTTCCATGCCTTACCCTTTAAGTGTATTTCCATCCCTTCCTTTATATTCTCTCCTCTCCCCTTTCATTACCTAGCCTTATAACTTCCCTTACAATCCTTAACCTTCCTTTCTCTGCACATGACTTCCTTCATCTTACCTTCTCCCTTCACTTACTTGCCCTTACCTTTCATTTTCTGTTATATTTCCTTCCCTTATATTCACTTCCATGTATTCCCCTTTCCTTCCCTATCTATCCTTTTCCTAGCCATTACTTACCTTTTACCTACCGTTGTCTTCCCTTCCTTTCCCTTCCCTTCATTTGCATGGCCTTGATTTCCCTTGCTTTACATTGTGTTTTATTCCCGCCCTTGAATTTTCCCTTCCTTTCCTTTTCTTCACTTCCCTTGTTTTTACTTCCTATCTCCTACCTTACCTTTCTGTCGCTTATCTTGCATATCCTTGTCTTCCTTTCCTTTCACTAGCCTTGCATAATTAATTGCCTTCATTCCTCTTCCCCTTCTTTCCTTAACTTTCCTCCAATTCCCTTCTCTGCCCTTCCATCGCCTCTAATTCTTTTGCATCCACTTGCCTTCAGTTCAGTAGCCTACTCCTGCCTTTTCCCTTTCCATCCATTCCCCTCAAATACCTTCCAATCCATTCCCCTTTTATCCATCACTTTCTTTCCCTTTGCTTCCCTTCCCTTTACATCCCTAGTCATATTTTGCCTTTTCTGTCCCCTTCCCTTCCATTTATTCCCCTTCCATTGCATTGCCTTGACATGCCTTGCAACCATTCCCTTTCCTTCCCTACCTTGTCTTTTCCATTCTCTTGCCCTTTTTCACCTCAGTATCCTCCACTTCCCTTCCATTGCCTTGCGTTGATTTTTTAACTTCTCTCCAAGTCACTTCCCTTCCCTAGCCTTGTGAAGTCTTTTCCATTCACTCTCTTTTCCATTTGTTTCCCTTCTTTATCATTTCCATCCTTCCCATTCCCTTGCTTTTTCACTTCCCTTCCTTTCTCTGCTCTTTTCTACACTTTCATTGTTTTGATTGCCTTGTAATCTTTCTCTTACATTTGCTTCCATTCCCTTCTCTTCCGGTGCCTTTCCTTGTCTTGCATTTTCACTTGGCTTAGTTTGACTTTCCTTTTCTTTTCACTTACCTTGCCCTTTCATGTGACTTGCATTTCCCTGCGATTTGACTCCGCTTAATTTCCATTTATTTGCCATGCCATGCCATGAATTGTATTGCATTTCAAATTAATAAGCTTTGCCCTGTCTTGCCTTAACTTTCAATTTCACTTGCATTACATTTTCAATTTCAATATCTTCCCCTGCATTTACCCTTCCATATCCTTTCCTTCCCTTGTTTTTTCTAGCCTTGACTTTTTATTCCCTTCCCTTCCCTTCCATTCTTTTCACTTTCTTTGACTTGCCTTGCATTGTCTTACCTTCACTTCACTTGCATTTTGCCTTTCCTTCTCTTCCCTTCCATTCTCTTTCCTTCCCTTCGTTTTCCTTTAATCCCCTTCCCATCCCTTCCCTTGTATTGCCTTGTGTTATCTTCCCTTTGCTTCCCTAGCATTGCCATTTCTTTTTACTTCCCTTCACTTTCCCTTCCTTTCCACTCCCCATATCTTCTATCCCCGTTGCTTGCATAGGCTTTCATTGTTTACATTTTCTGTTCCCTTTGCTTGCCTTCACTTTCTTCCTCTTCCCTTCCTTTCCATTCCCTTCCTCTTCCTTTCGTTCCATTCAATAGTCATGTCATGATTTGCCTTGCATTGCATAACCTCCTCTTGTGATGTCTTGTCAATTCCCTTCCCTTCTTTCACTTCCATTCTCTTCTGTTCCCTTTCCCTCCCTTCATTTCCATTCAATTCCAATCTCTTTCTTTGTCTTGCCTTTCCCTTCTCTTCTGTTCCCTTAACTGCCCTTAGCTTTGCTAGCATACCCTTCTGTTTCCTTGCCTATTCTTCCTTTGCTGTTTCACTTGCCTTGCTTTGCCTTGACATGCCTTGTCATGTCTTGCCATTCCTTGCCCTTCCCTTCCATTCCATTGATGAACCCTGTCTTGCATGTCCTTGACTTGCTTTAGAATTGCCATGTGATTTTCACTACTCTTGCCTTGCCTTCCTTTTTTTGCTCTCCTTATATTTAATCCCAATGCCTTGCCTTTTCACTTCCCTTTATATCATTCTCAAAATTTCACTTCCATTGCCATGCCTTACTTTCCCTTGCCTTCTCACTAGCCGTGTATCCAGCCATGCCTTTGTTTGCCATGCTTCCTACCCTACAATTTCTTGAGTTTTAATTCCTTTTATACTGCCTTAAATTGCATTGTCTTTCCTTCCTTTCCATTCCCTTCCCTTCACTTCCTTTCCTTCCCTTGCATTGTCTTCCTTCCAGTTCCTTTCTGATGTCTTGCCTCTTTCCTTACATTGTCTTGCTTTCCATTCTTGTCACTTTCCTTCTGTTTCATTGCATTGCCTGGCTATTTCCTTCCCTTCCCTACCCTTCTGTTCCCTCCCATTGCATTTCTTTACCTAGCCTTTTCCCTTCTTTTCCCTTGCCTTCCCTTCCTTCCCCCTGTCTTTTCCATTCCATTCCCTTCCCTTGACTCTGCTTGCCATCCCTTCGCTTCCTTAGCTGTGCCTTGCCTTTTTATTCCCTTTCTGACACTTCCCTGTCATTGCATCCCCTTCTTTCCTTGTCTTGTCTTGACTTTTCTTGCATTGCCTTACTTTCTATTGCATTGTCTTGACATTTCCCTTCCTTTTTCCTTCCCTATGCTCCTCTTTCCTTCCCTTGAATTCCCTTGCTTTGGTTTTCATAAACTTTACTCTCCCATCCCTTCACTTCCCTTACATTTCCATCCTTTTCTTTGTCTTTCCTTGTCTTCACATCTTTTGTCATGCATAGTCATGGCTTGCCTTTTGTCCAGTATACAATTACCTTCCATTCATTTTCATTCCCTTCCTTTCCTGTCACTTGCCTTGCCTTCCAGTGCCTTAGCTTGCCATTCCCTTTCCTCCCCTGACATTCACTTGCCTTGTGTGGACGTGCATTGCATTATCTTACTATGCTGTCTTGCCTTTATATGCCTTCCTTTGCCTTTTCACTTGACTTGCATTTTTATTTGACTTCACTAGCCATTTCACTTTCCTTGTCTTGGCTTTTCTTGGCTTGCCTTGTGTTTTGCCTTTAATTGCCTTTCCTTACCTTGTGTTTGGTGCAGGAAATTCCCTTGCCTTGCCATGACATACTTTTATTTGTCTTGCTATGACATTACATTTACCACAACTTTTTACTTATTTTGTCTTGAATTGCCATGCCTCTTCATCTGCCTTTCCTTCCCTAACATTAGCTTCCCTTTCCTTGCTTTACTTTTTCCCTTGCATTGTTTTGCCTTCCCAGACGTTCCCTTCCCTTCTCTCCCTTTGCGTTGCATTGCATTCCCAACTCTTGACTTCCTTTGCCTTCGCTTCCATTTACTTTTCATGATTAGCCCTGCCTTGCCTCCAATTCCATTTTAGTCCATGCCATTTCTTCATTCAACTTCCCTTGCCTTCCCTTCCTGTATACTCTATTTTCTTTGCTTTTCTAGCCTGGCTTTCCCTTCCCTTGCCTTGAATTTCCATTGCATTCTTCTGTTTCCTACTCTTTCCTTGCCTTACCTTGGCATTCATTTCCTACCTAGCCTACCATGCATTACCTTTTCCCTTTCATTTCCCTTCATATGACTTGTCTTCCCGTTCCTTGATTTACCTGGCTTTACTTTCCTTGCCATTTCCTTCCCTTCTATTGTTTTCCTGTCACTTCTATTGCCTTGATTTGTCTTGCCTTGCCTTTTCCTCCTTGCCATTCCAAGCATTGCCTTGTCTTTTCAATTGTATTGCCTGCCTAGCCTTGTCATGACTTCACTTCCCTTGCCTCTTCACACGCTTACATAGCCTTTGCTTTCATTTCATCTTGAATTGCCTTTTGTTTCCATGCTTGCCTGGACAGGTTTGAGGTCGTTTGCTCATTTTTTTGTCATGTATTTTCATTTGCTTTGGCTGCTATCTATTTTTCCTTTCCAATCTCTTCACTTCATTTGCATTGCATTACCTGCCCTTGTAATGCCTTGTTTTCCATTCTTTTTTCTTCCCTTGTTTATGCTTGTTTTTCTTGCCTTTCCATTCTCATCCCTTCCTTTGTATGGCCTAGCTGTGCCTTGCCTTTTTCCCTCTGTTCCCTTTTCTTCCCTTAGTTCCTTCACATAATTTGCATTGCTATGCCTTACAATTCCTGTATTACTTTACATTTGATTTCCTTCTACTCACTTTCATTCTCTTCCATTACATGGCCTTACCTTACCTTGTCTCCTATTGCCTTGCTCTGTCTCGCCTTCTTAGTTTTGTCTTCTATTTGCTTCCTTTCCATTAGTATCCAATGCCTAGCCTTCCCTTAAGCTATCCCTTTCTTTTTTATTTTACTTTCTCTTCGCTATTCTTTTCTTGCTTTCTCTTTGATTTACTTCTCTCCCCTTCCTTTCCATTCCCTTGACTTGCCCACCCTTGTCTTGCCTTGCCTCTTCACTTGTCTTGCCTTGACCTTCATTTTGCACTACCTTTCCCTAACTTCCCCTGCAGTCCTTTCCAATCACTTTCCATCTCTTCCCTTCCATTGCCTTACCTTTCCTTTCCTTCTTTTGCACTGTCTTTCCTTCCCTTCCTATCCACTGCCTAGCCTGCCCTTTCCTTATTCCTTCTTTCCCTTACTTTTCCCTCATTTCCCTTCAATCCATTCCCTTTCCTTACCATTCCTTGAGTTGCATTTTTTTGCCTGGTCATGAGAAGCCTACTTTGCCATGTTTTCACTTGACATGCCTTGCCATAGCATTTCACTTGCCTAGAGCCTTCAATTGTCTTGCCTTGTCTTTCATGATTTTCTTTACCTTAACAACTCATTTCTTGCATTGCCTTTTCTCTTCCCTTCACTTCCCTTGAATTATCTTCCCTTTCCCTTTTTGCCTTCAATTTCCCTTCCTTTTCCATCCATTCAATTCCATTCCCTTCCCTCCTTTTTTTTAACGTGCCTTGATTTCCTTCCCTTATCCCTTTCCTTCCATTCCAATCCCATCCCTTTCATTAACTTACCTATCCTTGCCTTGAATTTTATTTTTAGTTCAATACCCATCTCCTTGCTTTCCTTAACTTTATTTCTCTTTCTTCCTTTCCCTTCCTATTCCTTGTCTTGCCTTGTCTTCCATTGTCTTTCTTTCCCTTCTCCTACATTCCCTAAACTTTTCTTGCCTTTTCAATTTTCTCTCATCCCTTTACTCCCCTTCCCTTCCGATTCATTCCCTTGCCTTGCCTTATCATCCTTTGACATGCCTTGCTTTCCTTTCCCTTCCATATACTTGACTTCATTTTCCTCTTCCTTATTGTTCCATTCCCTTCACTTCACAACCCTTCCCTTGCCTTTTACAGCCTTATGTTGTCTTTCACCTTGCAATCTTTTCCCTTGTCTACTCTTCCCTTATCGTCTCTACCCTTCCCTTCCCCCTTAGTGCCCCTTCCATTCCATTCCCTTGCCTTTTCCCATGCCTTTGCATTCCTTCCCTTCCATAAGCCCTGGATTAAAGATATATGCTAGCACTGCCTGTACTCTACGCTTGTGGATAATTCCTTATTCTGATCTCCAGACAAATGTTATTATGTCATAAATCGTATATCACCATATGTGCCTAAGGAAGCATGTTGTTCACTGTAAAATTCCTGAGTGAGTTTAGACTGAGGTAAAATAAAGCTTTTATGACACCATGGAATCGAATGAAGCTTGTAATGCTATAAATATAGAATTCTAGTCTCTGGATTGTGGCTGAATCAAAAAATTTTTCAACATTTCTCTACCAACCTACAATTGCAAACAGTGCACTCAACAATAGAGACAGAAACTTAGTGTTCTATGTAAAGCTGCCCACAGGAGGTCTCTATCCAATAGGCAAAGCTGGGAATCAAGAACCATATAGGCAAAGCAATGTAATGCAGTAATGTCAGCACTTTTGGCAGTGAGGAGGGTGCTTCTGGACAACTCACAGCTGCCTTCAATTTCCTACTCCAATTATGATGGTAAAGCACTTATGCCACACAAAGTTAACTATAGCTGTCAGAGGATGATTGGACTGTTTAAAAATAACAAAATTCAAATTTCTTCTGTATTCTACCTTCCCCAGCTACTCCAGACAATTTCATCTCTCCTGCTATATTTCCAGTGCTTCTGAAACATTTCTTCACCATAATAGGTTTTAGTCGTTGAAATAAAGAACTCTCTCGGGAGGCTTAAAAATATACCTGGTCCAACATCTCAGGAGACTTTCATTTACAAATTATATAAGTTTAGTTTTTAATGGGGGATTTTTCTTTTTACCAAGTTAGCTGGTAGCCTCAGTATGACTGCATGTGTGAAACACATACTGAAACACAAAATCCTTCCATGAATAAGAAAAAATGTTGAATCAGGCAATGTCCGTATACAGTGTGTGTGTGTGTGTGTGTGTGTGTGTGTGTGTGTGTGTGTGTAAATGGAACTAGTAAATAGAGAAATTCCTCTTTCAATAAAGAAAATCTGCTGTCATTTTGTTTATAGTCTATTAAAGAAGTTGGCCTGAACATCAGAGAAAAAAATTGCAGGCCACTAGAGAGTTCTTACCTCCATCAATGCTCAGACTGAAGGGCTGATGTTGTTTTCAGACTGATTCCTTAGAAGGGACTTCACTGAGCTCCTGTTTCCTTCAACCATCTAATCTTCTTTCCAAACTGCCATATCTCTTCTTGTCCAAACATCCTTAGTGCTGGGATTAATTCAAGTCAATGTAATGCTTTGGGTCACCTTGTTGTGCTCACTCTCTTTTCCCTTTAGACCGGAACACTTTTATGTGGTTCAGCATGGCCTTGCACTATCGGAGATCTAGCTCATTCTGTGTGCCAATGTCTGGGATTTAAGTTGTGTACCATTTTCTGTCCTTTAGGGCTAACTAGTGGGGCTAATTTGTAAACTGGTCTTAACGAAAACTTTAAGTACTAGAACATAAATAAAATAATACAATAATAACATTTGTAAGAAAATACAAATATTACATTGGTTATGCTAATGCCTTTGTATTTATAGGAGAAGAAATATTTTGGATACTATCACAACTGAACAAAATCCATTTGAACAGGTTGAACAACTTCATGAAGATTTATTGCAGGAATTGTTTAGAAACCGCACAAAATAGGGCGAGTTTTCTATCCTTGTTATTATATGAAAACAGAAAAACCCTTGTTCAAGAAGCCAAAACGACATTAGATGTATAGATGTTTAAAGAAGATAGGATTCCTATCTAGAAAGAGAACCATCGACAAAGTAGGATCTGTATCATGTTGCCAATATCTGTTTTTTATTGAGTGATTTCTGTTCCTAGTCTTATCTTCTTACTTCTAGAACTCTGCTAGCCAAAATTCATGTAAAACTAATTTTGGCTGTGGAGTTGAATATGGCTTTCCTTCTCTAAATGGATACATGTTATCAAAGTGAAATTCTGGTAATGGTAGGTTAGGGTTGGGCTAGAGTTAGGGCTAGTGTTAGATTTATGGATAGAGTTAAGTCTAGGCATAGGGTTAATGTTAAAGTTAGTGTTTAAGCTAGGGTTAGGGTTTAAGTCTAGTGTTAGGTTTAGGGTTGAGGGATAGGCTTACATTTAGGGTTAGGGAATTTGTGTTAAGGTTAATTTATTGATAGAGATCGGGTTTGAGTTATGTTATGTTTAGAGCTAGGTCTATGATTATCATTAGGTCTAGGGTAATGTTAAGATTAGGGTTCAGGATAGGGTTAAGATTAGGGATAAGATTTGGGTTAGGTTTAGAGTTAGGTTTTAATGTAGGGATGGGATTAGGGTTAGGATTCAGAGTTTGGTTTATTGTTTTGTTTATGGTTAGGATTAGGGTTAGGGGTCAGTGTTAACTTTAGTTTTAGATTTAGGGTTAGGGTTACTATTAAAGTTAGGGTTAGGTTTATAGTAAAGTTAGAGACAGGGTCTATGTTAGGGTAAATTTAGAATTAAGGTTAGGATAATGTAAGGGTTGGTGTTATTTTTCGTTTAGGTTTGGATTTAAGTTGAGGATTAAGGTGATGGTTAGGGTAATATTAGGGTTAGGGTATGGGTTGTGGTTAGGGTTAGGATTTTAGGTTTGTTTTAGTTTAATATTAGATTTTCTGAACAGATTTGGGTTAGGGTTCGTGTTATGGATAATATAAGAGTTATGTTTAGGGTAATGTTAAGGATAGGTTTCAGTTAGGTTCAGGGTTAGTGCTAGGCTTCAATTTAGTTTTTGTGTTAGCGTTAGGCTTAGGGTTAGGATCAGGATTGAAATTATGGTTAGGTAATATTAGTGTAGAGTTCAGGTTATCTTTAGTGATAGTGGCAATATTCGGGTAGGGTTAGGTTTAGTACTGGGTTTAGGTTTAGGGTTAAGGTGAGGGCTAGTGTAATATTAGGTTTAAGGTTAATGTAATGTTAGGGCTAGGGTTATTGTTACGGTTAGTGTTAGACTAATTTTAGGGCAAAGGTTTTGGTCAGCTTAAGAGTTAGGATTCATGATAGAATTTGGGTTAAATATACCCTTTCTGTTAGGATGAGGTTATGGATAGGGTTAGTGTTAGGTTTAGTGTCAGATTTAGGATTAGGTTTAGTGTAATGTTAGGGTTAGGTTTAGGTTAGGGCTTGGGTTAGTTTCAGGTTATGTACAGGGTTAAGGTTAAGGTTAGAGTTAGGTGTTAGGTCTTAGGTTAGTGTTAGCGTTAGTTTAGGATTATGTGTTCAGTTCAGGTTAGGATTAAGTGTTAGGTTTCAGGTTACTGTTAGGGTTAGTGTTAGGGTTAGGTTTATTGTCAGCTTTAGTCTTAGGTTTTGTTTTGCTTTTAGGTTTATGGTTAGATTTCCGTTTAGATTTAGGGTTAGGGTTACAGGTTGGAGTTAGTGTTAGGGTAATTTCATATTAGGGTCCAGGTTAGCCTTACGATTAGGATTAGGGATAAAATTAAGTATAGCTTTAGAGTGTATGGATAAGCTTAGGTATAGGGTTAACTTCAGTGATAGGTCTTGTGTTCAGGTAAGCCTATGTTAGGGTTAAGATTATGCTCATATTTAGGGTTAGGGTAATGTTATAGATAGTGTTCTGTTTGGATTAGTGTTAAATTTAAGACTTGCTTGGGAATAGCATTCAGGCTAGGGTTAGGTTAATGTACAGTATAGGTCTTTGATTAGGGTTATGGTTAGGGTTAAATTTAGTCTTTGGTTTAAGATTCTGTTCATCCTTAGGGTTAGGATTGGAATCCAAATTTAGTTTAGGGTTTGTTTTAGTAGTAGTGTTAGGTTTAGCGTTAGGGTTAGGGTTAGTGTTAAGGTTAGGTTAACATGTTAGTGTTAGGTTTGGACTAAAGTCAGTTTTAGGTTTGGTATTTGATTTAGTTTTAAGATGAGGGTTAAGAGTAAGTTTCAGTATAGCTTTAGAGTTAGGGTGAGATTTGGTATAGTGTTAGGGTTAGGGAATGATTTGGTCTCATATTTTCAGTTCATTTTATCCTTAGGGTTAGGTTAGGATTAGATTTAGATTTAGGGATGGGGTTACGATTAGAGTTATTATGGTTAGGGTTAGTGTTCAGGCTAGTGTTTGTTATTGGTTAGCTTTAGGGTTAGTGCTAGGGTTAGTGCTAGTGTTAGGGTTAGGCTTAGTTAGTTAGTTAGCTTACTTACTTACTTACTTACTTACTTAGTTAGTTAGGCTTAGTGTTAGAATTAGGTTTAGTGTAAGGTTTATTGTTAGGGAAAGTTCTGGGTTAGGGTTTGGGTTAGTGTTTTTGTTTTTGTTTTTTTTTTCTTGCTAGGGTTTAGTTTAGATTTAGTGTTAGGTTTAGGGCCTGTGTATGTGTTAAGTTTTAGGTTTAGGGTTAGGATTAGTGTTACAGTTAAGGTTAGGGGTGGTAGGTTTAAGTTTAGGGTTATTATTATCTTTAGTATTAGAGTTTAGTTTAGCCTTAAGGATAAGATTACAAGTATGGTTTGGCTTAGGGTTAGTGTTATGGTAAGGCTTTGTGGTAAGGATTAATGTAAGGGTGCTGTTAGATTTAGTGTTAGTCTTAGAATTAGGCGTAAGTATAGCCATAGATTTAAGGTTACTCAACAATATAAAATTTAACAATGTGTCTGTTACATGAAAAAGTATAAAAGCTTTTTATCACCAAGTATGTATGAAGGGAATGTGTTTGAAATGGGTTTATATATCAAGACACTGTGTTTTGTAGGAAGGATACAACCTCTCTATACCTACAACTAAAACATAAAAAGTAGAGACTGTGTACTGGAAATAAATGCATTATTCTCTCTAAGAAAAGAGACACAATATCTTTGGATGGTCATTAGAATATCAATAGAAACTTGATATTTATGTCAGAGAAATGCATTGTCGTTCTCAATGTAGAAGTCACTTCAACTATGATTATGCTACTCGATGAGAAATACCTTGGTTACTAGAAGAGACAATGCGTTTCTCATCAGCACACAATCTTTTCTTCTCTTGTTTATGTTTTTGTGAAAGTGAAAACGTCCATTTACTTGAAATCTCAAGCTAATATTCTAAACTCACTTATGATTGGACTACATTTTCTTTATACATAGTTATAGATAGGGCAGTGTTTAACTGGAAAGACAATTCATATTTTTGTATGTGTTCTCACATTGACTTTCACAGTGATAAGTATGATCAAAACTGAAGTGACTTCCATTCAGAGCATTGCAGTAGCTTTCTTTAAACTATATTCATGTGGTCTTTCAAACAAATGTTGAAATACATCTTGCCTCCTTTCCTAGGGAAGAAGAAACAGTTCTTATCAGTACACCATCTCTCTTATCACGTTGCTTTTTTATTAAAAAAGAGGTTTGATGTGGTCTTTTAAATGCAGTTGAAGCTGTCTTTTTCCTAAAAATCAAAACTACTTGTCCTAAACATACACCTTCATATTACACATTTCTATATACAGTGTAGCTTACTAAGCCCATTCTGCTTAAATGAAAAATCTTTTCAAAAAGTATGTTCACAGTAACTTTCACATTCATAATTGCAATTGAAATTAAAGTGGCCTGTATTTTAAAACAAAATGCATTTCTGTCAAGTAGACTATATTTCCGTGTAAGGAAGTGTTTCCTCTTTTCCTAGAAAGGAAGTTCTCTGTTTCTCCAAATAAACAGTTACTTCTGCTACTCATTCTTCCTATTCAAACACATCCTTAAATGCACTTTGTGACTTATGACCCTCTTTAGCAGAGAATACAATATATTTTCCAAAACCGAGGTCACATTAAATTTCTCATCGATTATTACAATCATAGTTGAAGCGATCTGAGTGATGTGATAGACATTTCATTTCTCTGACCTGAACATTATGTTTCCATTCATATGATAAGTAGCATCCAAAGGGATCATGACTATTTTCTTACAGATTATAATGCATTTCTTTGAGTATACCATCTTTTCATTTCAGGTTTGGTTGTAGTAAAACTGCCATTGTCCTACAAAGAAGACAGTGTCTTGTTAGGCACATACATACTTTCTGTAAATATTTATTTCATACAGAGGTGGAGACATGTACCTTTCCCCTGTTAAAAAGTATATTTCTAGGAAAGTAAACATCATTAAGTTTTACATTGTGGAGTATCCCTAATTTTCACCCTAACCCTAACTCTGACATCTAACACTGACCCTAAGCCTAACCCTAACACTAGCCATAACTGTAACACTAACCATAACCCAACCCTATCCCTAACATTCCCCAAAGCCTAATTCCTAAACATGACCCAAACCTACTCATAACCGTGAAATTTAACCCTAAACCTAACCCAAGCCCTAATTCTCACCCTAACACTGATAATACCCCTTAACTTAACCCTAACCCTGAACATAATCCTACCCTAACTCTAAACATAATCTGAACCATAACTCTAACATTATTCTAACACTAACACTAAACCAAATCCTAACCCTAACCCTTACCCCATCCAAACACTAATGCTAAACTTAACCATAAACCTAACATTAATCCTAAGCATAAACATAAACCCAAACTTAAACTGAAACCATAACCTAACCTTAAGCCAAACCCATATCCCAAACATAAACTAAGGTTAAAATAACCCCTACCCTACACCTAAGCTTAACCCTATACCTACCTTGCCTTATCCCTGAATCTAACCCTAACCATTAACCCAAATACCCTATATTAATAGGAAGGCACTTCCTTTATTTCATCTATTCTCGAAGTATCTTTTTGTGTATAACAACAATTGAAAGAAAACCTTGTTATTTTCCCTTGAGAGAAAAGAAAAACAGTATTTTATATCATTACAGATTTTGTTCTTTGATGTTGTCTTTTATATGCAATTGAAGCTGTATAGTTACTAGAAATCAAAACTACTTATTCTAAACATAGGCCTTAATCTTTCACATTTCTAAATACAGTGTAACTTATTAGGTCCACTCTGCTGAAAAAAATAAATCTTTTCCAAAAGCATGTTCACATTAATTTTCACATTCATAATTGCAATTGAAGATACAGTGGCATGTATTTTAAAACAAAATGCATTTCTGTCTAGTTGACTGTATAGCATTATCGTTTCTAGGAACAGGCTAAGGTGTTCTTTCCTCTTTTCCTAGTAAACAACAGGGATTTCTCAACTTTACCCAGTCCTTTCTGTTTATGTTGCCCTTTCATTGAAAACGAAGTTCATTCTATCCTAGAAAACAGAATTTCTTCTAAACATTCTTCCTATTTAGACACATTCCTCAGAACATTGTGAGACTCTGGCACTCGTTAGCATCAAAGCGATGAGCTTGATTTTACTGTGATTCTATGGAGAAATACATTCATAGTTGAAGTAGCATCGATTTTGAGAATGACAATGCATTTCTCTTCACTTTTTTTCACTGTTATATTCATGTCATTTGTAACTACAGTCGAAAGAGTCCTTGCCTCTTTTCCTAGAGAAGAAGAGGCATTTCATGTCAGTACAAAACACACATACTTTTCACGTAGAGAAATACAATCGTCATTCAAGTGTTCTCTATTGCAAAAGGCAAATCATTTCTCTTACCTATTCTTCATGGATTAATTCAGGTTTCTAACTACCATAGAAAAATATCTTGCCTCTGTTCCTAGAGTAGATAATGTGTTTCTTATCTGCACACAAATTCTTCTTGTTTAAGTTTCTATGAAAATATAACAAGATGTCCTAAACAGACTTCCGATTGGAATATATTTTCTTCATGCATACATGGAAATAGGACTGCTTATCCCTGAAGATAGAATGCATATTTTTGTAAGCATTCTGATATTATACTTCAAGTTGATAAGTATAATCAAAGAAGAAGTGTCTTCCATGCAGAGAATGGCTATTGCTTTCTTTTAACTCTATGCAATGTCTATTCTCATTCCTAACATCAGTTGAAAAATATCTTGGCTCCTTTCCTGGAGTAGACAAAGCAGGTTTTGTCAGTACATTAACCAGTATGGGAAACATATACAGAATGACATCTCCCATCATAATAACACCATTTCAAATAATCGAGCTAAAATAAACTTTCACAATGTTAATTAAAACCAAAGTTTAAAGGCCTCTATTCTGAAAATCAGTCAATTTCTATCAGTAGACTCATGTTTTACTCTCGATCCTAGCATTATCCTAAAGACTTCTTTACTCTTTCCTACATAACTTGACACATTTCTTTAGCAAATCTCTTGTATTAAGTTGCTGTTTTTGTGGAAGTGAAGTTCTTTCTGAGAAAACACAATTACTTCTGCAATTCATAATTCCTATTTGAACACATTCCTTAATACACTGTGTGACTTAGGTCCCTATTTAGCTGAGAACACAGAACATTCCACAAACGATATCCACATTCGTTTTAACTTTGAGTAGAATGATTGTAGTTGAATGGGCCTCCATATTGAGAAAGTCAATGTATTACTCTGAACTAAACATCAAGCTTCTATTCATATTCTGAGTCCATCCAAAGAGATCATGAATTTCATTCTACTACAGAATCTCATCCTTTCATATTCAGGTAGTTGGAAATATGTTCTCTTTTTCCTGGAATAAACAGAATCTTGTTATACACATAGACATATTTTTTGTACACATTTGCATCATATAGTGGTTGTGGTATGTGCCTTTTGTTCTTGTAAAAAGAATGTACATCCTAGAACCAACAAATCATTAACTTTTGTATTGGTGATAAACCTAACATACCCCAAATCTAATGCTAAACTTAACCCCAACACTAATTCTAACCCTAAAACTAAAACTAAACCTAATACCAACACTACCAATAAGGAAGAAACAAACCAGAATCCTCAGTCTAAAGCTAACCCTAACCCTTACCATAACCCTAACCCTAGCCCCAAACATAACCCAAAAGTAACACTAACAAAAATGCTAACATTAACTCTAAACTTACCCTGATGATATCATTATCATTAGCAGTAATCATAACACTAACAATAAGCCTAACAAAGTCCTAAACCTAAAACTAGCCCTAACCCAACCCTATCCCAATCACAAACACTAGCCCTAACCATAAGAGGTAAACCTGGAACTTAACCTAATCCCAACACTAGTCATAGCCTTATCCCTAACCCTAACCTTAACCCTAATATTAACTCAAACACTTAACCTAGCCCCAGTTTTAACCCTATACCACACAGTAATACTGACCTTACCCTAACATTAACCCAAACCCTAACTCTAACCAAAGCACTAATCCTAACTCTAACCTAGCCCTACGTCATACCTTAACCTAAATGTAAACCTGACACTGACCGTAAATCCTAAACCTAACAGTAATCATTGCCCTACCTCAGCCCTATATAATTCTAATCCTAATCCTAACCCTAGCCTTAACACTAAGACTAACCAAGAACCTAATCCTAATGTTAATCCTAAATCTAACCCTAACCCTTACCCTAACCTAAACCTAACCCTAAACCTAGCCTAACACTAACCCTATACCTGAGCCTAAACCTAATAGTAACCCTAACCTAACCCTACTCCTGACCCTAACCCTACCACAACCGCTAACACTAACTATAACCCTGCAACGAACACTGAACCTGAATCAGCCCTTAACACTACCCCTACTCCTAATCCTAACCATAAGCTTGCCCTAGCAGTACTCCTAACAAATTCTAATGTTAAAAGTAATCTTAACCCTAACCCTATCCCTAAACCTAACCCTAACCCTTCTTATAGCGCTAGACCTAGCAATAATATTAACCATAAACATAACGCCGGACCTAACTCTAAACCTGACTATAACACTAACCCTAATCCTGATGCTAACTTTTACCCTAAAGCTAACCTAACCCTGTCCCTAAACCTACCAAATACCTAACACTAACCCTAATCCTACCATAAACCAAACCTTGACCCTACCCCTGACCCTAACCATGTCCTAGCACTATCCCCAATAATAACCTAAACCCTAACCTTAATCCTAACCCTAACCCTAAACATAACACTAATCCTGACCATAAACCTAACCCAAACTATAAAACGTGCCCTAGTTCAAGCCATAATAATAACCCTATAAATAAAACTAATCCCAACCACAACACTAACCACGACTCTAACTCTAACACAAATCCTAACGCCAACCTTCACCCAACCCAAAACTAACCCTAGTCCTACCTCAAGCCTATTGCAAATCCTAACCAAAGCCTTAAATATAACCCTAAACATAACCATAACAATAACTGTATCACAAACAGTAACCATAGCCCTAACCCTCAACTTTTGTACTGATAATATATGCATTGTTTCTTCATGAAAAGTGGCACTTTCTCTTTTCACTGTAGTAAGAAACATGTATAGAACAGTGATAAAAAGAGAAATTAATTGATGTTCTATAAATAGATGCCACTTCAAAAATAATTGTAATTCTCAATGTGAATGTTTATGTCATTGCCGTAATGTGATATATATTGCTTTTAAACTATTGCGTGCCAGTGGTTTTTTTTTTTTTTTTTTTTTTTTTTAGCGTTGTCATTGAACATGAAGTAAGTTTTCAATAAGAAATTGCATTTTCAGGGAAAGATTGAACTTGCTTTCACAGAAAGAGTAATATAATTGCAAGGCATTGGGTAAAGATAAATCCTGTTTCACCTACTTATTAAAATAAGATAGTTCTGATTAGATTGTTGCTAGAAATGAGAACCTAATACTTACTCTCTGTTATCGAAATGCATTATGGTTTTCAGAATATAGGTCATTTCATATTGGAATATACTTCTCCATTTAGCAACCTTGACCCTAACACTAAACCTAACTATAATTCTAAACCTAAACATACACTTACACTAAACCTAACATTATCCCAACCCTAGTCCTAATCCTAATCATACAATAACCCAAACCCTATCCCTAACTAACTCTAACACTAACATAATCCTAGCCCTAGATCAAATGCTAATCCTAAATATCACCCAAAACTTACCTTAAACCTAAACCTATCCCTTTTCTTAAACCTGACTTTAATACTAACTCTAACCGTTGCCCTAGCACTAGCCCTAACAAAAACCCTAACTGTAATCCTAACACGAAACCTATCCCTTATCCTACACCTAATCCAAATCTAACCCTTCCTCCATCCTAATCATAACATAAACAATGAAACTAGTCCTAACCCTAACACTAACACTAAACCTAACCCTAATTTAAGCCCTAACCCTAATCCTAACCCTGTCCCTATCCCTAACCCTATCCCTGTCCCTGTCCCTGTTCCTTTCCCTAGCCTTAGCCCTAACCATAACCAGAATCATAACTTTGGCTCTAACATTAGCCTAAATTTAACCCTAACCCTCATCATAACCATAACACTAACCCTAATCCTAACCCTAAGTATAAACCTAACCCTAACCCAACCGTTTCCCTAACACTAACCCTAGTCCTAAACACAGACTTTTGTATGCATAAGAAATGTATTATATTCTTCAGGGAAAGAGGGACTGTCTCTGTCAGCAGTAGTTATAAATATGAAAAGAACAGTGAGAAATGGTGAGAGAATTGAATTGCCAATCTATAAATAAATGGCATTCAAAAAATTATTGCAATTCTTATTTGAAAGTTAATGTCATTGCGATTATGTGAAATCCTTTGCTGCTGAACTATTTAGTTCTAGCAACTTACTGCGTTTTTAGAATTAGGCTTGAATAAGAAATATGTTTAGAAGAATATGTTGTGTTTTCCTGTAAAGAATAAACTTATTTTCACAGAAACTACAACATAAAGGCAGGTAATTGGTTAATGATAATAAAAGCCTCACCAGGAAGGGCATTTATGGTAGCCTTTCCATGGATGCTCAAATTGTTAGTTGGCAGCAGTTTTTTAGTTCTCTATACCTTTCTTTGGGTTCAATTTTCTCTTCAAACTAATATTGGCTCCCTCTTTTATGTCCTCTCTCTCTCTCTCTCTCTCTCTCTCTCTCTCTCTCTCTCTCTCTCTCTCCTGTCTTCTACTTCTAACTGGACTAAATCACTCTAGTTGCACTTGTTTTCCTTTCCTCCCTTTGCTTTCTCCTACTTGTCTCTAAATTCACTGCCCCCCATTTCCCCTGTTCTCTGGGGGATTTATCCCTTCCCGGTTCTGTGAGGTAATTTGTATGAATCTCAGAGAATAAACCTTGTATCCTATATCCTCTGATGGTGTGAATTATAGGCTGTGGATCATTTGTTCTAGGCCTGAAATCCATATATGAGTGAGTACATACAATGTTCCTCTTCTTCAGACTGAGTTACCTCATTTGCGATGGTTTCTCCAAGTGCCATTCACTTGCCTGCGACTTTGAAGACACCATTATTTTTTTGCAGAGTTCTGCAGAGTAGTATTGCATTGTGTAGATGTGCCACAGCTTCTTTTTTTTTTTTTTTTTTTTTTTTTTGAGGTAAAATACAACTGCATTTAATGGTAAGGCAGAAGCAGATTCACAATCAAATAAGAAATTTCTATTACCAAGTAATATCTGATTAAGAATTTCTTGGTTATATTAAAGAAAAATAATTAAAACCATTGTGTTAAGAGGTTCTTACATTTTCACCTTGGATATACAAATAAGTGAATATTTATGCTTTTTGCCTTACCCCAGGGAGAGTTGAACCTTCTGTGGGGAATCTAAATATAACAGTGTATTTTAACCTCTTTAGTTCCATGGCTCATTGTTAACATTAGTAATTATTATTCTTTGAGTATCAACTCTTTCTTAGTCTCTTTAATATTTTCTGTGATTTTAATTACGATTATACTAATTCATTGAAATATGCATTTCATTCACATATTTTCAACAAGGATTCAACATCACATATTTTCAAAAAAAAAAAAAACGTTTTGCTTGACTCTTCACAGTGGGGATGGAAAACTAGTATCCTCCAAAGGTTATATATATATATATATATATATATATATATATATATATATATATATATATATCCAAGTCCATTTAAATGAAAACAAACTTTTATAAACAATATTTGGGAATTTGGGTGTTTTTCTTTCCAAACTACTTCCTGCTGGTTAGGGGTGCTGTCATGGGGGATTCTAAGAAGATGCAGAAATCCTGGCTGTAGTCTGTAAGGCTGCTTTGTCTAGTTGTTTTCAATGAAGAATCAGCTGGTACTCTTTTTCAGGCGGTCTTGCTTGATCAAACCACATTAGTCTGGAAGGAATCCACATCTCTTCATTTTCTGTGGAAACAAAAATAGAAATCCTTATCCCAGGAATGTGTCCTTAAACTTAAATTTTGGAGTCAAAGCTTTTTTTAACCTCTACTAAAGAAAGAGGCCTCAGCTGGAGAGTCCCAGTTTCCAGTGAGATCCAACTATCCTGTAAAACCTTACCAAGTTTCAGCTCAGCCTTTGTCCTCTTCTGCCAGCCATTAGCTAGAACCACATCTTCCTTATCCATTCTTCTATTGAGGGGCATCTAGGTTGCTTCCAGGTTCTTGCTATTACAAATAGTGCTGCTATGAACATAGTTGAACAGATGTCTTTGTTGCATGGATGTGGATCATTAGGCTGTATGCATAACAGGGGGATTGCTGAGACTTGTGGTAAACTCATTTCCATTTTCCAGAGGAACCATCATACTCATCTCCAAAATGGCTGTACGAGTTTGCACTCCCACCAGCAGTGGAGGAGTTTTCCCCTTTCTCCACATCCTCTCCAGCATGACTTGTCATAGGAGTTTATAACTTTAGCCATTCTGGCAGGAGTAAGATGGTATCTCAAAGTTGTTTTGATTTGCTGTTCCCAGATAGCTAAGGATGTTGAGCAGTTTCTTAAAAGTCTTTCAGCCTCTTTGATTTCCTTTATTAATAATTTTTCTTCAGCATTGTACCCCATTTTAAATAGAGTTATTTGGTGTTTTGTTGACTAGTTTCTTGTGTTCTTTGTATATTTTGGAGATCAGTCCTTTTTCGGATATAGGATTGGTGAAAATATTTTCCCAGTCTGTGGGCTGGCACTTGGTCTTGTCCACGGTGTCCTTTGCCTTACAGAAGCTTCTAATTTTGATGAGGTCCCATTTATTAATTTTTGTTCTCAGTGTCTGTGCCCCTCAGTTATGTTAAGGAAGCAATCTACTAAAATAATTTGTTAAAGGGTACCTCCTACTTTCTCTTCTAAGTGTTACAATGTGGCTGGATTGATGTTGGGGTCTTTGATCCATTTGGACTCGAGTTTTGTGCATGTTGATAGACATGGGTCATACTGCAGTCTTCTACACACCCTCATCCACTTGTGCCAGCACCATTTGCTAAAGATGCTTTCATTGACCCATTGTATAATTTTAGCTGTTTTGTTGAAAATCAGGTTTTCCTAGGTGTTTGTGTTAATATCAGTATTTTGAACTCGATTTGGACAAACTATGTTTGTCCAATACCAGGCTTTTTTTCAGAACTATAGCTATGTTGTAGATATTAAAGACAGGAATGGTGATACCAACTGAAGTTCTTTTATTGTATAGGATGGTTTTGGCTATCCTGGGTCTTTTGTTTTTCCATATAAAGTTGATTATTATCCTTTCAAATTCAATGAAGAATTGTGGTGGTTTTTTAATGCGGACAGAATCTGTAGTTTGCTTTTGGCAAGTTTGACATTTTTATTATGTTTATCCTCTATATCTAAGAGCATGGGAGATAATTCCATTTTTTGTAATCTTCTTTACTATCTTTTTTTAGAGCCACAGAGTTATTATTATATAGCTCTTTCACTTGTTCGGTAAGTGCTACCTCAAGATGCTTTATGTTGCTTGTGGCTATTGTAAAGTTTGATGTTTCTCTGATATCTTTCTCTTTGTCTTTGTTGTCTGAATATCCTGCTAGTTTGCTGAAGGTATTCATCAGCTTTAAGCATACCTTGTTAGAGTTAATTGGGTTGCTTATGTAAACTATCATATCATTAGCAAATAGAGACAGTTTGAATTCTTCCTTTCCAAATTGGATCCCCTTGATCTCCATTTGTTGTCTTATGCTTTAGCTAGATCTTAAAGTATGGTATTGAAGAGATATGGAGATAGAGAGAAGCTTTGTATTGTTACTGGTTTTAGAGGAATTGGCTTCATTTTCTCTCCACTCAGTTTGCTGTTGACTGTTTATTTGCTGTATATTGCTCTTATTATGTTTAGGTATGTTCCTGTTATCGCTGATCTCCACGAGACGTTTATCATTAAAGGGTGTTGATTATTCTGAAGGCTTTTTCAGCATCTTGGGAGATAATCATTTGGATTTTCCTTTTCAGTTTGTTTATGTGGTGGATCACGTTGATAGGTTAAACCATTCCTGCAATCCAGGGTTGAAACCTACTTGGTCATGGTGGATGATTCTGCTGATGTATTCTTTGATTCATTTTGCCAGTATTTTATTGAGCCTTTTTACATTGATGTTCATCAGAATGTTGGTCTGTAATATTCATTCTTAGTTGTGTCTTTGTGATGCTTGTGTACCAAGGTTATTGTGGCCTCATAAAACAGGTTTTGCAACGAATCTCCTGTTTCTCTTTTGTGGAACAGTTTGGAGAGTAGTGGTATTAGTTCTTCCTTGAATGTCTGGTAGAATTCTGCCCTGAATCCATCTGGCCCTGGACTTTTTTGGTTGTAAGGCTTTTGATGACTGCTTCTATTTCACTGCAGGTTATAGTTTTATTTATCTTGTTTATCTGTTCTTGATTTAAATTTGTTAAGTGATAGTTGAACAGAAATTTCTCATTTCCTTTGAATTTTCAATTTTTGTGGAATACAGATTATCAAAGTATGAGCTGAAAATTGCCTGGATTCCCTCTCTGTCCATTGTCAAGTTGCTCTTTTCATTTCTGATTTTCTTCACTTGGAATTCTCTCTCTGATTTTATGTTCACTTGCATAAAGTTTTGTCTATCTTATTGATTTTCTCAAAAATCCAACTCGTTCTTGCATTGATTTTCTGTATTCTTTTCCTGGTTTCTAACTTTGTGATTTCAGTACTCATGTTGATTATATCCTGGAGTCTACGCCTACGGGGTGAGTTTGATTCTCTCTGTTCTAAGGCTTTCAATTTTGCTGTTAATTCTCTTATGTGAGTATCCTGTGTTTTCTTCATATGGGCACTTAGTGCAATGAACTTCCCTCATTGCACTGTTTTCAAAGTGCTCATTCTTGTTCTGTCCTCATTCTTGTTGAATATTAGAAATTCCTTAATTTATTTCTTTATTTCTTCTTTGACCCAGGTGTGGTGCAATTGCACAATTTTCAGTTTCCTTGAGTTTGCATGTTTTCTGCTATTTGTGTTGTTACTGAATTCCAATTTTAAAGCATGATGTTCTAATAATTTACAAGGGACTATTCCTCTTCCCTTGTATTTGTTAAGGTTTTTTTTTTTATTCCACCTAGGATGTGGTCAATTTTAGAGAAGGATTTATTTGGAGCCGAGAAGAAGGTATATTCTTTTGTGTTTGGATGGAATGTTCTATAGATGTCTGTTAAACCCAGTTTAGACATAACTTCTTTTAGTTCTTTTCTTTCTTTGTTGAGTTTCTTATTGGTGGTCCTGTATATTGTTGAGATTGGTGTATTGAAGTCTCTCCCAGTATAAGTTTGTGAGGTTTTATATGAGCTTTAGTTCTAGTAACATTTCTTTTACAAATGTGGATGACTTTGTATTTGAGGCATTGATGTTCAGAACTGAGACATTGTGTTGATGGATTTCACCTGTGATGAATATGAAATGACTGTCTTCAACTCTTTTGATTAATTTTGGTTTAAAATCTAACTTTTTGGATATTAGAATAGCCATACCTGATTGCTTCTTGGTTCCATTTGATTGGAAGATCTTTTCCCAACCCTTTACCCTGAGGTAATATTTATCTTTGAATCTTAATTGTGTTTCTTATATGCAGCAGAAGGATGGATTCTTTCTTCATATCCATTCTGTTAGCTTGTGTCATTTTATAGGTCAGTTAAGAACATTAATATTGAGGTTGAGTAAGGACCATTGATTATTGATGCTTGTTTGGTTTAGGAATTTTTGTTGGCAGTGGTATTGCTCAGCTTTACACTTGGTTTCTGGTGTAGTTAGATTATCTGTTATCTACATATTTGTGGGCATAGTTACCTTCCTTGTGTTTGAGCTTTCCTTCCAATACTTTCTGTATGGCTGGACTTGTAGATACATTGTGTATAAATCTGGTTTTGTCATTAAATATCTTGTTTCTGCATCTATAGTGACTGAGAGTTTTGCTGGCTATAATAGCCTGGGGTGGCCTCCATGTTCTCTTAATACTTGTAGAACATCTATCAAGGAACTTCTGGCCTTGAGTGTTTCCATGGAGAATTTAGATGTAATTTTGATAGGTCTGCATTTATATGTTACCTCTCCTTTTTCCTTTGGTGCTCTTAATATTCTTTCTGTCTATTTAGCAATGTGCTCAAATATGAAGTATGACAAGCAGTAAAAATTGTTTTCTTGGAAAGAAAGAACATAATTTTCAGAAAATTAGAATCATAAATTTTAGGGATTTTTTATAATTAAGAAATGCCTTATCTTCTGTAAAAAAAAGGTAAAAGTAGTCTTTAGGCTGTTGCTAGTACAGAGAATAGCAACATAATTCTACATGATCGAATTGCATTCTGTTATTCAGAATAAAGTCCTTTAAAATTTTATTGTAATTATAAATGTGTAAGTTGTTATGTGATTTCTACGAAGCTGACAGCCTATTTTTCAAATAAAATCCCAACTTGATTGGACAGATAGTGTACTGATAAGAACTGTTTTTTCTTCCTTAGGAAAGGAGACCAGATCCCTGTTGAATGTTGTTAGAAATTCCAGTAGACATTGAGTTCATTTAAGTAAAACGACATTGTCATTCTCTGAAAGAAAAGCACTTTATCTTTTACTGTAGTTATCAATATGAATGTTAATGTGAGAACGCTTACAAATATCCATTCCCATTTCAGTGATAAACACCCCTATCTCTGAGTATGTATGAAGAAATGTGCTTTGAATAGGAATTATGTTTGGCAGAAGATTTGGGTTTTCTAGGAAACAAATTTTCACCATCACAGAAACACAATGTAAAGGGAAGGAAAAGGAAAAAGATGGAAGCGGCCAGAAGGAAAGAGAAAAGGAAAGGTAAAGGAAGACAAGGGATGTTAAGGAAAGGGAAGGTCATGAAAGCATTGTAAAAGACATGGTAATGACAGTGGGGAAAAGAAAAGAAAAGTAAGTGAGTGAAAGCATTCTGAAGAGAAGGAATTGGAAGTAAAATGTTTAGGGAAGTTAAGGCAAGGTAAGTGAAGGAAATAGTGTGGAATGGAAGGGAAGAAAATGAAATCAAAGGAAAGGAAATGGAAAGAAAATAGCAAGGGAAAGCAAGAGATACAAACACAAAGCAAGGCCAGTCAAGGGAAGACAAGTGAATGGAAGGGAAGGGAAAAGAAGACAAGGGAAAAGTCAAGGTAAGACAAGTGAAGAGAAGGGAATGGAAGAGAAGAGGCAAGGCAAGGACCATGTAGGGAAGAGTAGCACATCAGAGGAAATGAAGGCAAGGGAAGGAAAGGGAAAAAGCAGTGCAAAGCTAGGGAATCAAATGGAATGAAAAACATGACAAGGAAAGTGTATGGAAGGCAGTGGAAGGAATGGAATGGAAATGGAAAGGCAAGGTAAAGGAAGGCAAAATATTGCAAGGAAAGTGTAGAGAATGATAATAATGGAAAAGACAAGGCAAAGTCAGAGGAGGGAGGGAAACAAAAATAAAAGGCAGGAAATGTATTGCAAGGGAAAATGTAAGGCAAGAGCAGGGAATGTTTTTTGTTGGGAAGGGAAGTGAAAGGCATTGCATGGGAAGGGAATGAAAGGGAAGGCATGGAATAATAACTGAAGGGAACAGAAAGAAAATAGCAAGGGATGGGAAGGCAATGCAGGACACGTGCAAGGCAGGAAATTGAAGAAAATGAATGGGAACTTAGGAAGAGAAAATGCAAAGCAATGGGTATATATGGATCGGGAGCTTATCAAAGGAAAAAATAGGAAGAGAAATAAAACGACAGAAAGGGAACAGAAAAGGCATGGCCAAAGAGGGAAGTGAGGGGAATATATCAAATGGCAAATCAATGCAAGGCAAAGGAAGGGATTGGAAGGGGAAGCAATGGAAGGGAAAAGGCCTGGGAAGAAGAAAATTAAATGGAAGGCAAGGAAAGACAAGGCAAGGCAAGAAAGGGAAAGGTAGAGTAGGGAAATGAAAAATGGAAAGTAATATAAGGCAAGAATGGGAACAAGAGAAGAAGGGAAGCCAAGGGTTGGGAAGCTAAAGAATGGAAGAGAACAGGTAAGATAATGTTAGGGTATAAAACGCAAGGTAAGAGTAGGGAAGGGAATGGAAATTGAAAGGGAATGCAAGATAATAGAAGTAAAGTGAAATGAAGGGAAGAAACAATAAAAGAGAAACAGCAAGGCCAAGTATTGGAAAGGACGTGAAGGGAATGGAAGGCAGAATAACAGGTATAGCGATGCTAGCCTAGTCAAAGGCAAGGCTGATTAAACGGCAAGGCAAGGAAATAGAAGGTTAGGGAAGGAAAATGTAAAGCAATGAAGAGTATGAGAAAAACTTTCAAGGGAGGTTAACAGAGCAAAGGGAAGGAAAAGGAAAGGAATGGAAGGGAAAGAATTGGAAAAGAAGAGAAATGACAAGGAAAGGCAAATGAGCGGAAGGTAAAATAAGCCTGACATGGAAGGGATTTGCATTTAAATGAAACGAGGAGAAGTAATGGAAGGCATGTGAAGGAAAGAGAAGGAAGGAAAAGGCAAGGAAATGCCAGGCAAGGCCTGGAAAGGGAATGGAATGGTAGAGAATGGGAGAGAATAGGAATAGCATAGCAAGGCAAGGCTAGGGAAGACAAAAAAAATGAGAGGGTAGGGAAGTCAGGAAGAGAATGCAATGGAAAAAGGATAGGCAAGTCTATGGAAAAAAATGGACGACAACAGATGGAAAGAAAATGCAAGGCAATGAGAGGCAATGGAAGGGAATAGGGGAGAGGTTGATGTAAGGGAAGGGTAAAGGAAAAGAAAAAGCTATAGAGGGGAAGGGAAAGGAAATGACAAAGCAAGGATAGAGGATAGACGGGAAGCTACATGAACGGAAGCCAACATAACGGAACGGAAATGTGTAGGCATGGGAAGAGAAGTCAATGGAAGAGAAGGGAAGGGGAGGGAATGAAAGGGAAGGCAAGTTAAAAGACATGGCAAAGCAAGGCATAACAATTCTGGTGAAAAGGAATAGCCAGGAATGTGTAATCAAGTGAAAAGGAATGCCAGACAAGGTAACATATACCATGGCTTGGGAAGGGAGAGAAGTATAGGGAAGAAAAGAAAAGGGAAAAGGCAATAAAGGCAAGGCAAGGGAAGAAGAAATGAAGGAAAGATAAGAAAAGGGAAGGGAAATGAAGGAAAGACAAGTGAAGGAAAGTCAAGGGAAATGAAAGGAAGGAAATGGGAGAAAATAGGTTAGGCATGACTAGCCAATGGTTGGATAAAGCAGGGCAACAGAAGCCCAAGGAAAGGAAGAGAAGGGAATAGAAGATAAAGGATGGAAGGGGACGGCAGATAAAAAGGCAAGTCAAGCCAATGAAGGACAAGAGAAGAGAAAATGCAAGGGGGGGGGGGTGGGGGGGGGGGGGGGAAAGCATGGCAATGGCAGGGAAGGGAAAGGGAGGAAAGAAATGGAAGTGTAAGGAATAGAAATCAAGGCAATACAACTGAAAAGGCAAGACCCCTGTTATCACAAGAAAAGGCTAGGCAAGAGAAGGGAAGGAAAGGAAAAGAAAGTGAAGAGAAGGAAAATAACAAATGAATGGAAGGAATTAAAATTGAAGGAGAAGAAATGCAAAGCAAGTCAAGTCAAGTCAATGCAAGGTAATGCCATGAAAAGCATGGCAAGGCAAGGTAAAATGCAAGGCAAGACAAGGAAATTGAAAACACAAGGCAAAGAAAGTGAACAGTTGCAATAGGAATGGAAAGGATAGAAAGGGAGTGGAAAGTAAATAGAGGTAATGCAAGTGAAGGCAGACAAGGGAATGGAAGTGAAGGGAAAAGGCAGGGTAAGACAAAGTAATGAAATGGAAGGCATGGCAAGGACAGTCAATAGCAAGGAATGGAAAGGAATGAATAGAAAAGGAAGTGAAGGGAAGGAAATCGAATTCAAGGAAATTCAATGCATTAGAAAGGAAGAGAAGATAAGGAAAGAAAAGGGATGAAAGGAAAAAGTCAAGGCATGTCAAGGGAAAGGAAGTCAAGGCAAATTAAGGAAAGACAAGGCAAGTGAAGGGAAGGGAAGGGAAATAAGTGGAGCAGAAAGGAAAAGACCAAGGCTAGGCTAGGGAATGGAAATACAGGGAAGGTTAGGCAAATCAAGACAAGTCATGTCAATACAAGTCAAGGGAAAAGAAAGGGAAGTGAGTGGAAAGAATATGAAAGTCATCTCAATGCAAGTAATGTAAATGGAAGGTAAGGGGAAAGGTAAGGGCAAAACAAAGCAAGAGAAGTGGTGGCAATGGAAGACAGGACAGGAAATGCTATGCAATTGATGAGGAATGAAGGGAAATCAAGGGAAGGGAATGGAAAAGGCAAGGCAAGGCAAAGCTGGGCATAGCAATAGAATGCCAGGAGAGAAGATTGAAGAGATGTGAAGGAAGGAAAGAAAAAGTCATTACAATGTTAGTGAAACCAATGGAAGGCAACACAAAGAAAGGGTGGCTAGGAAATGGAAGGGAGGGTGGCAGAAGGGAAGGAAAGGAAAGAATAGACAAGAAAAGGGCAGCAAAATGGCAAGGCAAGTCGATACAAAGGAAAGGAAACTGAAGGGAAGGTCAAAGGCAAGATTATGCTAGAGAAGCAAACAAAATGATAGGAAAGAAAGGCTAAGGAAGGGAAGAATATGTAATGGAACAGAAAATACAAGACAGGCGGCAGGAAGATATGGAATTGGAAAAGAAAAGAAATGGTAAAATAACACAAGGGTGTGAAGGTAAGGGTTGTGACGATTGTAAGGAAGGTAATGATTGTAGGGTAAAAAGCAAGCCAGTGTATAGGGAGGTAAGTGTAGAGAAAGGAATGATGGAAAGACAATGGAAGAGAAAAGGAAAAGCAAGTGAAAGGAAAGAAATGAAAAGGAACTGAAGAGAAGAAAAAACAAGACAAGACATGGAAGAGAAGGGAAGAAGAGGGAAAGGATGGGAAAAATGGATAAAAGTCCTGCAATATAAAGTCAAGGAAATTCTTGTCAAAAGGCAAGTTAATAAGTACAAGGGAAGGTGATTTAATAGGAATGGCATGTCAAGTTAATGAAAGGTATGTCAAAGGAAGGGAAGCGTAGAGATAAAAAATGAAGTGAAAAGGCAAGGCAAGAAAAGGCAATTGAAAAGTAATGCTGGAGAAAGTAAGGAAAGCAAAGCAAGTAATTGGAAAGGAAAGGGAATTTTAAAGCCAAGTCAAGCCAAGGCAAGGCATGTATGGACAATGCAAGGAAATGGAAGGGAAGGGAACAAAAAGGAAGAGAAGGGAAAATCAAGGCAAGAAATGACAAGGCAAGGAAATGCAAGGCAAGTTAAATGACAAGGCAAGTCAATTCAAGGCAAGACAATTGAAAAGGACACACAAGTGAAAATGCAAGGCAAGGAAAGGTAATGGTAGTGAAGGGAGTTGTAGGGATCCTAAAGAATGGAAAGGAAAGGGAAATAAAGGCAAACAAAGTATAGACATGAAAATGGAAGATAAACAAAGGCAAATGAATGGAATGGAACACAAGCAAAGGAAAAAAGCAATACATGTCAAGGAAATGGAAAAAAAAAAACACAAGGCAAGGTAAGGAAAGGGAATGGAATTGAAGTGAAAAGACAAGTGAAGACAAAGGAAGGTGCAAAAAATCTAAGTAATGCAAGTCAATTCAAATCAAGATAAGGGATAAACAGAACTGAAAAGGCAGGGCTTTGAATAGCAATGTAATAAAAGGCAAGGGAAGGCAAGATACGCAAAAGAAAGTGAAGGGAAGGACAGGGAAGGGAAGGAAAGGGAAGATAAGGGAAAGGGGGAAATGGGGAATGAATTAGAAGGGAAGTCAAGGGAAGAGAGGGAAACATAAACTAAGCTGAAAGGCAAGGCAAGTAATGACAACACAATGGAATGGACAGGTAGGAAACGGAAGTGAAGGAAAGGGAAGGGAAATGGTTATGCAAGTGAAGGAAATTTATGTAAGCTATGATAAGGCAATTCAAGCCAAGTGAAGTGAAGGGATTGAAGGGAAGTGATGAGAAGGGCAAATGCAAGGCTGGGCTATGGAATGGAAGCCAAGGGAAGCCAAAAATGCAAGACAAAAGAATGAAAGAGGGAAGGAAAAAGGTGAAAAGAAAGGCAAGGAAAGGAAAGGAATGTGAGGGAATGAATGTTAAATGAAAGCAATGGAAGTCAAGGGAAGGGAAGGAAATGGAGGGCAAATGAAGAGAAGGAGAGGAAGGAAAGGAAGGATATAGATTGGAACAGAAGGGAAGGGAAGGGGCAAGGCAAGCAAGTCGAGGCTAAACACGCAATGGAATAAAAGTAAAATGGAATATAATTGAGGAGAAGAAAAAATTAAAGTCAAAGCTAGGAAACAAATGAGAGGCAAGGTAGGGGAAGTGAGAAGAAGGAAGGGAAATGAAGGAAAGTTAAGCAATAAGAAATGGCAAAGGAAGGATAAGAAAGGAAATATAAGACAAGGTTATCAAATCAGGGCAACAGAACGTAATTGAATGGAAGGAAATGTGACTCAAGGCAAGGGGAGGGAAGTTAAAGCAAGGGAAGTAAAGGTGGAAATGGCAATCAAATAAAGGGAATAGAAGGCTAGGCAATATAATGTAAGTCAAGCAAAGTGAAGAGAAGTGAAGGGAAGGTAGGGAAACAAGGCAAGAAATAGAAAAGAAACAAAGGTAAGACAACACAAAGCAAGGCAAAAGAAGGAAATGTAAAGGGATGTTAAGGAAGGCAAATTCATGCAAGGCTAGGAAGGGCAAGGCGAGGGAAGCAAAGGAAATGGTACGGAAGAAAATGAAAGGGAAATGGCGAGGCAAGGCAAGTGAACACAAGACAAGTTAAGGAAAGGAAAGTGAAAAGAAGGCATGGGAAGGAAGGTGAAGAGAAGGGATTGGAAAGGACTAGAAAGTTACTGGAACAGAAGTGTATTCAAGAGGGTGTAAGTGTAGGAAATTCAATAGAATAAAATGGAAGGGAAGAAAATGGTGGGAAAATTAAAAGGCAAGGCTTGGTTAGGATATGGAAGCAAAAGGAAAACAACGCAAGGCAAAGAAATGTAATGCCAAGGCAAGGCAAGGTGAAATAAGGAAATGGATGCGAATATAATGGAAGGCAAGACAATGCAATGCAAGTAAATGCAAGGGAAAAGGCAAGGCAAGCTTGGTACTTGCTATGGCAATGGAATGGAAAGGAAGAGAAGATAAATGCAAGGAATAGAATAGAAGGGAAAGGAAAAGACATGGTATATGAATGGAAGATATAAGTGGCAAGGCAATGCAAGGCAATGGAAGGGAGGAGAACCAAAGCTAATATAAAGAAAGAAAAGAGAGGGAAGTAAAGGCAGTAGAAGTTATGGGAAGAGAAGAGGATAGAAGGGAAGGAATAAAAAACAGAAAGGGAACATAAGTGAATGGAAGGCATGGCAAATTAAGACAATGCAAGTAATGGAAATGGAATTGATGGTCAAGGAAAGGAAAAGGTAAGGTTAGACATGTGAAGGAAAGAGATCAAAGAGAAGGCAAGGAGAATGTCAAGACATGGCCAGGGAAGATAATGTATGGTAAAGCATTGCAAGTAAAGTTAACAGAAGTGAATGAAATGGAATTGAACAGAAAAGGAAAGACAAGTGACAGGAATGGAATGAATGGCAAGGGAAAAGAAGGGGAAATCCAGGTAAACAAAGGATGGGATGGGAGATTAGGCGAAGGAAGGGAAGGGAACCAGCAAGGGAATGAAGGGAAAAAGGCTTGACAAGGGAAGCGAAGAGATGGAAGTGAAGGGAAAGGTAAAGAATTTAAGGGAAAGGAAGAGAGGGAAAAGCAATATAAGGTAAGGGAAGGGATGGGAATATAAGACTACATAAACGGAAAGGAAAAGTAAGGAACAGAAGGGTAGGCAAGGCAAGGCAAGGGAAGGCAAGGGCCGGTAAAAGCCAAGGTAGATGAAGGCTACGGAAGTGAAGGGAGAGTAGGAAAATTTTGGAATGGAATTAGTAAGTAAGGAAATGCAAGGAGAGAGATGGGATGAAAACAAGACAATGCAACAGTAAAGGCAAAGCAAAGCAAGATTAGGGAAGAGAAGGGAAGGGAAGGGAGGGGAATGGAAGGCAAAGGTAATGAAATGGAAAGGAAGGGATGGGAAGGCAGTTTTAAGAGTATGGCAAGGTAGGACAAAGCTTGTTAGAAGGCAAGGCAAGTGAAATGCAAGGAATAGAAGACTATGGAATGCAAGACATTGGAAAGGCAGTGATAGGAAACTGAGGGACAGGAATTTTAAGTTATAAAAAGGGATAGCAAAGAAAAAATGTGATAAACAAGGCAATTGAAAATGCAAGTTTAGGAAATACAAGGGAAGGGAATGGAAGAACAGGAAAAGGAAGAGAAAGGGAAAGCAAGACAAGTTAATGCAAGGCAAGTGAAAAGGCAATGAAAAACAAGGCAAGGTAATGAAGCTAACTTAAGGCAAAGTAATGCAAATCAAGCAAAGGCAAGGAAAGAAAAGAAAGGGAAAGGGAAAATAAGGGAATGGAAGGGACCAGGCAAAGGGTGGGAAGGAAATAAAATTCCAGGAGAGGCACATCAAGGAAATGCAGCAAAGCAGAAGTGTAGGGAAAAAACAGAAGAAGTGAGGCAAGGCAAGGCAAGGATAGTCATGTGTAGTGAAGGGAAGCAAAAGGAAAAAAATGGAAGGGAAGGGAAAAATGAAGGGAAGGGAAGACAAAAAGCAAGACAAGGCTAGGGAAAGAAAGAAAAGCAAGTCAAGGGAAGGGAATGTAAAGGAATGGAATGGAATATGCAATGTAAAGGATTGGAGTTGAAGTCATAAGTAGAGAAGGGAATAGACAAGGCAAAGGGAGGCAAGGATAGCTCCGGGAATGATAAGGAAGGGAAAAGAAAATGCAATGGAAGTGAAGAGAAGAGAAATGAACTGAAAATAAGGGAAGGCGAGAAAATTCAATGAAAACTGCAAGGAAAGGGAATGGAAGAGAAATGGAGGGGAGGGAAGGGAAGGGAATAAAAGTGAATACAAGGGACTGGAATATAAAAGGCATGGATATGCAATAGAAAATAAGGGAAGGAAAATGAACAGAAGGGAAGGACAGAGAATGGAAAGGAAGGATATTGAATGTAGTAATAGGCAAGACATAGCTATGCAAGGGAGAGGAAGTCAAAGCAATACATAATAATGCAAGTTATGAAAGTCAAGAGAACAGAAAAGGCAAGTCTAAGGAAAGAATGTGATCTGAAGGGAAGGGAAAAGGTAAAGTAAAGGAAGGCAAAGTTAGGGAAGCAGTGGGTGGAGAAAGTAAGACAATGGAAAAAAGCAAGGGGAGGCAAACGTAGAGAAGTGAAATTAAATGAAGAGAATGCAATACAATACATGAGAAGTAGCAAGGAATGTGTTAGGAAAGGAATGGAATGGAAGGGATTGGATGGGACTAATGTTAAAGAAATGGAAGTGAAGGGAAAGGGAAAGGCAAAGGTTGGTATTGTAAGACAAGACAAACAAAAGCAAGGTAAGGGAAATGAGGGGAATGGAAGGGAAGGGAAAGGAAGTGAAAAGGCAAGGAAGGAAATGAAAAGTAATTTAAACATCAAAATTCAAGGCATGAAAAGGGAAGGAAAGTTAAGGGAAGGATATTGAAGGAAAGCAAGTGTAGGGAAGGAAAGGGAACATAAAAGGCAAGGTAAAGGGAAGGAAAGTAAGGGAAGGCAAAGTGAGGCAAGGGTAGGGAAAAAGCAAGTTAAAGGAAAGCAAAGGGGGAAGAGAAGAGTAATTTAATTAAGGAAAGGTATTGGCCAGACTATGGACGGTGTGATATAGGAAGGGAAAGTAAGGGAACACAAGACAATGCAAATGAAAGGGTAAGTCATACCAACGTGAGGGAACAGAAGAGAAGGGAAAGCAAGGCAAAGGAAGGAAAGTGAAGGCAAAAAAAGGAAAGGGAAAGCAGGATTGAACGCATGGCAAGATAAGTCCAGGCAATACAAGGCAAAAATAGGAAACGGAAGGCAAGGGGAAAAGGTAGGAGTGGGGAAAGGAGAAGAAACAAAATAGCAAGGTAATGCAATGGGAGAGATATAAAAGTAACACAAGACAATGTAAGGGAAAATGCAAGGCAATGTTTGAGAAGCAAAGGGAACAGAAATGGCAAGGCAAGAGTAAAGTAAGAAGGGAAGTCAAGGCAAGGGAAAGGAAAAAAATCCAAGGGAAAGGGAGGCCAGTGGAGGAATGGAAGTGTATTTAAAGGAAGGGAAGTGAATTCGCAAGGAAATGCAAGGGAAGAGGATGAAAGGGAAAGGAAGGGAGGACAAGACAATCAAAAGAAATATCGATGATAGCTTATGGAGGAAGAGGAAAGGGAAAGGATTGGAAAGAAAGGGAAGAGTAGGGAAGTAAAAGAAAGGGAAGGACGTTTAAAAGAAATGTAAAGGCTTGGCAATAAAACTCATTAAATGGAAAGGCAATGCAACACTTAACAAGGCAAGTGAAAATTCAAAGCATTACAAGAGAACTGAAAAGGTAAGAGAAGATACGGAAGACAACTCACAGCAACATAATTCAAATCAAGTCACAGCAATGCAAGAAAAGGAAACAAAAGATAAGGGAGTGGAAGGGAAAATGGAATGGAAGGGAAGGAAATTTGAGGAAAGGCATGTTAAGGTAATGCAAGTGGATTGAAGAGTAATGAAGAGAAGGGAAGTGAAGAGACAAGACAATCCTAGGGAATGGAAAGGAAGTGAAGGGAAGAGAAATGAAGGGAAGGGAATGATGGCAAGGGGATAAAATAAGGTAGACAATGCTAGGTAAGTGAAGCAAAATCAGGGCAAAGCAATGGAAATGAAGGGAAGGGAAAAAAGAAAAATGAAAGGAAAAAGGGGGAATGGAAAATCCAAGGCTACGCTAGGGAGGGTAAGCAAAGGAAGCAACACAGGCAAGACAAAAGAAGAAAAGAGAAGAGAACATAAGGAGGGCAACAAAAGGAAAGAAAGAAAATCATAGGAATGGAAGTGACCAGAAGGGAAGGGATAGGAAGGAAGGGAAGGGAAGAGAATGGAAAGAAGCAAATGGAATGTAAAAGCAATGAAATTCAAGCCTCCGATTGACAAAGGAATGGAAGGGAATGGAATGGACATAATGGAAGGTAGAAGAAAGAAAATGGAAGGCAAATAAGGCAAATCAACTAAAAGGAAGTGAGGGGAAGAAAAGGGAATAGAAGGGATGGGAAAAGCAAGACATGGGAAAAAATGGAATTGGAAGACAATGCAATTCTCATCAAGGCAAGAGAAGGGAAGGGAACAGAAGGCAAGGCATTTCAACGAAAGGAAAGGGAAGAGAACTGAAAGGAAGGGAAGGAAAAAGGCAAGGCATCTCAAGGGAAGAGAAGGCAATGCAAAGTAAGGTAAGTCACTGCGGATGAAGAGAAGGGAAAGGAAGGGAAGGGAGGGTATTGGAAAATGCAAGGGTTGGCGAAAAAAATGAAGCAAAGTGAAGACAACGCAATGCAAGGCAATTCAGGACAAGGTAAAGCAAGGCAAGGCAAAGGAAGCAAAGGAAAGGAATGAAAAGAAATTCAAGTCAATGCAAGGTATGGAAAGGAAAGGCACGGCAAGAGAAGTGACAGGAATTGAAGGAAATGGAATCAAAAGGAAAAGGAAAGGCAAGGGTATGGTAAGGAAGGCAAGGGAAATCAAAAAAAGGCACATTGAGAGAAGAGAAGGCAAGGGAAGAGAAAAAAAGGGAAGGGATTGGAAGACAATGGAAGGTAAGGGAACCAAGAGAAATAGTGAAGAGAAATGCCTCATATGACATGGCAATGGAATGGAAAACATTGGAGGAAAGGGAAAGAAAGTGAAGGGAGGGGACTGGAAGGAAACCAAAGTGAAGGGAGTGGAAGGGAAGGGGTTGGAAGGAAAGGGAAAGAAAGCATAGTGAAATGAATGGCAGTTCAGCACACAGAAGGGAAAAGATGTGAAGGAAAAGGAAAGGAAGGGAAAAGAGGGGAAAGCAATAATAAAGACTAGGCTAGGGAATGGAATCAGAGAAAAGGAAACAAAAGGCAAGGCATGTCAAGTAAGGCAAAGAAAGGTAAACAAAAGATGGAAGTGGAAGTTAATTTACAGTAAGACAAGTTAATGCAAGACAAGAAAAAGGAACTCAAGGAAAACAAGGGAAGGGAATCAGGGTCAAATGGCAACGCAAGGGTAGGACATGAAAGCCAAGGGGAAAAAAAAACAGAAGAGAAGAAAAGGGAATCGAAGAGAAAATGCAAGGCAAGTCTTGGCATGGCAATGAATTGGAAGGGAAACAAAGGGAAGGGAATAGAAGGGAAATGCTATGTCAAGGCTAGGGTTAGGAAGGGAAGGTGACACTTGACAAATCAAGGCCATGGAAGGGAAGAGATAGAAGGGAACAGAAGGGATAAGTCAAGGTAAGGGAATGTAAGTAAATTGAAAACATGACAATTAAAGGTAAGGCAATAGAGTGGAAGTGAAGGTCATGGAAAAGACAAGAAAAGGTAAAGGAAGGGAAGGAAAAGCAAGACAAGGCAAGGGAATGGAAATGAATGCAATGGAAGAGAATGGAAGGCAACAGAGTCAAAATGGCGAGGCAAGGGGAATGAAGAATTGTGAAAACATGTTTAGGGAATGGAAGAGGCAAAGAAAATTTAGGCAAAGATAGTGAAGATAAGAATAGGTAAAGGGCGCAAAAAGAAACAACAGTCAATGAAATTGGAGGGTAGTTAAGGGAAAGGAAGTGAAGCCAAGACAATGCAAGGGAAATCGACAGGGAAGGGAATAAAAGGCAAGACAACTCAAAGCAAGTGAATATAAGGGAAGGACCAAAATTGTAACATGCAACACAAGTAAAGCAAATGGATGGCATCACAAGGCAAGACAAGACAGTAGAAGAGCAGCAACGTGAAGTGAAGGAAAGGGAATTGAACGAAAGTGAAAGGAGGAGGAAAGAAAAGGAAATGGCAGTATAGAAAATATTTGGCCAGACAAATCAAGGCATGGAAAGGGAAGAAAATGGAGTGGGAGGTTAGGAGATGAAGGGCAGAAAACGGAAGGGAACAGATGAGAAAATGGAAGTGGAAATAAATGGCAAGGGTACAGAAGCTAATGGAAGGGAACTCAAGTCAAGGGAAGGGAAGAGAAGGGAAGAGAAATAAATGGAATGGAAGGGAAAAGGCAAAGAAACAGAAAGAAAGGAAATGGAAGGCAAGGCTATTGAAGGCATGGTAAAGGATGGGAATGGAAATGAAAAGGCAAGTCAAGTAAAGTGAAGGCCATGCAAGCTAAGTAATATGAAGAAAAGTAAAGAGAAGGGAAGGTATGTGAAGGAATGGGATGGGGAAAAGGATGGGATTCCTAGGAAATGGAACCAAATGGGCTATGTCAAAAATCAACCCAGGCAATACAAAGAAAGACAAAGAAGGACTAAAGAAGGGAAAAGGCAATTCAAGACAAGGCTAGAAAATAAAAGGCAAGGAAAGGGAAGGGAAGGATATTGTTGGGATGAGAAGGGAAATAGCAATGCACAGCAAGTCAAGGAAAGGAAAATGAAGGGAACTTAATGGGAGAGATGGGAAGGGAATGGAAGGAAAGGAAAGGGAAGGGAATAGAATGGAAGGAGCAGGAATTCAAGACAGTGTAGGGGAAGGGAAAACAATGCATGGAAATGCAAGGGAAAGGAAGGGATGTTAAAGCAAAGAAAGGAAAGGGAAGGGAAAAAGTAATGCAAGTCAAAAAATGGAAGGGATTGGATGGAATTGCAATGAAAGGCAATATAAGGGAAGAGAATGTAAGGCAGAAGCAAGGCAAGTGAAGTGAAGAAAAGTAAGTCAAGAAAATGGAAGAAAAGGGAAGTAAAGAGAGGTGAAGGAAGGGAAATGAAAGAAATGGTTAGGAATGAAAGACAAGACAAGTCAAGTAAAGTGAAGAGAAGGAAAGGCAAGGTAAGGGAAAAGAAATGACAAGGCTTTTCAAGGGAAGGGATGTGTAGGCAAAGTAATGCAAATCAAAGAAAGTGAGGAGACATGAAAGGAAGGGAGTGGAAAGGAAAAGTCAAAGCAAGGGCTAAGCAAGGAAAGTGAAAAATAGACAACACAAATCAAGGAAAGGCAAACGAATGAAAGGGAAGGAAAGAGAAGGGACAGGCAATTCAATGTTAGCCAAGGAAAGGAAAGACAAAGCAAGGCAATAGAATGTATGTTAAATTAGGGGAAGACATGGACAGGAAGAGAATCGAAGGTAATGAAAAGGATGGGACTGGAATGGAAGGGAAGGGATGAAAGGCAAGCGAATGGAAGGGAAAAGAAAAAAAGTGCAAATAAGGAAAAAGGCAAGGCAAGTCTAGGCATGTCAATTGAAAGGAAGGGAGCGAATGGAGTGGAATGGAATGGAGTGGAATGGAATGGAAGAGAATTGAGAAGGTGTGGCTAGGCTAGGGTAGCTAAAGAAGGGCAACAAAATGAAAGGCAATGAAAAGGAAAGGAAGGAAATGGACAGGATGGGAGGGAATCAATGTGTAGGCAAAAGGCAACGAAGACAACGTAATTCAAAGGAAGGGAAGAGAAGGGAAGGCAGATAAGGTAAGTGAAATTTTGGGAATTGAAGGAAATATAAGTCAAGGAATGGAAAAGGAAGGCAAGGGAATTGAAGGGAAGAGAAAGGCAAGTCAAGGCAAGTCAAGGGAAGAGGGTGCGGGGGGCGAGTAAGGAGTAATGGGAGGAGAAGGGAAAACAAAAGGTAAGGAAATGAAGATTTCAAGGGAAAAAATCAGAAATTGAAAGGAATAGAGTAGAAAATCAAGTCAAGGCAATGCAAGTAAAGACAAGAAAAGCAACGCAAATGAAATGGAGGAAAGGGAAATGGCAAGACAATGCTAGTGAAAGGAGGGAAGGTTAATGATATGGAAGATAAGAAAGGCAATATAAGTTAAAGGAAATCAAAGCAAGCCAAGAAAATGGAAGGGAAAAAGGGGAATGGAAGGAATAAGGCAACAGATGAAATTGCTTGGATTGACAATGGAATAGAAGAGAAGAAAATGGAAAGGAAGGGAAGGAAATGGAACAATAGGAAAGGAGGAAGAAAGAAAGGAAATGGAAGGCAAGACAATTTAAGGCAAGGGAAGAGAAGGGAAGGTATGGGACGGGATAGATAAAGAAATTGCCTGGCACTGCTAAGGAAGAGAATGGATGGCAAGGCAAGGAGACAGAAAGGAAGGGAATAAAATGGAAGGAAGGAGAAAAGGCAACGTAAGGGAAACAAATGGTTTGAAAGACAATGTAAGGGAAGGGAAAAGGTCAGGTAAAGGAAGGCAAGCGGTGGGAAAGGTAGGAAATATAAAGGAAAGAAAGTGGAGAGAAGATGAGGGAATACAATAGATAAAGTAAAGGAAGGGAAGGGAAAGTAAAAAGCAAGGTAAAGTTAAACAAGTGGAAGGAAGACGGGTGGAAGGAAGGAAATAAAATAGGCTAGGCAATGTAAGGGGAGAGAATAGAAAAGAAAGGAAGGGGGGAGAGGCAATGCAAAGGAAAAGGCTAGGCAAGGCAAGTTTAGGGATGGGAATAGAAGGGAATTGAAGGAACAAGAAAAGGCGAATGGAATGGAATGAAAGAGAATGGAAGGGATGCAAAGAAAATTATGGTAATGATGGGAAGGGAAATAAAACAAGTGAGGGCAAGGGACAGGAAGGGAAGGGAAAGGAAGGGAAGATAACTGAATGGAAGGAATGGAAATGGAAAAGGAAAAATATGCCTAGAAAAAGGAACGGATGTCTAGGCAAGGCAAAGAAATAATAAGGAAGGGAATGGAATGAAAGTGACCAGAAAGGACAAATGAAGGCAAAACAGTGGAAGTAAAGGCAAGTGAAAAGAAAGCAAATGGCCAGATAATAGAAGTCATGTGGAGCGAAAGAGAATAAGTATAATGGAAAGTAGAAGCAAGGGAAAAATCAAGGGAGTCAAAGATAGTGAAGAGGAAGAATAGGAAAAGGGAAAGTGTATTGAGATAGACTTTTTGTGGCACTGACCACGCCCATTGGGTGGAGCCATGGGCGTAAGTCACCTGTGGAAGGAGGTCTGAGGAAGAGCGAGGAAATGCTCTCTTGCTGGCAGACTCAAACAGGAGAGCATCTGGTGGAACTTGCTAGTGTATGTTATTTCTCCTTGAATAAACATCTATTTGGCCTATTTGTTTATCCTGATCCTTATTTAACAGCCATATCTGGTGTCAGAAGTGGGATTAGGATTTTTAGGGGACCTGGGTTCCACCCAGGTGCCAGAAGCCGCACCTCTCACCCACCATCCCCTACGGGCAGGGTCCCTTGCCTAACCTGGTAGACTCATCACAGCTTTGGGCCGTTTGCCTCTTACTTAAGGCAAAGGAGATCTTTGCCACCAAAACGGGCCTGAAAAGGGCCTCAATGCTTCTCATTTTATGCCCATTTCCACACTGGACTTTGCATTTGCGCAGAGCTGCTTGGCACCCACCCTGCTTGTGTGTTTTCCCACTGATAGCCCTGTGGTCCCAGCAATTCAACAATACTTCTTTTACTCATTTGTCGAACAAAATTTCGCTTGTCATAGTTTGTTAAGAACTATTCTACAGGGAACAGGATCAGAAGGATTGTCTGCTGTTGGACGATATTAGGCGGTACACTTCCGGGCAGAACCAGGATCAGATGGGTCCTCTGCAGCTAGACATTATTTGGTAGTACACCTTCAGGAATAAATACCACAAGCTGAGATCTACAACTAAAAGCATCAAAGTTCCAGGACAGCAGAATTATGCCTAAGGTAATTGTAACATCCTTTGCAATTTAAGCTGATATAATATCTGAGATCAATTGTTCCATAACTATGGCAGATAATTTTACAATATAGAAGGGATTTTAGCAGAAAAAAATTATGACTGCACCAATATGTACCTTTATTTTTAATAGCAATGGGTTTCATCACTAACATAATATTCTTAAAGAAATGGTTTGAGATTACAGCAAACGATAAGGAACTTGTGCAAAACATAGGAGACTTAGTACGAAGATTCTATACATTGAAAATGATAGAATTAAAAGCATATAAAGAATAGAAAGAAAGGTTCAGAATATTAAAGATGGCATTTGAGAGCTGACAGGTAGAATACAAACCGTGGAACATGAAAATGACCATGTAAAAACATATGTTTTTCATGTCAGATACCTCAATAACCAGAATAAAAAAATGAAACACATTAACACACTAGCAGAAACAGCTCATTCCTGGTCGGAGGAAGCTACCAATTAGTTTAAAAAACTGGAACATCAGATAGAAAGAATGGATGACAGAATCTCTTCCATGTCTGAGGATAATGGCAAGCTAGCAGATAGAACATTGTTTCTGGAAGGCAGTTTACACGCCATTCAGATAATATCTAAGGATGATAAGATTAAAAACATGGAATCATTTGTAGTTGGAGAAAGTAAGAAACTGACTGATGCAATGAAGTCTCTAGAAAGTTATTTGATTCAAGAAGTTCAGACACTCAAAGAAACAATGGTGAATAGATTTCAGGCTATAGAAGACCTTCAGTCTGATACATCAGAAGAAGAACTACAGGTAACAGGGCATGAAAAAAATTTAAAATTTTCCACACAATTTAGGGTCAGGGGAGCTTTCCATGTATCTATTCATGAAAAGCCAGCAACGAAGAAACATCCAAAAAGTGTCGTTGCATATCAGTGGGAACCAATATGTATGAAAAATTTAAAAGGTATAAAGGAAGAAGTAGTCTCTTATGTCATGCACTCACCATATCTGAAGCAATTAGTAGAATCATGGGCAAGGAATAACAAGGGGACCCCTAAAGATTGGGATCAATTTATATCAGCTGTCTTTGAAAAAGTCCTCTTAATTAGAATGGAGGGCTTTATGGAGAGTGGAAGCAAAAGATCTTGATCTTCAGGGCTTAAAGAAAGGTTATAAAGCTCCCCAAGATAAATTTCTTGGTGAGGGCCTTTATGCTGACCCAGAAACCCAAGCTGCCTATGATGAACATATCTTTTCTTTATGCAGTACAGCATCTCTGAATGCTTTGGAAAAGATTCATGAATCAGGAGAGACAATAGAACACTATACCAAGAAATGGCAAGGACCTAGAGAACCCTTTAGTGTCTTTCTAGAAAGACTATCTAGGACAATACAATTAGAAGTATCAGACATAGATTCTAGGCAAATTCTCATAGAATCATTAGATTATGAGAATGCGAATTCTCAATGCAAACAGGTGGTTTAGCCTTTAAAAATGGGATCAGCACCCTTGGATGAATGGGTCCTGTATACAGGCATCATTGAGTATAATGATATTATGACTGGAGCATGGGTAGGAGAAGCCATATCTAAAGGTCAGAGAAGACATCAAGATAATACAGTTCCTTACTAAGGTGACTTAGATCCTAAGGTAGAAGCCATCTCCAAAGGTTTGAAGAGATATCATGTCAGATGTTATAACTGTGGTATGATAGGAAATCTAAAAAGGAATTATAGGCAAAGCTTCCCTAGAAATAACAATCCCAGGAATGACTCACACAGAAAGCCTCAGCCTCCTGGGTTATGAAGAATGTGAGGAAAAGGCAGACATTGGACAAATGAGTGTAGATCGACCACAGACAAGCAAGGAAATCAATTACCATTGGGAAACTCCTTGGGGGGGCCTCTCGAAGGCCCCCACATCACAGGTGCTCCGAACATTCCCAGTCGCAGTGGAAGACAATCTCCCACAGGACAATTAGAAAATTTTCTGCCTATTATAAAAACTCATACCGCTCTGGATGACAAACTAGTGACGGAAGTTGAATCAAACATGACAGAAGGAAATGAAAAATATATATTTTGGCAAATCGCTATAAATATTCATAGGCCTAGATTGATAGTTAAGGTTAATAATTGACAGTTTACTGGACACAGGGGCAGATATAATTATCATATTTAATAAATGATGGCCTCGATGTTGGCGCCTGCATGAGGTAAATGTTCAATTCTTAGGGATTGGAACACTGTCTCAGGTAAAACAGAGCACGACATGGATTGAATGTATAGGACCAGAAGGACAGAGTGGAAGGTTGAGACCATATGTTGCTGATGTAGTGATAAATTTATGGGGTCCTGATTTATTACAGCAATGGAATACAAAGATTAATATTCTTCAGTATTCGATAAGAACCATAACTGACCTCATGATTGTGGAAAAAATATGATAAAGTACTATACAAGAAAGATACAAAATATCCAGGCTGTACAAAAACAGAATACAAGTGCTGAACAAAGAGTGAAACCAAAAGCCCTAACTTTCAAATGGCTAACAGAGTAACCTGTCTGGGTAGGAAAATGGCCTATGACCTCTGAGAAGTTAGAAGTTTTAGAAAGACTGGTTCAGGAACAGCTAAATGCTGGACATATTGAGGAATCTACCAGCCCTTGGAATTCCCCTGTATTTGTGATCAAAAAGAAATCTGGTAAATGGAGAATGGTCACAGACATGAAAGCCATCAATAAAGTTATCCATGGGATCTCTACACCCTGGAATGCCCTTGCCTTCTTTGATACCCCCCCAAAAATGGCTATAATATTTATTTATTTAAAGGATTGCTTCTTCACTGTACCTTTACAAGAACAAGATAAATAGAAAGTCGCCTTCATGGTACCTAATTACAATAATTCTCAACCGGTGAAGAGAAATCAATGGAAGGATTTGCCACAGGGAATGCTAAATAGTCCCACCCTGTGCCAATATGTTTTACAAAAACCACAAGAAATAAATCGTAAACAGTTTCCACAATCCATAATCTATCATTACATTGATGATATATTATTAGCTGAATCTAAAGGAGAAACATTAGAAAAAATGTTTGAGAACGGAAGTTTAACTTGCTGGGAAATACACATTGCAACTGAAAAATACAAAAAGGAGAGTCTATCAACTACTTAGGATATAAAATAGGTCTACAGAAAATTAGACCACAAAAATACACATCAGAAGAGATTGCTACCAGACTCTTAATGATCTTTGAAATTACTAGGAGAGATTTCTCAACTGTAAGCAATTACAGGAGTAGAAGGGCATGATTTAAAAATATGAAAAATGTCCCTAAAAGGAGATAAAGACTTGAATAGTGCATGAATACTATCAGCTGAAGCTGAGAAGGAATTAGAATGGGTAGAAAAGAGGATACTAGAAGCACATGTGGACCGTGTGGATCCAAACATAGACAGTATTCTGGTTATATAATCATCTAGAGAATATCCTGCAGGTATTTTGATGCAGAGAGAAGATATCATGTTAGAATGGATATTCCTACCACATAAACAGTAGAAATAACTAAATATATATATATATATATATATATATATATATATATATATATATGATCTATGCCTTGATTATAAAAGTAAATTAAGACTTCATCAGCTAACAGGAAGGGACCCAGCAGAAATTATAGTACCTTTAAATAATGAGTAAATTTCCTCCTTATGGAAAGATAACAAATATTGGCAGAGAGCTTGCAATAACTTTTTGGGAACAATTACCAAACAACTATCCCAAAACTGAGAGAATCATTCATAAAGAAAATGATTTGGATCCTTCCAAGCATTGTAAGAAAAACACCTGTTTCTGGAGTTCATACATTCTACACGGATGCAAACAAATCAAGTAAGGCAGGATATAAATCATGAAAAATTAGCAAAGTGGTTCAAAGCCCTTACAATCTGTACAGAAGGCAGAATTTTATGACATTCTCATGGTACTTATGGATTTTACAGAACTCCTCAATATAGGCACTGACTCTCAATACTCAGAGAGAGTTGTTTTACACAGTGAGACTGCAGACTTTATTCCTGACGATATAGAATTAACTTCATTGTTTATACTGTTACAAGATACTATCAGAATGAGGGCTCATCCTATATCTATAACACGCATCAGATCCCATACGGGTCTGCCAGGTCATCTAGCACAAGGCAATATTGAAATTTATAGTTTATTGATAGGAAGTGTGCTAGATGCCTCAGATTTTCATAAGAAACACCATGTGACCAGCAAAGGTTTAAAAAAGGATTTTTCTATCATTTGGCAACAAACCAAGGAAATAGTATGGAAATGTCCTACTTGCTCACTCTATAACCAAACTCCTTGACCACCAGGCAGTAACCCTAAAGGTATAAATAAAAATGAAATGTGGCAGATAGATGTGTTTTATTTTGCAGAATTTGGAAAATTAAAATATGTACATCACACTATAGATACATTTTCAGGGTTTCAATGGGCCACTGCTGTGAGCTCTGAAAAGGCTGATTCTGTTATCATACACCTATTAGAGGTAATGGCCATTATGTGCATACCTGCACAAATAAAAACTCACGCATATGTCTCCCACAAATTGAAACAACTTTTGAATATTATAATATAATGCACATAACTGGCATACCACGCAATCCTACAGAACAAGCAGTGGTTGAGTGATCCAATCACACTTTAAAAGAAAAGCTCCAAAAACAGGCAGGAGGAACCAAGACACCTAAACACAGATTACATTAGGCTTTATTAACATTAAACTTTCTTACTGCTGATGGAAATGGAATAACAGCTGCAGAAAGACACTGGACAATAGAAAAAAAAACATCTGAACTAAATCAGCCAGTGTAATAAAGGTAGGGGAAGTGTTCTGATCTTGTTCTTACAGGAAGCATAGAAAAGAGAAAAACAGCCAAAAGACACTGAACATGTAGGTACCTACAGAAGAGAAGACAGTTCTTCAGAAACAATCACTTAAAGAAGAAGAATCTGATATATGGTAAAAATATTTAATTGTAGAAAACTATTTTAATACAGAAATCTATTTCTTTCTACTATCCAGTATTCCTGAATTCCCAATTCATGTAAACCAATGCTGGCTAGGCTCACAACCTTCTCTAAATTCAAGCATGTTGTTAAGATTAAATGAATAGTTTCTGCCTTAAATCAAGAAGCCAATTGGTGTAAGACAGAAGAAAAAAATCTGGGGCTCATTTCTTATATGTAATTTTCTCTCTGAAATCCTAATTTTCTCACATGTTTCAATGCTTATTGTTGCTTATTGTTGTCTTTCCCTAATGCATACCTTAAAACTTGAAAATTTTACTTTAATATTGATAAGTAACTTTTCCACAAGGAATATTAATGATTCCTATCAGCAGTCTTGAACTCTCTGGAATGAAGATGGGGCCCCACATCATCATTTCTACTTGACTCAAACTGATGCATCTGAACTATAAAATTCACCCTAAAACTGGTTTGAGACTGTTTTGCTCCAGGCAACTCATGACTAGCTAGCTGTAATGGTGCAAGTTCTTATTACACCCTGGCCAGAGTTTCAAATAGAACTACAGTCAAGCATTTTCTGCCAAACAATGACTAGCTACATATGTCACAACCAGTTCTGTTGTGAAATTTGTTTGCTATAAATTTTCTTCTTACAGGATCCATTGGAGCAATCATCGTCCCATTTCAGCAGGAAGTAACCTTAAGGTAACGATGCCCACTTTACTTACCCTTGCAATTTTGTGATAATAGTCATCTTCTTTGGGGTGGTTTTAGTTATTTTGGGTTGGGTATGGAAGGTGATGTTTACACTCGGGTTTATCTTTTAGACAGGAATAGTGTTTATTTGGGAATGGTATGGTTTAGATGGGATATAGGTAGATTAGCCTATTTTATTGTGAATTTGAGTAAGAATTAGATAGTATTTTACAGCTTAAATTGTTATAAATTCTTATTTGTGATAAGCTATGTAAAATTAAGTTTATATTTTGTGAAATATTTCCACTTATGATGTTTTATGCACATTATTGTTTACCATATTCTATGTATGTATACTTTTACGTATGTTCAAGACATTTTGTATCTTGATACATTTTGGGATATTTATCATGCTGCCCTTTATAGTTCAACCCTTGTCTTGACATTTCTACTCTACATCTATTTTAGATATTTATATGTATGTAAATTTATATAGTTATATTGTTTAAGTATTTTTCCTTCTTTACTCAGGGAAGTTTTAATCAGTTTTGTAGCTAAGTTCCTGAGAATTACAGATTATCTTCATTCATGTTTCCTGTACCTATGATATTAGTTAGATATAGATGCTTAATCTTCAATCACTTCATAGACATGCAGAACATGACATTTAAATGTTCAAGTCAATGCCATAGGAGGAAATTTTATGGAGAAGATATGCAAGAAAAGGGAAAAGACAAGACAAGGCTAGCCAAAGAACAGAAGGGGAGGTAAGAAAACAATGATAGAGAAAGAATAGAATGGAAGGGAACAGAGTGGAAGTTATCAGAATAGAAGGGAAAGGAAGGGAATGGAACAAAAGGAAAGGGAATCAAATTAAAAGGAAAGGGAGAGAAATTAGGGAAGGGAAGGGAAAGGAAAGTATGTGAAAGCAGTACAAGGGAAAGTGATAGACAATACAAGGGAAGGGAAAAGACAAGCCAAGTCAAGGGAAGTGAAGTGAATTAACGGGAAGGGAAGGGAAAAATGGCATTTCTTAGAAATGCAAGTAATAATTTGTAATAACCCTGAATGCAAGTAATAATAAGCAAGGTAAGGCAAAATACAGAACTAAATATAAGGGAAGAAGAGGGAAGAATAAAAGTAAAGGCACAAGAAGTAAAGAGATGAGAAGGGAATAGACAAAGCAACAAAAGATGAGGGAAGGGAAGGGCAGTACTGAAAATAAAAGCAAGAAAAGAAAACACAAGGGAAGGGAAGGGAAAAGAGGGAATGGTGGTGAAGAAAGGAGGATGTAAGTGAAGGGAAATGAATAGGATAGGCAAGGCAAGGCAAGGAAAGGAAAGTTAAGGGAAGTGTAGGGAAAGGAAGTGAATGAATGCCAAAGGAATGGATGGGAATTGAAGTGAAGGGAAGTGGATGGAAGCAAAGTAAAGTGAAAGACAGGTAAGGAAAAGGTAGCAAAAAGCAAGCAAAATTTGTGCAAAGCATAGTTAGAGATGGGAAGGAAAAAAAAGAAATAGAGGGAAAGAGTACGAAAGTGAAGGGAAGGGAAAAAAATGTAAAAGGCAAGAGAAAACTAGTGACAGTAAGTGTAGGCAAGGCAAAGGAAAGGAAGTGAAGAAAAGGGAAAGGATGGAAAAGGCATGCAATGGAAGGAAGGCAAGGCAAGGGTGGGTATTGGAACTGAAATAAAGGGAACCTAAGGGAAAAGAAAAGGCAATGTAAACCTTGGCAAGGCAAAAGAATGGTAGGAAAGTGAATGCTAGCAAGGGAAGCAAAATCGCAAGAAATTGCAAGGATAGGGAGAGGAAGGAAAACAAGGCAAGATAAGCAAGTGAATTTAAGGGAACTGTATTGAAGTGAAGTGAAGGATTTAAAGGAAAGGGAAGACAAGGTATTAAAAGGAAAAGGAATGGAAGGGAAGGGAAAGGAAAGGAAAAGGCAAGGCAAATGATGCGAAGTGACGGCAATGGAAGGGAATAAAGGTATAAAATACATAGCAATGCATGGGGAGGGAAGGGAAAGGAAAGGAATACATAAAACACAGGGGAACAGGCATGGAAAGGGAAGAGAACTCAAGAGATAATAAGGCAAGTGAATGAAAATGAGAGGCACAAGGAGTTAGGCCAGGCAAGGCAACGCAAAAATGAAATAGAAGTAAAAAAAGGAAAACTAAAAGAGAAGACAGGAAAAATGAACAAAGGACAGGAAAGGGAATAGGTAAGACATGGCAAGGTTTGAGGAGTGAAGGGAAGGTAAAAAAAGGGAAGGCAAGTAAATGCAAGAGAATGGGAATACAAAGGAAGAGAAGGGGTTGGAAGGGAAAAGTAGAAAAGAGAATGTAAGGGGAGGGAAGTGAATAGGCAATTCCAGGAAAGGAAAGGGAATGGATAGAAAGGGGAAATAGGGAAAAATAATGGAAGTTATTTGAAGGCAAAGAAAGGGGAGGAATATGAAGGGAAGGAAAGGTCTTGTGAGGAAAGGGATGTGAAAGGATAGGCTAGGCAAGGCAAGGAAAGAGAAGCAAAAATGCAACCTAATGTTACCAAATCCAGGGTACAAATGGGACAGAAGGGATAGGAAGGAAAGAGAATGTAAGGTTACAAAAGCAAAGGAAATGGAAGGAAATAGGAGGGAATGTTAGAAAAGCAATGGGAATGGAAGGAAATGGAAAGAAACAAAAGGTAAAAAGCATGGCAATGCTAGTGATGGGAAAAGTATTCAAGGCAAAGCAATACCAGGGAAGAAAAAGGAAGGGAAGGGAAAGGAAAGGAATGGAAGGCAAAATATGTAAAGGCAAGACAAAAAATGGAAAGGAACAGAAGGGCCTAGAATAGAAGAAAATAGGCAAGACAAAGCTAGGCAAGGTAAGGCAACGAAGGGACAATTAGGAACTTGGATGATGGGAAAGGAAACAAAACGGCATGACAATGCAAGGCAAAGGGATGGAAGGAAAGCAACACATGACAAGACAGTGAATTTAAGAGACATGAACCCAAGGTGTGGGATTGGAAGGGAATGGAAATGAAGAAAACGGAAGGCAACGGAACAAAAGTGAATGTAAAATTAAAGCAAAATAAAAGGGAAGGCTATGGAAAGGAAGGAAAGCAAGACAAGGTGAACAAGTAAGTTGAAGAGAAATGAAAGGAAGGGAAGTGAAGAAAAATAAGGCAGGTGAAGAAAAAGGAAAAAAAATAGAAGAGAAGGGAAAGGGAAGGAAAAAGTAAGACAAAGAAATTAAGGGTAGAGAAGGGAATGGAAGGGAATAGACATGGCAATGAAGAAGGAGTGAAGGAAGTGAAAGGAAAGGAAGACATGGCAAAACAACAGAAAGGTAAGGCAATGGAAGGGAAGGGAAAGGGAAATGAAGCGTAAGGGATAGGCAAGGCATTGGAAGGGAAGACAAAATACAAGGCAATGGAATTGAGGGAAAACAATTCAAGACTAGTGAAGGAAATGGAATGAAAAGGAATGAAGTGAAAAGAAAAGAAGGGAAGGAATGGGTATAGGCAAGACAAGTCTAGGGAAGGGAAAGGAAATGAAGGAAGGGAAGGGAATGGAATGTAAAAGAAGGGAGTGGAAGAGAAAGGAAGGCAAGGCAAATCATGGGAAGATCAGGGAAGTAAATGGAAAAAAAGGAAACAGGAATTCAATGCAAGGTAATGCAGGCAAAAGCAAGGTATTGCACGACAAGGCAAAAGAAGGGATGTGAAGGGAAGGTAAAGGAAGGGAAGGCAAATGAAGGGAAGGGAAACTAAAATGGAAGCCAATGGAAGGGAAGGAGTGGGAAGTGTAGGGAAGGAAAGTGAAGGTAAGAGCAAAGACAAGACAAGACAAAAAGAGCGCAGGGTAGGGAAAGTTTGTATAGGCAAGGCAAGGCAAAGCAAGGCAAGAAAATGCAAGACATGGTAAAATTCAAGGCAAGGGATAGAAATGCCAAGGCAAGTCAAGAGAAATGGGCAAGAAACGCAAGGCAAGGTGAATAACAGAAGGAAAAAGAGGGAAGAAATGGGGAGGGAAGGGAATGGATGAGAAGTAAAAAGGCAAGGCAATTAATGGCAAGAGAAGAGGCAATGCAAGTCCATGGTAAGGGAATGGAATTTATGGCAAGAAAAGCGAGATAAGAACAGAAGACAAGTAAAAGGTAAATCAAGGCAATTAAAGGAATGGAAAAACATGACAACAGAAGGGATGGCAAGGGTAGGGAAGGGAAGTCAATAAAAGTGCAAGGCACAGCAATGGGATCAATGAGAATGGAAAGGAAAAGAAGGCAATGGAATAATATTATAAGAGAAGTAATTAAAAAAAGGGGGGTGAAGGGAGAGGAAGGGACAATTTGAGGGAAGGTAAAGCAAGTGAAACAACAGAAAATAGTAGGAAAGGAAATGGAATGGAAGGGAAGACAAAGGAAAGGAAGGGAATGAAAGGGAAAAGAAAGGAAGGGAAAAGGCAAGGAAAAGCAAGAGGAGGGAAGGGAAAGCAAGTGAAGGCAAAGCAAACTGAAAAAAGCAATATTTGGGAAGGGAAGGGAAAGGAAGGAAAGAGAAGGGAAATGAATGGAAGGGAAGGAAATTTGCAAGCAAAGGAATGGAAGGAAATGAATGAGAAGAAAAAGGAATGAAAGACAAGGGAAAAATTTGAAGGCAAGGAAAATGCAAGGAAGGGTAGGGAAATTAAGTGAAAGAAGAGAGGTGAAAGGCAAAGCAAAGATAGTCAGGCAAGGCAAGGGAAAAGAAGCAAAGGGAGATGAAGGGAAGTAAAAGGAAGGGGGAAAATGTGAAGGTGAAGGAAAAGGCATGGCTAAGGAAGGGAAGGGATGGGAAGGGCAGGGAAAGGACAGGAAAGAAAGGGAAGGGGAGGGTGAAATCAAGGCAAGGGACAGGAAAGGAATGGAAGTGAAGTGAAGGGAAAGGGCTAGGAAAGGGAAGTGTGTGGAACGAAAGGCAAGTCAAGGCAAGGACAAGGGAGACACGAAAGGGAACAAGAAGGAAAGGGAGGAAAGAGAGAATAAAAACAAGGCAAGGCTAGGCAAAGAAACATATGGGAATGCAAAAGTTGGAAAGAGGAGAAAGGCATGACAAGGTAAAGGAAAGGAAAGGAAGGGAAGGTAAAGGAAGAGAAGGGAACAGAAGATAAGAGAGAAGGGACTGGTAGGAAAAAGGATAGAAAACACAAAAGAAGTGAGGTGATGGTTAAGGAAGGTAAGATGCAAGGCAAGGAGTGAAAAGTGAGAGAAGGGGAGAGAAAAGAAGGGAAGGCTAGGCACTGAAAGGCAAGAGAAAAGGAAGGCAAGGAAAGTCAAGGCAATGCAGTGTAAGACAAGGCAAGGCAAATTAATTAAAGCGAAGGTACGTGAAGTGGAAGCAAGGTGAGAGAAGGTAAAGAAAGGAATGGAAAAGAGGGGGAGGAATGGGAAGGGAAGGAAAGAATTAAGGCAAGGAATGTGAATGGAAGGGAAGGATAGTGAAGGGAAAGTTTTGGAAGAGAAGGTAAAAGGGAAGGCAAGGCATGAGAAAGGAAGAGAAAGGAAGTTAAAGGACAAATCATGTCACAGCAAATCATGGAAAGATAAAGCATAGAAAGGCAAAAAAAAAAAAAAAAAAAAAAAAAAAAAAAAAAAAAGAAGGAAAGTGAAGGGAAAGGAATGTCCCGACGAGGAAAGACAAGAGAAGACAAGAGAAGGGAAGGAATGGGATGACAATCATGAAGGAGTAAAAGAAAAAGAAAGGCAAATCAATGGGATGGATAGAAAAGTAAGGGAAGAGAAGGCTATGCAAAGCAAATCAAATGAAGAAAAAGAAGGGAATGGAAGGCAGATGTAAGGAAGAATAGGAAAGGAAATGAAAAGGGGGAAGGAAAGCAAGAGAAAGGAATGGAAGGAAAAGAAAGGGAAGGCAATGTAAATCAAGGGAATAGTCAAGCCTACGGAAGAGATTGGAAGGGAAATGAAAGGAAATAAAGGCAATGGAAGGGAAGGAAAGGCACAAAAGAAGGGAAGTTAAAGTTAGGGAATGGGAGAAAGTGGCAAGGCAAGTTGGGAAAAGAGAAGGAAGGTCTAGTAAAGGAAAGCAAGGCAAGAGAAAAGGCAAGGCAAGGTATGGCAAGGCATTGTAAGGCAAATGAAGTAAAGGGAAAGAAACAGAAGCAAAGCAACGAAAAAGAAGGCAGAGCACTGTAAGGGAAAGAAGGATATAGGACAGGATGGGAAAGTACAGGAAGGGAAGGAAAGGGAAAGCAAGGAAAGGGAAGGCTACATAAGGAAAAGGAAAAGTCATGACTCAGGAATGTAAAGAAAATGAAGAGAAGATTAGGGAAAGGAAGGAAAACAAAGGCATGGATTGAAATGGAAGATATCGGAAGGGAAAGGAATGGAAGGTAAGTGAAGGAAATGGAAGGGATAATATAAGCAATACAATGGAAGAGAAGAAATGCAAGGGAATGATAACAAAAGAAAGTGAACGGAAGTGAATGAAATTGAATGGAAGGGAATATCAATGCTAGCGAAGGGTAGGGAATAAAGGGAAGCAAAGGAAAAAAAAGGGAAGGCATTGCAATTTATTTTAAGGAAAGGGAGTGCAATGCACAAAAAAAAAATAAATAAATAAATAAATAAAGCAAGGCAAGTCTCAGGAGGGGATCGTGAAGTTAAACGAAAAAAAAAAAAAAAAAAAGGCAATCAAGTGAAAGGGATGGAATGGAAAGCAAAGAAAGGGGGAAACGAAATGAAAAAGAAGGCAAAACGAGGGAAGGGAGATATAGCAATGACAAGGGAAGGGAAAAGGCAAGGAAAAACAAGGGAAAGGAAGAGGAGGGAAATGAAAAGAAAAAAAGGCAATGCAATACAAGGGAATAGGCTAGGGAAGGGAAGTAAGGGAACAGAAGGGAAATGAAAATGCAAAGCAAGTTTAGAGAAGGGAAAAAAAGGCAAAGCAAGGCAAAGCAAACCACGGCATAACAAGGTAAGGGAAATGAGGGGTTTGAAGCAAGAAGGGAATGAAAGGGAAAATCCAAGGCAAGGAAGGGGAAGAAAAGGAAAGGCATGGCAAGGCAATGAAATGCAAGGAATGGGAATGAAATGGAGTTCAAGGAAGGAAAAGCTGGAAATCAATGGAAGTGATTGGAAGGGAAGGCAATATTCAAGCAGAGGAAAGAAGGGAATTGAAAGCAAGGAAATGGAGGGAAATTAAAAATGTAAATGAAAGCAAGGGAAGGGATGTGTAGGAATGAGAAGAGAAGGAAAAAGTTGAGCAAAACGAGGAGAAAGAGAAGAGAATGTAATGGAAGCAAGGGAATGCACGGGAAAAGGCAAGGTGAGGGAAGGGAAGGAAAGGGAAGTGAGAAGCCAAAGCAAGATAATAGATGGGAAAAGAAGGAAAACCAACACAAAGCAAGGCAAAGGAAAAAAGACTCAGCAATGGAAGGGAAGGTAGGGGAGGGAATGAGAAAGGAAGAGAAAATGAATTCCAAGACAAGGAAAATAAAGTGAATGCAAGGAAACTCCAGGCAATGGAAGGGATGATAATGAAAGGAAAGAGAAGGGAGGAGAAATTAGAAGGCCATGTTAGGCAATTAAATACAAGGCAATTCAATGTAAGGGAAAGGAAGAGAAGGGAAGAGAAAGGAAAATTCAAGGCAAAGGAAGAGAAGGGAAGGCAAGAGAAGTGGATGGAAAGGAGCAGACACTGTGAGAATTTGACATTTTGAAAGATTGCTGACATTGTGAATGCTGTGATTCTATGTGTTAGTGCTGAAACTTTGTGGGTGCTCTGACTTTGTGAGAGGGTGATGGGAGAGTGTGGTTAAGTGCTGCAATTCTGTGCTTTAGTGTTTTTATAATTGTATGTGTTTTGTCAATGCCACGAGTCGCTGATACTGTGTAACTGCTTTGACAGCAGTGCTGGCATACTGTGACAATGTAAGTTAAAAATCTGTGACAATGGGATTTTTGTTGTGAAATTGCCTGAGTGATGTGAAATGTGCCAGACTGCTGTAACAATGTGTGTGAATAATGCTTAAGTGCTGTGAGAGTGTTCAAGGCTTCTATGGGGATCTACATAAATCCTACAACACTGTAACTGTGTGCTGTGATAGTGTGAGCGTGTAAGGTAACATATTGGGAGAATGAACTGACAGTGTGTGTGAATGCTCTGAACTGTGATTTAGTGCTGTGACAACGTGCTCGGGTAGTAAAACACTTAGAGACTGTTCTGACACTGTGAGAGAGTGCTTATCAAAGTATCAACTTTGGAAGAGTACTGAAACAGTGGGTGTGAATATTGTGACTCAATTAGTTACTGTTATGACAAGTGCAAGAGTGAAGAAACACTGAGAATACTATGACACCGTGTGTGCCTACTGTGACAGCGTGGGTGAATTTTTGATTCTGTGTTAATGCTGTCATAGGCTTCCTTAATACTATCCTAATGTGGGAGAGTCTTGCAACTTTGGACACAAGTGCTGTATTTATGTGCAAGAGTAATGTTACACATTGTGTGCCTACTGAAATTCTGGCTATGGAAGTTGATGAGAGTGCTCTCACACTTTGGCAAAGCTGGGAAGCAGTTTTTGTGAATACTGTGAATCTGTGACAAAGTTCAGTGACAAATTGCTAGAATGCTGAAACACTGTGTAAGATTGCTCTATGGTGGTGAGTGCTAGGAGAAGTGGGGAGGCAGTGAATGGAGAGATAAGTAGGATAAAATAAGAGGGAGGAAAGGAAAACACGTGCCACAAGGAAGATTGAGCCCAGTTAGGAACACAAGACACAGGAGAGAGACAGAGAGAAAGAAAGAAAGAGAGAGAGAGAGAGAGACCTAAAAGAGGGAGCCAATATTGGTTTGAAGATAAAATTGAACACAAAGACAGGTCTAGAGAACTACAAGTCTGCCACCAACTAAAGATTTGAGTATCTGTGGAAAGGCTATCATTAATGCCCTTCCAGGATATTGAGATCAACAACTAACTTATCTCCGGAGCCCTCATCTAATGCCTGTTGGAAAAAGGAGCAAACACACATACATAAATACTGAGTCGAACTAGAACTCAGATGGAGATGGAGAGGACAAGGTGGCAGAAACACATAGAGACAGCTTACCTGAACAAGGAGGAGCTAACAGGCCCACAGACTGATACCTGGGAAGCCAGAATGGGACTTACTCAGGCCCCCCCTATATATGGTTCTCAGCCAGAATGAATGAACAATCTAAGTTACCTCAGACAGTGGAGCCAAGAAGTATCCCTGGTGCACTAGAGGAAATTGCTAACACATCACCCATGGAGGGATAACTGCCTTAACGTAGAAAGAGGAGAGAAGCCCTATTCCCTACTTCACATTACCTGTCATATCTATGCCACATCAGCCCCAGTGGAGACAGGGTAGCAATGGCTGAAAGAAATCTTAATGGCTACCTGTCCAGAGGTTCGCACCACACGTGGTTACGCCTCATGGGGAAAAGTGTTTCAGGACTCTGAATTGCCCGTCTGACAGTCTGGAACGGGTGCTAGGTGTTTGTTGTGTTTTGATAGCTGTAATACTTTTAATCATGGGTGCTATGGCCTGTAACACCACTCTTAATTCAGAGATTCCCAGAAACACTTAGATATTGTTTCAGGCACAGAAAGAGATACAGACAAGTCCTCAGCTACAAATCCCAAGGCACCAGTGGAGACTTCAGTTGTCAGCCCAAGTCCTAATAAATTAACATACCTAAAGCTATAGGAATTTGCCCACAAGATGACCTTGCCTAATTAGCCCACCCACGGCCAAGCTGTTGTGGGATTTACTACTGAGTTTTTAGGGCACCTAAATCAATAAATCAGTACAATAATTTTTATCAATTCTGTCAAAAGTTTACTGACCAGAGACAATGATTATTCTCTAAACTCAGTAAATCAAATCCCTGGTAAGGTGACCACAAGCAGGCTAAAATAAACATGAGATGTATTTACGATCTCATGCTCCAAAATAACTGCTGACATTTCTATAGTATGTCTGTAAATTTTAAACTGTGGCCAAAGATCTGTTCCTTGAAATTTCTGCATAAAATCCCGATGCTCTGAAGTAAAAATCACACCAGTTTCAACCTTCCTCGAGTGTGTTTGTGTCTGTCTGCCAAGCCTAAGCCACTCCTGACCTGTTCATCCAAGTCTTGGTCTCCCCCAAGACCTGTCACCCACTGAAAGGTCTGCACAGATCTACATGATGCCAACTGGATGGCATTACCCTACATATGGAATTGGGGTGGGGGATGGGAGGGGAGGGTGGTTAGTGTGCATGAGAGAGGGCTAAGAGTGTAAAAGGTACTTAGAAAGAGATGGGGAGAGGGAAAGACGGCAAGAGGGAGAGGGGAGTTGGATAGACATGTAAAATAATAAATTAAATAAAAAATGCTTTGACTCCAAAATTTAAGTTCAATGACACGTTACTGGGGAAAACAATTTCTATTTTTGTTTCCACAGACAATGAAAAGCAGTGGATTCCTTCCAGACTAATGTGGTTTGATCAAGCCAGACCACCTGAAACAGAGTACCAGGTGATCCTGCATTCAAAACAGCTGGACAAAGCAGCTTTACAGACTACAATCAGGATCTTCTTAGAATCCTCCATGGCAGTGCTACTTACCAGCAGGAAGTAGTTTGGAAAGAACGATGCCCAAATTCCCAAAGATTGTCTATAAATGTTTGTTTTCATTTAAATGGACTTTGTTATATAAAAGAAATAAAAATTAGTGAGTGCTATGACAGTGTGATTGAGTGCTGTGATACTGGGATTCAGGACTGTGACATGAGTGCTGTTATACTGTATGAGAGTGCTGTGACAGTGGCATCAGTGCTGTGACAGGATGGGGGGTTTTTTTTGAGGGGGGGGAGGTGGGAGGGGAAGTGGTTTTTAATTGTTTTTTTTTTTTTTTTGGGGTTTTTTTAAAAAAGAAAAAAAAATTGGTGGGTGTGTTGAGAGTGTGTGTGGGGGTGGGGGTTTGGGGTTGGGGGTGTGAATGAGTGTTGTTATCTGTTGAGAGTGCTGTGACGTGGCTCGGCGGACGGATGCAGGAGTAATTGTACTTTGTGATAGTGCTGTGAAAATATATGAATGTGTGTATCTGTGCGTCTATTCTGTGACACAGTGTGAGAATGCTAAAACACTGTGCAATACTGCCCTTACACTGTGAGGGAGTGCTTGGACACCTTTCCAGAATACTGAGACAGTGTTTATATATGCTGTGATTCTATTAGTTACTGCAATTGTCCTGAAAGACTGTTTCAGAATGCTCCTTCATTGTGAGGTAGTGCTCTGTGTTGGGTGTGAGTACTTTCTATCTGTGCTTTTGTACTCTGACAGTCTTCATGAGTACTGACAATGTGTGTGTGTCCTGAAACACTCTAATGAGTGCTCTGACTGTGCAAGAGTAATGTGCCTCTTTGCTAATGTGGTCAACCAGTATTTGTAAATGCTGCGAATATGTACGTCAGTGCTGTGACACAGTATGAGAGTGTAAAGCACTGTATGAAACTCCTTTCACCTTTGGGAGTGACAGCATTAACACACACACTTTCTCAGCACTCTTACAAAGGGTGAAAGCACTCTCTTGCAATGTCAGTGCAGTCTTCTACATTGTTATAACACACGACCACTGTGTTTCATTACTTGTGCACGGTGTCATAGCACTGATGTTCCATGTTGTTGGAATCTGGAGCATTGCAAAATATACAGGAAGACTGTTCCAACACTCAAAAACAAATCAAAGCACTCACCTACACTGTCACAGCACACAGGCAGTATCATGGCATTCTCAAGGTTTTGGCACTATCTCACTATGTCACTGTGTCATAGCAATAACTCATAGAATCACAGCACTTACACACATTGTCTCAGCAATTTCCCAAAGGGTCAAAACATTTTCCTTTGACTTTCTTTCTAAAGCATTTTACTTCCGTTCCTTTCCCTCTTTTCCTTTCGTTTCTCTTGCCTTGCCTTATCTTTTCCCTTCCCTTTCCTTTCCATTTCTTTCCTTGCCTTCACTTGCCTTGCCTTGTCTTCCATTGCATTTCCTTTCCTTTCCTTGTCTTACCTTCTGTGCTGTTCCCTTCCCTTTCCTTTATTTCCCTTACCTTGATTTCCTTTCCCTTAACAAGCCTTGGCTTCCATTTGCTCATAATTTCCCTTCCCTTCTCAAACTTTCCCTTGCCTTACATTTTCCCTTGTGTGGCATTCCCATTTTATCCCTTGCATTGCCTACCCTAGCCTTGCCTTCCCATCCCTTTCTTTTGCTTCCCATCCATCACCTTAGTTGCCTTCCTTTTTACCCTTCTCTTCCCTTCCCTACTGTTACATTCCAATCCATTTCATTGCCTAGATTTCCCTTTACATGCTTTGCATTTCTCTTCCCTTCTTGTGTTCTCTTGTGCTCCCTACCCTTGTTTTGCCTTCCCTTTCCTTGCCATGGGATGAATTGCCATACCTTTACACTTGCCTTCTCTTTTCACTTGGCATGCCTTCCTCTCTTCCTTTTTCCCTTACTTTCCCTTACCTTATCTTTCCTTGCATTATTTTCCTTGCCTTTCCATTCCTTTCACTAACCTTGCCTAGAAATGTTTGGCCTCTTCACGTTCATTCTCTTACCTTCCCTTCTTTTACTTCCCTCCACATGACTTTCTCTCCCAACCCTTCCTTTGTCTAGAATGTATCCCCTTTGCTGCTTTGCAGTCTCCTCCCTTCCCTCTTGTTGCCTTACCTTTCCCCATCCCTTTCCTTCCCTTTTCCCTTCCCTTCCTTTTTTCCTTCCCTTCCCTTACATTTCAATTCTTTCCCTAACATTGACTTGATATTTCCATTCCCTACCCTTACATTGCTTTTTTCCCCTTTTCCATTCCATTCATTTTCATTCTATTCTCTTCCCTTGCCATACATTGTGATGGCTTCCCATGCTTTGCCTTATGTTCCCTACCTTTATGTTCCCTTGTCTTGCCTTCCTTTACCTTGCCTTTTCCCATCACTTGTTTTTCCTTCCCCTCCGTACAATTCCCTTCACATTATAGTTCCCTTCCCTTGAATGTCCTTGCTGTTTTCTTCCTTTCCGTTCCCTCCCATTCCCTTTGCTTCCCTTTGTTCCCTTGCCGTGGCTTGTATTACATCCTCTTTCCTTCCCATTTCTTGCTTATTCCTTTCTAGTCACTTTTAATCCATTCCATTCCCTTGCATTGCCTAGTCTGGCCTTACCTTGTCTTTTCTTTTGTATGACTTTCCCTCTCATTCCCTTCATTTGCCTTGCCTTGACATGACTTGCCATGCACTCTCTTTCCTTGCCTTGCCTTTCAACATAATTTCCCGTCATTTTTCTTCCCTTCTCTTCACTTCCCTTCCATCCATTACCCTTCACATTCTTCTGCTCTCTTGTCTTGCATTCCATTCCCTTCCTTTGCCTTGCCTTTCCAAATCCATTCCCTTCACTTCAATGTCAAACACTTTACTTCCCTTGCCTTGCTTTTTAACTATGCATTGCCTTTCATTTCCCTTCCATTCCCTTCTTTTCTATTTCCCTTTCTTGCTCAGTATTGTATTGTAATGTGATCACAGTCGCCTAGCGTTTTCACTTGCCATTCCATGACTTTTCATTCTTCCAATTCCCCTCCATTCCCATCCATTTCTTTCAGTTGACTTGTCTCTTCCCTTGACATCACTACACTTCCCTTTCTTTGTCATGTCTTGGCTTACCTTCCCATGCCTTTTCATCAATTGTCTTTCCATCCTTTTCCTTCCATTCCCTTTCTTGGCCTTTCCCCTCCCTTCCATTCCATTCCATTACCTTTCTTTCAATTCCTTCATGCTCACTTCATTTCCCTTGCCTTGAATTTCCTTGTGATGCCTTCCATTTGTTTCCATTGCCTTGTGTTTTCCCTTGGCTTTTCTTCCCTTCCTTTCACTTCCCTTGATTTTCCTTGATTTTCCTTGCCATTCCTCCTGTTCCCTAATCTGCTTTTCACCTCACAACCCTTCCTTTAGATTCCCTTTCCTTGCTTTGCCATTTGATTGCATTGTCTTGCCTTCTCTTCCTTTACATTTCCATCTCTATCCTTCTTTGTCTTTCCTTGTCTTTTACTTTCCCTTCCTTAACATTTCCTTCAATACTCTAACCTACATTTGCCTTGTTTTTCCTTTCCCAACCTGTGCATTCACATCGCTTCCAATCCCTTAACTTCCTTTTCACTTTCCTTCTCTTCCCTTCCCTTCACATCATTTTGCTTGGTTTTCTTTTGCTTGTCATTCTATCCTTCCCTCACCTTTTCCTAAATTTACTCTTCTCTGCCCTTCCATGCCTTTGAATTTCCTTAAAGTCTCTATTCTTCCCTTGTCTACCCATGTAGACCAATGCCCTTCCCTTCTCCTCCCTACCTTTACATTGCCTTTTCTTTTCCCTTCCCTTTCTTTTGCTTCCCGTCTTTCCATTCCCTTCCTTTCCTGTCCAATCCCTTCTCTTAACTACCATTGCCTACCCTTGCCATGCATTGCTACCATTTTTAATTATCTTGGCTATTCACTTCACTTGACTTTTAATCCCTTCATTTCACTTCCATTCCCTTCCCTCCCTTTCCATTCCATGGCTTTTCCATGCCTTCCCTCACATTTCCTCACCTTGCATTTTCACTTTAGTCTAAAGAGTTATTTCCTATTTTCTTAAGGAGGTGAGGCATTTCCTTTTTTACTCAATTCATTACATTTATGTTGCTGTTTCTGTGAAAACAAGCACTATTTCTTCTTCTAAACACACTTCCTATTTATAAACATTGATAAAAGCATTGTAACACATTAGTATTCGATAGAATTAAAGGCAATGTAATTCACCTTACCAAAGTGACATTAAGTTTCCCATTAAGAATTATGGTCATTATGGAAGTGGCATGTACTTTGACAGAGGCAATATATTTCTGTTGCCTTTATTCCCAGTACTATTCAAGTTTCTAAAGAGATACTCCCTCTTTTCCTGATGAAGGTAATAAATTTATTATCCATACAAATGTTTGAGCTTAGGGTCAGATATGGGGTTAATGTTAGGGTTGGGGTTATATTTAGTGTTTGTGTAAGGGTTATGTTTAGTGTTTCAATTAGGGTTTGGTTTGGGTTAGTGTTATTTTTAGGGTTATGTCTAGTGTTAGCTTCATGGTTAATGTAAGGTTTATGCTTAGGGTTATTGGTAGGGTTAGGAAAAGTGTCAGGGTTATGGTTAGGGTTATAGTTAGGGTTAGGAATAAGATTAGGATTAGTGTTCATTCATGTTTAGTGTTAGGAATAGAGTAGAGAGATGTTCAGGTTGTGGTTAGGTTTAGGTTAAGTATAAGAGTTTGGATTAGAGTTAAGTTTAGGTTTAGGTTACATTTTAGGTTTAGATTTAGGGTCATTTTGAGGTTTAGGGTTATGTTTAGGGATCAGACTTGGGTTTAGGGCTTTTTTAGGGTTAAGACTAGGGTTAGAGTTAAGGTTAGTGTTAGGTTTAGTGTTAGGGCTAGTGTTAGGGTTAGAGTTAGGTTTAAGTTTAGGATTAGGGTTAAGTATATGGTTAGAGTTAAGGTTACAGTTTCAATTTGGCATGTATCCTGAAAACCACAAACAATTTCTATCGTGAAGGCTCATTATTCGATTAAACTATCTTGCGACAGAGTAATTATTACATTCTACTTTAATACAGTCTTCGATACATTTCACATTAAGCAATGAAATTAACTTGCACAATAATAAATACAATCAGTTGAATAGACATCCTTTTTGAGAGAGACAATTCATTAATCCATTCACTGCCCCCCCTAATTCCCCTGAGCTCTGGGGGGACTTGTCCATTACCAGTTCTGTGAGGGAATTTATATGAATCTCTTAGAATACACCTTATATCGTAGTTCCTCTGTTGGTGTGTATTACAGGCTGGTCATCCTTTGATCTAGGTCTAAAATCCATACATGTGTGACTACATATAGTGTTCCTCTTTTTGTGACTGGGTTAACTCCTTCACGATGGTTTCTTCAAGTGCCATCCACTTGCCTGCGAATTTCAAGATACCATTATTTCTGTGCAGAGTAGTATTCTACTGTGTACATGTGCCACATCTTCATTAACCATTCTTCAATTGAGGGGCATCCAAGTTGCTTCCAGGTTCTTGCTATTACACATATTGCTGCTATGAACATAGTGGAACAGATGACATTGTTGCATGGATGTGAATCCTTTGGGTATATGCCTAAGAGTGGGAATGCTGGGTCCTTTGGTAAACTAATTCCCATTTTCCTGGGGAAACACCATACTCATATCCAAAATGGCTGAATGAGTTTGCACTCCCACCATCCTCTGCAACATGAGTCATCATTGGTGTTTATGATTTTAGCCATTCAGGCAGGATTTAGATGGTACCTCAAAGTGGTTTTGATTAGCATTTCCCTGATAGCTAGGGATGTGGAGCATTTTCTTAAGTGTCTTTCAGCCTTTTTGATTTCCTCTATTAAGATTTCTTTCTTCATTTTTGTATCCCATTTTTAATAGGGTTATTTGGTGTTTTGTTGGCTAGTTTCTGGTGTTCTTTGCATATTTTGGAGATCAGCCCTTTGTCAGATATAGGATTCGTGAAAAGGATCTTACGTGCCTGAGATGTTACATGCCTTTACTCTCAGAACTTGAGAGGAAGACACAGGCATAGTCTACTAAGTGGTTTCCAGGGATCCTGGGACCATTACAGAGAAATTGTCTCTCAATAACTGAAACAAAAACAAAAGCAAACAAAGAAAACAACACGAAATATCTCACTCTGTAGCTCCAGATAGCCTGGAACACCTATATATGCCTGCCCACAAAAGCTGGAAATAAAGACGTGTGACATCCTACTCAATATACTAAATACTATGTCACCTAACATACAACAAAATGAGAACACGTTTGACATATACATACATTCATACATATCTTATAAGGGAACATACAGGGAGGGTGTATACCAGGACTTCCCACTCGCCTAATGAACTATTGACAATGGTTTTTTATGGAGGGGTGTTTTTTCTTATGTAGTATTGCTATTGGAAATTTGTCCTTGTTCCTATAAATAACCTTTGAACTCTGATCTGGTAAACAAGCCTGATTGAAATCTCTCTGAGTCAACTCCCTCATAAAATTACATGGGATAGTTGGAAAGAATAAGGGATTCACCAGCCTTGGAAAGGTAATGAGTGATCAATAGGCTGAATATGAACAAAAAATCACATACATGCACGAAATCATGAAAAAAAAGGCAGGGATGATTGATGGCATACAACATTAATCCAGCTCATGGGTGGCAGAGGTTGGCGGATTTCTGAATTCAGGGCATTTTGATATAGTGTCTGAGTTCCAGGAAAGTAAATTAGGGATAGCAATACATAGAGAAACTCTGTTCCAAACCCATATTTGATTATATTATATTATATTATGCAAATGTTAATTTCTTGATTCCCAGTTGATGATCTTATATATCTTAGTGAGTGGCCATGGCCTAGGAAATAGCCATTTTCATTGTTGAGTCAAACGGAACTCACAACTTATAAAATCACTATAATATGTGCTTCTGATTAGGAGGAATCTTTGCATAAGTAAATGGTGTCTATCGTAAGTTAAGGTTTTTGTTGTATTAAATGATAAATATCAGAACTTGGTTTAACATTGCTGGAAGCACTTGCTCAGAATTTGGTCTTTTCATAAAATGTATAAAAGAACTCATCTGTTTTCATGCTTGACATATTGAGATCAGAAATATTTGTAGAAAACGTGATTTATTTTACCCCTGATATAGATCTTCGATTTCTATTTTTCTCAAAAATGTGGCTGATGGCTTATTAGTTATTGATAGGCTTATGTTCACTATTTTCTCCCATTTGATTTTTCTTCAATTGTATTGTTTTTTTCTTTCTTTTCCCGCAATTCAAAGGTAACATATTTTTCTACTTGCAGATGAAAGATGGGCTCACTAAATCTGTCCAAAATAAGCTTTTGATGTTATGCATTCATCTACAAATTCAACACGGTGTGCTTTTCACAAATTTGAAGGTAATGTCTTTAACTATTCAAGAGGAAAAGATAGAGATGAAGTAGTTGGGGATAAGGAGATTAAGAAGAAGAATGATTGTAAATGCCAAAATATATTGTCAAAATCTTTGGAGCTGGTATAAGAAGTTGTGCACCACCCAACGTGTGTATAGGGAACAAAATTTGGGTTCTCTGTAAGAGTAATATGTTCTCTCAACCACAGAGTTTTCTACCCTGAATATCATTTTCATTCAACTCAATACACATTTTATTTTTCATTTTTAAATTTCTTTTATACACGTTTAAACTAGATTTTATATGATCAGTATAATTGGATTATCTAAATGTTTCCATCTGATAATAAATTAACTTTGACAAGCTAGCCAATATAAGACATATGTTTAAATCTACTATCTTGCTTTTTATTTTTATTTTAATACTTTCTATAGTTAGTTCATCATTCCATTTCCTTCTTAGTGTTTATTAGTGCATCAATTGGGTGCCATAGTTCACAAGGAGAGTCAGAAGACAATCAGGAATGAGAGTCTTCGCCTCCTGATTTGCTTGAGGATAGATCTTTCATTTCCTCCCCTGTACGTCATTTTATCGGTCTGGTCTACAGGTTCTAGGGATTCTGTTACTACATCACACTTCAGAGTATACCAATAGTATCCAGATATGGCCTGCACACTTGCTGTGGATCCTAGATATACATATTCTGGTTCTTTTCTGTGGGTGACTACCCATTTAATCATTCCCAGAATTTTGGGTTTTTGTTGCTGTTGCTGTTTCATGGCTATATCTTATCCTTTTCACTAGTTTATTACATACTTAATTTTTTTCTACTATGACTGACATTCTTCATATTGAAAACTGCTTCCATGTAGTGACATGCTGCTTCAGTTAGAATGAAAACCTGTGGGCATGACACTTCACTACATCCTCCCAACTTCATCATGGCATCTTCATATTTTTCAAGAATGCAGTAACATTTTACACATTCCTTTAAAACTGAGAAATGTCTGTATTATTTAACATTTTTGTTCTTGTGGTTTTTGTAGTTACAATTTTATGGTATTCATTTCCTTCATGACTATTCCGTATCACTCCTATCTTAGAGGCTGAAATATTTCATCCTTTAGAGGTCTAAAGAAAAATTTATTTCATTTTCATTTTATAAAAATATTTCCAGTGAATATAAACCTGACATGCAGATCCATTGATGGGAGATTCATTCTGTAAATATTTATCCCTTATTGTTTATTGAATAAAAGACTGCTGGCAAATAGGAAAGAAAGATTGGTGGGACTAGGAGACAAGGAGGATAGAGGAAGGAGGAGAGAGGGAGGTCAAATAGGGGGATGGAAGATGGAGGATGGAGAGTGCAGAACGCCAGGCTCTCTCTTTTCAGTAAAATAAGGCAATGTATAAACACTTAGATTAACAGAATTAGGTTAACATGTAAGACAGAGCTAGCTGATAAAAAACTAGTAACTGAATAACAGCATTATATCAAAGACAGTGTCTCTGTGAGTAATTAGGTGCAGGTGAGTAGGTGGGACTAGACTGGGAAGGGAAAAACTAATCAAAACATAATGGCATCTGAAGATGGACAATGAGAATTTCCACTCTAAACTTAAGAAAAGCTTAGAAATGACTTTAGAAACAAAATAAAAAGGCTTCTTGTTAGCAGGATTTTTTTTTCTTAGGTAGGCTCTGTTTTTCTAGAGACAAACAGGGTTTTGTGCAGCTTCTTTAAGGGAGATTTCCTGACTCAGCACAAGTGGCAAAAAAAAAAAAAAAAAAACTGAATGGGGTTTAAGAAGGGCTGCTAACAATTAATTGGAAGGTATGTAAGCTGGCAGTGGCAGTGACCACATCTCCAAGCTGGCAACATGTTGCTGGATGGCAGCAGAGTCTCAGATTTTGAACAGTGCTCTCAGTTCTGGTAGGAAAATTATCCATTGCCCTCTTTGATAGACAGAGTCTAATACAGCTGTAGCTTTCATTTTAGCAATAGTGTTTAGCAAATAAAAGACTCATGGCCACAAAAAGATATTGCTTTATAATAAAGACAAACTCTCATTAAGAATAACTGCTAAAGATTTACAGTGTGTTTTAAAATATACGTAGGCTTGGGAGAGAAAAGTAATAAAATGTTTTTAAAAAGACAGAGAGTACCTATGTCTAGTGACACATGCCTTTCATTCCAGCACTCTGGAGACCAACGCAAGCAGGTCGCTGTTACTTCAAAGTAAACCTGATATACAGAGATAACTCCTGGACAGATAAAATTTGCACATAAAAACCGTGTCTCAAAAAAGAAATGAAAAAAACAAATAAAAGAAATAGAGTATTTTTTTTAAAAAAGCCACTTAAAGGTAGGAAGCAAAAAAAGGGGGGATACTATATGCCATTTATTTATCTTTAATTTATTTGACAGCTAAAGAAATAGCAACAACTGTTAAAACAAATGCTGCTGGAATTTACATTGTAAAAATGTTTTGACTGTGAAATGTTACTGGGAGAAAGGACTTTTATTTTTGTTTCCACAGAAAAGGAAAAGATATTACTTCCAGAATAACATAGTGTGGTCATGCAAGCCCCCCTGAAACAGCATACCAGGTGATCCATCATTCAAAAGAGTTGGTCCAAGATTAAAGACTATAGCCTCGATTTCTGTGACTTCTTAGGATCCCCCATGACAGCGACCCCTACCACCATGAAACACTTTGGAAAGAAAAATTACAAAATTGTCAAATATTGTGTATAAGTGTTTGTTTTCATTTATATGGGCTTGGTTATAAATGGTTAATGACCACAACCATTCTTTTTAAAAGAAAACATAGGATTACGTTATAGATATGAATACTCTGCTTTCATTGATACAATTTAAGATCAATTTTGTGAGATGTATATTTCTCTTCTTGTTTAGATATTGTGTTTATATAGCTCATTTAAAAGTGTAATGCATAATATAATAGAAGTTATAGTTAATATTCAAAATTTATAGTTAAATTAGATTTCTAGATAAACTAAGATGTATTTGAGATGAACAAGCATTCTTCAAACATTTGAAAGAGCTACAGAATATGGTTTAAAATGGTTGAGGATTTGTCTTGACAGTTAGGCACAACTGCTCATGGCAACACCACTTGTGTAAGAAAGAAGTTGGACATTGAAGAAATTCATTATGGAATTTGTTTCCTATATGGCAAGACTAGCCATTTGTACAAAATACTGCTCTTTTTCAGACTCTTTGATCTGAACATGTACTTCTCACAGGAAACTGACTCCTAATGAAAGATGGACATTGATACAGAATTTCTGCTTCATGAAAGAGTCTGCCTGACATTATGCAACACACAAAGAAAAGTGACTGACAAACTGCAAATACAGGTAGACAGTTTACTAAAGTTATTTGCTTTACTGAGGAGTCTGCTAGACACAATATGGCGTATAGGCTGATAATGGAACATTACAGAAGAGCACTAGGTGATTGACCAGTTGAGCTGTCTCTGTCAATTCTAGAGTTTATAAATTATCCTTCTGTGGTCTTTGAAGAGTTGAAGACTGGTAGTTATGTTTGTAGTTTTCCTTACGTAACATTAAAGATAAGTTACATAAAAGACTTCAGACTCACAAAGATAGTATAGAGGATAGAATGTATTCTATAAAACTTTGTAAAATTATTTTAATTTAATTTTATTTAATTTTTATTTATTTTTATTTTTTAATATAACCAAGTCCATTGAAATGAAAACAAACATTAATAGACAACATTTTGGAATTTTGGCGTCTTTCTTTCCAAACTACTTCCTGCTGGTAAGGGGCGCTCTCATGGGGAATTTGAAGAAAATTCAGAAATCCTGGCTGTAGACTGTAAGGGTGCTTTGTCCACAAGTTTTGAATGTAGGAACACCTGGTACTCTTTTTCAGGTGGTCTGGCTTAATCAAACCACATTAGTCTGGAATGAATCCACATATATTCATATTCTGTGGAAACAAAATAGAAATACTTTTCCCCAGTTACTTCTCCTTGAACTTAAATTTTGGAGTGAAATCATTTTATTTAATTTAATTTATTATTTTCATGTCTATCCCAGTTTCCTTTCCCTCCCTTCCTTCCTCCCTCCCTCCCTCTCTTTTTTACCCTCTATGCCCTCTCACATGCACTCTAATCACCCTCCACTCCCATATCCCCACCCCAATTCCATATGTAGGGGAATGCCATCATGTAGGTCTGACAGGTCATATAAAATAGGGACTAGGCCTTCTCTCTTGTCTTTAGATTAAGGCAGTTATCCCTCCATGGGGGTGTGTTTGTAAGGTCCTTTTGTGCACCAGGGATATGTCCTGGCTCCACTGTCTGAGGTCCCTTAGACTGCTCAGTCCTTCTGGCTGAGACTCATACCAAGGGGGGCCTGAGTCAGTCCCATGCTGGCTTCCCAGCTATCAGTCTTTTGGCCCGCTTGATCCTCCTTGTTCAGGTAAGCTGTATGTATGTGTTTTTTGCCACCTGGTCTTGGCCTCTCCATCTGTATTGTGGTTATACATCTACTCAATGATTATCTATGGGTGTTTGTTCCTGTTTCCAACAGGCATTAATTTAGGGATTAATGGATAAGTTAGTTGTTGATCTCACTACCTGGGAGGGGCTTTCATGGTAGCCTTTCCACGGATGCTCAAATTTTTAGTTTGCAGCAGTCTTATAGTTCTCTAGACTTTTCTTTGCATTCAGTTTTATCTTCAAACCAATATTGGCTCCTTCTTTTATATTCTCCCTCTCTCTCTCTCTCTCTCTCTCTCTCGTCTTCTATTCCTAACCAGGCTCAATCTTCCTGGTCGCACATGCTTTCCTTTCCCCCCCCTCGTTTTCTCCTACTTCTATCTCCATTCGCTGCCCCCCCACTTCCCCTGAGCTCTGAGGGACATTTCCATTCCCGGTTGTCCCGTCCCAGTTCTGTGAGGGACTTTATATGAATCTCTTACAATACTCCTTGTATCTTAGTTGCTTTGGTGGTGTGAATTATAGGCTGCTCATCCTATGATCCAGTTCTAAAATCCATATAAGACTGAGTACATACTGGGTTCCTCTTTTTGTGACTTGGTTACTTCATTCAGGATGGTTTCTTCAAGTGCCATCCACTTGCCTGCGAATGTCAAGACACCATTATTTTTTTCTACTGAGTAGTGTTCCATCATGTAGGTGTGCAACATCTTCATTAACCATTCTTCAATTAAGGGGTATCTAGGTTGCTTCCAGGTTATTGCTACTACAAATAGTGCTGCTATGAACATAGTTGAACAGATGTCTTTGTTGCATGGATGTGAATCCTTTGGGTTTATGCATAAGAGTGGGATTGCCGGGTGTATTGAGATAGTTCTGTGGCACTGACCACGCCTATTGGAGGGTGGAGCCATGGGCGGAGTGACCTTTGGAAGGAGGTCGGAGGGGGCCAGGAAAGGCACTCTCTTTCTGGCGTGGCTCGGACAGGAGAGGATCGGGTTGAATTTCATGGAGTTTATCTGTCTAGGTTGTAAGATTTTTCTCCCTGTATAAACATCTATTCGGCCTATTTGTTTATCCTGATCCTTATTTTACCACATTATCTGGTGTCAGAAGCAGAATTACCTGGGTTTCGCCCCCAGGCAGCAGAAGCCGCCCCCCCTCCCCCACCTTCCCCAATGGGCAGGGTTTAACCAGGTGGACTCACCACAACTTTGGGACATTTGCCTCTTCCTTACTGCATAGGAGATCTTTCCCGCTAAAGCAGACCTGAGAAGGCACATACCGCTTAACAATTTTTTGCCCATTTCAGCACGGGACTTTGCATTTGGGCAGAGCAGCTCGGCAGCACCCGCCCAGCTTCCATGCATTTCGTCTTGTGTTACAAGTAACTCCAAAAGTCCCCTCTTAACAAAATTCTGCTTGTCATAGTTTCTTAAGAGCTATTCTACAGGGACTGGAATCAGAAGGATCATCTGCTGCCAGACAATATTTGTTGGCACACTTCAAGGCAGAACCAGAATAAGACGGGCCTCGGCGGCTAGGCACTATTTGGTGACACACCTCCAGGCGTAACTACCACAAGCTGAGATATACAACTAAAAGCATCAAAGTTCCAGGACAGCAGAATTACACCTAAGGTAATTGTAACATCCTTTGCAATTTAAGCTGATATAAAATCTGAGACAAATTGTTCCATAACTATGGCAGATAATTTTACTATGCAGAACTTTAGGAATTACTTTCCTTTATATGTAGAAGGGATTTTAGGAGAGGAAACTTATGATTGGACCAATATATACTTTTATTTTGTAATAGCAATGGGTTTCATCATTAACATGATATTCTTAAAGAAATGGTTTGAGATTAGAGCAAACAATAAGGAAGTTGTACAAACCATAGGAGACTTTGTAACAAGGATTCGAAACATTGAAAATGATAGAATTCAAAGCATAGAGACAAGGATTCAAATCATTGACTATGATAGAATTCAAAGCATAGAGACAAATATTTGAAACATTGAAAATGATAGAATTCAAAGCATAGAAATTATAGAAAGAAAGGTTCAGAATATTGAAGATGTCATTGACGAGCTGAAAGGTATAATTTGTTTCATGCCAGATACCTCAATAACAAGAACAGAAACAATGCAATGCATTAACAAACAAGCAGAAACACCTCGTTCCTGGTCAGAGGAAGCTACTAATAAGTTTATAAAACTGGAACATCAGATAGAAAGAATAGATGACAGAATCTCTTCCATGTCTGAGGATAATGGCAAGCTAGCAGATAGAACATTGTTTCTGGAAGGCAGTTTACACGCCATTCAGATTAAAAACATGGAATCATTTGTAGTTGGAGAAAGTAAGAAACTGACTGAGGCAATGAAGTCTCTAGAAAGTTATTTGATTCAAGAAGTTCAGACACTCAAAGAAACAATGGTGAATAGATTTCAGGCTGAAGAAGACCTTCAGTCTGATACAACAGAAGAAGAACTACAGGTAACAGGGCATGAAAAAGATTTAAAATTTTCCACACAATTTAGGGTCAGGGGAGCTTTCCATGTATCTATTCATGAAAAGCCAGCAACGAAGAAACATCCAAAAAGGTGTAGTTGCATATCAGTGGGAACCAATACATAGAAAGATTTAAAAGGTATAAAGGAAGCAGTAGTCTCTTATGGCATGCACTCACCTTATGTGAAACAATTAGTAGAATCATGGGCATGGAATAACAAGGTAACCCCTAAGGATTGGGATCAATTAATATCAGCTGTCCTTGAAAAAGTCCTCTTAATTAGAATGGAGGGCTTTATGAAGAGAGGAAGCAAAAGCTCTTGAACTTCAGGACTTAAAGAAAGGTTATAAAGCTCCCCAAGATAAAATTCTTGGTGAGGGTCTCTATGCTGACCCAGAAACCCAAGCTGCCTATGAGGAACATATCTTGTGTCTATGCAGTACAGCAGCTTTGAATGCTTGGGATAAGTTTAATGAATTAGGAGAGAGGATAGAACCCTAAACCAAGATAAAGCAAGGACCTACAGAACGTTTTAGTATCTTTCTAGAAAGATTATCTAGGGCAGTACAATTAGAGATAGCAGACATAGATGCTAGGCAAATACTCATAGAATCTTTAGCTTATGCAAATGTGAATCCTCAATGCAAACAGGTGCTTTGGCCTTTAAAAATGCGATCAGCACCTTTGGATGAATGGGTCCTATATAAAAGCAACATTGAGTATAATGACAATAAGACTGAAGCATTGGTAGGAGAAGCCATATCTAAAGGTCAGAGAAGATATCAAGATAACAGAGTTCCTTACTATGGTGACTTAGAAACTTGGGTAGGAGAAGCCATCCCCAAAGGTTTGAAGAGATATCAACATGTCAGTTGTTATAACTGTGGTAAGATAGGACATCTAAAAAGAAATTGTAGGCACAGCTTCCCTAGAAATAACACTCCCAGGAATGAATCAAACAGAAGGCCTCAGCCTCCTGGGTTATGTAGAAGGTGTGGCAAAGGCAGATACTGGACAAATGAGTGTAGATCCACCAGAGGCAAGCAAGGAAACACTTTACCATTGGGAAACTGCTTGGGGGGCCTCTCTTGAGGGTCTCCTGGACACTGGGGCTGATGTAACTATCATATCTAATAAATCTTGGCCTCAAAGATGGCCCCTGCATGAGGTAAATGTTCAATTCTTATGGATTGGAACCCTGTCTCAGGTAAAACAAAGTAAGAGATGGATTGAATGTATAGGACCAGAAGGACAGAGAGGGAGGTTGAGACCATATGTGGCTGATTTAGGGATATATTTATGGAGTCATGATCTATTACAGCAATGGAATACACAGATTAACATTCCTCCTGGATTAGATAGGAACCATAGACGACCTCATGATTGTGGAAAAAAATACTGTTAAGTACTATACAAGACAGATTCAAAATATCCAGGCAGTACAAAAATAGAATACATGTGCTGAACAAACAGAAGAACCAAAAGCCCTACCTTTAAAATGGCTAACAAAGGAACCTGTCTGGGTATGACAATGGCCTATGACTTCTGAGAAGTTAGAAGTTTAGAAAGCCTGGTTCAGGAACAGCTAAATGCTGGACATATTGAGGAATCAACCAGCCCTTGGAATTCTCCTGTATTTGTGATCAAAAAGAAATCTGGTAAATGGAGAATGCTTACAGACCTGAGAGCCATCAATAAAGTTATCCAGTCAATGGGCTCTTTACAGCCTGGATTGCCCTTGCCTTCTTTGATACGCAAAGAATGGCCTATTATAGTTATTGATTTAAATGGTGCTTCTTCACTATACCTTTACAAGAACAAGACAAAGAGAAATTTGCCTTCACAGTATCTAATTACAATAATTCTCAACCGGTGAAGAGATATCAATGGAAGGTTTTGCCACAGGGAATGCTAAATAGCCCCACCCTGTGCCAATATTTCATACAAAAACCGTTAGAAATAATTTGTAAACAGTTCCCTCGATCCATTATCTCTCATTAAATGGATGATATATTGTTAGCTGACTCTAAAGGAGAAATATTAGAAAAAATTTTTGAGAAAGTAAAGGAAATTTTACCTCACTGGGGATTACAAATTGCACCTGAAAAAAAATACAAAAAGGATTCTATCAACTACTTAGGATATAAAATAGGTTTACAGAAAATTACACCACAAAATACAGATCAGAAGAGATCGCTACCAGACTCTTAATGATCTTCAAAAATTACTAGGAGAGATTTCTCAACTGCAAACCATAATTGGAGTAGAAGGGCATGATTTCAAAAACTTGAAAATGGCCCTAAAAGGAGATAAGGACTTGAATAGTCCACGAATACTATCAGCTAAAGCTGAGAAGGAATTAGAATGGGTAGAAAAGAGGATACTAGAAGCACATGTGGACCGTGAGGATCCAAACCTAGACTGTATTCTGTAATCTAGAGAATATCCTTCAGGGATTTTGATGCAGAGAAAAGATATCATATTAGAATGGATATTCCTACCACATAAACAGCATAAAAAACTAAAAACATATATAGAAAAGATCTCTGACTTGATTATAAATGGTAAATTAAGACTTCGTCAGCTAATAAGAAGGAACCCAGCAGATATTATAGTACCTTTAACAAATGAGGAAATTTCTTCCTTATGGAAAGATAACGAATATTTGCAGAGAGCTTGTAGTAACTTTTTGGGAACAATTAGCAACAACTATCCCAAAAGTGAGAGAATCAATTTCATAAAGGAAACGATTTGGATTCTTCTATTCACTGTAAGAAAAACACCTATTTCTGGAGTTCATACATTCTACACTGATGCAAACATATCAGGTAAGGCAGGATATAAATCAGGAAAAATTAGCAAAGTGGTTCAATGCCCTTACAATTCTGTACAAAAGGCAGAATTGTATGCCATTCTCATGGTACTTATGGATTTTAAAGAACCCCTCAATATAGTTACTGACTCTCAATATGCAGAGAGAGTTGTTTTACACATTGAGACTGCAGAATTTATTCCTGACGATATAGAATTAACTTCATTGTTTATACAGATACAAGAAACTATCAGAAAGAGGACTCATCCTATATATATAAAACACATCAGATCCCATATGGGTCTGCCAGGTCCTCTAGCACAAGGCAATGATGAAATTGATCATTTATTGATAGGAAGTGTGCTAGAAGCCTCAGAGTTTCATAAGAAACACCACCACGTGAACAGCAAAGGTTTAAAAAATGATTTTTCTATCACTTGGTAACAAGCCAAGGAAATAGTAAGGAAATGTCCTACTTGCTCATTCTATAACCAAACTCCTTTACCACCAGGCAGTAACCCTAAAGGTATAAATAGCAATGAAATATGGCAAATGGATGTGTTTCATTTTGCAGAATTTGTAAAATTAAAATATGTACATAACACTATAGTTACATTTTCAGGGTTTCAATGGGCTATTGCTCTGATCTTTGAAAAGGCTGATTCTGTTATAATACACCTATTAGAGGTAATGGCCATTATGGGCATACCTGCACAAATAAAAACTGACAATGCTCCAGCATATGTCTCCAGCAAATTGAAACAGTTTTTTGAGTATTACAAGATAAAGCACATAACTGTTATACCACAAAATCCTATAGGACAAGCAGTGGGAGAGAGATCCAATCGTACTTTAAAAGAAATGCTCCATAAAGAGGCAGAAGGAACCAAAACACCCAAACACAGATTACATAATGATTTATTAACATTAAACTTTCTTAATGCTGATGAAAAAGGAAAAACAGCTGCAGAAAGACACTGGACAATAGAAAAAACTCCTGAACTAAATCAGCCAGTGTACTTCAAGGATGTACTGACCTCAGAATGGAAAGCAGGATATGTGTTACGTTGGGGTAGGGGTTTTGCATTTGTATCTACAGGAGAAGAAAAAACTATACCATCTAAGTTAATCAAGATTCAAGTTGAACAAGAGAAACATCTTAATGAAGATAAATGACAAGTCATCCAACAAATTAGGTCCCATGACATGTACGGAGGCCTCTCAAAGGTAGGGGAAGTGTTCTGTTCTTGTTTTTACAGAAAACAGAGAAAACCTACCATCAAACAGCCAAAAGACACTGAACATGTAGGTGCCTACAGAAGAGAAGACAGCTCTTCAGAAACAATCACTTAAGGAAGCAGAATCTGATATATGGTAAAAAAAAATATATTTAATTGTAGTAAACTATTTCTATATTGAAATCAATTTCTCTCTACTATCTAGTATTCCTGAAGTCCCAATTTATGTAAACCAATGCTGGCTTTGGAGTGGGATTTGGCTTTCCTTCTCTAAATTCAAGCATGTTGTTAAGATTAAATTAATGGTTTCTGCCTTAAATCAAGAAACCAATTGGTGTAAGGCAGAAGAAAACAAACTCTGGGGACTCATAACTTATATGCGATTTTCTCTCTGAAATCCTAATTTTTTCACAAACTTTTAATGCTTATTGTTGTCTTTTCCTAATGTATACCTTAAAACTTGAAAATTTTACTTTAATATTATGTGTAACTTTTCCACAAGGAATAATAATGATTCCTAACATCAGTCTTTGAACTCTCCGGAAAGAAGATGGGGTCCCACATCATCGTTTCCACTTGACTCAACCTGATGCATCTGAACTACAAACATCACCCTAAAACTGGTTTGAGACTGTTTTGCTCGAGACAACTCATGACTAGCTAGCTGTAATGGTGCACCTTTTTATTACACCCTGACCAGAGTTTCAAATAGAACTACAGTCAAGAATTTTCTGCCACACAGTGACTAGCTACATATGTCACAGCCAGTCCTGTTGAGAAATTTGGTTGCTAAAAATTTTCTTCCTACAGGATCCATTGGAGCAATCATCATCCCATTTCAGCAGGAAGTAATCTTAAAATAACGATGCCCCCTTTCCCTACCCTTGGAATTTTGGGATAGTAATCCCAAAATTGGGTTGGTTTTAGTTATTTGTGATTGGGTGATGATTACACTCGGGTTTATCTTTTAGAAAGGAATTGGGAAGTGTTGGGAAATGTATGGTTTAGATGGGATATATTTTCTTGTGAATTTGAGTAACAATGAGATAGTATTTTATAGCTTACATTGTTGTGTATTCTTATGTGGTAAGCTATGTAAATTAAGTTTATATTTTTTTAAATTGTGTTAAATCTTTCCACTTACAATGTTTTATGCACATTATTTTTACCATATTCTATGTATGTATACTTTTCTTGTATTCAAGACATTTTGTATATTGATACAATTTGGGATATTTATCTTGCTGACCTTTATAGTTCTACCTCTTGTCTTGACACTTATACTCTACCTCTATTTTAGGTATTTACTTGTATGTATATTTAAATAGTTATATTGTTTAAGTATTTGTTCCTGCTTTACTCAGGGAAGTTTTAATCAGTCTTTTTAGCTAAGTTCCCGAGTATTACAGATTATCTTCACTCATATTTCCTGTACCCATGAGATTAGTCAGATATAGATGCTTAATCTTCAATCACTTCATAGATATGCAGAACATGGCATTTAAATGTTTTAATATTAGTACTCCATTGACATGAGACACTCTTGCTCCTGACAGCACCGTGCACTTTTCCGAAAATATGTTGGACACTGTTGTTGCTCCTGCTGGTGTTCGATCTCGTCTCAGCTAATGGCCTGTTGGGCATAGAATTGCCCCCACATTGACCACTGATTTGGACATGCAGCCCTATGTGCTTGCAGGAGACAAATATAGAAGACTGCTTGAACTTGCCAAGTCAGGGTAAGACAGCCATTCTACCTCCCTGCTGTTGTTGTGGTCTGTCAAATTCTCTTGGCCTTAGCCAAATCTGGGTGTACCAACGTGGCTGTGAGACCTAAGGTGACTGTTCAGGTGGCTTGCTGTTTCTGTCCTTGTTGCACCTTCTGGAAGGTGTCCATCCACATTTCCTGTCTACTCTAGTATTGTTAATTTCCTTCTCAGGTCTGGATGAGTTTGAACATTAAACTATCACAACTATTATTCTCTCTTCCTAGTTAGATACATTAGGTGCTAGACTTACATTTTCCATCTTAGGACAACTCTATTGTAAACTCCATATTGCCCTCTTCCTAGGAGTAGATATATAGGTCATTTTGTTCTCAATTTTCCTTTTCTTAGAGTACACTTGTTATTCACTGTTTTGTATATAGTTTGGTATTAAGCCTAAATCTTTTCTTTAGACTAAAAAGGGAATTGTAGTGAGATAGTTCTGTGGCACTGACTACTCCCATTGGGGGTGGAGCCATGGGCAGAGTGGCCTGTGGAAGGAGGTCAGAGGGGGCCAGAAAAGGCGCTCTCTTTCTGGCGTGACTCGGACAGGAGAGGTTCAGGTTGAATTTCCTGGTGTTCATCTGCCTAGGTTGTAAGTTATTTCTCCCTGAATAAACATCTATTCGGCCTATTTGTTTATCCTGATCCTTATTGTACCATGTTAGCCGGGTCCTGTGGTAAACTAATTCCCATTTTCCTGAGGAAACTCCATACTCATGTCCAAAATGGTTGAATGAGTTTGCACTCCAACCCGCAGTGGAGGAGTTTTCCCATTTCTCCACATCCTCTCCAACATGAGTCACCATTGGTGTTTCTAATTTTAGCCATTCTGGCAGGAGTAAGATGGTATCTTAAAGTGGTTTTGATTTGCATTTTCCTGATAGCTAATGATGTGGAACATTTTCATAAGTGTCTTTTAGCCTTTTTGATTTACTCTATTGAAAATTCTTTCTTCTGTCCAGTAACCCATTTTTAATTGTGTTATTTGTTGTTTTGTTTACCTTTTTCTTGAGTTCTTTGTATATTATGGGGAAAACTTGCTAAAAATTAATGGACTAAATATTGTTAACTGTGATTCTTGTTTGATAAGTGTATGGTAAGTATTGTGTTTTATATTTTGTTTTCTTAAAGTTAAAACCCTTCCTTTTATTTTAGACAGAAAAAAGGAGATGATGGGAAATGTCATTCTCTACATATATTTCTTATATTGGTTAATGAATAATACACTTTTGGCCAATAGGAAATCTAGATAAGCGGGGCTAGGTAACAAATAGAAGAAAGCAAGGGGTAGGGAGAATAGTCAAGATGGAGGAAATCCAAGGTGAAAGACAGAGAGTGCAGAATCCCACATGGGAGCACTAAGGTTAATTGAAATGGGTTAATATTTAAGACAGAGCTAGCCAATAAGAAACTAATAACTGACAAACAGCATTATGTGTTACTTGAGCCAGGCAAGTGAGGTAGGAATAGGGAACTGGTATCAATATGAAACAATAAATTAATGAAAAAAGAATATTATGAAACATATGAATTTTGAGGAAATTATTTTTTCTTTTTTCAATAATATAACAAAATAAATAATGCTATCGGTAGGCAAGTAATAAAAAAATACTATTTGCAGCATACTACAATTAAAGAAACTCCATGGTATAAAAGACAGAAAAAAAATAATCTGTGCTTTTTATTCACAAGGAAAAAATGGCAACAATGTGTTAATACTTAGTATGTTTCAATGTATTTTCATTGATTATCAGTTAAGCCAAGGTGATTAAAACCTTACTGTATAATTTTGCATACAATGGTCACGTTATACAATCACAGCATAGCTCTTGAATTTTCCAAACCTTTAGAAGTTTTTAATATGTAAAGTTAGATAACCTGAATTGAAAGTAATCAGAAAAGGAACACAGCAACATAAATGGCAAAGGCACTATGAATCTCTGCAACTACAGCTTCAAAAGTTATCACACATGCAAGCAATAAATGAGTCATACCTGAGATCATCATGCTAACAAAATAATTACTAATAGTATTATGAAAATGCCTAATCGACACTTTAAAATTTCCACTGTCAAGGTCATGAATACATTACAGATTTATGTCAATATTAGTTGCAAGAAACTTCTGAACTCATGAAACAGTAAGGTATTCTGAGTCTTCAGAAGTGGGCCCATAGTATCATGTTTTCTTCTAGAAGCCTTTCAAATTCACCCACCAGGCCGTTATTGAACAATATCTTTCCAGCAAAGAGTGTATTGCATTCGGGAGAAGCAGGGAAATGGATTTAAATTATTGGCACCTCACAGTACTCAGCAGGCTGTGTTTTGCAAACAATCAGCTGTCATTTCTTTCATGGTCAATTAACTAGCTAAATGTTATTTTTGGGCTTAACCACAATGATTACCAGAGAAATAAAATATCTGCAAGATGTATAATCCCTCATTTGGGATATTTTTTAACTAATCAAAGAACATATCTGTGAGAAAGAAGCCTCAACTATTAAAAGTTCAAAAGTTCATGAGCAGCTAAAGTCTGTTTCACTTGTTAATATGCCTGTAACTTCAATTAGCTGTTACAACAGTTAAAAATGTATTGGTTTTTCTTGGAATATTTTCTCACATCCCCACACTCTATATTCATTAGAACACTGCTTGCTACACATATCTGTTATATATGAAAGTGTTTGTAAATTCACAAAGGCAAGATTCCTAGGAAGAATAAAAACCATTGTTAAAACTGTACATTGTAACAACAATAAATTATTTGTAAAGCATTTTATTTATTTACATGCTGAGTAGGCATTAATCACAGGTTTGCCAGGGCACATTAATGTTTACTGTGTGCCTTGCAGTACAGTAATTCTTTAACTTAAAAATTGAGGAACTCATTCATCTTCACAGATATAATGAGCATTTTTCCAATGGAAAAATGAAGAAAGATCTGTCAAAATTCATCTAACGTCACACAAATGACTATATAGTTTGCCATTGGATGTATCCTTCTCTGCATCTCATTATTTGCATGGCTCCATATGTGGAATTGTGGTGGGGAATGGAAAGGGACGGTGGTCAGAGTGCATGGGAGTGGGAAGAGAGGGAAAGAGAGAGGAAGGGAGGGAAGGAGGCAGAGTAAACTTGGATCAACATGTAAAATAAAAAAATAATAATTATCAAATAAAATAAATGGGTCACTGTGGAGATACAGACTAGTAAGTAAATCAGAAAGCTCACAGTCAATATCTTAGCAACTGTAAAGAGATGCCAGTTGAGGAAGCCATTTGTTTGACTCTAACTAATTAGTGCCTATAAAAGACTCAATACAAATTAACCATAATAAAATGAAAATACATTACAGCACACATTATCAAATCTTATATACTTCCATGTGTTCACATCTCAAGTCATTTCTTTAGTCCTGCACAATATTTTAAGTCGTCTGAATGTTATTGAGAAAAGAAAATCTCTTTAATAGTGTATAATGTGACTTAATATTTTAACTATGGTCACTTTTAAATGTCACAAAAATATCATTATCATGCCCTAGGAAGCATATACTGGTTTATGGCATACTTTAGAAATTCAATGCTTGCAAATGCCATACTCTTTTATTAGCATTCCGTTTGTTGCATACTGTACACAACCTCCTGGCAGCTGACACCTGAAATGTTTTCAACAGGCTTTATTCCTATTTACTATAGGAAACTGTGCTTTTAACTTTGATTTACACATTGCAAAGATAACAACCCATGGGGTATTGAATATTCATTATTCTCACATTATTATATGTGATTTCACACACACACACACACACACGCACACGCACGCACACACACACACACACACACACACACACACCTCAACTAATACATTCCAGTATCCATATACGACACACTGAAGATAGATTACGTTCTATGACTCACACAAATGGTTTTACTGAATGGTAGACGTATCAATTTGTTTACCACCAACACAACATAATTCTGCTCTTCCTTTGTGGCTTCACCAAAGCCAGCTGTTAGCACAATTTCCCCAGTACTTTGCCATGAAAGTGACATGATGTTACATTAAATCCTCCATTTTCTTATTAACTAAGTGGTTGAGAACATTTCTGAGTTAACACACTGATCTTCTTATGAAATGTGCTATTGGTGGATTTCTACGATTCATTATAGAGATATTTTGAAACTATAGCACTTTGTAGCCCAGGCTAGCTTGGAAGTTCTGATCTCCTTGCCCCTGAATGTGGAGATCATAGGCATGCGATATCTGATGTAACTCACAGTAGATGTACAAAATCCCTTTCCTCACCATGAGTTTAAAAAATTTATTCATGAGAAAATATACAGTAATTTGTATTTCTTTATTTGAAACTCCATTTAACTCCAGTCTCCAAATTATAATTGTGTTTTTCCTTTTTTGAGTTCTGATGGGAGTTGTAATTTTGTAAATATGTTTTTGTTATTGATTAATGAATCAAACACTGTTGGCAAAAAAAGAAAACAAGATAGGTGCAAATAGGACACAAGGAAGACTCTCGGAGATATTTTAAAGAGGAGTCAATATGTGAGCCATAGAAGGATTAAAAGCTCTAGACCTTCCTCCAGTTAGAGAATACCAAGGGGAAAAACATAGATTTAGAGAAGTGGGTTAACATTGAAGACAGAGCTACTAATAAATAAATGCTAGTAATAGGTAAATGCATTATAACAATAGAGACTCTGTGTTATTTTATGGCTGATTTCACAGTGGGCAAAACTGGCAGAAAATTGCTTGTAAAAAAAATGTTACCCATTCTGGGGCTTGAACCCACAAACCTGAGAAAAAGAGGGGATTGTAGTATAGAAATGAATATTTTGTTTTGGAATATATATTTCCTTTAATATAACATTAAGATAAATTTCCTACTTTTCTGAGAAGTCTGCCAGATACACTGTGGACCATGGGACAAAGATGGATGTGGCAAGTAACCAAAGAACATTTGTTGACTGTCCATGCAATCAAGTTATAAATGTCATTTCTTCAGTCTATTTATTATCCTTCTGTGGTCTGTAATGTACTTAAAGGAAGAGCGTTATGCTTCTAGTTTTACTTATGATTAAAGATACATTACACATAAGATTTAGACTCATCAAGATAAGATATATGATAAAATAGTTTCTTTAAATCGTATTAAATGTTTATGGACTACATATTGTTAATTATAGTTCTTATTTGATAACTGTTTTTATATATCTTAATTAAATTTAAAACCCTTCTTTGTATTTGACTAAAGGAAGGAGATGATGGGAGATGCCATTCTGTAAATATAGTTCTCCCAATTATTAATGAATAAAACACTGTTGGCAAATTAGAAGACAATATAGGCAGGACTAAAAGACAAGGAAGATTCTGGAATTTGTCAGAGAAAGGAGTCAATATATGTGCCACAGTAAAAGTAAGAGTTCAGGACCTAATGGAAGATGCCATTCTGTAAATATATTATTATATAATGAATAAAACAATCTTGGCCAGTAGGAAAGCAAGATAAGTGCGAATAAGAGGCAAGGAGGATTCAGGGGGCAGTAGAAAGAGGACTCAAAATGTAGGACAGAGATACAAGAATTCTGACCCCTTTCTCTAGTAAGATAAATGTATGTCGAAAAAAATAGTTTGATAGAAATGGGTTGATATTGAAGACAGAACTAGCCAATAAGAAATGATAGTTACAGGACAACAGTTTTATACCTAATAGAGCCTCAGTGTGTTGTTTTGGGGCTGATGCAGCCATGGGACCTGGCTTTTAGAAAAGTTGCTGTATCAGAGCTTTTTTATATTCTTGACAGTAACCATCTTTCAAATATATTACTGATAAATACTTTCAGATTCTTCACACAAATAATGTGCTCTACTATAAAAAAGTGTTTTACTATTAAGTTGTCCCATTTGTCAATTGTTTTTATTAATGCCTGTGCCATTGGGATCTGTTCATAAACCCCCTTCTGTTGAGAATGAGTTCAAGCCTATTCTCTACCATTTTCCACTGTCTGTAATAATCATAATAGAAGATCTACACTGTAGTAGAGCTTCATGCAAAACAGAAAAATGATGTAGTTTGTTTCTTCCAAATGCAGCAGCTACAGAAGATACACAGCATAATGTGTCTGTCTTTTCTCCTATGTATTTTCAGCTACTCTGTCAAAAACTCAAGAGGTTATGGGTTTATGACAAACCTGTGTCCTCAATACTATACTACTGAACAGTATGTCTTATTCTACACACTGTTACTATTATTATTACCCTTTCTATAGTATAACATATTCAGGATTGGAATGTCTCCAGTAGTTCTTTAATTGCCAAGAATTTTTGGATATCCTTGGTAATTTTTGTCTCCAAATGAAATTTAAGAATATTTTTTTTTATTTCTGTAAAGAAATATATTTTAATAACTTTTGGTAGGACAGCCATTTTCACAATATTAATCCTAGTAATGTATAAGCATGAGATCTTTCTTATCCTCTGACACCTTCTACAGATTTTTTCTTCAATGTCATTTTTGAATTACATTTATTTGTTTTATTATTGCTTTAACATTTTATTATATGAGACTTTATCTTCCTTAATTTGATTCGTCCCCACAACACCCTTACCCCACCAGCCCCCCAAGACTATTATCAATGAGATAGTTTCTTGGAGATAGACAGAAAATCCTACTACTTGAGTATCCATTAACATTTGGCAGTTACCAGAAGAGTGAATTTTTTCTTAAATGACATGATCTTGGAACATTGATCAAAATCCACGGAAGCGCTCACTCCCAAGAGTATTTGGGGAGTAAAGATGAAAATACAGTTTGTAAACCAGGCTGCCCTCAAACTCACAGATATCTTCCTGCTTCCCCATTACAGTTTAAGGGACAAAAAGTGTACCACCAACAAATTCACAACTAGCCAAGGAACACTTAACAGATTCAGTATTTTTAGCCATCAGGGAAATGGAAATCCCATGCATTCAGACAATCCATCTTACACTGGTCAACATGCCCAATATATAAAAAAAAAAAAAGAAACTTCATGCAGGAGAGAATATGGAACCAGAGGGTAAAGTCCCATATTGCTGGTGGAAGTGCAAACTTACACACCCACTCTGGAAGTAATTATGGCGTTTACTCAGAAATCTAGAAATCAAACTTCCATAAGACCCAGCAATATTGCTCCTGGGTATATACAAAGGATGCTTCAGAAACTCTGTTCACAGAAGCATTATTCATTATAGACAGAATTTTGTTGTTGTTGTTTTTTATTTAATTAATTTATTTTATATAACCAAGTCCATTTAAATGAAAACAAACATTTATAGACAATATTTGGAATTTGTGTGTCCTTCGTCCCAAACTACTTCCTCTTGGTAAGGGGCGCTGTCATCGGGGATTCGAAGAAGATTCAGAAATTCTGACTGTAGTCTGTAAGGCTGTTTATTCCAGCTGTGTTGAATGTAGAATCACCTGGTACTCTGTTTCAGGTGGTCTGGTGTGATCAAACCATATTAGTCTGAAAGGAATCTACAACTTTTCATTTTCTGTGGAAACAAAAATAGAAATCCTTTTCCACAGTAACTTGTCCTTGAACTTACATTTTGGAGTCAAAGTAGTTTTTTAATTTAATTTATTATTTTACATGTTGATGTCAGTTCACTCTCTCTATCTCCCTCCCTCCCTCCTCCTCTCCCTTTTACCCACTCTGCCCTCTCACATGCACTCTAAGCACCCTCCCCTCCCATTCCCCCACACCAATTCCATATGAAGGAGAATGCCATCCAGTTGGGGTCATGTAGGTCTGACAGGTCATGTGAAGTAGGGACTAGGGCTTCTCTCCTGTCTCTAGATTAAGGCAGTTTTCCCTCAGTGGGGGATGTGTTGGCAAAGTTCTTTTGTGCACAAGTGATAAATCCTGGCTGCACTGTCTGAGGTCCAATAGACTGTTCAGTCCTTCTGGCTGAGACTCATATTCAGGGGGCCTGAGTCAGTCCCATGCTGGCATCCCAGCTCTCAGTCTATTGGCCCGTTAGCTCCTCCTTGTTCAGGTAACCTGTCTCTATTTGTTTTTGCCACCTGGTATAGACAGAATTTTGAAGCGAACTATTTAGATGTCCCTCTACTGAGGAATGGATAAAGAAACTATAGTGCATTTACTCAATGGGATATTACTTTGATGTTGAAACTAAGGACAACAGGAAAATTGAAGGCAATTGGAAAAAGATAAAAAAAAAAATCCTATGTGAGTTTACAAAGACACAAAAGGACAAATAAGGTATATACTCACTTATAATTTTATATTAGCTGCAAAATAACTTTAATGTTATCCACAGACCCAGAGAGACTAGGTAACATGGTAACTAGATAGCTAGGTTCATGGGGGATGCCCAGATCACTCTGCAAATGGGAAATGAGAGATTTGAGGAGACTGTGGATGTGTTTGGTTGGAGAAACTGAGCATTTACGTTGGAATGGGGACATGAGGGGAGATTATTGAAAGAGAAAACTAAAGGGGGGGCATTTAAGGCCATGATAAAAATCGAGAACAAGGAAATCTCCCATGATTCTGTAAGGATGACACCATCTAAAGTTTATAGCATGGAGCCTGCATGATACTAATCTGTGCCCTGTGCATGTATGTGACCATTTTTTTTTCATCTAAGTCTCATTGTAATACTTCTAAATGTGGGAACAGGTTGTATCTTTGTCACTTTTACTGGCCCCTGTGACCCTATATCACAAATTAGATTTTCTGGTCTAGCTTTAATACAAGGGAAGCTTCTTTGTCATACTGAAATATAATATGCCATGTTTTCTTGATATCCATGGGAGGTCTGCTTTTTTTCTGAATAGAAATGAAGGAAAAGGGTATGGGGATTTGGTGAATAAGGAGAATTATTAAGGATGTAAAAGAGAATAGAGGAGGGAACGGAAACTGGGCAGCATGAAAAATAAATTAGTAAATGTTTAAATAATATTATTTTTTTAAAAACAAGAAAACCCAAATTTGTGAGGGTAAGAAGGGTGAATACGGAAGGAAAACACAATGTATGAATATCTCCAAAATTTATAAAAATTTTAAGACAAAAATATCTTCCTATGAATACCATCATCTTTTTTTTACATGCATTCCCAAGCAATTAATTTTCTGGTTGCTAGTATAACAGATTTAATTTTTCTTCTTGTTAACGTTCAGTATGATGAATGCTATTTTATAAAATAGAAAGTGTTACAGATATAGTTCAGTGATAGAGCATTTCCTTATGCATAAATTCAAGGATTGTGCATTTTCTCAACTACAATAACAGACAATTTTAAAACACGAATACAATTCAGAAGTATATATTCTATGTAAAAATGAAGGTATTAGAAATATTGGTAGCATAACTAGCGGAGTGTTTGCCTACCATAGATTAGGACCTTGGTATGGTTCCCAGGAATATGACAACAAAAGAAAACAAAACATACAACGGTTCTTATAAAACCACTAACAATAGCAGGTTTCAAAACTTATTGTCTAGCACAAAAGGAAAATTTCAGATCAGGTCATTACTAACCTCTCCAATTTCCATGCTAAAGGTGTATTTATTATGGCAAACCATGCTGAGATGCAAAAGGGACCTGATTCTTGAGATACACTTCCCATGCAGGAAGGACATCCTTCCCTGTAATAGTATGTGACTACCAAGAAAGTCAAGGTGAGAGGTTTGAGATCCTAAATAGGACACTTTTAAAGATAAGAAAGCATGATGTATATGATGTGTCCAGGAGAAACCTGCAAGCTCCATTCTAGTAATATTGTGCTGGATTGGATGACAGGAAAGCGAAGAAAAAGTAACAGCTGAGAAGCACAGAACATTTGGACATTATTGGGTTTTCATTTAAAAAAAAATAAGACCAAGTTTAAAACATAGAGGTAATCCTCCAAACATTAGATGTTTTACAACAAGTTGAAAGACTTGGCCATGTAAATAAAGATAAAATAAGTTAAACTATATAAAAGCAAATCCAAACCCAGCAATGACAGAATCAAAGAACATGCCTGACAAATGAAAATCTTCTAAGATCACTTATGAAGTCTCCTCTCAATACTCTTCCCAAGTACAAGCCTGGTCACCTATGAAACTGTAACTGTTAAATTTTCCAGAGTTGCAAAAATAAAGAATTTTAAACTATAATGAAACAAAAGGAAATTTCTACCTGGACAAAAGAGGCCTAAGGCTCTATACTGATAGTGTGCAAAGGAAGCACCCTGTGATAAGGTGACAAGGACTAGCTAAAATGTCTACAAATTTTTAAAGTTCAACTGGAGACAGGAAACAGAGTTTAGAATCCCTAGATCCTCTGCTGCCAAGCCTGAACTGACCATCTTTCTTCCATGGACCTTCACTAAATGCTTCTATCAAAAACCATGGAGGAGCAAAGACACAGGGAAAAGAGTCCCAAAGTCACAGAGCATTTGACATCTCAAAATTAGGAACTAAGCCTCTGAAGCTTCACAGAGAGGAGCTGCAATGAGAGTAAAAGGAATTGGCTGAGTACTTTCAACTGCCCCTCTGTGTCTACAATATCAGAGGTTACTCTATGTAACTCACATGAATCAGAGACATAACATTTAACAGAGCGATCCTGAATTGCTTAGTACCAAAGTGCACCAAAAGCCAAGACAGTGTCAGTAAAAGAGTCAAACCATGACTAACCCTGGCAGTGCACCAAGGTGTCTGCAGTAGTGAAGAAGAAAACAGTGTCCTTGGGTTGTAGATACTTGTCCTGTTGAAGGGAAGGCCAGAGACCTTCTCTGTAGAAGCAGTACACATCAGGGTGTATTGACTGTCAAATACAGCAAGAATTACCACAAGACTTCTGTGCTGAAAAACTTTTATTAATTCTGTGTTTTGTCCTTATGCTCTCTTTTGTGGAAACAGGTCCCTCTCTATGCAGACATTCTTAGAATTTATAACCACATCTCTTCCCACGTTGTCTGCACACATTTCAGTGTAAAACAAATATCTCCTCAACAAGAAATACCCTTGTATGAATTCCCAAGAAAATTTCTCCCTTTCTGTGTCTTCAAAATTTTATGTGCACTAGACTCGGCCTTTACCTAGACAGTTTTGTTCTTAGGCGATAAATATTTATGCAGTTCTCAAAAAAACCTAATATTTTTTAAACCAGTCACTGAAAATAACAGAGAAAGGATTAAGGCAGACCACTTATATCCTGTACAACTGTGTATGCTATGTATAGTACTAACAAAAAGTTCTTGAAAAATGTACCAGTACTATTAAAAAACATGGCAAAAATATGATGCATTGAAAACTGAATATAAAGTTCCTGAGCAAAATGAAATTAAATGGAAAGGGAGAATATAAAGATGATTAAAGTTACAAGAGCAAAGGAAAATATGCCCAGAGATAGAGAACCATCACAAAGCAAAGGCTTTTAGTACAGTCCACAGAGCTACAACAAGCTGAGAAAGCAAGATGAGCAGTGTTTCTGCCTTTGATTTGTTCATATATCTATGATATTCAAGTTCTTGTTACATGACAAAATTTCATTATCATACTGTAAACAGTGTCCTATATAATTGGCTATCTTGAATGAACTAATTCACTTATAAACACATACACATAGGTCTCAGTGAATCTATTCCAATAAAACTATGGCCACTGTGGTAAGATTTCCACTTTTGTATTCTTAATGTCTGACATATAATCTAAGTACACCATGATTTTCACTATGACAATTTTTCACTATGAAAATATCTAATATTTAAAAATGTATTTAAAAACATTTTAAACATTAAAAACAAATATTTAGTCAAATGCTATACCACTTTGCTATACCCTTACAATAAATGTGCACCCCGGGCCGGCCTCAAACCCCTGATCCCCTTACGTCTGCCTCTTTCAGCAAATCCTTTAGGTTTGAGTGTGTGTGGGCAAGTAAGTACCTATTTTTGAAGGATACATCAAAACAAATTAAAATAAAAAAAAATTAATGTATAACTTAGGTCATCCAAAGTTTCTTGTGTCAGGATATTTAAGAAGGAGATTCTTTTTAAAGCATTTCAAGTTTTGACGAGAAGGAGATTTTAGACCGAGCCTGTCCTGGATATAGCTGTGTAGACCAGGCTGTACTCGATTACTTTATCCTTTTCAAATTATCTTTTATTTGAAATTACTCTTCCCCACGTGTATTTTATGATCCAATACTATACAATCAACACAAAACCAATAACCCAATACTAAAATTTCTAAAATCAATTTGTGTAATTTTTCTAGGTGATAAATAATGATATCCTTCAGTAATTAAGGGAATACTTTAGTTTCTCTAAATAGGACACAAAAAACACACTTCATAAAGTTTAACATGTAATTTCCAGGATAACATGTTTTATAGGAATATGCAAGGTTTCAATTCCTAAATGGTGACTTAATTTTATACGTTCAATCTGAGATTCTTCACATGGCTTCATGCTTTCTGGACTCAACTGTGACTATTCCCTGCCACTCCAGACAATCTTGCCATGACTGATCAAGAGTAATATTTATCTTCCCCAAAGAACGTTAAAAAGCAGTGTATCTTAATTGCAGATTTCTAATAACAGGACATGCACTACACTATACTCCACAAAACTTTCAAAAGATCATTTCTTTCCTCCTAGTAGGGATTTAATCCCCTGTAAATGCAAAGAAGAACCACGAAGTATAACAGTCTTCTCCTTTCATAAATATTCAATGACATAAGTGATAATTACAACTTTAAGAGTATAATAAAGCTTGGAAAAAAGCAACACAACTGGCCACGCTATAGATTAGTTAAAATAAGTGGTGTTTGTACTCTATCAAGGACTGAGAAGCATTGAAAGCTCAAAATCTCCAAATCCACCCCCACAAAAATGGGGTGGTCCTTGCTAACAACCAATTTATTATCAATAATGTCTTGGGCTGTAGGAATGATACCTTGACCGTGACCTGTACCTGCTATGAAAAGGAGAAAGTGACCTTCTTCTGTACTTAAAATCATTAATGTCATATCTGTCATAGCATCGGTCACACCCTATATCATTGTAAGAAACTCATCATCACCATGCAGTGTTCACACATGCCTCTAATCCCAGAATTCAGGAGACACAGCCAGCAGATCTCTGAGTTTGAGACCAGTCTGGTATACAACAGCTAGTTCCAAGACAGTCTCCAAATCCAAAGAGTAACTCTGTCTCAAAAAAAAAAAAAAAAAAAAAAAAAGAATCTGGTCACATACTACCAGAACCACCTCCTCCACTGCCTTCTACAACAGTGTCATGAGTTGGTCTCCCCATATAAATCCCTGGTGTATACATGTGTACTCTCTTGGAAATATAGCATTCTGTGAACTTTCTCCTCCATCACATTTGTCATTTCCATAGCCTCCTTAGTGTCATCTATCCCCTTAAAATATGCAAAAGCAATTGCACATGTGTTGGAGATAATGGACATCCACACAACGTCAGATCTATGACATGGAAAATTACTGGCACTTAAGAAATTAACAAACTGTTCAGAATATTCCAATGTATGAGCTTGAAGTGTCACAGCCAGGTAAAGAATAGACAGCACAAAGCATTTTTTAAATTTAATTTTTTATTTTACATGTCAATCCCATATCCCTCTCCCTCGTCTGCTCCCTCCCTCGCTTTTACCCTCTCTGCCCTCTCACATGCACCCTAACAACAATCCTCTCCCTTCCCTCCACCCCAATTCCATATGTAGAGTAATGCCATCCAGTTGGGGTCATGTAGATCTGTCATGTCATGTTATCTAGGAACTAGGGCTTCTCTCCTTGCCTCTAGGTTAAGGCAATTATGTGATGTGTTCGCAAGGTACTTTTGCATTCAAGGAATGCATACTGGCTGCACTGTCTGAGGACGCTTGGACTGCTCAGTCCTTCTGGCTGAGACCCATATTCAGGGGGGCCTGTGTCAGTCCCATACTGGCTTCCAAGCTATCAGTCTGGGACCCCGTTATCTCCTCCTTGTTCAGGTAATCTGTATCATTGTGTTTGTTTCTGCAGCCTGGTCTTGTCCTCTCCATCTGTATCTAGGTTCTACTTCGACTCAGTTTTTACATATGGGTGTTTGCTCCTGTTTCCAACAAGCATTAGATGAGGGCTCCAAGGATAAGTTAGTTGTTGATCTCACTCTCCAGGAAGGGCATTTATGGTAGCCTTTCCACTGATGCTCAAATAGTTATTTGGCAGAAGTCTTGTAGTTCTCTAGACCTTTCTTTGTGTTCAATTTTATCTTCAAACCAATATTGGCTCCCTCTTTTACGTTCTCTCTCTCCTGTCTTCTATTCCTAACCGGGGTCAATCTTTCTTTTCCCACGTGTTTTCTTTTCCTCCCCCCTCATTTTCTCCTACTTCTGTCTCCATTTGCTGCCCCCCAATTCCCATGTTCTGGGGGACTTGTCCATTCTCTTTGCTATTCAATTTTCAGAGTTTGTATATTCTTGTCCAAATCGAACAATTCAAAATTGCCTTAAAATATTCAAGTGATTCTATTTAAACAATCTTGTGTTCATTTTTGTCCCTTTCAATTTTAATTTTTGGATCTTTAATATTTTTCATTAGACTTCCTTTATCTTGATGAATCAAATCTTTAAATGTTTTTCTAATTAAACCCGTAGATTAAGTTTGTGTACCACATGAGATCTTCTCAATAATTTCTGTATTTAAACACCAAATTATTTTAAGAAAATGGTGCAGTAGAGAATTCACCTCTCATGCCTAAGACCTAGATTCCACTTAGAGCAAATTGGCCCTGGAAGTAGTTCTCCTCTATCTCACATGTATGTTGGCCAGGAGTTCCTGAGAACTAAGTAAGCGTCAAGGCTGGCCTCAAAATCAAGAGATCTCCTGGGCGCTGTCTCCTGAGTGCTGGTATTAAGGGTATGTGACAACAACACCCAAGTTCCTTTCTTATTTGACTCTACTACCCACATTTTTTTTTATCTAATTCTCTCCCCATGCCCCAAATGCAGTAGGTATTAGCCAGTAAGACAGCAGAACCAAGAACAAAGAATTCTAGCTTCCCTGTAACAATGTAAACAGCAATAGCACAAAAATAGATTTACTATGTTCATTTAGTCAAGCTCCTTGGAAGTCAATCTTGGTCTCTTGCTAGGTGCCAGGGGAGCAGTGCAACACATCATCCCTCCCTGTCTTTGTACTGAATGCAGCAATGACATGCCCAGTAAGACAGCAGAACCAGAACCCAGGCAAAGATTTTTGGAGCCTGACATAGAAGGAGCTGAAGAAATTTTCAATAAATCCTGATCCCTGGAAGTGGCACAGGGCCAATATGACTCTTTTTCTAATTTGTGTGAGAATTTACATTGACCTGTTTGCATCTTTCTTTCTCTAACTGATGTAATTCTGTTTGTTCTGTAACATACACAATGAAATTTTGCACATGCACCACAAATGACATTGATTGCTCATGATCCCCTTTTCAATTCATGCTTTCATTTCCTCTTCCATCTATACTAGAAACAGAAGACATGTTATCTCAAATCTTTGCTGATAATTTCAAAAGAAATAATTATCCTAAAGATAGACTCTTTCCATTGTCATCTGGTTGATTGAATGGAAACCAACTGAAAGCTCATTTACACACCTACACACTAAAAAGGAACAAAAAGCATGGGCAATGTCTGAAGTTGAAAGAATACTGGATATATCACCAATATCTATACAAGATGTATTATGAACACAAGTATGAATCCAACCACACACTACCAGGTTTTAAATATGGATTCAACCTCTTAACTAGAAGTAAGGGTGCATATGTTAAAATTCTTTATATATAAGTTCTCATCACTACACATGGAAATAACATTAACCTATGGGGATATTTTACAATGACATGACTACATGAAATCTCATTGAATTCTACCTGATCAAATTCAATAAATTACACAGCACTTTTGTAAAGATTTGCCTTATGGTATAGATGTAAGTTTATCCTAATATTTACTGTGAAGTTTTAACCCTAGTACCTACACCTCATTGCTATTATCTGTCTGCAGTCTTTGAGTTGTGTTTATCAAAACATGAAAGACTAATATAATGTGTTATCCCGCATAAGTACATACCAGTCATACAGCAAAAGATACCCAGCCTACAATTTATAAGCACAGAGAATCTTGAACCCTTTCCAAAAACAGATTATAGGGGTAAACTATTAATGAGATGAGACCCTCATTCAGCCCCCTTGTTTAACATCTATGACTGGCTACAGAAAGATATGTAGGCTTCCATGTGCCAGGATTACCAGTATGGGCTATCACACCTGGAATCCTGCATGATGCCTAATTTTACTATATATATAAATACAGAGAAGATTTCCTCAATCTTCAGAAAGAGTTTCCTACTCCAATACCACTTCACAATAGCTTCAAATAGTTCCTTATACACTTCAAAATAGTTTCTTACCAAACAGTCTCTGCACCATGAAGATGAAGCAGCATTTCTGTGTATTACACTGACACATAAAAATTTAGTAATGAGTTTTTTTTGCGTTTTGGGTAATTTTTGCATTTCTCATTCAAACTCCTTTAATACAGTGATTCTCAACCTATGCTTCTAGACATAATGGTCTCACATATAAGACATCCTGCATATCAGATATTTACATTGGATACATAATAGCAAACTAACAGTTATGAAATAGCAAAACTAAAGTTGTGTTTGGGGGTCAACATAACATGAGGACCTTTATTAAAGTTTTACAATATTTGATAGTTTATTTTGCTTCATATTCGAAAAACTTAACCCTACATTGAGAAAAGATTTATATCCTGTAATATAAAATGGCATAGGAACAGTTCTGTCAGCAAACCTATGAAGGAGTCCTGTCTCAAAAACGACATATGAATAAAGGTAAAATAAACCTTCAACAACAGAAAGAATAAAAGCAAGCCACTTTAGGTGGAATGGAGTAAAAAGGTAAAAATTGGTAGGTATTCTCCAAAAAGTCTTTTCTTTCTCTTTTTTCAAACCATGTCTTTATGCTCCTAACTCCCAGAGATCCACCTGCCTTTGTGTCTTGATTGCTAAGGTCAAAGGTTTGCACCAACACCACACAGCTTAGTGCACTTTCTAGTACCATGAAACCTGAGTGAGGAAACATTTTTAAGGCTTGGCTCCATCTAATCAGATGTAAAAATACATAACTTCCTTTTGAGTTTTTGAGCTTGTATAAGGCTTGTGATGGCAGCCATTGGAAGATTACTGTATCTGTACTAACTAAAATTGGAAGGGATGAAAGCCTATCCCTGTTCCTGGCTATGAAAATGCTGTTACTGTAACTGAGGCATCTCTAGTTACAATTCCTTAATCACTTGCTTTATGTTTTGCATTTTCACTTTCTTTATGTTTTTCATTTTCAGTTCTTCTAAGTGATCCACATCCAATTGCAGCTAAAGCAAAAATGCAAACCTTATAGCCATACTTTCTTATTTACTTCTTTACCACTACAAGTTTAAATAAAATTATGACATAAAGCTATAGAAGTAAATCAACACATCTTATAACATTACAAACAAGAACAATCTAAGGTATGTAACCAAAAAATATGCCAAAATATAACTTCTCTTTTTTGCTCCGAGAGAGTAGGTAGTAAGACAATGGACTAAACCCAGCAATGCTCACAGAGAAGCATTTACCAAGCACACATTGGTTTTATTAACACATTTTGATGCATTCTCTGCCTTCTTCAAGTATTTGTAACATATCATAGAAGTTTCAGGAATGAGAGTGGGGCCTTTTTCACTCTGCTTCATTTTTCTGAATTTTTAATTGCCATGTGTAGCAAGCAAAGGCTGTGTTTACACCGAAATTGTGGAAGCTAGCCTTCTATTCTCTCAAAGAAAAATGTCTGGGCCCATTAGATGAGTAAGCACTTTATATATATATATATATATATTTATATATATATATATATATATATATATATATATATATATTCATATCTTCTCTGTGTAGCACAGGCTGTGTTTTACTTTGCATCCTGAGTGCTGGGATTATAGTTTAGTTTAGGCTCCATGATGGTGGATATGTTAGCTGTCGATCTCATTATAAATGAAGGTCATTTATGGCAGACTTTCCACTGTTGCTCAAATTATTAGTTTGAGTCATGCCTATTTGTTTATCCTGATCCTTATTTACCACAATAGAGTCAGGCTTTTAGTACTCTGGAAATTAATTTAGTCTCAGTTTTCTCTTCAAACCTATAATGGCTCGCACTTTTATGCTCTCTCTCTCTCTCTCTCTCTCTCTCTTCTCTTGATTATTCCTCCCATGACTCAATCTTCCTAGTTCCACAAGCTTTCTTCTCATCTCCTTCTCTTTCTCCTAGTTCCCTCTAAATTCACTGTCACACCCACTCCCCATATGCTCTGGCAATTTTGTTCCTTTACCCTTCTCTGAGGGACCATATATGATTATCTTAGAATCCACATTGTAAATGTGTCTCTCCTTTGGTGTTAATTATAGACTTGTGATAATTTGCTCTAGGTATAAAATTCATATAAGAGCGAGTACATTCCATATTTTTCTTTTTGAGGCTGGATTATCTCATTCAGCATGGTTTCTTCATGTTTCATCCACTTGCCTGCGAATTTCAAGATTCCATTTTATTTTTTGTTTTGCAGAGTAATATATCATTATTTAAATATGCCACATATTCTTTATATACTCTTCATTTGAGGGTCATCTGGGAAGCTTCCACATTCTCATGAGTTGTGTTGGTGTTTGTAATTTTAGCAATTCTGGCAAGAGCAAGACGTTATCTCAAAGTTGTTTTATTTTCTTTTCTCTGATAGATAAGGTTGTTGAGCACATTTTTATATGTCTTTCAGCATTTTTTACTTTATATTTTGCAGATCAGCCTTCTTTCGGATAAAGGACTGGGGAAGATATTTTCACATTCTGGGTGCTGCTATTTGGTTTTTCAACTGTATTTTTTGACTTAGAGAAGATCATCAGTTTGATGGGAACGCATTTATTAATTGGATTTTGGTATGTAGAAAACTTCAGAGAGAACCATGTCTATTACCATGCACAAAACTAAAGTTCAAATGGATCAAAGGCCTCAACATAAATCCAGCCACACTGAAACTCTTAGAAGAGAAACAGGAGGTACCCTTGAACAAATTGATATAGGAGCCCGCTTCCTGAACATGTCTCCATTAGCAAAGACATTAAGATCTACAATGAATAAATGGGACATCCTCAAACTTAGAAACTTCTGTAAGGCAAAAGACACAGTGGACAAGACTTAATGGTTGCCTACAGACTGGGAAAAAGATTTTCACCAATCCTACATCTGACAAAGGGTTGATTTCCACAATATACAGAGAAATCAATAAACTTGTCAACAAAACATCAAATAACCTTATAAAATGGGGTACAGACCTGAAAAGAGAATTCTCAATAGAGGAAATGAAAAATGCTAAAGACAACATATGATAAAGAAGATGAGGAGAAAGGGGAACACTCCTCCATGGCTGGTGAGATTGCAAACTCGTACACCCAATTTCAACATAAGTATGCTTGTTCCTCAGGAAAATGGGAATTAGTTTATCACAGGACCTGGCAACCCCCCTCTTAGGCATATACACAAAAGATCTACATCCATGCAACAAAGACAAGTGCTCAATTATTTTCATAGCAGTATTATTTGTAATAGCAAGAAGATTGAAGCAACATAGTTGCCCCTCAACTGAAGAATGGACAAAGAATATGTGACACATCTACACAATGGACTACAATTCAACGGAAATAAATAATGTAATCTTGAAATTCACATTCAAGTGGATAGAACTTACAGAAACCATTCTGAATGAGGTAACACAGGCACAAAATGAGAAACATGGTAAAGAATGAGAGAATATAATAGAGAGCTATTATTGGTTTGAAGAGAATACTGAACCTAAAGAAGCCTGACTCTAACTAACACAAGGCTGACTCTAAATAAATTTTGAGCAACTGTGGAAAGACTACCATAAATGACCTTACCTGATAATGAGATGAGCAAATAACTAATCTACTTTCATGGAGCCCTCATCAAGTACCTGTTGTAAGCAGAAGGAAACACCCATAAATAAACACTGTGTCTAACAAGAATCCAGATCCAGAGAGAGAGGACAAGAAAAAAATTGTCAGAAACACATAGAGACAGCTGACCTGAAGAAGGAGGAGCTAGTGGGACCCAGACAGATAGCATGGGTCTGACTCGGACCCCCTTTAGATTGGTCTCAGCAGAAGTACTAAGAAATCTAAGTAAATTCAGACAGTGGAACCATGATGTATTTCTGGTGCATAAATGCAACTTCCAGACACATCCCTCATTGAGGGATACTTCCTTAACCTAGAAATAGGAGAAAAGTCCTAGTCTCTACTTCAAATGAGTTTTCAGAAATATATGACCCCACCTGGATGGCATAGTCATATATGAGGAGTGGAGGTGGATTGTAGGGGAGGGTGGTCAGGGTGCATTGGAAGGTGGACAGAATTTAAGAGGGAGGGCGAGAAGGGAGCGAGGGATAAGGATCGACATATAAAATGAAAAAACAATAAATTAATTTTAAAAATTCTGTATGCAGGGCCTCAGGATGTTCCCAGGAGGATTGGGGGATATAACAGAAATCTGGCGGTCTTTGGCTCAGGCCATTCTAGAAGAGGCCCAATGATTGGTTTCAAGTATTCAATAGCACGTTTTATTTCATTTTTAAAAGTTATTTACCATATGTAGTATCCTACTTGAATGTCTGCCTTTAGAAATGAAGAGTGCATCAAATCTCATTGTAGATGGTTGTGAACTACCATGTGGTTGTTGGCTATTTACTTATATCCTTTACTTATTCACACAAAAGATGAGTTAGATTCAGTTTCTAATTTAAAGAGGAATAAGATTTGGGCTATAATTAGGAATCATGGGCTAGGGTCTAGAATTCCTGATACTACAAGATTCAAGTTAAGCCTCTATCAAGAAAATAGCCAAATAGGGCATGAGGAGGTAACTTTCAATAAAATAAAAACTCTAAGGACTTGAGATAGAGAAAAATGTTGAATCTAGAAGGCGATGCTAGAAATCTTAGTCTTGTGGGACATATGATTATTATTTGAAAATACGCTGCTTTTTAACTTGCCTGCCTAAGGAACTTAATTGATTTAATAAAATGCTGAATGGACAATAGCTCAAAAGAAATGGATAGGAAGGACTGCTGGGTTGACACAAAATCTCAGAAGGATTAATCTAGGCCTGGACGCATGCCAGGAAGACAAGGAGAGAGATGAGGATACAGAATAGCAGACAATAGGCTAATAGACATAGGTTAAGGTATAGGAAATAGTTACAAACAAAGGAAATTTAAAGGCCAATCTTTCATAATTTGAACTATCTGTGTCATTTTGTGGGGACAGATCGTTCCAAGAAAATCTCACAAGAAACTCCAACTACATCTTAGCACTTGAAAGGTGAGACATATCTGTAAGTATTAATGGCTGAAAAGACTACCTTCATAAATGAGAACCTAATTAATAAGATGGACACTTGGAATTTAATTGACCTTTGGCACATGGTCTCTCTCACTCTGTCTCTCTCTGTCTCTCTCCCTGTTACACACACACACACACACACAAACACAAACACAAACACTAAACAAAGAGATATATTCCATATTGTTCTAAGTTGGTTGACTTCACCTATTATGTCCTTCTTCTATGTCCTTTCTGTTGTTTGTTTAAGAAAGGATTTCTCTGTGTAGCCCTGGCTGTCCCCAAACTCATTCTCTGGACAAGGCTGTCCTAAAACTGAAGAGATGTCTACTTCTGCCTCCACTTATACACACTGACATTTATTTACAACTTAGGAAAAAGCTGTCAGGTTTTTCAAACTGATAAGTACAAGAGAGTTGGTACTCCATAATCTACCAACATGTGTAGTGCCTCAATGTTGTGCAATGAAAAAGAAAATACACTTTGAACTTCACACACTACCTCTTTTTCTACATTGTAACAGGAGTTAATACTAATTATTTCATATACAATATGATTTGTTTATTAATATTGACAGACGTTTCCTTCATAAATTCTTAAAATAACCAAAAATTATTATGAAATAACTAAAAGCCCAGTGAAGTTGATTGTTTTCACTTCTCTTGCCTTTCCTTTCCTCTCCTTAGCTTGCATTGACTTGAATTCCTTTTCATTCATTATTGCTTCCTTTGCCTTGCCTTGCTTTATTTTTTCCTGCATTGCATTGCCATGCATTGTCTTCCCGTTTCTTCTTTTTTTAGCCAATCCTTACCTTTTGAAATCCCCTCCTTTCCCTTCCTTTCTCTTCACATGCCTTGACCTACCGTACTTTACCTTGCCTTCTCTTCTTTTGAAGTGTTGCCTTTTTTCTTACATTCTCTTCTGTTCCCTTCCCTTTCCTTTCTGTGAATTGTCCTCCATTCCGTTCCATTCCATTCAATTGCCTTGACGTGAATTGAGTTTTCTTACATTTTTACTCTTTCCCATTCCTTGCCTTTCCCCATTCCTTCTATTCAGTTTTCTTTTCCTCACTTCCCTTTCCTTGTTTTGCCTTATTTGCCTTCTATTTGCTTTCCTAGCCTTGTCATGACTTTCTTTTTCCATTCAATTATTTCCATTGAATTCCATTTTCATGCCTAAGCTTGAAGTATGTTGCTTTTCCCTTCCATTTCCTTCTTTCAATTCTCTTCTCTTCCTTTCTCTTATATTCACTACCGTTCCCTTGACTTTCTTTCCTTTCATTTCCTTGCCTTGATTTGCCTTTCCCTTATGTTCTCTTCTCTTTTCTTCTTTTGAATTGCTTGTGTTGTTTCCAATTGCTTGTCTTCCCTAGTCTAGCCTTGGGTTTTCCATTCCCCTTCTTCCCTTCCTTTCTCTTTTTTCCCTTCCCTTCCCTTGCACTGCCTTTATTTATCTTCACTTTCTTAGCATTCTCTGCACTTTTTTTATTTCCTTCATTTCATTCACTTCTGTACATTTCTCTTCCTGTGCATTCTTTTCCCTTCCATTTTCTTCCCTAGGACAGTCTTGTTTTTCCCTTCCCTTCCCTTCACTACTATTCAGTCCACTTGCATTGCCTTAACTTGCCTTTCCTCAAATTTCCTTCACATTCATCCCTTTTTCCTTTCACACCCTTACCTTTTGTTTCCCTCCTTTTCTTGCATTTCTGTGAATTCTTTTGCCTTATCTTGCCATGAGTTGCCTTCTGTGTCTTCTCTTACCTTTTCACTTCTCTTTTCTTGCCTTGCATTTCCATGCTTGGACTTTCCATTCCCTTCTATTCTCTTCCCTTCAGTTGGCTATAGGAGACTTACCTTAGCTTCTCATGGTTTTTAATTGCCTTGCAGTTTCACTTTCTTTGCGATTTTTTTCCCTTCCTCTCACTTCCATTTCCATACCTCCCCTTCCTATGTCTGTCATTGATATGGCTTTCCTTAGCTTTATTCCCTTGCATATTCACTTGCCTTTTCTCTTCAAACCAATATTGGCTCCATCTTTTATGTTGTCTCTCTCTCTCTCTTTCTCTTTTCTTCTGTTCCTACCCTGTATCATTGTTCTTATTTGTCCATGTTTTCCTCCCTCCTTCTCTCTTTTTGCTACTGCTCTGTCCATCAATGCCCTCTACTTCCCGTGTGCTCTGGGTGATTTGTCTCTTCCACCTTCTGTGAGGGACTTTATATGAATCTCTTAGAAAAAACCACATATCCTATTTGCTTTCTTTGTGTAAATTGTTGCCTGGTGTTCCTTTGCTCTAGGACTAAAATACATATATGAGTGAGTACATACTATGTTCCTCTTTTTGTGTCTGGGTTACCTCAGTAAGGATGGTTTCAAGTGCTATCCACAAGCCTGCAATTGTTAAGTATCCCTTATTTTTTTCTGCTGAGTAATATTCCTCAAAGAACTCAAACTATTCTAAAATCACCAAACAACTGTATTAAAAAATGGGTACAGAACAGAAGAAAGAATTCTCAATAGAGGAAATCAAAAAGGCTAAAGACACTTAAGAAATTTCTCAACATCCTTAGCTATCAGGGAAATGCAAATCAAAACAACTTTGGGATAACTTCATACTACTTCCAGAATTGTTAAAATTAGAAACACTAATGACAACTCTTGCTGAAGAGGCTGTAGAGAAAGGGGAACACACCTCTACTGCTGGTGGGAGCGCAAATTCATACAGCTATTTTGAAGATCAATATGGCGGTTATTCAGGGAAATGGGCATTAGTTTACCACAGGACTCAGTATTCCTCCTCTTAGGCACTTACCAAATGATCCATATCCATGCAACAAATACATCTGTTCAAGTATGTTCATATCAGCATTATTTGTAATGGCAAGAACCTGGAAGCAATCTAATGACACACAATTGAAGAATGGATAAAGATGATCTACACAATTTACTTGCCTTTTAAAGAGCTTTATTACCAAGGCTTTACATGTCTTTATAACTTCCTTCCCTTTCATTTCCAATCTCTACGCTTCCTTTCCCTTTCATTCTGTCCCATTCCTTCTTCTACCCTAACCTTTCCTTGCCATTTCTTTTTATTTTCTTGCCATAATTTTTCCCTTTCATTCTTTTCCCTTGAATTGCCTTGCCAATACCCTCCTTTGCATACACTTTCCTTCCTTCCCCTAGCCTCCCTTTACCTTGCATTTTTCTTTTTCCTTGCCTTCTTTACTTTCTTTTCCTTGAATTGCCCTTTCCCATCTCTCCCCTTGCATTGCCTTGCTGTATTGTTTCAGGTCCTTTCCCTACTCTTGCCTTCCTTCCTCTTTCCTCCCTTTGCCTCTTTTGGCATGGATTTCCTTGACTTTTCTTGCCTTCCGTTGTCACGCCTTCAATTTCCTTGCTTTGCATTTTCTTTCTTTCTGCTTCTTTGTCTTTTCAATCCCATTCCACTTATTTCTCTTCCCTTCTCCCTCTTCTATTTCCTTGCCTTTTGTTGTTCTCCATTAACTTCTGTTCGCTTGCCAAGTCTTTCTACTTCCATTGTCTCATCCCTTCTTTTCCCCTACTACCCTTCCTTCCCCTCCCCTCCCATTTCCTTTCCTTCCATTTTCATGCCTAGATTTGCATGCCCAAATATTTCCTATTTTGCCATTTCCTTGCATTCCTCCTCCGTTGCCTTTCTTTCCCTTCCCTTTAGTTCCCTTTCCTTCTTTTCCCATTGCTGTCCTTCCCCTGGCTTGCCTTGCCTTGTGATGCCATCCATTTGCTTTCCTTGCCTTGCATGTTACAATTTTGTCCCTTCCCTTCTATTCTCTTGCTTTGACGTGCCTTGTCTTTCCTTCCCTTGCCTTTCAATATTCCTTGCATTTTCTTGCCTTCCCTGCCTTTCACTTACCTATTCTCCTGTTTCATTACTGCTGATTCTTTTTCTGAAATTTACCTATTCTTCCTTTCACTATCTTTGCCCAGCTTTACTTTGCCTCTTCAATTCCCTACGCATGCATTCACAGTTCTTCATTTCCCTTGCCTTGCCTATTCCACTCTGTTGCCTTCCTTTCTCTTCCTTTCCCTGTATTTCTATTCCCTTGACTTGACTTGCATTTCCTTCCATTTCCTTACCTTTTCTTGTCACTTCGTTGACCTTCACTTTCATTCCGTTGCCTTGCCCTAAATTGTCATGCCTACCATTTACATGTATTCCCTTACCTAGACATATCCCTCCTTTTCCATTTCTTCCATTTCCTTCCCTTGCCTTGTCATGTGTCGCTTTCCCTTTCCATCCCTATCCTTGACATATCATATTCCTTCCCTTCCATTCCCTTCCATTTTCTTCCCATCCATTCCTTTGCCTTGCCAATTCTTGCCTTCCAATTTTATTTAGTTCCCTTCTCTTCCCTTCATTCCTTTTTTTACCTTTGTATTCATTTCCTACCATAGCCTTGTCATTTTCCTCTGATCCCTTTCCCTTATTTACCTTGATGTTCTTTTCCGTGCCGTGCATTAACTTCCCTGTCTGAAAATTACCTTCCATTTCCATCTTGTGCTTTGCCTTTCCTTGCCATGCCTTGGTTTTCTTTGTGTTTCCTTCACTTCAATCTGCTTCCTTTCCCAAGCCTAGACTTGCATTTCCCTTCCCCACTTTTCCATAAAAAATCCCTTTTCTTCCCTTTCCTTCCCTTCCCTTCATGTGCTGACTTGCCTTTCACCTGAACATTCTTTCCACATTTCCTTCCCTTCCTTTTTCTTCCCTTCCAATCTTTTACTTTCCATTTTGTTCCATTGTCATGTACTACCTAGCCTTTCCCTTCATTGCTCTTTCCCTTCACTACTCTTTCTCTTCCTTTCCTTCTCTTCCATTGTCTTCCAATCTCTTCCCTTCTTTTAACTTCTAAACACTTGCCTTTCTTTGATTTGCATTGCTCTGCTTACCCTACCCTTGCCTTTCCATTTCCTTTTGATTCTATTTCCTTCAATTCGTTCCTCTTCTCTTTCCTTGCATTTCATTTCCTTAATTGCAATTACTTGATTTCCTTTTCATTTCTTTCCCTTTCTTTCTTTTGACTTGCCTTTCTTTACATTGTCTTGCCTTGCCTTGCCTTGTGTTGTCTTCCCATTGCTTCCTTTTTTTGCCAATACTTGCCTTTTCCAATCCTCTCCGTTCCATTCATTTCCCTGCTTTTGCCTTGCCTTCTCTTCCCTTGAGTTGCCTTGCCTTTTGCCTTCCCTTCCCTTCTGTTCCCTTCCCTTCCTTTTCGTTGACTTACCTTGCATTCTGTTCCTTTCCATTCTCTTGTGTTGACTTGAATTGCTTTGTCTTCCATTTCAATTCTTTATCGTGCCTTGATTTATCCGATTCCTTCTATTCCCTTTTCTTCCCTTCACTTCCCTTTCCTTGTTTTGCCTTATTTGCCTTCTATTTACTATCATTTTCCTTCCATTATTTCCATTCCATTCCCTTCAATTCCTTTGACAAGCCTAGGCTAGAATTGAGATGCATTTACCTTCCATTTGCTTCTTTCCATTTTCTTATCTTCCTATTTTTTCTACTCCTTCCCTTCTATTCACTTCCCTTCATTTTCTTTCTTTCCTTGCGTTGCCTTAAATTACCTATCCCTTATGTTCTCTTCTCCTTTTTTTCTTTTGACTTGCCTGTGTTGTTTCATTGCTTACCTTCTCTAGCCTAGCCTTGGGTTTTCCATTCCCCTTTTTTCCTTTCATTTCTCTTTTTTCCATTCCCTTCATTTCCATTGCTTTGCCCTGATCTTGATTCTTTTACCTAGCCTTGTCTGCATTATTTTATTCCCTTGCAATTATTCCCTTCCGTTAATTTCTCTTCCCTTTGTTTCCTTTCATTTCTGGTGCATTCCCTAGGAGTGCCTTGTCTCTTCTCTTCCCTTCTCTTCACTACTCTTCAATCCACTTGCATTGCCTTAAGTTGCCTTTCCTGAATTTACCTTCCCCTCTATCCCTTTTCCCTTCCATTCCCTTACCTTTATTCCCTCCTGTTCTTACATTGCTGTGACTTAATTTGCATTATCTTGCTTTGATTTGCCTTCCTTGCCTTCTCTTACATTTTCACTTCTCTTGTCTTGCCTTTCATTTCCATGTTTGGCCTTTCCAATCCCTTCTATTCTCTTCCCTTCCCTTTGCTCTACTAGTCTTGCCTTGTTTTCTCTTGATTTTCAGTTGCCTTGCATGTTCACTTTCTTTTTATTTTAACCCTGCCTCTCACTTCCCTTTTCATACCTCCCCTTCCCATGACTATCATAGACATTCCTTTCCTTATCCTGTCTTGTCTTGCATTTTCACTTGACTTGCTATGTGTAGCATTGCCTTTCCTTTTAATGAGGTTTATTTCCAAGCCTTTACATGTCTTTAATATGTTCTTCCCTTTATTTCACTATCCTAATCTTCCATTCCCTTCCATTCCTTTCTCTTCCCTCTTCCTCTATAAGCTGTCATTTCCATTTCTGTTGATTGTCTTGTCCTCCCTTCCTTTCCCTTTCATTATCTTTCCTTGCATTGCATTCCCAATTCTCTTCACTACCTTTACATATACTTCCATTTCCTCCCCTGGCCTCAGTTTACCTTGCATTGTTCCTTTCCCTTGCCTTGTCTTCCCTCCTTCCTTTTCCCTTGCCTTTCCATTTCTGTTCCCTTCGATTCACTAACCCTGCCTTGCCTTTTTCCTTACATTGTCTTGTGTTCCCTTTCCATCTCTCCCATTGCATCACCTTGCTGTTTTGTTTCTTTTCCTTTCCCTACTCTTACCTTTTCTGCTTGCCTTCCCTTTCCTATTTTTGCCTTGTATCGCCTGATCTTATCTTGCCTTTCCTTGTCATGCCTTCAATCCTGCCTTCCTTTTCCTTCCTTTGCCATCATTTTCTTTCCTTTCTGTTCTCTTCTGTTCCCACACGTTGGTTTGACTTGGCCTTTCATTTGCATTTTCTTGTTTTCCCTTCCTTTCACTTCCTATATCACACCATCCATTGTCTGACCAATTCCCTTCCCTTTATTACACCACTCTTCTCCTCCCCCACTTGGCTTCAACTAAATTGCCCTTTCCCTACTCTTGCATTGCCTTGCCTTCCCTTGCTTTCCATTCCCTTACCTTGCCTTTTATGTTCCTTTTCCTTCCCTACAGTTATATTGACTTCAATACCCTTTCCTTATCTTTCTGTCCCTTCCCATGCCTTGAATTGTGTTGCCTCCTTTTCCTGTCTTTGCCTCCCTTGGCTTTTCACTTCCATTCCCTTCCATTTCCTTCCCCTCATTTCCCTAACCTTGCTTTTGTTTGTCTTGTCTTACATTACCTACGCTTGCCTCTTTCCTTCTCTTGTCTTTCATTCCCTCCACTTCCCTTCCATTCCATTTTCATCCTTTCCATCAGTTACCTTCCCTTTAATACCCTTCTGATCTCTAGCCTTGCCATTTTTCTTGCTTTGGCTTGACTTTTGCTTGACTTCATTTAGTTTCCCTTCTCTCCCTTTGCATTTCCTTCATTTTCCTCGCCTTCCATTTGCTCTTCTTGCCTTCCTTTACCTTTCCTTTTCCTTTCCGTTCCCTTGTTGTTTCTGCTCCCTTCTATTTACTTCTCTTGCCTTAGCATGCATTGCTTTGCCTCCCTTTTAGTTCCCTATCCATTTTGTTATTTCCCTCCTATTATTTTCCCTTTCATTCCACTTTCTTCCATCACATTCCTTTCCTTGTTTTCCCTTTCCTTCCCTTTCTTTCCCCTCACATTCCTTCCTTTCCCTTCCCTTCTATTCCCTTACTATCATTTCCATCCATTCCCTTACATTAAATTCCTTTCCCAACACATTCCTTGCCACTTCCTATCCATGATATTGCATTCCCTTCATTTAATGTCACTTCTCTATGTTTGCATTCCCTTGCTTTTTCCCTTGTCTTACTTTCCCCAACCGTCACTTCCCTACCCTTGCCTTCCTTTTCTTTACCTTTTCCCTTCCCTTCAGATCACATTCTTCCCATAGAGTTGCCTTTTCTGTTCTCTTGCCTTTTATAACTTGCATTATATGGTATTGATTTGACTTCATCTCCCTTGCCTAACTATGTCTTGCCTATTCCTATATTCACTATCTTTCCATTCTATGTCTTTCCCTTCCCTTCCTTTTCATATCATTTTTCTATTGCCTATCCTTGCCTTTCATTATCTACTCCATTCTATTCTCTTTATTCCCTTCCCTTCCCTCTACTCCCATTCCCTTCCATTCCCTTGCCTTGCATTTTTCCTTGAATTTTCTTGCCTTCCTTATTTTCAGTTCATTTCTCTTCTCTTCAGTTACATTGCCTTTCCCTTTCTTTTCCCTTCAATATCATCGCCTTATCTCTCTTTGCCTCCCTTAACCTTGTCTACTTACTTTACTACTTATGCCTACACCACCCATCCTTTACCTTGCATTTTCACTCCATTCCATTCCTTTTAATTCTCTTCCCTTGACTTGCCTTGGTTTTCTTTCTTTCCTTAGCATTATCTTGCCTTTTGTCTTCCCTTACCTTTATTTTTGCCTTCCTTTCCATTCTTTTCCTTTCCCTTCCCTTCACTTCCCATGCCTAGCCTTGCCTTGCCTCATTTTTCCCTTCTCTTCCCTCCTCTTCCCTTCCCCTGCATTTCCTTGATGTGCCTCCCCTGGAATTTTTTTTCCTTAAACCCTTTGCTTTTTCCATTCCATTCCCTTATTTTCCCTTCCCCTATATTTTCTTGGCTTCTTGACTTGCCTTTCCTTGATTTGCATTACCTTGCCTTAAGATAACTTCCTTTCCTTGTCTTGCTTTACCTTGCATTTTCCCTTGCCTTGCTTAACCTTGTCTTGCTTTGCCTTTCCCATTTCTTCCATTCCCTTCCCTTGTCTTTCCTAAACTTTCATTTTCAATTGCCTTGTTTATCACATTCTTTCTTTAATGTCCCTTTTCATAACTTAAAGTTCCTTTCCCTCAGCTTCTCATCCCTGCTTTTCCAATGTCTTGTATTACATAGACTTTCTGTTCCTTGAATTTTCACTTGCCTTGCCTTTTATGTCTTTCCTTGCCTTTCTAACAAGTTTTGTTTTGCCTTGCCATACTTTTAAAACTGCCTTCCCATTCCTTCCTTTCCATTTCATTACCTTTGCCTTCCATTCCCCTCCATTTCTTTCCCTTCTCTTTCCTAACCTTGCTTTGCTTTGCCTTTACCGTTTCATTGTCATGTTTTCATTCCCGTCTCTTTCCTTGGATTTCCTTACTAATTCCATACCATAATTTTCTTACTCTCACTTCACTTCCCTTTCTTTCATCCACCTTGGCTTTAACCTACCTTTGCCTTGCCTTCCCTTGCCTTCCCTTTCTTTCCTTTGCCTTGTCATCTTTGTTGCCTTCTCTTCCCATAACTTCCTTTATCTTACCTTGCTTTTCCTTCTCACCTTTCCCTTAACTTCTTTCCCTTCCCTTCCCTTTTATCTCTTCACTTCCATTGTCATGCCTTTTCACTTTCATTCCCTTGCTAGTTCCCTTCCCTTTCTTTCTCTACCCATCCATTCCATCCTTTATTTACCAGGCTTTTCCCCTTCTATTCCCTTGCCCTTCCATTCCTCTCACTTGTCTTATCTTTTTTGTTAAATTCTCTTTCGTTCATTTCCGTTAACTTTGCTTGCAATGCTTTATGATACATTTCCTTCCCTAGCCGTGCCTTAACATTCTCCTTGCCTTCACTTTTATCCCTTTCCATCACTTGCCTACCCTTACCTTTTCCTTTCCTTGACCTTCAATTCCCTTTCTTTCCTTGCATTACCTTAAGTTGTCAATCCTTCCATTTACTTAAATTCCCTTTCTGTGTCTTGTTCCTTCCCTTCTCTTCCATGAAATTCTATTACCCTTTCTGCTCTCCCTTTCCTTTCTTTATGTTCACTTTCTTTTTCCTCACTTCCGTTTCCTTGCATTGCCTTGTCACTTGTTTCTTCCATTCATATCCCTAGCTTTGCCATGCATTTTCCTTTCCCTTCTATTCTATTCCTTGCATTTACCTCCTCTTCCCTTCCGTTCCAATGCCATAACAAGTAGCAAGCATGCTTTGTCTTTTCCCTTCCATTTATTTTCATTGCCTCAACTTGCATTCCATTATATTCCACTCTCTTAACCTTATTTCGCCTTGCCTTGCGTTAGAATTAGATTGCCTTGCCTAGTGATGTTTTCCATTCGCTTCCATACCTTAAAACAGCCTTGCCTTTTCCTTTTCCCTCCTTTTTATTCCATTCCCTTCCATTTTATTCTATTGGATTTCCTACACTCGTCCTCTTCTGCAAACACTTCTGATCCCATACTTTACCTTCTAATCCTATCCAATCTCTTCTCTTCAACTAACTTCCCATGCCATCTATTTGCTTTCCTTTACTTAACTTGCCTTGCTTTCACTTGCCATGCCTTGCCATTTCCCTTTGATTCCCTTCCTTTCCATTTCCTTTGCTTCCCTTGCCTTGCCTTGCATTAATTTGCCTTCCTTTACATCCCTTTACATTTTGTTCTTTTGCCTTGCCTTGTGTTGTCTTCCCTTTGATTATTTTCTATTGCATAGCTTTGTTTATTCTGTTTCCCTACATTTCCTTCACTTCTCTTCACTTTCCTTGACTTACATTACATTGCATAGCCTTCTATTTCATTTCATTCATTTGATTGCCATTACGACCTTTACTTCCATTACTTTCCCTTCCTTTTTTTTTGACTTGAATCGTATTCCCTGCCATTCCCTTCTCTACACTTGCCCTTATTTGATAGCCTTGTCTTGCATTTCCTTTCTTTTCATTTTTTTGCCTTTTCCAATCACTTAACTTTCATTTCATTCCTATCCTTCTCACTTGTCTTATTTTTCCTCTCATTTGTTGCCTTCTACTCACTTTCCTAGCCTTAATTAAAACTTTCTCTTCTCTTCCATTCCATTCTATTTTCCTTTTAGTCCATTGAATGTTTAGCCTCGACTTGCTTGCCTTTTCCCCTTCCCTTAACTTTCTTTTCAATCTATATCCACCCTTTCCATCACTCTCCTTATCTTCTTTTCCCTTGCTTTTACTTCACTTTCCTTCCCTTCCATTGCTTTCATTTCACATTTGTTCATACTCCTTCCCATCCCTTCACAGTCCTTTCCTTGCCTTGCCTTGCCTTTCTTTTCCCCTATTTACCTTCCTCTTCCATTCTTTTGTCTTGCTTTTCAGCTTCCATTTGCTTCCATTGCATAGACCAGCCTTGAAGTTACCCTTCCCCTAATTTCCCTTCAATCCCTTCTCTTCACTTGCCTTGAATTGCCTTATCATGCCTTGCTTACTTTTCCTTCACTTGCATAGCCATTTCTCTTCTATTTCCTTCTCTTATGTTTCCTTCTCATCCATTCCTTTCTGTCATTACTTGTCTTTCCTTTCACCTTCGTTTAGGTTTCCCTCCCTTCCCTTGACTTCCTTTCTAATCCATTCCCCATTTCGCCTCTTTCCCTTATCTTCCCTTCCCTTCCATTCCCTGTCCTTCCCTTATCTTTATTTCCTTGCATTCCATTGTCATTCAAAGCCCTGCCTTTCTGCTTCTGCTCCCTTCACTTCCCTTCTCTTTGCTTGCATTACTTAGGTTTTATGTACCTTTCTTTTGCTAGACTTGTCTTTTAACTTCAATTACTTTCCCTTTCCTTACCTTGCCTTGTGTTTGTTTCCATTTCCTTGACATGTATTGCCTTTTCCTTTGCTTGTGTTCCATTCCATTCATTTGCCTTCACTTCTCTTCCATTTCCTTATCTATACTTTCCTTGCCTTTTTTTTCCCTTTCTTCCCAATTTTTTTTTGGGGGGGGATCCCTACCACTCACTTCACTACCAATCCCTTTCCTTGCCTTCCTTTTTCACTTGCTTGTCCTTTTCAATTTTCTTGCCTTGAATTGACTAGCCTTGTCATTTAACTTGCCTTGCATTTCCTTGCCTTGACATTTCTTGCCTTTGTTTTCCTTCTCTTCCTTTTTGTTCCTTTCCCTATCATTTCTTTCCCTTGTCCATCCATGCGCTCCTTTGGCTTGACTTGACTTTAAAAATTCCTTTCCTTTTCAATTTCCCTGCTTTGCATTCCTTACATTCTCCACCATTTCCTTTCCCTTGCCTTTCCTTGCCTTGCATTTTCGCTTAATTTCATATCCCTACCCTTCCTTTCCTATGCCATACCTTTCATTAACTTGAGATCCCAATCCTATTCATTGGCCTGCCCTTATATTGATTAACTTGCCTTTGGACATGCATTTCCTTGCCTTTATTTGGCAGGACTTTTATCCTAGTTTTCCATCCCATCCCTTTTATACCCTTCCCTTCCATGTCTAGTTTTGCTTATTTTCTTCTCTTCAGTTCCTTTTCATTTCTTACCCTTCCCTTGCTTTTCCTTTTCTCTTCCATTGTCTTTCCATCACTTCCTTTCTCTACACTTCTCTCCAAATACACTGCCTTGCCTTTTATCCGCCAATCATTTCCCTACCCTTACCTTCACACCATTGTGTTACTTTACTGTTCCCATACGTACCTGTCACCTGCTTGTACTTTCTGTTCCATATCCTTTTCTTCCGTCCCTTAGCCTTGCTTGCCTATCATTTTGTTTGCTTCTCTAGCCCAATCTTACCTTTTCCCTTCCCTTCCCTCCCCTCCCCTCTGCTACCCTTCCTTTGCTTCCCTTCCCTTCAGTTTCCATCAATTATTTTTCTTTGCATAGACTTGCCTTGCAATTTCTCTCCCCTTTTCTTGTCTACTCTTTCCTTCACTTCCCTTCTGTCACCCTCCCTTCCATTTCCTTGCTTCCCTTTATTTGTGTTGCCTTCCATAAGTTTCGCTAACCTTGTAATGACTTTTTTCACTTCCTTTCCATCTCTTTGTTTCACTGTCCTGAAATTCCGGTGCTATGCCTAGCTTTGACGTGCCTTGCCTTTTCCATAACCTTCCGTTGATTTCCCTTCACTTCCCATCAATTACCTAGCGTTTCCTATCATGTCTTCCATTGCCATCCCTTCCCTTACATTTCTTTGCTTTTATATTTCCCTTACCTTCCATTTACATTACTTGCCTTGCTTTGACTTGCCTCATCTTTCCAATGACTTTCCTTTCTTCTTTTCCCTTAACTTGCATTGACTTGACTTGCTTTGCTTAGCCTTCCCTTCATTTGCATTCCCTAGCCCTAGTCTTTAGCCTAGACTTAGTCTTTTCCTTTCTGGTCCATTTCATTCCCTTCCCTCCACTTGTCTTGTTTTAACTTAATTTACCTTGCCTTCCTTACTTTTGACATGACTTGCCTTTTTCCTTACATCTTTTTGTTTTCTTTATTTTCTCTTCCTTTCTAAGGCATTGAATTTCCCTGATTTCTATTCCCTCCACTTCTATTCCTTTTCCATCCATTCCTTTCCTTTCCTTGCTATTGCCTTTCCTTGCCAAGTTTTCCAATCCATCCCCTTGTCCTACCTTGCCATTTCCCTTCACTTTCATTCCCTTCCTTTACTTTCCTTCAACTCACTTGCCTTCACTTGCATTACATCCACGTTGCTTTCCCTCCCTTCCCTGCCTTTCCATTCCTATTGCTACTGTTCACTTTCCTTGCCTTGCGTTTTCAATTTCCTTGCCTTGCCTTGCATTTTAACTTGCCTTGTCATGATTTTCATGTCATTACTTGCATTGACTTGACTTGTGTTGTTTTGAATATTGTCTCCTTCAATTTTAATTCCTTTCATTCCATTGCCTTTTTCCTTCTCTTCGCTTTCTTTCCCTTCCATTCACTTCCTTGTCCTTGCCTAGCCATTTCTTGTTATTTTAGTGGTCTTGACTTTTCAGTTGTATTGCCTTGCTTTCAATTCCAGTCACTTCCATTTATTTCCTCCCTTTCTCTTCCCTGCCATTGCCATGCTTTTCCCTTACCTTCTCCATGCCTGGCATTTTCTCTTTCCTTGTCTTATATTGGCATTTCTTGGATTTTTTCTGCCTTCCCTTTCTCTTCCATTCCCTTCTATTCCCTTCCTTGGTCTTCAGGTGCCCTGCTTTATCCAAATCATTAACTAACCATCCCAAACCTATTTTCTCCCATTCCCTTCCCTTACTTTGCCTTGACTTACCTTCACATGCTTTTCCTTCACTTCCCTAAACATTTCTTATCTTTCCTTCATTTCCCCTTCCCATCACTTGCCTTTATTGCGTCTTCCCTTCTCTTCTCATCCCTATACTACTCATCTCTTCCCATGCCATACATTATTTTATCTTGCCTTGCCTTTCCTTTTAACTTGACTACACTTTCCTGCCTTTTAGGTTTCACCAGAATTGCACTGCCTTGCTTTGACATGTCTTTTAACTTGCCTTCCCTTCCCTTCTCTTCCATTCCCTTCCCTTCCCTTGCCTATACCTTTCCTTTGCATTATCTTCCCTTCCCTTCATTTACCTTCCCTTCTATACCCTATCATTGTCTTGCCTTTTCCTTTCCATTTCCTTCTAAACCTTTTTCTTGCCTTTTCCCTTCCATTCCCTCATCTTCTCCCATATTCCTTTCCCTTGCCTCTCCTTGCCTTGCATTGTCTTTCCATCCATTGTCATCACTTCTTTTCCATAGCCTTACCAAACCATTTCCATTCCATTCTCTTCCTGGCCTTTCATTTACTAACCCTCCCCTACCCTTTCCTTTTCTTTTCTTCCACAGCCTTGCCCTCCCATGCAGTTCCCATTTTCTCCCATTCCATTCCCTTGTCAGGCCTAGCCTGGCATTTCTTCGCCTTTTCCTTGCCTTCCCTTTCCTTCACATGCCTACCATTACTTCACATCCTTTCATTTCATTTCTTTTGATTTTCCCTTCCATGTCATGCTTATTTTGCCTTCTGCACATTTGCCTTTCCTTTTCATTGCTCTTCTTTTACAATCCTTTCCCTTCCATTCCTTTCATTTTCCTTCCCTTTGCTCCCTTAACCTTACATAATCTTCCCAGGTTTTCCCATATTATGCCTTGCTTGCTTTGCATTTTCCTTCCCTAACTTTCTATTACCTTGCCTTGCCGTTTAATCTGCCTTGCCTTTGACTTGTCTAGTTTTGCTATCCTGTTATTCTGCCTTCGATTACCTTCACGTCCTATCCAACACTTTCCTTGCAGTTTTCCTTGTGTTATTTCTTCCCTTCATTTTAATTTCCTTCTCTTATCTTGCATTCCCTTTCATTTTCCATTCTATTGCCTGCACTTGCCTTGCCTTTTCTATCCTAAACTTTTCTTACCTGTTCCCTTCCATTCCTTCACTTCCCATCCCTTAGGTTTTCTTCTTCTCCCTTTCCCTCTCTTGCCTTATATAACCTTTCATTTTTCATTTCCCTACTCTTCCCTTCCCTTTCTTGCCTAGCCTTAAATTTGCTTGCCATCCATTTAATTTTCTTCCCTTCCCTGGCCTTTTCCCTTCCAATGTTTTCCTTTCCACTCCTTCCTTTGCCGTGACTTGATATGTCTTTTGATATATTCCCCTAAATTCCCTAACTTGGCCATGCAATTTCTTTTCCCTTCCCTCCCTTTTCCTTTTCACTAGGTTTGACTTCCCTTTGTTACTTTAACTTCCTTCCTTTTACTTCCTTTGTCCTGCCTTGTCTTGACTCAACTTTTCTTTACTTTTCAAAGGTTTGCCTTTTTACTTGACTTCCCTTCCATCCCCTTGCCTTGCCTTTCTCCTTCCCTTCACATTCCTATACTTCCCTTCTATTGCCATGCTATACCTTACTTTTTCATGCCTTGCCTTGCCTTCTCACTTGCCTTGACTTGCTTTGCTTTGAATTGCATTTCCTTATACCACCATTGCCTTGCCTAGCCTTGCATTATCATGCCTTCTAACCTTCATTGTCTTGCCTTGCCTTGGCTTATGGCCTGCTTTACTTCCCTTCCACTGCTGTAATTTCTCTTCCTTTCCCATGCATTGCCTTTCCCCTTACTTTGCTTTGCCTTACATTTCCAAGATTCCCTTGCCTTTTCCATTCCATTCTGTTCCATTCCCTTCACATCCTGTCTCTTGTCTTGCATTGCCTTGCTTGCCTACATTGCTTTAATATTCTTGCTTTACATTGTTGTCCATTTTCTTCCTTACCTTTGCCTTTCCCTACTGGGTTCATTTCTATCACTGCCTTTTTCTTCCCTTTACTTTCCCAATCTTTGTCTTGCCTTCACATTTTCCTTCAGTATGTTTCTCTTCTTTTGCTTTATTTTGCCTAAATTTCTCATCACATCCCTTCCTTTTCCTTCCATTTTCATCCATTCCTTTCATTTCAAATCCCATTCATTTCCTTGCCTTTCCATCCCATCCCTTGCGGTACCTAGCCATGCCTTCCCTTTTGACTTGTATTCACTTCCTTTTCCTTCCTATCCCTTCTTTTCCGTTGCATTTTTTTCACTTCAATTCCCTTTCCTTCTCTTCCCATCCATTTTTATGCATTGCATTTTGCTCCACTTCCATTTCCTATTTATACCTTCCCTTACATTACTTTCCTTTTCCTTGAACTGCCTTGCCTTGCTAAGCCTTCCTTGCTTTTCAATGCCCTCCCTTGTCTTTTCACTCACTTGTCTTTTCACTTCCCTTGTCTTGTATTGCCTTTTCAGTTGTTGTGCATTTCCTTGCCTTCCCTCGCATTTAATATTGCATTGTCTTGCCTTTGCTTGATTGTTACCTTTAATTCTCTTCACTTAAGTTGCCTTAACATGCATTGCCAAGCATTTTCAATTCACTTCTCTCTTCCCTTGAATTGCCTTGGCTTGTCCTGCCTTTTAAATTCAATTCCCTATCTCATCCCTTACCTTCTTTCACATTTCACTTGGGTTTTCATTCCATCCTGTCATTTCCCTTTAGTACTCATTCCGTGTTTTTCCTTGCCTTTCCTCTTCCTATCCCTACCCTACCCTTCCCTTCCCTGTGATTGCCTTCACTTCCTTTCTCTTTTCCCTTCAATTCCCATCCCTTAATTCCCTCCCCTCCCATTGCCTTCCTTCCCCTTCCATTTTCCCTTCTCTTCCATTGCCTTCCCTACATTTTTGTTCCTTTTCTCGTGTTTTCCATTCCCTTATCTTCTGTTACTTCGCCTTTTTTCCCTTCATTTCCCTTCCCTTGTGTTGCCTTCCCTTCTCTTCCCTAACCTTGCCATGCCTGTCCCTTTCTTTCTAATCCCTTCCGTTCCTTTTAATTTCTTACTTTCCATTATCTTGCCTTGTATTGCCTTTCTTTTCCTTTTCCCTTCCTTTCCATTCCATTTCTTTCAATACCTTCCCTGCTCTTCCAGTCCCTTGTTTTCCTTGTCTTCCTTTCACTTCCCTTCCCTTTATCTCCTTCATTTCTTTTTTCTTGTGTTGCCTTGAATTTTTGCTTGCCTTACCAAGACATTTCACTTGAATGGCTTTTGTCTTTTCTTGATTTTTCCTACCATTTTTCTTCTATTGCATTCCTTTCCTTTTCCTTATCTGGCCATTCCTTGCATTTCCTTGTAGTTTGGCTTACCATTCCTGGCCTTGCCATGCCTCTCCATTTTATTCGACTTGTGATTACAATTTCCTTGAATTTCACGGCCTTTGCCCTTCCAATTTCTTTCTTCCCTTCCATTCCCTTAGCCTTAACTGGCCTGTCAGTGCATTTTGCTTATCTTTACTTTTCATTCCCTTGCATTTCTTTCACTTTTCTGGACTTTCCTTGCTTTTTTTTTCCTCTTCAATTGTTTTGCCTTGCCTTTTCCCTTCCCTTCCAGCACATTCCCTTCCACTTTCCTTCACTTCCCTTCCATTTTCAACCCTTCCCTTGTCTTGGCTTTCATTTTTCCTTACATTGACACATAATTGATTCCTTTCCCTTCACTTTGCTCTCCTTGACATGTATTTTTTCTTTCCCTTTTATTCTTTTACGTAGCTTTTCTCATTCTTTTGTCTTCCTTTTGATTCCCTTCCCTTGCCTTAAATTCCCTTCCATAGCGTTGCATTTGCTTTTCCTTTCCATTTTCTTCTATTCCCTAAGTTTCCCTTCCATTCTTTTCCCATCACTTCCATTCCATTCCCATCATTTCCCTCCTTTTCTGTTCCCTTCAACTAGCATTTCTTTGTCTTCCCCTTTCACTTCCGTCATACTGCACTTGCCTTGCTTTTGCTTGCAATGTCTTGTAACCTGTGATCTCTTCCCTTCTCATACCTTCCCTTGCATTGTTTGTGATAATTATTTCCTCTTTTTTCCTCATGCATTGCCTTGCATTTTTCTTTCCTTCCCTTCTCTGCACTACACTTCCCTCCAAACGCCTTCTTTTCCTTTGCTTTTCCATTTCATTTCCATTGCATTTACCACCCCTCTGTTCCCATGCCATGGCTATTTCTTTCCTTTCCATTGCCTTGCTTTTCATTCCCTTCACTCCCCATCTCTCCCCTTCCTTAATTTGCCTTCCATTCGATTCAATAGCATTGAAATGTCTTTTCCCTATCCTTTTCTTCACATAAATACCCTTACATTTCCTTTTGTTCCATTCACTTGCACTGCCTTTTCCTTTTGCTTCCCTTCCCATTCCTTCCACTTCCTGGTCTTTCCTATCCTCTCCTTACCTTAATGACTGTTTCTTCTTGACGTCCGTTCACTTCCATTTCCTCACATTTTTTTCCCTTCCGTTGCCTCATTTTGCTTTGCCTTTTCAGTTGACTTGCCTTACCTTTTAAGCAGTCTTGACTTGCCTTGTTTTGACAAACCATCAAACATGCCTTCCCTTGCCTTGCCTTGCTTTGCTATGCCTGTTAACCCGTCTTATCTTCCCTTCCATTCCCATCCCTTTCCTTCCGTTACCTTTTCTATGATTCAATTCAGTGTCCTTCCCTTTCAATCCATTACCTACCCATGGCTTGCCTTCTTATTTCCCTTGCAATGTCATGCCTTCCTTTCCTTTTGCTTCCCTCCCTCCCATTGCTTAGTTTTTTCTTTTCTCCCTTTCCCTTTCCTTTTCCATTCCATTCTCTTAAATTATGGTCCATTACATTACCTTGCTTTGCTTTCCCATCCCTTAGCATTGTCTTGAATTTTCCTTTCCATATTCTTCTCTTTTCTTCCCTCCCTATATCTTCCCTTCCATTCCCATCTTTTATCTTCCCTTCCATTCCACTTTCTTTCCTAGACTAGCCTTATCTTGCCTTGCTTACTCTGTTCCCTTCCATTTCCTTTCTTTTCCTTAGTTACTATAATGAGTATTTTTTTCCTCCTGCCGCTGTTCTTGTCCAATCGCCATGCCAGCCTCAAATAGCACCCTGAAAAACTGTATTTGATATAATGCTGTTGGGCATTTACTTGTTCCTCATTATCTAGCTCTGTCTTCAGTATTAACCAATTTCCAAGTGGTCTCATCTTACCAGAGAGCCAGCTGGTGTCCTGCTTCCCCAGACTCTCCATCTTGACTCCTCCCTCCTACTCCTCTTTCTGAATTGTTTCCTACTCCCTCATCTCTTGCTTACTTTTTGGCCAACAATGATTTATTCATTAACCAGTATGACAAACATATTTACAAAATGACATCTCCTCTTTTTAGTCTAAAATAAAAATAAGGGTATTAAACTTAACAAAGAAAATATGTAACACAACAGTTGTGAATTAAGTATCAGAGTTAACAGTATGTAGTCCATTAATATTTAGCAAGTTTAAAAGAAACTGTTCTATCACCTATCTTATATTTGTAAGTCTAAACTTCTATATGTAACTTAACTTTAAGCCTAACTAAGAAAACTATAATTATAAATATCTTTCTTCAACTCCTTCAAAGACCACAGAAGTATAGTATATTATCTCGAGAAATGATAGAGACAATTCAGTTCCTGGTCAGTCACACTAAGTTCTTCTGCAATATTCCATCTTCAGCCCATAGGCCATAGTGTTTTGGAAAGACTCTTCAGCAAAGCGGGAAACTTTAAACTGTCTTCTTGTATTGTTCGTTTGTCAGTCAGTTTTCTCTGTGTCTTGCATACTGTCTGGCATACTCTTCCATGAAGCTGGAACTCTGTAGCAATTGTAGCAATGTCCATTTTTAAATCAGCTGTGATTATTTTTTTGTGTGTGTGTGTGTGATCTTGCAAGTCCAGTTTATACAGCACAAAGTCAAACAGTCCCAAGAACAGTATCTTGTCCAAATGGCTTGTCTTGCCATATTGGAATTAACTCAATAACGAGTTTCATCAATGTCCATCTTCCTTTATGACACAAGTGGTGTTGCCAGGGCCAGTTATGCCTCACTGTCAAGATAGACACTGCACCATTTTAAATGCCATATTCTGTAGGTCTTTGAAAGGTTTGAAGAATGCGTATACATCTCAAAAACATCTCTGTATATCTATAATATTTAACTCATCTAACTATATCTTGTGACTATAATAGAAAAAACCTAAATTTTTTTGACAATTTTAGGTAACTATCTATAATCTGTACTAAATTATGCATTATATTTATAAAAGAGCTATGCAAACACAATATCCAAACGAGTTGAGAAACATACATATCATAAAATTGTCATTAAATTTGTGTCAATAATTGAAAATACATTCCAAAACAAAGTATTCATTAAATAAAAATCCTTTCTAAAATAAAGTATTCATATCTATACCATAATCCTCTTTTTACCTTTAAAAAGATTGGTTGTGGTCATTTAACTTTTATAACCAACACCATTTAAATGAAAACAAACATTTTGAACAGTATTTGTGAATTGGGGAATCTTTTTTCCAAACTTCTTCCGGCTGACAGGGGCCAATGTCATGGGATCCTAAGAAAATGATCACCTACAACTCTGTTTCATGGGGTCTGGCTTGATCAAACCACATTCGTCTGGAAGGAATCCACAGCTTTTCATCTTCTGTGGACACCAAACTGGGAATCCTTTTCACTAGCAACTTCTCCTTAGACTTAAATTTTGGAGTCAAAGCATTTTTAAAATATATATTGGATTGATTGAGCAGCATTTGTGTTAACAGTTGTTGTTATTTCCTCAGCAGTCAAAAGATACAAAGACAATATAACACCATACAGTATCCGGATTTTCTCTGAGCATGCATCTTTACATGATTTCCCCTCCCTTCCTTTCCATCCTTTTCTTTGCCTAACCTTGCCTTGCATATTACTTACTTTTACATTCTCTTACTTTCAGCTCCTTTCAGTTTCCTTGAGTTGTCTTTTGTTGCCTTTTCTTCTCTATACATGTCTTGTCTTGACATTTTTCTTCCCTTAACCTTCTCTTTGCTCAACTTGCCTCCCTTTCCCTTGGCTTTTCCCTTCAATTCCATACCCTTCTGGTCCCTTGCCTTGCCTTTTTAATTCTGTTACCTCCCATTCTGTTGCCTTGATTAGCCTTCAATTGCATTTTCCTTTCACTTCCCTTTCCTTGCTTTCCATTCACTTCTCTTGACTGGCCTTTGTTTTGCCTTCAATTTCCTTCCCTTGCTTCTGCTTTCCCATTCACTTCACTTTCATTCCCTTGCAGTCCCTTCCTTTCCCTTCAAATCCATTTCATTCTGTTCATATACCTTTTGATCCTGTCCATTTACTTATCATGCCTTATCCCTTGCCATGTATTACAGTTTCTGACTTTCTCTTCCCTTCCCTTCCCTGCCCTTGCCTTTCACTTTCCTATCCTTCCCAAACATTTCCTTCACTTGCCTTGCCTATATATACCTTGACTTTTCTTTTCCCTTTACTTGAATTCCCTTCCATGTCTTTCCCTTCCCTTAACATGCCACACATTTTTCTTTCTCATCCTTTCCGTTCACCTTTTCCCTTCCATTTGCTTAACTTTCTTTTCCCATTGCATATCTTCCCTTCCATCTCTTCCCTTCCCTTGATTTTCCTTCACTTTCCAAGTATTGCTTTTCCATTCCTTACCCATGTCTTGCCTTGCCTACCCATGACTTGACATGCATTTCCCTTCCCTTCCTTTCCTTCCCTTCCATTGCCTTGGCTTGATAAATCTTTCTTTCTTTGCCTTGCCTTGAATATTTCTTGTCTTGCCATTTCACGTTCCTTGCCTTGACATTTATTTACTTGCCATGATTTGATTTTGAATGCCTTGTCTTGCCTTTTATCTTGCATTACCTTGCCTTACCTTGTGTTCTTTCCTTGCCTACCCTTGCGCTGTCTTCAATTGTCTTGATTGCATTGCTTTTCACTTGCTTTGCATTGTCATTTACCATGCCTTTACTTCCATTACTTTATCTTCCTTTTAACTAGTCTTGCCTTGCCACATCCTTTCTCTTCCTTAAAATCCTCTTTACTTGCCTTTTTACCTTCCCTTTTCCCAAGTCATCCTTTATTTCCATACATTTATCTTTCCTTCCTTTCCATTCCTTTTCATTGCCGAGACATTCCTTATCATGCCTTGTCATACCTTGTTTTTCTTCCTTTCCCTTTATTTTCCTTGCCTTGCCTTTTACTTTCTCTTTTCCATAATTCAATATTCCATTCTTTCTCTTCTCTTCCCTTTCTTTGTCTTTCCATCTATTTCCTGGTCTTGCCTTTCCATTACATTCCCTTCTTTTTGTTGCATGTCTTTGGCTGACCTTCCCATCCTTTCTCTAGCCTTGCCTTGCCTTGCCCTATTTTCTTTCTTCCATTCTTCCCACCATTCCCTTCTCTTCCTTTCCTTTCCTTTCATTGCCTTCATTACATTGAATTTTCCCTTCTGATCCCTTGAGTAACATTCTTTTCCATGCAACACCCTCCCATTCCCTAGTCTTTTATACTCATATTTTGTGTTATATTATCTTCCCTAGAATTGCCATGCCTATTCCCTTCCATTCTTTTACATTACCTTCTCTTCACTTTTCTTATCTTTCATTGTCATTTCATCTTCCCTTCCCTTTTCTGCCTTCCATTCCCCACATTCCCTATCTTGTTGTGACTTCCCTAGCCTTTCAGTCTATTCCATTTCTTTCCTTTTCTTCTATTGTAATATCTGGACTTGAATTTTATGCCCTTCCATTCCATTTACTTGCCTTGCATAGCATTGTCTTGCATTTTCCCTTCCCATTCATTCCCTTCCCTTTCATTCCATGACATTGCCTTGTCTGGCCAAGTATTTACTTTTCACCTGCCTTCTCTTTTCATTTGCATTTCCTTGCACTGAATTTTCCCATTTTTCCCACTCCTTTGCTTCCTTTTAATTAGTTACATTTCCTTTTCTTTCCTTTCCCTTCCTTTCCATTCCATTTCTTGCCTTCCATTGCTTTTTCTTTCTCCTTCCCTTTCTTTCACTTCCGGTCCTGATTCTTCCATTTCCTGCCCATCCCTTCGCTTAAATTTCAGTTCCTTCCCTTCTTTTCCATTTCCTTCCATTCCCTTTCATTGCCCTTTTCCTTGCAGTGTAAATACTGCAATATTTCCTAACTTTCATTTCATTTCCCGCCCCATGCCTTGCCTTTTCCTTTACCTACCCTTTCCAACCATTTCTTCCAATTCCATTCCTGTCCTTTCCCTTCTCTTTCTTTCCCTTCTTATACCATCCCATATTTTCTCTTCCATTTCATTCCCATCCCTTGCATTGCACTGCCTTCAATTACCTTTGCTTACCAAGCCTTGCTTATTTCCTTCCTTTCCCTTCTCTTTCCTTCCCGTTCTTTCCCTACCATTGTCTTTCCTTCTCATGCATTCCTTCTCTTTTCTGCTCAATTCACACCTCCTTTCCATTCACGTCCTTTACTCTGTTTTTTTTCATTTCCATGACTTTCCTTTCCTTCTTTTCCCTCCCAATACCTCTTTTCCCTACCTTGACTTTTAAGTTCTCTCCTTTTCCATTCCCTTTTATACACTTCCTTTGACTTTCTATTGCCCTGACATCCTTTGCCTCAATTACTTTTGCTTTCCTTTCATTAAGTTTATATCACTTGCCTTGTCTTGCTTTGCCTTGATGTGACTTTCCTTGTCTTCCTTGACCTACTTTCCCATCCTTACATTTGACTTGTCTTGCCTTGACTTTTCACTTGCATTTCCTTTTCAATTACCTTGCAATGACTTCCCTTACATTCCATTCCATAAACTTATCTTTCCTTGAATGCCTTGCCTTTTTCATTCCTTTTATTTCTGTTATATAACCCTCAATTCCCTCACCTTGCTTTGCCTTCCATTATCACTTCCTTTCCTTTGTTTCCCTTCTCTTTGCTTGCCTTCCCTTGCCATCCCTTGCATTTTTCTGTCTCATCCTATCTCTTCCAACCTCTTCCCTTCCCTTCCCTTTTCAACAATTCCCTTGCCTTGCCTTGCCTTGTCTTTTCTCCTCTTTTACTTTCAAATCACCTATCCTAACTTCACCTCCCTTCCTTTCCCATCCTACACTTGTCCTTATATCAATTACCTTGCTTTTCATGCCATTTCTTCTCAAAATTTCCACTAACCCTGCTTTCCTTGACTTCCATGCTATTCCTTTCCCTTCACTTTCTTTCATTTCCTTCATTTCCTTGCCTTCAATTGCCTTGACTTGACTTCAATTATTTTCCTTATACCTGCCTTGCCTTTTGCCTTCCAATCCATTTCTATTCCCTCTTATTGCCTTCTTGCCTTCCTTTTTTCACTTCTCATCTCTTTCCTTCACTTACATTCAATTTCTTCCCTTCACTTCACTTTCCATGGCTTACCTTTCCATGCTTTCCCTTCCATTGCCTATCTTTGTCTTGCCATCCCACTAACCCTTTTTTCATTTTGTGAATATTATTTAATTGTTATTATACATATTGATCCCTGTTTTGTCTCTATCCTTGTCTCCTAATTTGGTCCTGTCCCATGCTGTCATTCCAAAAGACCCCCTGCATTCCAACTACCAACTGCACATGTAGTGTGATGTTTTACATGATGGGTCATCTAAATCTATTAACTCATTTTGAGTAGAGACTAGGTCTTCTCGTATGTGTCTGAGTTCCCTTAGAATGTCCAGGCTTTCTAGCTGAGACCCATGTTCAGAGAGTCTAAGTCAATCCCAACCTGGATTCCCAGCTATCAGTCTGGGGCCCTTTATCTCCCCCCTTGTTCAGGTAAGCTGTCTCTGCATGTTTCTGTCACCTGGTCTTGTCCTCCCTCTCTACATCTAGATTTCAGCCTGGCTCAGTATTTAATTCTGGGTGTTTCCTTCTGTTTTTAACAGCTTGAGGATGATCATTCTATAATGGTGAATAAGTTAGTCTTTGATCTCTTTATGAGGGAAGTGTATTTATGGTAGCCTATCCACTGTTGAAATTGTAATTAGGGTTCAGTCTGGTAAGCCTCTGTACATTTCTCAATGTTCAGCTTTCTTTCAAAACTCATACTGGCTCCCTAATATATGTTCTCTCTCTCTCCCAAATTCTTTTCTCTCATTTGTTCCTTCCCTGACTCAATCTTCATAGTCCCATGTGCTTTCTTTTCCTCACCTTTTCTTTCAACTAGTTCCCTCAAATAAGTGTGCATCCAATGACCATGTGCAGTGGAGTTCTTACCCCTTCTGTGAAGGAACTTATACGATCTATTAGAATGAATCTTGTTTCCTAGTATATTTGACAATGTGAATTATAGGCTTTGGATCACTTGCTCTATGTCTAAAATCTGCATAAGAATGAATACATATCATCTTTCTCTTTTTGTGACGGGGTTACCACATTCAGAATGGTTTCTTCAAGTTCCATCCACTTGCCTGCACATTTCAAGAGTCCATTGCTATTTTCCACAGAGTGTTTTTCCATTGTGTAAATGTGTCACACCATCTTTATACATTCATCATTTGAGTGGGATCTAGATTGCCTCTAGGTTCTTGCTATTACAAATGCTGTTATGGCCATAGTTGAGCCAAAGCTGTCTTTGTGGGTAATTTGGAATAAGCATAACAAGGGGATTGCCGTGTCCTGTAGTAGTCAGGTTCCCATTTAACTGAGGAATAGCTGCACTGATCTCCAAAATAGCTATAAAATATTGCTGTGCCACCAGAAGTGGAGGAGGGTTTCTCATTCTCCATATCTTCCCCAGCATATGTTGTCATTGCTGTGTCTAATTTTAGCCATTCTGGCAGGAGTAAGATGGTATCACAAAGTTGTTTGGATTTACATATCTCTGATAACTTAAAAATGTTGAGCCCTTTATTATGTCTCTTTCAACCATTTTGATTTAGTCTATTAAGATTTATCTATTCAGTTCTGTCCTCAATTTTTTAAATAGTGTTATTTGTTGTTTTCTTGACCATTTTTTTTTTTTGAGTTCTGTGTATATTTTGGAGATTAGCCCCTTGTAATATGTAGGATTTGTGAGGATGTTTTACCAGTTTGTGGGCTGCCATTTCATCTTGTTAACTGTGTCTTTGCCTTACAGAAGCTTCTAAATTTGAGGAGGTTCCATTTATTAATTATCAATCTCCATGGCTGTGCTACTGAAATTATTTTCAGGAAGCAGTATCCTCTCCCAATTTTTTCAAGGGTAACCCACAATTTCTCCTCTAAGAGATTTACTGAGGCAGGATTTAAGTTGAGACATTTGATACTTTTGTACTTGAGTTTGTGCATGATGATAGTCATGGGTCTATATGCAGTGATCTACATACCATCAAACAGTTTGCCAGCATCATTTAGTGAAATGCTTTCCTCGTCCCATTGTATATTTTTAGTTGTTTTGTCAAAAATCAGGGAGACAATGGTGTGTGGGTTGATATCAGGATTTTCTACTTGTCTATGTTTGTGCTAATACCAGGAAGTTTTCAGAAATAAAGCCCCATAGTAGTTCATAAAATGATGATGCCTCCACAAGTTCCTTTATTGTACATAGTTATTTTAGCTATCTTGGGTTTTTTTGTTTTTCCATATGAAGTTGATTATTATATTTTCATGGTCAGTAAAGAAGTGTGCTGTGATGTTAATGGGGATTATATTGACTGTATACATTGCTTTTGGCAAGACAGCCATTTTTACTATGTTTATCCTACCTATGCAAGAGCATGGTAGACCTTTCCTTTTTCTGGTATCTTTTTCAATTTCTTTCTTAAAAGCCACAACGTTCTTATGTTATAGGTCTTTCGATTTTTTGGTGTTTCCTCAAGATACATTATGTTGTTTTTAGTTATTATAAATTCAGATGTATCTCTTATTTCATTCTCAGCCTTTTTTTGTCTGATTAAAGTAAGGCTACTGATTTTTTTTTTTGAGTTTATCTTGTATCCTGCTAGTTTGATGAAGGTGTATTTCACCTCTAGGAGTTCCATGGTAAAGAGTTTTTGGGTAGTTTTTGTAAACTATCATATCATCTGCAAATAGAGATAGTTTGAATTCTTCCTTTCCCGTTTGTATTCCCTTGATTTTCTTTTGACTTATTGCTTTAGCTAGAACATGAACTACACCATCAAATAGATATGGAGAGAAATGGCAACGTTCTTGTTCCTGGTTTTATAGGCATTGCCTTAAGATTCTTTCCATTTAGTTTTATGTTGCCATTTGGTTTGCTGATATTGCTTTTATAATGTTTAGGAAAGTTATTTTATCCATCTTGTCTCTAAGACTTTTATCATGAAAGGTTTTTGAATTTTCTTTTAGGGTATTTCCTGCATCTAGGGAGATGAGTATGCAAGTTTATTCTTTTTCAGTTTGTTTATATGGTGGATCACATTGATAAATTTTCATGTGTTAAACCATTCCTGTTTCCCATGGATGAAACCTACTTGGTAATGGTGAATGATTTCTCTTATGTATTCTTGATTCGGTTTGGTCATATTTTATTGAGTATTTTTGCCTCAATGTTCATGAAGGGTATTGGCCTGTAATTTTTGTTCTTCATTTTGACTTTGTGTGGCTTGGGTACCAAGGTGATTGTGACCTCATAAAAAGAGTTTTGTGATGAATCTTCTCTTTCTACTGTTTGGAACAATTTGATGAGTATTGATAATAGCTCTTTGAATGTTTGTAAAATACTGCTATCTGGCCCTGGACTTTCTTATTATTTTTTGAAGTGTTTTGTTGACTGCTTCTATTCCATTATAGTTTATACTTCTACTTAAGTGGTTTGTCCTTGATTTAATTCTTTTATTCAGAAATTTGTCCATTCATTTTAATTTTCAAATTTTGTGGAATACACGTTTTGGAAATATGACATGAGTATTATCTGAGTTTCCTCAGTATCCGTTGTTATGACCCTATTTTTTCTGATTTTGTTAATTTGCATGTTCTCTCTCTGTTTTTTTTTTTTTTTTTGTTAGTTTGAATAAAGGTTTTTCTATGTTATTGATTTTCCTGAGTTTCTTGTATTGTTTTCCTTGTTTCTGCTTTATTGTTTTCAGCCCTCAAATTGACTGTTTCCTGAAATATCCTCCTTCAGAGTTAGTTTGCTCCTTTTGGTTCTAAGAATTTCAGTTGTGCTGGTAATTCTCTAATGTGATTTTTCTTACTTTTAGTCATATGGGTTCTTAGTACAAGGAAATTCCATCATAGAATGGCTTTCAAGGTGTCCTGTAAGTTTGGATATTTTGTATGATAATTCTGTTTGAATTTTAGGAAGTCTCAAATTGTTTTATCATTCATCCCTGCATGGTGCAATCATGCACTCGTATGTTTACATGAGTTTGTAGCGTTTCTGCTATTTATGTTGATATTGAATTCCAACTTTAATATATCGACATCCGATAAGATACAGAAGATTATTCCATATTCTTTTCTCATTCTTTTTTTTCTTCTTTTTTTTTAATGTATCTGTTGAGGTATGTTATGTTGCCTAGCATGTTGTCGATATTAGAGAAGATTCCATGTGGAGCAGTGAAAAAGTTGTATTCTATTGTGTAAGGATGGAAAGTTCTATAGATGTCTGTTGAAAACAATTGATACATAAATTCTGTTAGTTATTTTGTTTCTTGCTTAAGTTTCTGACTGTTGGTCTTGTCTCGCAGTGAGACTTGTGTGTTGAAATCTACCAATAAGAGTGTGTACGGTTACATGTGAACATTTTGTTTTAGTAGAATGCTTTTCTTTCTATAATTATATGATTTTGTGTTTGTTTGTTTTGACATCTTCCCGTTGCTTCTTTTATTTGGTGCAGGTGCGGTCTCTCCCTCTATGTTACTCCCCTGGTTGGCTGAGGTGGGTTAGATATTAGATATCTCTAGCTCCTAGTGGTCCATCTTCCCAGGATGTATCTCCTCTTGCAACAACTTGGCTATGGGCATCAATGATCAGACTCTAGACATGGCCCGGCGATATAGGTCAAAGATTCAACAGGCAGGGCCTCAGCATGTTACCACAGGGATAGCCAGATCTCTGGCCAAGGCCTGAAACTCTGGCATAAGACCAGTAGTTGGGTGTCAGTGAATATAAAATCAGAGACTCTGGATGTTACAGATGGATTATTCGTGTCTCTGGCCTGTGCTTGGAACACTGGCAGAGGATTAGTTGTGGGGGTCAGAGATCCGGCAGGCAAGGATGCAGGTTAACCTTTCATGGATAGGCAGTTCTGGTGTCCTCCGCCCTTGTATTTTCTTCTCATTCTGTCCTTTCCCAAACCTACCTTGCACTTTTGAACCATTGCTTTGCGTTTCACCTTCCAATCCCTTCTCTTAATTTCCCTTACCTTCCCTCCTTTCAATTCCCATTTCTTACCTGTAGTTCTCTTCACTTCCTTTTTCATTCCTGCTCTCCCCTTGGAAAACTATTTCTTCATATATATTTGAGAGAGGGCTCTTTTTCACTGAAAATGGAACGCATATTTTTGTAAGCATTCTGAAATTAACTTTAACTTAATTAAGTATAAGCAAAGCTGAAGTGCCTTACATTCAGAAAATGACAATGGCTTTCTTTTAACTGTACACAATGTCTATCGTCATTCCTAATAACACTTCAAAAAAGATCTTGCCTCCATTCCTGGAATAGACAAAACAATTTTTATCAGTACACTGTCTCTCCAATTACGTTGCATTTTAATGAGAAAAGGAGGTTGTCTGTTTCCTAGAAATTACAATGTCCTCTTCTATACATACTTACTATTTGTACATATTGGTCAGTATATAGTATCTTAATAGGTTTTCACTGGAAATACTCACTGTTTCAAGTAATTGTGCTAACATTTACTTTTGCAATGATAATTACAATCAAAGTTTAAAGAACTATATTCTGATATAAAACAATGAATTTCTATCAGGTAGACTCACTATTCTATTCTCATTACCAGCACTTCATTTATTAGCTCCAAGTTCAGTAATATATCCTATGTCAAGATACAAAAATAGAAGCTAGAACTAAGAAGGCACAGGCAGGTGAATCTCTGTAATTTCAAGGCTACCCTGATTTTTAAAGTGACTTCCTGAACAATCAGAGCTCCATAATAAAAATTTATTTCAAAAAAAAGAACAATTGAAGACACCCGATATAATTCCTAGAACATGTACAAATAGGCTCCCTCCTACTCACATGAACACATACACCTTCATACACCACATAAACCACCAAAACCAGAAACTTCCCATAGACAGCAATTACTTCTATGAAGTTTCCTTCTACTCTGATGCATATATTAAAGTGATTTTTTTTAAGTTGTGCACTACTGTTTATTCAACAGTAAAAAAATTCCAGGCCGTAGATACTCCCTACCATACAAAGATAATTCACTAGAGATCAAGAAACATATTTACATATATATATCTTTAATTCTCCCCCCTCGCACTCTCTCTCTCTTCATGGTTCTCAGTGTAATACTAGTCCTAGTTGTTCCTAGTTTTCTGTCCTGGAACTCACTCTACAGACCAAACTGGCCATGAACTCAGAAATACACCAACCTCTACCTCCAAAAGCTGTGATTAAAGTAGTGTGCCACAAATACCCCCTGCCTGGGTTTCATTTTTTCATGAATGTACCTGATTTTTTTCTTCATATTCAAACAATTGCTCTCACTTCATTCCACACTTCTGATTCCCTTCCTTTTGCCAACTATCCTATCTCTTTTTTTCATTTTTTGAGTGACTTGATCCAGAGATTTAATCAGGGTTGTTTAACAGATTATAGATGAACGGTTATTCATAGGAACTAAGACAACAACCAATAGCTATACTTCTTAAGTGATTAGTCTCCCTCCCGTAAATAATCCATTGTTAATAGATCGTTAAGGGATAAGGCAGACCTGGTATGCCCCCCTCACTGTATGTTCCCATATATGATATACATGTGCTTCCTTCTTTGTTCTATATGAGATGAATTATTATCTAGTATATTGTGTAGGCTGTCCAAAGCCTTCATTTCCAGCATTTATGGGCAGGCAGATCTCTGAGTTCCAGGCAATCTGATGTGACATAATGAGGGTTTTTTTTTTTTTTTTTGGTAATTTGCTTTTGTTATTGTTTTTGAGACAGAATTTCTCTGTAATAGTCCCGACTTTCATTGAACTCGCTTAATAGAACATGCCTTCCTTTGACTCCGAAGTGTTGACAGTAAAGGCATGTACCACCAGAGCCAGGTGAGACATTTTTTTTTAATTACAAAGGAACTGAATATTGAATATGTGAAGGGGATGCAAGGAGGCCAGCTTTTAAGAACTGAAATAGTGTGGTTCCTTTACTAGCCCATTAGCCCATTATCTTCTGTAATGTCACCTAGCATAGGGTCAGGCCTGAGTTAACTTCCCAGCACTGCCAGAAAATTCAAACTTTGGGTTGGGAATATAGATAAATGATAGAACATTTTTGAGACCATGGGTTCATTCCTCAGTACCATCAATAAATCTATTTTAAATTTTCACTTTTGTTATTTTCTAACATACACATAGTAACGAGTACATAATATAAATTAGGTGTGCTACTCAAAATCAGGGAACCTTATCAGTAGCATTCTTGAAATAGTGCCTTATTTGCATAGCATATAATGAACTTAAGGAGGCACTAACTTATTTTACATCATCTTGAATATGGCTATGTCTGCAAGTAACTCTCATTTGTTATTTCTGTCTATTTTTATTTCTGCTTGAAAGCAGAGATAAGGAACTGGAGGAACTATCAGTATATGCAACTGATTTGTTGTTGTTCTTGTTCTTGTTATTGGTTTTTCCACTGAGTGTGACTTCTCTAATGGTAATGCTTTGTTCTTTCACTTTGAAGCCCAGGCTAAGGTAAACCCCAAGACAATTGTTTAGCTTTCAGGATTACAGGTATGGTCTATCACACCTGGAATAGTACAGGATGGATAATTTCTCTATATATAAAAACAGAGAAAATACCTCAATCTTCAGAAAGTGTTTCAAGCTCCAATCAAATTTCACAATAACTTTGAACAGTTCCTTATATCTTTCTTAGTAGTTTCTTACCATATTATCTCTGCATCATGAAGATGAAGAAGCTTTTCTGTGTACTACACTGTAACATTAAAGTTAAGTAGTGGTTTCTTTTTGGGATTTTGGTTTTGTTTGCTTTTTACATGCAAACTCCTTTAGTTACAGTGATTCTCAACCTCTGCCTAGACACGTTGGGCTAACATATAAGATGTCCTCCATATCAGATATTTACATTGGAAACATAATAGCAAACTTACAATTATAAAATTGCAAAAACTCAAAAAGTAGTGCTTTGGCTGGGGGGTCACCATAACATGAGGAACTTTATGAAATATCACAACATTTGTAATGTTTCATATTTGAAAAATCTAAGCCTATATTGAGAAAAGTTTTTGTATCCTATAATTTAAAATGTCATAGGAACAGGTCAGTTGCCAAATCTACAAAGAAATCCTCTCTCAAAAATGACATAGGAATAAAAAAAAATACCTTAAATAATAGATTAATAAAAGAAAGCCACTTTAGTTTTAATGGAGTAAAATGGTAAAAATTGATGGACATTCACAAAGATGTCTTGTCTTTCTTTTTTTCAAACCATTCCTCTTTGCCTTGAACTCACAGAGATCCACCTGCCTCTTTCCCTTGATAGCTGAGATCAAAGGGGACCGCCACCACCACACAGCTTATTGCTTTTTTTCTTATAACATGAAAACTGAGTGAGGGAATATTTTCAAGGTTTGGCTCCATCTACTAAGAAGTAAAAATACAGAACTTCCTGGTGAGCTTGTGTCCATGTGAAGATGACGGTGTCTATACTAAACAGAAATGTAAGGGATGAAAGCCTACCTCTGTTCCTGGCTATGAAAATGCAGTTACCATAACTGAGCCATCTCTACTTAAACTTTCTCAATCACTTGCTTTATGTTTTGCATTTTCCCTTGCTTATATTTTTCATTTTCAATTCTTCTAAGCAATCCACTTACAATTGCAGCTAATGAAAAAAAGGCAAAACTTATAGCCATACATTCATACATTCATATTAATTTCTTTACCTTTACATGTTTAAATACAATTATGACATAAAGTTATAGAAGTAAATTAGCACATCTTATAACATTACAAAAGAGAGAAATCTAAGGTATGAACCTACAATATGTGCCAAAATATAACTTGGCTTTGCTGCTCCAAGACAGTAGGGAGTGAGACACTGCACTAAACACAGAAAGGCTCAGAGAGCCCTATTTACCAAGCCCCCATTGCTTTTCTTACCACATTTAGATACAGTCTCTGATTTCTTCAAATACTTGTAACCCATCATAGAGGTTTCATGGTTGAGCGTGGAGCCTTTCACATTCTGCTTCATTTTTCTGAAATTTTAATTTCCAGATGTATCAAGGAAAGGCTGAGCTTATAACAAAATTGTGGAAGCTAGCCTTCTAATTTCTCAAAGAAAAATGTTTTGTCCCCTTAGATGAGAAATCACTTTCATAAAATCTATATAAATTTAAATTCATATCTTCTCTGTGTGGCACAGACTGCCTTTACATAGCATTCTGAGTGCTGGGATTATAGTTTAGGTTTGTGATATAACACCATTTTATTGAGTTTTGAGATAATTGTTTTCATACGATCTAAACATACACTGTAATGCTGGAAATGACATATGATATCAAACATATAAAAGAATGCAAATATTGAATTTTTTGGTTTTTGTTTCATTTTTTTCTATATTTTAATTTATTTTGCATTTTTATTTTATATATCAATCTCAGTTCCCTCTCCCATCCTTTCTCCCTCCCTATCGCTCTGCCACGCTCTAATGCCCAGAAGACCCTCCCCTCCCATACCACCCCAATTCCACATGTAGAACGATGCCCTCCAGGAGGATCATCTAAATCTGTCAAGACGTTTGGATTAGAGAATAACCTAGACTGTCTCTGGGTTATGGAGAACACCTCCTTGGGAGGTGTGCACCTAAAGTCCTTTAGTGCACCAGGAATACATCCTGGTTCCACTGTCTTAAGTCCATTAGACAGCTCATGCCTTCTAGCTGAGACCCATTTTCTGAGTAAGTCCCATGATGGATTCATATCTATCAGTCTGTGGGCCAATTAGCTCTTCCTTGATCATGTCAGCTGTCTCTTTGTGTTTCTGTCCCCTGTTCTTTTCCTCCCTCTATGCATATGGATACGATTTCGGCTCAGAGTTTAGTTGTTTGTCTGCTTTTGATTCCATCAGCTACTAGATGATGGCTCCATGATGACAGATAAGTAAGACCTTGGTCTCCTTATCAAGGAAAGGTATTGTTGGTAGCCTTTCCACTGTGGCTCAAATTGTTATTTTTGGTCAGTCCTGTTGTTCCCTGGACATTTCTTTAATGTCATTTTTCTCTTCAAACCTATAATGGCTTCCTCCTTTACGCTCTCTCTCTCTCTCTCTATCTCTATCTCTATCTCTATCTCTCTCTTCTCTTCTCTGGTTTGTTCCACCCGTGACTCAGTCTTCCTACTTCCAAATGCTTTCCTCTCATCCTCTTCTCTTTCTCCTAGTTCCCTATAAACTCACTGACCCCACTACCTATATTCTCTGGAGATCTTTTACTGTAACCCTTCTATGAGTGACCTCATATGAAAATCTTAGAATCCTCCTTTTATCCGTGTTCATCAGGAGGTGTGATTCTTTGTTCTAGGTATAAAATCCAAATATGAGCGAGTACATACCATATTCCTGATTATGAGACTGGGTTACCTCATTCAGTATGGTTTCTTCAAGTTCCATCCACTTGCCTATGAATTTCAAGATTTCGTTGTATTTTTCTGCAGTGTTATATATCATTGGGTAAAATTGCCACATATTCTTTATATATTCTTCATTTGAGGGTCATCTGGGATGCTTCCTCATTCTTTGTATTACAAATAATGCTGCTATAAACATATTTGAGCCTATGTCTTTGCTGCATGGGTGTTGATCCTATAGTTATATTCCTAAGAGGGGGATCCCCAGGTCCAGTTGTACAATATTTTAATGGCAACCTCCCTGCTGATCTCCACAATGGCTCTACAAGTTTGCATTCCCAGCAAATTGGAGTAGTGTTCCCCATTCTCTAGATCCTCTCCATCATTTGTTGTGAATGGTGTTTGTAAATTTAGCCATTCTGGCAGGAGTAAGACAGTCTCTCAAAGTTGTTTTGATTTGCTTTACTCTGATAGCTAAGGTTGTGGAGCACATTTTTAAAGGTCTTTCAGCAATTTTGATTTTATATTTTGCAGATCAGCACTTCTTCAGTTGTAGGATTGTAGAAGATTTTTCCCATTCTGTGGTATGCCATTTGGTCTTGTCAGCTGTGTCCTTTTCCTTAAAGAAGTTTTTCAGTTTCAGGGGTCCCATTTATTAATTGGATTTTGGTGTGTAGTAGAATGCAGAGAGACAAATGTCTATAGCCATGCACAAAACTAAAGTACAAGTAGATCAATGATCTCAACATAAATCCAGCCACACTGAAAATCTTAGAAGCTGAAGGAAGAGCTGCACTTGAACAAATTGGTATGGGAGACAACTTCCTTAACATCTCTCCATTAGCACTGACACTGAGATCAACAATGCATGAATGGGACATCCTCAAACTTAGAAACTTCTGTAAGGGAAAGGACAGAGTGTACAATACTAACTGATTGCCCAGATACTGGGAAAAAGATTTTCACCTATTTTATATCTGACAAAGGGCTGATCTCCAAAATATAGAGCGAAATCAATAAACTTGTCAACAATACACCAAATAACCCTATTAAAATTTCGAGTACAACACTGAAGAGAGAATTCTCAATAGAGGAAATAGAAAATGCTGATAGACAACTTATGCTGGAAAGGTTGTGTAGAAAGGGAAACACACCTCCACTGCTTTTGGGAGTGCAAACTCGTACAGCTATTTTTGAGATAGCTATGGTGTTTCCTTAGCATGATGCGAAGTAGTTTACCACAGGACCTGGCAATCCCCATCATAGGCATATACACAAATTATCCACATCCATGCAACAAAAACAAGTGCTTAACTATATCCTTAGAAGCAGTATTTGTAATATCAAGAATCTAGAAGCCACCTAGATGCCTCTCAACTGAAGAATGGATAAAGAAGTTGTAACACATCTACACAGTGGACTACTAATATACAAAAAAACATATATTCAATCTTGAAATGCACAGGCAAATGGATGGTACTTGGAGAAACAATCCTGAATGAGGTAACCCAGGCACAAACTGTGGAACATGGTAGAGAGAGAGAGAGAACATAAACGAGCAACCCATTAGTGGTTTGAAGAGAAAAATTGAACGTAAAAAAATATCTAGAGACGTACAAGACTGACTCCAACTAACAATGTGAGCAACAGTGAAAAATCCCCCTAAATTTTCTTCCCTGAAAATGAGATGATCAACTAACTTATGCATTTAATGGAGCCCTCATCTAGTACCTATAGAAACAGAAGCAAACACCCATAACTAAATACTAAGTCTAACTATAATCCAGATGCAGAGAGAGAGGACAAGATCAACTTGCAGAAACACATTGAGACTGCTGACCTGATGAAGGAAAAGCTAATGGGATCCCAGACTGATAGCTGTGAATTCAGCATGGAACTGACTCAGACCCCTGATGATGGGTATCAGCTAGAAGGCCTGAGCTGTCTAAAGACATTCAGACAGTGGAACCAGGATGTATGCCTGGTGCAGAAAAAGGACTTGCAGACACATCCTCCATGGAGGTATACTCCCTTAACCTAGAAATTGAAGAGAAGTTCTAATCAATTCTTCAAATGATTTGTCAGAAATACAGAACCCCACATGGATGACATCCCCTACATATTTAGTGGGGGTAAATGGGAAGGCCTTTGTCCAGGTTGCGTATGTGGGGCGACAGAGCATAAGAGAGAGGGGGAATGGATGGAGAGAGATATAGGAAACAGGGATCTACATGTAAAAATATAATGAATTATTTAAAAAATACCCGGTATGCATGAACTCAGATTATTCTCGAGATGATATGTGGATCTAAAAAGTATCTGGTGGTCTTTAGCTGAGGCAACTCTAACAGAGGCCCAGTTATATGTTTCAAGTATACAGTAGGATGTTTTGTTTCATTTTTAAAAGTTATTTATTATATGTAGTATCATAATTGAATGCCTGCTTGTACAAAAGAAGAAGGCACCAAATCTCGTTGTAGATGGTTGTGAGATACCATGTGGTTGGTGGGAATTAACTCAGAAAATAAGGAAGTACAGTGTGCTTGCACTTTTAGTCATCTATCTATTCCATTGTTGTGTTTTAAGAACACAACATGTTATGTAACTATGACTGGCCTGGAATTCATTGAGATTCATGCTTTTGGCTCCTTAGTACTGGGTTCAAAGTCATGTAACACCATGATCATCTCAGGAATAAACTTTTACATTTTTAACATAAATAAACACTAATTTAGTTAAAATGACTAGTGCTGTGCATTCTGAAACAATCAATTAAATTTTGTTACATTTCTAATTCACACAAAAGTTGAGTTAGATTTTGTTTCTAAATTAAGAAGTAGTAAGGTATGGGCTATAATTAGGGGTCCTGATACTACAAAATTTAAGTTCAGCTTTTATCACTACTGAAGTAAAATATGGGATGAGTAGGTATCTCAGTCAATAAAGTACAAACACTGAAGATCTGAGATCAAGCAAAATGCTGAAACTAGAAGGAGATGATAAACACTAAACTTGTGGTACATTTGATCATTATGTGAAATTATGGTGCTTTTCACCTTGCCTGCCTAAGGAAATAAATTGTTTTAATAAAAAGCTAAAATACTAATATCTCAAAAAGAATAGATATGCAGGATTGCTGGGCTGAGAGAAAAACTCAGGGGGATGAATCTAGGACTGGACCCATGCCAGGAAGACAGGGAGAGAGCTGTGAATACAGAATAACAGACAATAGAAAAAAAAGAAATATGGTAAGATATAGGAAATAGGAAGCCCCTGGGTTGGCCCCTGATCCTGCTTCTCCAGTCTCCTGTCCCCATCGAGAGTACTCTTGTAGCTCTGATACCCCGCCACCCTTCCCCACCATGACCATGCCCCCTACCCTGTGCCTTACCCTACCCACAGTCCTGCCACTCTCTTTGAACACTGGGATAGAGGGTGGAGCCAATAGTCCACCCTACAACAGAGTCTTCTCAGAGAAACTCAGAACAAAGGAGACTTTCCTATCCACTCGGGGCCACTGGTCTCTGACCCCAACTCCTGTCATCTGATGGAGTCCCGGGACCCTCTCAGAGATCCGACTATCTCTGCGGGTCCACTCTGAGTTCCTGCAAACAAGATCCTTGACCCACAAATCTGGAACTCTGCTAAAGAAAGAGGCCTCAGCTGGAGAGTTCCAGTTTCCAGGGATGTCCTACTATCCTACAAAACTTTCCCAAGTTTCAGCCCAGCCTTTCTCCTCTTCTGCCAGCAATTGGCCTGAGAAGTGTCTGGACACAATTGGAACTGCCTCTCCCCTACAAACTCTCTCCCCCCACCAAAGTCCCAGGATTGGCCCCTGATCCTGCTGCTCCTTTGTCCTGTCCCCATCGAGAGAAAGGTTGGAGCTCTGATACACACCACCCATCCCCAGCGCAAGTCTGCCCCCCCTACCCTGTGCCCTACCCTGCCCAGGGTCCTGCTGCTCTGGTTGAGCACTGGTACAGGGGGTGGAGACAAGAGTCCACCCTACTTCGGAGACTTCTTGTAGCAACTTTGAAAAAGGAGACCTGGCTATCCTCGAGGGACCACCCATAATTTCCACCTGCTTGGTCTCTGACCCCCAACTCCAGTGTTCTGCTGGAGTCAATGGCCCCCTCCCAGAGATCCGCTAATCTCTGCGGGACCACTGTGAGTTCCTGCTGGCATCTTCTACTGGATCCTCATCCTTGACCACATCCCTGGTTCCCTGTCTGCAGAGAGACTTCCTAGAGAGCTTGGACCACACAGAGATACTTATTGAATCTCTGACCCACACATAAGTTCACTGGGGAAGTACCATAGCAAGAATGGGAGACCCCAACAACACCTCTGGGAAGAAGTTATAGGAAGAAGGCAATATAAGAAAACACCTAACAACAGAAAAACAAGCACCCTACTTCGGAGACTTCTTGGAGCAACTCTGAAAAAGGAGACCTAGCTATCCACGCGGGACCACCCATTATTTCCACCTGCCAGGTCTCTGACCCATAACTCCAGTCCTCTTCTGGAGTCCCAGGAACCTCCCAGAGATCTGAATATCTCTGCGGGACCACTGTGAGTTCCTGCTGGCATCCTACTGGATCCTCATGCTTGACACATCCCTGGGTCCCTGTCGGCAGAGACACCTCCTAGATAGCTTGGACCACAAAAAGCTACAGATATTGAATCTCTGACCCACATATGCCCACTGTGGAAGTACCATAGACAGAAGGGGAGACCCCACCAACACCTACTGGAAGAAGCTATGGGAAGAAGGCAATACAATAGAAAACATAAGAACAGAAAGACAAGCATGACACCACCAGAATCTACGGAAGCTAAACCCAATAGTATGGAACACAACAAAAAAGCAGAGGAATCAGAAGGGAACGACTTAAAAATTACCATCATAAAAATGATAGAGGCCCTCAAAGAAGATGTGAGAAAGTCCCTTAATGTAATGGAGAAAAAAATAATAAACGAAAAAGTGGAAGATACAAACAAATTCTTTAAGGAAAGTACAGATAGCCATGAAAAAACAATTAAGCAGGTGAAGGAAACGGTTCAAGACATAAAACTGAAATAGAGCAAATAAAGGCAACACAAAGCAAAGGAATGCTGGAAATAGAAAAACTGGGCAAAAAAATTGGCAACTCCAGACACATGCATAACCAACATAATTCAAGAGATGGAAAAGAGAATCTCAGGCGCAGAAGATAAAATAGAAGAAATAAATTCATCGACCAAGGAAAATCATAAATGCAACAAATCCTTAACACAAAATATACAGGAAATGTGGGTCACCATGAAAAGGTCAAACCTAAGATTAATAGGCATACAGGAATTTGAGGAAGCCAAACTCAAAGGTGCCAAAAACATGTTCAACAAAATCATAGAGGAAAACTTTCCAAATCTGAAGAAAGACATGCCCATGAAAGTACAAGAAGCATACTGAACCCTAAATAGGGTGGACCACAGAAAAAAGACCTCTCGACGTATAATAATCAAAACAACTAGCATACATAATAAAGAAAGAATGTTAAGAGCAGTGAAGGAAAAATGACAGGTAACATATAAAGGCAGACCTATCCAAATTACACGTGAATTCTCCATGGAAATGCTCAAGGCCTGAAGGTTCTGGATAGATGTTCTAAAAGTATTAAGAACACAGATGCAAGCCTAAGCTACTATATCCAGCAAAACTCTAATCACTATAGATGGAGAAAACAAGATATTTAATGACAAAATTAGATTTTCCCAATACTTATCTACAAATCCAGACATACAGAAAATATTGGAAGGATAACTCCAAACCGAAGAAGGTAACTATGCCCCCAAAAAAATGTAGGCAACAGATAATCCAAATACACCATAAAACAAGGGTAAAGCATAACTAATACATTCACAATACCACTGCCAAAACAAACCTAATTCAAACAAGCATCAACCACTCACCTATAAAAAGAAACAGGATAACAGAATGGATACAAAGACAGAATCCATCCTTTTACTGCATACAGGAAACACATCTAAGCTTCAAAGACAGACATTAAGACAGGGTAAATGGTTGGGAAAATATTTTCAAATCAAAAGGAAATAAGAAGCAAGCAGGCATACCTATCCTAATATCTAACACGTTAGACTTCAAACCGAAATTAATGAAAAGTGATGAAGATGGTCATTTCATATTCATCGCAGAAGAAGTCCATCAACACAATGTTTCAGTTCTGAACATCTGTGCCCCTAATACAAAGACACACACATTCATAAAAGGAACACTACTAAAACTCAAAGCTCATATAAAACATCACACACTTATAGTGGCAGACTTCAATACACCACTCTCAACACTAGACAGGACCACAAATCAGAAACTCAACGAAAAAACAAAAAAAAAAAAAAAAAAAAAAAAAACAAACAAAAAAAACTAACAGTACTTATGTCTCAACTGGGGTTAACAGACATCTATAGAACATTCCGTCCAAAGACAAAAGAATATAACTTCTTCTCTGCTCCACATGGAACATTCTCTAAAATCGACCACATACTAGGTGGCATAACAAACCTCAACAGATACAAGAGACTAGGAAAAGTCCCCTGTATCTTATTGGACCACCATGCTTTAAAATTGGAATTCAACAACACAAATAGCAGAAAACCTTCAAAATCATGGAAACTGAACAAGGTGCAATTGCACCACTCCTGGGACAAAGAAGAAATAAAGAAAGCAATTAAGGACTTTCTAATATTCAATGAGAATGAGGACACAACATACTTGAACATATGGGTCACATTGAAATCAGTGCTACCAGGGAAATTCATTGCACTAAGTGCCCATATGAAGAAAACAGGATAGTCACATAAGAGAATTAACAGCACAACTGAAAACCTTAGAACAGAGAGAAGCAACATCACCCCGTAGGAGTAGATGCCAGGAAATAATCAAATTGAGGGTTAAAATCAACAAAATAGAAACCAGGAAAACAATACAATGCAATGAAGAGTTGGTTTTTTGAGAAAATCAACAAGATATACAAAACTTTATCCAAATTAATGAAAAAGCAGAGAGAGAACATCCAAATTACCAAACTCAGAAATGAAAAGGGGGACATAAAAAGGCCTTGGCCAGATGCATTCAATGCAGAATCCTACCAGACATTCAAGGAAGAACTAATACCACTACTTCTCAAACTGTTCCACAAGATAGAAACAGAAGGTTCATTGCCAAACTCTTTTTATGTGGCCACAATAACCTTGGTACCCAAGCCTCACAATGACACAACTAAGAAAGAAAAGTATAGACAAATATCTCCGATGAACATCGATGCAAAAATACTCAATAAAATACTGGCAAACCGAATTCAAGAATAAATCAGAGAAATCATCCACCATGACAAAGTAGGCATCATACCTATAATGCAGGGATGGTTTAACATATGAAAATCTATCAATGTGATCTACCATATAAAGAAACAGAAAAAGAAAAAACATATGATTATCTCCCTAGATGAAGAAAAAGCCTTCAACAAAATTCAACACCCTTTCATGATAAAGTTCTTGGAGAGATCAGGGATAACAGGAACCTAAACATAATAAGAGCAATATACACCAAACCAACTGCCAACATCAAACTGAATGGAGAGAAACTTAAGCCAATTCCTTGAAAATCAGGAACAAGAAAAGCTGCCCTCTATCTCCATATATCTTCACTATCATACATGAAATCCTAGCTAATGCTATAAGAAAACAAATGAAGATTAAGGGGATCCAAATTGGACAGGAAGAAGTCAAACTGTCTCTATTTGCCGAGAATAGGATAGTTTACAAAAGCGACCCATTTAACTCTACCAATGAACTCCTACATCTGATAAACAACATCAGCAACCTAACAGGATACAAAATAAACTCAAAAAACTCAGTAGCTCTACTTTTTTTCAGAAGACAAAGAGACAGAGGAAGAAATCAGAGACACAACAACCTTTACAATAGCCACAAGCAACATAAAGTATTTTGGTGTAACGCTTACCAGACAAGTAAAAGAACTATATAATAAGAACTTTGTGGCTCTAAAGAAAGAAATTAAAGAAGATATCAGAAAGTGGAAAGATCCCCCATGCACTTTGATAGGTAGGATAAACATAGTAAAAATGTCAATCTTGCCAAAAGTAATCTACAGATTGCCAATATTGCTTTGATGATAAAATTGAACAAAAGTTAAGGTATAGAGAACTACAAGAGTGCTCACAACTAACAATTTGAGCTTCCGTGGAAAGGCTACCATAAATGCCCTCTGCAGAGAGTGAGATCAACAACTAATTTATCCATGGAACCCTCAACTAATGCCTGTTGGAAACAGGAGCAAACACCCATACATAAACACTGAGTCAAGTAGAACTCATATGCAGATGGAGAGGACAAGTCCAGGCAGAAGAAATGCATAGAATCAGCTTACCTGAACAAGGAGGAGGTAATGGGCCACCAGACTGATAGCTGGGTAGTCAGCATGGGACTGACTCTGACCCCCCTGAATATGGGTCTCAGCCAGAAGGACTGAGAAGTCTAAGGGACCTCAGACAGTGGAGCCAATAAGTATCCCTTGTTCAGCATAGGACATTGCGAACAAATCCCCTATTGAGGTATAACAGCCTTAATCTAGAGACAGGAGAGAACCCCTAGTCCCTACTTCACATGACCTGTTAGAACTACCTGACCCCAAATGGATGGTATTCCCCCTAACATATGGAATTGGGGTGGGGGTTGGGAGCAGGGTGGTAAGAGTTTATGTAAAAGTGCAGAGAGGTTAAAAGAGAGGGAAGGAGGGAGGGAGGAAGGGAGGGAGTGAGGGAAGGAGGAAAAGGGAACTGGGATCGACATGTAAAACAATAAATTAAATTAAAAAAAAATGCTTTGACTCCAAAATTTAAGTTGAAGGACAAGTTACTGGAGAAAGGGATTTCTATTTTTGTTACCAAAGAAAATGAAAAGATGTGGATTCCTTCCAGATAATGTGTTTTGATCAAGCCAGACCACCTGAAACAGAGTACCAGGTGATCCTACATTCAAAACAGAAGTACAAAGCAGCCTTACAGACTACAGCCAGGATTTCTGAATCTTCTTCGAATCCCCCATGACAGCGCCCCTTACCAGCAGGGAGTAGTTTGGAAAGAACAACGCCCAAATTCCCAAATATTGTCTATAAATGTTTGCTTTCTTTTAAAAAACGATATAGGAAATATTTGAGAACAAGATTAAGTTAAATGCCACTATTTCATAATTGAGAAATGTCTGTGTCCAAGAAAATCTGACAAGAATGTCCAACTACATCTTAGCAATGGAAGGGTGAAACAGATCTGTAAGTCTCAGTGGCAAAAAATCTACCTTCATAAATGGGAACATGATAAATAAGATGGACAGTTGGAATTGGATTGACTTTAACAAGTGATCTCTCTCTTGTTATGTCTCTGTCTCTCTCTGCTTCTCACTCTCTCTCCCTATAACATACACACACACACACACACACACACACACACACACACACACACACACACACACACACACACTCTAAACAAACAGATATATTCCATATTGTATTATGGTTGGTTGTCCTCCACTATTCTGTCCCTTTACTGTGCCCTTTCAGTTTATTTACTCGCGAATGGGTTTCCCTATGTAGACATGCCTGTCCACAAACTCACTCTGTGTACAATGCTGGCCTAAAACTGAAGTGATCCCTACCTTTGCCTCCCTTAATACACACTGGCTCCTTATTTAGAAATAAGGTAAAAGCTGTCAGGTTTTTCAAATTGATAAATACAAGTGAGTTGATATTGCATAATCTGAGCACGTATTACCTGTTCTAGAAACGTATGTAGTGTCACAATATTCTGCAATGACAAAGATAATACACTTTCGAATTCACACACTACATCTTTTTCAAACCTTGTATCAGAAGTTAGTTCTAATTTTTGAATATACATTATGATTATTTTATTAATACTGAAAAACTGATAATTCTTAAATTCTTAAAATAAAGAAAATTCAGTGACATTTTATGGCAGAATTATTGCCGGAGCATACCTTTGTTTCCCTCAATGTTGCCACATGTTGTTGGACGAGGTTCACCTCCTCTACGGTGGGGTCAGAGGTGATATCCACATCATATATAGGCATATGAAGAGAATTACAGAGTTCCTCATATTTTTATTAGAATAGATTTGTTTCTTATTTCTCTCTTTTTTCCTATTTGAGGAATTCTACCTGAGTGTTCAATTCTTTTCTAGTTAATGGAGCCTTATATCTTTCTTTCTTTATGAAACCAGATAAGCCTATAGTAAAGTCCAAGGATGATAAGGGAACTACAATATAATAGGCATGCCGATTGGTTAAATTTACAAACAAGGCAGATTAAGCCTGAGGTGGTGGCACACCTTTTTAATTCTAGCACTTGGGAGGCAAAGGGAAGTGGTTATCTGTGAATACAAGGCCAACATTGCTTACAAAATGAGTTCTAAGATGGCCACGGCTACTAGACAGAAATAAACTGCCAAAATATTATACCAAATATAAACCATTTTATACCAAACATGGAGGGATAACTGCCTTAATCTAGAGATAGGAGAGGAGCCCTAGTCCCTACTTCACATGACCTGTCAGATCTACATGACCCCAACTGGATGGCATTCCCCTACATATGAAATTGGGGTGTGGGGATGGGAGGGCAGGTTGGTTAGAGTGCATGTGAGAGGGCAGAGAGGGTAAAAGGGAGGGAAAGAGGGAGGGAGGGAGTGAGGAAGAGGGAACTGGGATCGACTTGTAAAATAATAAATTAAATTTAAAAAAAAAAAATGCTTTGACTCCAAAATTTAAGTTGAAGGACAAGTTTACTGGGGAAAAGGATTTCTATTTTTGTTTTCATAGAAAATGAAAAGATGTGGATTCCTTCCAGACTAATGTGGTTTGATCACGCCAGACTGCCTGAAACAGAGTACAATGTGATCCTACATTCAAAAGAAGTGGACAAAGCAGCCCTACAGACTACAGCCAGGATTTCTGAAACTTCTTCGAATCCCCCATGACAGCGCCCCTTACCAGCAGGAAGTAGTTTGGAAAGAACGACGCCCAAATTCCCAAATATTGTGTATAAATACTTGTTTTCATTTAATTGGACTTTGTTATATAAAATAATAAAATAAATAAAAAATGAAAAAAAAAAAGAAAAGAGGATCACCTAATACTTCTAGCAAGGGAGGAAAATTATGACTATGTTTCTTGCTTGACTTGTGCCATGTGGCAAAGTAATACCTCTGGGTCCTGAGACCTTATTTTCATGTGCTAAGATTACAGGTATCTGTCACCATGCCCAACTTCCTTTTCCAATTCATACTGTAGTAAAATACCCCTGAAATATTGCCCTTCATTTAACATCTTTGGTAGTAAATACAGCTTGCTCCAATTTATACTGTAGTAAAATACCCCTGAATTATTGCCATGCTCCAATTTAACAACAATCTTAATGAAATTCCAGCCTCACAAATGGAACAAAAGAAATATGTACTCAACAGAATCTATATTGCAAGTAAAAACATAGCCACTTTTTCACTTTCAATAGAGTACTCAAATTACACAATACTTACACAAATAATCCCATGAACACCTCTTTACCAATTATTATCAATACCGTAGATCCTGCTCTATACCTTGTGGATGAAGAAAGCAGTAGAGTGGGTAATATTTATATATTGTAAAAAATATAGTTTCACTTAGCATTGTTTAAAAATTGTCTTACATTCAGGGAAAACAGATCTATTATTATACTCCAAAGGATCTCATGAACCTAAAGTCACATGAGTGAAATTAAGTGTTTAAGAAAAAAAAAGTAATTTTATGTAGCAAATCTACATCATTCATAATAATTTAAGGAAAATGCGCTAATGTAATGGTCTGCTTGAATGTTCTTCACATCCAGGGATCAACGATCCTTACCTTTGAAAGGCAGTCTGACTGCTAATCTTACTCCGTCTAGAGACACAGGCTATATGCTTTTACTTTAGCAGCAATTAGAACATGAGGTCACTCATCATTATCATTCAAATCCCCCTGGGTGTCCCGTATTTTCAGAACCATTCTGGATGACTGAGTGGTATACAGCTTTGATCATTAAAGGAACCAAAAAGTTTAAAGTTTGTCTGGTAATAACTATTTGTATCACTACATATACTTGGCTCTTTCATACCCACTTTATTCTGTGGTAGTGGATGGCAGCATAGACATATATATAAAGAATGAATGGAGGACAGAAATCAAGTTTGGGATGATAATGTCTACTTTGTTTTTTTGATATAAAGCCTAACTTACAATTCTTTGCAATTCTTTCCTGCAAGAATTGAAGTGTGTTGCTTGTGAACCTGGTGACCACTGAAGTCACAAGACGGTGCTGGATTTCCTGGAATAGCAGCTCAGGACAGTTGTAAACCACCACATGTGCTGGAAACTGAAACCTGCTCTATGCAATAGCATAAAATGCTCGCAACTGCTCAACCTATCTTCTGCTGATGTCTTATGTTTAGGTATTTTGGAGTTGAAATTTCTCATTCCACCTATGCCTGCCTTTCCAATGTTGAAGTTAGAAGTATATGTAACCATTATGTTTTTTTTTTTTCACTCGAGACAAGGTTCCTATATGATTCTCTGGCTGTCTTGAAACTTACTCTGTAGAACAGGCTGATCTTTGGATTTCTTTCTGCCTCTGCCTCCAAAGTACTGGTGTTAAAGTTATAAACCACCACCCGGAAATCTGGCTCATTTTGCAAGAATTGTGAGGATAGGATTTAGGTTTTCATGGATTTTAGGGAGGTACTTTACAAATTTATCCATTGATTAAATGTTTCCATTCCCCCTCTTTCAAATAAACATCAATGCCTCTCATTTCTGTAAAGGTAAAATATTATTCTGCTCTGTAAAACAGAAATATTGTAAGAAGGGTGAGTAAGGTAACTGCCTTCCACATTTCTCATATATATCCCTCCTCCAACTAGAATGCTTTACATTTGCATTGCTAAAATGACAACATATTCTTCTGTCTTAGATACCCACCAGCTCCAAAGCCCTCTGAACTGACACAATTGAAATTTGGCTTCACTTGTAACTCACTAAAAGGGGTTCTCAATTCTTCCTTAAAAATGGATATTGTTGTTCCTTTGCTACAATAGTTAGCAATGAAACACAAACAAGAATCTCAATGAGTCCACCTGGAGTTCATTGTTGGAGGGATAAGAAGGGTGGTGAAAACAGTTATCCAACACAGAGTATAGAAGTGGGAGCAAAGAGGTATCCATGATGTGGCCATGTTGGGCGTGCATGTCCTAGCCATGGTTTGGGGGCAATGTAAGCAAAATGCCAAGATTACAACATATATGCTTTTGAAAAGTTGTCTCAAGAGGCTTCCCTCCTCTTCAGCCATAATCCTATCCAGAATTTCCTCTGACAGAGAAAATGGTTGTTAAAGGTCTGGAGCCACTGGGAACAAAACAAAACACAAAACAACAAAACTAACTAGGATGTCAAAACTCATATAAACTCATATTATGCAGAAAGATCTCTAAATAATCAAAAATAGGAAGAGCCTGCGATATCCCAGTAAGAATGACTAAATATTATTCTTACTATTTATCATTAGGTTTGCTTATGATGTGCATTTGAGGTATGCATATGCCATAAGATATATCATATATGGAAGTGTTCGGGTGATTGATCTCTTATCTTCAGGCTTATATCATGGAGATGCCGATGCCTATACCTATTAACTTTCCTATCCAAGACTCTAAATCTCTGTATACCTGCTGTCTCAAAAAAGCTAGCAACATCCATACCTCTTGTTCTCACTGCAGAAAGATTGGTGCGACTCAATTTACCCAGACATGATAATTCAGAGCCTCAGCGATTTGGAATAACTCTTTCTCATGTATACCAAATGGTTTTATGTTTCCCAAAGTTGAAACTTTATTCCTAGCCCTCAGTAGACAGAGGCATGTAAATATTTGAGTTCAAGAACCACCTAGTCTTCAGAATAAATGCTAGGACAGGCACTGCTATACTGAGAAACTGGGTCTTGAAAAAATAGCGTATCTTTCATCGTGCTATAATTCTAAAAGTGGTATGTGTTTAGTCTTTGTATCCTTGCATTTCTTCACAGGAATTCCTTGAAAACAGAGAATAGCTATGTGACAATGAGATACTTGTTTGAGAGAAATTATGAAAAATCAATAAAATTAAACTGTGCTCATATACACTGTTGTTTTTATGTAAAAAATGCATGAAAAATTAAAATTGTTACAGAGGTTAATTTGTATAAATTAATGAATTTAGCATTTATTTTTTTCTAGAACACTGACAATGTCCTTCACTAGTACATTTTTCCCAAATGTATCCTGAAATATAAGACCTGAAATATATATATATATATATATATATATATATATAATCGAAATAATACAAAATGTATGTTAATATATTAAAAAATTCTTAGAACTATGCATTGTTCAAAATTTTGTCTTTACCAAATTGAAATTAGACAATAGTGTCAATGAGCAAGGAAGAGCTGTCCCCTTATTTTCAAACAAGAATGAAAATTCAGTCTTTAGGAGTGAGATTCCTGTAAGTGTGCAGCATCATATATTTATAGACAATTTTCTGGGGAGTATTCAGCAAAGCCCACTCTTCCAGAGTTAAATTGATGTGCGCATACTCAAAGGTCACTGCATCCTAAAACAACACATAGATGTGTGGAAGAGAAAGTGTGATACATTAGAAATGTCTTCTTCTTGGCCAATATAGTTATAAATCCTGGTGCTTCTCAAACTTACATCATGATATGGTATTCGTGCTGTATTCACCTAGCCATTTTTGAGGGAAATCATTGGGAGTTAAATATGCACCATTTCTTGGCTCTTCAAATTGCTTATAGCCCTTTGAAAGAAATCACAATGAAGGGGCATAAATGGAGAGGGAATCTTGCAGAACAAAACTACTGAGATCACATCTGAGAAACTATATCATAAGCCCAGCCTATCACAACAACATCCCAGGTCCTGGTTGCAACTTCTGTCATTGTTTGGTTTTCATTGCCATGAAGAGACAACACGGACCCAGACAACTTTTAAAAACAAAACAAGAACAAACAATAAAATAAATTAATTGAGGAGTCTTAGTTAAAAATTCAGAGGTTCAATTGATCATCATTATTTTCCTGGAAGTTATAGTCCTAAAACCTTAAGCCAGAGGCAACAGGAAGATGAATAATAACAATGTGCAATGCCCTGAATGTAAAAAAAAAAAAAAAAAAAAAACCTCAACTGTGTGACCCATAGCGTTATACTTCATCTAAGAGTGAAAAGCCAACTCTAAAAAAATAAAAGGTACACTTTCTCTTACTGTCACTCATATTGACTATTGACTGAGAGCTGCTGAAATTTCATGGCACCAAACTAGACCTACTAAATGTGGGTAACACTTATGTGACTGATATGTTGAGGGGCCCCTATCATTGAAATCAGGACCCTTCACAGGTGCATGAACTGTCTTTTTCGAGGCCACTCCCTGTGGTGGGATAATTTGATCATTCTTGATACATGATGTAGTGCCTTACTACTTTCTCAGCTTGATCTGTCAGAGTTAGTAGACTGTTGAAAATAGGCATTTCCCCTTTGAGGGGTAGATGGGGGATAGAAAAAGAAAAGATAGTTTTTAAGATGAGGCCTTGCCTAGTATCTGACATTCAACCCTCCTTCACCCCAGTTTTGAGATCACAGTGTCTAATGTCATGCATGCCCTTCTCAAATTTTTAGGAAGTTTTGAATGAAAAATTATACAGAAAAAAATTACAAATTAACTCATTGATAGAAACAACAAAATTGTTTTGAATATCAAAATATTTAAGCCTAAACATGTATCATTTTTTACTTTTACAAAAAAGCCCCATACATTTAGGTAGCCATGTGTAGTGCAAGTTTATAATTGCAGCACTTGGAAGAATGGACAGATGACTGCTATTACCTCCAAGCTAGCCTTTGCTATAAAGCCAGACACTGCCTCAAAACAAATATAGATAAAATAACACAAATTTTACCATCTCATATTTAATTAGTGAAAATTACAAACAAATGGTATGGTACATGCCTTGCTCAGCATTCATCAGCTTGAGACAGGAGTCAAATGTTCAAGGCCAGAAATGACTGTATTGCTAAGAGCCTATCTTGGAAAAAGAACAAATAAGATAAAAATAAACAATAAAACATACATTTTCTTCACCACAGTTGCAAAGAAGTAAATCATATCTAACCATTTTGATGTGTTTCTGTTACTGTGCTGAAACACTGACAAAACACAATGCAGGTCAGAAAGGGAATTACTTAGCTTACACTCAAGGTCACCTCAAGGTCACTGTCCCGAATGATTATTACAGCAGCGACTGAAGCAGGACAGTGGGAAAAAACTGTGGAGGAATGCAGTTGTCACCTCATCTCTGTCTCTCTCACTTGCTCACATTACCTTCTTTATGCAGCAGTCATCATATGTCGATCAACATAATCTCACACAGATATAACCAAAGCACAATGGAGGAAATATCAGCCATCAAGTTGACAGATAATGTTTATTATGGCATATTGTAAATTTTGAGACGTCCAAAAAAAAAAAAAAAAAACCCAAAACTAATTTACAGCCTACATAGACATTCTTCTGTTGTAACTGTCTATAACACTCTGCCTTTAAGTACCTGTAATATTTTTCTCTGTGTATTTACCACTCTGGAGCTCTAGCAAGGAAACCAGTTATGCTACTTCATGCTGATAGTGTTTTCCACAACTTTCAGGACACATGACACCTCATGTCTTACTTGAGCAAGTGGGCCCTTGGACAGAGGTAACAAGATAACTATAGTATCCACAATCAGCCAACACAAGACATGAATATGCTTGTCAAACAGCCTCAAGTTATGTACTCCCCTAAGATAACAGAACAGAAAGTGGTGTAGGCCTACACTCAAGAGAACATCAATATCAGGCACCTGGGACAGAAGGTCATCATCAGGGAACACATTAGTTGTAGTAATTATGGGGAGATATGGGATTTTCTAACATATAAAAATGAAAGCCAGTCTTCACTCAGGACCACAGTTTGGATGGGAAGACCTGTAATTATGGCTAACAAGTCAGTGAGGCAGCAATGTTGAGAACCAGTAGTCTGTGGCAAATATTTAAGATTATAGAGTTCTATTTAAAATAATGACATATTTATGCCACACAGAATTTCCTTTAAGCTGTTTATAAAGTTTGAGACTCTATTATCAAAGGGAGTTTTTTTCTACCTCTTTGTCCTTTACAGGTATAAGTCTAACCTTCTAAGTTAAAACCAGTCACAGTCAGGCTGCAGGGCTCTGAGTAAACCATCCCTCCACAGACTCTCAGCTTTTATCCAGTATTGCAGACACATTAATTAATTACAGGTATAAACCATGACCTAGCCACCTGAGTGTTTAAGGCCAGAAACTAAAGACAAATATTGTATACTAAGGTATGCTAACTAGTTTAATTAAAAAGTGTTTATAACATAAAGACAGGCCAGATGCTGTCACACCCATTTCTTCAAAGAAGACTGATTTACACTGATGAAATTTCACCCACAAAAGTGGCAACACTAGCTACTGAGCAATCCTGCCTTTAATCTCAACTGCTTCAAAGGGTCCTATGGACCGCAGACAATCTGTCAGTCGACTTTCTCCATGTTGTTTAGGACATGGGTAGGTAAGTCTTCCAAAAGTACTAATCCACAAATCTCATGGCATGAGCAGAAGGCAGACACCCTTAAATCCTCTGACATAAACAACTGTGGAGGACTTGGAGTGGCGGTCCATGCCACCAATAAAACTAAGTGAATATTTTGAGCTTTTCTCTTCCTCTGGAACGGATGGGCAGAAGGGAAAACACTGTCCTTGTTGGTTATTTTAACTCAAGAGGTGGAGAGGAAAAGATGCTTATGGATCTGGGAAATGACTGCTCACCTTGCCTTGGGGGAAGGCAGAGTAACACTGCTGTTTCTCACCATAAAAAAAGCACTGGTGCAGGTCTCCACATTTTTCTGTGAAATGGAATCATAGCTCAGTCACATTTAGGTAAGTGGAGGCCCTTGGTTCTTGCTATATTAGAAAGAAACCAAACTGGAGGAAAGGCTATGTCACACAAACAATTTCTGAGATAGAACTCTCACCCAAGTCGAATAAATAAAGCATTAAGAGGAGAAACTAGCAAATGTCTAGAAGGTGAACCCATGTCTGGGAGTTCAAACTTACCTTTCATTATATAAACTTAAAGGTCAGACTGGACTTCAATAGGTCATCTATTGGAAATCCACAAGTAAAACAAATATCAGAGGCATTGAGGTAGGTATCCCAGGGACACAGGCCAACATTTCACCAGAAAGAAATAGAACAGGTGATGTGGCCCTTTGTCGTTGAAGCAAACTCTGTGCTCCCCAATGCATCACCACTCAGCAGGAGGCTGGGAATTGTCATCTTTCACCTTTCTCCCTTCACTTCAAAGGACTCTCCACAGCCTCATAAATCTCCCCTCAAGTCCTGTACCAGCTCTTCATCTTCCATTTGAAAGTTTCATCCTGCAGGTGTCTCCTACCCCCATGCCTATTGTAGATACTGCTGTTGTCTTTTCCCCAGTGGGAACCTAAAATACAATTTTATCCTTATTCTGAGATTTAATGGATTAAATGTTTGTATTTCTACCCTGTAGACTCATTAGTTTTTGCAAGGTTTCTCATTATCTCCATAAACACAGAGAGGATCCTGCAGGACAATCTAGAATGGCAGTTCTTAACATCTTTTTTATGGACCACTTTGGGTGTTCAAATGACCCTCTCAACAGGGTCATTTGACCTATGACCACCAAAAAACACAGACATTTGTGTAGGATTCATAACTTGAAAAATTGCAACTGTGAAGTAGCAACAAATAATGTTAATATTTGGGGGCTGCATGCCACAAAGAAGTATGTAAAAAGACAAAAGCATTAGGAGGGTTGACAAACTCTGTTGTAGAATTATCTTGGAAGAGCCTCAAGGAGGGCAGTCTGGATGTAGTCTGTCTGCCCAGCTAAGTTTACAAGGGTTTCTTTAAGTTTGAAAAACAATTCTCAAGTCAGGGTGGACATAATTTTCTGGGTTTGAGTGAGCATAAATACATTTAATCTGTCTGACTTTTATTTTTTTAAAAAAAAACATGGTTGCTTTATTATGTGCATTGATATTTTGCCTGCATGTATGTCTGTGTTAGAGCCTCAGATCTTAAGATTTATAGGCAGGTATGAGTTGCCATGTGCGTGATGAGTAGAGAATCTTGGTTCACTGGGAGAACAGTCAGTGCTCTCAACTACTAAGCCGTCTCCCAGGACCATTCTTTTCTTTCTTTCTTTCTTTTTTTTTTTTTTTTTTTTAACGTTTTATATTTTTTTTGTCTTCTGCTGGTAATGAAGCTATGAACCTAAATATATCACTCTATCTTTTGCTTATTTGCAAGTTGGGTTGATCCTGTCTAATGCTTTGGTTATGTAGCACCAACTGTAGAACCTGTAAGCCCAGGTACTGAGAGCTTGCCCTTTTTAGACATACTCTGCCTACAAGTTGAAATCCTTGTAAAAGTTCTTCTGTACTGGCAGGTGGTTCTCAGATTTCATTGATTTTAATCATCTGTATGGCTAAAACACATACATAATCTAAAAAACTGATAATTCCAGGATCCATGGAGAAAAGCAATTAAACTGAGAAATTAACACAGCAATGTGTGAGAGAGAATCAAAAGCCTTACCCTAACCCAAGGTTGATTTGGCTGAGTGGAAAGAGTTGTGGGAAGCAAAACTGTGGTCAGAACACTTTGTATGAAATAAAACCTGAAGGATCTAAATAAAGAACTAATAAAGCATTCCCACTATATCCCCTTCATCGACAACAGAAAATAAAAAAAAAAAAAAAATAAGAGGCCAAGGGGTGGTGTCATAGATCATTAATCCCAGCCATTGTGAGGCAGAGGCAAGCTATTTTCTGTGTGTTTGAATCCAGTATGGTCTTAAGAGGGAGTTCCAGGACAGTCTGCAAGGATGCATATAATCCATTTCACTAAACAATCAAAAAAAAAAAACAATAAATAAATAAAATAAAAACACAAGGAAGCAGAACAATCTCACTGTGAGTGATTCTTTTCTTTATATCCAACTGCACTCAACTAGCAATGGTTCAGTTCTGACCCAGGTGAGGAATATATACGGTATTGAGTTTAGGCAAAGTGGGCTCCAGCTGTATGCTTATGAAAAGCTGTACGCTTATGAAAACCCATTATCAATACTTGGTTGACATTCCAGTCAATACAGCATCTCTCAGTCCTCCCTGAATGTCCCACAATTACAAAGAAAACCATATCCAATGATTTATCCTCACAAGTGGAGAGGCATTAGCTTGTAAAAGGAAGACAGCAGGAGCCAGAAGTATGATGATGATGTTGATGGATAACAACAACTCTGGTCCCCTATAAACAAATACAATATATACTTAATTGATTCTTTCACTTTCCTCAGAAATAATACCTTACCAACTAAGATAATGTTACTTGGATATCTATCATTCTAAAATATTTGTCTTCCTGACTGACAACACACTTTTTGGAAGATAATCTCTCACAGATATCTTGTGGCGCATGTTGGGAGGAGGTAAAGGAGCCATGGAAATTATGATGCAGCAAGGGATTATAAGTCTAAACTTCACAAGACCAGCTTAGTTGATTGACAAATTCCAGCAAAGATGAGGCACATGTCGGCTGCCCTACCTACTTTGGTTGTCATTTCCATGTCTTTTGGTTAGTTAACTCAACAATATACCAAGATGAATGCAATCATATGATATACTTTTCAGGTGTTTTTTGTTCTTTGTGTTTCCTAGTGAGACCTTAAAACCAATTTTTATGTGAAGAATTGTGAGGAAGTTCTCATATTGAGAAAGCATATTCTTGCATGAAAAGGAAAACACCCCAAGGTTTAGATTCCTATCGATAGTGAGGGGGAAAGAAAAAGAAAATAAGAGAGAGGAAATGTGAGTTTGCAGACAAAGGAAAAGGAAAAAAGTGGAACAGACTAGAAAATGGTGACATTGGCCTTCAATCCCATGAGCATTAGGGAGGCAAACAAAAATAGATCTGTTTGAATTCCAAACTTGCTTTATTACAGAGAGTGTTCTAGGATAGTCTCCAAAGGAATAGAGGAAATGTTTGTCTCAAAAGAATGATCAGGCTCTACCTCTGAGCGGAAGTGCGCATGGGCGGGGGCTGGCAGCTACCATATGGGGGGGACCCTGGCCGGACTAAGCGACCCAGCGGAGGGGGGAGCTCCGATGGGGAACCTGGGACCGCAGTTTTGCTGCATGCATCCTGTTCTCCGGCACGTTATGCTTGTCACACGGACACAGGCCAGTCTTCAAGGGCTCGGGTCGCATAATGCTGGTTAAGGGTCAGATACACCCCATGAATGAGGTTGTCCAGTACCTGAGAGACCTGGGATGGAAGCTGTTGTGCCGGCGCTGTGCTTGTCAGCATCCTCGAGGGATCCACATCCCTGAAATCCGAGAAAAGCCCTGCCCACTCTCTCTGCCCCTCTTTGGGGTCACCGCTGCCTGTCGGGTCTTCAGCCCCTATAGTGGTAATCTAGTTCAACAAAGAAGCAGGACAATGATACTGACTTTTGTGCTGGGCAGTGCCCCTCGGAGCGGGCCTTCACTTCGGCCCCTCTTGGGGTCCTCATTGTCACTCCGGGTTCGCTCAACATCAGTCACCGATACACACCATGTAGAGCTGGCCAGGGAACGCTCCAAGACTGTCACCTCCTTTTACAACCAGTCAGCCATTGACGTGGCAGCAGAGAAGCCCTCAGTCCGCCTCACTCCCACCATGATGCTTTATTCTGGTCGTTCACAGGATGGCAGCCACCTTCTGAAAAGTGGCCGTTACTTGCAGCAAGAGCTACCAGTGAGGATTGCTCACCGCATCAAGGGCTTCCGTAGCCTTCCTTTCATCATTGGTTGCAATCCCACCATACTGCATGTGCACGAGCTATACATCCGGGCCTTCCAGAAGCTGACAGACTTCCCTCCGATCAAGGACCAGGCCGATGAGGCCCAGTATTGCCAGCTGGTGCGACAGCTGCTGGACGACCACAAGGATGTGGTGACCCTGTTAGCTGAGGGTCTCCGTGAGAGCCGGAAACACATAGAGGATGAGAAGCTGGTCAGGTACTTCCTGGATAAGACTCTGACTTCAAGACTTGGGATCCGAATGCTGGCTACTCACCACCTGGCACTGCATGAAGACAAGCCTGATTTTGTTGGCATCATCTGCACTCGTCTGTCACCAAAGAAGATTATTGAAAAGTGGGTGGATTTTGCCAGACGCCTGTGTGAGCACAAGTACGGCAATGCCCCTCGAGTTCGCATCAATGGACATGTGGCTGCCCGTTTCCCCTTCATTCCCATGCCACTGGACTATATCCTGCCTGAGCTGCTCAAGAATGCCATGAGAGCCACCATGGAGAGTCACCTAGATACTCCCTACAACGTTCCAGATGTGGTCATCACCATCGCCAATAATGATATTTATCTCATCATAAGGATCTCAGACCGGGGTGGAGGAATTGCTCACAAAGACCTGGATCGGGTCATGGACTACCACTTCACCACAGCTGAGGCCAGCACCCAGGACCCCCGAATAAGCCCCCTCTCTTCGGCCACCTGGATATGCACAGTGGCGGCCAGTCAGGACCTATGCATGGCTTTGGCTTCGGGTTGCCCACGTCCAGGGCCTATGCGGAGTATCTCGGTGGCTCCCTGCAGCTGCAGTCCCTGCAGGGCATCGGCACAGATGTCTACCTGCGGCTCCGCCACATCGATGGCCGGGAGGAGAGCTTCAGGATCTGACTGCGGACTTTGGCCTGCTAGCCTGCCACACTCCTAGAACCTTCTGGGCCTGGTGGGGGCCACTATGCTCCACACACTGCTGCTTTGTGGGGCTTAGCGCCTCAGACAGGTGGACTTCCATGGAGCTGGGCACCACTCCTCCTCAGCAGGGCTCACTGCTTCCTACTCCAAGTTTTGGAGGGGGAGGAAGCAGGAGCCCCTGAGGCCTCTAAAACCAGCTCTGCTATTCTCACTCTCGAGGAATCCTTTGACCTGCTGTTTATTAAAGTTTGCATTTTGAATGCCCTCTTGGCCCCCCCCCCCACCAAAAAAAAGAATGATCAGAATAATGCTAATTATGATAATAATAATAATAATTTAAAAATTAAATGCTCATGCATTTATTTTATGCATGAGTATACTGTCTGCATGTATGCCCTTTTACCAGAAGAGGGCACTACATGCCACCAAGTGACCTCTGGAATTTATTGATAGTCTATGCTCCTGGGCCCTATCTTTAATGTGTGTGTGTGTGTGTGTGTGTGTGTGTGTGTGTGTGTGTGTGTGTGTGTGTGTGTGTGTGTGTGTGTTTAATTTGTAGAAGACTGGGCGGCACATGTATGATATGCCAGCAGACAATGGGATTGAGTATGGAGGCAGAATGCATACAAAACATGTGTGCCTGTGGGACCAGCAATACAAGCTACATGCCACCCAGGTCTCTGATATATTTTTTTTTATGAAATAAATAAAGGTGGACAACGAAAGACTCACTTTGGAATCAGAATCTCTGTTTCTTCACATACTAACCAAAGTTCAAACAAGCACAACAATTTGTTTGTTCTGTGTAAACATACACTACTAGACTAGTTCAGCTTTCCAGTAATACATGAAGTTTCACTGATCACCAGGCCAAGTTCCCTTTGGATATTCTTCATTTATTTTTGATTTTTGCATGTACTAAGGCCAGGTTAATTATTTTAACTCTAATTATTTTTGATTGTGTAGGGAGGCCAGAGGATCTGTATTTCCTGGAGTGTACAGACATAAAGACAAATGGGAAATTAATTAAAAAAATTAATTTATAGATTGATACAAAGACTTGAAAGGCAAAATTACTGGGCAGGGGCCATGTGAGCTTTTATCAACAGCACTCAGGAAGCTGCATGAGTTTGAGTTCAACAGAGCCTCAGGTCAGTAAAAGCTGCATAGAGAAGCCTCATCATGAAATCACAAAAGAAAAGAAGGAGAAAAAATAAATGAGAAAGATGACAAGAAAAATAAAAAAAAAAAAAAACAAGAAAAGGTCTAAGAAGGAGAAGTAGAAGGAAAGTAGAAGTTGATGTGGGAGAAGAAAGGAAGCAAGGAAATAAGGAAGAAAGAAAACCCAGTATGTAGCAGGAAATATCACCACATGCCATCATCGTAACTATTGTTTCTAAGAGTATCTATGAGTTCATGGCCAGCCTGGTGTACAGATTGAGTGCTGGGACAGTCAGAGCTACACAGAAAAATCATGTCTTGAAAAATTGAAAACTATCTTTTTGCAAAAAATTGAACTCTTAATCTGAAAATATCCATGGTCAAACTGAGTATGCTGGTTGGCAGGGAGGCAGATGAGATGCATACACACAAAAAAATGATAAAGCCAAAAACAAACAAATGGAAATATTTCAGTGAAAAGCTAGAGAGAGACAAGAGGAATAACAGGATATAAATGATTTAAAAATTCACAATGTATGCATATTTACAAGTACAAGAGTAGTAGGGCCAATCTTTGTTAAGCCCTGCAGCAAGCAAGGTCCTCTTTGATCTTTGCCAGGGCTGGATTTTCATGCATGGCTTGCCCTGTTTCTGCTTTGTAGTAAGAGCAACACCATCAGCAAAGGTAAATTATTTTTTAGGACCTCAATGCTTTCATATCTGTTCTCAGAAAGAAGACCTGCAACATATAATTGAGCACAGACAAAGTGACAGGCCCTGTCTTAAAAAAAAAAAAAAAAAAAAAAAACAAGTGAAAATATAAAGAATACAAAACAAAGTTTATTTTTCCTCATAAGCCTGAAAATAACAGAAATCCTATCAGCAATGAAGGATTTCCCTCCTCGACCAATGTTTAAGTGAAAAGCATGGCACATCCATATCTGAGTATACCAGTGGAGATTGGTGCACAGTATTTCTGAGGAAGAGGCAGAGGCAGAGGCAGGTTGATTTCTGACTTTAAGTTCTGCCTGGCTTACCAAGTGAGTTTGAAGACATGCTCTCAAGGTACAAAGACGAAACCAGTTTCAAAAACAAAAGAAAAGAAGAAGGAAGGAAGGGAGAGACAGGGGAGGATATGTAAATATGGAGAGAGTAAAAAAAAATCAAAAAAAGTCACATAGTCCCTAAGGCAGAACACCAACACATTCCTGAGTATTGTTGTGCTTCTATTGGACTCAGTTCTCATGTACTCAAACATAAATAAAAGAATTCCTACATTTAGCCACAGATGACGAATCAGGCCTCTGTTCTCTGAATTCTGAAGGTAGAGAATTTGCAGCTCCCCAGGAATTCAGTGTTAGTTCTAGAAGAGTAAGTGTATACAGAAAAATGCTGAAATACAAAAGACAGAAAGTCAGACAGACTTGCAATCATCCCCCAGCCTTCTTCTCATCCTATCTACCCAAAGCTTCCAACAATAACCAAGATAGCTTTGTTCGGAGTCTGAGTTTTATCAACACCATAATTTATGTACTGATGTAGGAAAAAGCCACTGCTCTGGACAACATAAAATAACACAGTTCCTGTAAAATAACACTGATATAAATAAAGAAGATAGGTAAATAGCTGATATATGATAGATAGCCAGACAAATAGATAGATAGATAGATGCATAGATACATAGATAGAGAGATACCTAGATAAGTAGAGCAATAAAGAGATAAATGATAAATGAGACAGGTGAAATTAGCCAAGTAGTGGTGGAAGGACTAAGGAGACATTGGATTTGTCTTACCAATTTAGAGGTAAGAATGTTATAAAGAGCTAGTACCAGAGCAGAGAAGATGACAAAAAAATCCACGTCTTGACAAAAAGTAAATATGTAATCATAAACACAAATACAATCCACTTCAAATCATTCAAGACCAGTGCTGGGCATCTTGTTTATGAGGGAATGTGTAATCCCTTTGTCTCCAGGCATCTCCATGCCACTCAGGTCCTATTTTATATTTTATTTTCTACTTATTTGCAATACTTTTTTTTTGATGTGTGGAATTTAATGTTTGGAATTGTTTCTCTGTGCCAAAACAAATGTGAACTCAGAGATTCAGCTGCCTATTTCTGCAGTGCTGGGAAGAAAGTTCAGCTGCACTGTATTAAACTTACTTTTATTTCTTTATCAATAGGAGTGTTTGGAAATAATATTAATTTAGATACCGGGTAATGAACAAACATACACATGGAGAGAGTGGATATTACTAACGAGGAATAATAAGAGAAATTTATGGGTTTACAGTTCACTTTTCTGAATTCCAGGGCCCAGGCAGGGAGACAGAGTCTACATTATATGAGACAATGTAATGCAGATATTACTATCTAAGCCTCTTCTTGCGATTATGAAAGGACAAGCCATCCTTTGCAACCTCTAAAGATCATCACATGCTCATATTCACTATGTTCCCCTTAAAAGTGTCCCCCTCTCTCTTTCTCTGTCTCTCTCTTGTCTCTTTGCCTGTCTCTCTCTCTCTCTCTCCATCTCTCTTTCTCTCTCTCCCAATTTACAATATTTCTTTCACCATTGTACTACTGCTCTATTTTGTGGGGGCTGCTCTTTCTCCTTCATTTTTCACTCTCCATGACACCTTTCTCTAATTAAATAGAATTCCCTCCTTCTTTCCTCTCTCCCTGTTGTCCTTCTCTCACGCAGGGAATGTTGCAACTATAGTGAAATTATTTTTACCATTCCTCAATGATTCGGCTAGTACTTTTTCAATTTTTAATTTATGAATTTATTTGTTTCTTCTTTATTAAAAATAAAAAAAGAAACAAACGAAAACAAAAAACCACCTGTACTTCACTAACCATTTGAGATGAAAGCCCCCAGATATAACAACAGGACTACATAGAGAAATCTTTCATGAAAAAACAAGATGTCAAATAACAATGTTGAGGTAACAAAATTTTAAAAAGGAAAAGAAAGGCTACTGAACGAAAACCTGTGGTAAAGTTCTGAAAATGAATTTTGGTGAACATTAACCCCAGTACTGGGAAAGCAGGCAGATCTCTGTGACTTTCAATTCAAACTGCACTAAAGGTGACAGGTTAACCTTCAAGCCAGCAGCATGCAGACTAAGGCAGTGAGAACCGTTCTCAGTGCTGGTGGTAAAATAGCCGCCACCATCTTTGATAAAACGCAGCAGAAACAACAAAGACTTTCATTTTAGCAATGTTGTTCTTTAACAGATAAAGTCTCGTGGCTACAAAAAGATTAAGATTTACAGTAAAGACAGATTCACATTAAGTAAAAGCTAAAGTTTTACAGTGTGTTTTAAAAAATATGAAGGCTTGGGAGAGAAAAAATGGTTTTAAAAAGACAGAGAAGAGCTGGGTGTGCGGCACATGCCTTTAATCTCAGCACTTGAGAGACAGAGGCAAGCAGAGCTCTGTGATTTGCAAAGTAAACCTGGTATGCAGAGTAAATTCCAGGACAGATAAGAGTTACCCAGAGAAACCCTGTCTCAAAAAATTAAAAAAAAACAGAGTAATAAAAAAGCCACATAAAGATGGAAAGCACAGAAAAATTATGCATGCTATGTGATATTCTGTTGTCTTTAAATTGTTTGACTACTGAGGAAATAACAACTGATAAAAGAAATGCTGCTGGATTAATTAAATTTATATACTTTAGAAATGCTTTGACTCCAAAACTTAAGTTCAAAGACAAGTTACTGGGTAAAAGGATTTCTATTTTTTGTTTCCACAGAAAATGAAAAGCTGTGGATTCCTACCAGACTAATGTGGTTTGAGCAAGTCAGACCCCTGAAACAGCATTGCTCTTGATCCAACATTCAAAACAGCTTGAACAAGGCAGCCTTACAGACCATAGCCAGGATTTCTGTGTCTTCTTAGTATCTCCATGACAGTGCCCCCTATCAGCAGGAAGTAGTTTGGAAAGAACAATGTCCAAATTCCCCAAATATAGTTTATAAATGTTTGTTTTCATTTTAATAGGGTTGTTTATAAATCGTTAATGATAACAATCAATATGTTTACAAAGGTAAAAATGGGATTATGCTATAGATAAGGAACACTTTGTTCTTGAATGGATTTTCATTTATTGATACAATTTAAAGGTCAGTTTTGTGATATGTATTTTTCTCCTCTTATTTAGGCATTGTGATTATATAGCTCATTTAGAAATGTATTGTATAATTTAATACAGATTACAGATAGTTACCTATAATAGTCTAAAAATTGATTGTGTTAGGTTTTCTAGATATGTAGAGATGTATGTGAGATAGATGAGGACACTTCAAACCTTTCAAAGACCTACAGAATATGGCATTTAACTTGGTTTAGGGCTTTTCTTGACAAAGAGTCACAATTGATCCTGGCAACACCATATCGTTAGAAAGGAAGATGAACATCGAAGAAATGGGTTATGGTATTTGCTTTCAATATGCCAAGAGTAGCCATTTGGACAAGATACTGCTCTTGTCTGGACTGTTTACTTTATGCTGTATAAACTGGACCCACAGAAAAGTGACTGCTGATTCAGGATGGACAATGTTACAGAGTTCCTGCTCTATGGAAAAGTCTACCAGACATACTGCAGGACACATAGAAAAGTGACTGACAAACTGCCAATACAAGAAGACAGTTTAAAGTGTCCTGCTTTGAGGAAGAGTCTGTCACACTATGGGCCTATGGGCTCCAAGATGGAAGATAAAAAAGAACTTCGGGTGACCAGGCAGTGAGATGTCTCAGTCATTTCTAGAGTAAGAAGAACTCGTGGAAATATTAGATTAACAGAAATTGGTTAATGCTTAAAACAGAGCTAGCCCATAAGAAAGTAGTAACGTACCAACAGAATTATATCAAATACAGAATATCTAGTGTGTTAATTGGGCCTGGCGTGGCGGTGGGATAGCAAGACTGGCAGCAGGAGGAAAAATCACTGGAAAAAAAAAGTGATCACTGTCTATCTCCCTGAAAAAAAAAAATTGAACTCTAAATGTGAAACTTTCCACCTGGAACTGTGAGGGGGAGGGCAAGCCAGTAGTCAGGTGAAACATCAACACATGAGAGAAACAATATAGTCAAAAACAAAGATACAAACAACCTTACACATTCAAAGCAAAGCTATAGAGAGACAACATGGCTATCAAATAACAGACTGAACATAAATCATCCCACAAATAAAGGGACTGGGATAAGCCACCACTGAAGTGAGAAACAGTTTAAAATGTACAGTGCATGCTGCCTGGGGATATGGCTCAGCAGTTCACAGCACTGGCTGGTGTTCCAGTTATCTTGGGTCAATCCAAGCAAGCACATGAAGGCTCACAATGACTACGGATTGAAAAAGCTGCACAATAAGTAAGCCAAAATTAGAACAGCAGAGATTAGATATAAATGAGTTTCCATGCTTCCTTCCCTTTACTCTTTGAAAGGGGGGTGTTCATGCTCACCACCGTGGTGTTTCTGTAAAAAAGTATTTAAATGATTTGAGAGGTACTTGCATTAATCAGAGAAGTTCTTGGTCATGCAATGAGATAATATTTGTGGAGCATGGATAAAAGAAGGCTCTGCCTGAAATATAAACTAACCAATGAAAGAATGAATAAAAACCGGTTAAAATGTGAAGTAAATCAAATAAAGGTTTTCTGAGAAAACTGAAAATGACTAATTTCAAATCAGAAATGAAAGCTTCCTTAACTCAGAAGAAGGTAACATTTAAGTGAAAGATGATGCGACATGAATATTTAAGTATTCCAATGGAATGGGGCATCACCTTTTACTGTGTCTTCCCTAGAGTTTATGGTTCTAGGTGAATGAGTTAGAAAGGAGTGGTAGACTTGAATTTTTCTTCCTTGTATGTCTTTGTGTCTAGCCCAGTCAGGTGCCCTCAAAGAACACATGTGGACATCCAGGGTCCTGGGGCTGAAGACATAACTTAATTTATGTCTGCATGAGGAATGAGAAAAACCTGTAATCTAGAGGTAAGTGAGAGGAGGCGAGAGATTCCCTCAGAAACAGAAGCACTGTGCAACTCAGGCACACAGTATATTTAGTCATATGTGGAAATTTATATGTCTATTGCCCAACTTTAAAAATAATTTAAGGACTCCAAATAATGATGGCTTTGGGACACAATTCAAAAATCAAAAAATATAATCCAATTAAATACTAGAAAAGAAATTCCTTGATACAACAATCAAAAATTTGGAAAGCCAGCTGTGATGAGTAAAACCTTTAATACAAGTACTCACTCAAAACCTGAGTCAGGTAGACATCTGTGAGTTTGAGTCCATTCTAGTTTGAAGAGATAGTCTATGACATTTAGGCTTGTTACATATAGAAACCCCATCACAAAAAACTGACTAATTAACTTAACTTATAAAAAAGGAAAAATAAATTAAATTACAAAACAAGCAATTACAAGGCAAGTAATAACAAGCAAAGGTTATAATATAAACTTTAGAAAATTTGTTTGATGAAATCCAACATATCTTCCATTTAGTGCACTATTTTAATGCATTAGCACTTGGGGGAGCCAGAGGTAAGTAGGTCTCAGTCATTTAGAGGCAAGCCTGGACTAAAGATTTGGTTTGGGACAGCTTGAACATGGAGAAACACTTTTTCTCAAAAACAAACAAACAAATAATCTATGTGCCTTCATGACCAAATCTGTACTGCCAATACAACTTGAATGAACATTTCTCTATCAACTAAAAGTTAGAATAGTTTTTAATTGCTTTTCTGAGAGGAGGATTCTCTGTAGGTTTTGGTTGCTGTTCTAAAACTTTCTTTGAATACCTGGTTGGACTGGAAATCACAGAGCTCCATCTGCCCCTGCATTCTGTGTGTTGGCATTAAAAGGAGTGTACCACCAGAGCCTTACCTAAAATTTAGAATCTTTAAGAGTGGTAGAATACAGACGTTTTTGTAGCCAGTATAATCCTAAATTGAGGAAACCTTGAAATAATTCCCAGAATACAAATAGCGCTCAGTGGCCTGGTGATATTCTGCATGATCTCAAGTGGCCATGTTTATTTAAGGAGACCTAGAAAGTGTAGTGTTCATTTTTTCTAAACATTACAAATTTGCATTGAGAGCATCTAGTGTTTGAGGGAATTACTTGTTTTTATTGTGTATAGGAAGTCCCTCAAACCTAAATTTGAATCACTAACATCAAATTATAGACTGAAACACTGCTCTCCTTCCCTTTCATGATTTTTGTCTTTGTGTGTTCCGCCATAAACAAGAAACTGCCAGACATCCACAAGTCTAATTTCAACCTATATCAACCTTGTCTTCTACCATTTGGAGGAAACCATCGCTGGCAGGAGACAAGAAGCCACACAAGCATGCAGGTAAGCAGACTAATGTATGTGTGTGTACATGGATGTTTTCCTAAAAGTATAATGATAGCCCAGTGGTACTAGAGGTTGGACATAGGAACCTATTGAACATGGAATCTAGGCTGTGTAGTGGGTGAGAGCAAGCCACAGCTCAGACTCAGAGACATGTGCACTGTCTCTGAGGCCTAAAATCAATTTGTTCATGACATCCTGGCTGTCAAGGGCAATCCTATCATTTATTGGATTGCTACAACATAGGAAGACCAAATTAATATGGTTGTCTAGACAGAAGAGAAAGCAGGGGAGAGCCTGCCAAAGCAGAGCAGGGAAAGTGAGGGTGGCTTTACATTTGTCCCATCGTCCTTCCTCTTTGACTCTACATAACTATACCCTCTACTGTCTTCATTTGTTTGTGTTTCTTTGTGTTTAAAACTTTTCTGTAGGGATATGGAATGGAAATGGGGCATTTAACCTCTAATACCAACATTCCTACCTAATGCAAGGCTTTAACTTTATATTCATATATTTTATGGAGATGGGGTTGGAGGGAAGTATGAAGAATCTATCTGAACATAGTGCTGCCTAGAAATCTTTATCTAGATCAGACCTGAATATGGCTCCCAGAGTTCCTGTAGACTCTGCATTCTTAATATTGATGGTAATAGAGTCATTCACCTCCATGTGGCTTATTTTATTTTACATTTAGTTTAATTTCTAATTTTATTCGTGTGTGAAGAGAGGGGGGTTGTTGAGTATGAAGATATGCTTCCCACATTTCTAAATCAAGAAAACTTTTTCATAACTGTGAGACTGTTAGAGTTATTTTCTCACCTATATTGAAACAAGCATTCATAACTTTCAATAGATGAATCAGAATGTCCCTACAATATTCACACTGAACACTATTATGCAGTCAAAGTTTCTCTCTTTTTCAAATTATAGAAAAAGTCCAGGCCAGGATTACAAGATTATTTATTTATTCATTCTCTCTCTGCCTGACCTATGATTCTGTCTCTGTCTCTGTCTTTGTCTCTCTATTTATCTCAGTCTCTCTTTTTCTTGGTATTTTTAAGACACAGTTTCTCTCTTATCTTTGAGTCCTTGTCTAGAGTGGCCGAATGCACTCTGTAGACCATTTTGTCCCCCAAACAACAGAGCTTTAACACCTGTCTCTGCCTTCTGAAGTACTGCAGGGGATCAGAAAGGCATTCTTTATTCCAGCAAGCCACTGAGCATAATTTCTTTTTCTCAATTTTTTTAAATTAATTGTCTTTTGTTGAGAGAAAAAGACAAGAGCTAGAATTTTCAACTTGTAATGGATGTTAGAATTATAATTTCCTGTACAGTAATATAGATTGTTTGCTCAAATCATAGTCACAGCACTTCTCTGTAAAGCTCTAGGACACCCCGTGTCTCACAAGGTTTTAAAACATAGAACAAATGTGCTCCCTTGATAAGCATTTCTTTTCAAATCTTAGTGTGATTTGGTGACACCCTTATATTCCATTTCACTCTAGAGAGTAAATACACACCCAATACTAAACAATCATACTGGGTCATGCTAAAGAGGTATAATTATGGCCAAGGGGTTAGACCATTGAGTATTTCTAGGGCTGGCTCTCCAGCCTTCAGGCTTCACCCATTTTCGGGATATCATCAGTTGTAACTCAATTTAAATGTTTACATAAAACTGGATATACAATTTAATACAAATTGTATAACCCATCTGAGTTTGAATTTGTTTTAGCTTTTTCTGTATTTGGACTTTAATACAAAGGCTAGATATTTGCTCAATCATCAAGATGCATGCATGAGACAGTGGCTAGCCAGTGTATTAATCATTAGCAAATGGAACTACCAGGAGTTTAATATGTGATTCCTTACAAAGTATTATGAGGATTCATACAGTGAAACTGATATGGGGGCTTTAATTTTAGGGCATAGGACACAGAACCAACACAATTTTTTCTGTGTGGATACATTGTAAAATTGATATTCAGTTTTGCTAAGAAAGAAACAGAATGAATATTTGAACTTTTTTTTTTTTTAAGTTTCTAGGAGAGGTTACTAAAATATTACAATTTAATACTTCTAGAGAAAAAATATTTGAAGGTGGGTCTTCATATTGAAGTTAATCATCTGTATGAATTATTTATAGTTGACGTGTCCATCTCCATCAATATCTGCATCTCTGATCAATTTATCTACTTCTTCATCTGTTAGAATATATCATACATACATTTGTCACACTGACAGTGTTGGTTTATAATCTTGTGTTCTGTGTTCCCGTGATGCAATTCTTGTGTTTTTGGTGACATACTCACAGTGGACCATCGGGAGATGCCTAGGCACTAGAGCACAAGTAACACTTCTAGCAGCAGTAGAAGACATGGAGTCACCTCAGCGATCAGAGACCCCTGCTCTAGTGCTGACCACCCTTGCCTGCTCCTCTTCCTTCGGTCACTTGCACCATCGCTGGCTGATACGCTAACTGAAGAATAGATTGCTGAATGAAAACAGATTACTCACTATTCGATAAAGGCGGTGATAGCATCATCACAACAAGGAACTAAGAACTGTCATTAGTCACTGTATATAATAACCCAACAGAAGCTAAATTTTAAAAAACTAATTAACTAACTTCGGATACTGAAGGGAATAGAAACATTGACTGCCTACTTGACCTTAAACCGATGGCTAGAAATTAAAAAGATATACATGAAGTGAAAGGGAACTAATGAAGCATTCCCAGATTTTTGACAAGTTAGTGCAGCGAATATACAAAGAGTTGATACATGACCCTTTACTTATTTAATTTTTACTGTTCCTTTTTGTTTGATTTCTTAGCCAATGGAATTCATCACATTTTGTACTTATTCTAATCTCATTTTAAACTCTGTGTGTATTAAACCATAGATTACAGGGGCTCAAACATAGGGTGACCTTGAAGTAACAACAAAAATCACAACTACTTGTTTTTAAAATACTTAACATACAGACAACCATATATTTAGTGTCAATTTTATAGACAGATGATCATAAGATAATGGTCACAGCAAGATAGAGAAAGTGATACTCATTTCAATTGTTTATAGCAGTGGGTCTTCTACTTATTCACCTCAGCTTAAACTAAAAATTATGAGCGATATAGCCAGAAACATCAATTTAGATCAATCCCAGGAAAAGTAAGAGGAGGGGAAGTAGGGAAAAAACTGTGGGAGAAGAGATTCTCCAATTACCAACACCATTCTTCAATTAGACCAGTTCCCTGAATGAGAGATAATACCTCTAAAATTTTCCTACTGTTAATTTTTATAAGTCTTTATAGAAATAGAAGTTTGTCAAAAGTCCCAGGAAAATTTAACAATGCAAAACAAACAATCAAAATCATGCAATCCTAATCCAATATATTGTCCCTTCTGTGTAGTTTGGATTCAAGTTTATGAAAAAAAATTTTACAGTTTTATCTTGAAATAGAAACTACTTGCCTCTATTTGTGCAGTCAACAGTGTGCCTGCTTTTGATAAACAAACCAAATATAAAAACTAGGCACTGTACAAATATAAGCTAGATTGGCTTACATTTTCTGAGAGATAAAAGGCATATAACATTCCAGTATCTCAGCCTCAGATAGCAGGGCCAGCATGAACTTCTAGAGTGAGTTTCAGGACTTTTTCAGAGATACATGAATCCCATTCTTCAACAAACATAATAAAAAATAAAATAAAATAAAGACAATGCAGGCCAGCACTCTAACTGGAAGTGTTCCCTTTCTCTTTATCCATCCACTCTCAGCTTTTCTCGGTGCAATTATGACCCAGTGGGAATATCAAAGTATATATAGTATATTTAGTATAAGCAAGGGCTCAGCTGTATGTTTATGGAAAGCCATCATCAACACTTGGCAGAAATTACAGTTAATGAAGCAGCTATCAGTTACTCTATACCCCAGGGTCCTTCTTAAAAGAGGCAAAAAAAGCCCACAGATCCATAAGAAACAGTGTCCAAATGAGGTTATCCTTCAGATTATTCTCACAAGAAGATAGGCATTAATTTTCAAAAAGAAGAAATGATGAGCCAAAAAATTATGATGTTGATGTGAATAAAAATAACTCTGGACAACTACACAACAAATATTATATAGGCTTAAATGGGTTTATTTTACAGTGTTACCAAATATTTAATTCACTTGGTCTCCTTTATATATTTGAAAGCCATCCCTGAAAGCTGAGCAACATATTGGCTGCACCATCTTATTTCCTTTTCATTTAAACATAATGCATAATACTTGGAACCATTTATTATATGTGCAATTTCACCATATAGTATTAATAGAATATTTTTTGGTAATCATTTATGACTCTTCCCAGAGTAGTGCTTCTAAGTTTTCCCAGAGTTCTTCAGAATACTACACATCTTCTTCCTTTAAGGGATATTTTTTATCTTCTTGAAAAGTCTTCTGCATAAATTGGAGGTTTGGAGACCAATATGACCAGGAATCCTCTTTATAACGGTCCCCTATAGAGACACCCTTGAAACATTATTAAGCTGTATTTGCACAAGATAAACAGGATTTTCAAAAAAAGGAAAAATTCAAGGGAACAATCAGAGAACACAATGGGAGCCTTTCCTTCAAAAAACAAACAAACAAACCAACAAAAAACCTAGCCCATAGATGACATGGACTCAAACATACATTACAGTATAAGTAAAAAAATCAATACAACAAATATGAGTAGAATAAATAAGTATAAATAAAGACAACATATACTGTATAGAGGGATGTGGAGAAATGGGAACACTCCTCAACTGCTTGTTGTACACATTAATACAGCAACTTTTAAATCGTATAATTTGGATCGTAACACTAAGCATAACCCTAACCCTAGCCTAACCCTAACCCTAAACCTAAGTTTAACCCTAAAAATAACCTTAACTCTAACCCGATGCTAATACTATACTACCTAAACCTAACCTTTCTTGCTAACCCTAACACTAACTCCAGTAACCCTAACCATAGCCCTAACACTAACACAAACCCTAACCCTAAACTATTCTCTTATTACCTAACCCTAAAACTATCCCTAACCGTAACCCTATCTACCGTAATCCTAACTCTAACTTAGAATCTTACCTTAAACCTAAACCTAACCCAAACTCAAGCCCTAACCCTAACGAACTAACCCTAACCCATACCCCTAATACCTAAATTTAACCCTAACCCTAAAACTAACCTAAGACGGACATTTTCCCTAACCCTAAACCGAAAACAAGCTAATACTTTTAACCCTTCCCCTACACCTAACCCTAATCCTAACCCTAAGCCTAACAATCAACCCTATACCTAATACCCTATACTGTAATCGAATCCTAAACCCTAACATTATCACTACCCCAATTAAGCCCTAACCCCAACCCTAGTCCTAATACTAACTCAAGCCCTATCCATAACCATAACACAAAAACAGACCATAACCATAACATTTACAATATAATCTATCCCTAACCATTAACCATAACACAAACCCTAAATCTAAACCCTAACCCTGACCTTAAACCTAAACCCTAACCATAGCCCAAACCATAAAGCTAATAAATTTAACCCTAACACTATATCTAACACTACCCCTAAAGCGTAACCCCATACCTAACCATAACCTTACCCCCTTCTCGTAGCCAAAACTTGTCCATAACACTACCCATAGCGATAACCCTACTCCTAAACCTAACCATAAAACTTACCCTAACCTAACCCTAATACTAATCGTAACCTAACATTACCATAACCCTAAATCAAAGCCTAACGCTTAAACCTAATCCCAGCAATAACCATGACATCAACAGTTACCTTTCTTTTAACCTGAAGTACACGCCATTCAGACTGCAGCTTTGCCTCTCTTTCATCCACATTCACAGTCTTTTTGAGGTTTAGTAACATTTGAAATCTTGGCAGAATCTTGCTTGAATTTATAAGGAAGAAATCAGTTTTAACTGGGATACACTATGTTTTTGGTGTCAATCCTTCCTTTAAGCATTGGTCCCTTTCATAAAATCACTTCATCTTGTTTTAAGCGCTTGTCTTTTTAAATTTCATGTTTAAAAGGCAGCATAGGCTTGTTCTGGCTGAAAGGTATAGCTTTGCTATAAGAACAATCATATTGACATTCTGAATGAAAAGTCAAATCAAAGTTGAAGTGGCCTCTATTCTTAAAAAAATACATTACTGTCACATAGATTCTATTCCATATCTTATATAGTAATGGCGAAGGAGGTCTTCCTTCCTTCCTTTTTGTGAAAAGACATAGGAGTCCTTACCATTACGAGGAACACTTCTGTTTCATTTGCCATTTCTATGAAAATGAAGTTCACTATTATCTAGAAAACATAATTCTGAATAATGTTGCTATTCAGCACATCTCTAAAAGCACTGTGAGTTGCTGGCACTCATTAGCATTAAAGGCTACCATTACCTTGAAAACATTAACTTTCCCAGTGAGAACTACTATAAGTAGTTGGCCGTAAAATCAATTTAAGGGAGCTAGTTAATTTCTATCCTGTGATTTTTGCACTATTATTCCACATTACTAGCTAGAATCAAAGAGATCTTACCTCTTTCACACAGAAGAAAATACATTTCTCATCTGTATACAATCATCATTAATTTTTCACACAGAGAAGAACAGTTCTAGTTGTGGTCTCTATTGTGAAGCAATTCATTTCTCTAACAGATTATTCTTCATTGTTCGAATTCATGTTTTAATACACTTTAGAAAGGTTCCTCCCTTTTCCAGTGGACACAATGCAAAATTTATGATCACAAAAACTTTTCTTTTCCTATTTATATGTGTGTGAAAGTACCTTTCTTACAAATCACAAGGTGTTGGGGGAAAAACTATTACTATTCGAACACAATATCTTCATAAAAACTTACAAGTAGGTATGTAAGATTTTCTCTGAAAAAGAAAGCAATTCGTTGTAAACATTCTCACATTAACTTTCTAAATGATGATTACAATAAAATAAAACACGGCCTCCTATTACAAAACACAACACTTTCCCGTCATTAGACACACTATTCAAATCTCGTTGCTAGCAACAACCTAAAGTTCCTTCCTCTTTTTCTTATACAAGATAAAAATTTCTAACCTTTAAATCACCCGTAGAATATATGTTGCTGAATGATTGATAAAAAATTACTTCTTTACCAGAAAACACAATTTCTTATGCTAGTCATACTTGCAAATTGAAAGCATTCCCAAATACATTGTGTGAAGTACAACCATCATTATTAGAAAGTACACCGTTCAACAAGACCTTAGTACAATAGAGTAGTACAAGTGTGGATGAACAGGCCTTTATACTGAGGAAGGAACACGCATTTATATTCATGTTACTAAGTGCCCACTAAACAGACCATGCCTCTTTTCTTAGAGGGTAAGGCATTTCTTACTAGGACATGATATCTTCTTTTTCTGTTTATGTTTTGTAAAAGGGGGTGTTTCCAATTCCGGTAAAACACATGTTCTGAAATGCGACATCCATCCATTTCCAAGTATTGCTTCAGAGATGGAAATGAGGTTGTTGTAGTTAAATGAATGTGTATCGTATAAGAGACCACTCACTAAATTTTATGTTGATTAGCAATCTGAACCTAAACTTAACATTTGGCTTAATAATAATACTAAAATTGATCCTAAAGCTAACCAAAATCCTAACACTAACTAATGCAGATATTGGTGCTAAGACTCATACATACCCAATACCTAACCATAACAATAACCATAACACTAAAACTAAGCATAACCATAACATAACCCTATCCCATAAGAATTAAACCTCTATCCCTAACTTTAACAATAACCCTAAACCCAAAACTAACCCTAATCCTAAAGCAAACTCTAACCATAATATAACCATACCAATAACACTATCCTAACCCTAATATAACCTAACCATAACCCAAACCTAACAGTTACACTAAACCTATCATAAACAAAAGCATTAACCATACATGTAACTTCATGCCCTAAACCTAGCCATAACCTATTCCTAAGGCTGTGGTAACCCTAAACCTAAGGGTAAACCCTAACCCTAAAGTTAACCCCTAACCCTAAACCTGGACTAACCTAACAACAACCTAATCGTGACAAAAACCCAAGCCTAACCCTAAGCCTACAAATAAAACTGCCCATAACTCAACACCTAACCCTAAAACTAAACCTACTAATAATTTAAACCCCTAAACCCTAATGCTAACATATTTTAACCAAAATCTTAAGCATAACTTAACCCTAACCTCTCTAGGTTAATGCTAATACTAACTGA